>NC_138858.1:34343121-35639251 GCF_965183815.1 Platalea leucorodia | reverse complement strand
AAGTATGCAGCAGCAGCAGCAGCAGAAGAAAGGCTGTTGGTTGTCCTACAGCAGTCTAGATGATGGTCTCTGCCCCACAGAGCATTCAGCTTTGGTTTATACGTGTGTGGGGCCAGGAGGTGGTGGCGTGAGGCAAGCTGATGACTGATAAAGGGCACCAGAGTGTTTTCACATGTTTCTTCAGCTGATATGCAGAAACTTGTTGGGGACTGGGTGAAAGATTTTTACTTTAAATTTCAAATGAGGGAAGGAAAGATATGGAAGCAGATACAAGTGACAATGTTTGTGTGCATTGCTGAAGGCATAGTTTACCAGGAGGTTTTTAAATGGGCGTGTTATGGCCCAAAAGCAAGTGAGTGAAATTAACTACTTCAGTATTTAATGAATTCCAGAAAGTTTGATTCTAAATGTGAGTGAAAGGCCATCAGAAATACAAGACCTTCTTCCAATTGATTTGCCCATTCCTAATTTTCACTGAAGTGAATTAATTTTAAATGCTGTTTTTCAAAAAGTATATTTACTTTTTTATAGTAGACATCAAATAAATGTGATTAGGTTAGTATGTACTAAAGCATAACAACAGAGATATATTAAAAAGCTAATTGAAGAAAGTCAGCAAAAGCAGATATGAAAGCACTAACAACATAAGCTAGTGTCTAGTTTTAAGGATAATTCTGTCTCTGTAACCTGTTGGTTATAAAGATTGGATGTGAGGGAGGGAATATAGTTTATGGATGGGATCCCACACGATTGATTATTGCAGGAATTCAGAATAACTTCTTGTCCCTCGTGATCACAAGACATTTTCTTAGACTCGTATTGTAGGAAGTGATAATTACTTTTAATTGATTGTCTCTTTACTCTTTCTACCAATCAATCAATAAATCAATCTTGCTGATAAATTGGAATTATCTAGCTATTTTTCTTAAGTACTGCTCCCTTAATTAGGAGCACAGTTATTCAGCATTGTTGCTGTGATTAGAGTCCAAGTACAGCAGAGAACAGAGTGCTTTTAGGAGTAAAATGAAATTTTTTAATTAGACTTCGGCTATTTAATGAGCAATAAAAGATCAGTATGGTGGTGAAGGACCTCATGAGCGAGATCCTTATTCTCTCCTTTATTTGGCCACAGAAGTCTGTGAGAATGCTGATCACGGCCCATAGGCAGAATCAGCATTTTAAAAAATTGTGTTTTGTAATTCATTGGTGTTCCTTAAAATAAAATGGGTTGTCAAGATAGTAAAAGCCTGGCCACAGAAATGAAAGATCTGAAAGGCAGAAGTGAGAAATGCATTCTACGCCTATAAAGAGATTATCAGCCACCTTTGACAACACTAATTTATTGGATAATTGGTAAATAAAGATCTGTATAAATTGCAATCCCCTCCTCCCTTCCCAAAGCTTTACAGAAGCACAGGTAATATTTGGAAAGGAAATAGCTCTTGTGTTTTGTCTATCAATAAGGCTCCTAAACAGCTGGAGGGACAAGGCTGTTTTGTACCAGTCTGGGAGAGCAGAGTCCCTGTAAAGCTGCTGAGGGTCTCCTATGCGTAAGCCAATCTTCAGGTCCACCAGAGATCCAGGCCTTCCTGGGGAGTGGAACAACAAGTACTATGCTCTACCACGTTCCCTTCAAAATTTGTGGTCCACTGTAGGTGCAAGGAGCCTTGACTAACTGATGGAGGAAACTTCTATAGTGTTCCTCCACCCACCTGCGCTGGCAGTGCTGATGTCCTGAGGGTTCCCACCTCTGCCTTTGTGGCCACGAACACCTCTGCTGCACTGCCCCAGGTGGTGCTGAGTATCTGCAGTCTGCAGAGTACAGTGCTGGAAGTGGTCTCCCTGACCCGATCCTGCACCCAGGGTGGGAACCATACCCACAGCAAAGCCTGAAACAGCATGCCTCCATTCAGGGGTTTCGGAGGATGCAGAGGTGGTTGACAGCCACCTTTACCCAAAGCCCTTCTCTCATCCCAGATCACAGGTTTGAAGCTGGACGTTTACCTAATGTTTGGGCCAATGTTGGAAGTCAAGCTCAACCAATATGGCAAGAATTAAAAAAACATTTTCAAAGAGGTAAATGCAGTTTGATGCAATTGGCCATACACTGTGTATCCTGGTGATACTTGAAAGCGTGGATACCCAGGTGTGGGAGTTGGGGGCAGAAAATGAGTGTGTGTGGTGGGAATCCCCTACTCAGGCATTATCTTAGAGGATTTTTTAGAAAGATGCTGAAAGCTCATATGCATGTAGTAGCAGCAAGCTTTTAACCTGCCAGTCCTTAGATGGTAGTAACAATGCCGTGTCAGTTCTTTAGGAAACACATAAACAAGGACAAATGATGTATTCCCCTGTACAGCAGAAGACAGTTTAAATAGATTAGGCTCTGGCATAGCACTTAAGATTATCAGGCATTTAGTGTTTAGGATGTACAATACAGCCGTATGTGACTTGCCAACTATCTGGGCTTCCCCCACTGTTTCTGGTTTGGCAACGATGTGGTTTTTCACCCTGTTGCATTGCTGACTGCCAAGGAGACATGGCCAGCTTTCTGCTTCCTGTCTTCCTCTTTGTCCTGGCTTGGCCTGCACTCTGCCTGCCAAGTCACAGATGCCAAAAGCTTATACAAAAAGGTCAGACAACTAAGGCTTGAAATCACCTATGCCAACATTTGTATTTTCTTTCTATTCTTCTGTATTTGGCTAAATGGAAAGTACATAGCACATGGCTGAGGCAGGAATACAGAGAACTTTTTGACAATGGGAGTGTATGGATTACAGTTTTCCAAACAGTGAACACTGAACATTTTAAGAGGAATTCTTAAAAGCTCAGTGAAATGTGAAGTGCTAAAGATATATAATAATGTTTTGTTTGTGTGGATTTATCCTTCTCCCCTCCCCCATCCAGTTTGTTTTTGCTTACTTCTGCAGTTTTACTGTATTTGGGAGTCAAGCTCCTTTGGAGTTTAGTACTACGCTTCTTTGCAGTTGGATCTGCAGATACATTACTATCTGTGACCCTGTTTTAACTAGTAAGAAAATTAAGTTTAAGGTAATATTTACAACTAGGAAGTTCTAATAATAAGAATATAGCTGTTCAGAACCTAAACTTCACCCACATAAGTCTGAAAACTCCTGAACTGAACAGTTTTGTACATTTTTTCCCCAGATAGAATATCTTTGTCTGACTTTGGTTCAGCTTCTCTCCACCTTGTGAAGCTGAAGCAGGAAAATATATCTACTGCTTCTATTTCTGTAATGTTTCTTGTCATGACTGTGATATTCACCTAATGCTTTAATCTTCTGGTTTTTGACTGAACACTAAGGCTGATAATAGTAGCCATAAATGCAGCATGACTGTTGGCCATGAGTTGTAAAATTGCATGATTGTAGGGGAAGCCTTCTGTTCAGATGATTCATCAAAGCCCAGGTTGCTAAGCACAGCTTCGTATTTCAGTCAGTCTTCAAAAGAGACTATTCATTTTATTCATCATCTGCTCAGCCTCTCCCCTACCTTGCATACCTTCAAAGAGAGGGTGTTTCTTTAAAGTAACAGCAACAAGCAAAAGAAAAAAGAGAAAGATCCTTTCAGCATCAGGCCCCTTCATAATAATCAGTGTTTGATTGTCTGTCTCTTACTCAGTTGAGCAAGAAACCTGTACAGTTCTTAGTGGTTTTAACTTGTTTAACTACAAGTATTTTCCTGGACACTGAGAAGGTTGCACGGTTGAGGAATATTCCCAGGCATATGGTGGTGACAGGAGGAAGGTAGAGAGAGATTGCAAAGAGAAGGTAGGGAAAAGAATTTGATGTTGGTTGTTTTGATCATTCATACAGGTGGTTGCAAGTTATCTTATAGTAAATCTTTAACAATTTCATATACAGTATTATTCCTAAAGTTAATTATAGACCTAGACCTTGGGTAAAAGGGCTGCCAATGTCATTAATGGAATAACAGTGCACTTCCTGGAGTCAAACATTGCTTGTGGACAACCACTTCTAACTCCACACACACAAAGCCACATATTCTGAATTCATTGCATACCAGGGAGTAATTTACTCACATGTATGCCCTCTGCTCTTAGTAACGCAACAGAAGAATCCTCTGTAAGTGTGGATGGCAATTGTTACTATTACTTGCCTATTCTGAAGGTGGGTTGTCTGTCTCTGTTCCTCCAGCTGTGCTTCACTGGGTTGTGATGTACACGCTGCTAACTGTATTTGCCCCCTAAGCAGAGATCATTAGTAATGGTGAAGGAGTTGAGTAGTCATGAAGCCGTGTTTCTTTGTTGGTGAATGTTTTGGATGTTCTTCAGTGCCAGGGTGGGGACAGTCATTTTCTCAGGTACCTGGAAGTGAAACATCACTGCAGAGTTTTCACAGAGCTTGATTTTGTGGAGTATTGCAGGAAGCTTTCTCCTGGGAATGCCTGAAATCAGCAAGGTGATCTTGATTGCTGCTGTTTATTTTGTGACCTTAAAACTGGTAAATCTGCCCTGCAGAAGGAAGGACTCTGGGTATGCTTATGTGTGAACAAGAACAAAATTCAGTTTTAAATATTGTCCCTTGCAGACCATCAACCTTGAATTTATTGTTAGCAGGGAATGAACATAGGTAGTCACCTGATCCAAGGGCGTTCAGGCTGTACAGGCTGTTAAAATTGGCCTGCAATCCCTGTAAGGAGGAGATGGTCCTTCCTAAGAGGCACAAACTTCATTTTTACAGAATTCAAGACAGTAAGGAGTTTGTCATTTGGGTTAAGAATTTATCTTGGCTTTCTAATGATTTAAACCATTCCAGTCTTGGTCATGAGTCTGCAAATGATGTTGAGAGAACATATTTCAGCAGTCTGCAAGAACACTTGAATGAAGTATGGAAACATAGGAAAAAGTATTTTTTCACACATAGTCCAGATATGTCAATTTACTGGGGTTCTCCCCTACTAATCTCACAGAAAAATATGGTCCAGAGAATTTGCCTTGTTCTGCCTCATAATCACTGCACTTCTTTTTAATGCCTCATTGCTTAATAAATGTTATTTCCTAACGTGGTTTTTATTATGTATGTTTATCCTCGTCTTTTTTTTTTTTAAATGCTGCAACATAGTGATTACATTTTTTGCATCTGCTGATAATTAAAATGGACTTATGCTAATAAATTTAGGAAGGCAGCTATCATTTTGGTGCTGACATATGCCTTTGCTTAGAGATTCTCATGTGATTGCCTGTAATCTACATGAACTTAATATTAGGCTGTAGCATATAGTTTGAAATGGTATAAGTGAGAGCTGTGCAAAGATACCCAAACTTGCTGTGACTGAGCCAGCTTGTGTATGGGAAGCAGTGTAGGCTTGCAAGCTTGACAGTCTTCCTAGATTCGTGTTTTCTGGGCTGTCTCCTATATACATACGCATACTGTCTAACACACTGTGGTAACCTGTAGACTAAACTTTGTATAAAGCTTTAGTTTTATTCTTATTGTCATGGCAATCTGTCTTCATGTGCTGCTTCCATCTCCTGAATACTTACATCATGCTGTTATCAATAGCTATGCATATGGAAGTGATTTGCTTGTTCATCTGATTAAAATAGAAGAAAGGGGCCATACAGTAATGCTAGTGTTTCCTGGGGGGACACAGGGCTTTAAACTTATAGCAGACAAACTGTCTTGATATGGAGTATGTTTTAACTTTGTTACACGAACTTAATTTTGAATAATTTTGTATGTAGGAAGGCTAATGCCAGAATCGCTTTGGGAAAAATGGCCAAAAAATATGCTGGCATATTCTTGGTTTCCGGTGGTTGCTTTACTGCTGGTGGAGCTCTCTGTTGCCAGCACTAACATTGCCTCACTCTGCTGCAGGCAGGTCACCCCTGTTCTGCTCCTATGTGTGGAATTGCATTGGTGCCGGTGAACAGAAGAGCATCATATGAAAAGCATACATTGTTATGGGATAGCTTCAGGTTGAAGAGGGTTTGGGAAAAGCTTGGGGCAAGCTGATGAGCAGGTTTCTTAATTTTTCTGCATCCTGGGATTGGTGCATTTCTTTTTTTGGTGTTAGTTCTCTTGGTTTGTTTTCTGCAAGTGTGAGGTGTGACTAGTGGGCCCTCTGCAACGCTTGCCTGTCAGTCACACCCACTGGGTGGAGAAACACAGCCCTAGGCCAAGGTGAATTTCATGAGAGAACTGGATTTTCTCATGTTCTTGCCGTTACTGATATCATACTGCTGTCCTGAAAAGGCTCTATTGTTGTTCGTGTTTCACTTTTAAGTAGGCATTAAAGGGATGCTGTTTGTTATTCAGATGTACAGCATCTCCTGGAAAAATACTTGAAAACATAAAAGCATTTTGAGGCTTCAGAGACTTGCTTGCTATAACTGTTCATAAGGGTAAAGTTATTGTCTAACTAGCCAATTGGTCTCATTTGCATGTCAGCAAATTTTAGCAACTGCGTGGAAACCTGAACTACTGAAAGACAGGCTGACCTGAATGCAGTCTAGTCTTGGCATTGCGCACTTTTCCAAATTCACATTAAGTTGCTCAAGCAGCAGAGACAGATTGACTTTACACTGCTCTGAAGTGTTGGCAGCAACCACAATGAAAGGAGGCTGGGCTAGAAAGGGAGCTGTAAGAATGTTTTTTCAGAAGCACACAGGGTGTGTGTATATTTGTGGAGGGCAGGGAGGGACAGGCAGAAAGGAGGAAGGTAAGGCAATATCTGAGAAGTTCGGAGGTTTTGATTAAAGTACTGTCATCTGCTTGAAATCAGTCATAAAGGGGTCTGCTGTAATTACAGTGCATACACCCAAACTCTTGTGCAGGGCACTGTGTCTCATCTAGCTCCATTGGGTCAAGTGAGTTTAATGCATTTGTCCAGGAAAAATACAGCGTAGAGCTGTCAAAGTGCTCCAGTACTCATAAGAAGATGTTGAACTGAATCTTGAACCTGCTATGTGGGTGAACAAGGGGAAAGTGATTAGTATTGCTCCTGGAAGAAGGAGAGTGCAACTATTAAGTTGCTATTTTTTGCTATAAAGTTTTTAGAAAAATCTGAAATATTTCTGTAAGGAGTGCTCTTTTGAAGGTGCTGTTGTTCACATTTATTCCTGTTCTTTCGGTAATGCACAAGAGAGTTAACATGTTTAACTCATTAGAGTTTTCCCTCTGCAAAGCCCCAGACCTTGGTCTGTAAGTAAGATAACCCTGAAGCTATAAGCATTTATAATTTCAACACACACACACACACACGCACAGATGCTTGAATATACAAACTTATTAAAATGGAAAGAACTGTTTGGATTAAATGTTATCTTATATCTTTAGCCAGCAGAAAGTTATTTTTTAAGTAAAAAAGGGCCTTTAATAAGAATGTAATTCCTGCAGTTATAGTAGACGTGTTGAATGTCTAAGGTTACTCATTCTGGCTTTATGTCTTGGAGCTGTTGGATAGTGCAACCCCTTTTGCTCTGTGCACAAACTGAAACTTGAGTTTCTGTTGTATTTTCAGTAAACTTGTACAACGTTTTTTAACTCCAAAGACTTTTTTTATAGCTACAGACCAAATCAGATTTGATAGGTTTCTCAAGGTCCTGCTGTGGTGGAACAGCAGTAAGAAAATAAGCCTTAGAAATGCTGCATGGTTAAATAATGTTCAAGGCACTGGCAAGTTACCAGGTGCAGTAAGAATTTTGAGTTAGTTTTTTTTTTTTACTTAATTAACACTCAATTTTTGCTCACGCAAACAAAAAAAAGTAGTAACATTTTTCCAAGTATATAGTACCCTTACGTACTAAAAGAACCTGTGCCAGCTTTAGTAAATAAATTGAAATACAAACAGCAAAAGCAGCCTCTGCTGTATACTGAATCAGCATGCATATTTTAAAATCTTGGTTGCAGAGCTGTAGTCAATATTGTACCTATGTCAGGGAATTTCACCTACGTAGATGATGTTAATACATTAGAGATTAGCAGAAGTGGGAGATATCCTGACGTGTAATATACAGTGAAGGTTACAGAATTACAAAACAGGTGCTCCCATGTGATATTAGCCACAAAATGACAGAATTATGTTGGGAAGGCACAAATGAACATGTTCAGATAGGATTTAATATTTTTTCTATAGCTTTTCACCAATATGACTGCAATGGCACTGCTATTGCTAATAGGGAGATAGGGAGTCTGTGGGAAAAATGTTCTTTAAAATTGCTTTGATAAAATTTGAAAGACAAGGTTTAAACCAGGATACTTTTTTTTTCTTTTTTTTGTTACATACTTTAAAAAAAATTCCTTGCGTTTTTTGCAGAACATCCCTGTCCAAACCCAAAACAGGGTTAGTCATACATTTCTATGGGTTAGTCTGTTCTACATTTTAAGTTCTCCTGTGGCACATCATATGATTAGGTACTTCTAATTTTTTTATATTGTAAAAGGTCAAAGTAGACACAAAATCGATGCATTGAAAAGAATTTTTTTTTTTTTTATCAGTAGTCTATACGTTATCTCTTCTCATTATTTATTACCAACTTGCATATGTTGGAAAATAAGCATGGTGGCTGTGAGCACACATGCAATTCCAGTCAAGTGTATGAACCACTGGTATGAAAAGGTAGGGTGATTTTTCTCAGCCAGTTCTTGCACATTACCTTCTTAGTGCCCACTGATAGATTTAATCTTTCTTTTGTCATGGTTAGGTTGTTTTAATAGTATGTGTTGTGGGAGTACGGACAGGCAAAGTGGTGCATATTTTGTCTATGAATTTTTAGATTATAGCAGATGGAATTAAATCCACTTTAAAGAATATGGTAACATAACCTACAAATAATGTGCATATACTGCCATTTGAGACATTGCTCTCATAAACGTGATCTATGATAAAAAATATGTTACTTAAGGAACAGAACTATGGCATTCCTTATGCCCCATCTCTGTTAGATGTAAATAAATATCCCAGTGTTTAAAAATTGCACATAGCATCAACTGGCAATCTCAAGATAAGAAATACTCAGCAGTGTATAGGCAGCAGTTGGAAAAAAACCCCCAAACCAACCAACCAAACCCAAACGATCACTCAAAATCAAACCATCACTCTTTTGGGGTCTTTTCTAGGTGTATTGCATATTCTTCCTGCTAAAGGTCCTGTTTTACCACCAGTCATACAGTTGAAATTAATTGAAATGAAAACATAGTTGTGGTAGCCTTGTGGATCATAGATCAAAATTAGGATATCCTTTGGTCTATGTTATAGTATTTAGAAACACTACAGTGATGCTCAGGTTGTCAAATCATTAAGCCTTTTACCTCCTATTTCAGAGAAAACACTAATTTTGTTTTGGGATCCTAAACACAGTTATACTTACTGGCAGAGGTATTACCTCATGCTGTTCTTAGCTGGCTTGAAGAAATACTAAACACTGCAGTGCTCTAGTCTAATTTTGGAGTTTCCACGATATGTAAAGCCCCAGCATTTTAGTTTAATTGCTGTTTATTTCCCCCAATTAGTGCATAGTGTGGTGGCATACTTAGCATTTTAGGAGATCTCTGTCTACAGAATAATAGAGGGGCCTCGTGAGCTTCTGCTAACATTTGTAAGCTACTTCGTGGGTTCTTTGCCAGGTGATGTTTTAGACTTGTGAAGTAGCATATGATTGTAACTTTCTGAAAGGCTGAAGAATCCAGCTTTTATTACTATATGTTTTAGCGGAGGATGCAATGCACTTTGAATAAGAAATTCAGTCCTATTCTACAGGATTTGTTGAACTATGCTTTCTTTTGTACTCTTAAACTGTAATTTACCATGAAGTGCCTCATCCAAAGCTTGCTGGAGCAACTTTCCATTGATTTTAACAACCTTTGGCTGAGACCCATATTGAACAAAACTGACTTTTTTTGTAGTCATGTCATCATTATCCCATGCCTGGAAATATTACCTTATGTAGTGGGAATGTGTATTTTATCTTCCTGAACTCTTTTTGCTTTACTGCTTTAAAATGCAACAGAAAATGAAATCCTGACTGCATGGAAATCAGTGGTAAAATCCACATTAACTTCCATGAAACTGGGATCTGCACAGAAGTTCTTAGTAATATACATTGCATAAAGGTGAGAGTCAACCTTTGTCTTTCACAACATAATGAAGTGGCCAGTTTATTAATTGGCTGAAAGTATAGGCAAGCAAATTCCTATTCTTTACATGCAAATATGAACCTTTTCATTAATATAGTCTATCACATAATTTCTTTCTTTTCTAAACAACTAAACAAGTCTTTCACTGTGTTCTACCTTTTGCTTTTCATTTTCTGAAGAATCTGTAATAAAAGCCCTTTATGATACATACCTTAATGTAAAAGGATTCTTAGTTTCCAAGAACAACTTCTGAATGTTTCTGACTAGGGCTAGTATCCACAGTATCTTCCAGATGGATAAAATTAAGTGTTCATATCTCATCCTTTCCTACTGAGTCCAGCAAGTTTTGGAAAGAAATTTCATTCTTTCACATTCATCCACATGTGGCAAGATACCTATGTAAATCTCTTCTGAACGTACATGTCAAGAAAGAGCTCAGCTAATATTATGAAGTATGGGAAACACTTGTTTCAGGCCACAAAAAAATATAATCCTTTTCTTAACTTAAAAATGTGTGTGTGTGCACGTGTGTGCATACATATAGATATATATATGTAATAAGTATATATTCCATGCACAACTTATAACACAGCTGGGGAAAGTTGTTCAGTTTTCAAAATGAGCAACATATGGTCTGTATAAATTGTATAAGAAATATTTTGAATAAATAAGTGTTGTGATTTATTTTACGTAAACAAATAAGAGAATTTAAATTAAAAAGATAAATCTGTGCATGGGACATAAAGCTGAAAAGCTGACTATGCTTATTGCTATTTTGGTTCTGGTAAGTGCTTCTAGGTCCTTGAATTTCTTTCAACTATATGAAAACTGGATTTACTCCCAGAGCTCCACTTCTTAACTAGGGCAGTTTAAAAACTAAACAAGGGCTGAGTCAGTTAATTAATTTAAATGAGATTACAAATCAGAAACACATTACGTAATGTTGATTTAATTACCATTTTTTATTTACCTAATTAAAACACTCTGAAGAAAAGTTAGCAGTCTCGACAATGGCCGGGTGGGTGACTTGGCAGCAGCAGATGTGAGCTGCTGATAAAAGTGGAGGTGAAGCAGGGAGCCTGACATGACCTGTGCAGCTTTGATGCCCCAGACCATTGCGCGCTGCCTTGCTGCCAGCCCGCATGGCGGGATCACCCCGACCAGCCTGAGCATGGTGATGCCGCCCCAGCTGCAGACCCCTGCCGCAGGGGCCGGGAAGCGTGTCCCATGGGGACAGATGGGCTCTCGGCTGAAAGGCGTGGGGTTTCTCCCAGTTGTGCCAGCCGCAAGCAAACTTGTCTGTTGTGGGAGGGGGCAGGGGAGTGCGGTGAAAGAAGGTGGCTGATGACTGAATAGCTCTTGCTGTGTCCCCACTCCAAAGCAAACAGGTTCAAACTGAAATGAAAACAGAGCCCACCTTCTGCCTGCCAGGCTAGCTGTCTCCCAGCAGAAGCACCTCCATGCCTGAGCCCTGAAGGCTTCTGTGAAATGACAGGCCTGCTTGGGCTAAATGCTAGGTACCTGCTTGAGCCAACAGGCAACAACCTAACAACCTTAGGTTTCTGGGGCCAGCACTCAGCTCTGTTCCTCACTGCCTTTTTCAGCGAAAAAGGTGAAGGTTAGGCAGCAGCACCCTTTCAAAGTAAAGGTCATAGGTCACTGTTACAGTGCCCGGTGGCTCCTGGTGCAGCACGTGGGTGCTGATGAAGCCTGCCCTCATAGGATCACCACATCCAGCTTCAGAGTAGCTCCTGCCACTGCGCTGGTCTCCCAGGAGGTCCCTCCCATGCCTCCTGGGTGCAAACTAATGAAGGGAGCAAAAAGCAGTGGAGATTACTTGCCAAAATGGAGTCTGCACTGAGGAACTGAGGCTTTCTTGAGATTTGAATACACCTCATATCAAAAGCAACCAGGACTGTTATTTCCGTGTCAGCTTAAGAGCTTTTCTGCATAGATTTCTTTGGTATGCTTACTTAAATGTGTGGAAATCAGGTCTGCAAATGAATGAAAGCTAATGATATGTCTTTGGAAAAAAGGAGGATGCCACAGAGCCTCTGCAAGGTGAGCAACAAGCAATGCTTCCTTGCATGGCCAATGGGGTTTGCCAGTGCAGCGTTGTCTGGGAGCTGATGCCACCGCTGCATGACTTGCACCTAACTGTCTAACTTCAGTTGTCTGAACTGCTCATTTACCAGCAGCTGTGTGACTATCAAGCACATTAAAAACTTGTAGGGCTAGCAAGTATACTTATAAGTATACTTACCCGGTGCAATAGCATTGTACTAGATAGCAGTATTGGTGAACGCAGAGGAACTAAGGGTAGCAGAATGACGTTTTTAAAAGAGGTCACTGCTTCTGTGTTGTGGAGGCTTTCAGTCTGGGTGTCATGAATGCATATTGCTAACAGAGTATATGCTGTTGGGAAAAGATGTGAGGCTTCATCTTGCAAACACATCTTTCTCATGGCGAAGCCCTACTTATTTTTTGAGGTGCTGCTTCCTACTGTGTGAACTGTGGTTCCTACCATATATCTTCAGGGATATAGAATCATAGAATCATTTAGGTTGGAAAAGACCCTTAAGATCATCAAGTCCAACCGTTAACCTAGTACTGCCAAGTCCACCACTAAACCATGTCCCTAAGCACCACATCTACACACCTTTTAAATACCTCCAGGGCTGGGGACTCCACCATTTCCCTGGGCAGCCTGTTCCAATGCTTGATAACCCTTTTGGTGAAGAAATTTTTCCTAATATCCTGTCTAAACCTCCCCTGGCTCAACTTGAGGCCATTTCCTCTCGTCCTATCACTCGTTACTTGGGAGAAGAGACCAACACCCGCCTCACTACAACCTCCTTGCAGGTAGTTGTAGAGAGCGATAAGGTCTCCCCTCAGCCTCCTTTTTTCCAGATTAAACAACCCCAGTTGCCTCAGCTGCTCCTCATAGGACTTGTCCTCTAGCAAAGAAAGTGGTGGGAGTGAGCATTTTATCATACAAAATCAGTTAGCCAAAATTTTCAGGGGAAGTATTTCCATTAAGTGTAGTTGTCTATGAAAATGGGAAAAATAAATCCCTCCTCAAGTTAGCATACTTATGAAAACAGAGGTGACACTCGTACTAATTCCATTCCCATGTTATAGCATCATTTCAGCAGATATTTAATAATATAAAACACTTTCAGCTTGTTTATACCATAAACAAACTGTCGTATCACTAGAGTTGATGTGAAAAATGCTCATAAAATTATACAATAATTCAGGGTCATCAGATATAGAAATGATATACAATGAAAGACATTGCTTTTGCTAAATGAAATCTTTAAAAGTATTTGAGAAGTTTATCAATCCAATCAGTTGCTTTGTCAAGGTAAAATAATGTAGGTAGTAGAAGGTAAGTGTGTAGTAAAATTAGGAAAATAATAATTCATGGTAATGATTTAAAGTACACAGATGAAATTATTTATTTATTTATTTAATGGATTTTTGCTGATCACGTTATTTGCTTTGGAGGAGAGGGAGGTATCTTGCCTTTTTGTTGCCATGAATGCTTTCCTGCCATGACGGTGTTCTGAAAGTCTTTGAAAGATGAAGAGTTGATTTGGAAAGTCTTTCCCCCGTGAGGACAGCCCAGCACTGGAGCTGGAGCTCAGGGAGGTTGGGCCATCTCCATCCTTGAGGGCTTTCATGCCCTGACTTTGTAAAGCCCTGAACAGCCAAGTTTGATCCCACGACTCACCCTTACCTGGGCAGGGGCTGGGACTGGAGACCTCCCGAGGTCCCCACCAGATCGGGGTGTCCTGTGATCCT
Organism: Platalea leucorodia; assembly: GCF_965183815.1. Lineage (NCBI taxonomy): Eukaryota > Metazoa > Chordata > Aves > Pelecaniformes > Threskiornithidae > Platalea > Platalea leucorodia. The sequence continues at coordinate 35,625,323 of NC_138858.1, read as the reverse complement.
GTGATTTTCAGGGGTACAACCATTTGTCTCAAGTTTGTGATGTCCTGAAGGATGACAGTCTGGGAGGTACTTGTGATTCTTGTTCATGGTAGTGACTCTGTCAGTTGTCAAGTCAGATGCCATATAGGTATGTGAAGGCTTGAACATCATTAAAGTGTTACTTATATGGTGCCACATCTCTCTGGTCTTTTCTCCTCCCCCCTACCCAAATCATGGACTATCAAAGAACAACAGTGTATTTATGTGCTGGTGAATGATTAAATTAGTGTCTGTCAACTGAGATTAACTGAGTGCAAAGGCTGTCTCCTAGCCTGTGGCAAATGAAAAATGAAATGTGTTCATTGAAACCACTGAGGAAGTTTATTTGATTAATATGACACCTGTGGAGAATCTGCTTATTTATAAGACATGGCTCAAGAAAGTATTTTTTATTTTTACAGATTCTGCCTCTATTTGTTTTCAAGGCCTTCAATGCTATGCTAAGGCTGAGATCCTTAAAAGCAAAATTCCTTGTACAGTATGGGGCATAAGGGAGGTATAGCATAACTTACTTTTTAAAGACAATATCCTCTCTTATCAGCTGAAAAATGAAATATTAGACTACTGAGGTGAGCAATACTAAAAATCCCTCAGGAAGCTGGTGAACAGCAGTGTGACTTTCTTGGCTTTGCTGGGGTGTGCATCCTTCCTGCTGCTGTTTGTTGAAGACAGGGTGGTGCAAGGGAAGAGACCATCTTGTCTTTCACTGAATGGCAAACCATCAGCTTTTTTTTTTCCCCCTGCCTTGTGAAGCCAAGAGTGATGTGTCATGGCAGCACCTTTCTCCTAGTGTACAGCAGGGGAAATGGGTATTTTTTTCTCATCATCAGCAGGCCTCAACAGTCAGTTTTACTTAACCCCTGGCTGCAGTGAGAGTTGCCTGCACTCACAGATACTCATTGGGATTGACTCCTAGAAATGAAAACATGGGAAACAATTCAGTATAAAATATACCAGCTTCTTGACTTATCCTTTCATACCTTCTTCTAAAAGAAGGAGTAATTTGAGATAAAGAGTTTGAATGTCCTGGTGAATCATGTTAATTTATACATAAAGTGTATCAGGGTTACATGAATATCTACCAGATAAGATTAAAGGCTGGCTTGAGCCATTCTTGTATAAACTCTTCATCCATGGGGCACTAATTTATCAAGGCATCAGCTGCTGACTGTTGGAGCAGTCAGCACCAAGAAAAGCAGAGCAGTAGATATGCTTACCATAGTTGTGAGATGCATATGAAAGCCATTCTGTGGAAATGGTATGTGTAGGTGAGCTTTTGCTACATAGCAAATAAGGATAAGTACTTCTGAGATCTGTGTGGAAGACTTTTTCAAGAAAAGCACATTGACAGTAAAATTTGAGAAGAAGGTTTTTGAAACACACAGACAAACAACAACAACAACAACAAACCCAAAGAAAAAGAATAAACTAAGGGAACTTACAGTTGGGAGCTACCTAAATGACAATGTTGAAAATATCGGTTTCATCACATTTCCATGATGGGGTTTTGTTTGCTACTAGTTGTATAACTTTACTTGCAATTTCTAGCTTAGGAAGTATTTTTTTAAAATGTGCACAGAATTATTTGGTGGGAAAATTGAATGCAAAGCCAGCTAGACAGACAATGAGTCTGGTTTATGTCTTTCTCCATCACCCTAGAAGAAAAGCCTGCAATTTTTAAACCCAGGGCTCATGTTGTTAATTAATGATCTTGTGCAGATGAGGACAAAGAAAGATTTAAAGTGTCTTAACATGTCTTTTGCTTCCTTAGTTTCTGTGGCTTTCCAAAAATGGCTCTTACTCCCTCTTTTAGAAGAGCATTTCTCCAGTGTCTCTTTTCATTCAATGTTCTACTTATAAATCAAGTTATTCATATAGTGATTGTGGTTCTCTTGTACTTTGCCAAGCTATTTACATCCAATCAAATCAGGAGAGTGCTTTATAATTATTGACACTGGTAAGACAATTGGATTGTCACAGGCCATCTCAGGTCTGTGTCTTCCATCCTGAGTATGAGATGCTTCTGTGTGCTTTAAGTGCAGAACTACATACATTGATACTCTCATACAGAATACAATTCTTTGCTTTCTCAACTGCTGTAAGTGAAGGGTTAGATAAGTTGCTTCTCATATTCAGCTTACAATAATTCTTTGCTTTCTCAAGATCATTGAGACCCTGCTGGCGAATATATTAGTAGCATCTACTGCTCAAAACACTGTGTGAGAATCGATCTGTAAAAATTGTGATTGATAAGTAGTTAACATAAAAGAAAGCTGTCTGACTCGCAAATTATAATAACTGGCCAACTACTTATCCCTGTAACTGGAAAATTCTTTGCTGAGTTTATCTTATTATAATATGAAAAATAATTGTTTAAACTACCATCAGTCTTTAAATCCTGGATCCAGAAAGTGGCCGTGTTGACAAGGAGAATGTAGGAGTAAAGGCAAATTGCTGTGCAAGAGCTAAAAAATATTCTTCACTTTATGCATATTTTTAGTGAATTTTAACAGGAGAAAACTACAATGACTATTTTCTGGTAGGCCTCATTAATCCAATTTCAGATATCTGTGTTCCCCAAGCTATGCTGTCCAAGCTTTATTGGGTGCCTCTGCTACCAAATTGACACTTCATTTAGCCACACATCTGCAGTAGTTTTACACTTGGACCATTGCTGTGTAAAATTAATCCTCTCTGATAATCTTAATTTAAATAATAATATGTATGGTTTTCAGAAGCAGAGAATGCCTATTAGAAAAGTATTAAAGTTCACCCCCTGCACGGTGAACCTTCCCATTGCAACACAGGAAAGTGGATGTTTGTCCCTATAAAGGTCCATATGCAGAGAAGCATCATATTTTTAGCAGTACTTGTCGATTGAGTTTTCAAGTTAACTTGATTTGATTGTTTAAAGGGATGTGCTGTATCTTATCATGAAAAGAAACAGGCATACTGAATGGCTACATATTGTGCTGTACAGTGGGACTCCTTTTAAGAGTACCCAAGTGCCCAAACCATGGGATGTGCAAAATCTGACCGGGAGACCCGCCCTTCATTCTTCCTACCCAGGGTTGAAGAAGATAGAGGAAATGTCATGTGAAATTCACAATCGAATGTGAATTTTATTGTGTGCAAGAGTGATTTCATTCCATATTGGAAAATTTAGTTTTGTTTTTAATACCATCAAAACTGGGTTTCACATGTGCCTTGGTCTTTCAGTACTCTGGTAGATCCCCTGATGCTTGTCTTCTGTGACAACCATCATTCAGATGTATTCAGTAGAACTTGAACTGTGAAATGGGTTTCCATCTCAGATAATATCTTTTGCAGAATCAAGCTTCTGTTAACTTAAAACTGCTTGAGAGTGTGTGTCAAGCCATGTTTGCTAAGCTATGTAACAGACGGTAATAGATTTCAGTGAATGTCTTGTAGTGGGTGAAGGGAATCTCTCATTCTAGGTTGAGGGTTACATCGGCTTTAAGAAGTGATGGGGATTGAAGGACAAGTATTTGTTGATAGGTACCTTTCTCCTTTTCTAGCTTTTTTTTCTTTAATTTGAACAATGCAAGCAGCAACGCATTCAAGAACTCTGACTTCCCTCTGGGGTCCATTTGGCAGCAGCAATTACTGTAGTGCTATGATGCAATCGTTTGGTGGTCTTATGCTACTAACAAGCACTGTTACATTTAAAAAAATGGGTATTTTTTATTCAGACTGTAAAACTACTGCATTTTAAATGCCTATATACAGAACAAGTGGTTGTGCTCCATTTGATTTCTTATTCTCTTTGCATACAAGAGTGTCTGTCATGTCTTTGTTAATAACAATCTCTTGCAGTGGAGCAGGGTTTTGTTATATTATTGGTGTGGGAGTACGGCAAAAAGTAGATAGTTTTAAAAGCAACTGCTTTTATGAATAAGAGTATAATTTATTATTTAGTGTTAACATCAAATTACATTATCCTCTTGATTCATAAAGTGCATGTGTCATGAAAAGAACACTCTGAAGTTTACAGGGTTTGGGTTTTGTTAGTTTTTATGTTACATAATCTTCATTTCACAACAGCAATTCTCACAGGTTAAGAACACAAAGCCTATATTGTATTAAAATGGACAGTCATATCTTCAGTGCAGTCCTGAGTCTGTGGAAGCAGCATAGGCCTTTGTGCTTTAAGGAAAGGGTAAAGAAACAGGACTTATCACTGCAAACGCCATTAGTTTCATCCAGTACATCTTTCTGGTCATTACCTGAGAAGAAACTACCTCTGCTTTGCTGATTATGCAATATTATATTTGGGGGATGGAGGAAAAGGGAATGAAAAGGTACCCTTGTAGATGTGTTTACAACTTCAGTATTTACCTGAATGACTCTTTTGTCCTTATTCAGCGATCTATGAGTTCCTCTTATTAGGATCATTGCATCTTTCACAATGTTTCTGCTTCTGCATAAAATGGGTTACATATAGTGTGTTTGTTCAATAATGCCTTCATGTAGAAAGTCAGGGAAATGACCTTTAAAGAACAAAGTTAAGTATTTAATACTGGAAGAGGGTATTAAAAGGTTGTGAGATACTTTCAAAACAAATTAGTAAAACATTTCTTTCATTTCTTTATAGATTCTGGACAACCAGGAAGTCCAAGCCACAATGATCCTGCCAAGAATCCACCAGGTAAATATAAGTTCCAGAACATGTGCACCTAACATTGTTTGAGAACAAAGATACTACTATTAATAGTTAAAGAGAGCATAATTGGTCAGCAACCTATTTTGCACTGGTAAGTACATATAATCATGAAAAGCTGTGATTATTTTAGTTCTTTTAAACTGGCAATGCCTCAATTGTAGTTTCATCAACATTCATTTAACCTAAGGAATTTTTTTCAGTTCATGGTTTTTAGAATTTCATAAGTGGGGACGGGCAGAGGAGTAAGGAGACATCATCCCAAATAACTTTACTTTTGTAAAAGTCTTCAAATGCTACAATTATTCTTCTATTTCAGACAGAACACAGTTGACCTCCCTCTAAAGTCTGTGGCCTGAGCTACCAGCTTCTTTACTTTTATTTTATACTTGCATTATAAAATGCAAATATGATTATTTTTTATATTATTCATATCAGCTCAGAGCAGTTTTTGAACATATTGTTAATGGATCGTGCCAGTGACAGTTGGAATTTTTTTTTTTGAGAGATGTCAGTGTAAACAGTCCTTTCAAGGATTCTCTAAAAATAAAAATTCAAGAGAAAATCAAACCCAGGATTTGCCATTCCGCACCGTTTTGACCAAAGGCTCTTTGTATTGTCATGGAGTTATCCTTCTAATCAATTGGGCTCTGCTAGTAAATCTTGTAAGTCTTTGTTGCTTTATGAATTTTATCGGGGTAAGACAAACAAGTATGACAGACATACTATCACTTCTTGGTGATCAAGGAGTGACTTCTGTCACCACCATCATGCTGTATCTTCTCATTTCAGCTCTCAGAAGAAATGTCTATGTGAAATAAGCTGCAACTAACTCAGTTTGCTCTTTTTCTAAATGCAAAATGAACCACACTCTAACCAAGAAGTAATTGTGTGATGCTAGGCTGTTACATATACATGAATATTTTCTGGATCTGTCCAAACATTAGGGAAAACAGCCTGCGTTGTGGCTGTACAGTTTTGTACTACGCATATGATCAAAATATTCTCTACATGTGGTGGAATATATCATGTGTGTTGCATGTGAATACCCAAAAGTGGGAGAACCATAATAGATCATTATACAAAACGCCATATTCCTGTAACATAAAAACTGGAAACATATACTGGAAGACTGCAGATATGTTTTAGAGATATGAGGGCAGACCAAGTCAAATAACATGGTAAGCTCTTTTTCAAGTGATTTTTTAATGCGATTTTTTTTTTTTTTTTGCAAGGGATGATGCAGGTTTGGAATCACTTTTGGCTGAGACTTCGATGTTGTTTCTCTCCAAACTGTGTGGGATGTTATGAGTAGGCTTTTATTTCTCTATTAAATTCATGACATAAATTGTGTAGGATAGTGGTTTTAAAACCCCAAACAGCAAATTTACACCTAAAAAAAGCCTGAAAAATTTCCCTACGGATAATAACAGTTTTGTAAAACTTGCAGTATTTAGCTGTAGAGCATTTATTTTTGTTTTAGAGTATCTGTGTTGTTTGTGAGTGCAAGAAAAGCCAAATGCATTACCCCTCATCATTTTGAAGGACCCTTTGTAGCCTCAGGGTTTGGGAAGCTGAAGGCAGGGTCTGGAAACTCATCCTTCAAAAATTCTGTTTTTAAAGTATCGTTTAGCATTTGGAGTAGGAACGTGGAAGTATGTATTTCACTAATGAAGATTACATCCTCTAGTTGAGTCCAATCTCACCAAGCCTCAGTCTCAACCCTAGGCTACTCCAGCAAGAGTAATCTTGCTGCCAGCAACAGAGCCCTGGGGAGAGCAGCAGACAAGCTATATAGGCTTTCTTTTGGCAGCCTTGTGGGGCAAGATCAGATGCCCCAATGTTTGACAAAAACTCCAGTGTCCCAGAAGGTAGAGGGAGATAGAGGGAAGAGAAATCTGTTGCTGGTTTCATCATGAAACTTTCTGCTTGAAATTTGAGCATAACACTTTATCATGCTTTGGAGTCACTGCTGGCAGTATTATTCCTTTATCTGCTGCCAAGTGGGGACAGAAAATGGAAGCTGTGCCTTGCTTCCCTTGAAACCCTTCATTTAAGCAGAGACAGAGGCATAATTGAATGTCATCTGTCTATTTGAGGATACATGAACTTCTAGAATCATTCAGCTTTCCTGTGTGATACTGTCTTTGGGTTAAACTGGCAGGGAGAAAGCATTGAGGTTTGTGGGACTGCAGAATACAGGACTTCTGGGGCTGTGCAGGAGAATGAGAGGGAGTTGTACTCCATTCAGCTTGTCTGGAAAAAGGACTGCTGTCCTGTTCTTTCTTATTAAACTTCACATGAGTCTTATTATTAGAAGCAGGCAGTCACTTCTGTCAGAGCCCCAGAGGATATCCACTCTGAGGTTTGTTTTCAGTCCCAGGCCAGGAACACGCAGACTGGCAGTGCCAGGAGGGTTTGTTCTTCTATCATGTTTTGGTCTGATGCCTGTATGTCAAGGAGCCAGGGCGTTGGCAAGGGAGAGGTGCTGTTAGCTTTTGGATGCTACTACCTTCACAAAGACATTGCCAAGGAAGAGGAGATTGGAAACTGAGTGGTAGCTGGCGAGGCTGCTGGTGTTAAAAGTGGGTTTTTCTAGGTTTGGCTAGACTGTTGCATTCTTTAGGGTGTCTGGTAATTTGCTGTCTTAACCATGGGGGAAGGGTAATGTCACTTGCCAAACAAAAGAACATTAAGAGAACTTGCTGGAATTCTTTACAATACATTCCTAAAAACACACTGAATGCTTTGATAGCATAATACAGTATTAAGATGGTGTAGCTTGTGGTAAAAGTGGTATGTAGCTTTTGTAGCAAGATCCAGGGATATCCTCCTCTAAGTTTTATTTTTCAATAACTTTCATCTGGTATATTTCTAAGGAATGAAACTTGCTTTTCTGAGAGCTGGGTTGTAAAGGTCACTTCTCCACAGGGATTGTTAAGTAGGTTCCAGACAGATAGATGAGCTGAGCTGAACTGAACTGAACTGAACTGAGAGAGGCGAAGAGTCTGAACACTGCTGTTGTCTGCCTCACTCATTAAGTTCCTGGAATCTGAAAGTTTATGTTATGCTAGCACGGTGCTAACTATTAAAAGTTTACATGGTTTCAAAGAGAGAATGGACATGTTCATGGATCCATTGAGGGTGACTAAACAGATAGGGGCACACCTGGATTAATAAGTTCTAAAACTGAAAATACTTTGAGCTTTGGACACAATCAGTCAAAAAAAAAAAAAAAAACCAAATACTTCAGGCCTGCCCTGTTTCTTCTATTCTCCTGGGCATCTGCTCAGGACTACTGCTGAAGGCACGCTGTTGACGGAGACCTAGTGTGGCAGTTTCAGTGTAATACTGTGTTATTATTTCCCTGCAAGTCCCATAGGTCTTTTATATAGCTTAAGAAAATCTAAAAAATGAGCCTTCCTTAACAAGTGTGTCTCAAAATACCTGCAAAGGTGTGGGAACATATGCACTGAAGACAGGGAGTGATCTTTCAGTAAGTACATCTGTTAGGCATAAGAAAATTATGAGGGTGAGTAAAAAGAGAAAAACATCCAGAACTACTAGTAAGCTAATGATATTGACAGGAGCCGTAACAATTTGGTCTCCAGTGATAAAATTCTTACTAGCCAGTTCTTCTAGCAGAGGATTTTCTGGGTTTTGTTCTGCTTTATTTTTCTTTCCCTTACTTACTGCCTGTTGCCCACAACTGCTTGACGTCAATAAGGTTACTTGCTACCTACCATTGATGTGAGGTTGCTGCTTGGCAGACTTGGTTTATTTATACACCAGCATTAAAACTGCTGTGTCCAGTTGTTGCCATGTTGCTGAAATCTTTGAACACAGCCTTTTAAAGCTGCTAAAATAAGAGTAAGAAATAGCAATACTGGTAGAGTAAAATGTTATCTTGATATGACAATAAGACAGACAGTTGAATACAATTTGAGGAATCAAGAGAACTGGAAACCTGAGGGAGTGGATACCCGATCCTACTGGTGCTTCATGTCCTTCATCTTTTGTCTTCCGGATGGAGCTGGGAGGAGAATAGTCTCTTCTTGTACCGGTCGCTTCAAGATTTCAGAGCTATTCTTGTCCAGCATTGGGGAATACGGAAGATAACTTTTCAAAAGGTGCAAAGGAAAGCTAACCATCCTGACATAGACAGTTACGAACCTCATTGGCGAGGGAAGACAAGTGTGTTCAGATTTTTGCTTTTATCCACGCAGTTGAGTTCAGAGGTTATTAGAGCTATGTTTCCTAGCAAGTGGGACTTGCTAGTTTTTTTTTTTCCTGATAGAATTTACTCCACTTTAGCTGGTCCAAGGAATATTTTCATATAAATTTTGCAGACTCTGTAACGTCAGTCAGGGCTGAATGAGGAGTGCAGATGACTCACGTTTGAGCCTGTGTGCTGATGAATATTACATTATTTATATGGGGTGACACACTTTTAGACAGAAAGATTGAGAAACTGTCTCTCTGCCTTTCATTCCTCCCCACTGTTTCCCTTCTTCTTTCCTCCACAGTAACCCATGATATGTTGTCAGAGAAGTCATCTAGTGATAAGATACTTAGTCTGAATGAGGCATACATATGTGAATCCCCAGCTGCAGTCTCACTGTTCTGGAATTGGTTTTCCCCTTCTATTTTCACGAGAAATTTTATTCTGGGAACAATTTCCAAAGAAGACCTGAGTAAAATCACTATCTGGTTTTTTTTTTTTTTTTTTTTTTTTCTAATTAAAGAAGGTGTTGCCAAAAGGCTTGCAACCAGCCTCACCTATCTCTCAATATGCAAATCTCTCTTGCAGCTGTACAGCCCCAAAGGCTTTTTTGCACTTTCATATGGGCTAGCAGCCATAGGCAGAGCATTCTTTTTGGATCAAGCCCTAAGAAATGTGTAATAAATTTGCCTGTATATGACTGTTTTAGATAGAAGTATTTCAGTTTTAAGTTTTAGAACGTATAGTTTCAGAAATAACCTCTGAAGAGTAGTCTGATCTCAACCTTTGCTCTCTTTTGGAAATGCAATAAGCAAATGTCTTTGACTTTTGAATGACTCAGAATGCAGATGGTTTCTTTATTTTACTGTATTGCAAGTTACCTGCTTGTGGATGGGGAATTAGCCCCCTAATTAATAGGAATAGAAAAGATATTCCCTGGCCTCACCATTGTAAGCAGCTTTTCTTGTGGAAGCAATGATGCCTTAGTAGCAATTTGAGGATTTAGAATTGTATTTAAACAAACATATATTCACCTCTCTTTTTCAGCATGGGAGTGGGTATTCTGAAATGCTTGCTCTTTCCCACATGCCTGCAGCCATGCCATCTCAGATAGTGATCTTCAAATAAAACAGGGTTGGGTTTGGTCAGGGCTTGATTTTCTGTGGAGTTCTCCTTTCTCAAATGCTCTGTGAATTAGTAATGCCAGTGATTGAGAGGTGATACTCTTCCTTGTCAGTATCTCAGCCCTGAGCCAGGTGGGGCATTCTGGGGGCAATGCGCAGCTGTGCTATCTTGACTATCAGAAACCTGCACAGATTGTACGGCCCCTTTTTCCAAGAGGAAGAGTTTTTGGCCTTGCATGCTGGTTTGAAATTTGGTGTGGGTAATTACTACTATCTACTGGTGTAGGATTACTTCTGAATTTTTGTTTGCATCGGCTATCCTTCTTTATGAATGTACTGTGTAAATAAATGATGCTGTGATCACTTTTGATGCCGTGTTCACTTCTGATGCCGTTGTGTTCAATGGCGAGTGCAATGGTTTTTACTTCAAAGCATGCACAGAGCAAGAACTTACTGAAAACTCTCATATTGCCAGCTAGAATTCCAGAAATCTTCTCTGGCACCAGAAAATTCCTTTTTGGAACCTGGTAGTCCTATAGCTGTTAAAAAGCAGCTTCCCCAACCTCTTTCTAAGTCTTGGCTGTAATTTGTGTATAACCTGAGACCCTCTGGAGTGGAAGGCAGTATGCATTTGTGTTAGTTACCCTTTCTGTTTCTTGATAGGTTTTGGAGCAACTCACTTCTTGGATTCCAGTACGTGGATTCCAGAGTCCATTAAAGTAAACCAGGTGTTTACTTTTTCAAATTACTACAGCACTGAAAGATATTATAGTTCTGGTTATTAACTTGAGAGTATTGAAAATCTCATTTGTTTTTGAAAGTGGCACAGGCAACTTCTTAGTTCCTTATTGTGCTAAAAAGTTCAATGGAGTCAGGGGATCTTTTTGCAACATGTTTGTTTCCTGTCCCAGTTACATCATTGCAACTTTCAGGAACAAAAAAACCCAAAACAAACTGTGGGTGTGCAACAAGGCCGGAGACAATAGTGAGATAACTAAAATAGCCTCATTGTCCGGACAGATCCTAGTTCAACTGTTTCAAATGACATCATCACTGAAATCTTCTGTGTCACTCCTTGGCTCATGTTATCAGCCCTTTACTGCCTTTAAGAAATTCTGGTTCAGTGGGAACCTGTTTCTGGTACTCTTTTTAAAATACTGGCTTCAAAATGCATGTAATAATAAAACAAACTGCAAGTCTGCTGACTTACAGTTAATTTACAGTTAACATACATGAACAGTGTGAGACTAAATTTTCACTGCCAGTTCTGACTGTGAATGGTAGCTGTATGCCACTAGGATTCCTGCTGAAATTAAAGAGCTTCCTGTAGAAGTTAGGTATTGCGGAGAGCAGCAAAAGCTGATCCTTAAAATGTTAGTTTTCAAAGATTCAAACAAAACAAGCTATACCATGAAATGATTTAATCTTTAATTGTAGCAATTGAAGTCAAACAAACCTGTGGCAGTCTCCAGAACATTACATTGCATAAGTTAAAGTCAAGCTACAGCTCTCTGCTAGTATTTTGTGCACCAGGCTGAAGCTTCTAGCCTTTATTCTCACAGAAGCTCCTGATGCTGAACCTGTCTCATTGCTAGTAAGTCTATATACTGCTGTATAATTCCTCTTTTTAAAGATCCAGAAATAAAAGTACAGTAATACAAATTTTTCCCTGCACTCATTGGATCCTTACTCCTGTTTTATAAGTTGCTCAAAATCAAGGCTGTAAGAGTGAAAAAACTAGATATTTAATGATACCAGGAAGCAATTTTGTGTTTTGGCACTAGTCAATATGTAAACATATGTCAGAATGTAAACAGGTGTTCTATTCATAAAAGTACAATTAAATCAGGAGACATAAAAAAGGCTGGTTAAAGATTTGTAAAGCCAGAAGTCACTGGTAAGCTTTTAAGTAATGTGAGAACATTACAGTGCATGTTAGTGGAAACTGAAAATATTTTTCAGTAGGTTTAAACAACTTTTTTTTTTTTTCCATTTTAAGTCTTAGCATGGTTGAAAGCTATACTTCTAACTCAGCTCTTGAAGGCATAACACAGGAATAGAGTGGAGGATGTATAAGGACTAGGACTGAATAACTTCTACAGCAGCTGGAGGCATTACTGAAGGTTTCTCCTGTTACAGACTGTATGAGGGGAGCTTGATCAGACCTGCTGCTCGGCTTAACCTGTTTATCTTTCATCCTTGATGGCACTGGTCTGGTCATTGTAGTATTGTTTGGAAAATGCATTTTTCAGAAATGAGTTGTCTGTAAAAAAGGTAAGGAGAGAAGACAGATTTTATACTCACCCTGTACAAAAACTAAAAGGAAATAAAAAAAAGAAATCCACTGTTATTTATGGGTTTTGGAAGTTACTGTTTATGCCGAATTGCACTATGGTGGTTTTGGCAGAAATGTTCTTTTTGTAGAACTCAGATTTTTAAGAATAATGACGATTAGTGGAATGCATTTCAGAGAGTGTCGTCTCTCAGGCAAGATGAATTTTAGTAAATGACAATACTCAGTGCTTATATTAGGTTTGAACAATAAAGACAGCAAAGTGCTATCATGAACATCAAAAGATACAGTAAATCTTCTATGAGGAGTACAACAATAGACTGTTATCAAATGCGTTATTTTCTGTACTGAACAGATCAGAAACATGCACCAAGAATGCTAATTTAAGGCTCCTTAACGTGTTAATGCAATCAATGCATTAGGGAAAGCTTAGTCAAAAAAACGATAAGACCTATACTGTACAGAGTATCACCACATATTTTTTTCTTGTATGCAGTGTAATATTGTAAATATGAATGTTAGCTCTTATTCAGTAGGGAGATCAGCTTCACAATGTCTCACACCATAAAGTCAAAATGTCCTATACTGTTGTCCTTCTGCATACAGTCTTGCTGTTTATCCTTTATCGTATGTAGAGTGCATGTTTCTGCAACAAATTACAGCAGTTTAATGACACAGAACATTTTCCTAGTGCACAGCTGGGAGCCAAGAACAGTTCTGTAACATACCCATCATGGATTGTCTTCCTAACTAGTTAAAAATGTTGAAGTCCACTGGTGCTGGAACTGAACATACTGTGTTTATTTTTCTGCACTTGGAGGCACCACTGGAATGCACCTTCCCTGTTAGAACATAAGGCTCAGGATGAAGTTGCTCAGGGCCTGTGACATAGACTGTTTATTGTTGCATCAATTTTTTAATAATATTTTGTCACATTACACAGCTAAAAAAATCAACTGTTTTTTTAAGTTGATTGAGATTGACAATAGCTGCAGCTTCCCTCTCTTTCCTAATGTCAGGCAAAGTATTTGCATGTATCTATCTGTGGGTATCATTATTTTTGGACCATCCAAGGCAGGGTGAAACCTGGGTGAAAGACAGTGATACATCAGTCAACACTGCATCCTTCTGTGAGGCAGTGATAAATAGTTGTACCACTCAGTGGCAGATTTTTTTCCCTGCTCCCATTTCATTATCACAAGGAGAGAAACACACCACATTGCTCTTTATGTTATGTGGGTATTCTCAGTACTGCCAATGAGAAAAACTAAGAATTCATGAGAGAAGGCTGAAGATTAAACACATGTGTCTGTGTATCTCTGTGTGTGCACATACACTTTTATACATCTGTGTCCTGACATATAAAATCCTACATGGGTATTTTCTTTTTTTAATATGAGCCTTGGGACTTGTTCTCACTGTAATGATAGCTTGACTAATCTGCACTTGGGTAAAGCTCCTCTCAAGTTAGTCTAACTTGAATAAGAGAAGTTGTGCTTCAAAGTAGTATTTGGATAAGCAGCAGAGAAGTTCGATTTTGTCTCATTACCAGTTCCAGAGCTGTCTGCATGTTTGCACACTGGCTTTAAGCCACACTTCACTTACAGGCCAACTAAAATCAAGAAACCAAATTTTTCTTTGGAAATCTCCCTTCTATGTACTACTTTAGACTGTTCCTGCTGGAGGAAATAGGCAGAGAAGGGAAAGATTGCCATTGTCGGAGGAATTATTAGTATTCATCCAGCTTTCCCATTCTTAGGTTAAAAAATGAAAAGTGGGGAAGAAGGGAAAAAGAAACATTAACTCTTTGCAATTTTTTATGATATGGGTATGCCAAGTTCTGTCAAATAAAGAAGTAAATATTTGAGAAGCCATGTCATGTTTTCATCCACACAAAAAACATGGAGAAAGGGTGCAAGAGAATGAAGAAGATGAAAGTGAAATGCTCTTCCTTCTTAGAAACTGGAGAAGAATAAGGTTGCAGAGAGGCCTGCAACATCCAGGTGAAGGACAATAGAGGACAAAGTAATGGATATGGAGAGAAGTCATTGAAAAGGGAGAGAAATGTGAAAGCAAGTGAAGAAAAAAGAGAGAGAGACCTGCAGAACTGCTAGTGGAAATAAAGACATGCAGGGATATCTTATGAACTGATGTTGATGGGAAGATGAGAAGATGATGGCATTGGCGTAACGTCATTCAGGGTCATCCCACAGGCCTACGGTGCTCTGCATGGCCACTGCACTTGCTCCTGTGATGGTTTTTCAGCTGGGGAAGGCTGACATTGGCTTATAGGTGTAACAGTGTAACAGAGATGTCAGGAAATGTGCTTGGTCAATTGGATGCATTCACATTCTTTCAGCTTGAGTTGTCAGGTGCATTGTTTATACCTGCACTGGTAAATATCAGAGGTGTTGCGTGAGGTGGCTCTGTGGGCCTAGTAAGACTGCTCGTAAACAGTGAAAACTGCTCTTTTTACCTCTGCCCTCCTTGTTTGACCCTGAAAAGTAAGTAGAGATTTCTCCAGACGGACCAAGGACCGATATCTCAAGTGAAGTGTACTGCTTTTACAATCACTTTTCTGGTTATAGTGGCAGTATTTTCTTAATTACTTGAAGATGAAAGCAGTAATTGCCAAAAGAAACCTAAAGGGAATGGTACTGAACCATTGTTTTCCAAATCATGAAATGTTCCAGTAGGTGCATTTTTTATTTGTTTGTTTGTTTTGTTAGTTAAGACATTTAGAGTGCTTCTACTCATTCAAACATTTGGAACAGAAAATTGACAGTGTATTTCCAAAAGAAAAACACTGTGTTAATTCAGAAAAGAGACTAGAGAAACTACAGTAAGAAATTCTTAATGCACCTTCTCACATGAAATCAAATAAAAAAGTAATCCTGTTGGAGCAGCAATGTGCACTAACTATAGATCTAAATATTTCTGTTGGTAAATGGTTGGCATTGCTACCTGTAAGGGTTGTGATGTCATGTAATCTCAAATTCAATCAAGTCAGCTTATGTAGTGATTATTGATAGGAGACTTCCACAGAAAACTGGGTTTCTTAGCTCCCTTTTTATAAGGTTATCTAGTTACACTACTGAGACTAGTCTTGGTTATCAGCTGTTGTTTCACTGCAGTACTCCAAGTTGTGTCTGAATTTCACGGCAGGGAAAGTATCTCGTATGCATTTATCTTAGAATAAGTAAACATAAGCCAAAACAATAATATATGGTTTCTTAAACATAAGTTTCTAGATATATAATTCAGCCTGTATATAAAAACCCCACTGAATAGCTCAGCTGTTTTGCCCAGTTCCTGCTTTTACTGACAATAACAGGAAAACCCTCATCTGCTGCAGAGGTGATGATTTGGTCATGGAGGTGGTAGTGTGAAGTCCTTATCATCAGGGTAAGAGTTAAGTAAAAATCTGTTTAGCAGAAATGTATGTGAGGACAGGACTGCTCTATGGTGAAATTGCTTAGTCCAGCTGATACAGTTCTTAGTTCAATACTGACTGAAAAATTGAAAGTACTAATAAAAGGAACTAGTTCTTAGACATTTTCTGGATGGTTAGCTAGGAACTAAGTGTATTGCTTGTTAGTTTTCATACACATATTAAAAAAATTGCTTTCTCACAACTCCTTAAGATTTTTTGCACCTCTGCCTGAATTTCAGCTCTCATTACATCCTGTGATCAGCTTTCAGTGTACTTTGGTCTGTGTATTATATTTCTGGCACTCTGTTGATACTGTTGTTAGCTGGTGTATAAACTTATCTATAGTTATTTATTAATCTTCTCATTATACTGATTATGGTATTGTGATCTTTTTCAGTGTACCTTGAGGACAGTTTTGTAAAATCTGGAGTGTTCAACGTGTCAGAACTTGTGAGGGTGTCCAGAAGTAAGTTATCATTTGCATTTAGTCATTTCCAAAGCCTGCTATAATCAAGTGAAGGTTTTTTTTCTTGAATTTTTTTTTCTCCCCAAGATGTGAGATGCATGGGAAATACCTATAAGCATGCACAATTTTGATATGTTTGACCACAGTATTATAGTTCATCTTGCATGAGTTTATAATAAAGCAAACAGAAGTCTTCTTTTGTCTCTTTGATATTTAAAGATTGAATCAATTTGTTATGTGACCCACTGCACAGCGTAATGGACTGATATGTCCGTAAAATTACCATACATAACAAAATCTTTGTTAGAATTGCAGATTTTTAAGTTTGTCCAATGCATCCTTGGATTTTGCTAAACTATCTGATTATTCTTTTAGTTTATTTTTGAATCTGTAGGTCTTAAAAGAAAAATCACAGCATGGATATAAAGGATGACTAACTTAATGTGTTATGTGTTTGTGTTTCTTTTACTCGTAGCACTGGCTGTAATTGAATTTCTAATTACATTGGCTTGTTTTGGCATCAGAAATGTTAAACACATGAACATGCAAAAAAAGAAAGTAACATAAATATAGGTGAAGGTGAAGCTTTTATTGCAGAAAGAAAAAACAAAATGAATATAAATAAGAAGATCTGTTTTGTTGACATTTAAGAATATGCTGTAATAGTATGCCATAAAACCAGTGCATATTTTCATTTGACATTGCTTTCCGAACACTTCTTTGCTCCCTTTAGTATCAAAACTATTAAAGTATTTCTCTTAAGACTTCATTAGGAAGTGAACAAAAATACTTGAAACATATAGTTAGAAGTGTCTGCAGTGATGACACCAATATTATTACAATTGAATGGTCCAGGAAAATCTCTTTTCTGATGAGGTGAGGACAAAACCAGTGAGGCACAAGTTGCCAAAACTGTCTGTCCAAATTTTGCACAGGAGTTAATTCATGCCAGGCCAGGATGCTTGAGGAATTTAACTAACTTAGTGAGGCCTAAGATGCATGTGTCATTTCATTTGCTGTGGTCAGAAATTAATATCCAACAATTAAAATTGTGTTAAGTCCTTCAGTGAAATACTGAGTATTGCCTTCCTGGAGTTTTAAGACGTGTTCTTTTTTGTGCTTGCTGAAGATACATTTTTGCTGTTTTAAGAGCCTGAGTATGTGCGAAACACAGCTTTCTTTTAGTTGTCAGGTGGTTAAATATATTTTAAAGTATCAGGCCATTCAGATTAAAAAAGAATCAATAGTGTAGTGACGTTATGAAATCATACCTTCTGTGTATACATGATATACTTCTAATAATAAGCTTTAAAGCATGTGGTTTCTTTGGGATTTTTTACCATGCATTTGTTTAACCTCAAGCCGCAACAGAGCTGTACTTTAACTGTCAGGAAAACTACAAACCTTCAGATACATTACACAAGCTGCAATTATTCTTTTAAGTGCCAGAGGTAGTTAAAATGCACAATGCACTGACAGTGAACAAAGGTAAATACACCACAATATGTAACATATAATTTATTCTTGAAATGCCAAGATGTACGGTACACAGACTCTGTAAGGAGGTGAAGATAACACTGAGTGTGTGTGTTTGTGTGTAAGTGTACATATGCAAAGCAGTATCTGTACACTGGGTGAAAGAAAAAGGAGGCAGCAAAACATGCTCTCATCACAGAAAGCTATTATTAATACAAAAGAGTTAACATTAAGGGAAAAAGAGTTTGTGTGTCCCCAAGTTTGTTCTTTTCAGTTATTTCAGTTCTTTAATAAAGAATGTTAGCTGTTCTTACAAACCGTGCCTCATTCATTATAAAAGTCCTTCTACAGAAGGCTTGACTTCATGCCGAGGTTTGTGTTACCTTTTTCATATTGATGATTCCAGGTTATCTGTTATACAACAAATATATTATGTCTGCATAACTGCTAAGGGACTTCTAGGGACTGCGGAAGATAATTCACTTTTTTAGGTATATAAACATTGATAGAACTTGTCTGTACTTGGTTTCTGCAAGAGGCAGAAAATTAGATACATGTAGTAACATCTTGATGTTTTTCCCAGTGTTAAAAATGAAAAGATGGCTAAAAAGATAGAAGATTATCTATGACTCGTTATAATGATGTGTTTTTCAGCACCCATAACCCAGGGAACTGGGGTGAACTTCCCAATTGGAGAGCTTCCGAGCCAGCCATATTACCATGATATGAATTCGGGTGTAAATCTACAGAGGTCCTTGTCCTCTCCACCAAGCAGGTAAAAACTTGAAATAAGTGCTAATGCGAAACCAGATTTAATAGTATAGGAGAAGCAATTCACAAATACTGTCAACAGCCAACTATTTTATGAATTTCCTCTGATTTTGTGACATAGGCTACTTACGTACATTACCATAATACATGTACAGATACATATGTTGCAAATCTTGTCATTTGAAGTGATGTCATTATTGCCTGTCATTGCTATTGATATCTAAGACAATAGTAACTTTTGTCAGGGTTTGAAGTGCTCGCTAAATCGTCTGCCAAGAGAACAGCTACGCATCCTGAAACTGCTGCTGAGTTGCAGGAAGGTCTAGCAGCCGGGAACCTGCTGACAAGGCCCGATGCCACAGGGTGGTTGCAGGCACAAAGGCTGTCTTTGGGGGCTCCCTCTTGGACTTCCGTCTTGAAAGATATGTTGGGACAGATACTGTTTCCTGTGGAAAAGGTGTTAGGACAGGTATATAAAGACACGGTGTCTTTATCCATAGCATCACCCAGCTCATGAAAGTGTGTTTCTTGCCTGACCCTTACAAGACACATTTCCCAGCACAGTGGGAACAAGAAGGAACAAGTGAGGTAGTCACAAGCTCTCTAATTTTTCTCAAGGGTCTCCACATGCCTGCTACAGGCAGTTTGACCTGAGGGACCCACTTCTTCCTTGCTTCAACATGCTCCCTTCTGCCAACTCTGAGAAAGACCCCATTCCCTCCCTCAGGAGCATCTATCTGGCGGGCCCACAGAGGTGGGGAACCTGCTGTGCCCTCCTTCTGACTCCCAGATAATGTACTGTCTGTCACACTCCTGGGGCCCCTTGGTTTTCTGAAACTGTCTGATGTACTATGAAATCATAAGCACTATAGGACCTCTCATTACCCCACACTTCTGCACCCCAGTGACTCAGGAAGTGTCTGCACAGTGGGACGGGATTTAACAGGACTGTCAGGGGGCTGGGGTGCTCTTCCATCAGCACCTGGTGCTTCTGAGTTATTGTGCTCATATTCCACTATTTCATTCCATTGTATTTTCAGCTCGGCAGTTCACCTAGTACGTTTTAGAAATGGATAGATTAATTCTCATAGTGTTGTCTAAATAATAACAGTAATAGTAGTAGTAGTAGTAGTAATAGTAACCATACTCATAATCATAATCATCATAATAATACCACCACCACCATTAAAACCTTTATTCTGGTTTTCTTGGGCAGTCAGCATAACAGCTTCAGTATATATTGTTAGGAAGAAACTTGACTTCCCTCCACTGTATTGAAGTGCTGTCTCATTTTATATAATGTGACTTGAAATATGGGCCTTTTCTTGTTTTTAATTAAACTAGTCTAAAATGAAAAGTCTTTGTTTCATGTTAGACCTCTTTGAAAAGCTTAGGATTTCAACCTGGTGAAATACAGTGAACTACATTTTTTTCTTATTAGCACATTCAGAAAAGTTCCTGTTTTACCTTGACTTTATCAGTAATACTTTTCCAGTGTTTTGTTTTGCTTTCATGGTTTCTGTGTAGTGTTTAACACTCTCATGGCACAGCCTTTCTTTGGTGGGTTACAGGAACTGGTTTCTTGGTTGTTCAGCCAAATGCTGATAGACTTTTTTATGTTACCCATTCATACTATCACTGACATATTAAATCACGTGAAAAATGCAAGCACATGCCTGCATTATGTATTATTAAATAACATTATCTATGTAAGTTAATGTAAGCTCTAATATCCACTTTTTTGTGCTTTGTATGCCTGAATTACTTCCTATTGAAATATTTGTTGAAATCCAAACAGTTTATATACAACTAGCTGCATATCATATTCACCGGCAAATTTCACATTATTTCAACAGCAAAAGACCCAAAACTATCTCCATAGATGAAAATATGGAGCCAAGCCCGACAGGAGACTTTTATCCTTCTCCAAATTCACCAGCTGCGGGGAGTCGGACATGGCATGAAAGAGATCAAGGTGAGTAAAATGGGACCATTTTACGTCAAAGTATATTCAAATACACAATAAATCTCTGCATCTGCTTTTCCATTACTGCAATAAAATGTTGATTTTTTAGAAGAATAATTATTTTTCTGTCTGGTATGTGTATTTGCTGGTTTTGTAAATGTGGTTAAAACCAACAGTCAACAGGATATGAGATAAACAACCACATAATAATTTTTCCATCTAGTGACTTTCTTACCTATTGTTTGAAAAGATGTGTGACAAGTGAGATACTCAATATTGTGTATGCTGTGATCATCTCAGCAGGATTATGAGTACAATGGTTTCAAGTAAAAACCAAAACATCTCCATACTATGGTTAAGTCAGTACTACTTTAATCAGATTTTTGTTTACCATGACAGAGTCCTGTGTGTGCGTTTAGTCCTTACTAATGTGACTCAGAATAGGTCCAATAGGCTCTTCTCTGAAGAGCCCACATATAGCTCTGTGGGACTATATCCATATGCTAAAGGATGTTGGTAAGTGGTGTTGTGTTTTGGGTTATCAGTAGCAAGGAACATGTTTGTGTGGAGAAGAAAGTTATGGCTGTCAAAACAGTAAAATTAATTGTCATAACTTTCCCTCATGTTATCTTGATGCTTTTTAAACCTAGATGCCAGTGCAGTCTTTTCCCTCACTTTTGAGATGTGAAAACGTGTTTAAACTCACATGTATTTGAACAGTGTTGGTTAATGGATCCTGTGGCTGAGGTGCTGCAGCTGTTTGGAGGGTTGGTGAAATGGACAGCACAGTATGTAAAAGTGAAATAGAGAAAAAGACACGTCATTGCTTCCTTTGCTGATCTTCTGATGTTTGCCCTCCTTTTCCCTGTCCACTGCTCATTGCTGCTTTCAGTTCTTCAGTAACCGACCACCTTTTGGTCTTACCTAATTTTTATACTGGTTTAGGTTTCTTTTTTTTTTCTTTCTTTTTTTTCACCTGCTAAGTTTTCTCCTTCATCTCCATGTGCAAGGTAGCATGTGACTGGTATTTAATTTAGCTGCCTTTTATTTTCACATTTTTCTTATAGTTGATCTCCTTTTAGTCTGCTTCTGCCTACCCTCTGATCTGTGTTCTCATCATTAGGCTGTTCCTCTCACACAATGTTTACTAGCTTTTTTCTTCATTGTTTGTTTTGTACCTTTTTTTTCTCAGGGAGTCTGATATTTTCTTATTTCTAGCTGTTTGCAGCATTCACTGTTGAACTGAAAAAAAGTCTTGCCCATTGCTTTGACTAACCAAACTTAAGAACAGCAAAACAGCAGTTATGCCAGCCAGAATCTTCCCCCTTGTGCAAAATATTTTCCCGTGTAACTGTTACCTGTTTTGCAATGACACCTTATTACAATTTTTCATAAAAGACAGGATTGTACCTCAACTAATTTTTGTGCTTTTTCAATAAATTATTTTTGCGGTTGTGGGGAAAACAGCCCACCATTCGTCTCTGAAGTGGTGTCCACATATCCCCACTTGTGAAATGAAGTCCTTTTGTGCTGCTGAGTGAGCTGTAGTGGCTTCTAAGAAATGCAGTGCCACATGGACAGCTGAGCCTGAGTCCTGCTGACAGAGCCTTTAACAGATGATCTTTATAGTTCCCAGCTATCTAATTGCTTTTTAACTCCTGAATCATTCTGCTTGTAAAGAACGGTGCTCTGTGAACACTGGATTTGTTCAGTTTTACCAGCCTTCTTCATGTCACATTTATCAGTAGTGAACAATGTTATTGTTCAGATTGCTTGAGTAGATTTGCAATGAACCTTTACTTAATTTCTGTGCCATTGGATAGCTAGACTTCTGGAATGAAACAGCCTTTAACTCTCTATGTATGTTTCATAAACCAGAGAACTCCAAAAGATGAGAAAGAATAGAAGAGGTAGACTTGAATCAGTGTATTTTATTTTTATTTCCTGGAGTTTACATTCCTCCCTGAATTTCCCGTTCTCCAGCACTGCTGGGCCTAGTGAAATTTTACCAGATCCCTGGCAGAGAGGTTGCCTTTGAGACACTATGAGGGACTATGTTTTTCTGTCCTTAAGATGTTCTTCCATTCCTGCAGATGGACAGATATACCACTGTCCAGTCTGAAAACCATTATACTGGGGGAAGCATAAGCCTTTTGTCCCTAACCATTTATGTTTGGCTCCAATCCCTTTCTGAGGTTATCCTGCTGCTGCAGAAACACTGTGAGGTAGTGATCGCAATGCCTGTCCTTGGTACCTGGCCTCACTGGGAAGGAGTATGTGGCAGCTCCTGGCAAATTTGTTCTGCTGCTAGTTTGTTAGATACTTGATATCATCTTCTTACTAGCACGTACCTGTGTAAAGCTCCGTTTGGACACAGAGGTCTTACCAGAATATGATATTTGTGAAAACCTATATCTGTTTCGTTATGCCTGCAAGAACAAGATTAATAGAAATGAAAGTTTGGAGGCGGTTTCTATGCCAGAGAGCTCACTGGTAGTACTTCCTTCTCTCCCATGGAGATCTGCATGTCCTATGAGGTTAGGCATAAGTGAAAAAAAAAAAAAAGCCATTTGGGATCACATTTCTGTTCATCCAGTGTCACCAGGGGATGCTCATGTAGTACCAATAGGCACTGCTTTTTCAGGCAGTCTCCAAAGGTCATCAGCACCAGAAATGTGAATCATTCCTCAGTACCCACAAATGAGAATATGCAGAGGTATTATGTTTATAGGTAAGTAGCTTCTCTCTGATTTTAACTTTTCTAAGAGAAACAAAATCAGAAATAGGGTTGATATTAAGATATAGCATTATTGATTTCAGTTTCATCATCTCTGTTTTGAACCTGACAGAGCCAAATCTCTAACTTCTGACCTGAAGTAGATCTAATTTCTTTGCCTGCACACTAAGTGTAATGTATTTTCATAGAAATAGAAAGAACATACCTGTGAAAGATTCTTTTATCATGAAGTCTTTTCATATCTTTATTTAGCTGCATTTGTAAGGTAGCAGAAATGAGGTGACAGTGGTAGTTTGAAACTGGAGAGAGTCACAATAAAACAATGATAGCTGAAACTGCTTGGAATAAAGTAGTTAGGAGTTTCATAGGTGTCTAAGGGGTATCTAACCATTTTGATAGAGAGAATGGGACAAAGATTAATGGGTAACACAGAAATATACTGAGATTAAGAATGTGACACATGAAAATTTGCAGTGGGGTGGAACAGGTTAGATCAACCTTTTATTGCTGTGAAAAACAAATATATAGTTTAGTAGGCAAGTAGACAACAGGAAAGGAGTGATTCTGTATGAATGATTCTGTTGTAATCCTCATAGTTTCTACAGATTCTCTACTGTGCAAGCATGCATCATGAAGGGTAGGAACATGACTACAGGAGTACCTGTGGTTTAGCTAGGATGTGGCATTTGTGAAACTAAGAAAAAGAAATCTAGCCCAGCTACAATAAAATCTTCCTCATACCACATTCTACGTTCAGTTGTAAAACTCCAGACTTTGTCCTTTTGCTGTTATCAGTCTTCTTCCTGTCGTACTACTTCCAAAAATGTTTTGATAAGATTTCCAAATGTTGTGTTTTATAGTCTGTTTTAGGGTAGTTGGCTGTTTGAAGATGTAATTCTGGGCAGAAATAAGTAGGCATATCTGAAAAATGGGAACTTTAGGTGGTGTAAGCTTTGTCAAAGCCGGTCCATGAAAGGTTATGAGCAGTGGCTTCATTATTCAATGCTCTAGTATTGCTATGCACCTTATTGTTCTGACACAAAAAATACAAAAAACTCTAATTAACCAAAATTAGTATTAAAAATAAATTTTTATTTGTATTTATTGAAGTCAGAGTATAAATCCTTATAGAAGAAAAAAAAGCTTATGAAGCCATGGTACTGTCCTGGAGGTTTACTTCATTGGCTTGCAAAAGGTTCTGACTATTTTAAAAATATGCGTAACCACAAAAGTATGTGTAACAGTTTCAAAAACAGATTTAAAAAAAATATTACTGTGGATTTACAATGTTGTTTTTGAGTTTACATACATTCAGTCATTGTGGGAAGATTCTGTAGTTTGTGCCATTATTTTTGCTATGTTGAAATACTTACTTAAAATATAACTCTGTTTGCATGATCTTTTGAAATCGGTGTGAGATCTTCCTGCAGAGCAAATAGGCAGGTTTATAACTGCAAAGATTTCTTCCAAACCTTCTCTCTGCCGTTAGCCTTTCAAGTAACCAACCATCCTCCAAAAATCCCAGAGCCTAAGAAAGTGAAAAGTCAGCTCTAAGAATGGTGCATTACTTAGAAATAGAGACCTAACATGAGAATTAGGAGTTCAATTTCTGTGCCTGCTGTCAGATCTTGTGCAAGTTACTTGTTCTCTCTTGTACCTCAGTTTTTCCAACTGAATGTCTTGTTAACTTTAGCAATGTCTGGATCATGTCTTACTTACATTTCTACCAACTGGAAATATATCTAGATCTAAAAAGCAGTTTGCTGTAAATCTCTTGCAGTCTTCCTTTTTTTCCAGGTTGCTGTTACTAAATTCTTTACAGGTTTCTATATTAAACAAAATTTTGACTTCCTGCAGTAGTGTAGTAATACTTTGTGAAATAGATGGAAGTTGCTGCATGAATAAATTTGCTGAGCGTTTTAGAAATTCTCAGGAGGATAACATTTTGTGCAATAAAAGAAAAAAAAAGGAAGAGGCAGTTATTAAAAATGTAATAAAACTAGCGACTAGTGCAGTGACTAAAAAATACTTCAGATCTAGTAGGCTAAGTACCATTGGTGAACATCTTGATTTATTAACTGGTAAGTAAATCAGGTACTTTTTCCTTAACTCATAAGGAAACAGGAATATCAGAAGAACAGAGCACAATGCGTGCACCTATGGCTTCCCTTCTAAAAGCTAGCTTGACAAAGTACATTAACGTAGTTGCAGACAATTTCAGTATTTGTCCTTGAGATCTGTTTTACTGTTATAGTGTTACAACACTGTGTATGTTGTAAATAAATAAAACAGGGGTTATCACCAATGCACGCTAGTCATGATGAAAGTGGAGAGATTCATGTGGATTTCTGTAGTAGTCAGGTGTCTGGAAATACTGAATGTCAACATACAATGAAGTGAATTTTAATTTTACAGTTTCTTCATCATGTTCACTCTCTTACACCTCACCCACCTCTACCAACAGTCAAGAGTCAAGATGCCAGCATACCATTAAAACTGAAACAGCTGGAACGCCTTCACCCGTTGATTGGCCAGCAGCTGTTGGACCATCCACTTCTCAGGTCCCAAGCCCCTTTGTTGGATACCCC
This sequence comes from Platalea leucorodia, assembly GCF_965183815.1. Lineage (NCBI taxonomy): Eukaryota > Metazoa > Chordata > Aves > Pelecaniformes > Threskiornithidae > Platalea > Platalea leucorodia. The sequence continues at coordinate 35,599,527 of NC_138858.1, read as the reverse complement.
TCTTCTGGACATTTGTCCCCTTTTGCTTTCTCCCCAGCCACCGGACACTCCTTCCCCATTGGGGTCCTTCCTGATGGGTCTTTCCTTCTTGGGCCTTCTTCTCATGGACTGTCAAAGATGGATGTTCTAATTTCCGAAGTGAGGGAACTAAAAGAGGAAGTAGTTAATGTGGTCCAGGAGTTGAGAACGGTAACAGATCACCTTGGTTTTTTGGTGGCCTGTGTTGGACAGAGTTCAGGATTTTTTCCAGCTCCTCATGCTCCTTCTGAAGGTTAATGCTTTAGAAACTCATAGTCTCCATCTAACAGATGAATTCATCTTGCAAAGGTTTACCTTGATGAATATCTGTTAAATGCATTTCTGTGTTTTTGACTCAGCCTGAGTTCTCAAAATCCTTGTATGTCAAAGCATGTTTTAAAGCAATTTATATCTTGTTAGTAACTTCTGTTACATCTGCCTTTGTATTTTTTAATATTTCAAAATACTCTTTAATTGATGTATACACACACATACACATACCTTTCATATATATATATATAGCCATGCACACCTTATTGATCTGTCTGAATTTTCTGTTTTTAACTAGTATAATGTGTGCACAGTAGTCAAATGTTACCACTTGATAAGTTTTCATAACTTCACATTTGTAAAGTGAGACGTACTTTTCACCAAGAGTAACATTTCAAAGTGTATTTCCAGAGAAAACTCTTAGCCATGGCTTCTCTTAGCTTGTTGGCTGCTATGATGCTGAAAGTGGCATCATAGTAACAAACAATAGCATTAGCAAGGAAGACTTGCCTGGGAGGTGGCAAGTTGCGTTCTCCTCTTTCTTCCTGGTTGCAGAACAAGACCTTGGTAGTGTTCAATGAACAGGCATTAAGTCTACTCATTAAAAATCAGTAGTTCTTCTGTGATAGTTAAAAGAAATTTAAAATCAATAGGGAATTGGTTTACTCTTGGTTTCCATAGTGGCAATTTTACAAGAAAAACTGCTGGTATGTAAAATAAGTTAAACATTACCTTCATAAAGATGAAAAGTGCTTTCTTATCCTTAGAGCTTGAAAGGCACTAGGTATACAAAAATGGGTGAAGGAGCTTTCAAACGCTTATTTAATCAAAAAGGCAGAGAAAGAAAAAAAATCCATGAACAGGACAGCAAAAACGTTATCTTAAAATGAGTGAAGCTCTTTGTACATGAAGAATATTTATATCCTTCATTATTGGGTGAGAATGACGTTAAGTTTACACTCTCTCCAAAAACAAAGCAACAGAGATTATATCTGTTTTCTGTGTTTAGAATAGCTTTAGACCAATTTACAAGTTGTTCATAAGTATCCTCAAATATTCAGAGTAGCAGATGAGGAAGTTTCTACTCTGGGCAGAGCAGGGACATGACTTTTCCTTCAGCCCATGGACACTTCAGTTTCTGAATGAATGAAGAGTAATAAAACGTTTAGAAGTACAGACAGAAGGAGAAATACAGTGGGAGATATAGTAGGAAGCATACAAAAAGGTTTGCTTTTTCGTGTTCCTGGAAATGGCTGTTATTTGCTCAATAAAGTCACTCTAAAAAATCTCATTATAGGTTCTTTGTCTTTTATTTTGACTAATATATTGTGGGAAGGCCTATTAATGTTTTCCATGTGTGATTAGTTAGTTGAATACACTCAGGGCTAGCATGTGCATCTCCCATATACATCAGTGAAAGATATAAGTGCAAAAGGATATTTTTCTCGTACGCTTAGCACTTATTCTCTGATGAACTTTATACTATGGCAACACCCTGTTACCTTGATGATGATTCTAGATGTCCTTTGATTGAAATCTGTGAAAAAGTGCATGTCTTAATGTAAGATTTGACCCAGGAGCTATTATGTGTAATTGTCCTATTCCAGTGTTGCTGAATAAGAGATTTCATGAGTATTTTTGAAACAGATCAGCTCCTATTAGAAATTATAGGTTAAGTATTATTCTGTATGATCTAACCTATGTGGTGCAGAATATCTTCAGTTACTGAAATAATAGGTATTTAGTACCTCCTGAATCATAGGTGTCTGCACTGACATTTTTTTCCAGTTGTGGTACATCCATGAGATGGAAAAAATGAATTTAGCCTACATATTGTAACTTGTTTTAGACACCTCTCCTTTTTTTCTTCATTGATAGATTCTCTGTTTCTGTGCTGTATACATAGATACATTTGAAAAGGTTCTTAATTTCTCTTTTTTATTGCTTTTGTACAAACTGTATCAAACTTGATCAAAGTTATATATTTCAGTGTGAGTTAATGATTTTATCTCAGTTCAAAACCATTCCCCAGATACATCTGCAATTAAATTAATTTGACACACCTACTAAACCATCCTAAAATGTTACCAGTATAGACTGCAATAGTAGTAAAAAGGAGATGCCATAACCTAAATGCTTCTAAATCCACAAGTTCACATTGTTTTATATCAAATGCCTCTTTAATCTTATTGCATTAGAAATTGGGAATACTTTTCTGACTTTTGCAGTTAAGGTTACAATATCGATTTCATTTTCTAGCCAAGTTGCTTGGATTCTCAGCATTAATGAGATGTTATAGCTGTGCATTTTTCCTTGGATGACTTTCTGTAGGATAATTTAATAAATGACTAAAATGTACTCTAAAGTCTTCATAATTTGTTTGGCTTTTTAATTAGATTTTCTCACAGTCTCCCATAATGCTCTTCTATCACAGCTATCTACTGGAATCACATCTCTTAACAATGATTCATAGATGAGGAAATGGCCCAGTCCATTTCTGAAGTGTAAAGTTAAATAAAAAAGTAATCGAGTACCTAAAGTACACTGTAACTGCTTAAGGGTTATTTATGGTAGTGCAGAGTACTTGGAGCCTCATGTGGGTTTATTAAGGACAGTATGTGTATTTGTCATAGTACATTCTTTGTGGTAGCAACATTGTATTTTTGGTCTCATGTTTTCCATCTCTATTTCCAAAGTCAGCCTCATTACTTGCAGTGCCTGCTCCATGTTTAACAGCTAGCCACCCCACTGAGCTCTAAGTTACTCCTAAGTATTTCCCATACGATATCTGATAGGCAGTGCTGGTACAGAGGTGGTTGGATAAACTGCATCTGAAGTTGTGGGAAGAAGTGAGGCAGGAGAGGCTGCAGAGGTGAAGTCTGGCGCTCTGCTGCTGGCCCCTGTGGGTCACTGCGGAGCTGGTGGAGACATTCTCACCTCCCTCCAACAGCAACACCCCAGCTCCCCATGGTCTCCGTGGTGGCAGCTCTGTCTTGGGGGTCTCACAGCTGGACAATGCTTCTGGTATGAGGCATGTAGGGTGAGGAAAACTGGCCAGCTTTATGCCAGCAGATCAATGCATGGAAAAAAAAGGTATTTTTCTCCTCACAAGAAACAGTGCAGGTATGATAACGTAGTCATGCTGATTATGAACCTTTCCTGGGAGGTTTACTGTTACTTTCTGATGAGGAGTGGCAAGGTGGGTTTGGAAGATGAGAATGAAGACTTGCTGCCCACTGTTCTTTCAGGATACCGTGCCATAGTTTCAGCCTAATCTTAGTGGGAATAGATGTAAATTTAAATAAGAATAATCTCTTCAGTAAGGCAGTTAATTACTTACATGTCATATGACACTGTCAAACAGTTCTTATGGGATTAGGTCCGTATATCCCGTCCTACTGTTAAACATTTTTTGAAATTACTTTGTGATGTGGATGTTTTTGATGTGTACATATTCAATATTAATTCTCTAATGTGACCATAGTATCTTTCCTCTTCTGTTTTATAGACTGCTTTTTGTTAAAGCCAAAAAATTAAAAAAAAAAAAAAAAAGTTAATTTTAAGAAATGAGTATGCAGTTTTCCCAATTACCCTAACTTAAACACTGTGCACTAGAATTATGCTTTTCAAAAGCTAGTGTATATAATTTTAACAGGAACTGTACTGAGTTGTTTTGCTTTCTGTCCATAAAAAGTACGATAAACAGTAATGCACTGAAGAAATTTGGTTGTCCAACTTTATACAGTTAGTCACACACACCAACAAAAAACATTCTACAACTTGTTTGTATAGACACTCATCTGGGTTTTCCACCACACTCCCCCCCCCCCCCCCCCAAACCCCCCCCCCAGTATTCTGGGAGGTATAAGGGCAGGTAAATACAACCCTTCCATCTTTTGTCCAAACCCCTTTATCTTGAGGAAAAGAAAATCATCAAGGTTGACACATCCCACAGAATGTAACTGTTGGCAATGAAATACAGTATTCTGCAAGTTTGCACGTGGGTAAGGATGAGAAGAATGACATGTTTACTCCATCTAAAGGGTTTCTGACTCTCATTTTTCAGTTGTCTGGAAGTTCTTGCATCACTTTCTTCTCTTATGTATATTAATACTTGTTGAACAATGCAAAATAAATAGTGTAATTTATTAGAATATATTAATAGAGAATGAACAAGGAAATAATGCAGTTGCCATTGTAGGAAATTTACTCTTGTTTTGCTGTAGCTTTTCTGAATTGCAATATTGTTGTAGTGTTTTGCTTGCCAGCTTACAGTACTGAAAATGGCATTGGAAGAAATTCTAGTCTAGTTCCTCCTCTTAGGCTTTTCACTATAAATCACAAAAGATAGTACATTGAAATGGTTTCTCTGTTGTGAAATGACAAAACAACACAACAGAGTGTTTGATTAGCCTTGGGCATTGTTCCTGATAGGAAAACCAGTGTCACAGTCTGATAGACTGGATTGTGCAATATCAGAGGTGTGCCTGTGAAAACAATATTGGTGCTAAGTAGGCTGATTTGAAGATGGGAGGTTATAAAATCTTTGTACACTGTAATATTCTACTCTCTACATAGAACTGTCATATGTAAAATGCTTTTCTACACTTGATGTAGAAGCAAAAATAAAACTGTGATCAGGTTTTTAAACATGAAGAGAGCAGCTCTCTTCACACCTTAACACTGGCTGCTCCTGAAGTTCAGAAGACCCTCAGCTGCTAAGCAACATGCATATATATCTTCATGTAAGACCTCACTGTTTCTCTCAAAAGCAAGTACGAAGGCCTTCACACTGAGAATTGCTATATGTGTCTCAGAAAGTCACGGAACAGAACTGATCATGTTGTTTTTGGGTTTTTGTTTGTTTTGTTTTGTTGATTTTCCACTCAGGAAAATGTTGATTATCAGAACTGAATTTTTCATGGAAATAAATAAATTCTTAGGAGGGCTTCTCTTTGGTCCGAGATAAAACTTACAGGGAGGGGGAATGAGACACCAACAAGCCAATGATTAGGGCACAGATTTGGATAATGGGAGAGCTAGATGCAAAGCCTGATCGCTGCCTGATACTGAACAGGAATTCTAGCAAGTCTTTCTCTGTTCTAGGCATCAAGTATCTCAGACACCAAGCTGTTCAGGCACATCTGTCTTTCTCTTCTATTTATTCACAAAAATATGTCACCATTCCTTTTTTGTGAAGAAGATAAATGAATTAAAACGTTTTGATTTTCAGGATTCTTGGTTTCCATGCAGCCCCAGTGCCAAGTCCTTAGGACAGATATGACAAAGCTTTTTTCTTACAAATGAGAGGTGGTTGTGCTTTAGAGTCACTCAGCTATCAATATTCAGTGTTAGGTGCCTTATTAAGACCTACAGTTGAGAAATACAGAATGCTTACAGCATTAAAGGAAATCGGACTGAGCACATCTGAAAATTGGTGATGCTGGCTCTGCCTGTGCAGAGTGGTTCTGCTCGTTCTGCACATGCACAGGTGTAAACCGAAACTGATTCTACTGAGCACAGTGGGATTTGTCATGATTCATCATCGTCATACAGCTATCCAATGTGAATTTAAAATTTTGCTTTAGTTTTCACACATGCTTCACACAAGCGTACGTACCAGATGTGGTGGAAGCAGTGGACAGTGAGGCCCAGCTGGATGTGATGTATGTGGTGTATCCTGCCACCAGAAATTATCCCAGGTACTGCCTGTGGGAAAAGAGCAATTCATTTAAAACTGTAGCATGGAAAGGATGCCTCTTATATCTTGCCAGTGGCGCTATGGACTCCATAGCTTTCCTGCTTTCACTATGGTTATCTATACAGTAAGTTGAATATTGTTTTATCTTGCTTTCTCTGGAAGTGATACTACACTAATTAGTTGTAAATTAATCTTTACAGATTGTTGTCTGCAGGAGTGTACCTTGTAAAGAAAGGCTTGAGAAACTAAGCAGTAGAAAAGATATTAATAAGAATAATTAAAGAATAAACTAGATTAAAAGAGATTTAATATTTTTTTATGTTTTCTTCTTGCTGTGCTCATAAGCATGTCTCATTAGCAAGAAAGAGAAGCTACCATGTTGTGATGGTGAGCAAGAAAGCAGATCAGGTGTCCAGAAACAGGCAGGTAGATGTTTGAACTTGCCCTGGATCACTGCTCGATTCCAGGCAAGTTCTCCTAACAGGTGGCTTGCCCACTGGTGTTCCAAGGTGACATTCGTCCAGGGACCTGCCAGGATGACAAACTGCTTCAGACTAAGGAAGAGGGTCTTTGATGAGGAAATTGCCAAAACTCATGTCTCATTAGTGTTTCCTAAAGTTCTTTGGAAGTGAACAACAGTTTAATTAAAGGCTGACGTAAACACACTTCTGCACACTTTCCCTGCAGCATCTTACCACATCAGAATTGATCAAATTGTTGCCTTGGGCTGTCTTGAACAGCTATACATCTGGAGCACCATTTGTGCAAGCTGCTGATGAACAGGCTACATACGCTATGTGTCCCAGCAGCTCTTCTGTCTCCCTATGTAGACAGATTTACCTTGTTGGGAGATGAGATGATCTAACTCTTTTTATCTGCATAAGCCCTTTTTTCTTTGATGTGATTCTTTAAAATGTATAACATGCCACCCGTTTGGGTGCATACATACTGTATCTCCACAGTAACATGAGAATACAGGCAGGAGTGATTTGAACCAGCACTGACAATTTAAAAAAAAAGAAAAAAAAAGCCCGGTTTTCACATTTGAAGAAAATTCTCAGCAGGACAGGACACATTGTCTGATTAATGTTGACCTTTTGATAACTTTGTCCAAGTGCTTTTGGCATCTTTCTGCTTTTCATCTGTACTTAGCATTTTTTTCCAAAAGTCTAAAAATCAGTCACACTTGAAACTGTTTTATTTTCATTCTCAAAGTAATAAGGATTGGAATCTCATTCCTGAAACTTTGACACAGACGTAAAAGCAAGTGGCCTATTTTTGTGACCACTCTTTGTCATTCATTATGTAATTATCAGTATATACTAAGCTCTATGTAGCTACTAGACTATATCTCATGATGTGGAAAATATAAGACAAGTTTTAAAATGAGAAAAATGTGTGTTTTCTATTACGTAGAAGCTACTAGTAAAATCATATGAACTCTCACTGTCACTTTAACTCATTCCACTTTATTTAAAGGCACCGTTTCTTATGACCAAAATTAAAGATAGTGAAAAACTGCTTTGCATTTATATTTTTTTCTCACTTTTCGTTTTTGTAACTGGTAACTCTCCAAAGAAATGTAATTTGTGTGTTTTCCTATTAAAGCTCTAAGCCTCCTCTCTTGGTCAAGGAGGAGATGACTGCAGCCTTTCTTCCTAACCTATACAAACAGTTATTGTTCTGTCTCCCCTGTCGGCTGCATCTGTTATTTGGCAGTGGCAGGAGCATGAATGCTGTGTTATGATGGCCAGGCACACACGGGGAGAGCTGCGGGGGGGAAGGGGCTATGTGAATTACTTCTCAATGCGAAGTGCAGTGTTTTAACAATGAAGCTGCTGCGTGCACTTCAGCCGTTATTCGTTGCAGTTGCCTACATTATATATAACGAGACTTCTTCTGGAAGTACTTCATGGTGTTGTGCTGTGCAGTCTATGTTAAAGTTCCTGTTTTGGTGGGTAATGAGTATTTTTATGGCAGGGCTGAATTTTCTGTTCCTGACTACCAGTCACGTTCACCTTGATGGGAAAACAGTCTTCTGTATGAGAAGTTCATTGCATTTGCTTTGTAATTTATGCCATCTATTTTCTATGTGCTAACTACAGTTCTTACTTCCGTAAAGTAGGAGCAGGAATAAATTACACATTTTTAAAGCAAATGCTAGGGTTATCATAGTCACCAATCTCCTTTTCAGTAGGTTCTTTTCAAATTAGTGATGCCACTGGGGGGTTAATGGATACTCTGATTACATTGCACTTCATATAGCATACTTCTTTCGAGCAACTAAAATATTTTGGTTTTGAAAAACACAGCAACTTTTGCTTGTTTAATGAAGTAACAGTCACCAACCAAATTAAATCTCTGTTGCATTCCAGAAATCAGAGCTGCTGATGCATGCAGACCTTCAGGAGCTAGGCAGCTCTTTCTTTCATGAGTTCTTTTGTTGAATATGAGCTTTACATAAGGAAAAGATTTTCCACTTCAAGCCCATGGTTTGTTTTTTCCTTAGGGAGACTTAAGTGCAGTACTTTTAATCTGAAATAAAATTAAAGTGTTTGTACATTCTCTCATTCGTGATAGCCTATATGTGGTAGAGTCAACAAGATATTTTGTCACTGATAAGTTCTGTGACAACTACTGATGACCACAGTGTTGTAGTGGGAGGCCGTGTCTACAAACTACTAGCGCATGCTTATCTTTTTCCTCTGACTGTAACATTGCAGCGTTTCTGCAGAGACAGAGATTGCGCATGCACAGAACCACAGTACAAAGACAATAGCCGGTTAATTTTGTCCTGGGCTTTTATAAAACCCTACATCTGTTGTGGAGGTGTGAGAATTTTCTTGCACTGATGGAACTAGGTCCTTATATGAAGAAGCTAGGACTGTCGTTAGAGCAGAAAATAAAACATAATGAAATATTTGAAAATCATTCCAGAATTAATGTGCCTTCTTATCATGGTTTGCCTGTGCAAAACTCAATTTAAAAAAATTCAGTCTTGCAATTTTAAAAATTATTTCTTAGCTTAGCAGAATGAATTCAACAAAATTGTAACCATTTGGCAACTTTGTCTTTGCTACCTGCTGATAGATTCAAAGAAACAAAATATTCTTTGTCTTCCTCAACAACAATTTATTTACCAGATTTTTATGACAGCTAAAGGTGCCTCTATCAGCACTCAGGTTTTTTTGATAACAACATAAAATTGCAACAGAAAACATAGAGTAACCTTTGTCATATCTGTTAAAACTGAATGAGTGCTGAATTGCTCTGTTGTCAAGCAATTCCTCGCTCTTGCTGAATTTTTCACTGAATAAAATCCTTTCTCAGCAACCTTCTTGAAGAGGTGAACCTTGCAGGGTTTCTGGGAAATCAGCAGACTTAGTAGTCAGGACCAAAGGGAAGCAGGGGAGATGCAGGAGGATGGTGGAGAGGCACTGGCAGAGTCTGCTCTAGGTCTGTGCCAGTTCCTATGCAGGGCTTGACAGCAGGATGGGGCAGAGCAGACAAGCGGTCTCTTGGTTTGGTGGGTCCTGCTCCAAGTACAGCTTTCAGGGTGAAAACCCACTCTTAAACTCCAGCCAGTTCAGAAAGCACTGGTCCAATTTGGTCTCAGTAAGGCATGCACATTTTGCAGGCCTGTCTTTGACTTCCAAGATGATTGTATGTCCCCCAGAATAGCACAATAGTGTGCCAATATTAAAAGTTCCAAAATCACTTTAAGGGCTAACATGGTCCATGTAGGAAAGTCAGCTGCAGTGTGGCCCTAGTCCAGTAAAGTACTTAAGAAATGACCTTTGCTTTAAACATGAGTTAGTCCCATTGATTTAAAATGGAACCCACTTACAATATTGATGTGTGTCCTATAAAAATATTATAATTAACTTTTAAATAATTTGGTGCTAAGTCCAACAAATGCTGTTTAATTAATTTAAACTTTCAGAAAGAATCTAGTATTTTTGCTTTATGCAATATCAGTAACCCTGCATGGTAGAAATCATACATTTGTCCCTACTAGTGTATTATCTTCACACAGTGAGCTCTAAAGAGATGTTTTTGTTGATAGGAAAACTGGAAGGAAGAGGTGGGAAGGCCCTACTTGAGAAATGGAAAATATGAGATAGAGAAGTTAAAGTATCCTTTATTCTTAGGGAGGTTACATTGTTTCACTATGGTTTTGGGAAGGGTAAGGGATGGGTTATGAAATAACAAAATAATAAATACCATAAGCCGGCATGTGTATGGCAGTTACCCTACACACCTGAGTGTAGGTGTTCCATTAAAAAATGCAATAAAGATTATGTGGCTGTTGAAGGAGCAGATGATTTGGTGATGTTCTGGGGAGCTGAGAAGTGTCTAGGGAGGTTCTGAAGACATGCACTTCTTTGCTGTTTGGCTTGTCTGGTATGAAAGGAATGTAGTTTCTGTTTTGCAGGACAAAGACCAGTTAGGGGATTATTATTCATTCTCAAGTTTGAAAGAGTTAGTTTAAAGTTAATTTATTGGTCATAGGGGAGTTGGGTCACCAAACAATATTTATGCAAGAACAGTAAAAATAAATATCTTCAGTCTACAAAATGTTGTGTCCTGAGACAGCCTGCTAAGCTAATGTCACTGTTCCATTGTTTTTTCTGTTGCAGATATGTCTTCTCCTACAATGAAGAAACCTGAAAAGCCTTTGTTTAGTCCTACTTCTCCCCAGGATTCTTCACCAAGACTGAGCACTTTTCCCCAGCATCACCACCCAGGAATCCCAGGAGTTGCACACAGTGGTGAGGGTTATGGAGGATGAAGCAATACCTCCCTATTCATTTAGTCTGTTCTCCTTTCCTACAGTCACATTGTGATGCATTTTTGCAGAATTTCTTAGAGACCTAATCCTGTTTATAATACTGATGACAGCAGAAATGGAAGAGGTTGGGGTATCCTTGCAGGAATGCTCATTAAACTCAGTTCAGGTAGTCTGACTGCTGCAAGTTACTGGAAAGGATTTAGGATTAACCAATGAATAAAATAAGCTGTAAACTGCATGAAGAAACTGACAGAGGAAAGATCCTCCCCATCTTCCCTCCTTGCACCTACATCCTTTTTTATTATTATATTGTTGCTATGACTATGTTGTATTTAAATACCAGAATAGGTAGGATTTAATACACAAGAGAAGTCACAATCACATTCATTATGTGACACAATGAAATAAGTACCAGTACTTCTTTTGAATGCTCTGTCTAAAGAGGTAGAGTCCTGATAAATACTTTTCAACATCTGTTTTCCGAAATCCATAGTAAAACTATAGTAAAACTTCTCTTAAAGTGTGAAGGAGACACTTGAAATGTGACGGAATACATATTACCTTGAGGGTTTATCAGGAATGACAGGGAAATTCCAGCATCATGGTCTGTTTAATTTTAGAGGTGAGAGTGACCCCAATTCTTCGGATGAGAGCACAGAAGTCTCCCCTCAGCAGCTCATCATGTCTCTTTATGAACTGCATATAAAGGGATTAATTTCTTGAGCAGAGCTGGGTGACTAGAGAAGTAGAACAGATTTGAGGACTCTCTCTTCTTTTTTTTAACATGCAGTTCTGCTTTGAGAAGTCTCTGTTTTGTGATTTCTCCATGATTGCAAATTCCTCTCTTTCAATTCATGTGTAAGGACTCTTTTCCCCTTAACATCCACTGATTTTGTATTCTGAAAGTGAGCCTGGACTCATCCTTGTCTCTGTAAGGTTTCCACTATCAGCAAATACCGTAGCACATCAGAGATGATGGGTGAAATGGAAGGGATAGATTTCTTCTCACTTATATTTGTTTTGCACAGCTCCCACGTGTCAGAGCAGTAACTAAAGTTTTATGATTAAACTGAACTGGTAGAGCTGTGATTAAAATGAGCCTGTTAAAGAAGAAGCTTCTGTAATTATTTTTGGCCCTATACTTATGTGTAGATCTTCATATTTACTTTAGTGTATAATTTTTCGATATATGTATTTGAGTGACAGTCATGACTTAATTTGTAGATGAGCTATTTACTTGCTAGGAAACCTGATTTCTATCTGTGTAGCCTGTTCTATTATGTCAGTGAGCAATGTTTTTGAGATTTACAAGGTTTTGATTACCAAGTACAGCAATTTTGGAACATTCCTACTGTTGTTTTTTCTTGAGCAAACTATGACTTGGTCTCAGCTCAAAAATAGCAAGTCATTTAAAAATTACGCTGGAAAAAAACCAAAGATATGAGAGGTGGTCCAGAAGAGCAGTGCTGGTGCACTTGTGCTGATACAGTATAGACCTGTGAGCAGTTTATAAAATACCTTGCTTATACAGACTTGATTTTTTCCCACTAATGAAAATGAAAACACTGTTGTCTTTTCTCCATTTCCATTGAATTCAGTAACTCCTTTTTTAATACATTGCCAAGGAGGTGGCCTCTAGGTGTGTAGTAAGGGTGGAAAGTTGGTGGTTGTGCAATGTGATAGAAGAACACTCTCCACTTCCAGCTGGATGACTGGGCAGCAGCAGGACATGCTGTACATTCCTTTCACTGTGAAAACATTGCTGATTCTTTAGACATTACATATAGTCTATAGATAGAGAAGTGTGTGTTTGTAGGGGCTGGGAAGAAAGAAAAAGCAAAGAAAAATATGTGTAAGGTAGATACTTTTCTGTTTGTCAGAGATATTTTTATTGGATGGATTGGTTTGCCAGGCCCTGAAGTTGAATGTTCATTAGTATTTTCACAAAGGTCAGCTAATATACATGGCATTATTGATGAGTAGTTATTACTTGGTCCCTACATGAGGCAGGTAGAGTGCAATGAAGTGTGGAATGACCTACTGTTTCTTCAGACTTGGTGACTTTGCTCTCCTCAGTTGGAGTGCTGTGGATAAAAGTGTAGGTTTTATTTATTGAGTAAAATATTTGTTTTATTTATTTGGGCTCCAGATGGGAAAACTGTGTAATTGAAATGTCTTTTATGCTGGAGAACGATTACTCTTTAAAGAAAAAATGAAAAAATATGATGCATAACCCACAAAACCAAACCAAGATACAGTATTTACAAATTTGAAACAGTAGCACTTTCCATTGCCTGGGATGATGTGAGGGGAAGACATGTAAGTTTTTCTGTAAAGATGCCATGAAGCAGGAGTGTCGTGTACTGATTTATAACTAACTTTTTATTTTTCTTGCTGTAACACAGAGGTGAAGAATTTTAGAAGAAACAAGATGCGAAGTAATTTTAATTTTATTTTATCTTCTCCAGTCATCTCAACTAGAACTCCACCTCCACCTTCACCATTGCCATTTCCAGCACAAGCTATTCTCCCTCCTGCCCCGTCTAGCTACTTCTCTCATCCAACGATCAGATATCCTCCCCACCTGAATCCTCAGGATACTCTGAAGAATTATGTACCTTCTTACGACCCGTCCAGCCCGCAGACTAGCCAGGTACTGTAAAACAATGTGAGCGCTCCAAAGGAAATTGTATGAGGAATATGTGTCTTCCAAGGTGTTTAGACTGGTATCTCACTAGTTCTGGTCTCAGAGCAAGCTGGGAGCTGGCATATAAGTGATCCAGCAACTTTTCCTGTTCAGCGTGGTTGAATAAAGGGCGCAGGTTAGTCATATTGACTTGCTGTTCCTCTGTCAAGCGTAAGAAAAATACATATACTGAATGATCTGGCAGCACTAACACGGCAGGTCCTAGTCCCACACCCCTGCTGCAGGCTGGGTGCCTCTGTGGCCATGCAGGGCCGCCAGAGATGAAGCTCCTGCTGCAGGATGGAGCAAGGAGTGCGCTGATATGTACATGCACATGCACAGACATACAGGTACATTTATAGACTGACAATGACAATAAACTCTGGCCAGGTAATGCTTGCTCTGTTGCACAGGCACCTGACATTTCTTTGCACTGATGAAAAGACATTACTGTAGTGAGCACAGCACAGACCCACAAAATAGTGGGTTTTTTTTCTTCCTTTTGTAGAGAACATGCAGTAACAGATGATTTCGTGGCTTCTACACTGATTCAGACCTGGGTCTGATATAGGAAATTAACATGGTTTTCATTAGCGAAGAAGTAATTTGTGAAGGACTGTGTGCAAAGCTACTTTCCATGATAGCATCAGCACGTAGTGTTGTGTGATAGCATGTGATCTGCCCTATAGGATAAACTGCAGTTGAGATTTGGTCTGTCAATACTTGGAATATTTCCAGTGTCAGTGTAATGTAATCTTTTCTGCTCAGGCTGTTATTTATTTTTGGTGCCTTGACCGAAAGGCTCCTGGGGAGCCCTGTAGCATGTGCTGTAGTATGTTTTTTGGAAGAGCCTTAGGAATGTAAACTGAAGAGACATCGGTCAGGTTTTCCTGCTCCTGAGAGTTAGGTTCCTTTGGAAGGACTGTCTTATCAGGCATGAAGGGGTTGCTGCGACAGCATTTTGGTTTGGGCTTTGTTTTGTTTTGTTTTTCACCAATAACGACAGGCCTTTCAGTGTGCGTCTCAGGCACAACAGCAATAGAACTTGAGACTGAATCAAACTTTCTATGATGTTGAATAACAGATACGGCCCCTCTGGGCTGTTCAGAAGGTCATTGTGGCTATTGTCCTGATGGGCTAATGCTCTGGTCCAGCTGCGTGACTTTCTATGAATTTAAAAAACAAAACGTGAGTCCATAAAATCAAATTTTACTTTGAAGGGAAAAATCCTAACTATGTGATTTTTTTTGGTTACAACATTAATGCAAATTAAACCAAAAAGTGAAAATGGAGTATGTTGGCTTTAGAATACAAATTGCTATCTGCGCATGGATTAAAAGTCTTTCAGTCCCATATAGCATTTTTGCTGAGACTCAGCTGGGAATGTTGCATGCAGGACCTGATTTTAATTTGTGTAAAATTTCCATGAATAACAAAGTCTAATTAAGACATCCATTAAAAGTCCTTAACGTTAATTCAGTGCGGAAAATCTTAGAGTTCTGTTGGATTATTTTTTTTTAAACTGATGTCTTAATTAGGCACTATTAAGGGAAAAATTATGCAAATTAAAATCAGGCCCTTACTGTTATGCATTTCTTTAATTATTCAGTGCTTGTTTTACTTACATTTTGATTTCTTATATGTATTAAAAGAGCAGATTAGGTGATAATCTCTCTGGATTGTTCAATGTTCTGCTTTGGATCATCACTGACAAAATACAACATCTAAATGCAGTATCTGACTTTCTTTCAGACAATTGACAAATGTTCTGTCTTGTCATTTTAATGTTGGGGAGTATATTCATTGAGCATCAGAAGCGCTTTCAACTCTTTGCCCAGCAAGAGTCCTACTCTCTTCCCTTATCTGCAGTTGAAAGATTAATCTTTAGACCTTAAAAGATAACTTTTTTTTTTCTGATTTTTTTCAGAGTAGTAGCAAACTGAAAACACTTCCTATTCTTGTGTTGTGGCACCATCGGGAATAACAGGCCAAACTGGCCTCAATTTACTACTTTCATCACCTTTCATAACCTTTATATTAGGGTAATGATATTTTTCATTTTATTTGGTGCTTGATTTAGTTCCTGAGAAGAGGGGATGGGGTTAAACAACACCAAGTATGGGATTCCAGGCATAAGCATGAGCTATTCTCTGCAATTTATTATCATTAATCACTATTATTAGTGGAATCTCTTTTAAATTTAATTCTTGAAAGTTCACCTCTAAGATATGCTGTACATTAGAGAAGTTGCACGCCCAGTCAAAATATCTCTAAATAGAACAGTTAAAGGATGGCTGTACAAAAAGTAAGACAGCAAGAATAATTTTTTGTTTAGGAAAAGAAGAAGAAGCCGTCTGTGAAGTTTCAGTGACAAAAGGGAATTGTTCTGATACAATGGCATGCTTTGAGCCAAACCAGTTTTTCTTTTCTAAATAAAACATGATTTTTTATTCAAAGAAATTTAATTATTATAAAATGCAAAACTGCATCTGTAGGAATACCACATCAAATTTAATTATACTTTCCCACCTCAAAACATACTCATTTGGATTTCAAAAGAAGAACTATGATGATAGTTTTAATTTCAGCATTAGAAATAGAAAGGATGGATACCCTGACAGCACTTACCTAAAATGAACTGTTCCTCCCCAACATCTTTCAGTAATACGCTAATTTAGATTGTTATGACAAGCAACTGAGATGCCTTGTACTCCCCACAGCAATTTTGAGATTAATTACATTACTGCTGCACTGATTATAGTGAGACAGTCATGGTATTCAATGGAATACTTTAAGTAAAATTAGTTTAAAGATATAGGGCTCCCATAGGTTTCCACGGTGGGAAGCAGTGGGCAATTTTCTTGACATAATGTTAAATACTCCAAATTATGTGTGATGAACAGTCAGGAAGTTCAAACAGGCCCTTTGGCTGCAGTGAAAAATGATTCAACAATGGATGATCCTAAACAAAAGAGAGCCGTGGCTGTTGGTTTTGTGCATATCTGTTTTTTATCCCCTGCTGAATCTGGAGAATAAATAAACAAATGTACTGAACAGAAATGGACCTTGTTAGATATAGAGCTGGACTTGCCTCCAACTAGTAGGCTGAAAAGTTCCCAAGGTTTTGAGAACTGCTGTACTTTCCACTAATTAAGTAATTCTGCTGAGCCCTTTTATTATACTTATTTTAACGCTTTTCTTCTTAGCTAGGCATGTATATTACTGGATGAGATTGTGTGTGCGAGTGTATCTATCTGTATTATGATGAGTTGCTGGCCTCTCCATAGTTAAATTGATACTGGTTACTCATGGTAATTTTCAGCAAAAAATAATCAATTGGTATGTATCTAATCCAGCTACGCTGTTTATCCATCTACAGTGTATGGAGGTTTTCAAAGCTACCACAAATTTTGCACATGTATTTCCTTTCTGAAAGATTCCAGATGGGTGAATCTTTTAAGCTTGGAAAATATTACCTCTTCTGTGTGTACGTTCATATGTGCACGCACACACACAAATCTGCACACACTTGAGATTCATTAATAATAATCAAGAGGGTATGAATACATATCCAGTATCAAAATCAGGCTTCCAATGAGCCTGGACAAATCAACAAGCACAACAACACTTGTGTGGCTGAAGGCAAAACCAAAACCTCCAAACTTAATGCCCTGTCAAGTTAAATGGAATAATTTCCTGATTGAGGTGTGGTGAATCATAGAAGAAGGGTCAGCAAGTGTGATGAAGGAAATGATAGTAAAGCAAACAGTGAAGGTGAATCCTCCTGAAGAGCATCCTGGCATCAGTGAGAAATTTTTTTTCTAACTGAACCAAGCGAACAGAAGTAGACAATCTTTTAAGCCCTTTGAGTTTAGATTAGGAAGGGCACAGTTTGCAGGTAACCTTAAATCAAATTCTGTGATATTTTTGACGAAATATGCAGTTTTCAGTTAGATATTGGACCCTTTTTCTCTTACAATAAATGGCTCACACTTGCTACATACTACAGTCCAAGTGAACCAATGCCAACATATTGACTAAAATTCCAGGGGCTCTTAAAATGTACTTTGTTGCAATGTGGCCTAGTTTGCAGCTTTATCATTTTAATGGTTTTATCATCTTCGTCTGAAGACAGAAATATCTGAACTGCTTGAGAACAGCTGCTTCTGGAAGCTTGTGAGGCCACTTATTTTCCTCTCATAATTGATTGGGGTATTCAATTTTTTGTTCAATAAAAGGTAGGCACACTCTTCAGGCATGCCAGTCAGATGCTTTGTCATTCTCTTTGGGAGGCAGTCCTGAAGGGCAAAGGAGTCCAGGAAGGCTGGACGTTATTCAAGGAGGAAATCCCAAAGGCGCAGGAGCAGGCCGTCCCCATGTGCCGCAAGTCAAACAGGCGGGGGAGAAGACTGGCCTGGATGAACAGGGAGCTTTGGCTGGAACTCAGGAAAAAAATGAGAGCTTACTGCCTTTGGAAGAAGGGGCAGGTGACTCAGGGGGATTACAAGGATGTTGTGAGGTTATGCAGGGAGAAGATCAGAAAGGCGAAGGCGCAGCTGGAACTTAAACTGGCCACTGCCGTTAAAGACAACAAAAAAAGTTTTTATAAATATGTCAGTGACAAAAGGAGGGCTAGGGAGAATCTCCCTCCTTTGTTGGATGCAGAAGGTAACCTTGCCACGAAGGATGAGGAGAAGGCAGAGGTACTTAATGCCTTCTTTGCCTCAGTCTTTAATAGTCAAGCTAGTCATCCTCGGGTTTTTCAGGCCCCTGAGCTGGGAGATGGAGATAGGAGGCAGAGTGAAGTCCCAGTTGTTGAAGAGGTGGCAGTCACTGACCTGCTCCTCCACCTGGATGCTCACAAGTCCATGGGCCCAGATGGGATCCACCCGAGGATACTGAGGGTGCTGGCAGAGGAGCTGGCCAAGCCACTCTCCATTATTTATCAGCAGTCCTGGTCAACAGGGGAGGTCCCGGATGACTGGAAGCTAGCAAATGTGACACCCCTCTACAAGAAGGGTCAGAAGGAGGATCCGGGGAACTACAGGCCTGTCAGCCTGACCTCCATGCCGGGGAAGGCCATGGAGCAGATCATCTTGAGTGTCATTACGCAGCAAGTGCGGGACAACCGAGGGATCGGGCCCAGCCAGCATGGGTTTATGAAAGGGAGGTCCTGCTTCACTAACCTGGTCTCCTTCTATGACAAGGTGACCCGCTTAGTGGATGAGGGGAAGGCTGTGGATGTTGTCTACTTGGACTTTAGTAAGGCCTTTGACACAGTCTCCCACAGCATTCTCCTGGAGCAGCTGGCTGCTCACGGCTTGGATAAGTGCGCTCTGTGCTGGGTAAAAAACTGGCTGGACGGCCGAGCCCAGAGAGTGGTGGTGAATGGAGTCAAATCCAGTTGGCAGCCGGTCACGAGTAGTGTTCCCCAGGCCTCGGTATTGGGGCTGGTCCTGCTCAATATCTTCATTGATGATCTGGATGAGGGGATTGAGTGCACCCTCAGTAAGTTTGCAGGCGACACCAAGTTGGGTGGAAGTGTCGATCTGCTGGAGGGTAGGAAGGCCCTACAGAGGGACCTGGACAGGCTGCATCGTTGGGCCGGGGTCAACTGTATGAGGTTCAACAAGGCTAAGTGCCGGGTCCTGCACTTGGGTCACAACAACCCCATGCAACACTACAGGCTTGGGGAGGAGTGGCTGGAGAGCTGCCTGGTGGAAAAGGACCTGGGGGTGTTGGTTGACAGCCACGTGAACATGAGCCAGCAGTGTGCTCAGGTAGCCAAGAGGGCCAATGGCATCCTGGCCTGTATCAAGAATAGTGTGGCCAGCAGGACCAGGGCGGTGATAATGCCCCTGTAGCTGGCACTGGTGAGGCCGCACCTTGAGTACTGTGTTCAGTTTTGAGCCCCTCACTACAAGAAGGACATCGGGGTGCTGGACCGAGTCCAAAGAAGGGCAACAAAGCTGGTGAAGGGTCTGGAGCACAAGTCTTATGAGGAGCGGCTGAGGGAACTGGGGTTGTTTAGTTTGGAGAAGAGGAGGCTGAGGGGAGACCTTATTGCTCTCTACAACTACCTGAAAGGAGGTTGTAGCAAGGTGGGGATTGGTCTCTTCTCCCTAGTAACGAGTGATAGGATGAGAGCAACCAGCCTCAGGCTGTGCCAGGGGAGGTTTAGGTCGGATATTAGGAAAAACTTCTTCACCAAAAGGGTGGTCAAGCATTGGAACAGGCTTCCCAGGGAAGTGGTTGAGTCTCCATACCTGGAGGTATTTAAAGAACGGATAGATGTGGTGCTCGAGGACATGGTATAGATGGACTTGGCAGTGTTAGGTTAACGGTTGGACTCGATGATCTTAAGGGTCTTTTCCAACCTTGACAATTCTGTGATTCTATGATTCTAATATGATAACTGCAGTCGTTTAGCAATGAGGAGGGCATCTTTTGAGGCTCTGTTTGGGCTGGTCAAAGGGTTTCCTGTTGTTTCCTGGAAGAATGCTAGCAGAATAAGCTGATACATGTGCATGTGGTTTCTTTGGTATCGCTAGCACCTTTATTTGTTGACATTTAATAGTTTTTAGCTTCCTGGACAAGTCTTTCCTTGTAATTTTTAAGAAATTATTGAAGATTAAATATGTCAATGTGCTGTTTTTAATTGTAATTGGGAGGCAGAGTGAGAGTACTAGCTTAACTATATCTACTGACAAGGCATTTAAAGATTTAATTGCAATTGTAAATGATTACTTTGCATGTAGTTTGCTCATTTTTAGTTTATTAAATGCACACTTATAAGCCTACAGAGTGCATAAAATACTGTTTAACCCAAAGATATCTTTTTAACATTTATCTAGAAAGAAGTTTCCTTTCCCATGCTTGTGTAACACGGACTTACCCTGTTGTTAAGGCAAATATACAAGGAAAGCTGGGTATTTCCTTGTGCTCTACCTGTTGACAAGTAATTCAGATTTTGTGAGTTCACAGGTAAAATTGTGATTTAGGATGGCGGACTCTTCGCCTAGAATGTCTTATGATATCTGTGTCTGAACATGGGTAGCTGAAGCTCTACAGTTACTCTCAGTTTCAGCAGCGTTACATCAAGAGGAAAATGCTTTGTCAAATAGATGAGACTCAGAGCTTTATAGATCAAAATCAACACCTTGATTTCTCTCAGAAAGTAGTACAGAAGTGGTGTTGTCAGCCAAGAACTGGCAATAACATGTTTTTTCTAAAGCTAATTCCTCAAGCAGACAGGTAGCTGCATGTCACACCACCTGAAGCTTTTGTGTGGCATCTCCCAGTGAGGTCTGTGTAAGATGTGTTGTAGCAATGAGTTACTCAGGTTGCAAGGGTATGGAAACTAGTGAGATTCATCTGTATGAAAGTGGTAAGGGGTGCTATAAAAAGGCAAAGTACATTTCTGTTGCTACCATAGTGTCCAATAGCAGAAAGGAAATCTGTATAGCCTAGCTTCTTAAACAAATGCTTTATGGAACCCACCAGGTTCGATCTGAGGAGCAACTGCCTTACAGTACCTTCTGCAGTCTTACTGGCATTACTCTAATAATACCATTCCCTTATGTTTAGCAGAGTCCTAAAGGCACTGTGTTATATTACTCAGATAGGTAATAACTTGAGGATATGTCTTCCCCACATTTGATGAAACTGCCTTGTATACCATTGAGCTGTCTCCAGTGGGAGGCTAACATGGCCATCGAATGTTTACAGGTGATGTAGCATCAGGGTGCCCTAGGCAAAAGCTCTGAAGTAAAAGGATGGGTTTGCATTATATAACGGCCCCCAAAAAACCCAGGGGGGGAGTTAGAAAAACGGAAGATACTTCTTCCAGTTTTTTTACTTGTAGATTTTCTGAAACATCCGTCAATCTCTGTGGATATTACAGAGCACAATGGCATGGACTCAAAGACAGAACTTATCAGCTATGATCTCCAGGTTCATAGATGTGGCTAGTAGACAACTGTTAAAACAAGATTTTTGGTACATGAGCAGAACTGGATCTTCTACAGCTTCATCAACAAAATTAATACCATCAGTGTTCTCATAAGTATACCGCCATAGGATTTTGCAGTGACATTCTTCACCATCTGAACTTTGCCATCACAAGGGACTGGAACTGTTGAGAAGAAATGGGTGACAGACTATTTCCAAACACATTGAATCCAGTTTGACTAAACTGCACTCAGTGGTTGATCACCGGGTTATAACAAGGCAACCTTCTTGGGAAAAAGAGTTTCTATTGAAAAACCTGTGGTTTGAGATGAAAATATATTGTTCTCCAAGTGTAGTGGTTAGCTGGAATAATGTAATTTTTATTAAGCCCTGAAACTTCTTTCTGAAATACATGATATGCGGTATCATATGTAGCTGCACCTGGGACATGCACAACATGAAGATGATTTCTGGCCTTTGTTGATTATTTCTTTGAAGATGCTTTGTATTTAAGATTCCAAGGAAAATTGGAATTATTTTGTTTGGAATTTGGAATGATAATTACAATTATTTTGTAAAAAAAGATATTGTGCAAATTTAAACATAAAACATTTTATCATTTAAGCAACTTAATAGTTTATGTGAATTGTTTAGTATATATGTGAAATTTCCATTATGGTTGGATATCTGATCTGTAGACGTTAGTGTTGCCATTTCACTATGGCATCAGAAAGATTTTTTTAATGCTGGAAGTAGTGAGGTATATGACAAAACACTGTCCTAAAATGTAACTGAATATCTAAGGTGTAAATGTGCTGATATTTGGGCAAATATGTGAACAGAATTCTGAGAGGGGGTTGATTAATTACTGATTATAAATATTTTAGTAAAATCCCAGCAGGGAAAACAGATATAGTGAATCTTGATTTTAAGAAAGTCCATATTCATACTGTTCAAGTTTCTGTTCAGAATTCTGCCCTAAGGTTTAACTGAAAGTGTATGTAGTGCACACAATCAGATATTAACAGTCTGACAATCTGAGTTAAGTATTGTTACAGCTATGACAGTGAATACAACTCATCTGTGGCTTTGGGCACATGAATGGATTTATCTGTGGCAAATCAAGATGGTGTGAATTAAAAAGCTGGAAAATGTAACACAGATCTGAAAATCAAATTAGCCTCCAATCCAACAATAGAAAAACATATACCTGCATAAATTGGGGCTAAATTTGCCAGACCTTCATTGTATTTGCTTCTTTCCCTCTCCCATTTTCAAATGCACAGCTTGTTTATCTAACACAGCTGCCTCCATGCAATTTGCTCGAGGTTTGTGCCTCAGGCATCTTCTCTCTGTTTATGAATCCATGACACAGACATATTGATGCCCTAGTTGATGGTAACAGTTGATTTTTCACCTGTAATACATTTGTCTGTAAGAATCTCTTCAAGGAAAACTGGAACTAGAACCTAGAGCTTGTTTTAAATAAGGACAAAATGAATTTGTATTAAATGATGTGCTATAAAAATTTACACTTGTAATTCAAGTAGATACTGTCCAAATAGATACATAGTTTCCATGTTAAAATACCTTTTGACATAACTGCAGAAGTTAAAAGGAGAACAAGTCGCAGAAGCTATTTCTAGCAGCCAGTTTTCAATAAGATTATGAATTGACAGCTTCAGAGGGCTATTTCTGACCAGAAGGTTTCCCTCTTTGCACTGAAAACTTAACAGCAGGACAGAGGACTTGAGACATCTGAGAGAGCCAGTGCCCTTGATGTTGTACCGCTATCAACTACCATGGTCCGGAATCTAGACCTTTATTTCAAAAGCTTTTAGTTTTGTGTTTGCAAAGATAACCATAGAAATGAATTGAGTATAAACCAATGCAGCAGTGTCAGCATCAGTCTGAAGACAGGCCGAAGCAATAACTCTGAGAGAATTATGATGTGATCTGTTTTTTTAGGACTACTTTATGATCTTAAGTTGCAAACTAATTACAATAACTTAAATATCAGTTTTGTTAACTGCTTCACTGTTGTTCACTGCATGCAAGAAAGACAAGTATGGATGTTTCAGGAAGGTTTCTTACGAGTGACATTCATGTAACAGAATTTGGGAGAGTACAAGACTGCTTTTCATAAACTCTGTTTTCAAATGTAGCACACCTAGGAAAAACACTAAAGTTCTAAGAAAATTTCACGTGTACCATTTCCCATGACAAGCTGTGTCAAAGGGAGTACCTTTGCTCACATTTGAAAGAAAGCTAGGATTATTGAAGAAGAATTATATGTGTAAAAGTCCTTGTTGGTATGTGCTTACCTACAACTGAGGTTAGTTAAAAATTTAAATACAGGAAACTTTCAGTATGGGGGGAGAAGTCAGGTTCTTGGACATGGTACACCAAGCTCTGTCTTGTGTGTATTTATCCCTTCTTGTGTTATCTTTTTTGCTGAGCAATAACACCTGAACAGTTATTGCAATATATAGTATTTGACATTACTGTAAAATTTTAAAACAAATGTTACATTACAAATGTGAGAACAGAGGCAAAGTACTTGAAAAAAGAAAAGAATAGATGTTAGAGGTTAGAAGAATAAAAACAGAATAAATCATAAAATACAGTCAGAAGATACTTGAGGAAATGTGACAATATGCAATAAAATTGTTAAGATGCAGGTAACTAGGTTATAGTTGCATTTGAAATCTAATGAGCAGTCGGAGTCTGAAACCTTGGAACCATAAGAATTAAACTTAGTGAAGTAATGAGTTTTCCCTTTTCTTACTTTGGAGGTTTTATTTTTCTGTCTAGAGGTTGCAGACCTCAGTTTCATTGTATTGTGCCTGCACTCAGTTTTACATGTAGGACAGATATGGAACAATGGCTACCATTTAAGAAGACATTAAAAAAAAAAGAAAAGAAATAGAGATGTAGACACTTGGTGTGGGGTCACAAACTGCATCCAGTAAAATCACTAGCAAATTCCCCATGGATTTCAACAAGGACAGGATTTCACCCTCAATTTGGATGAAGTGGGGTGATGTGCTGCACTGCTGGTATGTATCGCACAAGGAAAAACATGGTTTACGTAAGTATAAGTTTACGTGCGTATATATATACTTATACTTCGGGTATAAGTATATTCTTTGTCTTATAACTCAGCAAGGAAAGGGTTTGCTCATTTGGGTCATATGTGCAAGGGCTAAGTTGGAGTCTAAGCCATCGCATTCCTGTTGACTGGGATCACTAGGGAACAGTAGAAGGTGATACATTGCTGTCAATCGTCCTGGTCTCCAGCTGTGTCCTTCTAATTCATTTGAGTCTGGCTTTGGAGACAGAGCTGCTTTTGGAAGCTGATGACACTGGCTGTTTTAATCCATAAATTCCCTGGCATCTTCTTTCTTAGTTTTTAATAAAAGTTAGTAATTCTGGTAAGGGATTTTCAGTTGTTTTTGTGATATGTTAGCATTCTACATGAGCTAAGGTTCCTAAGGTAGCCCTGTGGTCACAGGTCAGTGACTCCACCTAGGAGTTACCAGACACAACTGAGAGGTGGTAGTCCATCCAGCAGGCTGTGTGGAGAGCTAGGCTGCCAGGGCAGGAGAGCCGGCTTGCCTCTGCAGCGGGCTCCCCAGGAACATACTGAAAATCCGGTCTAACATAGCAAGCAGGTCTTACTGACAAGAGTTTTGGTGTTTTAGAGAAAAGTTTATCATAAGGCCTGCCTATATTTCTCACAGTTTCCCCACAAACTGTGTCACGGCTTCCTTACCTACGACAGAGCCTGTTTTATTGCAAGACGTGTCGAGTTGAACTCTGTACAACTCTCAATCAGCGAGTCAGGGTACTTGCCTTTAAGTTTTGGAGTATGGGGAATTTATTTTATGTATCTCTTAGAGATTTTCTGAATTTATGTTAGTTAAAATTTTCATTGTGTTCTAAGGCAGGTGGAGTCAGATTTCTGGTCACCAAGACACCTGGTTTTAGAGGCTGGCAGGCCTTTAAAATAGAGCCCACAAAGTAAAATTCCCTAAACCACTGCTAAGATAGACCTCAAAAAAGTCGACTTATTGACACATACTTAATATATGACTGTTTGCTGTAATATAAAGATGTAATTTGCATTCTTGAGGAAAGACCTCTGTAATTACTGAATGAGTTCACCACTTATGACCCATTGGTCATGTAAGCATGCAAGCAGATGCTCAGCAAACTTTTAGGCCACATTATTCTCTAAAAATTGTCTTGTGTATATTCTGCCACATCTCATTTTCATTTCAAGTACACGTAATAAGGGAAATCTATCTAACTGTTAAGTTTCACCTAGTGAACAAAACCATGTAGGATGCCTGTTATTTGGGGAAATTGTGTTATTTGTGAAAGTATTGTTATTCCTTTGACTCCATGCTGCTTTCTTATTTTGAAGCTACTTTGACAGCTGACACTTACTCCTGTTACTAAACTCCTAGCAGTTACTTCTTAGCTTACCCAACTAGGAACATGAATGAAAAAGTGGTAAATATCACCCAATTTCTATATTTGCAAAATCTTGGGATTCCATGGCTCTTCTGTCCTGATCCCCTCTCCAACACCCCCCCAAACATACAGTTATGTTTAGAGGGTGACTTTTCTTCATTTAGAGGGGTAGTTTGTTGGCCACTTCTCATTAGTGTACTTTTTTACTGTTATTTTTTATTTTAAGGCTTGTGATTTTAGAGAGGGAAATACTCTGATAACTGCTCAATGCTCCTTTGAATACAAGATTGGTCTCCATTTGCACTTGTATTTTCTAGTGTTTTCTTCTAGCTTAGTTTTAGATGTCCTAAAGAACAAGCCTCTCCCCTGGGGGCATTTGCAAAGTCTAGTAGATCATTCTGTCAGGATGTTTCTCCTGCTATTAATTTTAAATTTCCTCCTTCTCGGTTTCATTCCATTACCCCGAGTTTATACTTCCTGTACTTTCCAAATAATTCCTTCCTCTTCTGTGTGTTTATATTCTGCACATACTTGCAGTGATTGTCTCAGCCCAGTTATTATTTCATTACCATAGTCTTGCTTACCTCTTTTAACCTTTCTTTGTATCAGTTGAATCAGGTCCTTTATCAGTCCATTTCTTTACTCTTGAGTTATCTCAAATTTGACAAGATTCTTCTGATTGATAATAAGATTCCCAACACTTTTTACTTTGTATGGTTGTATTTTAAAATATCTGTTATTCACAGAACACATTATCAGTTTAAGACAAAAGTCATCAGCCACTGTTGAAAAAGCTATTTACTACTTGTTAATTTTTACTGCAAGTTATTTATTGTTGGAGTATTTACAGTGATGCAGAATGTCTAAGGCATGTTTAAGCATTGGATAAACATATACCTTTACCGGTGAACATTGGCAAATTCAGTTGTGCCTATATGCAGGAAGTAGCATATTCCCTTGATGACCTGTACCGTAAGGTCATATGGAGACCGCCTCTTGTATCTATGAAAGAAGACTGTTTATTATGCTCTTGACTTGTGAAGTTCCCATTATTAAACACTTCCGTGTTTTGGTAGGCAGCTTTTGGCCAGGTGTTATGATGTATGCATTGTAGTGCATCGTATCATAACTCTCTGCCCCACTCCCAAACATGAGAATTATTAGTTAGCCTTCCAGTATGCATAATCTCTGTGGACAACTGTGGTCAAGTCTTGGTTATGCTCCAAGCCAGAGCGGTATGGCTTGTGAAAACAGAGGTTTTGCATCATTCATTTGCTCTTAATACTTCTTACATTAGGGTCTATGTCTGGTCAGTTTAATCCTGCTGTCGTGGGATTTAACGTGGTTCACAGCCAGTGCATGAACAGCAAATGTATTTTGAAACAATTTGATTCATGCTGCATCCAGAAAGAAAGAAAGCTTACCAAAAAGTACTGCTTCTTAAACGTGTACTACCTATCTGAGGAGGGATCTGCCTGCTGAAAATACCACATAGAAATGCATAGCTTTGTTAGAACGGCGCATTCCAGCACGCAGGTACTGTGGTGATGGGCATTCTGGAAAACCCTAAGATAGGTGGGTAGGTTCCTTAAACACAATGTGTATGTTTCACAAGGCATTCTTTTGGTTTTGTTTTGTAGCCTAACAGCAGTGGTCAAGTAGTAGGGAAAGTGCCTGGCCATTTTACTCCAGTTTTGGCACCCTCTCCCCATCACAGTGCGGTGCGACCTGTGACCCTGACCATGACAGATACTAAACCCATCACTACATCCACTGAAGGTGAGGCATCTTCACCTACAGCAACCAGTAAGTATTTCTTTAGGAAACAAAACATGTCCATCAAAGATTCGATACGATTTCAAATTGAGGCCAGAAAAAGGCGCCTTTTCCTACTATTTGACCAAGTGGATGCTCATCATTTTGCATGGAGAGCAAATGTGATCTGACTGCAAAGCTTTTCCTCTTCAAATTTCAACTGATGCATCATGTTACATGAACCAAAGTTTGTGACATGACAACAAAAATGAAAGGGAAAAGCCTGCATATTTGACCACTATTCAAGAAAAAGAAAACATGGTTGCTCATCTAAGGTGGACATTGTTAAGACATTGAGAAGCACACCCAGACAGCAAGGTTTTACAATGACCCACAGATGGAATTCCAAACAGAGATTGAATAATTTGCTCCTCAATGAGCTTTCCTACAGAAATCAAGCCTTGTTACAATGCATACTGAATCTGAGCTATGACAATTGCATGTTGATATAGGTTGTGTCGTTTTTAGCAAAAAAACCTGATGTGGCAAAAGAAAATTTTAATTCCTTGTCATTGCTGCAATGGATGGTAGATCCACTGTTCTTTTTTAAACAAACAAACAAACAAACAAACAAACAAATCCTAACTTTAACATTTTATGATCTTTATTACTATTTAGGACCATATTATCTGTCCTATTATCTTCAATGGAATTGCAGTTTTGGAAATAAGAGCAAAGGTGTTACTATGCATAGGGTAATCTCTTCCAAATACTCATCTTATGCTCAGTGATGCAGAATGTTGCTTTTTAACTACTTTATGCGTTTCTGTTGTTTTTGAACTTTTATTTGGACTTGAGATGGCCAGTGTTACCAGTATTTATCAGAGTGGTGAAGATTTTTAGGAGACACTTCCAAACACACACTTTGGAAGAAAACTTACCAGTCTTTAAAAATATTAACCTCTTCGTGGTCTGTTACATTAAAATGACTTGCTTTAGACCTGTTTAGTATTTGAACTGTGAATCCAGTTCTTAACTTTTGGTCTGTTGTTAACAGAGACCATAAATTGTATGTTTCTTAGGTGTTACACTACTTTAAATCTTTTAATCAGAATGTGAAGCAGAGATGAGATTCAAATGCATAGGAGTGACAGAGAAGTAAAGGAGGAAAACCAGTTATACCTTTATTATAAAAGGATAGTAGTAACTTTTGGACCAACTATTGTTCAAGTAAAAAAAAAACAATCATGTAGATAGATTTATGGAAGTATTTTAGCTGTTCTTTTAGTATAGCAGAGGTTTTGTTAAAAGGTGGTAGAGTATATCTGTATCCTCCTTGGTGGTTTGTGGTACAGTTCTTGCATCTTTTAGGAGAGTTAGTTTTAACAACAAACTAGAAGCTGTTGCTCTAAACTTTTGGTCCAGAACAGAAACTGAGAAAATTGAGTTCATGTACAGTTTCATGTATTCATGATTTCATTCTGCTTCTAAACATGACCAGGCCTGGTCTAAATAGCTGTCTCAGATAAGGTCAGGGTTTCTAATACAAATGGCAAAAAGAACAAATACAATGTCAGAGCTGCGTTGGGATGTTTTCTGGTAATCTGACCATATTATTCATCGTTACAGGAAAGCAAACCTAATCTGTTCATTGTCCTACTCCTAAGGGAAAAATTTGGACTATATTTTCAAATGAAGTCGACACGCAGTTTCTCGTGCAATTCATTGGAACTTGGGTACCTGATTCCCCATGAAACTTAGAACATATCAGCTTAGATATTTGAAATAAGGCTTCCTCATGCTTCCCCAGCAGTGTGCAAGTAATTTCATGCCTAAAGATCCAATGTCTGTTACTACAGCACATAAATAATAACAAAAACCCCCTCTATCTACAAATTTTATTTGAATGTGCCAGTTCTGCGTATGAGATGATAGTGTATAAATGCTATATGTTCAGAGTGTTATGGTTTTCAGACCAGTGCAGTAGTCTATCTGGTTGGTAAAGCCTTTTGAAACTGGATTGGTAACTGTAAGAGGAAAAAAGTGAAGGAACATAGCTTGTTGATGAAGAAAATAATAGCAAAAAAATGAAGGATCATGTCCTGCTGGTGTATAAATTATATATGAATACATATAAACTGTATTATCAGTTATAATAGACCTGCCACACAGAGTGCTAATGTTAAATTAATGGGAAAATCAAGACTAAATATATTTTAAGGTATAGTTTTACTTTTAGTTGCAATAACTGATTGATTGGTTCAAAATATATATATATATATATGTAAAACATATGCTTAGCTAACAAGTTATCATTATTATTCATTCTGCTGAGAATAAAATGAAAAATGAATAGCACTGGTTTTCATTCTGAGGTGCAATAGCAGAATTGTTTTGAATGAGAAAGAACAGTAGGCTTTGATAATATTTGAGGAACCCTGTGGCCTCCACCATAGTTTCCTTCTAATAAATGATGAATTTTTATGACAGTTTTCAGTAAAGACTGTTTACAGTTTAAACCCTTTTTTTTTTTTTTTTTTTTTAATTTAATCGATTTCCGTTGCTCGTATTTGCTGTGTGACTTTAATATTAACAGGCCAATTCAGTAAGTACTCCCATCTAGCTCCTCACTGGCATCCTTGTGTATGTCTGTTCAGTTTTAGTAGTTTTGCTTTGTCTGCCAGCAAGTTTCCAGGCAGTGAGTTGCAGTGCGGACATTTCCACACTGGGAAGTGGATTAAGACCACCTACCTCATTTCATAAGTGCCACCAAAAGCCATGAGAGAGTAATGGCTTTTAGGGATTACTGACAGAGACAGACAGGAATGTGACCTACAGGTGAAGGATCCATATCCTGTAACTAATTCCAGCATTACCTACCATTCCCTTTCTCCTCAGAAATGGATTTCTTTAATCTTCTGTAGCAGACAGTGAGAGACTTACTTAAATTGTCCCTCTGGGAAAATGTTGTTTCTTGATGCATAAGGAAGTTGAATATTTAATATTAGATTGCACAGTAAAAATTAGCTCCCTTCTCATGAAAATACTAATCAGATTACATCCTGTTTTCAAAGGCCCGTAAAGATTCATGTCATGCCACATAAGTAAGCTGAACTTTTGATTCCAACTTTTTTTGTTCTTGTACAGTTTTGTGATAGGCCTTCACAGCAGTAAGAATAATAAGTGTGCACTAATATTTTCTCTCAACATTGCAATCTTGGTGATTTCACTGGTGCCTTAGATTGCTGTAGTGGAAATGAGATTCAGGCTCGTGATTCCTTCAAATACATATCTTATTTAATCACTTACTTTAAAAATATATGTATGTATTAATCAGAGGAACTTTTATTTAACAAGAGACATCATTATGATTTACACATGCAGCTTCCATTGAAGTTTATAGGAATTTACACGTCTTTCCAAATTTGGTCCAATTTTTCTTTTGCATTCTATTAAAGTCTAAATAAAGGAAAAACATAGACACATCCTATATAATGCAAAATCATAACTCTGGATCTCTCATATTTGTGCTGTACCTGCACAGGGTAATACTTATGATAGGTTGGTATTTTTATCAATCTGTTTTGTTCTTCCTTAATCAGCCTACACAGCCTCAGGCACATCCCAAGCCAATCGATATGTGGGACTAAGCCCAAGAGACCCATCCTTCCTACACCAGCAACAGGTGGGCAAGTTTCACATAGGTGTAATGATATAGAGAAGCTTTTGCGATATTACCTTCCTACGTGCTGCCACTGTTATCTTGGATTAGACTGGGATCCTAAGGGTTTCAGTATTTGTCATCTGAAGATGAAGTTTATTCAAAACAAAACTGAACCCTTTAAGAAACATCAATTTAGCACATGCTTTATTTCTTAGATTTGTGCCATCTTAAGGAACTTCTAATCATATTTCTTTCAATTATTTTATTTTTCAAGAGCTCATACATGTAGTCTTTAATAGGACTTTAGGAAAGAGAATTACATGTAAAAGGAACAAATGCTCATTTCAAAATTAGTTTAAAAAATAAGCAAAATTTCCAAAGCAAAAAGTCCAACTTATTATTTTCAAGCTACTTTGGTGTTTTTTTTTTTTTTTTTCCCCAGATGTTTAAGCCTACATTTCTTCATTTTAGTTCTAGAAGATGAGTTATAAAACCAAATTCTCAATGCAACACATCATCATTTCTAGTTTAATAGGTTTGAATTGGTCTGCTGATTTCAAACACGATAAACCCACATTTTTGTTCTAGTTTCTTACAGCATTTATGTTTCAAGTAGCATTTTAAATTTCACATCTCATTAATGCTGTAAATTTAATGCAAATGAAGTGTTTACCCAAACTGTGAAAATATACAGCCGAGATTAATGATGGCTTACAAACAAATTAGCTGCAGTCAGTAGCAAGGCCATGTGTATACAGAAATGTTATATTGCTAGTAACAGGAATAAATTCAGACCCTTTAGAACTTTAACATATTTTATGATGTGTGTTTGTGTTGCTCCTAGATATTAACAGCAGAGGACTTTGAAATTAACAGCATGTAAAACATTATAATGAAAAAAGTTGAATGTGGCAGTAAGAAAAGAGCAGTTAAATAGTCCTTGGTATTTATTGTACTGTATTTTTTTCTCAGGCTTGGGGTCCTGTCAACAGTTGGTACACATGCCTGATTCATTTTTCAGTAAAACCTACCTGTTCTGTGTTTGTTGAGATATAGCTGGTGTCCTTCATCTGGAACTCCCTATCCCTATCCACTCCCAGGGCAAGGTGGCAGTATGTCCATTTTAAAGGTCACTACATGCAGAGTTCAGAGAAAATCATAAAGATGATAATTTATTCAAGACAGTTGATGCTTTGCCAACTTTTTTTTAACCAGTGAGACCTAACTGGAAACATCTGTACACTTTTATGAAAATAACAAATGACAATTAGTGGTTTTGCCAACCATTCATTTTTCAGTAAATTTTCTGGTGCATTGCTTTTTTTTTTAACCTCTCAAAGATTGTTATATTATGAAATGTGTTATAATTACTATAACATGGTTCTTTTTGAAAGATATACCATATATGTTTATTGTATTGTATCTTAAAATACACACAACATCTCTCTTTTTAAACACAGTGCACGTAATTTCTCGATTTCTTTTCATGTGAAGTTTTACATAGTATCCTCTGAAAAGTCTCTGACATCCAGTTAATTTGGGGATGTGCAATATTTTTTTTTTTACTTCTTGTTTTTAGACACATTTTTTTCTGCAAATTTGCTACTGCTTAAGCCCACTCCACCTTCTTCCAAGTTCAAGGAAAGAGTTACAAACTGCTTGTCACATGCCAGAAAGTAGTGGCAGCACACTTAATTTTCTCTTGGCTGAGTTTATGACATGTAAATCATATATTGCTTATTTCATGCATCTTCTGTGTATTTTTGGCTTTGTGTAGATGGAATTACGTTTGGAGATTTCAGCAGTGTCATAGGAACATAAAAGTGAGAGGGATCTCAAGGGTCATCACAGTCTTTGGTGTTTACATGTACTGTGTCTTGTACTCCCTTTCATGGTAAAACACGTGGCTAGATGGCTTAAGGGGAAGGGGAAAATAAATTAAGTCTCATATACACTTCATAAACAGAAAAATTCTTCAATGCCACTGTGTGAAACCAATGTTCTCCCTTCTAAAGTATATTGCTTCATAGTCTTGTTATATTAATTCAAGTGCGTCAATTGGTGACCAGTGAGCCACATAGTAGATTTAAAAATTGTGTCATGGTTTCATCTTTGCTGTGAATTCTTTATTCTTTTCTAACTTATGCAACGGATATATGTGTATGCTTGTCTGAGTGTGTTTGGGCCAGGGTGGCGGGACATGTGTGGATGCTTATACATATAAATATGTACAAAATTAGGGAATAGTGTGTACTGCTGAAACCATTCGAAAGAACAGAATACTTCAATAACAAAGCTTTTTCAGATAGATAAATACAAATATTTAAGTGCGTATATGTAAGTTTCTAATGAACTAGCTACCTTCACTCACTTAAATCCTAAAGGCATCTCTGAGATGACAGTGCCATATATGTTTATTACCCAGAAATTGAGGTAGAGCACTGAGATTGTTTAAACAACTTTAATAGAGCAAAGGTTATCCTTTGGTAAGGCAGAAATGAGATTGATTTACTATGTCCTTTCATTACTTTACAACAATTTAAAAGAGACCACTCTTCTTGTGGCAGATTTTAAATGCATTTGGTTTAAAGCAGCCCATGATGAATGAAAAGAAAAATCAAGGGGTACGGGAAATAAAGGTAATCAATCATTTTGTATTAGTGGAGAGATATTCTAAATTAGAAAGCCAATCGGTTTAGTTCCAGAGAGGTCTTTTAAACATTCACCATACCCTGTAATGCACATTGACCCCTCAAGAATAAATATTGTCACCGGTACATTTTTTTACTTCATTAGAGGAGTCTTTATGAAGATTTATTCTCTCTGGTTATGAGAAATATGGGCATGTACCGTTGAGTACTTTTTGTTGCTGTTGAAAAGAACCATTATATAGCCTGTTTAAATTGCAGTAACCACAATAAATTTAAAAGTTACACATGTATTTTGCAACACACACTTACATGGAATCTTCTGACAAAGTGATAGCTTGTTACAGCTTCCAGTAAACAATTTATAGCACAACTTATCTGGTGTGTTCACATTTAGATGGGAAGCACCAAATACAACTTTGAAAGACAGTGCATAATAGCACCAATGGGAGCAGTTTATTTGCTTTTACTGATCTGGATACTGTGAAAATTCTGCTGTTACATGCATTACTTAGCATGATATGTTGATAGTTAGGAAGACAAGGTTCTGATGAGGAATTATAACTATGCAGCCCACTTTCTGCTGCAATTGCTGGTGGATCTTCCTGTTACCTGCCTTGAAATGCCAGGTATTTCTGCACTGAGACATGAATAGTTACAAAACATATCTCTTGCTTCAGTGGCATCTAGAGAGTCACATGTATCTTGTAATTTTGTTGTAAAAAAGTCATGTCAGCCCCCCCCAACTGTCTACTACAAATTGTTAATGATCACTTAGTTTGCTTTTCTTGATTCAGCATCAGCTTCTGAGAGTTGTTAAGTATTGATAATGCAACTGCAGAGAGGGCACCACAGGAAGGGGCAAGGGAAGTGATAAAAGCTAGTACCCGAGTGAGAGAATTTTTCTCAATTTTACTATTGGTGGTTGGTGGGATTATTTTATGAAGTCAAATCTAGTACTCGGTGCTCATCATCTTTGCTGAGAAACATCTTAAATGAATTGCACATAAAAGAAGGGTTGGATAACCTTCACAATTATATGGGAGCACCTTTTTTCTCCCTTCTTTCTCTGATTTGCATCTACTGAAGATCTGTAGTTTCTAAGCCTAGACTAGAGGAAAAAAGAACAAATTGAGGATTCTCTGTCAAATTCAATCTTCTACAAGTGGACAAAGTCCCTTTCCAGATTCTAGTTGGGTCTCCATTCTTTGACTAAATAATTTTAATGGGGAGATCATTAGTTCAGCAACAGTCTTAGTGATCAGCATTCTCATGGTTATGTGATGGCATTTCTGTAGCCTCCTTGTGTTACTGTTCTCAACTTCATGAATTTATTATGTTCTTGAAATGACAGACCCTTAGAGACAGGTTGATGTTGTTTCTGGCTATGAAGCTAGAATGTTGCCAGAAATACTAGTCATGCACTTTATCTCTGTAAACGATATAAAAAGATAGACAGATGGATGGATGGATAGATAGACATTTGCATTTATTGCAAATACAGATTAATGGTTTCACAAATAATGAGATTTCTGTTGGAATGAATTAAATAGCTGATAGGTTTTCTTTTCTGGCCATTTATTTAATTTTAATGCACCCTGGAGCCTTGTATGCGTGATTGTATTTTTAATTAGAAAATATAAATAAACGGGATAGCTCTTGAGGTCTGTGAAGACAGTGACCTCTAGAACTTTCCTGTCTGTTATAGTAGACTGTGCTAACTAATGCTGGCCCAGTTACTGAGGAGGTAGTGAACTCTTTCTGTCTTTGCACTGAGTAATACAGTGGCATGGTTTTCACTAGAGCTTAGACTTTCCGGGTGTGGTGTGTGGTATGCCTGGTTTTCACACAGCTTTGACATTTGCCATGTACATAGTAATAAGAAACACTTCAGGTCTTTAAAATGCAAAATTAGAAAATTGTAGATAGCTTTTTATTTCCTACACACCAGAATTTCCTGCCTCTTTGGTAGGAAGTTGTTCTTTATCAGATGCATCCGTTAGTTACTGAATCACACAGTCAAAAATGGAGTTCTCTTCATACTATTCATCATGGAAATTGTAAACTTAAATGTCCACTGAACACACAGTATCTGCTTGCAAAATGTTTTGGGTGGATGTTGATTTTGCTTTCAGCAGAAGGCTGAAAGAACACAAGTGGACTCTTAAAAAGAACTTCTCAGGAAAGCCAGGAAACACGTTATCAACACTTAGGCTGTTCTTATTGTGCCCCTTATCATAATTGACAGTTTGACGTAAAACTGGGTCACATGACCACCAGAGAGGTATGTAAATGGATAAGAGGTCACCTTTCACATATGCTTGGTGGAAAGGAAACACATTTAAAGGAAGTTTCAGTCAGAACAATGACAATATGCAAATGTTATGTTTTATGGGCTTTTCTCAACTAACAGAAGCTATAGCACAGTCTCCTATTACACTTTCCAAAATACATATCTACTTTCAGTAGCGATCACAGAAGCTTGAGATGAATGTTGGTCTTAGACAGCCACTCTTTAAATAGGAGAATACGAAACCTGCTTAAATATTAACCCATAGAGATTATTCAGACTATGTTTAAAGATTGAGCTGTTGACTATGGGTTTTTAATGTATGTGGGTTTTGCATACTTAAAACTCTGCAGGATGGTTGTGCTTGGAAGATGCCCACTTTAAACTGAAAAGGCAGCTATAGTGAAATCTAGCTCTCAGGCAGAACTTCTTATCAGTATGTCTCACAGCACTGGAAAGTGCAAACCAAAATCGCTTTCCTGGCATTTTACAGAGGGCAGAACAGGAACAGGGAGGTGGATGAGTTAGGAGAGGCACTCGGTCTACTGTTCTGCTTCTGCCTGGGCCTGTGACCCCTTCCTATGACACAGCTGAGGCAGGTGAGGGAGTTGCACTGCCTCCCTGGAGAAACACTTGCAGCGGTCTTTGTGTTCTCTGCTGTTTCATGAGTGTAGCAGTGAGGACGTATAGCAGGGATGAGAGACTGCTGCAGCTCCACGTGTCAGGAAATGGCTGGGCTGCCTGTGAGGTTTCCCCATCTGATGCAAGGCTGGGCATCCTTCCCCACTTCAGAATACAGAACCATGTTCTTTTTCTGTGTGGTTAGGTGAGAGATAAATAAAAATATCATTGATAATGTTTCGTGGATGGAAGGTGTTATTGAAGTGGGGTTCATGTGGCTTGCCTTGCTGAAAAAGACAAAGCTGTTGGACTGAAGAGCAGGCCTGTGCAACAGGCTTCTAGGAAAGACTTTTCACCATGTCACATGCCAAATCAGCTAATTTATTTTGCATTCATAGCATATTTTTGAGAAAGTTAATGGTGTTTTTCAGCATTTATTAAATGTCTAATGAGGACTATTTTTGAAGTCCTTCTACTGAGGAATTTAAGTTTTCTGAAGTAGCCTTCAAGTAGTTTCCTGCCTCTCCCTTTCACATGTCCTGCAGAGAAAATCTTTTAGGTGGCTTACTGTGGGTGAGAGTGAATGTGCCTTCTCATCTCCAGCTAACACTGTGACATGGTTTTAGCGGTCACTTAAGTTACTCTAAGGACTATAACTAGCCAGAAAGCTTTCACCATGACTCCAGACAACATACAGCACTCAAAATACTGTACTAAAGTGCCTTACATCCTTCCAAAGCTTGGTACTCATGTCAGGTCTGTGCCCCCAGGCTTTCCCTACTGGGCTGTCTGGACATCCTCGAAGGGCAGTGTTCCTGCTGTTGCTGTGAACAGACGTCTTCTTCCAACAAATGGAGCCAGGGCTCATAGAGCTCTCTTAAGCTTCTCCAGCCTTTTTACCCAGAAAGCACTCAACACACATGAGGGATGCAGACACAGACTTTGAAAGTGATATTTCTACATACTTCTGAAAGTATATTTCTAAATCTTAGACATCGTCCTCTAAGCAGGAGTGATTTGGGAGAGAAAATTTTATGTGAGGGAGAAAAAAAAGCATTTTCCTGGAAGGTTAGTTTTTAAAGAAAACATGGCAGTTACATGAACCTGCTGAGGAGTGTGGAGCAATAGTTTTTAACATTGGGAAGGTGGTTTTCAGCAGAGTTGATGCATTCCTGGGCTTATCACAGAAGCCATTGTCATACAGACTTGCAGTTCTTCAAGGTGTTGTCAGTATCGCAAGTATGGCACAGTTGGTGCAGTGAATAGCACTACAGTTTAACTGTAAGTCTGGTGTAGCACGAATCTTCATATACAGGTGCATGTGTGTGTGTGCAGCATATATAAAAAATGCACTTGTTCTCTTATTACCGTTACAGTATTTAGATGTATATGTATTGAGGTATATATGACTGTATATAATATGAAGTAAGTCATTATGAACATTTATGAAATAGGTTTGAAAAGCTCTTTTTGGAACTTTCCTAACGAAAAATTTAACACATTAATTGTACAAGTGGAAGGCTGTGGGAAGAATATAATGATTTAGTGCAGAAGCTGATTTACTAAAATGTAATACATCAGTACCTTACTGTTTCCCCCAAATGGCAAATGCAATCAGGTTCTATAGTGAGCTAAGTGCTTGCCAGACTTTGGAGCTAGAACTAAGTGCATAAAATCATTTGGTAAAACTAAATTTGTGATTTTAGTATTTTTTTATGGTTCTAATCAGCCAAAGGGATTTTATTCATAGATTTTATATTTTGTGAAAGAAGAGGAGGAGTTTAACCTTTCAGTCTTGTGTTTCAGCTGGAAGTGAGTTTTTATAGCTGTTATAAAGCTTTAAAATACTTATCTGTAATGACGATGATGATATTCTTAAGGATTATAGCATAAATACATCTACTGTACGTTGAGTAACTGAGCTGACATATTTTACTGTGATGTCTTCAATATTAAAATCAGGTTTACAATACTGTTTTCTATAGTGACTAAACCAAATATTTACCTACCCCTTTCTTTAAACATATTTAATATATTATTCACAGTTACCTCTAGCAAACTTTTTGACTGCATGTTTCCCTTTCTGGTTAATTTCATGTGGTTTAGTCATGCTTTTAATGGCCTTTAGAAGGGCCCTTGGAGTTCTTTAGATAATAAACAAGAAACAATCCTTATGAAAACATCAGAGACTAACATTTCCATTTCTCAGACCTTAACAGCAGGAAACTTATGAGTCTAACAGCCAGACAGGGTCAGGTTTGCAATATTGTCTTGTCCTCAGCATTTGTATTTTTCAGGAAAAGACTGCAATTAATTGTGGTCCTGTGAAAATAGTTTGTTGTAGTTTGTTTGCTGTAGCCTGCACTATCTAAAGACTGTGAATACAAATAGAGGAAACTAAAACACATTGAATACAATTAAACTCAGCAACAACATTAACTTCAATTCAGAGTGCTGTATCATATATAATGGTACATCAATTTATGTACAGCATGACTATACAGAGGTTAAAAATGTATGTTTTCTTCACAAGCCAGATAAGTTCACTTTTTTAAACTTAAAAATAAGCAGTATATCTTTTCAATAAATCTGCTAACACTATAGGGCAGCTGTTAAATAAATAGAGCTATAGAGGGTTGCTTGAACAATCCATGAAGGCAGAACTGATGATCTGACTACCTGGGAAGAATTTGTTTCAGCTAACATTTAGTACATTCCTCATTATATTAAAATGCTATAAAGTATTTTAAATGTTATTATTCTGAGTCTAAAGCAAGATTAGATTATTTTGTCACCTCTTGCTAAGTAATACCACTTTCAGTAACTTGAGATGAATAAATTTCAATTACAAAATACCTTCATCCTTCTTAAATAGCAAGATAAGGACATACATTTTGTTTAATTTGGGCAAATTTTCTATAAATTGCATGTCTTCTATGTTTCACAAAATGCATGCTGCAAGATATTGATTATATTTGACCTTTACTTAATACACATTATGTAGACCATTTCTTAGAGAAAACAGCATTTTTATTTCCTTTCTTAAAGTATCTCGCTATTAAATATTAACATTTCCTTTTATTCCAGCTCAGTTTGTAATCTAATTATGGCTAATTGTTATGTGCTAAACACTAGTTTTATGCTTTATTAATAGAGGACCGTATTAAAGTAGCATTATCTTAAGCAAATCTATAGGCATTTATTTCTCAGAATAAGTTGTTTTTCTCTGTTTGTTTGTTTTATTTTTTAAAGTTACTTCTTGGGAAAGTAAGGCTTTTGCCATGTACAGTACTAGTTTGCATGTATTCATTTAAATACTAAAAACTGTAGTACTGCTCGATCCATATCTGACTGCTAGGTTTCAATTGACAGCTGAGAATTTGTGACTGGACCATGAATCAAAACGGCAGGCATTTATACCCCAGTGCCAGTGAGGATACATTGGGAATTACTTGGCAAAGGTAACATTTTAATTATTTCCACCCCTACAGCACCTCTAAAAAAGTTGCATTGAGCTACAGTATCTGTTTTAGCAGGCCTCCACAGGAATATGTGACAGCATTTGATCAAAACATGTGTGTAATATTTCTCGCATACACACTCAGGTTATCTTTAGTGTAAGCTGAATTTAGAAACTATGTTAATTAAGCACCTGGAATCACAATGCTGTGCTGTCAAATGCAAAGATTTTGTAAATTTAAGCGAATACTGATCTTTTAGGCTTTAAACATGAAAATGTCATTTGCAGAATAGAGGACATATTTTGGGGGGCTTAGTGGTTAACACAAAGAAAATGATGCTGTTAGAGGTATAGATGAGTATAATAACAAATGTCTGAGGTGGTGGTGGTTTTGGACAATGAATAACCATACTATTCATAGAGACTTTTCTGACTAATCAGCTGGTGTAGATTTAGGTCATAACATGTACGTGAAGGTAAGATATAAACCATCTTATTTCTCAACTAAATAACAGAATAATTAGTAAAGATTTACACAAAAGAGAGTTTATTTTTGTATGAAAAAAAGGCAAACAATAAAACCCATTAACCCTTGGTACATTAATAAACTACTCCTTATTATCTTTTACATCTCTTGGTATATAATGAATTATGGTAATGGTAGGGGTGTGTGTGTCTAAATAGGTGTGTAAACAAATCAAATTATTGTGATACATCAGTTTTTCACCTCTTTCATGTGCAGGATTATCTGCAACACTCAACACTTAATGGGGGTTGTACATGTAAAGCCTGTGGGTTGAGAGCCTGTCAGATGAAGTATTAACTCGTCACTCTTGAAATAATTTTAAATACTTCCTGAACATTTGTGTGCACATGAAAGTATATGTACTTCTGAATAGCTTGTGTAAGTATGTGTGTGAATGTGAGTGTGTCTATGTATTATGTACAAAATGCCTTTTGAGGCACTGTATTGTAATATGGATGGCTAGAAGGTTTGGGGTTTTTGCATGTCAACTTGGAAGGGTAATTATGGAATTTGAAAAGTACTGTTTACAAATCTGAAGTTTAAATGCCTTGAATATTTTTGCTTTACTTTTCCTTTTTGCAATTTTTCTGAAATAATATTTAAGATCTGGAAGAATTGTGGTGGAAAAGCAAGGTGTTGTCATTTCTTCCCTTATAGATTAAATTGCACAATGGGAAATTAGCTAATGGATTCATCTCATCTCCTCAAGGGCTGTAATTCACATTATAAATCCCCATCATGCAGTAATTGCCACAGTTTTCAATGTACTGCCAAGAGTGAATCCAAAGTGAGCTAGTA
This sequence comes from Platalea leucorodia, assembly GCF_965183815.1. Taxonomy (NCBI): domain Eukaryota; kingdom Metazoa; phylum Chordata; class Aves; order Pelecaniformes; family Threskiornithidae; genus Platalea; species Platalea leucorodia. The sequence goes on along the minus strand of NC_138858.1, from coordinate 35,557,869 downwards.
TAGCACAGAGCGGGTGATTTATTCTCCCACCACAAAGGGTGTTGCTGTTTCAGGGCATTGACAGGCATTAGGAGAGTATATCACAACTGCCTATCTATGAATATCCTTGAATGGTTTTAATCAGTCACCACTCGAGCCCCCTTTAAAGTAATGCCAGTTTATACTGGCCGAAATACTATCCGAGTGTTTGCTGAATTCTGTTTTTCAGTACCCATCACACAAGACCCTTGGTCATAAATTATAAAAAGACAGGAAAGGGAGGAAAAAAGGTTTCTAGGTGATGACCAAGGAAACTTTGGTGGTGAATACAAGAACGCTCCATGATCCACTCACCTTTATAGACAAAACTGCTTTGCAGGTCACTCCCAGAGTGCTGCCTGCCACTTTGACCCTACCAACATATAAAAGTGCTGCCAGATGAGCTTAAGCACAAAGTCTGCCATGGGCACCTCTTTACAGGCCTAGGATTCACTTACTTGACCTTGAATTAAGCACAGCCTTTGAGACCAAAGAAACAAACTGTCAGTTCTCCCTAAGTAGATGGCTTTTAGGATTTGGGCTTTGGAATACAACATTCTTCAAATCCCGTGTAGGTGAGGATCTAAGAAGAGAAATGATACCTGCACAGGCTGAGGAGCAGTGAGCCCTTCTAACACTAAAACTAACATTAAAAAAGAACATACTGCAAAAGGAACTGTTGCTTGTTGGCAAAGAAATACATCCTAGTCAAGACAGTCAAGTTTTCTCCCACAAAATGGTTTGATAAATGTTTGACTGCGTGATTTCCTGAAATCTGCAGTGTCCATTTTGATGGTACTCAATCTGACCTTTTACAGCAGGCTTTTGTGGTTATTTTAAGTATACTGATTTTTCAGAAATGTTGTTGACCTCAAGAAGGTAAAAAGTTGTCAGTGCCTCAATGTTAGCTGTCCTGTCTCTAGAGAAATCAGGTAGCAGAGGTGGCCAAGCTGGAAGCTTTGTCATGGAGCATTGTTGGTGAACCACACCTTGGAAAACTGGGGAGAGCAAATGATGATAAAACCTCTGTTATTTCTGTGTTCTTTGTCTTATTAGTAGCTGCCTGCCATACCTGATAGTAGATACGATGCATAGATTTCAAAATATGATACATACGTTTCTGAATATATTTTCTGGGGTTTTCTTTCCTTATAAAATTATGTATTTGTCGGCATTTAAAGTCGCAGGTATAGGACAGTAGTGCTCCATATGCAAAAGACTGAACTTTGCAAAAAAAAAAGAGAATATGAATAACAGAAGATAAAAAAAAAGAAAACCACAAAACTTTAAGTCATTGATGCACCATTTTCTTCAAAACCAGAAGACTTGCATGTAATAGTGATAACTAGATTAATACTTTGCTTAGCTGAATGAAACATTCTAGTATCTTTAAAGGAAATTCTTATAAAAAACATCCTGTGAGCATCCTGAAAAAACGGGAAAAAAAGCCAGTTATTCGGTAAAGTATTTGGAAGTAGCAGGTTTTTCTTTTTTTGCTGTTGATACCCTAACCATCTAAAGTTATGGTTTTTTCTTGCTTACAGCATTTATGGTACATATTTTATTGTGTCCGCTGAACTTTGGACAACATTTAAGTGCATCAATAGAATTAAGTTTTCAAGTACTTTTAAGTTCATTTAGGTAATTTTTTTTTGCTGTACATATGAAGACGATACTCAGAATCCATTAAAAGAACCCACAACCTTCTTTTTTCATAACCACAGTTCTGTGGTAATAACTGTTTTCCTAGAGACAAGGTGAGGGGAAGCTGTGAAAATCTGTAAGGCTCAATTAGGAAAATACAGTCTCAGTTGCTACATGAGAGCAAGAGCATATGCAACAAGTAAACTTAAGACTTGAGTGAGAGTGAGAAAAAACGTGTGTGTGTCTGTATGTAAGCCTGATAACATGAGTTTGAGCCTGAATCTCAGCCACTCTTTACGTCATTGATATTAATTCCAGCGGAACCACTTGTAAAAGCCCGCATGATGGGTCTCAGAGCGTGTTGAGTATTTGCAAGTCTTTCACAGACTGTAAGAAAATTTTCATTGCCAAAGTGTACATTTTAACTCAGTTATTGCCAAACATATTTTTATTCCCAACCATTGTTATTTATATTCATTTTCTTAACAATGTTTCTGTGTTAGTTTTATGGGTTAACTGTTACTTTAACATTACATTTACACTACTCAGGCAAATGTACTAGGTTAGCATTTCCTGCTTTCAGTCTGTTATCTTGACACATAAGCATAGTACAACAGCTGGTTTGTTCCTGGAGATGCTGAGGGGAGCTCTGTTCTCAGAGTGCTGAATTTCCTTCTCAGCTCTAGCTGTAGGGGTGTTCAGCTTTCCAAGCATCATTTTTTTCTCCCAGCACCACTCTGGGTTTATGATAATAATGCTGATAAGGCAATCAAATGGGATAATCACTGATTTGTGAAAGAAATAGGAGGGGAATTGAGAATGGGTGCAGATTGCTTTTGTAGCACAGTACCTTGTGTGTGTTTGATGTGAAGCAAACACATAGCTAAAGCAAAACAGTCAGCAGCATTGCTGTGGCAAGCACATTTTGGCAAACACAGACACCTGTTAGAGCAATGGTTCATACCCTATGGCCCCCACCTGCCCTGCCCCAAACCCCTTGGGCAATGTTTTGGAATAGAAGTATCAATTCATTACAATTTAAGAACAAAAATGCTGAAGTATCCTGATTGTAAAAGTATTCATAGAAAGAAAACCTAATGATTTCTGGTCTTTATCAATTTAAATTGCTAAGTCTAATAGTTTTGCCCAACTCTGCAATGCAGAAAGATGTGCAGAACATTATGTTTCCTCTCCATCTAGGCAAACATCTTCAGAACACTTCCTAAGAAATTAATTGTATTCAAGCCAGACTTGCATGCTGCCATCCCACAGGAAATGGGTCAGCAATCCATTAAGATGCCATTAGATAATCTAATTTGGAACTTAATCTCTAAATTAACCATGCTCCATACTTGAAGCATACTTGAGAGAAAGAAAAAAAGTTTATGTTTGAATCGATAGGGGAGCCGAAGCGTGAAGAAGGCTGTTTGTTTTTTCTGTAGCTGTGGTCACGTCTCAAGCCGTCTGGTAACCAGGAGAAACCAGACATGATGTAATTCCAGATTGAACTTGAACTTCAGGGACTTAGAATGGGGGAACAATGAACCATAGGAATCAATAATGTCCCTTTTCCACATGATTATGTTTGGAGCTTTAAATTAACCTTTATGGGAGAAGCAGCAAGAACTGTAGTGTGACCAAAATGAATGAGATGATCCAGAAGCAAGACGTTAAAGTAAAGAAAACAACTTCAGTAATATTTTCTGAGCAGCACTGCAGATTCCAGTAGAATTAGAAAAGTTCCCGCTTTGCAGTGAACTGGTTGCCTGTTCTGAGCACTCTTTGTTCTACTTAGGTAGGACAAACGTAATCTTATGTTTCCTGTCAGATGATTTTTGGCAGCACTGCTAGGGAAGGAGGAGCATATTATAGAGAATTCCCAAGTGTAAACTGTATCTTTAACCCCTTGGTTACTCCAGTTTTCTACTTCTTGACCATTTTACCTCCAATTGTTTCTTTTGAAGCAGTAAAACTACACTGTAGGATTTTGGTATTTTTTTGGGTGCACTTAGGATTATCTGCATTATTATTTAATCATGCTAATTTGATAAATAAACTTTTAGTTATATTTTTTAAAAGTTCTGAGGTAAAAAAACCTAACAAAATTGGAAATGGTAATACTTGGGGAAAAAAGCAGTGTAGATGTGGAAAGTGAAGAGTCAGTTTTTCATAGGTGACCCAATGGTCTCTGGTAACCTGAGCCCATCTTCTCCATGGTTTGGCTCTATGGGAGGCAGCCATCCACTTGGTCATAGGCCCCTCTGTGCATGTGCATGTTTGCAAACCTGCTTTAGCCCTGTTCCTGCACCAAGCACTCATGCAGGCATGGCCCAGAGCACAGTATGGACATGTACCTTTTCTCTGGGCCCTTCCTCTGCTGTGGATTTTCTTTGTTAGTGATGGGGTCTGTGGCTTCTTCCTAATCTTTCCTTACCTTTTTTTCATTATGCTGTCACAAAAAAGGGGCCTTCAGGGAATAGAATAAGTATTCTTACAGCAGAATTCTCCTTTTCCCTCCTCTGGGCATAAATCAGTAGGTCTTTACCTCCTCCATCTGCTAGATGGGTGGTATGTGCCCGCTAAACTTTTATAGTTATCCTAAATTAAGCTGAGATATACTTAATATATCCCTTGAAATAAATGCTCACCTTGGAGGTGAAATTTGGCAGCTGTTTAACTACAGATACCAGTTTAGCATGGTAACAGAAGTACTACATTAAGTAGATGCCAGTGAGTGGTTATTCTTTTGGCAGAAATGCACAAGTAGGAATTTAGCCAGGGCACTGAGGTTAGCACAATTGTGTTTCCAAAGTTCGTATGATCTTAACAATTTGAAATGGTAAAGTTCCCTATACTTGTGTGGGTGAGCACTTGCTTACTGCAGGGATAGATGAACCTTGCTTGGTGACTCGCTAGTGCCACTTTTCTTGACATTGAAGGCATTTCTACTTTTTCTGTCCAAAGACTTATCTGGCATGATCTGATCTACCTTGTATAAGCTAATGTATTCATGCACAGGGCAGTAAAGCTGCAAGAAGGAAATACTGATTTAGGTGTACTTTCCAAATGGTGAAATACTCTTACAGACTTCTGAAGCTGTTATAGAAAGAAGGTAGTAACTGGTGGAAAATAAGAATCTTAAAATCCTTCAAACTTACTTACTTGGGTCTGATTGGATTTATTTTTTATTGCATTCAGTCAATTGTTTAACATTATTATACTCTTTATGTTATTATAATCTCCAAAGCAGACTGTATATACGTATAATGTTAGTACTGCTTGTGATCCATTCCAGTAATATTTTAATCAGAGGTTCTTGAAACAGCAATTATTATCTTTAAGAGGAAATCATGGCAGAAATCTTGATTGAATTAACATGTGAAAACTGTAATGGAAACTGTAATGGAAACTGTAATGGAGAATGTTGACCCTGTAGGATGCTTGCAGAATTTTCCTTTGCTATTTTATTACATTTGAGCAGATAAATGCATTATACTTGCCATGGATAGAGGGGGAACTGATGACTGTATAGCACAGCTAGTAGTTTAGTTATGGTGAGAGAAAACTGTTTCTGGTAGAGAAATTACTTAGAGGTATAATGCTTCAGGAAGGTGGTCCTGCAAACCATACTCTCTCAAAAAGTCTAGTAGTCTGAATCTCACAGCAATATCTGAAGGATGTCTCATGTAATTTTCTTCAAAACTTAGCCTAGAGAAGTTTTTTTGAGGTCTCACTTCATATTCCAAGGGACAGGCATTTATAATATAACCTCTGTCAGTGCAGGGCTCACAGATTTCCTCAGGAGCAGTGGGCTGGAGAGTGGGGTAGACGTGCTTTATTCCACTTATACATACAAAGGTTTTTTATCTTTATCTTAAAGGAGAAGCCATCTGGACAGAGGGACATCTCATTACCTTCTGCAAGGACAACCAGCTTGCCTGTGTCCTGGGCAATGGAAAGAGTTTTGGCTTCTCCTGTGTTGAGGCACTTAGTGAACAGAGACAGAGCATTGCCTCTGCTTTTGTGAAATTCAGGGCTGGAAGTTTACCTAGGGCTTGTGCAAACTGCTGGATAGTGTGGTGAAGGGAAAGGTGTTCCCCCCTTTCCTTCTGTTGCCACCCACGTGGCCCCCAGGCAGTTTGCTTTGCAGTCAGCAGTCACTGGCACATCTGCAGAGAATCCGTAGATGGTTTCCATGGCAGAAGCTAAGCTCTGAGATGCTCACAGAGGTCCTTTCAGAGCAGGTTTGAGAAAGCTGACATGGGACCTTGCTCTTCTGGGCTGTCAGTCTGGCTTGGTTGCACGCAGGAGCACGGGGGAGGTACAAAGCAGGGTGTGGCTCATATGGTAGTTGAAAGTTCAATTAAATTTACCGTAAATGTAATGGGGTATGTGGGAATCTTGGATAGACAGCCATATGTAAGCAGCTTAGCAGATCCTGAGTTATTTTTTTGGTTATTCTTTTTATCATAGCTGTTCTCAGAGCTTTGTGCTGTGATTAGTGCTATTGACCTCAGTAACTTTCATTCAGGTTTCCTCTTTTGTCTGCAGTAAACACTTGGTGGGGGTATCAGGTCTGGGGTGGCCTGAGATAGAGTTACATCAAACTGCGGTATGATAAAACTAATTTCTGAAATACAACCAAAGCTCATCAAGCCTTGATGATCATGGCTTAGGAGTGCTAGCAAACAGAGGGGATGGCCTGTCCTTCCTGGCTGCCAGCAGAGCCAGCTGCTGCCCAGTGGGTGCATGTAGATCAGGGACTTCAGCCTGCCTTCAGAGGTGTCAGAGTGGTGGCTTTTCCAGCCACCACATGCAGATGGCATGTAGCTGTCCTGGTACCACAGGTGCTCTGTTGCCTGCGCCATAACTGTCTATGGCCGGCAGCAGGAGGCTCTGCGCAAGCAGCGTGCGAGGCTTCCGAAGCTCCTGTGGGATTTACACAGTGTTAACTTGGGAGATTTATTACTCCCTGAGGATTCATAAGCAGGATGGATGAATTTGTTGCAATCTGCATTTTTGGCATGGTCATAATATAAGGTGGGAGGCTTGAAAGGTTCAAATAAACACCTATATTAAATTTGTAAGTCATATGGCAACAACAGTCCTATCAGTCACTCGCTACAAGTTATTTTTATTGAGCACTTTCCACAAAATCAAGAACTCTGTGTCCTACATGAAGTAGTAGATAAGAAAGCTGCCACAAATAGTAGTTTGTTCTTTATCATCACTGACTGCTTTTCTTTACCCACCGTAGTCATTACAAGATTTTCAACTTAAGAAAAAAGTCACGTATATATGTATCTGACCAGTGAAGTGCACCGTAAATCTTCAGAAAGATAACCTGGAAGCTGTGTATTTAGCCTTTGCAACAGAATTTGTTTAAATACCATGTTGATCCCACACAAAATTTACGTTCTTTTAGTTAGTGTTCTATTTTGTTTAAAGTCACTAAACACTAAATCCATGTAACAGGACAGCAAAGAACCGTGTGCTGTAAAACATATATTCAGACAGATCCTGAGCAAACAAATCTGCTTGGTTTTTTTATTTTTATTTTTTATTACTAGTTCCCATTTTTACAAATCACTGTGCTTGGAAATGATTTGCACTGTGTCTTATTTCAGAACTTACTTCTTAACATCACTGAAATCCGAAGAGGAAGGAACAAAAAATGCATTTTAAAACAAATTGTGAAGGAAGATTAATAAGTTGCAACAATTAAGCCTCTTAAATGAGGTTCTGATATTGAATTTTTTTTTTGAAACATAATCTTTTCATGAGGTCATATTGGACAAATCTTTCATGCATAACTGAGTTTAAGTCTTTGTGAGTATTTCAAGATTTGCAGTGTAACTGTGATTTTTGAGTTTCAAAAGGGGTTATTTTTCCAACAACAGAATTTATTTTATTTGCAATAGTCAATAGAATAAAAAAAAAAAAAAAGAAAAATTTTTAATTAAACATATTAGCTGATGTTAGATTTGAAAATATAGCAAGATTTTTTTAATTTCTGAAGAGGTTACAATTCCTCAGATTTTCAGGTGACCATCAAGAATATACCCAATTGGGAAAAAAAAACCCCACAACCTATTGAATAATATTTGTACTTCAGGCATTTAAAATACATTAGGATATTCATATTTCTCATATTTCCTTGAGGAAAAAAATTAGTCCTGCTCCCTTCGGAATTTATCCATCATTGAGACAAACAGGTCAGCAATTTTTTCTGCTTTTTTTGTGTGTAAAACAGAGTACCTGAAATTAATTGTTAGGAATCAAAATAGAAAATTAATAGGTTTAGAGAGGTAAAGAGTATCAAACAGGAATAAATGAAAGAAGCTGTTTGTATTATTTTTAGTATAAAAGACCTGAGGAACACATCCCCTGGATTTCAGAAAATAAGTTGACCTCTTTCTTCAATGTTCATACAGCAGCAACTGAAAGGATCACATAAATCTGTCAAGTGAAATGTAGTTATTTTGTACACATTTAAAATAGATAAAGGTCTATTTTCCTCTTTACACCTGATGCCACAGAAGTGAATCTGCTCATCCAAGGAGAGAGCAGTGTGGAGGGCTGACCAAAGACAGAGAAGGAAGAAAACTTCCAGTATCTGTCCGCCACAAAACATGTCTTAGGGGATTTAGTCTTTAGATGTGTTATCATGAAGCTTATCAGTCTGATCCCAATGTGTATTCCCAAGTCAGCTGTTGTGTTTGTGGAAACACCCAGTGCAAAGAAAAACTCGATACAATGAAATGCAGAGGAAGCACGTGTTTGCACGCTCTGTGTACAGCTCTGGTAGTAGTTGCTTGGCAATGATTCCTGACATGACGATCCTGTTTTTCTTCTGAATAAATTTGATGAGACTTTAGAGAAAGTCCATTATTTCTGGGTTGCCAGAAACATGTCTAAGGAAAAGGCTGCTCAGAGTCTGCTCTGGGTACTGAATAGAGGCAGCTGAGGTCTTTCTTTGAGTATCCATCTTGCAAATACTGTTGGGTACGGTACCTACTACTAGTTGGTGCCTGGTAAACATGTGAATACCATTAGGACTTAAGCTTTTCAGTGACAGAGTGCTTTTGAAATGATGACTTAAGTTCCAAAGTCATTGAATTGCCTTTGAAAATATTTTCTTTCTCTGACATTTGTTGAAAAATTTATGGTACTCGCTGCTACCCTTGACTCACGGCTACCCCTGGCTGCAAGTATTTACATGATGGGGCCCTGTGTTGTCCAGTATTCCTTAGGCACTAATACCTTTTGGGAAATATCTGTAAAGAAAACATTTTTTTTTTGAATACTAAAGGTCCCCTGTTCTCATGGGGACCCATGCACCTCAGAGGCACATCTTGGGACTGAGACAAGATAAACTGCCAGGTTGTAAAAGGGTAGGAAATCGCACAGGAAGCTTAACCACTGGACATTTGTATTGTGTTCTTGAAAAGACCAAACCTGTACGCTGTAGTGTATTTCAGTAACTCTTAAATAACATCCGTGGTGCCATATAGCGTTACTTGTGTGGGTTATTTGTGCCTGCTCTATATATTTGTGTCTGAAATTTTGGGGAGCTTTCATAAACAAACAGGCCACTTAGTGTAAGATAGCAGTAATACTACTTGCAACTGAGATCAACACAATTATTTTTCTTTCAAATAAGTCATACTTTCACAAAGAAAACTGTGAAGTAGAATCTCAAGTACTATTCACAAATTTGGTTTCTTATTTTATCTTAAGTAGCGCTATTAATAATGAATATTGGCTTAACCCTGATTCAAATTCATTGTGTTCTAGTTTTTGCACCATGTTTAATTTATGTTTTGTTTTTTCTCTCTCTTTCTCTCTCTCCTTATCTCTTTCCCCTTTTCAACAGTCCTGGTACCTGGGCTAGCTTGGTTCCTTTTCAAGTATCAAATAGGACACCAATCCTGCCGACAAATGTCCCAAATTATGGTTTGAACATAATTGGAGAACCTTTCCTTCAAGCAGAAACAAGCAACTGAGGGAAAAAATAAAAAAAATTAAAATAAAAGCAGAATTAAAAAAGAAAAAAAGAAAGGAAGACAGGACGAGAAAAGAAGCTGAAGAAAGAAGAAAAAATAGACCAGCAATTGCAGCTCTTACAATCACTAATTCCCTTATGGTTGAAACTGAAATGACATGAAGGGTCGATGATATTTCACTGATGGGTAGAATGCAGCCCCTGCTAAGTAGCCTTTGTTATATGAAGTCCGCTGGGAAATAGATGTTCTGTCTCTGACAATATATTTTAACTGACTTTCTAGATGCCTTAATATTTGCATGATAAGCTAGTTTTATTGGTTTAGTATTCTTGTTGTTTACGCATGGGATCACTATTCCTGGTTATCTCACAAAACAAAGGCTAGGCAGCAGCAAGAGAGCTGCAGGAGGACAAGGGCCGTGAGCCAGCCATTTTTCTCAACACTCTGATTTCTAAATGTAAAGTTCTGTAGCCTTTAGTTATCAGTATGGATTTATTAAACTTTGGCCCTTAATTCAGCCTAATTCAGTGTGTTATGCAGTTTGAAGTTTTCAATCAGTATGAACACACAGGCTCTATGGAAGAAATGCCTCTATGTAGGTAAAAGTGTTATCTCCTCATGCAACAGTAAAAAAGGAAAAAAGTGAACGTTTTCCCCACTAAAGAAACACTTACAGAGGCAAGTGCAATTTAAAAATCATATCTAAGGGGTCATCACTATAAGTCCTTCAGCCCTTGGACTCTAAATTGAGGGGATTAAAAATAGAAATAAAAATTACTTTGAACAAACTTATTTTTCCCCTCAGTTTTTGAGGGCATTAAAAGGCATTAAATCAAGACAAATCATGTCCTTGAGGAAGAAATCAATGAAAACACAGCACTTATGTTGGTTTAGCTGCTGCCTCCACAGAGGGGTAGGATTTATTTATTTAAAGTTACTGGTTGCATCAAGAACCCATAGGGTTTACATGTTTCTGTAAAATCTGCATCACAGAGACAAAGAGATAGGCAAATCCATGTCACAAGGGCAAAGCTTACCGTTTACAAACTGGTAATACCAGGATGGGGATATGTTATATTTAAATAATGCACTCAATGTAAGTCTAGTTACAGGGTGCTGAAAACTTGCATGGTGCTTTCAGAAGTTAGCCTTGTTCAACAATTTTCACATATTGACAGATATATAATGTGCATGGGCAGACATTTTGCCTCTATGTCTCTTTAAAAAAATAATTAAAATACTCTTTCCAGTAATCCTAATTTGCACGAAGATATAATGTCCACATTACGTGCCTTGCCTTGAAATCTAAAAAATGGAAAAAAACAAAAAAAGAAAAAAAACACAAAAAAATTGACATCACTACACTTGTTTTGCTGCATTTATTATCATTTTAAATCTTTACCATTTTTATGACAAAATATTTTGTACTCCAGATGGGAAAAAAGTGTGACATCATGGATTTTTTAGACAGTTATACCTTTATCTCACATTTATAAAGCATATCATGGCTGTGTATAGTTGCCGCTTAAAAATTGTAATCGACCAGCAATATTTTCAGTATTTTGGTGTTTTTTCTATTAACCTTTCATGTTTTTCATCTTCCAATTAATATTGGGGGGAGGGGATACAAATTTATACGAATTATGCAATACCAAGTTTTGCCTATGTAGGTAGTGCTTTTAGCTGTATTGGTTATTATAGGTAAGTACACAGATTTAAAAGAAAAAAAAAAAAGAATAATGTATGCTTTTTTTGTTTGTTTTAATTGACCAAAGTGGGTACTGCTATTTTTGCAGTGTGATGAGGTCCTTTTCTGTACTGAGAGGTGGACAGGGGATTTTTTTTTATACATACATATATATATATTCTGGGGTGGGTGGGGAGGATTTTTAACACTTTACAGTGTAGCTGTGAAGCAGTGCACCCTTAGCCAGGCAAGGGCTGCAAAGCGACTGTTCTGCCTACTGTGACAAACCTTCAAATCGGTTCCCTCTTTTTAACTTCCCACCTGGGGTGCAAGCTGAAATCATTTCTGGATTTAAAAAATAAATAATGAATTCTGTTGGAGGCAGACTTGACTTGAGGAAATTGTTTTACTTTAAGGGTTTTTTTCTTGAGAAAGAGAGAGAGAGACAGACAGACAGACAGAAAGAGAAAGAGGTCAAGACCCACAGAGAGATGAAGCCTTTTCCATTCTGGCAAAGATACTGCATCCTAAAGTGTTCATGTTAGAAAATGTTTTTGGCTCAGAATGACAAAGACGCTTGCTTTGTCTGGGAAATGCATGTACAGGGCCAAAATCTTTGCTGGCATAATTCCACTGAGTCCAGTTGACTCTGGAGTTGCTCCTGCAGAGAATTTGCCTCCCTTAGTCTGCTTGACTGGTAAATATTCCTTTTTTTTTTCTCTATGTCAAAACATTCTTTTTTTTTTTTCCCCAAGTTTGTTAACTCACAGAATCTGAATTACAATTTTCATCCTGCCCAGGCTGTGTCAGAGGTTTGCAGTGTCATCTCATACAGCAGGTCAGATGGAAAGCTCTGGGCTGTACTGGGGAAGGAGTTTCTTAATGAACTTAATTAAACTATGATGTAAATAAAAGTGTATTTCCAGTAAAATCACATTTTGCAGATCAGTAGTGGGCCTGTAGCTGGAGACCTTTTATGCACCAGGGATCTTTGTGATGTGAGGCTCAACGCAGGGTGAATTTTTCTTAAAAGCACATCCTTTTATTTGGCCGCAAGCAGAGGAGAGTATAGGCTTGTGGATATGGGATACCCTGGTGGGAAAATTCATCCCTTTGCCATTGTGTCTGCTTTTTGGAGGTTTTCCTACCCTGGAGCAGCCCCGGAGGTGCAGCTCCAGCAACAGCCGCCCCACCGAGCGCTGGGCAGTGGCACACCAAAATCAGTTCCTTCTGGCTCTGGCCAGCGCGCAGCGGCTAACGAGCCCTGGTTGTGGTGGCACATCTCCATGTCTCCAGCAGGAGATATGTGTGTAGGCAGGCCCTGAATGGTTACAGAGATAGGAGCTGTAGAAAAGCAAATCCTTGAGATTTACCCATAGCTAAACTGAAAAAAAGAAAACCCCACATAAAAAGATAAGACATCAACAGAAAATGAAAATCAACTTTATGTTGCTCTTTTTCTGATCCCTGGGGTGAATTCATTCACTAAGCACATGGCTATCGAGATTACCAAAATGCACTAGATCTACCCAGAGTGCACCTCAGGCTCTGGCCTGGTAAAACAAAGTACGTGTTATCCTTTCTGCACGCGACTGATACTGAGCTGTTCATGAGTAGAGGGGTGTGCTGGGGCGCTGTCCTTGATTAGTGCCGTTAGCAAGGTGTACCCCTTAAGCTTTTAATAGCACACCAGGATGAAACTGAAACAAGTTCAGGCTTCAAAGTGCAATGGTCAAAATGGTGATTGCCCCCATAGAAAGATGGATGCCCTTAACAGAGCTTTTTTGTTACCTCTGACCTCCTGTATGAAAAAAATTGAGCTTACAGATGCAACATTTTAAAAAGCAAAATTCCATGTGAATGAATTGGGTTGTTATGCAACTGTGGGGTTTTTTTCTACTTGCCTCTCTAATCAAAAAGCCTGTTTGGAAGAAAATGAACTTTTCATTTATTGTAGGTTTGGGTTTGGGCTGTGGTTTGGTTTTGTTTGTTTTTGTTTTGTTGTTTTTTTTTTAAGCTCAGCAGTCAAAAGATTAAGATAAGATTGAGAACTCAAATCCAGTCTCTGGCCTCCTCCTTCACCAGGAAGTGTATTCTGACTAAATCGAGCCACCCCGTTCTATGTGCACTGTTCTGCCTTTATTAAGTTGCTTTGCAGCCCTGGCCTCATGGCTGTGCCACTGAAGTGTGTTTCCCCTGGAGTGACATGAACGTTTGAGGCTTGACTAAGGAAAAAAAAGGCAGTGAAGGAGACTGTACATAAAGACATGGCAAAAATATTAATTATAGCAATATAATTGTGGGGTGATGTTCAGGTGGGCAGCTCCATTGAAAATATGTGAATGAATTTGTGAAGCTGCAAGTAGCGAGAAGAAAGGAGGATCTTCTGAATGAACCGCCTACCTTGTAGACAGTAATTTGTACACTGTATAGTTTTGTTAAGAATTTTTTTTTAATTAAAATACCCTTGTTTGTAAAGCTAACTTTTTAACAATTATAATGGAAATGCATGTCATTTCCATTTTTAAAGTAAACAAGAATATTCCTTGTTTGGAAACTGGACTTGGGTTAAAACTCTCCAGTTTCGTAATTTATGTATTAAAAAAAAAATCTGTCCATGTTAGGAGTTATTTCGCAGATTCCTGTGCTTGAAAAGCATAGGTTACTAATCCTTTAAAAATGTAAATGGAGAAAAGTTATATTTTATGAAGGTTATTTTGTTGTATTTAGTATTGGAAAAGTTGGTTTTCAGAGCATTTCAAAATGTTGGAAGCACCACTGTCTTTTTATTAGTATATATGGCCTTTAGCAAAAGTTTTTGTGATTGTTACATGATGGTATTTAAGATTAGGTTCACAGAGCAATTCAGGATAGGCAGAGAACTAAAACAGTACTTATATCTCACATAGCTGTGTCCTCAGGGAGCAGAATTTTGGATTTGCAACTTGTAGCTTCATAAGGACTTAATGAAAGAGATTGCACAAGGACATATGCAGCTGTGACACCGGAGTGTGTTCTGTACCTAAATCTAAATTATATTTACTGTGTGAGATTATGAAGGCTGCAGAAAGTTATCCCATATTCAGTGTACAGTATTCACTTTTAATGAAACAACACTCTAACGTTGCTGGCAGTAAGGCCCCAAGCATGACATCCAATATAGTTTACATGATCCTGTCAAGGTCTTTTGTTAACATTAACCAGCTGCATGCTCCTGGACTTTTTTATTGGGTTTCTATAGAAAACTGAAAAAAAAAAAAGCAAGAGTAAAATCATATGCAGGCTAATCAAGTCAAACAGGAAAAGCTCAAAGTTGAATGTTCTACTCCATGCTGAAGGAGCTGAAAACTGCCTCCTTCTTATTTGCACTTTCTGCTAGTTCCCCAGTTTTTTCTAGTTCCTCAAAATTGTGTGGGTGTGGTGGAGCACTGCAGTTGGAGGTAACACGGACCACTGATTTTGCCCTTTAACCCTGCACAATGACCTTTGCATCAGCCAAACTTATTGCCATGACAACTCTTTGTACTGTTTCCATGCCACAGCTCTGTTGGTCACATTGTTAATAGTAAAGGGGACAAGTTGGAGACGGTCAATTTTTACATTTTTTGTTGCAATTTTTTCTTCAATGGTTGTAAGTAGTTGGTTTTTTTTTTTTTTATGATAAAAGGGTTCACTAGTTATTACTCTTTAGAAATATCTGTGTGTTGCAATTCAAATGTATGTTGAATTTGTGAAAAGGGCTTCAGTGCCACTAGCATCATAATATCCTAGATTAAGCCTTTGATACTTTTATTGCATGATACGTTAACAGTAAAACAAAAGGTGGCCTAAATAAATGGAGAACAGTGTGAGCTAGTGACACTAAAGCCAGTCTTTGTATTACTGTATTTTTGACAGAATGGTTTTGAAAACTGTGCTACAGGGACTGATGTGGCAAATGTATCTCTATATGCAGAAGGAAGTTTTTTAAGAAGTATGGCTTATTATGCATTCTTCATTGAGGGCATTGAAGTTGCATGGACTGATAAAAGTTGATGCAAAATGAGAAAGAAACAAAAACCAGCAAAATGTTTACCAAAAAACTCAGACAAATGAGCAGTGCCTGTTCAATTTCACAGTCTCTGTTGAGTTCAGTTGTAAATATGTTTCAGATAACATTTTCTTCACAAAAAAAAAAAAATAAATCTCTACAACATTGTAGAATGTGAGGGGTTCCTCAATCCCAGGCATAGGCTTCTCAAGAGCTGCATTAGATTATGTCTTCATCAAGCTGTTAATTTGTGCTTATTCATATAGAACTTTTAGTAAGCTGGGAAGAGGCACCCCATCTCAATGATATTTCTCTGAGAACAACTTTTGTAGGGCTGTGTGTTTCTTTAGATACATTTAGTACAACTGTAGGTGACAAGTAGTCAGTTATTGCTTGCTAGCTACACACCAGGGTTGATCCATTTTAAAACTTTTGGCATTTTTCCCCATACTGTAGGCCATAAATCCTGAAGGTTACATTTTAATTAAAAAGGAGGTGTGTGCACAGTCTTTGTGCAATGAACCTTCACTAGTAGGATGCATTACAGTACAGCTACTTAATTTTGGAATTAAGGCCCTCTGGCATCAGACTTGGCTTTAGCCTGAGTGTTAACAAAGGTTTTTATTGTGCCTGGTTGGAGGATAATAATGTTCTTTTTGGTACTTTTTTTAGGTTACAAATGAACTCAACTGCCACAAGTTTTAAACTGGTGTAAATCAAGCTTGACTTAATGTGATTGTTACTGTTATATCCAGCCTATACTGCTAGCAGCTGCTCATACTGCAGTCAATTACTGGAAGCGGATATATTTCCTATGCAAAAACTGTTTAAACAATAAAAATGAGCTATGCTACAGACCTTGGTCTTATGTTTTCTTTTCTATCTCTAACAGTCGTTATTAGTAATATCTTAGAAACTAACCTTAAACCTTGTACCCTGATAGCATGGCACAACATGGAGTTCTGTGTATACTTAGTTTCGATTTAACATATTTGTTTGCATACATTTTGGCTTAGCGGTTACACTGAAAAAGAAGGAGAACAGAAACAAAAGGACATATAATTAGATAATCAGCTCAATTTAAAAGTTTATATTTAGTTTTCATCATCATGTTTTACCAGCCCTAGTAATTATACAGGTGACCTGAACTGCTTCTCCTGTGATGTAAGATTAAGCATGATAGCGGAAGGGCAGGAGACCTCTGTTTTCTTTCAATGTTATTGACTTGTGACAGACAGTAAAGCTTTGATTTCTTAATAGCCTTCATGATAACATTTTCATTAAATAAAGACAGCAAGATCCAATCTTCCCAAAATTCTTCCTGACTTCGGAAATCATTGTTTTGGGTCAAGGTCTTTGAACTCTACAAAAGAAGAGCATTGTAAGTGTGAATTAGCTGTGTATATGGGATGTTTCATTCAGCTATTTCCTGGAAATACATTGTTTTCTTCTTATACTGGTAGGAATCCGTAAACCAGTAGCAACAGTCAACAAGTAGCATGAATATGGTCAAGAGATGACTGACTGGATCATAATGTAAAGACTTAAACTGGATTATATAAAAATCTTCAAATTTTGCCCCACAGTGAAGGTAAACAACTCTCTGTCTACTTAGATAAAAATATTCTGCAGGTTCTAGAGCATAAGCTTTATCCACTTTCAACCATCAGTGTAAAAAATGCAAAATGGTTTGTTATTTTTCCCCACTCGTTTGTTTACCCAAAGACCATTTGTTTATTAAATGGACTAATTTTTCTATGAAAGGCCCTTTGTTGTATGGATGTGTCTCCAAAACAAAGTGTCAGGCACTGAAAAGTTAGGAAATTCTACCAATTTGTCCTGCTAGAGTTTCCTTGAATGCTGTCCTTTGGACATAATTTGAAAACTATATTAAGGACTTCAGGATCCATGTCTAAAACTCCAAAACAGAAAACCTTCCTGCATAACCCAAGGACACTTAAATTCAGTCCTGCCACCCTTTTCTAATAAGGAAATTCCCTATTTCTCCAGCCACTCTGCAACCCGCAGCAAAGCAGTCTGCTGCTGTACACAACCCACCAGAATCCTGCAGCAAGCTTCCTACATGACTTTGGTCCTCCATGCCATGCATGCCAGCTGTACAGTGGCACTGATGCCAATAGGTCAGGACAAAGAATGGCAGCTGCCTGCATTTATTCACATTGCCAGTGCTGGAGCCAGGGCTGCAATGCCATGCTCAAGGTATGCACTGTAGTGTCCAAGAACACCAAGATATAAGGAGCACAAATGAGAGCATGCAAAACCAACTGTGACTTGCAACTAGATTTTTGAGAAGAAACAGACAATCAGTAAACTGGTGTTTAAGGTCTTTTTTTTTAACTCCAGTGTTATTTTTGTGTGTTTTTCCATGAGCTTAAAAATTATAATTGAAAAAGAACAGAAATCTTGCCACTAGATCCAAACACATGCACAAGCAGCAAGGTAGAAATGTGCTGTGCCACCTCACAGATTTTTGCCGCTTAAGTAATCAAATGAAGTTCTTATGTTATCTTTTCTGTGTGTGGATTTCTTTTCAAGTCTTATTTTTCTTTCTATTTCAGTTACTGACCTAAATTTGTATATTATAGCTATTACTCAATCAACTTCTGGCTGATTGGGCAAAGCTGAAAACAAAGGTAGTCTTGGCTTCTTGCTTGTGAGCCTGGGCCCACAGGCATCTGTTTCCTTGGGGCTGAAGGCACTGAGTGCTAGGGGACCCTTGTGAGTGTTTAGCTGCCAGAATCTGAGTCACATCCATGAGTGTCTATGAACAGAATAAGGTTATTGAATGCTCAGCACTGAACCAAATTTTGTCTGTACTTCACTGGAGGAAAAAGAAGGCTCATTGCTGCTGTCCAGGTAACTCTCATGCCCCTTCTCACATCTCCACTTAAAAGAGAAGCAGCCTTAAGTCTTTCTGGTAAGGTAACTACAGGATTGTTTTATAGATAGGGTGTATATGTCACCCTCAGGAATGTTAGAACCATGTCTACTGAGACTTAATAACAGAGAGTAGTCTAAGGCAAACTGTTGGCATTGTTGGTCAAAACTTGACAGATTCAGGCAGGATCCAGCAAAAGCAACTTCGTTAGAAGAGCTATCCTACTTCTACCTGACAAATACATGTTTAGAGTATCCACTGATGGTTTCTTTAAGGTCCTTATTGGCATGAGATCAGCCACTATTACCAAGGCCATTACTGGCAAACATCGATTGACTGAGCTGCTGAGAGCTGTAAAGATCTGTCTGAAGCTGTGCAAGGATTTAAGTATGTCTTGAACTCAATTTATGTTTTAGGGTATTTACCATTATGTAGTACTCCAGTCCACTTTTCTTACTCTGTCCAGAGTATCAGCATGTTCTCCAGACAAAGAATGGAGTGAACAAAGTCACAGGATATTACTTGCAAAATAGGAAGCTTTAAAAAATATGGGAGGTGGTGACAACACCACCGGTCTTTCATCCAAAGCTTGACTTGCAGTTGGCCTCTGCACATGCTGTTGTGCGGTACCTAAACAGAACCTGTGGCTTAAAAAAGAGGGGAAACCTGCTCCTCTGAGATGTGGATCTGATGCCACTGGAGTCAATAGAAATCCCTCAGGTGACTTTTAACAAGGATTGGATTAGGCCTACATTGCTGGCAAGGCACCTTAATTTAGGTGAATTTCGATTTCCAGGTCTTAACGTGTGCATTGTTTTTTTTTCCCTAAAGTGAGTGCCTTAGGGTGAAAGAAGGTATTCAAAGCAGAACATAACTGTTTCTGCTTGCTAAGCTAATGCTCACTACTAAAACAATGGTATCCGTTGACTATATTTAGCTGCACTGCAGGCTGCCAAAATCAGCACACATTGCTGTGGGCAGACAAGCAAGAAAGTCTGATACGCAACAGGACTGGGGCAGGGATAAAAGATATATCTCCCCATAACTGACAAGTCAAGCACTGCAGCACTGTGAAGCTGGAAACATATCAATTGTAAGCAGCTGTCTATTCAATTTTCAAAAAACTCTCTGATCAGACAATTACTGATGTTTCAAGAAACAAAAGGTGCCCCCAGTTAGACCGCTGAAATGCCTCTGAACGCAATGAGGTCATCCAAGGGTAAGTGGGGGCTTTAGTACTTAAACACTTCTCAGACATAACTCTGGTTGTAAAACACCTCTCTCCCAAATTATTTGAGATTGAAATATTTCCCTTAGTGTATTTTTCTGCTGAAGTGTATTGAAAAATGTCACAGTTACTTAAAATGGATTTGTTTCCCAGCCCAGAAAAATTGGACCTGTGAAAACCCTCAGAAGTTGAGTACATATTTCTGTTTCAGGGAGACAAGAATAAAAAGATAAGATTTTTTTTTTTTTTTAGGCAGCTTGATTTCCTTCCATCCCCCTCTCCCTTTTAAAATAATGTGATGTGAGAGTTCACCTTGTATGTAATACCTGAAATGCCTAATGTGTGCTAGTTTGTTTTCATTTTGAACAGGAAAGGAGGACACGCACCACAATAGCCATAAAATACATTTAGTAATAAGAAAATAAACTAAATATAACATGATACCTCCCCAAGTCATCAAGTCAAGCTTTTTAAAGGTTTTTTGGAGAGTAACGAGCATGACAGAGCTCAGTATCAGAATAAGCATCAGCACAATGAGGAACTTCCTGTTAATTTCCTGTAAACTATTCAGAACTGTCTGTGAAGTTGTATACCTCAGTTTGTCTACAACATGTAAACACAAATGTGAAAACAAACTTCTAGGTTTCCTGTTCCTAGAGTTACAGTGACTGAGATACAGCATGTAAGTTGCCTTGGAGCCTTCTTGGTACCACAGAATTATGCACTTAGCCGGTTGCACATTGGTATTAAATGGCATTATTGGGATTAAAAGTAGGTTAAGATTATTAGTGAATCAACTATATCACCATACAGACACAAACACGCTGATTATTTCTCAGAGTCCTAAATTTGCATTCATAATGCTGTTCAGCACACAGTAGCCTGCCTGTAAGTGAAGTGACATTTTCTTATTTATGTTCTACAGTGACATGAGCATTGCTTTTCTAAGCCAGCCAGTGAAACCAGTTTTCATTGTGAAATAAAAAAGAAGTATTTATGATTACATGATTCCATCAACATCCCTGCTGAGCCTATGCAAGTACTTCTGAAGATTTTTTTACTAACTTTGTATAATATTCAGGCTCTCCTTCACTCCTTCTTTCCTGCACCAGTTTGTCTTTGCACTGAGTTCTCTGGTGTATTATTCAAAGCTTCAGGTTTGTAGCAAGGATTTTTTTTTTACCCACTTTCTTCTCACAGTGTTACTGCTCATCCTTATGGTCAGCTCTTTCTCTCTTACAGCCATTTATAAAGATACTGCTTTCTTGTATCCATGAAGAAAAATATCTTCCACTGTTTTCTCCTTCTAAAGATTTATTAAAATTTCACAGTGCCTGGCCAGTTAGTGGCTTTCATTCATAGGTTCTTCTGCCTCAGAGAAATTTTCCTTAAAAACAAAACCAAACCTCTCAAATGGTCCCCTGTATTGTCAGAATAAGTTGTGAACACCCAGACAAGGGAAAAAAGAAACAGTTTCAAAAAAACTCAAAGCCAAACAAAGGTAGACTGAGAAATTTCAAAAAGTAGAGGAATGCTCAAAAATTTCCAGATTTTAGGGTCATTTATAAAATGTGAAGTGTCCGAGCATGTTTTTCCACAAGCCTGGCTTCTGGAGCAGACCTTCGTATCAACACAACATCCCTGACCAGCATTTGAGTCCTAGCTGTGCCTTGCATGCTGTGGTGAGCCAAGACAGTGCTCCAGACTGCAGAGTTTGCACAAGTTAGAAATATTAATATGTGGGCCTGGGATGAATTAAAGCACTTTGGAGGATGTGGAAGTGAGTTAAGCCGGTCATGCAAAAGTAGCTGCAATCAGATCGTCACCTGTTAGACTGCTTTTACTTAGTGCCTTCTGGGCATGTTATGCAAGCATCACACAAGACTGAATGTCCCATTATGGCTACCAAGCTCTCGCTGCTCAGGAGCAGTCAGCAGCAAGAGCCATAGGGTGCTGGCAAGCCCAGACTCGTGTATCATTAGTAAGCTTCGACAGCACCTGCTGTGGATGGTGTGTTCCTCTAGACTAGCAGCTTTCAATCTGTGGTCATAAGAAACCCTGGGGTCCTTGGAATACTTCTGTAGGGGCAGTGAAAGGCAATTAAGGAAAGAAAACTTACTGTTAACAGGCTCCAATGCACCATACAATGCCCATTAGAAAAATTTCAGGGTCCGCAAACTGGAAGAAGAGATTTCCATTCCTTCAGTGTTTTCTTAAAATAAAGAGTGGAATAGGGACGATAAAGTGAGTGGTACAATGATGGTCTCGTAGTAAGTAATTTTTCTGTTGCACCATTAGGTTTTGAAGGAGATGTGGGAGACCCTTTCCAAGCATTTTTTATGTTTATAACACTCCTGTTCAGGCTTGTGAGGTTTCATACAAGAAACAATGTGAGGAACAGAAAGCCCTGCTATCTTATAAAAATATAAGTTAATTCCCTTTACAATTTGATAGTTATGTGGAGGGTCCCAGGAGGACAATATTAGGATAAAACAGGAAAAGAAAGTGTTGCTCTATGCTCAGGGAGGAAATTTCCAAGGTTGGGCACAGCACCCCACTGTGAGACATCAAAACTCTGTGTTCCCAGGGTGTTGGGGACTGGAGAGACAGACAGCTGACATATGCAGACTCACAGCTGGCTTCATGAACAACTCCTGCTGCCAGCCCTGTCCTTGCCTTCCCATGGATTCACAAGCCTCTTCTCCAGCATGCTCAGTGCACCCCGTCTCCTTTCGTGTCTTTACCCTTCTTCATTTACTCAGGCTCCTTACTTGCCATTCCCCACAATCTCACCTGGATATTAATCACAGCAGCAGTTCCCATAATGCTTCCCTTGTGCCATGTGTCCTCCTTGTCCCTCCTGAGGATGAGAGGTGATGGAGTCAGATGGTGATGGAGTCGGATCACTCTGCCCCAGGGAGGGAGGTGGCACACAAATGGGTGAGCAGGAGCTCTAGGAGGATCCCTTCCCATTTCAGGGAGCAGGAGAGGCAAAAGGGGTGTCAGAGCCCTACACAAGTAGCCAGGGCACCTGCAGAGATGGCAGGCATGCCTTCCCTCTCCTTCACCTCCAATGGCACCACTTCTGCAGAGGAGTGTCTATGCCAGGGTGCCACAGTGTCAGAAGCCCCTCTCCAGCCTGACTTGAGCTTGGCTAACCTACTGCCTCAGGAGAAGTTGGGACCTGCTGGGCTCAGTTGTCTCAGAATTACATCTTCAGATCAAGGTATGTGTTCTGCCTTGGCTGCACGTAACTTCAGTTTTGACCAATGATTGCTAAAATAAATAAACAAAAGCTGAGGGTCTGCAGTAGCTGTACATGTGGCTGCTGGGGTCTGGGGTGTTTTGTCCTGGAGAAACAGTCAAGGTGATCATAAGCTTGTAGGCAGAAACAATTCCACTTCTACATGTTTGCTCCAGGGGAGTGATGAAAGGGCGAAAGACTTTGCAACGATGGTTGAAAAATGCTGGTAAACAAAACCTTTCTGAGAGGCCTTGTTAAGCATGGCCGGAGCAATGGGTCCAGTGTCTAGAGATCCTGCCTGGCAGTGTCCAGGGAGGGGAAAATTACAACAGGGTGAGCACAGTATAAGGCAAAATTATGCTTCTGAATGAACTTGTCCAGCAGTTATAGTGAAACTGGATTGGGAATAAGCTATAAACATGAAGGAGGGACTGGTATGGAAAGGGAATGTTTCAAGTTAATTGCACCTTGAAGCAGCTTCAGGGATGGATTTTCTCCCTGTTCCCTTGGATGGGCAGTGCCTTAGTGGCTCAGCACTTCAGCGGCTGCTGTGGGTGGCCAAGCTCCCAGGTCAAGAGAGCAGAGAGGTGCGAGCTGGGGTCAGCAGCTTGCCCCAGAACAGGCTTGTGCTCTGTGCCTGGCACAAAGTTTATCAGTGGCTGCTGCTGTGTGCAGCACTGAGATAGGTCCCAGCTGCTGTATCACAAAACCTGCAGGAGATTAAAGACAGAAATATTAAAAACAGTCCATAAGGAAGAGCTTAATCTCTACTCTCTCCCTCCACCCTCGTTTAATGACTCCAAACTTAAATGCTCTGCTCTTGGTCTTGTGTGCCACTCTTCAGGCACACTGATGACACCTGGACAGTGTAGAGATATTTGGGCAGAATAAAAAATCTACTTAAAAAAAAAAATCCCTCTACTTCCTGAGGGGCATAGGTCAGCCTACAATCATTATCAATAACTCTTAGTGAAGCACAGAGCATGGTGCAGCTGCTAGAGGTTATAAAGTTCACTCGGACTCAACAATTGTTAATGTGGTTTCATACACAAAAACACCCCTTAAAACTAGTATAATTTCAAGGCTCTTCTTAGAGAGCAACACAGTGAACTTTCCAGTTGATTTGCAGGTAAACCTTCCAACTTCTAAATTATCTGACGTTTGCTGCCTGGTTTTGTATTGATGTGGGATGCAATGACTGGAAAGATCTTTTTGGCTTGCCTTCCCTTCATCCCCTTTTTCTGTGGGTATGTGGCTTAGACCTGAAACTACAGAAACAAATATTTTGGTAGCAAACAGAAAATTTTAGATGAGTTTGACACCAAATAGCACCTGCCTGAGCTGCCACAAGGACTCATGAGTCCTTGGGGCTTCTTGGGAAGAGTGGAGCACCTGTAAGCAGTCAGCAAACACCTCACCACCAGCGACTCATTCCCCATCTTCCTTCATGCTGGTCCTCTGGGGAGTTTTCAGTCAATAAGGCATGAAAAACTGGAAGCTATGAGCAACTGTGCACTCTGTGTATTTATTTTGGTGATGTTGGGCTAACAAGTGACATGAGATTTTTTAAAAGGATTTTAGGTATGTCACCAAGGGCTTAACTAGGCGTACGTTCAGCATGGTCTGTTAAATGATGATTCCTGACAATCATTTTCAAAATGAAGACCTGTGTATACTGGAAGCTGGAATAGTTAGACTTTAACCTTCCTGTATCTTGGTTTCTATGTGGCCAAATAGAATAATAGCACTTCTTTGTACAATCTACTTATTTAGTTTATGAGAACTTTAGCAGGTGACTGCAGAATCCCCAGTTCACTGAGGTTTCTAGGTGTTCTCAGGACAAGTAAGAAACCATTATTACAAATTCAATCCACATTTTTGGAAGAAGCAGATTTTGGAGCCTTCTAACACAGGTTGTTTTTACTCAACTTGAGGTAGAAGATCAGTGCTCTGTCTACATGGAAGTCACTTGACTATATTAAGAGTTTTGCTGGACCTCAAATCCTTCAACCTAGACTTTTGTAGCTTGAATGAAGGAATCAAACCTACTTCCTCTACAGGCAAAGCTTCCTTGCAAGACAGAAACCTTGCAAAGAATGAAAACATTCACCGGTTTGCATTGGCTCCTAATACTAGTCTGCTTGGTTGTTACTGAAATATGCAGCATCATTTAACTTCCCACAACTTGTCTTTGATTAAGCAGAAGGTCTGGCCTGTGCTTGAAATAAATATAATGGTATGATTTCCAGTGATGTCATCACCTTAGCAGTTGTAGGAAGAAAGCAAATATTGATGACACCTGTTTCAAAACCAGAGGCTATAGACTTTGCATTGTTAAAAATATAGTATTATTTTGCATTTTACTGCTGCAGCTGCCTCTCTGGAGAGGAACTTGGGAAAGTGCAAAGTTGCTCCAGTGAAGACAACTTTAACCAGCTTATTTAACAAGTTTGATACTTAGGAAAAAGACAAAAATTCCCCTGAAAAGTACATTACTCCATATATAGGTTCTGTAACTGGGGGTGGAAGACTGAGCTGCCTGATCCATTACAAACAGTGCATTGCCTCCACATAAAAAGCTGAAGGACTAATTAGAGAACAGAGAAAAGTCCACAAAGTTGACTGTTTACTTACAATTTGTTGACATATTGATTTACTTTTTTCACCTTTCATATTAAATTCTTTCTTTCTCTTCAGCTGTTTCAGTGATGTTGATATACTAATAGGCAAAAACACTCTTCAGCTAGAGGAAATGTTATTAAATTATCTGATTGTTGATGTTCCTTCACACATTTTTGCATGATTGTCATGGTTCTGTTACCATTTTGATGATATCTTCAGAACCCAGGTGAAAGCCTTTGCTCATTTGCCATAATGCCGTGCTGGTATATACCATCATGAAAAATGTTCTCTAAAGTATGGCTTCATTGAAAGTGATTAGAATAAAAAAGCTGAAGAGATGTACATCTGTATGGCAAGGCAGCTCACAAGAAAATGTGAACTATCTTTAAACTAAAACAAATGTCCCACAGAAGTGTCACACGTTGCAGCTGAACAGCTGTTCCAAGAGCACAACAGAAGCGACCTACTGAATAAATCTGCAGAACAAACACTATAAGGTGAAGATATGAGCTGCTGTCAATAAAGTGCAGGAATGCACTGCTGGTTTATGGCCTGATTTGCCATTTGCAGTGATCAAGGAAGACAGGGGGAGCACTCATGTTGGTCTTGCCTGATGTTTCTCCATCGTTTTGTTGTCAAAAACTGCACATGAGAAACCCACCTTTTCGACTTAAATGAAACCTTCCTCCTGTCCTGTTGCACCAGCCTTTCCATTTAGTAGTATTTTGTTTCTCTTTAATTTCTTGGAAACTGATACCTTAGGGCTGTTCCATTGTTTATTTGTTTAGGTGTCTGTCATCATGATTGATACAGTTTGGTGTTTGACTGAACATTCATCTTTTATAAATGTTTATCAACATCTAAGGGCTGCAGAGAAAAACAAAATATGGTACCAAGTTACGGGATTTCTACCTGAATACGACTGAAGCTTGAAGCGTTCCTAAAACAGACGAGACAGAGTAAAGTTGTTGTGCTGTCCTTCATACTCTCCACCATCTGTTGACTGTATTTGTCTGCTGGGATCAGAAACTATCTTTCTTTTTCTCCTCCCCCCCAGTTAGGCACATGTACTGTACATGACCCAGTGAATTCCAGATCCCCAGGGAGGGCCTCTAGGCACTACTTTAATATTCCTGGAAATATTAATAATAATAGGAAAGACTGGCCTCTAAGATTTGAGGGAGATGATTCATACACAAAAGAACAGATTGTGGTTATTTTAACACAAAGTTTCATTTGTAACATCTGGAAGATCAGAATAAAATGCAGGCTCATTTACCCAGCGTGGGTCATGTTTATCACCCAACTGCTCCAGGACAATGGGATGTTTCCTACATGGTTAAGCCATACACTTAGTTTTTGAGAATAATGTTTGGGGGGTTTTTTTATTCTTCTGAGGAAGGAGAGGAGAGATCTATTTACCAAATACAAAGTTGGTATCAAGTCAAACTAAATTGTTTTGAAGTCCCAAGTCATGACCTATAGTAAAAGACCTATGGTTTTGGACTTAACTGGCAAATTTTAGCAGAGAGTGTAAAATATGAATCGAGTATTTAATGATCTTATGATCTTCTATGCTTTTAGGTGTGGTAGGAAGTACATCTCTGGGAAACAGTTTTCAAAACCATAAACTCAACATGACTTGGAGAAATTAAAGTGGGGTAATCTTGTTTATACTGTTGTGCTTCCTCTACCTATCTGCTTTTGATTTATGTGACCAGGAGAAGATTTTGTTCTCTTTCTGAAGGTTTGTTGTAGAAGAAGATTCTCAGCTGACTGCAAAATTTGAGCTAGGGGAAGTACTATCTCTAAATTACAGAATCAACCATCTTTCTTAAAGGATTAATAAACAGATCTGAATGATTTGATAAAAACTATAAACAACACAAAATAAATTCACAACTGCTAAATGGGAGTTAGTGCCTGGGTCAACAGGACAGAATAGGAAACCCAAGCACCTTCTGAAAATAATTAAGAAGTGGCTTTAGTCACTATTGAACAAGTGGCTGCCATTCTTTGGTCTGTTCAGCATCTATATCATTAATTGTGAAGGGATTTGTATAGCGCACATGAGCCTAGAATTTATTAAATCATAATTACATGCAGATGATGTGCTCAGAGCCAAGTGCTACCCCATCTCTTGCTATTAACATGTCCAACATGAGTTGCAACTTCTTTTGCTGTAACAACTAAAACAGTAAGAAATTTAATTGTAGTCTGACAACCACTTTTACAGTCACCTTGCAAGACTTCTTTTTTCTGACTTGAGCACTTTCATTAATAACTGTAGGATTTCTATCCTCTCAAGTGGAAATAAAAGAATCTGACATGTCTTCTTTTCTCTAATGAATCTGAATGCTATGTTTCAAAAAAAAGAAAACCAGGAAAGAAAGAAAAAAAAGAGATAAAAAAAGGAAAGCAAAGAGAATGTTTACATAGTTTTCTGATTTCTTGAGGCAGTTGAAACCATTTATTAAATAGCTACGAAAGCCAGGCTGCCTGCGAAGAAAGACAATTTTGCATAAAATCTCATCTCACTTTAGTGGGTAAGTAAGTGGAGCTGTCTGCTAAAAAAATGGACAAAAAGGGAGAGATGTAACATGACAAAAATGATAGAGGGAAATGAAGGATATTAAGGAAAGTAACATAGTTGGCAGGGCTCAGAATAAGGAGCCAGAATACGCTAGGAGCAAAGAAACCCTTACAGTGAAACAGGGCCATTACCAAATGGAGAGACCAAAAGTTTCATAATGATGTTGAGAAGACAGAATGGTTCCAGAGAAGTGCTCCATTAAAGGTATTCCTATTTGGAAAGAAGCAGTATAAAGTCCCCATATGTCATCAAGATGCTGACATGCTTATCAGTTTTTTGCTGAGGAAGAAGAGCACTAACTATTTGCAAAAGCCAATAACTAGATAATACATAGGGCCAGAAAAGGGTTCTCAAAGAGAGTCAAAGGCTATTTATATCTGCAAATATATTCACTTAATAAATATTAAGCATTAGGGAAGTTCCAAAAGCCTGAAAAAATGTAACAGTTTGAATGGGTAGTTTGGTAGGTTGAAAAAGAACTATTTCATAAAGAGTAGTAAGAACTGAAAAAAACCTGAAAAAACTCAGCCAAGTTAATGTTATAAATGAGGCTGAAACTAAGAGCAAAAGGTTCTGGTAAACTAAATCAGAATAAACAAACCAAGGGGCTGGACTACAGCACATGCACATTACAAGAAATACCGAACATTATAGCAGCAATGGCTTTGAGAAAGTTTTAATACATGTAAAGAGCAAACTAGTCAGCTTGAGCCCTGAAGCAACATAGGATAAAGAGGGTGAGTAAACCCTTTTACCTGACCTACGAGTGGTAGTGCTGTGGCTTTCACATGTATTCTATCTCCAACGATAAGTCAAAACAGCACTGTTATGACGTAACAGTTCAAAGGTGAACTTCTAAAGTAAAAAAAAATCTTGGAGGAAGAAAGATTTGATACACTTGGAATTCAGGAAAAAGCATTGTGATGGGAAATTTATAGAGCTTGGCTTGTTTTCTTTATCAAATACATACGATAAAAAATAGTAGGAAAATGTTTATAAGCTGAAGCTGCACAATTTAAATAGAAAAAACAGACAGATTTATTTTTAAACGTTAACGTTACTAGTAAGCAGCCAAAAGAGATGGTAGATCCTTCAGCTCTTATCTTCAAGTAAAATACGAATCTTTTCTTGAACCTGTTCTTCCATCAAATGCAAAAATTACATTAATATCAAAACAGGAATACCTGGATAAAATTAACTAACTGTCATAATTGGAGTTCAAACCAGACTGATACCACACTGCATTACTTAGCGCCTTTGGCTGATGTCTGTTTGTGGACAAGTAATGCTTGAATTCCTTACGCTATGATCTTTCTGTGTTACTGCTGAGGACTGATTTACTGATAAGAAAGTACAAAGGAATAGGTAAACATGGTAATGCTAGAAGTGATAGAAGCAGGAATTATTTGGAGGTTTACTTTCTAGACCATTTAATTCTATGTAGAAATAAAAAGTTCTCGGTTCTGAAACGAAATGGATTGATGGATATTGAACTCTGCCTTTCACTTTCAAAATGAACTGTGCACTTTATACAAATTTAGTTTTCAAATGTTGATTTCTGTTTGAGAGACTTCCACAGATTTTATCTTAAACTGTGATTTACTTTTTTAAGTTTGATTGTTTCAGTAATCTACTGAAAGAGCCAAGAAGTATTTCCTGAATGCTATCTGGGCTTAGTTTTCTCAAAAATATTTATTTTTTCTTTCCCCATCAGACTATTCACACTTTAGGTGAAATTTGTGTAGGTGAGCTCTTTGTGTGTGTATGCTGGAGACTCACTGTGGTTCCTTACCAAGCTTATTAACACATTCTCTAGAGGAACCAGATCTGGCTGTTCAAAATCACTCCTTGCTGACCTGAAGGTTGTGTCATTGTTTGGTTTCAACTTTCTTGAAACCAGAATTTCTCCTTTTGTGTCTGTGGTGGGTTGACCTTGGCTGGCTGCCAGACCCCTATCCAGCTGCTCTCTCACTCTCTGTCTTCAAAAGTATGGGGGGGAGAAAAATAGATGGTGGATCGAGATAAAGACAGGGAGGTTACTTAAAAATTACCCTCATGAACAAAACATACTTGACTTGCAGAAAATTAATTTGATTTATTGCCAATTAAAAACAGAGCTGGATGAGAAAAAAAGACAAAAACTAAAACACCTTCCCTCCCCCTCCCCCTTTTTCCAAGGCTCAACTTCAGTCTTTCATTCCCAAATCCTCTGCCTCACCCCTTCCCCAAGCAGCACAGGGGGATGAGGAATAGGAGATCACAGTCTGTCCATCACAGCTCCTCTCTGCTGCTTCTTCCTCTTCACACTCTTCCTCTGCTCCAGAGTGGGGTCCCTCCCAAAGGCTGCAGTCCTTTAGGAAATAACTACCTGATCCACCATGGGGTCCTCCATGGGCTGCAGTGTGGATATCTGCTCTGGCGTGGTCCTCTCCATGGGCTGCAGGGAAATATCCCCTCCAGTGTAGTGTCCTCCTGGGGTTGCAAGGGAATCTCTGCTCCAGCTCTTCCTCCACCTCCTTCTTCTCTGACCTTAGTGTTTGCAGGGCTGTTTGTCAGACTTTTTAGTTCATTCCTCACTGCCTGTGCAGGTTTTTTTTGCTGCTTCTTAAATAAATTTTCCCCAAGGTGTCATCAGCTTGGCTGATGGGTTCAGCTGTGTCCTGTGGTGGATCTGTTGGAGCCATCTGTGTCTGTCATGGGGCAGCCCCAAACTCTTTCACAGAGGCTACCCTTGCAGTCATCCCCTTCCAACACTTTGACACCTACACCCAGTACAGTATCCTTGCCATTTTTCCCCATCTGATCTACTTTTAGGACTACAGGCTGTGTAGCTGTACTTTGTGCTACTCAAGAAAATGGAAAAGTTTCAGTAGCCACAGTTGAGATTACTTTGTGGAACAGCTTATGCTAAGTTCCTTCTGCCATTGGCAACCTTTTTGGTTTTGCTGAAAAGTGATTTCTTGAATGAAGTCATGGAGGAAGTGATGAGATTTTCAATGGCAGTACTGGGAAGGGGCATAAATTTTGGGAGAATTATTTCAATACAGAAAAATATTTGTACTTACTGGGTTTGTGTAATATTTTTACCTGGGACTCTTACAAGGTCCATCTTGCTTGGGGGATTCACAAGAACATCCTTTCCTTTGCGGTACAAATACTACAAGAATGACACTTATTTTATGGTCTTCTAGGTTTTGTTTCCAGCTGAAACCTGGAAAGACTGTACAGAAAGAGGAAAAATGCTGGTAAATGAGTTCTAACTGAATTGCAACATTGCCACATATTTCATATGCTTAGATTATCTCATTTAACTTAGCCCAGACCTTGATTCAACTCCTGGGGTGTTAGCTAACACAAGAACAATGTCCACATTTGTAAGAAGGACCCCCTTCTCATCAGGAGTCTGAAACAGAGCGTGATGGAGCTGGCTGAAGCAGGGGGCTGAGAGCCAGCCTGCGGCTGTGGGATTCCTTCCATAAGGAATCTGAAATAACTCCTCTCCTGTAAACTTTCAAAGCAAGATGCATGACGGTTTCCTTTGCAAAAGCCCTAGCTCAGTAACAGTGAGAGAAAATGGTCCAGCAGTTCCTTGAAGTGGAACAGCAGAGACAGTCAGACAATAGCATAGCTGTGCAAGTAAGCTACTTTGAGGGAAGAGGCAGTAGTAAGTCTTGTGACTGATTTATGACAGGGAAATGAAGACTATGCAGTGGTATGTAAAGCTTATGCACCAGCTGAACCAATCAGTTGCCCCACACTTTCTGGTCTGCACGAAATAGATAAGCTTTTTTTTATTTCTAGGAATAGAGGAATAAATGAACTTTTTTCTCTTTTAAGCTCTCCCTGACAGCACAAATTCTAATGGCTGCACGTGTTTTATCATTGCAGAGAATGTGAATTATTGCAGTTCTTCTCTCTGTGTGCAGTGGGTTGAAGGCCGACACAACCTGCCACCTCTATTACAGGAGTTCCTGCAGGAGGCAGAGCCGGTGGAAAAATGACGCAACAAACACACCTTGTTGTTTCTCAGCCATTCTTTTTGTATGGCTAAATGTTTGACTTCTGCTGGAGTACTGTCAGGTATTTCGGGATCTGGGACTCCAAAATCAGGCTGTAGATCACTCTGTTAGACCTTTCCTCATTGTGTTAATTCTCATGTCATGAGATACCCAGGTCTTGTGGTACTCTATGTTTGAAAAGAAAAAGGAAAAAAAAGAATGATAAGAATACCAAACTACTTTTTTCCTATCAAGAATGCACAAAAGGTTTCTTGGATGTGATTTAGGAAGTTCTGCCTCGTGACCAAGGTACAGTCTCAGGATTGCATTTTAGAACAACTAAAATCCTTTGCTTCCTCTTGCTGGGTCTTATAGGATTGCAATATTCTATGTTGCAATTCAGTGACATGTTGAGGTTCAAACACAATACTTTGAGAGCTCTCACAGCAGAATTAAATTCAGACTCAGGGTGGGAGCAGACTAAAGATACCTGACATTGGAGAGAGGTAAAGTAAGAATAACACTTTTGCTGGTCTTGGTTTAAGAACACCTTTAGAGCCCTGACAGTGTTACTATGGGATTAACATCTTTCCAAAAAGCCAATTTAGCAAATCACTACAATGAACTGTGCAAATGCAACATGTAAGCTAGCAGCACATATAGTTTTCTGTCTCCTTTTACAGAAAATATTACTGAAGTGTCCTGAAGATTTGTAAAATACTGTTACATATGAAGACAGAGCAATTTTGAATACTCAAGAGGGAGACTTGCTGTTTTATTAATTGGATTAAACTAAAAGATTGTGTTTGCTCAGACTGTTTGAATGACTCTTGTTCAATTACAGTTCTGATTTGTGTATTATTAATTCAGGAATCAAAATGTTTTTTGTTTGTCTCAGATAAAACTTGCCATAGTAAATGTGGCATAAACAGATCCATTAATCCACAGGAATACATAGCAGCCAACAATTAAGAGCACACACTAAACATTTACAGAAACATTACTGTTTTAATAAATGACATACATTGTGCCTTTGTGAACAATGGCACATGGGAAAAAATATTAATAAGTCTGTGAGATAAAATTACTGTTATACAGTGGTCATTATCATTGTAACATTTATCAAATCTGAGCAGCCAGAAAGACATCTGGCTTTAACACTGGCTTTAAATTTCATTCTCTTCGTCAATGCCTATTGTCAGAGATTTCATGAAGCTAAATAAACTGCACTTGATTCTACTAATACATGGGAAAATCAAGGAATGTGTTGTTTTGCTTTGTGGGTTTTGTTTATTTGTTTGTTTTCTTCCCTACACATTCAGTTTGGGTTTAAGTAGAAATAGCTTGGGTCATCATGTTTGTATCTCCAGAAAATGTAATGAGAAAAGTGAACTACGCTTGAGGTCCTTTTTGTTTTTAAGTAGGCTTTCATGATCTCTCAACTGTGAACTTTACTCATGCTGCAAAAGAGATATCATGCAGCTGATACCCTGCCTCTCTCATCTGAATGATGTCATCTGAGATTGAAATGAGTTCTACACCTGAGATGAGTTTTCAGGGCCTGTTGGGGTAACCTCTAAAGCTGACATACTCTAGTCCAACTGATGTGGCTTGGTATAGCTGGCAATGTAAGCTCAGTAACTGACAGAAACTGAGTGAAGACTGAGATTGAATTTACACATCATATATCCCATAAGGGGCAATTTCTCGAGGGTAATATTTAGGTGAACAGGTAGAACAGCATTTGGCAGTGGTCCATGTGCTCACCAGTTCATGCACCCTGCATTTAGTTGCTTCCCCAGGATCATGGGTGGGATGGGTGGGTGCGGAAGCATTTATTTTCCCAGAGGTATGGGAACCAGTTAAGGTAGTAGGTCCTTCCGTCCTCCCTGCTCCAAAACACACCTCTTTTACTTGTCAAAGTGAGGCTGGTTTTGCTCAGATGCAACGGTTTACATGGAGACCCTTAAAGCAAAGGTGACAACAAAGAAACTAGGAAGAGAAATAGATCTGCTTACCAAGAGTACCCATTACAAAGTTGTCCAGCAAGCAGAAATGCCCAGTGAACACTTTGAGGTGCAAGGGAAGAAGTTCTCTGTAAAGGCCAACTAAACTTTGCAATTGCAATTGTATAGTACCATTTGTAAGTTATTTCCTTCTGAACCTAATGACCTAACCCAAAGAATTGCTGTGTTATATTATTAAAAAAAATCTTTTTGCTCTTTCCCTTGTGTTGCTTTAGTCTGTGGAGTTAACAGGCAATAAGGACCACCTATTCTCTTTGCGATGCATCTTTCTCTTCAGAGGATGGCTACTGAATAGTTTCAGTTCACATAAAAATAGTTAGTGCATAAAGTAACTCCTTTTGTGGCCCATCAACACTCTGTTTTTCTTACACTGCATTAAGGGGATGGTTAGAGTGTAAGCCACATGGTTTGCCCTGGGGTATGGAGGAAACATCACATCTTCAAGAGAAGTTGTTAATTTCCCATAGCTGAAAGACAAACTTTGGTTTCTACAAGAAAGCAGCTCCTGCCTTCCAAAATGTGATGAGGCAATAAGTCACTCATGTCACGGTACAAAATAGATATTTCTCTGGTTAAAAAAATGCTGAAAAAGTTTTGTGAGAGGAGTCCTATGGAGTAACAAGATACTTTTCACTATGTAGGATTTAGCTAAGATGAGCTTTAATAATGATAAACTGTGGTTGCTTGGGATTTGGGAGGGGTTTATTAAAGTGCCCTTTAGACTCCTAATATTAACTTCTCTGAGTTCTCCCTACCGTAGCTGAACAGAAATGATGGGTTAATGTCAGCATTCACTGAGTATTTTGGATACTATTTTGGTAGTTCATGAGATGGGAAACACAGCTGACCATCCACACAATATTTGTAACCCATGCTCAAAGTGAATGGAGAAAAAAGGGAAGTATTACCACTGCTAAGGGAGATTGGCAGTTAATTTTAGGACTAAGTTGTGGTGGCAGCAGGTACAAAGCATTCTAGTTCCTGCTTCTTCTCCTGAATAACACCTGATGGTGCAGCCTTTAAATCACACCATTTTTCTCCTGTATATGTTAAATTCTAAGGTAGCCACATGCAAGACAGAATGCTGAAATGTAATCTGGATTACTGTGACACAGCTCCAAATTTGGGCCAGCCAGGGTGGCAGTGGTCTTAAACACATAGGCCATGTGTTTGAATGCATAGTCACCTCCTTTCAATGAATCATTTTATTCCTGCCTACCATTTTACAAAATGCTCTAGTCTAGATTGTTTACTGGGCTCTTAAAAATTCATATTACTTTTGCCAGTCTTACCTGTCCCTTGCTGCACTAATTCAGCATTTTCTGACAGTCAGAGTGATTGCTTGCTGGCACTGCTGATTTTGTGAGAGATATCTTTATTAGAGGTGAACTAGAAGTCTTGGAAGAATAGTATTATCAAAAAGATGCTCTTCTTCATCTCCCCTTCCATTCCCAAGTACCCTGCCACTTTCCACCTTAAGCCAGCTGGTAGATTTATACTGAGATCCCCCCAATCTGGCCATCAGTTTAGTTACTGCAGCCCTCTCCTTGGTGAAAATGGCTGAACTGTGCTGTGTTGCTGTTGCAGAATGACCTGGAGATCTGAAGCAAAAAACAGATGTCTCAATACATTTTTGTCAAAATGTAATTATCTTAGGAACAGGGAAACAAATGGCAAGGGGGAGGCAGAAGCAGATGCATGACGTTAAAATATGCAATCATAATTATAAGGAAATTTTGAATAACTAAATGGAGGAGCCAAAGACTGCAGTATAAAAAAGCCCTCCTTGACTGCTTGTGATTTTGATTTCAAATGAATCCCTGAAACTGAGTTTCTGATAATGGTGCTCAAAGCAGAAACAGTGGGGGCTGCACAAAAAATATCATCCTGAGTGCCTTTTCACAGATAAATCTCGACAAATACGACAGGCTATCTTTCGCCCAGGAATATGGCCAAGTCGCTTCTTCCTTTTCAGCAAATAAAACATGATGACCTATGGATTTCATCAGTAACCATAAAGACTTTGTGTTTTCACTGTGTAGAAGGTTGGATGTATATTAATACAACATGCTTAATGGAGAGGTGCTTTATGAATAGATTCTGATTGTGTTTCCATTGTATAAAAAGAGTGGATTACTGTTTTCATTGTCACTGAATAGAAGAGTGTATCATCTGACTGTTTAAATAGCAAGACCAAATGAAAGACAGGGTCCAGATCAGGTTTCTAACTCTAACCGGATGCTTGGAGGTGCCCCATCCAACACCTCACAGAGGGTAGCACATAAATATTCCAAAACAGCAAGGTGAGTCGTCTTCTTTGATTTTTTTTTCTTTTTTTTTAATATTTAATGGGAGTGGAGTTCTCATTTTTAGATAAAGCAGTCATTTATAACTTTCATAATATAAAGAACCAGTTCCTTTGGAGTTAGGCTGAAGTCTCTAGCTTTTATTATGGGCTACTGGCCATGCCCACTTTCCATAGCAGGTGTCTTACACTGCTACTGGGGGTCCTTGTGGTGATAATCTTGTGGTGAAAGTTACTCTGTACCAAGTAATGTCTGGCTCTAGACAGCATTATTCTACAGAAAGTCAAGTTTAGAAGTTTGTATTTGCTGGCTGCTCTTTGAAGAAAGGTTCCTCAAATAAGATCCTCAGGTCGGTGCTGTTGAGTACTGTGGTGACATTTGCAGTGCTGTTTCTGAAGGTGTATGGTGAATAATGGGGAGAGATAATTTCTCTAAAACAGCAGGTTAAGGAAGACAAGTAGGGAAAACTAATCTACTCATCCAGCATGAGACCAGTTTGTTAAAGTGCCTGTTATGTGAACATAAAAGAAGCCATTTCTAGCTGCTGTGACTGATGTTACAGAAATTCCAGACCAGTTAGAGGGCTGCCTAGCACAGAGAGGACCCAGGTTCTCCTCATCGTGTGCAAAAACCATTGCCATTCCCTGGAGCACTGCATACTGCAGCTTGGTACATCCACAGATGCCCTTACCAGAAATGCTGGCACCTGAAGTACCATGTGCAGCCAGGCTGCTTTCCGCATGTCATTCTTCCCAAGGGACTTGCTGGAACTTTTACAATTAGAAAAAGTTTAATGAATTAAACCTCTACTGAGGCAAGTTTTAGCTCACTGCAGAGGCTATTCCTTCTTTATTTCCTCTTCATTGTCTAATATTCATATCTGTCCTGTGAGTGCAAAGGATTCCATTATTGTTTATCTTCACATGGAAATAGCACAGGGAAGTGTTCCTATAGCTTGGAAAGCTGCTGGCTGGGATCCATTCTGTGAAGACGGGTAAAGATTATTCAGGAAATAGGAAAACTTTGCTCCTGTAGCTGACACCTTGTTTAAACATTTTAGGGTTTGGATGCACTCATGGTCAATTTATGGCATCAAAAAGAGAAAATATGCAAGCCTGTTTCCTTGAGAAGGTAGCCTGGTTCCTCCTAGACACCCTGCTTTTGTTGTGCTGTCAGACACAAAAAGTTTTGTTCACAACCTAAAGAAGTGTCTGGGACCCCTTATTTAACCTCACTGGTGGAAGTGGCGTTTCTGGTTTTGTTTAAGTAGTATGACGATTGAATTATAGAAGATAACATCTTAGCTCAGATATCTTACTAGCCTGTCAGTTTTTCCTTTTTATATGCCCATTTTATAATTAATAATGAACAATGTTCTCCCTCCCACACCCCAAAAAAATCAAGTCTACTTTAGACATCAAAGCTCCTCTTTTAAAGGCAAGGAAAACTAACACTTTGACTGACTCTTCTCTAGTGATAAGCATCCCTTTCTCTTCTCCCTCATTGATATATTTTCAGGTATTTCTAAATAGACATTACATAGGAAAGTAGCAGGGAGGAATTAAAACTAAATATGGATACTTAATCAGAATTCAGAGTTCACAGTCACAATGTATTCTGTTGTAGTAAGTCTCCTGAATTTTGTTTTATTTCCTTATTAATTGTAACAGCCCCAAAAGGCTTGCTTGAGTGGACATTGTTCAAAGATAACTTAGGAAGATACATTTTTGCTCTGCTCTGTTTTGGACTGGAGCTGAGGATACAACTGAAAGATTAATTTCAACTTAATAATTTACTGGGTAGAACAAGCCTAACACTTTAAAAAATACCTTACAGACTTAAACATCTAACTTACTGAATTTCAGTGGCAGTGGACACCTAATTTTAGCATTATATCTGAGCTTACAAAAGTCTTTTGAAGATTTAAGCATGACCATAAAATTTCCTCAGGTGCAAGAAGTCACCTGAGATCTAAGACACAGGAGAAGAGAACAAAGATCAAAATGAAATCTTTAATACTCCTAGTTAGAGCTGCCTCACTCTAGAGGAGCCCAGGTTTTTCCAGTTCAATAATTCTATTTTTCCTGTGAATACTTAATATATCCAAAATACATCTAAAAAGCAAAGTGAAGTTTTGACAATAACACGTTCTAGGTTAATTTACGTAACCTCAATGTCAATGCTAAGACAGACATATTGACACACTATGATTTAGACGCATATTTAAGTAGACATAAACCCATGCTACTGTGTCTTTATTCCTTCCCTGTACTACTGTGAGGTATGGAAATGTGCTATCATACATCACTATTCTGCCTTCCTTTTGTTGTTGATTTATAGGTCAGTTCTTAATAACTGTTTGCACAAATTGCGCTGAGGTCAATCATAGATGAGGTAATATATCTTCTGAAACTCCCAGCCCAGCAAAGGTCTCCTTCAGAAAACATGTAATGTCTTGACACCACCAGGACCAGAACCAGTTACACCCCATTTTGGACTACCATTTGGACTACCCATTCACTCAAGGCATGGGAAGACAAGGTTTGATACATTTCTGTACTGTCCAGTTGTGCAAGAGTACAGTCAGGCTGTAGTCTGACTCACTGAAGTGTGTCAGTGTCACCTACCGAGAGAGAAAAACTAATTTTGTAACTAAACCCATTCCTGGAGAACAGTTTGCTGGTTTCACTAGGTGTAGTGGTGATTTATTTGGCGTGCTTTTTTTTTTTTCCCCAGTGGGCAAAAAAATATATGCTGCATCCGAAATTTTAACAAAGCCTCATTTACAATAATGCTAACAGGACATTTTGAAATGGTTACTTTACGAGCTTCTTTCTCCATTTTTGCATCTGATAGGCATTGTTAGAACAAAATATAAAAGACGCTGGGGGTACACTTACTATAACAGTTTTCATTCTTGAGTTTGTACACTTATCTTTTCCTTTCCATCAATACATGATTTACCAGTGATTTGTTTCAAAGCCCTTAAAGACAACTGTAAAGTTGGGCCTTCATTTCGTATGCAGTCTGCACAGCAGTGGTGGTCTAACTGTACTTATTGGTAGCAAAATTACTAAAAAACATTATTGTGCCAGATAAAAATAAATAAATAGCTTTATTGCATGTAAAAAGGACTAGAAAGAGGTCCAAACTATGGTACAGGCTGGCATAACCCGAGGAATCTTTACTGCTGTTAAAAATCTAATTTGCCATCACAGCCTGGCTTGGCATTTCCTTGGTCCGTGGATTCTGATGGTGATCTGCTTCATCTCTTGAAGCATTTTATGTCCTCTTGTTGATCTGGTGATGTCTGCCAATATACAGCCCGTTCTGCATTTGATCTCCCTTCTTAACCACAACTTGAGGGAGTGCTTGCAGAAATAATGGGCCATTAGAGAGACCAAGACAGCAAGTCTAGTACTGAGGATACTGCCATCTTTCATCACTGGCCAACACCAGAAAAGTTCTACCAGGATTGGTGGGGTTTGGTTCTGGAAGTTTCATACATAGAGTTTGCATATGTGAATGATGATGTGTGAATCCTTCTTAAAATTGTTTGTGTAATGCACTGATTCATTAATGCCCAGAAATGCTGAAGCATTTGGAAGAACATGATCTCCTTAAGTGTTGAAAAGGTGGTAAGGAAAAAGCTTCTTGGTGTGTGTGTGTGTGTTCAAATTGTTCTGCAAACTACAGGATTAGTTATGTTGATTTTCATCGTGTTTTGGGCCAGACTATCAGGTTTAAATACTGCATGCAGTACCTCTGTCTATTTGGCTATACCTTTTTATTTTATTATAGCTATGATATTGATTAATAATTTAGGTTAACTTAATATTTTATTTAAATATATATATTCACAAATTGTTAACATGAATGTTGGGAGCTTGGTTGTAAAGCATAGACACATCTGTGGATTGTACCTTTTTTTAACCTTATCTTAGTTCTCAGGGAGTACAAAGTAGTTTATAAACATGCACATATGTATTTATACAACAAGAAATGCTTTGTAGGAAATCCTGAGATCGGTGAGGGCTGAGCATGACCTGCTTGACCTGTCAAGTAATAAATAGATAGCCTCCTCCAGGTATAAACCAAGACTGCAAAGTTCTGCAGTCTTTTTCAAGACTGAAAAGTGAAAAATTGAAATTCAGAGATACAGGAAAAGAAGGTTAGAATAGAAACCACTATAGGACCTTTGTAGCATGTTATTGTAGCATGTCTGAGTAGGTATATGCATCTATATAAACAGGATGTTAATCATTTAGACTGTGAGTTGAAGGAGCAGAAAGGACAGAAATTAGTAAAGACTTCTCTTTTCCTGATGTTTTAAATAGCCTGCTGCCCCCTCAGAGAACTGTCTTTATAAAGAGCAGAGAAAATGTATTTTTGCTAATGGATTGTATCAGCTACTTTGCAGGGTCCTCTGTTGATATTCAGATGATAAGTAAAACTATCAAATGTGCAAAAAACAAGGAAGAACATCTCTGTTCCACGTCACTATACTGACCGTTTTGGAAATGTGCAATGTGGTATTGCCTGTCAAATTTTATATGCTTAACTTTAGAAAACTTCAGAGAGAGAGGTTAATATGCAAAATGTTTACCTAAATTTTCAGCATTTTAAGATCAGAAGGCTCTGGATTGTTTGTCTTTGATTTTAAATTTGATAAGCAAGTAGTGGTTAGATTTAAGCATAAATGCTGTAGTTTTTCAGCACGAACAACCTGTCTGACTAAGGCAAAGCAATGACTGAGTTATAATTTTTCATAGTCTCATTTTAAATAAAATAAAACATTGCAAAAACACTGAATAAATTAAACAAAAGTGGCATAATCCGGTTTAAACAAAATCATTTTTTTAAGTGTAATTTTGTTTGCAGTCTCAAATGTTAATAAGATTAGAGCTTAAATAAAAAAAAAATATTTAGAACTTCACACTTCGTTCTTCAAAAAACTCAGTAAATACCTAATTTCAATTTAACTTGCTCTGGATTTTGTGCAGCAGCTTTCTTTTTTTCCTCATGCGTCTCTTTTTCTTCCAATCCAACCCCCATACCACATGCTCTGCAATTCCTCCTGTTTCCATTTCATCCTTCTAAGAACTGCTCAGTCTAAGTACATTGAGAACACGTCCCAAAACCATAAAGTTAACCCGTAAGTGTCCCATGACACACTGCATAAACTCAGAGAAACAGTTCTTGCATAACCTTGTCAATCAATACACACTTCCCAGCAGCTGCTGCTGCCCTGAAATTATGATAAAGGATACCTTCCTGAGTTGACCAATGACACTGTGATGAAGGGTTAGTTACTATCATTTGTGTACTCTACATAATGCCGTTTTTCCTCATCAGTGCTCTCTCTCCCTTATGCACACATTGCATTTCATAATAACTGACAAGATAAAATCTTTGGATGACATCTTCTTATCAAAACAAGCAGAATCTGGACTATATGTGCTCAGGTATCTAAAATGCCTTGTCTTCCAAGGCAATGAAATAGTTAAGATCTTTAACAGATGAAAAATAGATTCCAGTACTTCTTTGCTATTTCATTGCTATAAGGGTTAGCTGCAATCATGCTCCTTAATTTATTTTTTGTTTTAATTTTGTTGACTAAATCCTGCAGGTTTACAGTTCCATGGCTTATTGTATGTATGTATGTATATATGCATGCATTATTCAGAACCTAAAACCATATGGAGAATTCTGTTTTCTTGGCTCCTTCTCTCTCTCTTTTTTTTTTTTTTTTTTTTTTTTTTTTTGTACCGGGAAGTAGTAAAATGTTTTGAGATGCTATTAAGTCTTTAAGTTACAAAATCTAGATTCCACCTTAAAAATGTTCCATACTGTATGTTGCATAGCCTGGGGTGCTGACTAGCTGCCAAATATCTATCAGAGAGTGATTTATGATATATGATATGTTCCTCAGCCCAAGTGGAGACTGTTTAGTTGAAACATGAGAAAGGAGAGGCCTTGTGCTCTCAAAACCATGATGACAAGTTTCTGTTTGGCTTTCTGAGGGAACATACAGTACAAAACGTGCCATATTTTACAACACCAAAACTTATGTAAGGAACAAAACTAAATTCACTTAACCCCTGGTTTCCTTAGTTTTCCTTTTTTTTTTTTTTCCTTTCTTTCTATTTTTTGGTGAAGTCTGCTTCTTATTGTAAAAAAAACCCTTTTTCTTTTGTTGTTTCCAGGGTCTGTGAAGTAGAATTGCTACAGCTTGATTCTGAAAATTAAAATATTTTCAATAGCTGATAGCTGTGTGAACATGTTTTTAAAATGAGATTTCAGACCCACAATTTAAATTTTGCTTGTACTTTCCTTTCAACCCTAACTAAAGCCTGTGTTATGATTGCTGATGCTTTTTGTTCTGAGAATAATTTTTCCCTGCAGCTGTGAAGAAGTAGCTCTCCCATGTGGTTTTTGGGATCCACACTTTAAAATGCTGGGGCAGAACAATATGGTCAGTGACCTCTAGGGTCTTGAACA
This sequence comes from Platalea leucorodia, assembly GCF_965183815.1. Taxonomy (NCBI): domain Eukaryota; kingdom Metazoa; phylum Chordata; class Aves; order Pelecaniformes; family Threskiornithidae; genus Platalea; species Platalea leucorodia. The sequence goes on along the minus strand of NC_138858.1, from coordinate 35,515,066 downwards.
AGAAAATTGCTCAAGGTCTTGTGACAGTATTCATGGATAGTTGATAGTGAAAGCCAGGGAAAAAAAAATAAGCTGCCTATTTAACCTAGCTGACATAGCTGTTTTAGACATTCAATCACCACAGTACCTAAGTGCTAAAATACAGCATGGAACAGGAACAAACCCTAACCCCCATTACCTAAAGTAGGCTGGATTTGTTTCTTCATATCATTATATTGTCTTTCTTTACATGTCCTCTCTCTGCATTTGTCATTTTCCAGAATTTTCTGTGGGAGAACGGCTGATATGAAAGGCTGTCTTTACACAGGACAGTGAAAATGATCAGCCTAGAACGTGTTCTGATCTCAAGTAAAGCCTTTCACAGCCGCATGGTAATTACGTGTCATCTTCAGCATTTTGTATCTATGGTATGTTGAAAGTCTGAGCCCAGACAGAAGATGAAGCAAGTACATATGATGAAAACACATAACCTCTGTTTACAAAACCTTGCAGTTCCTCACTATCTGAAAAAAAAAACCAACCAAAAAACAACAAACCTTTAAATTTGAGGAGTCTAAGTGCAGAAGGAAACAAGTACTTTTACTGTCTTTCTACAAATGAACAATTACGGTAAAAGCCATATCTAGTCTGGTACATCTAGGAGTGCTTCCCAGGTCTACTATGTCATTATTCCAAATCCATATTCAAGTGAAGACCCAGAACCAGGGTAGCACTATTCTGTGTCTGGATTTCTGCTGAAAGGTATGGGCCCAATAGAGCTAGGGAGTACTTTGGCCACATCCCCAGGCCTGGCAGCTGGGACCACAGGACTGTGGCATGCATAATGGCACCCATCATCCACACAGTCCAGATACAGCGAGGAAGACAAAGTAATATACCCTATGACATAACAGGAAACTGTTAGCAGAAAAAGAAACTTTACCTCTTCTCAGTCCTTATAAGGTCCTTAAACACAGGACCTTATTTCTATAATATTCATTGAGGACATAGGTAATTTCCACATATGTGATTAGCACAGTTATTTGCAGAAGCTGCAAATCATAATGTGGACTTGAGAGTTCACTTTGGCTTCAGTCCATTGAAACTGTCAGGATGAAAGATCAGGCTTTTATGTTGGACGTGCAGAGAGCAGAGGCTGTAGAGCATGAATATGCAATGGTCTCAAACCATTAAGACAGAAAGACGACTGCTGAGGGGGCTGGCTAAATAAACTGTGACAGAGGTATGCTTCTGTTCCCATAGATTATTTTTCTTGCTCAGCCAGAATTAAATCTCTGGGAAGTCAATTTGACTGGTCAGTCAACAGCAGAAAAAATCCAGTCAACACTGGCTGTTGAGGTTGACTATCCTTTCAGTTCCTGGGTCAATATGCTATCGATTGATAGATGTCTTTGGGCTCAGTTATTGGCCCATTCTGGATCTGTGCAAGTCAACAACTCAGGAAAGCCCCACTCTGAAGGCTTCTTGAAATCACTGCTTTTTCCTGTGTTACCCGCAAGTCCAGGCATAGCAAGCTGTTATGGGGTAATGCAGCTGATTGTTTTGAGACAAGATGGAAGCTGGAAATCTGACTAAGAACTATCTACGTGCCTAGAAGGTAAGCAATCATTAATTTAGGAATGGAGACACTCCATCACTCAGACCTGTGCAGCTACGTGACTTCACTGCATACGTCTTCCAAAATTGATATTTAGTGTGGCGCTTTCTTACCTTAAATTGAATCTTCAGGTATTCTGAAATATATATTTAGGAACCTGTGACTTTTTAAAGTCCTGCCTCAAATGTTAACCTAGTTGTTGTCACATATTGCATTTTCATCCCATCTGAGAAAACAAATAGCATGCTGAGTCTGAGCACATTCACTGCAATACCTGTGATATGTAAGGAGGCATAGAATATTGCAAGGAAAATAAACAGAAACTTTCCAACACTTAAGAATGGATTGACAGAGAGAGACATAAGCCTGTGAATAGACTAATTCTCTATCCTGTGATCAGTATGAACCTTTAGTTATGTTCTGAATTAATCTTCCTTCCTGGGTGGCTTCATAGGTAACACACAGAAACAATACTACACAAACAGTGGCTTAAGCTGTTGCCAGGATCTCATCTGTCTTGAGGTCCTTACTTTTTTCTGTCCAAACAGGCACAACTACCACCATTTTGTGTAAAGTGACCCAGCCTCTTCTGCCACAGTGATCCAAACATGCCTCAGCTCTTTTTTATCTGGAAGATACAAGAGCAGGTAAACAGCAGAGTATGGAGTGGCACATAGAAAATGCATAACAAGCTACTGAGATTCATAGCAGGCCATTCTGATTGCCTTCCCACTATATTTCACAGTGTTACATCAATATTTGATGTCCTGAAATAATGATGCTTTGTAATCGGAGTAGAAATGTGCCCATGAAATGCTAACTAGTGACTGTTTTAGATGACTTTTTGCAAAAAATGACAAAATGGTCTTCAGGCCTCTCAGCCTGGGGAATGCTGGTATCTGTTACTTCACTGACAATACTGAAAAGATCTAGTTGTGTTTAAGAGAATGTTGTAAGTTGTCTGATATCTGCTCTGCAGAACTGTTAGAATATGAAAACTGTTGAAGGTTACGGGTTCACCAGAAACTTTTCCTCACTTGGGAATAATCTGTTGCTGTTTTAGAGTATAAACAACCCTACTAATGTTAAAATAATTGTTCAAGACTTTTTCTTATGCTTGGATATTCAGTATAAATGCTGAGACTTGCAACTTGGCTAGCGGCTGCAGCAAACAAACATCCTGTCAAAGTGCCTGGCACTCTGTGTTCCTGCATGATTAGCAGGAAACAGTGTGTTTGGGGAAAGGGAAGATGGACATTACAAAAACTATAAACTTGTTTTCCCCAAACAATAGCATGATACAGAACCAAAGGAGCCTTTTATTAAAATATTTGCTGTTAGATTAGTGTGTTGCATGGATAAGTGGGGGGAGGGACTGGGAGAGGGTGTGATTGCTTAATACATAACTGGGGCTTAATATAACTGACACATTATACACATATTTGTCTTCTGGTAGGCTGTGTATCAGCCACACTTCAGTATGCATGGAACTGAAACCACCCATCTGTATGTGCCCAGCCCACCGGGGTTCATTTCTAGTACACTGTATTGGTATTAGTTGCTACGTTATCTTGATCTGATTAGATCTGTCTTCACTATCACAGGGCAATGCAGATGTCCTTCTGCTTATTTGGTCTGTTACAGCTCAAACCGCAAGGCAGACCAGGTGTTTTTGTCCCACTAGTACCATCCTAGCATTGTGCAGAAGGTTGGCTTTAACCTCTGTGGGGCATTGTATACAAGTCCAGCTGGCTAAAGCTGCAGTGTGGGTGTGCTGAACAAGTATGTTCCCCAGCTGCCTGGGCAATGTCTCCTCCCCAGTCACCCTCTGAAACTCTTAGTGCTATGCTGAATCCTTGAAGCTCCTAAGATGGAGGAGGGCAAGGGAGCTCTTTACGTGACTGCAATCCTCCAACCTGAAAGCCTTCTGGCTGTCTCTGATGCCTTCCTCCTGAAAAGCAGTCTGAAGCAATTTATGGGTTTTATACAACTACACAGGCAACCAGATAACCAATTTAGCTATCTATACAGCAGCCAAGCCAGTAAGGCATGTCAGGAGGGGACTGATGAATCAGACTGTATTTGAAGGATAGTCAAAACTGGGAAACGGAATTTGCTTTTTTTCTTATCTCATCCCAGTAGGCATATCTAGAAATATACCTGCTTGTCTGTGAGACTCAAAAGCATCTTCTGAAACCACTGAAGTAAATTACAGCTAGGTCTTAAAAAAGGCGATGCAAAACATGCAAATGATGACCAAGAGTGTGGTGGTGAAGGTGCAAATCAGCTATCCAGTCTGTGAAGGAGGTCTTTGGAGGACATGGGAAAATCTGCAGAACTTGGTTTTCTGTTCTGTTTCATCCTGAATTCATTGACTGTCAGTGGAATAAAAGAAATAGGAATGTTATGACTTGTAGATCTGGTTGCTACAAACATATAGAATAAGAAATGGAAAGAAGCTTCCAATAACCTTGGGATGAGAACTAAGATACCAGTAAATTTGTTATTTGTCCAAATATGAAAGAGTTTCTGCTACTGTGAAAGGGTCTTGAACTAAAAGATCTTTATAATGTCAGCCTTGTGTTGGTGTGCAATATCATCTGGCACATTTGAAGCAGCAATTGCTTAATATCAGTGGTGGTTCCAGCAAGGAACATAATCAATTTTGGCAGCAAATTCGAATTAGAATGAGAAAGTTGAGTTTCTGTTCATTGATCAGAAATAAGAACATTTGTGTTGCCTTACAGTGATAGCCTCAATGCAAAGCAGAACTTGTGCTGGTACAGACTGGGGGTTCCTCTGGAGTTACATGCTTTTCACCTACTGAGGATCTGACCAGGCATACAAGAGCTATTATGCTGCAAAAATGACATAAATAAGTTGAAAGGTGTAGAAGAAAATGCTGAGGAGAGCCAACAGCTTGAGCTTGGAACACATCACCCCCTTGGACATTAGTATATTGCTGTAATATGGTACAACTTGGAAAGAATTGTCTGACATGTGCTGTGTCTACAGTTCCCTTCTTTCCTGTGCAGATGAGGTGTCTACACATCCATGGATCACTGTAGACATTTATGCCCTTAATTGCAGGCAGATATGGTAGGTGTCCTAGGTGGGTTACAGGGGATGAGTAGAATCCAGTCAAACTCCAGGATGGCTACTTTCCTCTGTAAGTAATGCCTTAATCTATAAATAGTGGATATGCAGCATGAGGCAAAGAAACCAGCCAGCCCTAACCAAACTGAGCACTACAGCTGCATTAGTGCCAGACCTTAGTCATGACAAGGATGATAAAGATCCCACAGGAGGAAAAGATAGTGTCATTTTTATTCTGAAAAGTTGACATGGTAGTCCTTCCTCTAACATTGTTACTCCTTTTTACTGCAAGTGGTTAGCAGATGTTTGGACAAGGATGACATATTGTAGACACAGCAGTAAGACTACATCAATTTGTCTGCATGCTCTGCAGCCCTCTGCAAAGGTGTGGGCAGGTAAGGCACACCATTGAGCATGGCAACATGCTGCTCTCTCAGTCCACATGGGTAAGGTCACAGTAGCTTGGGAGATGCATGCCAAGTTTGCTATCTAGAGGATTAACTAGCACTAGTGCAGTGGTAGGACTCAAGCTGGTTAGGGCTGGCTGAAGGTTCTTTACATCATACTGCATATCCTTAGACTTAGTTTTTGCTCCAGATTCAAGCTTATGAATGCTTGTAATTAGTTTATTGCAAATAACTGGTCTTTGAATTTACAGCTATTTTGGTACATTTTGATTAAACTCAGGTTTCCTACAAGGTTTCCTACAAATGTTCTTCAGCCTCAATTTAAAGCCTTGTCTATAGTCAAGAGATACTCCTCCTGGTGAACTGATTAACTGGTGTATATGCCGAGTGAAAACAAAAAAGTGAAAGAAAACCAACAGTGAATTGTATTTGAAATTAGAACAAATATCAGTGGGAGAAACTGCATGTAGTCATTGTCAATCATAGTGAAGAAATTTCTCCGTGAGTGCATTTAATTTAATGATTTCAGAAATGGGTGGGGGCAACTCCATCAATTTTTGGCAAGTTGATAGGCTCATTACATTTATAATAGCCAGGACTTGATCCTGCAAACCTTACTCACCAGAGTGAAAAATATTTTAAGGCCATGCCATTGTTATGTACAAAGTAAAGGAGAAATAAAGACAAAAATAAACATTTTTTTTCCTCTTTTTTCAACTTTATCATCAGCAGAACATCTCTGAAGCTGATGAAGGGGTGCTCAATCCTATTTGTTCTGAGACTCAAAGCGGTCTTCTGTTTTCTCTGATGTATGCCTGAGGTAAAAAGTATAATAACAGTAACAATAATAATAACAATAATGCACAACTCACTGATAAAAACATGTTATTAGTTATGCAGCATGGTATGACAAAGCAATAATGTGAAGGTGATGTAATCAAATACTTACACACTGCTACAACAGAACTAGAACACTTCAATATCTTGCAATGGTGTCTTTTTGCTAGATTCTGCTTCTCCATTTAGTGCTTAAATGCAGGGTCAGAGTAAAATTCAAAAGATCATCAATGCCTGTGAATCAAGAATCTTGCTGAATGCCCTTCTAGTGCCCTACTTGGACAAGAGCTGGCAGCTGGGCAACATGTGGTGATTGTAGGTCTGTAAGTCAGTGATCCTGAGGAAACAACCTGAGGTTCACTGCTCCGTTTCTGTCCTGGACTGAAAAGTAAAGTTTGGTGACTTACGGAAAAATTATTATTCAATTCAATTATGCAATTATTATTCAATTCAATTATTATTCAATTCAGTTAATCAACTATTATTATACTTTCTTTTGAGCCTAAGAGCATTTTTAAAGCATTTTCGTCTAAAAGGAGACCAAAATTGTTTGTGCTTAACTGAGAACAGCCATCTCCAAGGATGAGAGTTATCCTGTGCCAGCTGTGGTATGCAATGTTGAGAAGGAAGATAACAGGAAAGAAAGGAAGATAATGGGAAAGAAAGAGAGGGGAAAGGAAGAAAAAGAAAGAGGAACAAAGATGTGACATAGGCACAGACAGTGGAATTTGATCAGGACACTCAGATTAGTAAATTCGGTAAAAAGCCCCTCAAAGTCTTAAATGGGAAATAGACAGAGGTTTACATTTCATACTCAAGATGAGAGGTGAAAATCATTTAATTCTGGGAATCAACATATCACATAATGAGGCATACTGCAGGGTATGCACTGCCCCATAAAATGCTTTCTTGTGTAGGATCAATACAGTAAAGATGCACATTAACAGAGGCTGCATTGTGTTAGCATTATTTTATGGCAAATCCTTCCTTTACAAATTGATAGAAAGGTTGATTTACTCGTAGAGTTTAATTCTGCCCTGATCAGTGATCACTTCATCACTTGAAATGCTAGAGCAGGGGGGAATTAGAAGGGAGGGAACCAGTTTCCTATTTGTCTTTAAAATAAAAGGCATTGGACACCTGGCACCCTATAAATACTGTGACACTGTACGATGGCAAACATGGGCACAATGCAGTGCTTATTCTCAGTTGGAATCCATCTGTATGCTACAGTAGCAAGACAAAAGACGGTTGTTAGCACTTAAAGGCACCTTGACGCAGTCATACCACTTGACTGTTTTATTAATTGCCCCATCTGTTAAGTGAGAACTTTCTGACATAGGTTGCTACGCGCCCTTAAACCCCTTGGTCTGCTTCCTATTGGTTCCACATGTGCTTGTATTTGTTCTCAGTAGGCAGAGATTCCAGGGAGAAAATGAACCGCTGCAGATCGATTGCAGTATCGGTCATGCAGAAGACGTGGTAAAACATGCCATTTCAGTCTGGATTGCTGTTAACCCTTTGAAACAACGGAAAAGTAACGGGGAGAGGGAGACACAAACCGGTTATCTGCCAAAGATACTGCTGGGAGAAATAGGATTGGTATCACGACTTCTGAATTACTCATCTCGTTAGGGGCTTTCTGCCTTCTAATAATTCTTTGCAAATTACATTTCCACTGCTGCCTGTCTTAGAGCTATGTACTTTGGTATAGCCAAGCCAGACAGCATTAGGTTGATGTGGAAGATTACACTGCTGTGCTGAGTATTCTTGCCCATTCTGCACCGCCTGGATAATTCTCTGACAAAATTACAGTGACAATAGCAGTGACCAAGGCCTAGAGTGACAGAAGCCAGAGCATTTAAAGGTAAGGCCATGATTCACATCAGCAGGAATAAAACAAAGGCATAGTGCTGTTAAGTGTTTGCAGAAGGTGTAGGCCCACTTCCCTGAATTTTTTGTTGGTGTTTATGGTATTGCTTAGAACTATATTCTAAAACATGGCTTTAAAACGCATTAAGGGAGAACTTGTAGCTTGAAGATGTGGACATCAATTCAAGGCATTTCAATTTTTTGAGAAAGTGGGATGAAAATTAAAAGACCAGCTTTATCTGAACTCACAAGTAGCAAAGTGGTATTCTTATTAGTTGAAAACGGTTGGCAGTGTTGTACTTGGCCAGGGCTCTAAAAACTTGGCGACAAATTTCTGGATTTTGAAGGTGACTTCTGTGAATTGCACACGTGCATTCATACGTTTATGCTTCAGGGAGGCAAGTAGGACCTGTTTTCTCCAAAATCCAAGACAGCATAAAAATCTTCTTCTGTTATAGTGCTACAATAATGTTGACTGCAAAGCCTGCTAAAGGCTACATTAAATACAAAGGTCCACATAACCCAGTCATTTTTCATAGAATCATAGAATCATTTAGGTTGGAGAAGACCTTTAAGATCATCAAGTCCCACCGTTAACCTAGCACTGTCATGTCCACGACTAAACCATGTCCCTAAGCACCATGCCTACACATCTTTTACATACCTCCAGGGATGGAGACTCAACCACTTCCCTGGACAGCCTGTTCCAATGCTTGACCACCCTTTTGGTGAAGAAGTTTTTCCTAATATCCAACCTAAACCTCCCCAGCACAACTTGAGGCCATTTCCTCTAGTCCTATCGCTTGTTACTAGGGAGAAGGGACCGATCTCCACCTCGCTACAACCTCCTTGCAGGTAGTTGTAGAGAGCAATAAGGTGTCCCCTCAATCTCTTCTCCAGATTAAACAACCCCAGCTCCCCCAGCCACTCCTCATAAGACATGTGCTCAAGACCCTTCACCAACTTTGTTGTCCTTCTCTGGACACACTCCAGCAGCTCGATGTCCTTCTTGTAGTGAGGGGCCCAAAACTGAACACAGTATTCGAGTTGCGGCCTCACCAGTGCCGAGTACAGGGGCACTATCACCTCCCTGGTCCTGCTGGCCACACTATTCTTGATACAAGCCAGGATGCCATTGGCCTTCTTGGCCACCTGGGCACACTGCTGGCTCATGTTCAGCCAGCTGGTGACCAACACCCCCAGGTCCTTTTCCACCGGGCAGGTTTTCAGCCACTCTTCTACAAGGCTATAGCATTGCATGGGGTTGCTGTGACCCAAGGGCAGGACCTGGCACTTAGTCTTGTTGAACCTTATACAGTTGGCCCCAGCCCATCGATCCAGCCTGTCCAGGTCCCTCTGTAGAGCCTTCCTGCCCTCCAGCAGATAAACATTCTCACCCAACTTGGTGTTGTCTGCAAACTTACTGAGGGTGCACTCAATCCCCTCATCCAGATCACTGATAAAGGTATTAAACAGAACTGGCTCCAATACTGAGCCCTGGGGAACACCACTTGTGAATGGCCACCAACTGGATTTAACTCCATTCACCACAACTCTTTGGGCATGGCCTTCCAGTCAGTTTTTTTACTCAGGGAAGAGTACACCCGTCATGAGCAGCCAGTTTCTCCAGGAGAATGCTGTGGGGAATGGTGTCAAAGGCTTTACTAAAATCCAGGTAAATTTTACCATTTTTGGCACAATTAGATGAGAGGATGACATTACAGTTGAAAAGCCACCACAAAGGATGAATGCATGAGTCCTTTTGGTCTGTAGCAATGGCCAAGTTTGTGTAAGTAAAAAGGAAGAAGCTTTTATTTCATGGGACTGTTGCTCCATGCAGTCTCTGATCTTCCTTAAGTCAAGAATAGGTAGTGGGCTGATCCAGCCAATCTGACTCTCAGCAATGTGGCTTCCTCATACTGATGTAACTGAAACTGCCAATGACGATGCAGCCACTGGGTCTCTGTTTAGTTACACAGTGTATTAGCTGGGCTACAATGGCCTTCTGAAAAGGCAGAACTTATGGAGGTAAGCAGAGTTAGGTACTGGATGGCACAAGCTCTGCCAGCACTTCCTTCAAACTAGCTGCTTGTCCCAGACTCTTCTGATCTTCTTCCAATCAAAAGCCGATAATTGCACTGATTATGATTGTTGGGTAAGCTGCTGGATAGCAGGAAGTGAGAATCCTTGTAGCAAAGACCAAGGCTGTGCAAGTGAGAAGGAGAGAGATTGCATTATATGGGACTCCGGCTACATAAGGTATGGAATATCCCTTTGGTCAATTCTGGTCAGCTGTCCCAGCTGTGACCCCACCCAACTTCTTTCTCACCCCCAGCCTACTCACTCTGGCTGCCTCTTCTTCATTCCTTCCCATCAGGTATTTATACACATGTAAAGATCCTCCAGAGAATTTTTTTTCTCCAGGATGAACACTCCCAGATCTCTCAGCCTCTCCTCATATGAGAGATGCTCTAGTTCATTAACGACCTTGGTGGCCCTTTGCTTCACTCAATCAATTATGCCCATGTCCCCCCTGTATTTGGGAGCCCAGCACTGGACTCAGCAGCCCAGATGGGTCTCAAAAGGGCTGAGGAGAGGGAAAGGATCACCTCTCTTGACCTGCTGGCAATGCTCTTCTTAATGCAGTCTAGGAGGCTGTCGGCTGCCTTTGTTGAAGGAACATATTGCTGTGTCATGGTCAGCTTGTTGTCCATCAGGCCTCTCCAGGGCCTTCTCTCCAGCCTGTCAGCCCTCAGTGTGTACTGGTGCCTGGAGTTGTTCCTCCCCTGGTGCAGAACATTGCACTTGCCTTTGTTCAGTTGCCTGAAGTTCCTGTCTATCCATTTCTCCAGCCTGTCCAGGTTCCTGTGGATTGCAGCAGGACCCTCTGATGAATAAGCCTCTCCTCATTTGAAAACTTGCTGAAGGTGCAGTCTGTCCGATCATCCAGGTCATTAATGAACATGTCAAACAGTACTGGTCCCACTATTGACCCCTGGGGTATGCAACTGGTTACTGGCCTCCAGCTGGACTTTGTGCCACTCATCACAACCCTCTGGGACTGACCATTCAGCTGTTTTTTAATCTACCTCACTATCCATTTATCTAACCCATACCTCATCAAGCTGTTTATAAGTATGTTATGACAACGATAACAGCGTCAAAAGCCTTACTGAAGTGGAGGTAAATGACTTCTACTGCTCTCTCCTCATCCACCATGCCAGTTACTTCATTGCAGAAAGCTGTTGGGAATATGCTTTTATGAATCCATGCTGACTACTCCAATTAACCTTGTCCTTCATGTGTTTGGAAATGGTTTCCAGGATTATTTACTCCATCTGCTTCCTAGGGATTGATGTGAGGCTTTACCAGCTTGTTCTTCCCTAGATCCTCCTTGTCAGCTTTCTTGAAAAGAACAACATTTGCTGTCTGCCAGTCATCAGGAGCCTCCCCCGTTGATCACAACCTTTCCAAGATAACTGAGAGCAGCCTTGCATTGACATGGGCCAGCTCCCTCAGTGCTCGTGGCTACATCTCAACAGGGTCCATGGACATGAATAGGTCCAGTTTGTTTAAGTGCTCCATAACCTGATCCTCCTCCACCAAGGGTACAACTACTTCTCCTTGTCCTTTCCCACAGGCTCAGGGGCATGGGGTTCCTGAAGACTGATCTCACAAGTAAACACTGAGGTGAAGGAGGTGTTAAATACACCTGCCTTTTCCAGGTCCTTTCTCACCAGCTCCCCTCCCTCATTTAGCATTTGGCCCATGTTTTCCTCAGGCTTCCTTTTGCTGCTGATGTCCCTTTAAAAACCTTTCTTGCTATCCTCCACATTCAGAACTTTAGATTGTTCTTAAAACTATCTAAGAGAAAATCATTACTATCTTTTCTTAAAAACTTCTAGTTAGAAATAAAGCAAACACGTAATGGTACTGTATAAGCAGAGGCTTTAGGGTTGGATCGTGCCAATTTTAATGCAGTTTTTAGATGAGATTTTAGCTTTATCAAGCTCAGAATGGCTCTAACAAATGCATCAAATCTCACAGTTTATGGTGGCAACAGACCCTCTACATGGACAGAATTACAAGACTGTTGTTAGATGACTGATGATGTTCCAGTCACGTTTATCTCTTTAAAAATATACATCTGTTGAAAAATCTCAGGGTTAGCCAAGCATGAAAGTTTCCAGGTGTGCATGAAGGGTATTTAAGTTGACCTACTGTTGTGGGGGCTCCTGGCAGAAGACCATATGTGCATCTTTCTCACAGTGGACTGTAGTAAGGAGAAGTGGCAGTTTCCTAGCTTTGGAGCTTTGAGTCAGATTTACTATTCCAACATGGTTATTTTGCACGTATTGAAAGTTTTTGGCTTGTTAACACATGCCTTAATGACTCAAGGGAGGTTCCCCTGAAATTGGTTCTTGCTCAATGTTCCTTTTAATAGATATTCAATTGTAACTGCAAACCATCTTAGTGTACAGTGCTTGTTGAGAGGTATCCAGAGGCTGTCATCTTTAGGTTTTGCCTTTTTTTTAACTGAGACATCACATGGAAAAGGGTTGAGACCATTGGATCGTAACTACTATAAATATTCTGCTTTTATTTTTCAAGTCTGGAAAGAACCTTGACCAACAAAATATTAATATTCAATTTACTGGTATCTGCTAATTCTTCTTCTTTTCTAAGCTATTACTGTAAAACTGAGGTTATTATTAATGAAAATTTAGGTGGAAGAATTTGCTCTAGTCTGTTGCTGAGGGGATGAAATAAAAACACAAATACATTTATCACCACTAACCTACAAAGCAAGCTTCAGCCCAACTCAGTGAAGAACAGCACAGTATCCTCAAAAAGAGGGTCTTTTTACAGATAGAGTCAGTAAATAGATTGACACGTGTAATATATTATAAGGTCGTAAGACTTGACAGGATGGTAACTTGTGGGAAGTCACAAAAAGTAGCTGTTGGAGAGACAAGGAGTGTATTTCTCCCATGTCCTGGTCCTCCTAGCTCATGTTTTTTGCCACCAGGCTCATTCTATGAAAACATAATGTTACCGACACGGTGTAGGGGTGTGTTGATCATAAAACTCCTTAATAAACCCTTTATTTCTAGCAAAATAGGTTTTGTGTAATCACTAATTTGACAGAACATTTTAAAACGATTTATAATTAAGAGCTAATGCCCATGGAATAGAACATTGTCATAGGTTAATGGCCTCCTGCTGGTTCATGAATGCAGAAGCGTTTATTTTCCAAGCAGCAGGTGCTGATCCTCTGACAGTGTTCTATTAGAACAACATTTTTTCTATTATATAAAATGACTAATGCAGTTTTAAACATTTTATCTGATGGATGCTGGTGCATTGGCGTGACAGATACTTACTATACCATATTTGACCCAATGCACTTTTAGTGAGTGAAAGGCCTCTCTCTAGGTCCTAGATTAATTACGGATTTTGAACAGACCTTGTTATTTGCTTGGGCTGTCTAAAGAGTATTTGTTTCAATGTTTCCATTCTCTTCTTCCATTCCATCTCTTGAAAAATCCCAGCAAAACTTAAACTTCTAGCAATTCGTAAGCATTTCCATAAAACAGTTCAGGCTCTTTGTGGAAGGTGTTGAGGAACAGGAAAGAAAATAAGAAGTATATTCCCTATGAAGCAAACAAAGATTAATAAAATTATATGTTACTGGGATTGCTTGAGGGGAAACATGGTTCCAACAGTCTGTGTGCAGCCTGGGTAGTACTTTAAATCTTGCCTTTGTTATGATTCCCAAAAGTGATCAGTGCCAATTTAATAGGATTCAAGCCAGAGAACTGGTCTGTGCATTCTTCTCTTTTGCCATGAATATTTTTTTAGTCTCACAGAACAGGAACTCTCAGTAAGTGGCAATGATGTGAACTATATAACCTGACAAGGCAAGTGAAGATTATGAAATTTCAGAGTTAATGGGCTCTTCTTATACCTTTTTAATGTCAATACTGTCAAAGACTTGCAAAAACCCTTCCAGTAATACAGAGGTTAACCAGCACAGCAGCTGAGTATCCTGTTGGTTCTGAAACACCTTTCTTCCTTGTTGCAGTCCCTCACTCCTTTGAAACACTTTTTGAGTTAGCTCAGCTTCTACTACTTCCCTTTAAAAGGTATTTTTGAGTAGCAGTATAAATTCTTTATCAAAATGTAGGCAACATGGTATTTCCGTTGTTGAACACTGTATTCAGCCTTCATTAAATTAATTAAAGAAATATTCAATTTTTTTACTAGGAGAGGGAGAGAGCCCATAAGAAAGTAGGAAATGATCTTTACACATCAGTATCTCCTCGGGAATAATTGAATGCTAAGACTGCTGACCAGGCTGCAGCTATAATGATCTTTTATTAACTTTTCTACTAGTGTTCCCATTCTTTGTCTACTAAGATCCCCTCCCTTCTTAGTATGGTAGCACTCCCAGGTGGATGACAGTGCAGTAAAGAGCGGTTTTTGCTCAGCTAAAAAATTTGGAAATAAGAAAATATTTTCTCTGAAGCTTTGCAGCATTGTCTGGAAATATACCCTTTGTACACAGTATATCCAAATGTCTGGGAACAATGTGGAACTTTGGTTCACATCACTCAAAGTTTAAGTGTATATTAAAGATCAGGAAGGAGCTGGGACATTCCTATAGGATCACTGTTCACTATTAGAGATGTAACACCATTGGTGTTGGGTAACTGTGTCTGTCTGAAAATGTTGTGGGACTAATGGCTTGGTGAGATCTTATGCCATTGTTACTCTGGTGCATTAGTATTGATAAAGAGCTACTCCAGAGTTAGGCTTGCAGAAGCCGGAGCATGACTGAACCCAGGCCTCTGGTGAGACAAAGCCTTTGTCTTTCTTCTCTTCCTGAATTTCCATGGAAAGTAACTCGACAGCTCTTTATGGGCAGCCTGCATCAAAGGGAGGAAATGAATTCTGTGGAAGGGTGAGGAAGAGCTGATTCAATCCCAAAAACATAATGGGTCTTATTGAAAAGTTATTCCCGTTTAATATATCTCACGTTTTGTACTGTGGATTGTAGAGAAAAAAACTGTGCACCAAAATACCCTGGATATTACCCAGAATGTTCTCCCAGACATACCTTTTTAGTAGGGGTGAATGAGAAGGTAAGATGAGCCACAGGGAGTGTGCAAGCTACACAGGAGGAAGGGTATGAAACAAAAAGAGGTGCCAGTATAAATGACTAAAGAAAACTTGGAGTTGGGCCTCACAGCTAAGTGCATGTCTGCTGAGTCTTCTTGGGAAGATCTCACTCACATCTCCAGCACTTCCACAGCAGATAACCTAAGCTGACATTCACCTTGGCTGCATTACAGAAGTAATGTTTTCACCAGGACAAACTGTTGTTGAACAGCAGCCCCATCGAATTACTCATGCTTTCCTTTAGCAGGCATGCATGTTTTCTTTTCCATAGCAGATTTTTTCTTTTTTTCTTTTTTTTTTTTTTTTTTCAGTGCATACTAAGACATTCTCAGTCCTCCTTCCACTGCTCAGACCTGCTCACTTTGCTTCTATAGAATGGTCATGTATCATCCTCTTACAGTACTTTGACAGGAAGCAAAAAATAGTTTTGACGAATTTTGTAAAGCAGTTTTGTAAGTGTATAGGAAGTAGTTGTGGAAAAAAGTTATTGCTCTTGCCATCTTTGCCTTCTAGTTTTTTAACTTCAGTGACAAAACAAGGCCCTCATGGCTAATGATACAACTCTAGTAGGACCAGCCTCTCTCCATCCTGGCCTACAATAGACAAGAGCCTAGATATGAACAAGAGGAATTACAATATGTTTGCACACTTTACTTAGAACAGCGTCAAAATGATTAAATTGGATAAGCAATCTTTCAGCTGCCCAGCTGCCTCTGGAAAAAGTGCTTAGTAAAAAGGGTGGGATGATTTACACCAACATTAATCCTCCCAAAAAACTGTCAGTCAACAATGTTTTTCTCTCTTCTCCTGAGAAACAGGATTTGTCAGACTTCCTGACCCAGTGGTATTTAAAATATAAACAAATTAAACCAAAAAACAATAGGTGTTTTTCTACAAAGGAGCTATTCATTTGTGCTTGGCTTTTCATAAAAAAAGGTGTTACAAAAGGTCTAACTACAAAGCTATGTTAAAAACATTCTTCTGTAGGGGAACATCTTTGTTTTTTTCATCGACATTCAGCTTCTGATTGGTCTACTTCTCAGTCAGTTTGGTCCATAAAAAGGCATAAATCTGACTACTTTATTGTACTCTGATTTTTGTGACACTTCCTCCTTTTGATCAGTATCTTAGCCTAGGAGTAGTCTAAAATTAGTGGACCTACGTGTGTAGTAAGGTGATAATGTGCTAGGCAGATGATAGGATTTGTCCTTATGTCAGTGCTGTCTACTGCAGACATGAACTGGTGAAAGGGTGCAGAATTACATCTCTGAAACATGTTTCCCAGATGCGACCATATGATAGTCAGCACAGTAAAACAAATATAATACCCTACACTTAAAACAGCTAACAAAAGTCACTACACAATCCCATGCTGTACCTATAAACATTATTATGCTCCCTTCCATCCAAACAGCCTCAATCTCACAAACAGTGATGACAAATGGAATATGCTTTTATTTTCATGTGTTAGGGATAGAGTGACATAACTTGCCTGGGGCTTTGTTCTGCTTCTTGTTGTTTAAGAGGTTACCTCTTGGTCATTAAAATGAGAATTGCCCACCATTATCAGTTCTTCCACTAGGTCATAAATGTAAACAGAGGGCCAAAACCCAAACTAGAGCTACGCACATCCATGGTTTGGGCCAATGACTGAAATTTTCACACTATTATAAGAAAATCTCATGATGCATTTTTCAGTTCTCCTCTTTCTAGCAGGGAACTTGAACTCTTCAAACTTTCTGTAAAGACTCAGTTCATGATGTAAAAGGTCATTAGAAGCCCTTATTGTGGCAGGGAGACAAATACGTCTTGATGTATAGTCCTGGGAGAAGCAGGAACCTTGCTCCAGGTAGTGAGGACCCTGCTTCAGATGTTTTTTCCTGTAGGTGGTCCAGTGTTCCTCTTATTGCAAGGGGCTGGAGATGTGTGAGCAGGGGCTTATCAGTACTGTCTGTCCTGTCTTCTCACTGATCTCCATTTCTGCTTCCCGGGTGAAGGGACTCTGTGTGTATGTTTGTGTGGAGGCTCAGTGCCAGCCATGGGTGTGGGACCACAGGTCACAGGGATGTGCACCAGGGTGTCAGCAACTGGAGAGACTGGAGTGTCTGCATGTTGCCTGGGTGCATATGTCAGTGTGTTCAATTGCTAGCAAACATCAAGCCAGACTAGTGGTAAGTAGGATAAGGGGTTTGGGAGCCACGTATTGGAGTGGCTTTAACTCTGGGCTGGGTACTGTTGAGACCAGAAAGTCTGAGACTTGGCTACTGAAGTGGGTGTAGGCCCAAGCCAGCTACTGCGGAGACCAGCAGTCTGAGCTGGGTACTGGTTTCCATTGGTCTGGACCACCTGCCAGAGATACCTGTTTGTGTGTGTGTGTGTGTGCATGAAGCAACTGGGAGACAATGAGGCGCAGAGCTACTGGACAGATGTATGTCTAAGGCCAGTTACTGGAGGGTTCCATATTGAATATATACATATTTACGTATATATTTCCCACTAACAGGTTTTCATCCTGATCAGCCAGAGAGGGAACAGGATGAGGATGTTAGTGCTGTCTGTGTTTTTGTAAATGCTATTTCTTCTGTCTGTGATGCTACTTGTGTGTACTTGTATATGTGTATTGTGTGTATGTGTGCATGTCTGCCTGTTGGGAACATGTACTGTGACCCTCACTACTTGTTGGGCTTTGGACATGGAGCTGCAGCAGCCTCACCACTGTTGGGCTTCTAGATTCAGCAGCTCTGAATACATACCAACAAAATCTTCCATTATTTAGGACATTGACCTGGGGACCTTGAAGTACCATCCTCACCATCTTACACTTGGGAAAACTGAGGCAGAAAACAAGAGACATAATCCAATTCACCCAGCAGGCCAAAGGCAGATAATCTGTGGTTTTGAACTCCTAGAAAAGTGAGAGTCACCACTGCAAGGCAGTGAAAAAACAGAGCATCTCTGAGCTGAGGATACTGTAGGAGAAGAGGAGTGGACAGGAACAAAAACCTCTCAGCTCAACTAGCATGGTGTCTGTGAGAGGGAAGAGATCATAAATGTCTTCCACAGCTCAGCTCAATAGGCAGAGTTTAATATTTTGGGAAATATTCAAAGTGAAGACATTGCAAGTTTTATACTACTTGTCCCAAATCAAATCAAAGAAACAAACAGAACCAGTACACTTCTCATTAAAAGTGTCATATCTTAGGCTGGTAAGCTATTACACATAAGGTGTAGTAACTACTATAGTAACACATGCCTTATCATGCCTTGTTCTTTAATTGTCTTTCACACTGAATAGTTTTGTATTCTATCCTCTGCCTTGCTCCAAACCACATAGTAAAGAAAGCATTTCTAGCACTTATCATTAAAGTCTTTAAGACAGACCACAGTGCAATTAAACTATTGTGCTGCTGGAGGTGCATAACAGTTTGGCATGTGGTTTTTCTTATACTTCACACTTGGGTTGTGTCAAGAAACAGTGCCAAGTGGCAACATGTGAAATCTGTAGATGGTGGCTAAATATATCTTACTGTGGCTATTCTGCAGATCCTGGTTCCTTGCTTCAAGCACCACAGAGCAAGCCAGAAGCAATGGATACTTCGCTTGACTTCCTCTGTGGCTGACAAATCCTCGAGAGATTTGCACCCTGAGTTCCTTAGTTGGAGGGAAACTTGTCAGGACACGGGGCATTTTGAACTGGTGCACATGAGGATTGGTGGAGGAGACAGGAGAGAAATCCTGAAGTGAACTCTTTTACTGTTACAGGAAAATACTGTGACTGCTTGGAGAAAGCCCTCCTGAGCATCTCTGGACAACTTTATTTTGTGTGAAAGCCACCTGGAAAATCTTCCTGACTCAGTTGGAGTATGAAAACCACTTGCCAAAACATCAGTTCAAGCTCAGCTAATCACAATACTAGTTGCTAATACTAACAGCTTAATGCTGTTATTGGCTTAAGTAGCTCTTGGAACCACGGAGGAGTGAAGTGAATGTGTCAGGAAGTGTAAGACAGGGGAGGTGGATGCTGTCTTCCCTTCCTTTCACTACAAAGCAACAGTATCATAACTCATAGCTTCAGAGCTCTTCATCTGTGCATTTCTGTGTGTGATGAGATTTAAAAAAAAAAAAAAGACTGCACACAAAATAAAAATACATACACTTGCACACATATAAATATGTATATGTCGTTCACGTGTCTGCATAAGAACAAGATCCAGTGAACAGCTTGAAGTCTTCTGTGTAGTTGCTTGTGTTTCAGTAGGTATTGTTATGACATTATAATCCAATCACAACAAAATCGAGTTTGATTTTTTTCTGTCATCCAAGCCTGCCTTAATTTGACAGGGACTGTTGGTAACAGACATTCTCCTTGAAGGGAAACATGGTCCCTTCTGTCTTCTGCATCAAAATCCTGTGACGTGAGGAAGGGGCACTAAGCTGACAGTAGCACAGCAATTTTATACTGGATATTTTTGAATGGTTAAATGGCACTAGGGTTTTATTGCCCCAGGTCTCGTTCTATATCTTAGTGATGACAAAGATGAGTCACCACTGTATGGAGAAAATAAAAAGTGGATAAGGCCCCTGGTTGGGAGAACTGTGCATACAGCCTAAGTGTTTTTCTGACATTGGTTAGCTGAATCTTTGACAAGCATCCACGTCCTGCCCTGTGCCTGTTTTGGAGCAAGTGAATTCCTCATACGAGCCTAAGCTGGTTGTTGCAGTTCCTGAGATACATGTGTAAAAGTATGGGTACTGAAAATGGCTATACCTATATGGTGCACTCACATAAAAGGCTGAGGAATAATTGCTGCTCAGTCAGCAGCAAACAGAAACTGAATTAAGGTGATTTGTACCCTGATTAAATTTCTGTTGCTCACTATGAACACAGAGGTTCCTGGGCTTCAGAAAACCTCTACAGCTCTCTGGATGGTTAAAGGGAATGAGGATATTTCAAGGGTTCACCAAGGCAATTATGACCTTTTAAACCAATGGCTATCTTAGGAAAGACAAGCCAAAATCTTGAATAAAGAAAAAACTGATACAATTTCCCATGAAATGGGAACAGAGCAGCATGTTGCTGTGTAGAACTAAATGATAATATTGCTCCAGACTGGCAAACAGCTCTATTTTGTTTAAGCACAGAGCCTGGAGAACAGAAGTGCATTTATCAGTTCATGAGTGTCTGTTCCCTGTGGTACTGCAGTATTTGATCAATTACTGCTCAGAATGGGTCACAAGGCACTCTGTGATAGAATACCTTTCCAGACTGAAAACTTGAAGATTTGGGTAAGTGAGGCATTCATTTCCACAGTATTTATATCAGTAAAGCCTCAAACAACTTCACAGTTACATTACAAAAAAAGATAATTTTATTATTTGAAAATGTTGCATAAAAATATATTTTCAGTGTCCAGAATTTATTCAGACATAAATATTTTTATTTTTCTTTCTTTATCCTAAAAGTGCCCTAAGTTCTTTTACTACTTTGACCTGGGGTCTTTTTATCATTTTTTCTCATTTTAAATAATTTGCTCTGGCATAATATATGCACATATAAATACCCATACAAACACACACTTAATAATTAATTCACTTAGAAACCATATTTATTGCACTGTAGCTAAAATGAACTGCTTTGATATCACTTAGATGTGTTTTTCTCCAAGTTTATTGTGAACTGCAACATTATGGCATTTTTAGAGCATTTGGGAGGAGGTCAATCATGATTAAATTAGGATCATTAAAGAATGATGGCAAGGGTAGAGTGCGAATTATAAAGAACATCAAACAAGGGATGCAAGTAACAAAATGAATGAAGCCTGGTTTTCAGTGCATGAGTCCTATTTCAACTTCTGTCACAACCCTGTCATAACCTCAGTTGCCACCCTTAAACCTATTTGTACCTCAAACTCCTTTTGCATCTCGAGTACCCTTGGGGTATATAATTGCCTGCATCTCTACCTGACTGGGTGGGAGGAGCAGGCAAGGACACTGATCTGGACTAAGATGTGTGCCAGCCTGCTGGGACAGCTGCAGCCTCACTGAACAGGCAGCTGAACTACCAGCCATTCCCCTGGAACAGGCACTAAACTTGGGCTCTCTTTGACTCAGATTTTATGTGTATTTGTAGCCAACAGATATTTGTTCTCTAGTTTCATTTCTGAGCCAAAAAATATTTGGTGTTTTTAAATACGTATTACTTATCAGCAATTTAAAATAATTGTTGTATAAGGGGAAAACTATAATCCTTTCATTACCTTTCTGCTAAAAGAAAATAAATTAAAATGACCAGGAATATCAGAGTCAGAAGCTGCCAGAATGATCAGAAAAGATGTTAAAGATGTATAAGGATACTGGGGACACAAGGAAAGGCCATATCTGCATGAAAAAGGGAATTGTTTCAATACAAATTTGTTAAGGTTTGCCCTGCAGCTCTTGGTGGTTTTTCTAGGGCTTTCTTTGAGGGTGTGTTGGAGATATGTGCAAGCACAGAGTGTGTGAAACAGTAAGAAGGGCACAAATTCTCTACATGTAACTGCCTTAGGAAGTACTCGTAGATTCCTGCGCTGCCAAGAAATATGTCAGAGTAGACTGCTTTGTGGTACTTTGGGGCTTATGGTTTGAGGCTGGATTGGAGGAAAACTTTTCTTTGGATTTGGCTCTAGAACAGAGAATTTCTAAGAAGGAAGCAGCTGTGGCTATGCAACAGCTGGCCTATCCACAACTGCGGGTCAGTGGGGAAAGGTGCTAATGGCTTGACTATTAGTGGATCTTGGGGTGTAAACATCCAGAGTGAAATTTTCCATGAAAGGAGCAAAAATTGCTATATGATAGCTGCGCCCAGAACAATACTGATGTAATGAACCCTTTAAAGCACTCCCGTCTGACTGAGCCTTTCCCCTACACACCATACTGTCTCTAATAATAGGCTTGAATGAGAGGTTTCTCAGCTGAATGGCTCAATATTGTAACAGGAAAGGGGTCACTGAGTATGAACTACATCTAACAAAGTCTAACTGCTTAACAGAGGCCTTTTGAGGAAAGTTGTTTTGTATATGCAACTGGATCCTTTTTCATTGCCTCTCTTCTACCACCTGCTCAAAGAAACAGGACTCATGCACACTAAAAATAAAGACAATCAAAATGCTGTAGATCAGCACACCTACAAGCTTTGCAGCACTTTTGCTGCATAATGAAGGAATTATTCTTATTTCAATAAGAAAGCTGAAAACTTAACAAAAAAGAGGAGGGAATTCTTTGCTCAGTGACACACATATAAAGTTTGCCATACAAGGGTACTGAGACATTGAAAATATTGTTTCCTTTAAAGCTGGACAGTCTTTGCACAATGAGGCCACATTTTAACAACGTATTTGAGTTAGTAATAAACTGCTACAAACATTTAGGGAGCAGGTAGGTTGTGATTATAGTAGTTTAGGAGTCTATGTGTTTGAGTTCAACAATCAGACATTCTTGCTACACAGAAGGAAAAATGATCCTGCATTGGAAGCATTAGATGAGAAGGGAATGTTTTCATTAAAGAAAGTCTGAAAACTGATTTATGTCCCACTGGTTGCATCTTGTACTGGAAAAAGGAAACCCCCATAAATAAAATTGCTTAGACGGAGTTCAGTATAGTTTCCAAAGAGCCATCTAAAAAGTTTTCTTTTAAAACAAATAAATGCTGAACAATAAAATAACACTGTGTAGTCCTAGCTGCTATTCCATGTTTTAACTGCTTTGTGACTGTATTCCTCTAAGTTTCTGAGAGAACCTTCTGAAAAGACAAACTACCAATGAAAAGACAGACCCTAAAAGTGATATATCAGATGTATAAAGAAACACCTGGAAGTATCAGGACTCTTTGTGTCTCAGTAATGCCTGAAGGTCAACTCATGATTGCAATCCTGTTTTGCTGTGTACAGTTTAAACACAAAGTATATTTTCCCCAACCTACTTTAAAAAAAAAAAAAAAAAAAAGTCAAAAAAAGGAAGAAAAAGAAAAGAAAAGAAAGAAAGAGAAAGAGTGTTATTAGGTTTGTCTTCACTGCAGAACACACCTGCCTGGAGGAAGAAAGCTGCTATTGTGTATAAATTCCTTAAAAGTCAGCCTCACCATTGCTCGTCTTTGGGTGGGTGCTACCAGGGACTTACATTTATATTAATTAATCATCTTAGAAGAAAATGTGTTTAAAACTGTCTTCTAAATGGTACAGTGATTGGAAGAAGAGAGTAAAGTGGAAAAAACAATTTATGATACCCTTCTTTCAGAAAGAAGTCTATCATAGCCAAAGATACCCTATGACATGGTAATGAATTCTGTGTATTTGAGGAAAGATTTTTCTCATGAGTAAATTTTTTTTGTGTAGTTATATAGGGAAACAGTTTGTGTTCCACCTTTCCATATTAAGTTCTGCTTCTGAACACTTTATCTTCCTAGCATATATAAATGGATACCTTGTCTAAAGTTGATAATATGAATAGTAAGAAAAAATGGGAGAGTTGTGTATGTTTATAAATCTGTATCTTACTCAGCAACAATTTAATTAAACACGATCTGTAAGCTGTGTTTTGGCTTCCTGAGATAGTAAGTTGAGATATAAGCTCAAGCTCTTGCTCCAAATGCTCACTGTATTTGAAGAAATTCAGAGACAGATCCAATCTCCTCTGCTGTTTCTGGTCTGTATAATGGACTGAACCAATATGTCAAATCCAAACACTCCTGGCTTGAGCGGGACGGAAAAAATTAGTGTTGTCAGGGAATGAACTGGATAATTTTTAATGCAGTGTTCCAGAAAACATAAACTATGGCACATGTTCAGTTCCTATTTACTAACCAGAGAACTAGCTGCAGCTGTTTATTATGACTGGTTGTGCCAGTTCGATAGTATGTAATCATATTTGCATAAAGATAAAAAGGAAGGTGTCATAGAACAGAGTTTAGCCATGTTTTTACCATGTATTAAAGGTAATTTCAGAGTAATTAGATATAATTTGTTAAAGAATTCTTCACAGCAAATGATGACTCTGATTTCATAATTACAGGACAATGCTTACTATGGCTTTCAAGGCAGAATAAAACATACCTGAGTGGGTAGTGTCCCACACTAGACAGATCTAATGTTGCTGTGAAAGACAGGTGTTTTGTCAGATTTCAGCTACACACTTTCACACCTGCAATGCATTAACCATAGCAGTGATGTTAATGAAGACCAGGTGCTTCTTCCACCCTCCAGCCGAGGAATTGGCATGAGTGTTACTGTGTGCTACCTGGGAGTCTCCCAGTTGTCTCTCCAGATGGGCTTCAATGCCTGCCAGGAGGTGTCCTTTCAAACTTCTGGTATGGGAAGCAGTTCAGGTTTAGAACAATGGAGCAATCACATAAGGTCAGACAGAGAAAAGCCAACATCCAAGCTCATGACAAACAAACATGGTGGCCACTCAGGGAGCAAGCAAACAACATGTAAGAAAAAATGTACTTCATTGAGGGTATGCAGCCATATCTCTTCTTTTCATACCAGGATCTTGGGCAGGAATCTGAGTGTCCAGAAAATATCAATAAAATAGCTATAAAAGCTGCAAGATGATAGATATCAAAAAGATGCCATATTATTGACAGCTGTCAGATACAGTCCAGTTGAAGGGTCTTTATTCCTTTAACATCTGAAAGTTTGCTATTTAATCTGGAAATGAGTAATGGATGTCTTGAGCAAGACTTATTTTTAGTAAAACACAAGGTTTTCCTTGTGATTGTGCCTACACAGTTTTAATATTCTGTTATGGAACATGAACATTTTTTTAAAGGCATTCTTTACACAGCAATCTTTTCCCCTTTTCTTTGCATTTCCACGTGTTAGATATGGGGTTGTTCACTCCCTGCAATTTATAGCAGTTAAGGAAAAGTTAATAATGGCTCTGAGAAGAGAAAAAAAAAGAAACCTATTGAAAGGGAAAAGAAAGGGGAAAAGGTCTACATTCTCAGCAGGAGCTTAGTTAATTATCCGACTCCTTCCCAGCCACTTCTGGCACGTGACACTACCTCAGCAAAACAATTAGCCTTTCCACACTGAGGGGAAAAAACAGGAATGGCGAAATACCAGAACGTGTGACATAGTGCTTAACTCTAAAGTCCTAGTTAAGTTACAGCAGACCTGAAGCACTGCAGATATAGGGCTTGTTGTTTTCTCTTTGCTTTTAATTATTACATTCTTGAACTGCAAATACAGAGTGGGAGGAGACGGAAGTTGGGTGGAAGGTATAGTTTCGAAAGGCTAAGCTGTATTCTAGTGCATGTAATGGATCCTATTGTGCTGTCCAGTTAATGAACCCTCTTGTACTGAACTCTGATGCAGGAAAGAAGTGGAATCACCCAATGTGCTTTCTTTCTCTGCTCATTTGTTACTGACTTTATTCTGTTTTGGGATGCTTATGGAATCCTTGGCCAAAAATTCCTTGGGCCATAATACGTTTAAACCATTTTAAACCAACAAATCAATCTGCATATATAATCTGACCTTTGCAGATCTACATTTTTGTTTTGATCTAATTTTTTTTTCTGAAATTTAGTCAGCCTCATCTTGATCCCTGGGAAAGTGATGGAGCAGCTAGTCCTGGAAACTATTTCCAAGCACATTAAGGACAAGAAAATCATCATGGGCATGGTTTCACCACAGGAAAGTCATGCTTGACCAACTTGATAAACTTCTACGATGAAATTACTGGACTGATAGATGAGTGGAGAGCTATGGCTATTGCCCACATAACTCCAGTAAAGCCTTTGACGCTGTGTCTTGGTTTCAGCTAGGATAGAGTTAATTTTCTCCTTAGTAGCTGGTATAGTGCTGTGTTTTGGATTTAGGATGAGAATAACGTTGATAACACACTGATGTTTTGGTTCTTGCTGAGTAGAGTTTACACTAGTCAAGGACTTTTCAGCTTCTTGTGTTCTGCCAGGTGCATAAGAAGCTGGGAGGGAGCACAGCTGGGACAGCTGTCCCAGAGTGGCCAAAGGGCTATTCCATAGCATATGACATCATTCTCAGTTTATAAGCTGGGGGAAGAAGAAGGAAGGGGGGACACATTCGGAGTGATGGTGTGTGTCTTCCCAAGTAACTGTTATGCATGATGGAGCCCTGCTTTCCTGGGGATGGCTGAACACCTGCCTGCCGATGGGGAGTAGGGAATGAATTCCTTGCTTTGCTTTGCTTGTGTGCGCAGCTTTTGCTTTACTTATTAAACTGTCTTTATCAGCCCACGACTTTTCTCACTTTTACTGTTCTGATTCTCTCCCCCATCCCACCGGGAGGGAGTGAGTGAGCAGCTGTGTGGTGCTTAGTTGCCGTCTGAGGTTAAATCACAACACGCTGTCTCCTGAAAGATCCTTGTAGACAAGCTGTTGATGTATGGGCTGGATGAGCAGGCAGTGAGGTGGACTGAAAACTGGCTAAATGGCCAGGCCCAGACAGTGGTGATCAGTGAAACAAAGTCTAGTTGGAGGCCAGTAACTAGCAGTGTACCCCAGCGGTCAATACTGGGTCCAGTTCTGTTTAACATCTTCATTAATGATCTGAATGTTGTTGCTGCTGAAACAAAACTAGGAGGAGTGGCTGATACACCAGATGATTGTGCTGTCACCCAGAGGAACCTTGACAGGCTGGAGAAATGGGCCAACAGGAATTTCATGAATTTCAACATGGAGAAGTGCAAGGTCCTGCACCCGGTGAGGAAGAACTCCGTGCACCACTATATGCTGGGGACCGCCCAGCTAGAAAGCAGCTCAGGAGAAGAGGATCTGGGGATCCTGGTGGACACCGAGTTGAAGAGGAGCCAGCAATATGCCCTTGCAGCAAAGAGGGCAAACGGGATCCTGTGCTGCATTAGACAAAGTGTTGCCAGCAGGTTGAAGGAGGTGATCCTTTCTTTCTCCTCAACACTGAGGAGGCCTCACATGCAGTGCCAGGTTCAGTTCTGGGCTCCCCATTACAAGAGAGACATGGACATACTGGAGAGAGTCCAGGAAAGGGCCAGAAAGACGATGAAGGAACTGCAGCATCTCTTCTACCAGGAAAGGCTGAGAGAGCTGAGACTGTTCAGCCTGGAGAAGAGAAGGCTCAGCGGGGATCTTATTAATGTATATAAATACCTGAGGGAAAATGCGAAGAGGACAGAGCCAGGCTCTTTTCAGTGGTGCCCAGTGACAGGATGAGAGCCAATGGGCACAAACTAAAACACAGGAGGTTCTCTCTGAACATCAGGAAGCACTTTTTCACTGTGAGAGTGACCGAGCACTGGCACAGGTTGCCCAGAGAGGCTTTGGAGTCTTCATCCTTGGAGATATTCAAAAGCTGTCTGGACATGGTCCTGGACAACCTGCTCTAGGTGGTCCTGCTTGAGCAGAGCAACTGCCAGATGACCTTCAGACGTCCCTTCCAACCTCAACCATTTTGTGATTATGTGATTCCATGATTATGTGATTTTTACCTGATCCCTCTTTCCATCACTGACCTGAATACCTCACACAGCAGCCACTGTCTTCCTAGCTGCAAAAAAAAAATGAATGCAAGTCTAGATGCTGTTTATATATTTGACCTTTGGGACAGCAGTTACACTGAGTGGGTGGAGTTTCTCTGTAGGAGCTTAAGACTGCTCAAATGGTATGTCCTTTCCTTCAGTGGCCTCTGGATGAAACATTTTTGCATAGCCTTTGTAACTCATTAAACTCCAGCTTGCATTGTAGCCAGCATATGTTCTAGGAAAATAAAATGCCCTTATTGAAATGATTAGAACTATTACTATTAATATTTGTGTTCATGCAGCAAGATTTTTATATATTAATATTAAAAAATTCTGCTGTGTTATAGATCATGTTCTTGTTTTTACTTGAAGTGATAGTGCAAATGCTGTCTTTTATAACAAAGTATTATCCTTCCCCACTCTCTGAGAAAAATCTATATTTTAAGACGAGATTCAAGAATACATATTTATCATAGTTTTGAAGTCTAATCCATTAAGAATATTTTCAACGAATTTGAATTTTGGTGAATGTGCCTTTCTGGGTCCACTGACAACAAAAGCAGCAAAATATTGAAAATTAGAAGTTTGTGTATGTTCAAATTAATAACCTGCACCATCATGATTACACATGAGATGAAACAAACTAGACGATCGCACCAGGCACTGTCAGTAGGGTTTTATTCTGCACTGCATAGTAATTGTGCTGAGAGTGTGATATATATCTGCAAATGAGACAGAAATCAAGCATAGCTGATTAATTAATGTTTTTCTTAATTTTCAGGTCATTTTGTTGTAGCAACCTGAAATGGTGTTTTTTTGTTTTGTGTGTGATTGGACACAATTATGAAGTATGAAAATATTTTAGTAATTGAAAATTGGAGACAAAGAAAGCTCAAAGATCATGTTTTTGCTAGATATTAAGGTGTTTAAACATTTATCTGCATAGTTAGACAACTAATGGGATATTTTTGAAATATTTCTGGTTGTCCTAATGCCTTTTTGGCACTTAAGAACTGATCCATAGGTACTTACCCAGAAGACTCCCTGACAGAGCAGCTCCTGAACTGGGAAGAAGAATGCAGAACACCTCACAGAGTTCCTGCTCTAGTGTTGGTCCTCATTGTCCATCCTGTTTGAACCTCTGGCTCAACAAAGTTATTTCACAAATTTTTACAGAATCTTTATAACTTAATGATAATAATTATGGTAGTGGAACAAACCAATGAAACACCTAGGCCAATCTTCTGCCTATGACAACTTCCAAGTATTTCAGTGGATGGCACAAATTACTTGCAAAGCACAAAGTCATGGAACTAATGCCAGCTGATAATCAGCTTTGTTTCCTGAGGCATGAGGTCTGCTCATCTCAGATACAGATGTAAACTGAACAAGAGAGTGCCCTGCCTCCCCTTCACTGTTCAGGGATGACAGTTTGTGGCACCTGTGGAACAACCGCTTTAGTCTCTGGCTCGTGCTGACTAGCTGTGTATGACAGTGATACCCCTATGTCCAGGTTCTCTGCCATGGAGAGACACAGTCTGCGTTATCATATCTTCCTCCCCCAGCCAAAACTTTACTCTCCAACTCTTACATCAACAGCATAAAACACAATTGCAAATATTCATACTGCACCTAATAGCTGACTTTCATAAGAATGCCTGATTAGGCCCCGAGGTATCCTGCACCTGGACCTCCAAGGGTTTCCTTCTAAAACAAACACTGCAGCTGTTAAGAATAAATTCCACTTGTTCTGGTCATTGTACCCTGAAGCACACTTCCTTCAATCTGTCCTGTTTGTTTTTTTTTTAACTGCCTGTAATCTGTTTGGACAAAAGGCTAGATGTGAAGCCCCTTCTCTTCCTTCGGGGTCTTTGGATAGTTAAAGTGGAAGAAATGGCATCGTATGCCTATGTGTCTGAGTTTTAACCTCCCCTGACTAACAATGAGAATATTGCAGTTTGCAATTGTTCTCACTCATAAAAGAGATGAAGAGATCTTTCTCACAATGGAGTGACAGATTGAAAATAATATTTTTGCTCTGGCTTTTTTCCTTCCTATACTACTGCATTCTCTGCAGATGCTCTGCATATTCTGTCCCCTGTGTCTTCCTGCAAGTTTGGTAACTGACAGCAGCCTCTAACAATGTAGTTAGTATTCCTTGTCCTCACATGCTGTTCTCTAATGCATGTAGTTTTCCTTCTTTTATTAATAACACTATTTTGTACTATTGGATGTGTAGCCATGTCCAGCTGAAAACTAATACACAACATTTGCATTTAGAATGATATTTCAAATGACGACTCCTACTACAGCATCCATCTCTCCTTTGAAAAATCTACCTGAACTAGTGGCGCTTTCATTCTCTTTGTTCACTTTGCTGATGCTTGCAAAATGATGTAAGGTTTTGAAGTTTTTTCTTCATGTGTTAGTTATGGTGTTGACTTTTGCTGTTTGCAATAGCACATGAAGATCTACCTGGTTAGTGTTTTTCTCTATGATGTGGAGCTCTTAAAGCCTTTTCCTCTTGTAATATTTTGCATTTATTAAAAAGTATTCAGTGCCAGAACACTGTTGGCCTTCCATAAGCTTTGGCCTCAGACAGATGACTGCTTATATTGGTTAACTATTTATTCCAGCAGTTATTTCAGATCTGGTCCCTCCAATCTCTACTATTTAACCCTTCAGCTTCATCTAGTACTGCCAAATATTTTCTTCTCTTTATAGCCTCTGTTTGACATTATCCCACTCATAAACATCATATAACACTTCTGATAAAACCATTTGTTAACAGTTTTCTTCCTAGTCCTCTCTAGAGAAGTCAAATGAAACCTCAGGCAGAACTTCAAATTAAAAACATCAAATACATCAGCCCAGGCTAGCTCCGAATTGATATTGTCATCTTTGAACTATTCTTCCCTTTGTTGGGACTCTTGTTTGCAAATACAGATGGGACTGCTATTTACATATACCTAAACAACCTAGTGGATACTTCCTTGGTTCATCTGGTCCTTTGTAGTGCTAAGTGATCACTCATTGCTTAAGATACTTGCAGGAGTTACGCTTTATTCTGTGAAGGACTTCAACTGTCTGTGAATAACAAAAATTGCTTTGCAATGGGTCGACTATGATTTTTCATAGAATCATAGAATCATAGAATTGTTAAGGTTGGAAAAGACCCTTAAGTTCATCGAGTCCCACCGTTAACCTAGCACTACCGAGTCCACCACTAAACCATGTCCTCGAGCACGATGTCTACACGTCTTTTAAATACCTCCAGGGATGGAGACTCAACCACTTCCCTGGACAGCCTGTTCCAATGCTTGACCACCCTTTTGGTGAAGAAGTTTTTCCTAATATCCAACCTAAACCTCCCCAGCACAACTTGAGGCCATTTCCTCTAGTCCTATCGCTTGTTACTAGGGAGAAGGGACCGATCTCCACCTCGCTACAACCTCCTTGCAGGTAGTTGTAGAGAGCAATAAGGTGTCCCCTCAATCTCTTCTCCAGATTAAACAACCCCAGCTCCCCCAGCCACTCCTCATAAGACATGTGCTCAAGACCCTTCACCAACTTTGTTGTCCTTCTCTGGACACACTCCAGCAGCTCGATGTCCTTCTTGTAGTGAGGGGCCCAAAACTGAACACAGTATTCGAGTTGCGGCCTCACCAGTGCCGAGTACAGGGGCACTATCACCTCCCTGGTCCTGCTGGCCACACTATTCTTGATACAGGCCAGGATGCCATTGGCCTTCTTGGCCACCTGGGCACACTGCTGGCTCATGTTCACATGGCTGTCAACCAACACCCCAGGTCCTTTTCCGCCAGGCAGCTCTCCAGCCACTCCTCCCCAAGCCTGTAGCATTGCATGGGGTTGTTGTGACCGAAGTGCAGGACGCAGCACTTAGCCTTGTTGAATCTCATACAGTTGGCCCCGGCCCAAGGATCCAGCCTGTCCAGGTCCCTCTGTAGGGCCTTCCTACTCTCCAGCAGATCGACACTTCCACCCAACTTGGTGTCATCTGCAAACTTACTGAGGGTGCACTCAATCCCCTCATCCAGATCATCAATGAAGATGTTGAGCAGGACCGGCCCCAACACTGAGCCCTGGGGAACACTACTTGTGACTGGCCGCCAACTGGAGTTGACTCCATTCACCACCACCCTCTCTTTTCTGAGAAGCTTAACTATTAGGCTACAGTTCCAGTCTGTAAGAGAAAATGTCAGTTCCCAGTCTGTAAAAATGCTTGCAAGAGGGGTGAGTAAGATCATAATCCTTGATATGTTACAGGAATCAAGTTAAACAGAGGTTTGAGATGAATATGCCGAGATTATCTCCCAGTGTGACAATAGAAGACTTTCAAAATAAAATTTAGATTTTATAAAAGTAAACAGTAGGGTATTTATCTTTTGAAAGAGAAACATAAAATGTCAGAGGAAGATAGAATAGGTTTCTTTTTAAAAATATTGTTTATACACAGCTTTCCCACTTTCCACTCTGGCCTAGCAGGTAGGTCCCATGCTTGTTTTGAATTGGTTTCCATAACCTTCAGAGTTTTGGCGGCACTGCAGTCTCCTCTGGTCACCGGACATTCCTTCTGTCGCATCTGGCTTGTGCGGCTGCTCACTCAGCCTTTCCCAGGGCGTGCTCCCTTCCCGTGCAGCCCCCAGCGCTCCATCCCTCTCGCTGGGAAGGCTCACCTGAATGCTTCTTATGAGAGGAACATAGTGCAAACCAAGAACTAAACAAAACCAACCTACCGTCCACCACGGGAGTACTGCTTATAATTGAGAGAAGAGAGGGCTAAAGTCCACATGCACAGTAAATTGTGACAGTGCTTCATTATGGAGAGGCCATTCAGAAACTCTGCATTCTGGGATCTGCTTTTCTCCCCAGACAGTTTTGGGTTTTTTTTTTGTTTGGTTGTTTGGTTGTTTTTTTTTAAAGTGAAAGATTCCTGAGAAGTGCATTATTCAGTGTAAATTCAGTTTGGCCTTCAAGCCACATGCTGGATTAAAAGTGTTATCTTTCCAAGTACACAATTGTTTTTAATTACCCCGCCAATGAAGCTGCACAAACAGCAGTCGGGTCACACCGTCCAGCATGGCTCATAAGTTTTATGAGCTGTGTTGCACACATCAACAATGTGTGCAACCACCTTTCACAAAACAACACACTAGGTCTCAGCCAGATACTACTTTTACTCTGGATGGCCCCAATGGCATGTCTTCTTGCAAGGCTGTCGTATAACTTCAATATCTACCATTTACATTGTTACCAATCAACTCAAGCTCCCATTACCATGGCTTTGTCCTAAATTTCAAACAGTCCCTGACACTCTTTACCCCTAGCATACATGCACTGTGTCCTTCTGAGTGACTTAACACTGTCCATGAAAACAGTAGTCAAAATATTCAGGAGCTAGAGTGAAAACAGCTTCCTATCCCTTCCACCTGAGTTTATCCTGAAGGTAATATAGACATAGGTTACTCATATTTTGTTCCCAGTTCTGAGACAGGCCTTTCATTAGGATGAGCTTCTGAGACTCTTGAAGTTCTCTTTTCCACTCAAAATACGTACTTTCTCCACTTCTGTATTTTCATTTCTTCAGTAAAGTTCTTAGGTATTTGTTCAGCACCAACAGCACAGGGGGCGTACTGTTCTTTAGGTCCCCAAGGCATAATTGGTATTTGGGCTCTTCATAGAAGCATATAACTCTCGTGAGAAGTGTTTAACATCTACAAAGGAGAAGTGTTGCAAGCAGTCATTATCTTCCTATCCAGATTTCCATTAGAAAAACGGTTTTTGAAGTGTCTCTCTGTTTTTCATGTAAGAATTTCTAATAGTGAAATTACTGCTCAACAGCAAAAGTCCTACCAATTAGAGGTGGGAGAAAGAAATCTTCAGGTTTTTCTTTCTTGAAAAAAAAAGGTGAAAAAAGCAAAAAAATTGAAGGAGATTTAATTTCCTGCTAGCTCTCACAGCGTGGCTGAGTGTTACTTAGCAGTATGGTGATAGAGGCTGCAGTGGAGATCAGGCCATACTGCTAGGCAATGCATATGCAAGCAGTGTACTGGTTGTGTTGAAAGTGTGCCACAGGTAATCAATAAGGTCTTCTCTGAGGTCAGTCTCTTGGTAATATAATTCAGAAATCAGGCTGCTGCTCCCTTCTAGTTTAGCTGTCCTTGTTCCTACCTGAAGATATAGGGACCTGGCTGGGGTGCGTAGCCAGAGTCAAACAGGTGAATGATCCCAGAGCAGTGATAAAAATAAAAATGGCATATGAAGATACAAGGGAGAAGGATAGGAAACAGGCAGGGAGAAGTGCATTGAATTAATTTTCCTTTGGGAGTTTTACCCACTGTTTATAGAGACGGTAAGGCAGTTAAAGGAAAGAATGCTGCAAGGATCAGCTAGACAGCGAAACTCAGGAGAGTGTGAGTACACAGGACTGGGAAAGCAGTCTGAAACAATCTTCCAAATCAGTAAATGCCGAGGGCAGCAGGAGACTGACCTTTTACTGTAATCAATGTCAGCTGCAAGTTGTAATTTCATGATATTAATTACAACCGAGCATAATTCTCGAGTGTTACTGGTGTGTTTCTTCTGTTGGCATTAAAATTTCCTCTTTTCCTCTCCTTCCTGCTCCACTCCAGTCCCCAC
This sequence comes from Platalea leucorodia, assembly GCF_965183815.1. NCBI lineage: Eukaryota > Metazoa > Chordata > Aves > Pelecaniformes > Threskiornithidae > Platalea > Platalea leucorodia. Next base: position 35,480,902 of record NC_138858.1, on the reverse strand, counting down.
CTCCTGAAACAGGATCGAGTTTCAAACTGCTCTCTGAGATGAAAAAAAAAAAAAAAAAAAAAAAAAAAAAGGAAGGGCCCAGGAAGGGAAAAAGTAGTTTGTACATCTTGTGGTTTTTAGGGCCTCCTAAGGAATTCCCAGTGCTGGCCACCTCTAACTGCAAATGCTTATCTATGAATCAAACTTTATAGTATCAACTCTAATGTTATGTCTTTGTAGAAGGAATTAAATCACTATTCAGTGGACAAATTGCTGGAAAATTCCTGCTTGAGTAATTTGTACCTCAGACAAGTAATGAACCAAATGATTTGGATAGAATCAGAAGGAACCTGCAGTTTTAACACTTTGAATCAAAACCAAAGTTCAGTTTGAGGTTTGGGTTAGAGATGTACCCAAACCGCCCCCCTTGCTATAAATAACTCCACATTTTACAGAGGTTTGATGTAGGTTTGGATCTGACTTTGGGGTTTGGACTCATTCCAAGTTTGGATTTTTGTCATGTCAAATGTGTTGATTTGCTGGAAAAGCAGGGAACACTACTTGTGTAGGCAGACAATTTTAAGGACACTTGTAAGGACACAAATTAGCATCAGGTATATTTTTTTTTCTCTGATTCATTCTAAGAGTCAATAACACCACTGTGAATCTGAGGAGAGGAGGAAAAAAGTTTAATTGTATTAATGAAAGAACTTTAGTATAAATTACATTCACCCAGCAACAGAGCTTCTAAATGTTCGTTCTTCCAATTAAACTTTTACATGCAGCAGTTGCTTTACAGGACCAGGATGTATGCCAGTCTGTTCTACATCCTGCTGAGAGGTAAAGGAATTCTGATTTTAATGGATATGAAGACTGCTTATCTGTCAACACACTTTTGCCAAAAATAGCAGAATGAAAATTTGCGTAAATGCAGACATAAACTATGGGGAACATATGCCTCATCATTTTAATATTCAGGTACAAGAAGACCACAGGATAGGATAGGGAGATCTTTGCCATGTCATATTTCCACTTTGGAACCCATTAGGTTTGACAGTTATGTCTTACTGTTTCTGGTACTTGCCCTGAGTTAAAACATCAAGTTTTTTTGTTTGTTTTGTTTTGCACCTTAGAGGCAGAAAATAAAGATTAGTTTGACCATGAGCTCAATCTGAGACATTGGAGGTCTGAGTTTTTTCAAGTGTCCAGTGCATGCTTCTTTAGTTGGTCTTGCAGACATTAAGCACATTTTAAAAATCTTTCTTAAGCTGTCCCAGGTTGGACACTCTCAGGACATGTCACTCTCTCAAATTCCTTTAGCTAAAAGAAACACAGTTTGTTGAGTCACTTCAATATTAGGATACTGATTCACATATTTATAAGGTAACGAATTTTCCCTCAGATAGCTTTCTGTTTACTGTAGGAAAAGAACCTCTTGAGTCTAAAATCAACCACGTAGTTTTTGTATCTGTTTTCTTTCTACCCACAGTTTGCTACTGTAACAGACATTCACAAGAAAAATGACAAAAATAACATGCATTTTCTTTGGCGTTTCTCTGTGTGAGGCCACCTGGGACACTGTTTACACAAACCAAATGACAAGAGAAATCAATTAAATAGAATATCCCTTTAAAACATTTACTTCCACTGTGTTTGTTGGGGTTTTGTTTTGTTTTGTTTTGTTTTGTTTTGTTTTGTTTTTAACAGAGACAAATTTCTTTCTTCTTGCACATAAAATACATAAAATATCTGTATATGGAGTGGACATGAAAAAAAAAAAATTAGGTAGGTGTACTGGGAAACCTGACTGGCTGAAGGGGCCAAAACCCCACCAATTTGCTGGGAATAGGTTTCGAGCTGGCACATCTTCTAGCAGCACCTCAAAGCTGGACAGGCACATATTTCCCCTTTTCAGTCCCTTTCCTGCTTGGCTGACTTAATATGGAGGATTTGTGGAGGGATGTTTTTAATGGCAGGATTTCATATGGTAAGAACGTCATGCAGGAAACGAAATTTGGCATGTTGGCATCTGCTAAAGGCATTCGGCCCATCTTGATGTATGAACGCCTGACATGACCATGACGATGCTGTCTCTTAAAATTTTATCTTAAAGACTTAAACGACTCTGTTGTTGTGAATGTTTCTAGGGATACAAATCTCTTTTCCATGCTCTAAACGAAAGCCAAAAGTGACAACTGACAATGATGTAAGTGTGAATTTTAGGTAGATCAGAGTCCCTCCTGACTACCTCAAATAGTTTCCTGTACTGAACATTTAAAAAATAAAAAAAGTGCGGATCCCAAATCAAACTCTGAAACTTTCTGCCTGTGTTTGAAATATTGTATCCAAATATTTATTGAAAAGACTTGTTTACAAAACGTTACATCTGCTGTTTGGATTTCATCACCCAGTTTATACCTACTGTGTAGATGTCATCTATGTATTGGTTCATTGTGAATATTGTCCTAGGGAAGTGTTTTCACTCCTGACTACTTTATATGCTAATGTTGGTTTTGTGCAACTTCAGTTTTTAATTTTCACTTTTTGGGTGTCAAGTAATATCAACACTGTACATTTGTAGGCAGCTACATGTGCATCCTTCACTCTTAGAAACAGGTTACAGATATACAGATTTCTGACCAGAAAGAAATTCTTCCTTGCCAGTTCAGACACGAAAATTTGTGTAACTTCTTTTCAAATGGATTAGATTTATTTTATCTATATTTTTATTGCCTGTTACTGCTGTTAAACTCTAGGAGGATTGTGCATTGCATATAATGCTATCCTTTTTCTGCGCTGTTACACAACAATCTTCAAATTCCAAAATAGGCCTTTTGTCATGTCTCAAGATAATAGCAAATAATGAGCTTTAAATCTTCTTTTGTTTTTTATGTTGCCATGTTCTTTCTAGAAAGGAGAGTGTCATCAGCTTGTGTTTCACAACAAACAGCCCCAAAACTTGTTTTATTTTTCTCCGTTTCTTAGGAGTGGGATTGGGAAGGCTGAAGTTGTTTGAACTGCTTTCTGTGCTTATCTGTTTGCTAGTGTCTTGGAGGCTCTTTCTTCATACCTATTTGGCTACAATGCTGGTAAAGCATGGAAAACAATAGAGCTACTGGAGAGGTTTATGAACACTCAGATGTATTCTCTTTTGTCAGCAAGCTGTTGTAAAGAGGGATGGTTACATAGCTTGTGTAGTTCCCCTATTATCCCCAAATATGAAGAGGGACAATGTGGCCATATAGATGTTGAATAGGGAGCTAGGTTACCTTAAAATTAGAAAACTTAAAAGAAGAAAGGAAGGATTTTATTTAGGTTCCAATGCATATGTCAAAATAATGTGCGAAAATAAGATTTCACTTTCATTTTTCTATGCTACATTTTATGTTACTAATCTATTTTGCTTAGAAATGTTTTTACTGGATTATGAACAATTTCCCTTTTAAATAAGTATGTGTGTGTGTTTTTACAGGAGGTTGTTGGCAAAATATGTAGCTAAGGCTCAGTTTGTAACCAGAAAAGAAAGGTATTAATGCTCATTGCACTTAATTCAGTGGGCTGAGCCAATCAACATTCAAACAGGTGAAGCCAAATTTGATCCATTTCCAAAGAAATGCCTTAAGTCCTGAAGGAGACAAAACTCTGCATTCTCTATGTGCTTACCAAACTACAATGCAAGTAAGGTCAGTTGATTAGATTTTTTTTTTTTTTTTTTTTTTGCAACAGTTCTACACCTGAAACTGACAAAAAAGCTGTTTCCTTGATATCAGAACTTTTTCTTGTGACAGAAATTTTTGAAATAAGGTGTTCACATTCTCTACCAGATTTAGCTTTTATACAACACTATATTACCACCATATCAGGGTTGGGTGTAATGGAAGACAAGTATCTGAGATTTTTTTACATTCTATTGCATTTAAAATGATCAATTAACTTTGTTCTGATGTGGAAGATGAGCAAATTTGGAATTCTGAGTGGAATGAAACCACTGTTTCTGTTAGTTCCCATAATAACAGATCCTGAACCAGGCCAGCTGGCATGCTCTCACCTTGAAAGGTGTCAGCACGACCCTTGGAATGCTTGGATGACCTACTCATACAAATAAGCACTTGGATCTGTCACATGCTGGTGTCAAGCTCTGCCTCATCTTGTGGTCTGACAGCTGTAATATTCTGCCCATCATGTCTCTCCACCCTGGTTTGCTGAAGTGCCTTAAGGATATTGAACCAGAGTAAGCCAGGTGCATCCATTGACTTATACTTGGTTTTAGAAAGTGGATAGCAATGTGTGTTTTTTGTTGCTGTCATTTTTGTAATATGCTGCAGGCTAGCTAGATGGAAATTACAAACAATTTTATGATAGGTCATGGTGGGGGTCTGCAGACATCCATTACCATACTGTCACCCTTTGAAGTGACTCTGCTTCCTAGTAAACAAATGGCTTTTTCTGAGTGCCTCAACTGTTCTCTGCTTCTCAGGAGGTGGGAATTCTGTGACAGGCAGAATCTACACTTGAATAGTAGTGTGTCTGATAAGTTCAAAGGGTCTGCTGCAGCCCCTTTCCAGCGGTTTCAGTGGTATACAATTAATTGATTTGTAGTATCAATGTGCCATAAATAAGATGTCATTAGTGGATCAGCAAGAAAAAAAACCAAAACAAACAACTTAGGAATCAACTGTGAGTGTAAACGTGTACTGCACAGTTAACCTGAATTTTTGGCATGCACATCTAACCTGAATTAACACCCAAGACTGCAAATGTTCCCAGAGCAAAGCCCTACCTCTGATACCACAACACCGTTGTTTCTGCTGTTGACCTGTTTGGGCTTGAGGATATCACCTTTATCCTAAAACATCCCAATATTTCTCCCCAATCATTGCAGCAATTCCTTCTAGAGGAATGGTGCAAAGTGAGCTAGAAGACCATCACCATAAGTGAGGTGTTACAAATACTTCTTCTTCCAGGAACCATACTTGATGGTCTATATTGGCACCTTGCTTTTTAACCACTTAAATGTATTTCGATGACTGCTGCAGCACCTGAAAGTGGTCAGAGATACAAGTGGTCTTGTAGTAGTTTCTCTGGAAAGCCACAATTTCAGTTTAGATTTGAGATTTAGTCCCACTTACAGCAGGAAGTTGGACAAGGGCTATGGGAGATAGTGAGGTGCAGAATATCAACCTAAGAGGAAATATCACTTCACTAATGGGAAGCAGGAACTGGGGATGCAATGCAGAGATTGGTACTCCTGGAGGACACTGAAGAGGTACATTTTGCTGCACTAGGTAAGGCAGGGAAGATTACCAACTGTCTGTGGAAGACCTAAAGTCACATTTGCATGATGCTACTCTGAGTTAATAAAATTTCTGTTTCCAAGGTGATTAAAGTGATGAAATGTCCAATTATGACACAGCACAAATAAACTTGTGAGAAGATTTTGAGTGAGAAGTGAGTCACTTCTTCCAAAGGGCTTTTCTACCTCTCGAATGAATATTAGGTAACTTCAATAACTGTCATATAGGGCAGTATCAAAGAGCTGACCACAGATGTGAAGTTGTATGAGCTCATTTGATAATTGATTTTTTTTTTTTCTTAAAATTTTCTAAGTCCTAGAGTAATTGCTCTTGCAAGGAAGGACTGAAGTTGAAATATTTATCTATGGAATTTCATGCTGATAGTTTATTCTAGTATAAAGTGGGAAGATGAGTTCGAAATCTTTTTCATGCTCTATTAATTAAGTGCCTAGAAAATTATTTAATTGACTTTTCATTTCTTTTACCAATCCCCTGCTGCTGACACAACTTTTGACACTTGGGATTCAGACTTGCTCTTTGGGCAGACTGGTTCTTCAATATATCAAAATGTATAAAGTTTTTCTTGTTGGCTATGGATTTTCCTCCTCTTCTCTAAAAATCATCAGTGGAGCATAAGCCTTATTTCACTTCTAGTTCCATGCTACAATCTATGATACTACAATCCCGGAATGGATAATAGAACTTTTTTCTCAGTTAATGTTTTCACTTGTTACAATCCTTTTTACATCTGTTACTTCTGGACTGTGTTATTCTATGCCTTTGGGGGTGACTGTCATCTGAGTGGCCTGTGTTATTGGCTGTTGCAAATGAAATGACAGTGAAATATGCTAGCTCATATTTTCATTTTCTTCCCTGTCATCAATTCACAGTCAAATCCAGTATCAAAGCAAAATAAGCACAACCTGGTTTACACCTTCCCAGTTTTTGCAGGCAATTACCAAGCAGCAGTCTTATTGTGTAGGTTCATGCTAACATATGACCACCTGTGTGTGTCTTCCTGTCTAAAAAGACCACATCTACCTGTCTGCTGTTTCTTCTTCATGGATTAAATTCTTGGGCAATCACAAAGTTTTTCAGAAGCCACGCTGAGCTTCCTCTGTCCTTACCATAGGACTTTTCTGTTCCATGTGGCATTCTGTAGACTCCTTAGATTCAATTCACCTTTGATTTGAGTGATAATGCTTTCTAATACTTTGTAGCACAAAATCTGGAAACAGAAAACCCACTTTTCACAGAGTGCTACACAATCTCAACTTGCATTTATGTAATGCTTTTTATTCAGAGGGATTCAAATGTGTTTTTAGCCCTGCTTTAGCAGATAAGCTGTTCCCCTGAAGCCTTAGGAACTCAATACATACCATACGTGCACTAGAATGCAACTACCATGGAGATGGAATTTCATTGTGAGAAGGGTATTGCAGTGACCGTAATGAGGAAAGAATGACTTTGAATGCACAGCTGAGCCATTACTCTTCCATAAAGTGATGCAAGATTTTAAATTCATTTAAGAAGAAAACATGTCCCTTAGTTTCTATAGTTGACCATAGAGGGATAATATAAGCTTCCTAGAACTCATTTATCTTGATAGCAAGAAGTAAGAGGACATCACAGTGATGTACTAATAGTAATAAAGATTGAAGCAATGAGGATTGAAGGAACTGAAGGAACCTCATGAAGTTCAACAACAGGAAGTGCAAGGTCCTGCACCTGGTGAGGAACAACTCCGTACACCACTCTATGCCCAGCTGGAAAGCAGTTTGGCAGAAAAAGGACCTTGGGATCTTGGTGGACACCAAGCTTAACATGAGCTAACAATGAGAAGGCAAATGGGATCCTGTGCTGCATTAGACAAAGTGTTGCCAGCAAGTTGAAGGAGGTGATCCTTTCTTTCTCCTCAGCACTGAGGAGGCTGCACATGCAGTGCCAGGTTCAGTACTGGGCTACCCATTACAGGAGAGACATGGACATACTGGAGAGAGTCCAGGAAAGGGCCAGAAAGACAATGAAGGGACTGCAGCATCTCTTCTACCAGGAAAGGCTGATATTGCATGATAATGCTTAGGAAAGTTGATTGTTTAATCTTGCTAAGTGTTGGAGGGCTGAGGGCCCTCAGTACTGCAGTTTGGCTGAAGAGAAGCTGTTCTTACCTTTTTTACTCCAACAGTTGCACTCTCAGTCTGTTTTCACATTCTTTATCTGTTACAATGCATACAAGTAATAATTTTGGAATTCATACAAAACCAAAGTTCCTCTGAGCAAAGCAGTATCTTTGGTCAAGCTTTCTTTACTAGATTTCAGGGCAGCTTGGTACTGGATGATATGTTGCCCCCACAAAAATGAAGGCAGCTTTAACTCTCAGTTTGTCTTTGCTGACCACCGTGCAGTCCTTGTCTTTCTCTGTCAGTACACATCCTATGTTGATGACACACAAATAGATGATCTTCCCTTTCTGCCACCTTAGAGGTTTGAGAAGATTGCAATTTGCTCTGAGTTCACTTGTAAACTCAGATGGATATTCTTTCAGCAAGACAGTCTTACTAGAAGTCCCCTTGGATTCCTTGAACAAGAAAACTGGTGTGCAAATATACTTTCATGGGTTACACTCCCCCTCCTCACTTATGTAGCAAAGGGGACATAACCTATGTGTTTTTTTTTTTTCCTCATGAGTTGTTAAATCACAACAGTTAATACTGAACTATATTACCACATGTAGCTGAAATCCTCATAGTCGGTATGAATGTGATTAAAGAAATCCCTTACCCCTGAGGCTTTTGAGTGAGTTTGCTTCATTTGTTGACTGATAAGAGTTGTCATATTTGATCTAACATCAAAAGTGTGGAGAGGAAAAGCAGAAACAAACCAAACTCTTTTTTTTTTTTTTTTTTTTGAGGTTGAGTAGGAAATTTGTAAGTTACATGAGTACAAATAATTATATCTCTTCACACTGTACTTGTTGAGATGTAGAGGTGTTTTATTCTTGGGGGATTTTGAGCAAACAGTTGCCACCATCAGGGTGGATTGCTTCAATGTGTGGCCCAATTCCATGGAAAGCACATAGCCTATAGGTAAAACTGAAGGGAGCAGAAACATTCATTGATTTATCTTAATTACAAAAATACATCCGTTTTCTCATCTTGGCTGTGTTTAACAGTTACTTCTAAGCACTCTAAAACATGCATCTATACATGTCTTTGGAAGGCTGCAAACAGAAATTAGGGATTTTCTCCTTTACATTCATGAAACGGAGAACATTTTTTGCTTTTTTCTTGAAGCCACTATTTTTAATTATGGTTAGGGATGGATAATAGGGCGATAATAACCATTTAAACTATATCGGCCAGATTCTCACATGGTGTCATTTTGCATTAGTTTATCTCAGTAGAGGAACTGATTTTTTATGATATTAAACCAGTTGAAGGTAGTGGAATTATCTAGTCTCATCAGTTATGGCAGCTCAGAGTATGCACAGTAATGCTTCTGAAAACAAAGCAAAATACACAAACATAAGAAGCAGAGAGATTTTAAGTACAGATGGATTGAGGTAGATGGTCCGGCTACCTGTTAAAATTGTGGTGGCAAAACAGGATGATTTAAACAGAAGATTGGGAGGAGAGATTTCTAATCATGACTGCTGGCTCCTTGCTTTAATGTAATTAATTATGTTTATGATAATAGGGTGTACAGGCTAGGAAAAAAAAAAAAAGACACTCAGAATTACTCTGAATTACTTTTTGCAGAGAAGAGGGAAAAACAGGACAGAGAGAAAGCTCAACTGCAATAAACAACGTGAACAATGCAACAACAGCCGATGCCATCCTGGTGTGAGGATTGGGGAGGGAACATGTGGTAAGGTGAGGAAGATTACTTAAAGGAAATGGGATGAAGAAAAGGAAAAGTAAAAGAGACAGGATAAAATAAGAAGAGGATAGAGGGGCAAGTGTAGTTAAGGAGATTAGGAAAGGAGAGCTGTGTCAAGCTGGTCATTTTCTTTTTATGCCTGAGAGATCTTGCTTTCATCACTTTTGCAGCCATCCTCCATAGTTCTTTCCCAAGGTGAGTTCCCCAAGAAGAAAGGCATCTCTCCAAAATATGAAGGGTTCTGGGGGAGGAAGTTGAACCTTGCAATGACTGCTTCCCATTTAGTCTTTTTTCTCCCTAATTTCACTGCTGCTTCTTTTAACTTGGCAGCTTATCTAACCATGAGTCTCAGTTTCTCCAGGTGTGAAAGTAGCTATCATCTGAAGATGAAAAGTGCTATAAAAATGCTCAATCATTCTTGGTCATGTCAGGCTTTGCAATGAAACTGGTTTCTCACTTGTCACCTGTCTGTGCTTGTTCTTCATAATCTTTTTAATGAATCTGTTATCATCAAACTGAGCTCTGAGATGAGCTCGGGAGTATATATTATCAGTTTTAAAGAACTGAAGGTGAGGATGACTCCACAGATGGAATGTTTTTAGCATTTATTATTTTGGAGGGGCTTCTATGGCTACCAGTGTTGTAAGCTTTAGGCTAGGCTAATCAGTATGCAGGTGCTGTTCTGCCATCTAACCTTATCTGAAACTGCAATACAATTCAGATCAAAAAGTTCCTTGGTAATTTTGAGATGGATGGACAGTTCCCTAAGTTCTTTAAAGATTTTAGTCAAATGCTTGTAGTTAAAAACTTCTTTGGTCTTCTGGCACAAAAATAAAGTGGTAAAAGTTTTCCAGGTAAAAACTTGTGGCAAAAACTTTCAATCTACAGGAAATAAACATGTGATCTTCATACTAAACATGCCTATGATAAGTTTTTAAATTAACACTTGAAAATTAATGAACTGTATCATTAATTTCACAGATTCAAATTTACATTTCAAGGCTTTTACCTAGAAATAGTTGGTGCAGGATGGTCTCACAGTTTTTTTGAGCATGATCTTTGTGTGAGACAAGTTCCCCACTACTAAGGTTAAGTTTTAAAACTAAAGGAAAAAGAAAGAGATAGCAATAGATGAGTAATTTTAACTGCTATGATTGCTGGAATATTCCAGCCTCTTATTCCTTGAGTTTGATATTTTTCCTTTATTAGCCTCTGAATAACCCCAGACCTTATCTCAATGTATCTTTTTTCACTTTCTAACCCATTTCATAGCAGTAGTTATGAGAGTAAAATTTCACATGTGACAAACTTTAAACTCCTATTAAATTTTATCAAGTATGTCCATTTACTTATCATAAACCACACACTTAGATGACTAATCCTTAAATTCTCATGTTTATTATGCAGGATAACCATAATTTCTGAGTTAAAAACTTTGTGATGCTTTAATAAGGAATGCTTCAGTAACTTAAAAAAGAGATAGACTTAAGCCCTGCAAATTCTCTAGTTTCTTTGGAATGGTCCCAATAATCTTTAATTTTCTGGGATCATGATACACATTTATCACTCATGATCTGCACTATACAGTCAATAACTCAGAAATATAGCAGGTTTTAGCATAAAAGACGTCCAGAAAGTGCCTTCTAGCTGGATTTATGGTATTGTCCAATTCAAGTCACTGGCTCTGGGACAGCAGCAATAGTTTTCTGACACTGTTGTTGGTATGGACAATATTAACTCCATTGTTTCAAGGCTGAAGAAACTATTTGAAAAAGAGGAGCTGCCAAACAATAGCAATTCCCTCCCCAAATTTTCTGTGCCACTTGTCTTACTTGGGTGGATAACCCATGCTTTTCAACAAGACATTTTGTCTTCCATAACACACCCAGTATTGACTAGACTCAGATGATCAGTGCAGTGTTTCACTTGTATTTTGTTATTATTTGCATGATGACCGTGTATCAGAGATCATTCTCTTCACATACAAAAGCAGGGAAAATATGATAAATTTAATTGTCTGCTAGAAGATGATGTTCATCACCATGTCTTTCATACACTTTGCTTTCATTAAACACATAAACGTGACAGAGCATGAGCCACTGGTGGTACCGTGAAACATTGGTAGTGGAGGCAAGACCAGCCCAAGCTCTGAGCACTGTCCCAGCACCCAGGCATGACTTACAGTGATTAAAACCCAGGAGTGATTTATTGCAGATAGAGAAAGGAGGAGTAGTATATTTAATCCTATCTATATAAATTGTTCTTCCATCTTCAGAAAAGTTCAGGAGCTGAGTCCTGGAGAGTTTATTTAATGATTTTTTTTTCATATTTTTATCACTGTCAGGGATATAGTTGCCGTGTGAAGAAGCAGGTCCACTGGTTAGTGTACAAACATACGAGGACGCAGTTCTTGAGGCAAGGTCTTGCCGTGCAAGAAACACAGCATCAGAAGAAATATTTCATTATTTTCATACTGTTAGTTTTCTGAAGAGGCCTGAAAGTCTGCTAGAAATTTAAAATGTGCAGATAGTGAAAGTTGCTCTTTGTGTGCTGTTTATGGCTTTTCTAAACACTCGTAAGATTTACTTTGTCTTGGACTCTGAATAGTCAGCTTGACTGCTCTTTTGTTAAAAATCTTTTATGGTACAAATGGAGAGCCAGTCTTGACCTGAAGACTATTTTTTGTGTTTGTGTATTTGTTTTAAAACACTTTTTTGGATCAGTACTTAATTGTCAGGCTTTCTTTTTTTAAAGCTGATCTAGCTTGTATTGTTATTGAGCAATAGGCTGCTGTGAAATGCTTCAAAATCTCGGTATTCAGCAAAATTATTTTAGGCTAGAGAAGTAGAAAGAATCAATCAAAGTTTTTTGCAACAGCATTGTGTCCCTCTCTCCTCTTAAAACAGGCAGCATCTCCAAGACCATAACTAGGCTGCCTCATGTACATCTAGAAATGTAAAGGCATCAGGCAGGGAAGTCAAAGCCCTGAACCCATAAACTCCTTTCCCTGGGGCTCTCTGGGGCTCTGTGGCAATCTCTGCATGTGTAGCTTGCATGGAAGGGGCTGTGAGACTGGGACCATGGTCATCACAGCTTCCTGTCCATGTGACCCCAGGATAGCCATACAGTAATGGACTTTTTAAAAAATTATCCTAGGTGTACTTAAGCTCTGCTCTTATCAAACAGGCCATTCAAAAAGTATAGAACTGGACTGTAGTAAGTGTGATATTTTACATTTTCCTGAGTATGATACTCATATTAACCTTAATGAAATCTTGAAGAAATAAATTAAACTCAAAATGTGTGTTTAGCATCAGAATTGAAACAAAAAATTATAAGCATGCTACTCTGTCCATTTAAAATATCTTCTGAGAAGAGGATTAATGTGTGTCCTCAACACTGAAGATTTGTTTTCTGCTATTCCTCATCTTCCCTTTTAATGGTTAGTACTTTACTGTTGGACTGAATTTTCACAGCACTGAGAGAGTCTTGCACAATTTATATACCAGAGATGCTGACTGTATCCAGAAACCTGGAATAAGTTTGCATTCATTGATACAGCTGAGTTTCTCATCAATATGTGATGTACTGTATTGTCCAGTCAGTATTTCTGAACTGTCATGTGCCAAAATACCTTTAATTTAAAGATAGATGTAATATTTAGCCAAAACAGAACTTGAGCACAACTTTTGAAAGCTGAGTGTTTCCACATATGAAAAAACTAAATTACTATGGTTCAATTCACTGAAGGTTATTTATACCTCAGAACTTACTGTCCTAAAAGTGCCTGTCCCATTGGAAATATGATTCAGATGCCCTGAACTGGAGAAACATTTTCCTTTTTCCTGTGTAAAATATGAAACAAAAGACAACTGAAAAACACCTCACTAAAACAGTTTCTTTATCCTTCTTTGACATAGTAAATGTAAAGACGCATGGTAGTTTCCCTGTGTAGGTGGTCTATTTTACGTGCTAACCTCATAATGACCTCTGAGATACCCTGCAAGTTATTTGATGGCTTCTGAGGATTTTTAGTGTGCTGAAAATCAACATATTGTGCAACGAGAGATTTCAGGTTTTCAGTCTATTAGAGACTAAGTTTCCAAGTGCAAGAGACTTCTTCCAAAAACATTGCTTGTCTTTGGCCAGTTCCACTTGTACCCAGGCTAGGTAAATGTTTTAATCAGGATGACCCTTCCTCACTGGGCCACGTTCCCTTAATCTTGCAGGAAGACACAAGCAGGTTTTCATGATCAGTTGCAGGGAGTTGATCTCATCAATTTGTGTACGTGTGATCTTTAAAAATGGTCCTGGGGCAAGTACCACAGGTACTTCTTTTCATGTTTAGTAGTCATAGTACATTTTACCGTCCTTTTCTTATAGGTTGAATATCTTTGAATATACAGAGGTAGGCAAGGGAAGCTTCTTTTGGTGAGGAAAAATAGATACCATGGGCCGGATCCTCAGCTGGCATAAATCATGCCTGCTCTGCTGAAGTCACTAGAGACATAGCAACTTATTTCACAGAGGAAGCAGCCATGTGTTCTCTGTGACTTTCTTTTTTAGAAGCATCTTTATAGACTTGCAAATGTGTTTCATATCCTTGGTCCTGGGAGGAAAACAAGCCAATGCTTGAGTACATTACAGCATTTTAAATACACTAATTTAACGATGCCCGTTAATCAGTCAGCTAACTCACATGGAAAGTCTTTACAAATGAGAAAATATAAGTTTCAGTTGTTACTGTTAGACTGAAATTCTTTTTCTTTTTTAAAAATACAATTGATCTCATTTTTTTCAGTGCCAAGTAAAAGCAGAGGCATTTTCCACCCTCTAAATCTTTCAAACTGTCACTACCCATAGTCTGAGACAGTTGTGAGAGAGGAGCTGAACTGCTTCAGGGTTTAATGTGGTCTCTGTGAGGGCTGGGTCTGTCATTGCCCAGTGATGTAATTTCATTAGTTTGTACAAAATGGTTGGTCTGGGACAGTTTGCTTGCAGACACTTACACTCCTACTTATATAGGGAACCAATTTTTAATAGCAGATAGCAGAGACAGGATGGAAGTGTTCTTGCTTGAACTGGTGCCACATGACTGCATGAGCCCATTTAGGGGTGAGCCAGGGACAGAAACTCCTCAGTCTTTCATCAGACTGACATACCTATAGTTGGTTGGCACACAGAAATACTGCTAAATTAGCAGTAAAAGCAAGGAAAAAATATCCCTGAAGGTGTGCTTATGAAATTTGTTTTCCTGAGACTTATTTAATAGGCCAGGGAGGACTATTAGATCATCCCAGCTCACCTACTGTACATCACAGGCCATTAAAATTTCACTTAGCTATCCCTATATTCATCCTCAAAGCTGTCAGCTAGATTAAGCATTTCTGTGGTCAGAAAGCAGCAAGGGTGTCCATAGAAGGAACAGGAAGGACCGTGGTACTGCCAACACCTGAAGCTCTAGACGTTGCAGTGTACTGCATATGTAAGGTTTGTCCAGACGAACTCAGGAGATGAACCAAACTCTACATTGCAAAGTAAGGTTTAAAAATCCTGGCAAAAATGGACCTGTTAGTCCTTGTGAATCTAACATCACAAGAAATTCCCTCCACATTTTAGAGCTGATAGTTGTGATGGAGCTATGGATGTGGTTGAAGATGTTCTAGGTGAGCACCTGAGGAAAGGGCTACACTATAGCAGACCTGTCATGTGTCTGCTAGGAACAATTGGACTTTTACCGTACGTCAGTGATGAAGCATACCTGGATCATCACTGTGTCTTTGGAAAGGATTAGTATCATCTCTATAGTATGGGAAGAAAAGATCAGGAATAGCCCATTTGCACCCAAGTGATGTTCCAGCTCTTCCCCAGGACAACTGCTACTACAATTGGACTATGAAGAATCTCTGTTTTATAGATGTATGCTTATGCCATGTGAAGGACAAAAAAATGATTAGGATCTGAAAGCCCTGTAAGGGGAGTGTTAGATGCTCTGATTTGCAGTCAGGAACGGTGACTTTACGCATCTCTGTGTTGTCTTGGTCTTTGCTAACAGACTCTTCTCAGTGACATGTTGTGCTCTTGTTTGCTTTCTTTCCCTCCCCCTGCTCCTCACTGGTTTTGCAGACAGATCTAACTGTTACCATCAAGGTACAAGTAATTTGGGGCTGGAAGGACTTGTATTGTATTGGACAGCATAGTTACACATATGGAGATACAAAAACAGAAAGGAAAGAAATAGACAAAAAAACAAACTCCAAACTGCATCACTTTTAATCATACATCTAGATTGCAGGAGTTGAAAATAGTTGTGTCCAATGCAAATCTAAACAAATCCTCTGTGTGGGCAATAGTGTAATGAAGCAATGGCCACTCTGTATTGAGGAGTTTCTACCAAGTCTTATGCTGCTAAAAGAAAACAGAAAGAAGATGGTTATGGCATGGCTAGGTAGCAAGTTGACCTGGGTAAAGATGAGCTCATATGAGATTATCAGCTGGTGAACTAAGTCCTTAGTGACCCTTGTTTGAGCATTGCTCCTCTTTTCAGACAGCAGTCACTGAGTGACTACACCACAGTGCTCTCATGCATATGGGATCAGATTGCCTTGCTTCCTGCTCCACTCATCGCATTTTATACTGCACTTACACTGATGCTTGTAGCATGCTACACATGTGCTCTGCAGAATCAAGTCCACAGCATTAAACACCAGATACTGTTGTGTTCAATATTACCTGCTTCAATATTTTATATTAGCTGAATGTGAGCTTCTGTTTGTAAAATGTTTCCCCACATGAAAAAAATAAAAAAAAAAAGGAATATGCGTTGGTATTCTTCTGTGCAAAACATATGTTGTAACTGATGTGCTAGGCCCAATATACCTTTTGACTTCACACTGTAATATGGTCATTAGGTAGTATTTTGAATTTTAGTTCTCAAAAGCACATAAAATGCCAATTAATTAAGGTGGCTATTTCACAGAATCATAGAATCATAGAATCATCAAGGTTGGAAAAGACCCTTAAGATCATCGAGTCCAACCGTTAACCTAACACTGCCAAGTCCATCTATACCATGTCCTCGAGCATCACATCTATCCATTCTTTAAATACCTCCAGGGATGGAGACTCAACCACTTCCCTGGGCAGCGGGTTCCAATGCTTGACCACCCTTTCTGTGAAGAAGTTTTTCCTAATATCTAACCTAAACCTCCCCAGCACAATTTGAGGCCATTTCCTCTAGTCCTATCACTTGTTACTAGGGAGAAGGGACTGACCCTCACCTCACTACAACCTACTTTCAGGTAATTGTAGAGAGTAATAAGGTCTCCCCTCAGCCTCCTCGTCTCCAGACTAAACAACCCCAGCTCCCTCAGCCGCTCCTCATAAGACTTGTGCTCTAGACCCTTCACCAACTTCGTTGCCCTCCTCTGGACACGCTCCAGCAGCTCGATGTCCTTCTTGTAGTGAGGGGCCCAAAACTGAACACAGTACTCGAGGCTCGAGGTGCGGCCTCACCAGTGCCGAGTACAGGGGTACTATCACCTCCCTGGTCCTGCTGGCCACACTATTCCTGATACAAGCCGGGATGTCATTGGCCTGCTGGCTCATGTTCAGCCAGCTGGTGACCAACACCCCCAGGTCCTTTTCCGCCAGGCAGCTCTCCAGCCACTCCTCCCCAAGCCTGTAGTGTTGCATGGGGTTGTGACTGAAGTGCAGGACCCAGCACTTAGCCTTGTTGAATCTCATGCAGTTGGCCCCAGCCCAACGATCCAGCCTTTCCAGGTCCCTCTGCAGGGCCTTTCTACCCTCCAGCAGATCAACACTTCCACCCAACTTGGTGTCATCTGCAAACTTACTGAGGGTGCACTCAATCCCCTCATCCAGATCATCAATGAAGATATTGAGCAGGACCGGCCCCAACACTGAGCCCTGGGGAACACTACTCGTGACTGGCCGCCAACTGGATTTGACTCCATTCACCACCACTCTCTGGGCTCGGCCGTCCAGCCAGTTTTTAACCCAGCACAGAGCGCACTTATCCAAGCCGTGAGCAGCCAGCTGCTCCAGGAGAATGCTGTGGGAGACTGTGTCAAAGGCCTTACTAAAGTCCAAGTAGACAACATCCACAGCCTTCCCCTCATCCACTAAGCGGGTCACCTTGTCATAGAAGGAGACCAGGTTAGTGAAGCAGGATCTCCCTTTCATAAACCCATGCTGGCTGGGCCTGATCCCTCGATTGTCCCGCACTTGCTGCATAATGGCACTCAAGATGACCTGCTCCGTGACCTTCCCCGGCATGGAGGTCAGGCTGACAGGCCTGTAGTTCCCTGGATCCTCCTTCTGACCCTTCTTGTAGAGGGGTGTCACGTTTGCTAGCTTCCAGTCGTCTGGGACCTCCCCGGTTGACCAGGACTGCTGATAAATAATGGAGAGAGGCTTGGCCAGCTCCTCTGCCAGCACCCTCAGTATCCTCGGGTGGATCCCATCTGGGCCCATGGACTTGTGAGCATCCAGGTGGAGGAGCAGGTCAGTGACTGCCACCTCTTCAACAACTGGGACTTCACTCTGCCTCCTATCTCTGTCTCCCAGCTCAGGGGCCTGAAAAACCCGAGGATGACTAGCTTGACTATTAAAGACTGAGGCAAAGAAGGCATTAAGTACCTCTGCCTTCTCCTCATCCTTCATGGCAAGGTTACCTTCTGCATCCAACAAAGCAGGGAGATTCTCCCTAGCCCTCCTTTTGTCACTGACATATTTATAAAAACTTTTTTTGTTGTCTTTCTTTAATGGCAGTGGCCAGTTTAAGTTCCAGCTGCGCCTTCACCTTTCTGATCTTCTCCCTGCATAACCTCACAACATCCTTGTAATCCCCCTGAGTCACCTGCCCCTTCTTCCAAAGGTGGTAGGCTCTCGTTTTTTTCCTGAGTTCCAGCCAAAGCTCCCTGTTCATCCAGGCCGGTCTTCTCCCCCGCCTGCTCTACTTGCGGCACATGGGGACAGCCTGCTCCTGCGCCTTTAAGATTTCCTCCTTGAATAACGTCCAGCCTTCCTGGACTCCTTTGCCCTTCAGGACTGCCTCCCAAGGGACTCTGTTAATCAGACTCCTCAACAATCCAAAGTCCGCCCTTCTAAAGTTCAGGGTAGCGGTCTTGCTGCTGACCCCCTTCCTTACCTCTCCTAGGATTGAAAACTCTATCATTTTATGGTCGCTGAGCCCAAGACAGCCTCCGACCACCACATCACCCACCAGGCCTTCTCTGTTCGTAAACAGCAGGTCCAGCGGGGTGCCTCCCCTGGTTGGCTTGCTTGTCAGCTGTGTCAGGAAGTTATCATCTCCCACACACTCCAGGAACCTCCGAGACTGCTTTCTCTCTGCTGTGTTGTATTTCCAGCAGATATCTGGTAAGTTGAAGTCTCCCACGAGAACAAGGGTTTGTGATTGTGAGGCTTCAGCCAACTGCTTGTAGAATACTTCTTCATTTCTCATAAAAGAAATAACTAAAGACTATTAAAATATCCCTAATGAGGATAAAACAGTTGTGTAATGTTCAAAGCTATGACAGTGCTCTGTAAGACTAATGAGTAAATGCCAACTGATTACAAAGGACACAATTATAGAGGGTTGACAGCTATGAAATTAATAATGCTTGTTAATCTTTAGGTAAGGTTTAATAATCACCTGATAATTATTTAATTTACAATAACTCTCCATATTAAATCTAAATGAAGGGTTATGTTCCCAATTTGATATTTGTGGCTTTAACCATGCTACTGGGAGTTGGACAGCTAAAGCCTTGTTTTTAGCATTGAGACCATATAATCAGAATAGGAACCTTAATTAAGTGTTACCAAATGTATTTTACTTGGCAGTAGAAGGAGAAAGACAAAGTCTTGGATCTGAACAGAAGCCTCACATCTACTGGCAAGTGAATGTGTGTGTTCAGGGGGAGGAAGGGCTGTGATCCATGCTTGATTTGTTTTGTTGGAATAAGGTACAGCAGCTAAGATTAGATACCTGCAGCTTGGGCCAAACTTAGAAAAAAGTTGGGGGGTGGGGTAGGGCAAGAGAGAGAGAGAGAGAGAAATAAGTCAGCAGTTGACTTCGGTGTCGTTCTGTTGCTTGAGTCCTGCTACTTAACCATTCATTGTGGCTGTGAGTGGTTTCTGGTTGCAGATTGGGTTTCTTTTCCCATCCATTGACATACTAAATGCTCAGCAGTAATATTAACTGGGTGAACATTATTCCTTTTCAGCTGAAGAGTGGATAGAGTTTAAAAAAATAATATAAAGCCTAGCATCTTAATCTAAATATCTTTGTGTTTGGGAATCCCATTTTGCTGCTTTGCTTACTCCTTCAAGCTTCAGTTTTGGTAGAACCAGTAAAACAATGGGGTCATAATTCAATACAGTGTTTATGTAAACACTGATGTCCTTCTTGGCTATGCTACAATACTCCTGTCTTTAAGCTAGCACTTCAAGGCCTACTGCAGTCAAACAGCAGAGCATGGAATTGGGAAATGGATTCTGTACTGCTTTTTCCATTGTCAGTTTGCCGGCTCAGCTTGAATTGATAGTCCCTATTAAAGGTAGAAGAGGCATTGCAAAGTGCAGAATGCAAAGCCTGACTTTCTGATCTCATACAGTCTGCAGTGCTGGAAATTAAATTTGTAATCTCATTGGGTTGCAGAACAACACAACTGAAAAGGAGGAATCCTGAGAACCCTATCTCCCCACCCCCCAACATTTTTAAGAT
Source organism: Platalea leucorodia (assembly GCF_965183815.1). NCBI lineage: Eukaryota > Metazoa > Chordata > Aves > Pelecaniformes > Threskiornithidae > Platalea > Platalea leucorodia. The sequence continues at coordinate 35,460,997 of NC_138858.1, read as the reverse complement.
GCTTTCTCATTTTATATTCATCGCAAAAAACTAAGTATAGATTCTATTCTATTATTGTATTATTTTGTTATTATGGTACACTGAAAATGTATGAGCCAAAAGTAAACAAGTATGTCACTGAATGTGAGTACTAGCAAAGCAAATTACCAGTATGTACTTCTTTATCAGGTAAGGGATATCTTTATATGTTTTCTTTTCTTACGACTTGTTGGTCTTTTTTAATATGAGCAACAACAAAAAACAAAATTATTTAAATTACACAGTGATTAATTTCTGAAGCATTTTTTCTCACAATGAATCCTGTGAGAACACATCAAAATGAAGCAAAAATTTGTCATTGTTATGCAGGGTAAAAAAGTTGACATGTTGTGAAATTACAGAAGAGAATAAAGCATTAGTGTGTTGGGATTCTTTTACCAACACGCAACAAAAACCTTTTGGTAGAATAAGAAAAACCATATTATCCAGGAAGATGCTTTATTTATCTCTCTTTTTCACTGCCAAAATCCCACTCAAAACTTTTTCCAACTATTTTTTTTTGGCTTGCTGCTAAATGTTAAAAACCAAAACCCAGTAAAACTACCCTTTTATATAATAAAAGATCCGCCAGAAGCAAAAATGTGAAAAGTAGATGAAATTAGCAAGTAGTCTTAGTAATTAAGAAAGAGTAATAAAAATACCCTACAGAAAATTGTTAAATTATTCCAGGTTAATAAAAAAGGCACACCCTTTTAATTTTATTTCAAAAACTTTGGAATGAATGCTGCTAGAATTCTTACAGAAATAAACTTGAAAACTGAGTAAACTAATGGCAGAGTATTTGAGAAATGTAAGTGAAAATGTCTTCTAAATATCTTCTAAAAAATAATAGCAGATAATTTTTTTGTAAATCACTAAGTCTCAAAGAAACTACTTTGTGCTATTATGATTTTTTCATTGGTCTTTGCAGAAGCAGTTTTTTGTAATGTTCCTCCAGGACTTCTGGCCTGAAAAATATGAAACATTTTACAGAGTAATTGAATCAAACTTCACAGTACTGCATTGCAGTATAGATAGCATTAATCTGTTTTATAGATGGAGAAAGTAATTTAGCTGGGATTACAGTTTGTCCAAGGTCACACAACAATCCTGTGTTAAAACTATGGCTAGTTCTTTGTTCATAATATTATCAATTCTAGGCTGTGACCACTAGACTAGTTAATTAACATTCAATTCCCATATTGTTCTTGACTGATAATGAAGTAGGCAAATATAAATAGGGCTTGAAAATTTTCCATGTGGAGTTTGTAATAACAAATATGCCATAAGGAAAAGAAAATGAGTATTAAGTTAAGAAACATTTAAGAACATTTAAAGCAACAAAGAAAAAAAAAACCATAATGCAAAATTCTGTTTAGTAATGTTCTTTCAATGCACAAACCTAGTGTTTACTGTGCCAGTCAACATCCCCAGTTTGACAGTGTAGCAAGAGCTGTATTTTTCATAGGGAAGAACTTCTCCCAAACAATTTCAGCAATGAAGCAGATTCAAGAGGCTTGTCTGCCATCATTGTATTTTCTTTTCATTTTTTACCTACAGTCGTAGTTATTGAGGAAACTACAGAGAAAATTCTGGTCTTTAGTTGTATTTGGCTTAGTCTGCCCATCTTGGAATATCCCAAACCAATTAGCAGGATATGGTAAGATCTGAAGAAAGAAAAGATGTTTACAAATTCATCAGTACTGTCTTCTTTCAATTTGTTTATTGAAAGAGGACTGAACTGCAGATTAGCTATATTAATACACCTGCTATATTTAGAGGCCACTTTAGTAATAGTAGCTCAGAAACACACAAACACAGGTTTTGGGGATGTATTTTTGAATACTAGGACTTAAATAAGATATCATTTGTCTCTTTTGACCTCCAGGGTACCATGCAAGACATCTATTTACCAAGGCGTTAGACACAACAAAAACTTAAGAGGCATGTATTGTGCCTTAAAGGTTGGTTAAGAGTTGTGCTTTTTCACTCCTACAGATTTTTGGTAATTTCTGGCATTTAACTGGTGGATTGTTTGTTATTTGCAAATTACTGTGAGTTTGTTGGTATCTGTTTTAATTAATTTTGGTTTTAAGTGGTAATTATGCCTGGAGACCATGGGATAGCTACTTGCATCATAAATAGCAAAGAATGCAAGCTGTCAGCTTTGAAATCAGATCTGAACTTCCTCAGAGCTTGGGATGCTTGGATTTTGCTTATTATGAGGAATAGGTCAGGTGGGTTTAGTGAAGGGTTTGAAATTTCTCAGTGTTTAGGATGGTTCTTATAGGCAACTTTATATTCCTGCATGCCCAGTCATAAAAATACAGTCATATACATGATTTGTTCATGTTTCTGTCATGGTCTCTTAGTCAAAAGATAAACTGAACTGCCCTTCACGCCTTTTATGAATATTTTCTGTTACAGTTGGGCATCTTGTTCTGAAGATGCTTAAAACATCAGTTTTTAAAGACTTTGACATTAATACTTTCAATAAACACTTCCAGTTTCCTGGTATTTGGAATCATGGAATTGGGTTGGAAGGGACCTTTAAATATCACCTAGTCCAACACCCCCTGCCATGGGCAGGGACACCTTCCACTAGACCAGGTTACTCAAAACCCCATTGAAACTGACTTTGAACACTTCCAGTCATTGGGCATCCACAACTTCTCTGGGCAACCTGTTCCAATGTCTCACCACCATTTCTTCCCAATATCTAATCTAAATCTACCCTCTTTCAGTTTAAAACCCTTGCCCTTTATCCTGTCGTTACAGGCCCTGGTAAAAAATCTCTGTCTTTCTCATAAGCCCCTCATATATATTGGAAGGCTACAACAAGGTCCTTTGGAGCCTTCTCTTCTCCAGGCTAAACAACCGCAACTCTCTCAGCCTTTCCTCATAGGAGAGGTGTTCCACCTGTCCGATCATTTTTGTGGCCCTCCTCTGGACTCATTCTAACATGTCCATGTCTTTCTTGTACTGGGGACCCCAGAGCTGGATGCAGCACTCCAGGTGGGATCTCACGAGAGCAGAATAAAGGAGGAGAATCACCTACCTCAGCCTGCTGGCCACACTGCTTTTTACACAGCCCAGGATATGATTGGTTTTCTGGGCTGCAAGCACACTTTGCCAGATCATACCTATTTTTTCATCTACCAATATCCCAAGTCCTTCTCCACAGGGCTGCTCCCAATCCATTTGTCTCCCAATATCTGGCAACACTTGTGATTGCCCTGACCTAGGTGCAGGACTTTGCACTTGGCCTTGTTGAACTCCATGAGGTTCACATGTGATGTGGTTTCACAGTTATGGTTCCAAATGATAACCAAGGTCAGGACTGGGAGCGCACTGGAAAGTGTAGTGGCGACTTTATGCAGGAATAGCCTATTGGAATTGCTCTGCTTAAAAAGATTTGTGTTTCAGACAATTTCTCTTTGCCAAAACTGGAAAACTGAAATACAAACCATGAAACAGAACTCATTTCTATTACCAGTATGTTCAGTCATGTTCATCAGTATTTGAAGACTGGTCTAAAAGTCATAAAAATTGATAAAAGCTAGTTATCTCCTGGCAGTGTAAAGTTATGAACCAATACTTCTATTCACTTAGCAGGGGACACCCTTTCCCATCATTTTCAACAATGTACCTTCTCTTGCTGGTCTTGCACATGTTGGGTGTAACAAGTTTTTGTTGGGCATCTTTATGTTCTGTCACAGCCTGAAAAACCTGCAGTGCAAGACTGGCCAGTGAATGCAATGAGCAGGGATTTTTCTGGATGTTTTTCTTCTCTTTTGTTTGTGTGGTTCTTTTTTTGTTGTTGTTGTTGTTTTTCTCTATAATTTGGCATTAAGGGATGTTCATTTTCTTATTAGCTTCCTTGGAAAAGACTCTCTCCTCCTCCCTTCCCAGCCCTAGCTTCTTTTCACTTGACAAAAAGGTAGCTTACCTGCAGTTTGCAGATGTGCTCCTGAGTAAGAGGCTAAAGTAGCCCCTGAAGAAGGTCTGAAGGGGTAGCTGAGACTCATTGCATCGGGACAGAGGGAGGAGTGGGAAACAATCCTTCCTCCAAAGCCAGGATGGACTCTATGGCAAAACACTGTTTGCCTGCAGGGTCCTGCCTTGTGCTGCCAGGAGGGCAGAGCACACCTGTGTCAGCCCAGGGCCATGCCCTTACACCAGGGCTCTGGTTCTGCGCAGCAGCAGAAGCCCAGTGACACTAATTTCTGAAATATCCTTTGAAAATAAGGTAATCATCCTGGTAAACCTCTAGTCTTTCTCCTTTAGTCTTGCATGTCTTCCCTCTGCAAGCAATCCCCAGAAGAAGGGAAACAGTGTTCTTGTTCTCTTGGTCTTGTGGTAACACCGGGAGCTCATGTGCTAGAGATGTCTTTCCTGTCCTGGCTTGCTTCTGGGGTGGTATTAATAATAATACAAGAAAAATAAGGGTGATATTATTAAGATTGTTAAATTAATCTGATTTGAAAAGGAAAGCTTGTCAGCTTTCACATGATGAAGAAAACAGGAAGTAAAAGTATGCAGAACAATTTGAGGGCATGTCTGAACTTTCCCATGTAGCACTGTCATCCCACTCATCAAGTAGGAAGAAAAGAAATTAAAGAATGTTCTTTGTTTCCAAATTCCAGATTGGCGGCTTTGCTTTTAGACATGTTTCAATCTCCAGTTGTGTCTGGAAGGATATTTTTTTCCATTTTAATGTGTAATTTTCCGTAACCATGTAAGTAAAAGTTTTGTATGTTCAGCGTATACTTCAAATTTTCACTCTACTAAGGTATTTAAAAAATCAGAAATCCCTGGCTGCAGGAATAAAAAAAGTTCAAAGTTCATCTCATAATCATAAGCAGACGTTTTCCTCCCTCTCCTCCTTCATTCTCTCCCCCTCCTTCTCTCTGCTTTTTTTTTTTTTAAGAGGTCAGAATTAAATATCCACTTTTTCTCTCTTCCTCTGGATGAGCTGTAATTTCATAATACGATAGTTTTATCAAGAGCTAACAACTTTGGTTTGGCATAGAACTATGTAATTTTAGAAAATATAAAGTAATAGTTTAAAAGCTTGGGCTATGAAAGGAAGGAATACTGCAGCTTAGTAAAAGCATATGTTGCTTATGGGGACCTCACAACCACATTCAAATTCAGCTCTTGCCAAATCACGTTATATTGCTAGAACTCCTTCTTTAAATTTCCCCAGTGAGGCTCATACGGAAGGACCTATGTTCCTGCTATACAGTATTAAGGAGGTTCATGGGCTTCTCTTTACCTTTTTTCTTTGTTTCTTTTATAACATGATTAAACCATTTAGAAATTCATGAATTGAGAGCTCATTACATCTTTTGTTTTTTGACAGCATGATTCCTGACAACGGAGTTTCTAAAAGGCATAGTAACATGACAAAAACTTCATCACATATACAGACAATTTTCTATTGAGACAGATCTCTGCTGTGAGCTGATGACTTTGTTTTATAGTGAGGTACATGTGGTGTGTGGAAAGTATATTTGACTGCAAGAGAGTTTGAAATAGGAGTACAGCAGACAAGAGAGGGCTAGAGCTGTGCAAAACTACCTAGATTTAGTTCAGAAAGAATTTATAATTTCTGCAAAAGACCTACTTACAAATTTTTACAGGGAGATCTTTTCCACCCTTTTGGCAGATACAAGTTCTTTCAAAATTTAAGGAAAAAAATTTATGAATGCAGTTATTATTGTTATCTTAGAGAAAACCTGTAAGAAGAATAGAAATGCTTGTTTTCTTCAAGGATCCACAAAATATTCTGAAGAATTTTATTTTCTAGGCTGATTTTGTAGGCAGGATTTTTTTTCCCACATTAATAGTAGGGGACATTTAAGACACAAATCTATCCAAAAGCTCAGAGGACAAATTCTTGGTAGTGTAATGTCAGAGTGGCATAACAGCAGACTTAGACCAGGGACACATTTGGCTCCATGTATGCTGCGTGTATGCATAGACTAGCATGTGAGAAGTAAAATAAAAAGTGCAATGAGAATGTTACTCTGATGAAACTGAGGCAGTTTCAGACTAAAAACCTTTAAAGCTTTGAAGGCACCATTAACTCTTTATAACTAATCTTTTGTTCGGGGACTTCCAACTCAAATCAAAGAAAGTCACATGCAGCAAAACTTTATGGCAGGCTGTGAACCCTCAGAAGACCTCTCCTGTAGTCTTTATAAGGTTTGGAAAGGTATTGACAAAGGATCTACCTTAATCCAGAATTTCTGTATACTCATTTCATCTGGTGATATTTAATACGCTGCCTATCGAATTTGTACATCTATGTTGAACCTCCTATCCCATCACTGGCTGGCAGAATAGAAATATTAAATATGGCAAAACTAAATGTTTTCTGCAAACACATAGTGCAAATGCTTCTGTTCTTCTTATGGAAAAGAAAGAGGAAAGAAGGGTAGAAAAGGCCAAAATAATTTTTGCAGACTTTCTGGACTTGTCTTGTCCAAAAGAAGGAGTGTGAGTTGGTCGAGCTATGAAAAGGTAAAAGTCTTTCAGCTGCGTATATGTGACAACTTGCAAGTCTCATGGCTTTGCTGAGGCAAAAGCTACCTTGAAGTGAAAACTTTCAACCAGCCCTATCCTTTAGCCTGCTTTTTATTTGGAGGTGCAGATGAGCACGCGAATTCATGATTACGTTGTATGTCAACTTAAACCTCTTATGTGGAGAGATGTACCATCAGTGCTGATATTTTATTTTGTGTCCCGTCATCTTGGTAAAACCCAGTCTCTCCAAGTTTCTTGGGAAACAATCAAAAAGGGTGCATGTTCATAACAGAAGATGATTCACTGGATCATGTGGACTGATGATGCATACAGAAAATTCTTTGCAAAATTCACTTGGCTCTAGCTGCTACTGAGTGCAAACATTGCTGTGGGACTTTGGCAACAGGGCATGAGTGGGGAAAGCTCTCATTGTGTCATAATAAAGTCAATGTCACCACACACTAAATGTTTGCCCCTTTTTTTGTTTTGGCAGTTTTGTATTTTTGATATTTCTGAAGATGGAGTTGTGGTAGTAAGATGAAGAAAAATTTGCTATAAGAATTAATATCACATCCTATGTAAGATCAGGTTAGTAAGAGTGTATGTTTTCGTAATTTAAAGTAGCATTTTATAGAGATTATGTTAAAAATCAGTCCAATTCCATTCAGAAAATTAATATATACAGTAGCTGCATTTAAAGTTGATTATTCTTCTGGAGTTTTTCCTGCTTCTTGCAGCACTTGACATCTTACATAAAATTTTAAAGTCTTAACGTTTCTGAAGTGGGATGAAGTTTAAGATCGCCTGTTATATGCAGCTTCCTTATTCATAAGCAAAAGTTTTATGATCCCTTTTACTCATAGGGAAACAGAAATACATATAGGGTCAAGAGTTACAAAGATGTCTAATTATTTTAGTCATTTATTGTATATCTATAGGCTTAATTTGAGGCATCTCAGATTTCCACCAAAGGTGAGTCAGCAGAAGAGCAAAGTGCCTACCCTGTAACGGTTCTGACTTGCTGAGACTTGCATTCAATGTTCTGTGTCTTCAGCTGGAAGACAAAATATCATGAAAGCTGAAAACAAGTATATACTATATGTATATATGCACTATGTACTACTCAAGAATTAACTGGTGCAGGAATGCTCTGGAAATTCAACCAGGACTCTAAAAGCCAATCTTTGTCTTTTCTAGTGTACTCTTATAGCTCAGATACTAAACAGTCTGCAGCTGGAGCTAAAGTATACACATTTTATCGGTGATGTCTTAGCTAGAGTATGGTTCACTCTCTCATAGCTAGATTGGCCTTGCAGAACTAACAGAAGTACAAAAAAAGGAAAGGTAGTATCAGTTTATAGTGATAAGAAAATAAATCAGTATGAGGTCAGAATGCTTCCTGTGCAAAGATCTGTTGAATTACAAGATCCCATTTCAAATACTTATTATTCTAACCATACCCACGCTTTCAAAAAATACTGTAAGTAGTTTAAAGAAATACTTAAATGACACATATGTCCATATTGAGAATGTAATTAATGTCAAAGGAGGGTGCAATATGAGACCTGAATAGTGCATTGTTGCTCATTCAGTGCTGGTGATGTGGATGACTGAGTCCAAAGACACCTGTATTCTGCATCCACAGAAAATATGCAGACTCTATGCTGCTTTTTTCTTTACACCAACAAAAAAAAAAAAAAAAAAACAGAGAGGAAAAACTTACACTCCAAATCACTGTGGGTCAATATGACCATGTAAACACAGTAACCATTAAAAAATCTGCTATAGTGCCTTTAGCTGGAGTTACTTAATAAAGAGTGAAATATACTGTAAAAAGCTTTCTGTTTTGGAAGTTTCCAACTGGTTTCCAAGTGATAACAGAAATATTTCAGATATGAATTGCTATCAGAGGAGGTGCATTCTTGAGGTCTTCACAACTACAGGGGTATACTTTCCTGATGATGAACACGTACAACTCTCATTAAAATTAAGGCAAACAGCCTGTTTAAAACTGTGATGCCCTTATCATTTGCTAACATAATTTCTTGTAATGTGTGACTGTTGCTAAAAATATAAAAGGTAGAATCTGAGAAATAGGAAAGTATTTCAAATTAGATTCAAACTCCACCTCCAATGCCCAGTACAACAACTCTTGTTTGTGGCATAGTAGAAATGGAGACTTTGTTGGCCTTATAATCCTTTGAGAGGCAAAGCAGAATGCAGTTTTGAATAAATGCTGGAGAACAAGTACTACGGGAGCATCAGCACAGTCTGGGGAAGATTATCTCCTAAAGACTGTCCAGATTGGTTCCACATATTAAAAAACAATCTAAATGTGATGTATAATGACTGTCATGATGAGTGACTTTCTTTTCTGTGTAGCAAAGCTGATAAGGTGGTAGCATTCATACCAAATGTCCAAATGATATATTTTGTGCTTTAACCTTCTCAGTGGCTTTATTTCCATGAAGAATTGTGGTGTACTCCAGTGAACTTGAAAAGTTACTGACCAAACCGGACTTGGCCCAGAAAAAGTGCATAAGCACCTGCTTAACTTTGAAAATAGCTCCAAACCACTATTGCACTAATTTACATCCTGTTTAAAGGGATTGCTTGCAGATCATCTGCAATCTTTGTAACAGGAGACAGTCTGAAGAAATAAGAGAAGAACTGGAACAAAGCCAAGGCGACTCTGGATGTTACCACAGATAAGCAGCATACTTCAGCTGTCCAACTGGCAGTCAGTTGTAGAGAAGACCAGCTACACTACCACTAGCAGCAGTGGTTTACTGCTGGTTGAACTCTGCACTTTGATGTAAGATAATATAAATGACTCTGTTTATGCCTAAGCATATGGATATGGGAGCAATTTGCAAAGAGCAGAGGCATGTGGACACTTAAGTTGTAGTAGAACGGATCGGAAAAGCTTGCTGTGCTTTTTTGTATTTTAGCCAGCCACTACAAATATTCAAGTACATAGTAACATAGTGACCCTTATCTTTCTTAATGGGGTGTCTGTTGTTTCTTCCGTGGAATCTGGGGCATGCAGCTATAGAGTTCTACATAAAAATTGGATAGCATCAGTGAAACTTGTACAAACACATATAAACAAACCGTGAATTTTTCTAGACCTTTATAGAACAAAGAGACAGATTTGGCACTTTGTCTATAATCACCAGAGTAAGATTTTTATTCTTTAATCCTTTGAATGTTGAAGTAATAGCTAAAATATAAAAAAAAAGCTGTGGAGCATCTTTAAGGCTAATTTTACTTGGCTTTAAGGAGTTCAATGAACTCCAGTGCTTGAAAGGATTAATAGTTCAATTTATAATCAATTTAATTATCTTTTCTGAAATTGATATTATTTCATAGACACTCAGTGCTACAGCTGTTAATACCTTGATGACTATAGCTTCATCACCCTTCCTGTGTTTTCTGTGGTAAGTTATCTTTCTAGGAAGAAAAAAAATGTGTTAGCCTTCAATATGGATAAAATCTCTTGTATTTACATTAGCAATTTACATTCCATGGGAGTTAAAATAAGCTGGATATTCACTAATTGTTTGGTTTAATAAAAAACAATTCTTATTTGTCAGGAATTATCAGAGAGTTCTATCACAGTTATAAGAGAGAGACGATGTTTATAATGAAAGCTAATGAAGGCATCTCAGAAAAAAGATGATACTTTGGGCAAGAATTGGAGCCAAAGATCTCAACCGTTGGTACCTACAGCTGTGTGTTTAGTGACAATATTTTATTGACTGAAGGGCACAAAACTTTTGATGGGATTTGTCCATGAGAGTCAATGGAATGCTTTTGGAAGACTGCAATCAATATTCATTCCCACAAACCACAAGTGAATTGAAATGCTAGCATTCATATGGATTCATAGGCAAGGGTGGTTTGTAGCTCTTCCAGAACAGCTCCCAGTGAAATTAACTTTGTTCAGGTAAGGATGCCAGAACTTGGCCGCTTGTAGTCTGTATGATACTTAAGTGAATTGGAAGTGAATTTGCATGTATGTACATATAAAAATATTCCTGGGTGTTATCAGGGATGAGACTTGGTTCTTGCACAATGACGTTGGATTACTTTTAGAGAAGATAACATTGAGTCTGTGTTTAATATTTCATTTTTTTACTTAATTTTTAAAATGTCTTTGATAACATTGAGTATTGGCATTCTTTTGGTTAAATACCAAACAGAACCTTTTATCACAGAGATTGCACTGAACAGAAAATGAAGACCATACCGTAGATTGCATATAGGTCTTCATATGGAAACTTTATGTGCAGCTAACCTGTGTCCACTGTGTCTACTGTACATTGCAGAAGGTAAGAATGTGCAGCTAGAAAAATTTAGTGGTCTCTGAGCTGCATATTCTTAATTTGTGAAGCTTTACATAGCAATGCAATGTTTGTTACTTGCTAGCAGCTGGTATCATCTGCCAGCTCTGCATAGATTCCCCTCTATTTTCTGCTACGAGTCACAGATGTCTATCCTCTATGAGTCACACCTGCAGGACTTGAAACATCTTTTAAGTGGAAGATGTGTTCAAACTTGAACACGTAAATGAGAAGGCATAAAAGCTACTCTTGTTTAAGATTTTAGAAAATTTTTCTTCAACTTCTGAGGAGACAAAAATGTATTTTAGTAGTCTTTACATTATATTAGCTTATTAAGGGTTCTCAGCTCTGTTCCTGCATGTGTGTGTATAAATATAATCCTTGCATGACTGTACACCATAGATACTATACTTGTGTGTGTGTGTTAGTCTATATGCATAACACAGCCTGAATATATCTTGCCTGTAGTTTCAGTAGTGCCTTACTAAGTGTAGGACACAGTTCTTTCAAAAAGGGGACAGCAGTTAGAGTGAAATGAAAAATTTTATATCCTCACACCATCATGTATAACACTAAATGCTGCCAAACAGCATTACTTACACATTCTCTATTTGTCTTCAGGAGCATATAACTGTCTGAAGCATTTTTGAACTAGAATAATTTTTCCATCCCCATCTGAACTAAACAAAAAGAGAAAAGCCGTTTTAAGTAGGAAATGACCAAAAATGTGGTCATTCTTTCAGTTAAAAACATCTTTAGCTTTACTGTAGCCATGGCTACAATAAGATAGCCAGGATTTTGAGGTGCAGCTGTAGTTGCTATTGATTAGTTGTGTCTGATAGCAGTAAGTGGTTTAAGGATGTCACAGGTTGACTTTTTCACACAGAGTTAGTTCAGGCAACACACAAAGGAATTTTTGTTAATGGCTCCTGTGCTGTATATTGCACAATGGGATGGTACCTGCCTCTTGCATTGTGCACTTATCTGTCAGATGTCTTGCTGTACAACCTTGGTTACAGGCTGCTGTCAGTAACATAGGAACCTATGGAGGAAAATCTTTTTACTGAAAGATTTCTCACATTCTTTCCGATCTTCATCATGATGAGATAATTAAGAAGTATTTGCGGATCAAAGCTGTAGCCCAAGACAGGGTAAATGCCTCTTAAATTATGTCCTGCTACTCTTTATTTGAATATAGATGCTCTGCATGTGTATTAGGAACAACAAATTGGTTAACAGCTTCCTGTAGTCTGCTGATAAAGAGGGCAGGATTGGCTCTCACTTTCACTATACTTAATTCAAAGATGCATAGGTTCAAATGCAAACTGAGTATCTCTGGATTTACTTTCTGTCTTTGAAAAAAATCTCATACAGTTAAGCTGAGCAGGTACAAGTAGTTGAGAGTGGGGAGCTCTCATTAAGACAATGATAAAGTTCTGAGCTTAGGTACTCAAAAATCAAATTCCAAAAATTTGAGTTTCTTTTGTAGCACTAGTGCAGCCAAGTTATACATATCTATTTTTGAATCTTTTTTTCCCCCTAGAAATATGTGATAAATAAATAAATAAATAAATGAAATTTAATAATATAAGTATAAAATACATAAGATAAGTGAAGTTTGCTCAAACAAAACAGTTGGATTTCATTGTAAATTTAATTATAAGAATGACATTATTTTACCATCTTACTCAGCCTGTAATAGGAATGATTGTGATACATTTTATGCTATGGGGATAATATTTACTGATGCAAAAAAGTTATTACCACATCCTGGAAGTTAATTCAGCAACAAGATACAAATTATGGAGCAATTATTCCTGGGGTGTTGCTCAGCACCCAGCTGAAGGCCAAACATTATCACAGTATCTATGCATAAATTTACCGCACAGTAATTATAGTCACTAGCCATTTCAGTATAGGATTGTTTACAGAGTATAGATGAAATGTTTAAAATAAAATGCGCATCATTTTGCTATGAAAAGAACCTCATAATAAAATCAGATCAGCAACAGCAAAAAGTGCTGTTTTACTTAATTTATTCATACCATTTATCTTTATTCAGACTGATGAAAGCTAGGACTTAAGGCCAGAAGCCCACTTCACTGAGAACCATTCTGAGTGTTTGCTAGTATAATGAGAGGCTGCAAATACACAGCATGTTTATGTGTCCAGACAAAGTCCTCCTTTTATTTTGTTCCTAGAATTTTAGGATTCCAGTGTTGTGACTTAAAACAAAACTTTAAAAAAGAACCTCACCAGTTATATTAAAGGAAAACATCTCATGTTCTTGGATAAGAAACAGAAAGTCTTACAGATTTTTCTGAGCTAACTACTGACTTCTTTGATTTCAGCAATTCAGTAAATTGCTTATCTGCAACTTCTTTTTAAAATTAGATTTACTAATACATTTATAAGGCAGTTTAAAGATAAATAACATTTGGATGAATAGTTTCACCGTTGTATTTTATTAGAAATGCATAAAGAAGCAAGAGACTCATGAAAACTGGACAGAGTAATAACTTACACATAAAAAAGGTTTGTCACATTTTCTTCAATCTCTGCAGAAAAACTATGCTTGTCTTTCAGAGTACACCTAGCAACATCTCCATCAAGCCAATTTTGTTAGTCACTGTAATAAAACAGTTAACAATAGGATTTATAATGGAACATGATAGTGAGCTTGATGGGGAGCAACTTTAACTTCTGCCATCGGTTCTTTTACTTTTCCTTTAACCTGCACCCAGTCTTCAATCACATGGGTAATTTAGCAAATCTGAGAGACAGCAAACCTTGAAAGTTTGCTGGGAGAACTCCAGAATTCATAAAGTGAAACCATGCCTCCTTCAGTATGACTAACATATGGTCTTAGCAAATTTCACCAATTCTGTATAAAAGGAGTAGCTCCAGAAAATGTTTCTGTTGTTCTTTCAGTTACTCTGTTGGCTCTCAGTATGGCAGTGACTGTTGTTAGGATTTCGTTCTATCTGAATTGCTAGTATAATGCTAGCAATTTTTATTTCTACAAAAGGAGATGATTTTAGATGCATAACTTCACTGTTAGATTTCCAGTGCTGTCTTCCCAAAATAGGCATCACACATCTTATTAGTGATGATAGGAAATCAAATTTTCTTTGCGTGACAGGGAGATATAATGCATTATTGGCTTTATTTCTCTTTAAAAACATTTTCCAGTCATAAAATCCTGTATCAACATCCACTGAACAGCACTACAATTCTATTTAATACTGAACTCCGTACAATTCCAAAAGCTTTAACACACTGTGGATAATCCATTTCTGTTTAGAGTTACAGTGCTTATGGAAAATGAGTCAGAAATGCTGTTATACAATTGCTAGATTAAGTTGTTAAATACAGGGGGATCTATTCTCTTGCACTGTCTTGAATAACCAGAATTACATCTCTGACTGTACATACCAGTAGTTCATAAAAGCACTTCTGTTCATTAACTTAAATCCTAGCAGACAGCCTCTGGTTTTAAAAGCCATCTGGTGGCTGATAAGAAATGTAAAATCTTATCTTCTTTCCTAAGGCCAGTGGATCACAGCCAAATGGAGGATGAAAGCTCCAAAAATGCCACCATCTTGGTTGTAATCTGCTGTTCCATGGGGTCACTGGATCTGAGATTAACAATGCATTGAGAATGTCACGGGGAGGTTGGGTGGGAGAGGAGATGACCAATTATCTTTGCTAAGCAACCTTTTTTTTCCTGCTTCTGTTTAGGAGGACATAATTTAAAGGCAGTTGGAAAGACTGCCATTTGCTGTACTATTGGGTAAAGACTATACTTTCAGGTTGAGTGGAAAGTTTGAAAGCAGCACTTGGGAATTAAACTATTCAGTTGCCACAGGTATATTTTAGTTGAAAAATGAGTGCAGTTACACCAGCTTTGGTAAAAGACTATTATCTGATGCCACTTCCTTTTTATATCAGAATTCATTTATGTCCTAATTGATTTCATAGATTCATAGAATGGCTTGAGTTGGAAGAGACATTTAAAGGTCATCTAGTCCAGCCCCCCTGCAGTGCGCAGGGACATCTTCAACTAGATCAGGTTGCTCAGAGCCCCATCCAACCTGACCTTGAATGTTTCCAAGGATGAGGCATCTACCACCTCTTTGGGCAACCTGTTCCAGTGTTTCACCACCCTCATCGTAAAAAATGTCTTCCTTCTATCTAGCCTGAATCTACCCTCTTTTAGTTTAAAACCATTACCCCGTGTCCTATCACTACAGGCTCTATTAAAAAGTCTGTCCCCATCTTTCTT
This sequence comes from Platalea leucorodia, assembly GCF_965183815.1. NCBI lineage: Eukaryota > Metazoa > Chordata > Aves > Pelecaniformes > Threskiornithidae > Platalea > Platalea leucorodia. The sequence continues at coordinate 35,445,817 of NC_138858.1, read as the reverse complement.
ACAAGCACCTTTTAAATATTTAAAGCTGCAATAAGGTCTTGCCGCAACTTTCTCTTCTCTAGGTCAAAAAACCCCAACTCTCTCAGCCTTTCCTCATAGGTGAGATGTTCCATCCCTCTGATCATTTTTGTGGCCCTCCTCTGAACCATCTCCAACAGATCCATGTCCTTCCTGTGCTGAGGACTCCAGAGCTGGATAGAGTACTCCAGGTGGGGTCTCACTAGAGCAGAGTAGAGGGGCAGAATTACCTCCCTCGACCTACTGGCCACGCTTCTTTTGACGCAGCCCAGGATACGGGTGGCTTTCTGGGCTGCCAGTGGACATTGCTGGCTCATGTCCACCAGTGCCCTCAAGTCCTTCTCCACAGGGCTGCTCTCAATCCTTTCATCTCTCAGCCTGTATTGGTACTAGTGGTTGCCCTGACCCAGGTGCAGGACCTTGCACTTGGCCTTGTTGAACTTCATGAGTTCACATGGGCTACTTCTTGAGCTTGTCCAGGTCCCTCTGGACGGCATCCCATCCCTCAGGTGTGTCAACCGCACCACTCAGCTTGGTGTTGTCTGTAAACTTGCTGAGGGTGCACTAGATCCCAGTGTCTATGTCATTGAAGAAGATATTAAACAGTATTGGTCCCAATATGGACCACTGAGGGACACCACTTGCCACCAGTTTCCATCTGGACATTGAGCCATTGACCACTACTCTCTGGATGCGACCATCCAGCCAATTCTTTGTCCACTGAACAGTCCATCCGTCAAACCCATATCTCTCCAATTTAGAGAGAAGGATGTTGTGGGGGACCGTGTCAAAGGCCTTACAGAAATCCAGATGGATGACATCTGTAGCTCTTCCCTTGTCCACTGGTGTAGTCACTCCATCGTAGAAGGCCACTACATTGGTCAGGCAAGACTTGCCCTTGGTGAAGACGTGCTGGCTGTCTTGAATCACTCCCCTGTCTTCCATGTGTCTTAACATGTGCCTTCTAGGAGAATCTGTTCCATGATCTTCCCAGGCACAGAGGTGAGGCTGACAGGTCGGTGGTTCCCAGGGTCCTCCTTTCTACCCTTTTTAAAAATGAGTGCCACGTTTCCCTTTTTCCAGTCACCAAGGACTTCACTTGACTACCATGACTTTTCAAATATCATGGAGAGTGGCTTGGCAACTACATCAGCCAATTCCCTCAGGATGCTGGGATGCATCTTGCTGAGCCCCATAGACTTATGTATGTTCAGGCTCCTCAGGTGGTCTTGAACCTGATCTTCTTGTACAGTGGGAGGGACTTTGCTCCCCCCAGGCCCTGCCTTGTGGTCCATCCACTCAAGAGGTGTGGGAAGGCCAGTGCCAGTGAAGACGGAGGTAAAAAATTGTTAAGTACCTCAGCCTTCTCCTTGTCTGTTGTTACCAGTTTGCCAATTGTGTTCACTGGAGTGGTACACTTTCTTTGACGATTTCTTTTCCTTTTCTGGCTGACATACCTATAGAAGCCCTTCTTGTTATTCTTTGCATCCCTTGCCAAGTTCAGCTCCAGCCGTGCCTTGGCCTTCCTGACTCCAGTACTACGCAACCAGGCAGCGGCCCTGTGCTCTTCCCAGGATACCTGTCCTTGCTTCCACTGCCTGTGCATTTCCTTCTTGCCGTTTAGTTTGACCAGTAGGTCTCAACTCATCCATGCTGGTCTCTTGCCTTCCTTTCCTGATTTCTTACACCTGGGGATCAAGAGCTGTTGCACTCTATGGAAAGCACCCTTAAAAATCTGCTAGCTCTGCTCCGCTCCCTTGTCCCTGAGGGCAGTTTCCCAGGGCGTTCTATTGACTAACTCCTTGAACAGCTGGAATTTTTTTTCCTAAAATTCAGGGTCCTGACTTTGCTCTTTGCCTGATCATTATCCCTCAGGACTGTGAACTCCAGTGCACAATCACTGCAGCCTAGGCTGGTTCCCTTTGTTGTCTCGATCTCTAATTCTGACCCATAAGCTTTCAACCCGCTCTTGGCTATTCTTCAGAGAAGCTCTTCACAATCTATCCATTTCTTGACATAGAGAGCAACCCCTCCACCCCTCCTTCCTCGCCTGTCACTTCTGAACAGCCTGTAGCCATCGATAGCCGTACTCCAGTCATGGGATTTGTCCCATCAAGTTTCAGTAATGGCAACTAGGTTGTAGCTTTCTAGTAGCTTCCAACTGCACTCCAACAATGGCTTCCAATTTCTCCTGTTTGTTACCCATGCTGCCTGCATTGGTGTAGAGACACTTCAGCTGGGCTGTCGGCTGTGTCACCGTTTTAGAGGAACACACCTTAACTCCTTTGAGGTACTTCACCTGTGTTCTCTTGTTGGCTCTTATTACCTCAGGAGCCACTGGCTTATCTCTGTAAGACTTCAAGCATGCTCCAGTGTATGTAGCACACGTCAGAGCAACAGGCTAAGGGCCCTCACTAGCACCCTGTCCCTCTAACCTTGGTGTGTCACCTCATGGCTTGTCAAGGGCAAGCCTGATATTATCTCCTTCCCCCTTCAAGTCTAGTTTAAAGCTCTCTCAATAAGATTCACTAGCTCGTGAGCAAAGACCTTTTTTCCCCCTTGAGAAAGACAAATCCCATCCAATGCCAGCAGGCCCAGTGTGGGTGGACCATCCGATTATCAAAAAAACCCAAATTCTGGTGGTGACACCAGCCATGGAGCTATGTGTTAATAGACTGGGTATATTGTCACTAGTAACAGTGCACATGATGCTAGCTGGCATGTCAGAAATGAGGGACTTCTGAAACATTTTATTCACCTGCTCTAAGTAAGCCACAGGGCTAGGGCATAAGTCAGCGTTCACTTACGTATAGCTCTGGAACAAATCTGAAGAACAAAAAATGTTTTGTGGGAGATTGGATCAAACTTAAAACAAAAACTAGTTTCTGAATAGAACATGCCAGCGTTGTCTTTTCAATAAGTTTGATGACTAGCTGGAACAAAATAACAAACTTTGAAAAAATGAAAGTGTCAAAAAAAATGAAATCAGCTGTTACAGTGAGCCACTTGTTACAAGATACCTAAGAAAAATAACCTTACTGTATTCTTTGAGCTCCAAAAACCACTAGGTGTAGAGGCATCCAAATATTATTTTTCTGAACTCTCTATGTGCATCCCAGATGTTAACATAATTTTTGGGAAGCCTATGATTCAGTATTAGAGGAACGTGCATGTGTGGAACAAACAGACATACTCATTTTTTATCTGGTTTTCACATTGGCATGGAGCAAGTGGTAGTTCTTTAGACTTTCAGTTCTTAGAAATCTCCGTCAAGCTATAAGCCTTTCATTTTTGGTTTTTTTTTTGAAGTTTTTGCCTAGTTGCTGTTTAATATCAGCTTGTTCCAGGGTCACAGGAAGGGGGTAGGAGATTTCTTACTATGGTCCTGCTCGCTGTGGGAGTGGTCCTTGGATCAGATCCTCTGCTGTATATATTCTCCATTTACATCAACCACATCTGTCACAGCTCCAAAGTCTCTTCTTACAGTGTCTTTCCCTCATTTCCATCTTCCCCTGTAATTTCGAATCCCTACCCTTTGATTTAAGCACAAAAGTTTTGGGAGTTTTATGTTGTGGGTTTCTTAACTCTGTCCTCTGTTACATCCAGTCCCATTTCTAATCAAATTGAATCCAGTTGGTAAGTAAGTCACATGTAAAAGCTAACTGCTGTAGCTTTTCAATCTGGTGCTCTTCAGTGCCAACTTACATAACCAAAGTGCATTTATAATGCAGGAGTACAGGGTCTAGCCTTTGATTCTTACAGGACACTGTGCTAACCTGACCCAAGATTTAAATTCTGCATGCAGCAGTCCTTCCTCCTCCAAACAGCTCTAGTCAGACAGTCTATATGAAGGAAATAAAGCCTAATAACAGAAGTGCTCACATCAATTTTTTTGGCCTCTTGAGCAATCATTTGCTACTGGTCATACTTTCGCATATTCTTTCCCACCAAATTGACTGCTATGGACTATATAAATGACTGGGGACTAACAGCAGAAGTGGTTTCTTCTTTTCAGCACTTTGGACATCACTGCCTTCAACACAACTCGAGCTACCATTATGTCTTTGAGTCTTGAAACCTGTGTCCCTGGGTTCAGTGGAATCCAAAGGTTTGTGATTCCATGGAGACTGGAATTAAATTCCTTGCTTGGCCATTGGCTTTCCGTGTAACCTTGGATCATAGGATGAGTCATGCTATTTCTCCGTGCTTCCATTCATTTAAATACAATGGGAAAAACAGTCCACAGAAATCACAGGACAACAGAGGCTGGCAGGAGGGGAGCTCTCCAGCCCCAACCCCTGCCCAGAGCAAGCTCAGCCATGGGGTCAGCCTGGGCTGCTCAGGGCTTCACCCAGTCAGGGCATGAAACCCCCCAAGGTTGGAGGCAGCCCCTCCATGGGCCCCAGACCCACTGCTAGGCTGTCCTCATGGGGAAAAAGCTTCTCCTTATCTCCAGCCCAAGCCTCTCATGTTTCAGCTTGTGCTCCTGCTTCTCGCCCTCCCACCATGCAATGCTGCTAAGAGCTCAGTTGCGCCTCCTTTATTCCCTCCTGCCAATGCCAGGGATGCTGTAGGGTGCCCCCAAAGCCATCCCTTCTCCCAGCTGAACCAGCCCTGGTCCCACAGTCTCTTCTTGCAGGACAAGGGCTCCAGCCCCACTGCCTTGGTGGCATCCCCTCACCTCCCACCAGTTCTGTCCAGATTGAAAAGGTAGCATGGCAGTTGATGAAATAAAATCAGTAGGTGGTTAGATGTTATGGTGATAAGGTATGCATGATGGCTAGGATGGGAAGAATTTGCCAGACATGAAAGTGGCAATAATGACACAGTTATCACAGCCATTATAGTCTCATGCTCCACAAAACTGACCTGAATACCACCAGCTTGTTTAATTGCACTATCTAGTGAAAGAAAAAAGAGGATATGTTTCCCCTTAAACCTATCCAAACAGATTTTATATTTGGTATTCAGTAAGGATTTCTTTCTTACTGTATCAATGTTTTTCTTCAAGGTGACCAAAGAATAGATAAAAGTTTTATAAAAGAAAGGAATAGGAATGCTGGAGATGAGATTTTTTTTCTCTGACCAGTGCTCTGCCTTATTAATATGCTTACCAAGTGACCTTGCTCGACAGCTAATTCCTTATGGTGAGTCACATCTTATTTTTCTCACTGACATATCAGCACTCAATAAAAGGATGAAGGCCAGAGCATATGTGCAGCACTCAAGTACCACACAAACCTTATTTCAAGAGCTTAAATGAAACTAAATAAGTTTGCAGACATGGTGCTGGCCATCTACATTTGGGTTAATCTAACCCTCAGTGTGTGGACAGTCTCACAGACCCTTTTGAGGGGATTCCTCAGCTGCCTCTCTCAGGCTGAATCTTCAAGCACATCCCTCGGAGGAGGAGAACCCTTCCTTTCCTCCCTCACTTCAGAAAATTCCCCCCAGCAAACAAACAACCCCCAGCCCTTTCCTTCTCTCTCCCACCCCCAGATACCATAAATGTTATGACAAGTTTGAGGAGACATTTGTCTGCAGTGACTGACTGGTCCTTGCTAGGAAGGAACCCTTTCCCATCTGGGTTCAGTCTCTCCAGTTGGGGTCTGGAGCTTTTCAGTGCTGGAGATGAATAGTGAAGTATAATGTGTGTTGGATATTGTGGCAAGAATGTAAACATTTTTCAGTTACATTTTGAGGAATTTGAGTCCAGCCTCAGTCCCCGGGCACAACAGTGAGAAAACTCTTTCCAGTTGTACTACTGTAGGCAGTAACCCAACTGAACAGTGCTTTGACAGCCCTGTGACTCTCGTTCTCAGCTTCATGTTGGTGCTGGATGCTTGCCACTGGAAACAGAAATGTAACTTTATCACTTGACTCCAGGAAAATTCTCCCCTGTGCCATATGGGGAAAATATACAGGACCAGCTGGGGAAGCCCTTGTTCAGAGGGAAGAGAATGCCTTGATACAGCATGAGACAGGTGGGGAACAGGAGCTGTGAGAAAAAGAGCACAAAGGAGAAAGGTAAAAGATTTATTTCTGAACACAATGATGGGGGTAGGACACAAAAGAAAATGACAATAAATTAATGGGAATTCTGAAATGTCCAGATATAAAACATCTGACACCAGTTTGTACAAAGATTTCAATTCCAGATATGGAAAGGAATTGTAGGAAAGAAAGAGAAAATCTCAGTAACAGATTTGTAGAAACCAGAGGTAACAGATGCTCTGGAGCTCACCCAGCCTATTTTCCCAAGCAGTGGGACCATTCTCTTTTCAAACATTCCTTACATTTCAAACAGAAGTTAAGGTGAAATGTGGATTTGACCCATTCAGTCCTTTTCCCTTGTCCTTTCTGGAAGCCGAAAAAGGGTGGTGGGAGAAGCCTTTGCTACCTCTGAGTAAATCTGGAGTGTCTTCAGGAGCAAGGGCATGGCTCCAGCTCATGTGGCTGCTTGCCAGATTCATCAGTGGGTCCTGGGAGGTGTTCACAGATAACTGTTCTGGACCTCCTTGCCTGGCAATAACAGCGAAACAGCACTATCATGTTTCAACAAGGTTATGCAAAAAGCAAGGGGTAGGAAAACTCCGGAGTAGGGTAGGGTTTAGGCCCTTCATCAGTACCTGATTTCTGTAATGTGGCCATATACAGACTGTCCTGGTGCTACTTTCTTTGATGTCCTTCTCTCCACTCCCTATTTTCAACTGCCTTCAAGGTTTTCATCCTTCACTTCAAGACTCTTGCCAGCTATTCACATCATCTGCCTCTTATCAGGCTTCTGGTGATGAGGTGCATGACTGCTTTTCTGTGAGTATCCTCAGTTAGTCCTAGTCACACCGAATCTGAAAGCAGAGGGAGCTGATGGCCACCTCCATGAAGTGTAGCCCCACTACTATTCATGAAGATGCAAAGAAGGAAAACATCTTAAATTTGGCCTCATTAACAGAAATAGACAGTGACTGACATTTTGAATGAAGGAAAATTAGGACATTCAAAGTCAGGAATTATAGAATCATAGAATCATAGAATTGTTTAGGTTGGAAAAGACCTTTAAGATCATCAAGTCCAACCGTTAACCTAGCGCTGCCAAGTCCACCACTAAACCATGTCCCTAAGCACCACATCTACACGTCTTTTAAATACCTCCAGGGGTGGGGATTCAACCACTTCCCTGGGAAGCCTGTTCCAGTGCCTGACTACCCTTTCAGTGAAGACGTTTTTCCTAATATCCAGCCAAACCTGCCCTGGCACAACTTGACCCCATTTCCTCTTGTCTTTTCACTTGTTACTTGGGAGAAGAGACTGACCTCTGCCTCACTAAAACCTCCTTTCAAGTAGTTGTAGAGAGTGAGAAGGTCTCCCCTCAGCCTCTTCTTCTCCAGCCTAAACAACTCCAGCTCCCTCAACCGTTCATCATATGACTTGTCCTCCAGACCCTTCACCAGCTTTGTTGCCCTTCTTTGGACTTGCTCTAGCATCTCAATGTCCTTCTTGAAGTGAGGGGCTCAAAACTGAACACAGTATTTGAGGTGTGGTCTCACCAGTGCCAAGGACAGGGGGATGATCACTTCCCTAATCCTGCTGGCCACACTATTTCTGATGCAAGCCAGGATGCTATTGGCCTCCTTGGCCACCCGGGCACACTGATGGCTTATAGGATCATATGAAACTTTAATTAAGAACACATATTGCAACATTCATAATAAAACTGTGGGAGCTGGCAAGGCTGGTTGGGTTTATGCTACCAGCAGCATATATCCCTTGCAGTGTAATAGCTAGCAGCAAACAGAGAAGAATCACAGAGCAGGGCACATAGGCTCCTGAAGTGTAGCACTGAGGAGTTTCAGCGTGTGGCTAGGGGTACCAAGTTGCAGGGAAAGACTTCTGGGCTTGAAAACTTTTGTATGGGTGGGCAGGTGGAAGAAGAGGAGACAGATATTCTTAGATGGAGAGGTTGCCTGATACAAGGTGAAATGCACAGTATACTTAACAGGTTAATAGTTGCTCATAGACGTTCCACGGAAAGAATTCTAGTCTGGCTTCAAAACCAGCTCAGTGATCAGCCTTAAAGTCTGTTTTTCTAGGTTGCAATTGTTAGCTTGTAAACAGGGGACACCATGAGGTTATCCTGCAGATATAGCTTATCAGTGAGTGTGTTTGGTGTAATCCTTGTCTATCATCTCTTGAAAGCTTACCTCTACTTCTGCTCTGATATATATTAGCAAATGCTATACTATGGAACAGTTTCTTTCTAAGCTGTCACCAATTTAAAGTGAGCTTTCCAATGTAAAGTCCACAACATTTCTGTGTTCACTTCTACATAATCAGGCTTCAGGTTATATATAGAAACAGAGATACTTACAGAAATCAGATTCTGAATTCACATAACAGACAACTGATGATAGACAGGTAGGTGTGTGCATTCAGTCAAAGAACAGGATCAGCCTTTTGTAGTGCATACTAACAAATACAGCTGATGAGCTTGATTTGTACTGCATAAACAAAATTCAGCTGTAAATCCCTTATCCTTTATTTCCCCTCTCCTCAGCTAGCTTAAGGAAGTCTAAATTTCTGAATTTATATAACTTATTGAAAACTGTTCAATTGGTTTGAAGATTTTTAAAAATTGCTTAGTCAAACTCTGCAGATGAAGGGATTTATTTGACTCATTCAGCCTTTATTTTGATGTTATCCATTGCATTTAGAAGAAATACTCGTTTTACATTGGCCTCAAGTGACAGCATGAAAGTGAAAAAGTTAGATTGGTTGTTTTCCCAAAAGCAATTCAGGCATTTGAATGCTAATTTCTTTATCATTCAGGTTTTTTAATTTCTTTAGATTCAATATAGCAGATTATTTTCAGTGGGTCTGAAGTGTTTCACACATAAAGACACAGAAAAGAATTTTGTGCATTTGCATTGCTGAGCCTATCTATAGGTTTTCACCTATCTGTGTGTAAGAATATTTGCTCATGCAAACAGGAGATTATTCGTAATACAACATTTCTGGAATTCACATTAGCCATTAAAAAATCAGCCTGCTCAAAGGAAGTTTTGGAGAAGAAATTAATGTGAAGGGGAAAAAAAAATTAAAGATTATATTGAGCAACAGTGAATTATAGGCCTACTTAAGCATATGCACAAGAGCTAGAGGATGAAACTTTTGTAATTTTTCAGCTCATTTAATCTGAAAGGCCCACATTCCAAGTTACATAGCCAGAGTTAACATCTGCAGTTTGGTTGGTACATGCCTTTGGTGCTGGCATTAGCCCTGTGACCACAGTGGCTTCTATTCCTCAGCTCTTTTAGTGGCTTGGCATCTTTCATATTCCCTCAGGCTCCATGGTAGAGCAAGCGGACACCCACACTGGATGCCAAGAGAGTCATCTTAATGAATGACATATTACGAGCCTTGTGAAAGTAATTTGCTTTGCTCCGTGGTGTAGTTGGCTAACTTCCTATTACTGAAGGTTCAGGCTAAATCCAGCACTAAAGCTATGCAAATTTGTGCCTTTTGGGCAACATATCACAGAAACAAGTCTTATTCAAAGTAATTCTTGCCTTTATTTTCTAGAAGGAAACTTACATGTTACACTGGTTTGGGGAATAACTATCTACTATCCCATGTTACGGGTAATGAATTCACATCTAAAGACTTTGCATTTTTATAGCAAGGTATATCTTTTATGAAATGTACAACAAAGATTCTGATAAAATCTTATTTTCTGGTCTATGATTTGATGAGGACTGCTATTAGCTGTCAGACGTTGACAGTTAAAGAGCTGAGAGCACAAGGCAGGCAGCTCACCCTTCCTATGCCTTACTTTTCCTTTCTCTCTTCACAGAGCATCATCTGAACGCAACAATTCTGTGACATGAACAAATATGTGTCCTGTAAGCACTCAATACTTCTACAGCTAAGAATGAGCAATATTTTCTGCTCAAAACTCCTGTTTCAGTCACTTAGTACTTTGATGAAACATTCACCTTTTAGCTTTTCTAGCTTTGCCTGAAAAACCCGCCTGCTGCCTTTGCTCGCTAGCCCCTGATTCTTCTGAAAAGCACATGCATCAGAGGGGAGAGCTGTATGTATATACAAGAAACTACTTTTTTCTGTCAAGAACATTAGGCATGGAAACAGACTCCGTGGAAGGTCCAGTGGGGGCCTGAAGATAGAAATGGACTTTGATTTGACTGAACCCTGAAGCTCTGAGTATAGCATTCAGCGCTGCTTGTTGTGTACATGTTTCCCAGTCAGCTCACACTGTGTGCATCTGAGGAGTGCTGAGCTGTGCCTACATATGAAGCCAATTTAGCTGGGTAGTGAAAGTGTAAAGAAGTTCTGTGAGGTGAAGCCACGACGTTCATCTTGTTCATTCCTGAGGGCATGATAGGAAAGACTGCTGCGCCCTTCAGGCTAAATTGTACCCAGGCTATGACCTGAAGGCATCATGATGCAAAAGAAGTTATTTTTTAGTTTACTTTAGAGTAAAAGTTTCTCCTTCATTTAACTCTGTAGTTTAAACTTGCCTTAAAACTGAAATTTAAACATCACAGAATTGCTGTCCTAGTGTCGTAGTGATTATTGTAAGATTTGTCGAAGTTCATGCATGATTAAAATGTCATTATTCTTTTAGTTACAAGGGTTTTTTTAATACCATGCTTCCCTCCCTCCTACCCCAACACAGGTTTTCTGAAGCATGTTTATTCAAAGCCATGTTAAATAACTTGTCGACTCTCTGGCACCCAATTTAATGGGAAAATGATTTATCCTTGAATGTCTGAGCAGTTGAGTGGACAAGAATGGGAAACAAGTAAGGCAAGGACTAATCGCTACCCGTGAAATAGTATGGGGAGCCCACATCTCTGCCATTAAAGGCGTCAGAATATTCTGGAGGAAGGACAGAAGTAGGAGTGATGTTGACCCCATGCTTCACAAAATGATTCTGAGTCAGTCCTGTGGCATTCTTCTGGGATTCATTGCTGATTCCACAGGCATAGCATTAAGGTAAGCATTCAGTTTGGAGGGAGGGTAGTTAACAGCCCTTTCAAGAATAACATGAAGTGACAGTGATTGTGCCATGCCGTCAGCTGCCAGAAAGAGTTTCAGTACAGAGCGTTGTACAACACTCAGTAAAGAACGTTGTATACACCTCAGTAAAATAACTCGTGCACTCATTGAAGAACTAATGAATGAGCATCAGCAGGTCCAAAATTCACAACTAAATGCATGGTGGTGGAAGGTAGACACTGCTTTTCTTGTAACTCAAATTTACTTTTTAGAAAAAAGTAGAGTTAGTTCCACTTTCCCCACTGTTATGTGAAATAGTCATTTTTAAATATAGACTTAGTAACATTATACAGGGCCATAAAATCAAACCCATGTAAATATTAGTAGTGCTGAAACCATTTTGTCCTAGGAGCTGCCTGTAGTTTAGCTGTACCACTAATATACAAGGGTCTGAATGGAGACATATGGTCACCATGAGCTTGGATATTTAATTTTGAGATGACACTTCTATTAATCCATCTGAAAAGGGGGAAGCTACCATATAACTGGTTGCAATTAGCCAAACCACAATTTTTCTCTAACTAATTCACTCTAAACCAAAAGCCAAAATGGTATTTTAGAATTACAACATCACTCCCAGATTTACATTGCCTGATGAATTCCCAAGGTTAAGATTCAAGCCATACTGTAGAACTAACCCTCAATTATACCTTTTTAGAGAGGAAGATCAGTGGCAGGTGGTGCCCGTTATAAAAGCCTCATTAAAACACCTTCTGTTTGAATATCACAAAAGGGAGTCAGCAGATGGAGGTACAGCTCCACATGGTAGCCTTACCTCAAATGAGAGTTTCACCTGACACTTTGGGGACAGCAGATTTTTTTTCCTCCAACTAACAAGCCACTGAGATTCACGAGAGGATATATTAGGATTAATTGCACTTGATCACTAATCCATTGTAATGCCATATGCTAAAAACGTTGTTCATTGTCAAGCCTAGAGACAGGTAGGGCCCCTCTGGTAATGTAAACTGTCCCCATTTCCACAGAGCTAATCTAATTTCACCTCTTTACAGACCTCAGATTCCAGTAAAGATACTTAACTCTTCCTGCTTTGTCTCCTGATGCATTTTTGAATGGTAGCAAATCTGATATAGAAGCTAATGATGCTGAAAACTGCTGACTAATTGGAAAATGATTTTTCCTGGTGCTGCTTGCTGAAATGAGCAAAATATTGAAAGGGTATTTACTCTATTGTGTGTTCAGCCTGTTGGTTCAAAGAGCCAGCTCTTCCCTCATGAGCCACACAGTTTAACTTCTCACACTTCCTCCCCCTGCTAGTCCCAAAACACATTTGAAGAATATGTGATTTACTAGATGAGAACAATTGGCAGGCTAAACCATGTGAGTAAAGTTTGTTTCTTAGAGGAGGCGTTGTTACCTTGCACAGCCCTTGGAATGGGAGGATTTTTTCAGTGGCTTGGCTTTGGGATTGATCCAAACCATTACGTGCCAAACAGTGTAATCAGAGAATTTTTCGTAGTTCTGTTGTGTGTTTTGTGTTAAGCTACTTTAAAAATTGCCACCCACCAAGCTTGTTTCTTAAATCAAGGAGGTCATTCTTATTTAATATGTGGTGTGTGTATTTGTGAGAGGCAGATAGCTGCATTGAATTCACATATTTTTTACCAAGTGATATGTAGCATCCCATGTCCCAGAAGCAAAAAAAACCCCTGTAGTTTTTGTAGCAATTTTACTAACTATTCAGGGCCAAAAGATGTTTTCATACTAATCTGATTTGAGGGTTGGTCTACTCAAATTGAGAGAGTAAGAAATGAGTCAGGATTTTGGTGTATAATATCTCATCTTGTGCTACCTTCTTAAGATTACTCTATACTTACAAAATGCCTTCTATTCCAGAAGGGACTCCAAGTGTATTGCCAGCTGTATGCACTTAAAGATCAAATCAACCACCACTGAAATGCACCCATCTCTGGGGTAGAACACAGCAACTCCTCCATTCCAGAAAAAGCAAAACACTGGTTTTAGGAGGAGGAAGTAAAAAATAACTGCTCCAACTGCAGTTCCAAGGGAAATTATGCTGGCAGAGTATAATTACCCTTGTTGAAAGTTGGCCAAGACACTCGAGCTAACATTCTCCGCTCCTGGAAAAGGTGCTGGGGGATCTTTAGCAATCACAGGTGCTCAAGACCTCAAGTTTGCATTGAGTTTGTAAGGCATTGGCTGACACATGTGACAAAACTTTTTCCTCTCCTTTAAGTAGAATGCCAGGTATCTCTGGCATTTCCTCCCCCACCAATCTCTCTGTTACACATAGTGCAAGGCCAGGTGATGGACCCTTGCTCGTACTAGTGCAAAGCCGCTCAGAAGAACAATACAGCTATCAGTAGCTGACGCTATCCATGGGAGAAACTGTTCATGAAAGAGACCAACAGGACCAAGTCCACCCAGTCTACCTTCAACATCTTGCATGTTTAATGTAAATTTGGCTTTCCTTTAAATCAGGATTTTGATGGCATTTCCAAACCAGTACAAACTTGCCACTGAAGTTTCCCATTGTCTGTCCTAAAGAAATCCCTTCCAGTTAATTTTGAATTCCCAGTTAATTGGGAATGTGGCCCACAATGTAGGAAGAAGAAAAAAAAAATTAAATGTGGTGGCTGAAAAAAGGAGCTACATAAGGTGGAGTAGTCCCATGTTCTCATTTGCTTTCTATCCTGCCTGGTTTTGGACTCAGCAATTGTACTTTATGAATTAATGGTAAGCTAGTCCACGATCTCCACTGTGTATACTGCACACATATGGGTCTTGATAGATATATGTGTGTACCATCATATCTATCCATCCAGACAGATGGCTTTCCATGATCACAGATGAATGGATCTGGCAGAATTGTAGCAAATAAATGATCTTCAAAACTAAAGCCAGAGCAATGACTGTGTTCATGAATAAAAGTGCTGAGTTCAGTGTATTCTAATTAACTGAGGCAAATTATTCAAGGGAATATAGAATATCCTTGGGTACCCAGGAACAGATTTTAAGATTCATAAAATATTAATGAGATTTAACAAAAAATATATGTAAAAATTGCAAGTGTACATTGATTTTCATTAGTATTCATCTGTCTAAAATATAGATAAATTAGTAAGGAAGCAGTTTTAGGTCATCAGTTGCACAATGGAAAAAAGCACTCATATCTGTGTATGGTGACTGTGTATGCAGTTTTTGCCTTCTGAACATGAGATGGGGCATTACATACCCTGGGTATTTTAGGAACTATCTTTCTTGTAAACTGGGTGCTTTGGAAAACTGTTACGTAATCCTCATTATAGGCTGCTTAGCAGTGCCCAGCTATGTGTTATATTCCTGGAAAGTGAAAGCAGTTTCAGACAAGTTGCAGGCAGCCATTATTCCTCTTGTTGAAGGAGTACGGCATGAGAGAATTGACTCAAAGCACCAGTTGTGCCTTTATGATATTTCTGAAAATTTTGTTCGAGACTGAAGAGACAAGACTTTGTGGCCTGATGCTGACTCCAGTTTTGAAGTTAGACATATTAGAGATGTAGCAGGTTGTTTTCTGCCAAGCTGCTTTCCAGCTGGGTGACCCTCACCATATACTGGTCCATTGGGTTGTTCTTCCTCCACTGCAGAACTTTGGGCTTCTCCTTGTTGAACTTCATGAAGTTCTTGTTGGACCATTTCTCCAGCCTGTCAAGGTCCCTCTGGGCAGCAGCATGACCTGCTGGTATATCAGCCACTCCTCCCAGTTTTGTGTCATCAACAAACTTGCTGAGGGTACACTTTTTCCTATCTTCCAGATCATTAATGAAGATGTTAAACAGGATTGGACCTAGCACTGACCGCTGGGGTACACTGCTAGTTATTGGCCTCCAACTAGACTTTGTTCCACTGATCACCAGCCTCTGGGCCCAGTCATTCAGTCAGTTTTCAATCCACCTCACTGCATGCTCATTCAGCCCATACATCAACAGCTTGTCTATAAAGATCTTATGGGAGACGGTGTCAAAAACCTTACTGAAGCCCATGTGGACAATATTCACTGCTCCCTCCTCGTCTATTAAGTCAGTCATTTCATCACAGAAGGTTATCAATCAAGTTGGTAAAGCAACATCAGAGTTCATGCCACACTGGTATGTTGGAGAGGTAAAGAAAAGTATATGGACATGGTTGGTGCTTGTAAAACTGTACTGTTATAAAACAACCCTAAAAAATCATATGAGTGTGAAATTAATGCTACTTGAAAGGAAGGTTACTTTGACAAATTGTATACTTCAAAAGTCAGATGAGACCTACTTAAAGAATTTAATTTGTAGTTAGGGTTTGGATTATTGACGTGTTAAATGATTTCAGATCTTTCTTTCAACTGAATGAGCCAAGGCTCTTGAGGGTCCAGGAGAATTTAATTTTTAATTCATTAATTTTAGGCAAGAGCAAGAGGAATGTCTGATATATACTTCATTATTTCCACATAAGAGTTGTAAAAAATGGTATCAGCCATATCAAGGTTTTCTGTATCAAAAGTAATCTGCAGCTAGATTGTTACACCTAATCTGTATTTCAGAATATAGTCTGTAACTGCTCTTTAACTCAAAATGGGGAAACGCAATAGCCCACATGTGTTAAGCTAGTTTTGCAGGGCGTAGTGAAGCTGAAGAAAAGCTTTGATGTTCTTTTTACCCATGCCAATTTTATTTCTCTCAGTCTTATTGGTAATTGCTTTTTCCTCCATTAGAAAGAATTTCAAGACTTCTTTCTGCACTTGATTTGTGTGCTGTATAGTTTTCTATGTTCAGCCATTTCCACGGTTTTTATAAGCCTGTTTCTAGACTCTGACCAAAAGACTCGGGTAACATCCCACTGGGCTTGGGTTTGGGGGAATGGAGATAAATAGGTTTTTGCAGATCCTACCTGATAGTATTTTCAGGTCCAGTAGGTACATATCTTTAAGATTACTAAATGTAATTAAAATAAAAACAATTGTCCTATTAACTAGTAACTATTTGATCGATGGTATTTGTATTCTGTGAAACTAATTTCACTGCTGTTACGTTTTTATATTCCTGTTTCTGGCATTTGTTATTTTTATGTTCATCTTTTACCCTAATCTTTTACCTTACATACCCAAGAGAGAAAGGCATTACCGTTCCAACCACTACGTTAACCCCATTGCAAATAACATAATGTTCCTACACGGGACAGAACTGCAAACATAGCTCTGCCTCCAGGTATTATTTTTTATGTCATCTGAGTTTGAAATAAATAAATCTTGATTTTTGTAAATGCAGAGAACCTAGAATCCCCTTTTACTTTTTTTGATATTTTGGGTCCTCAAGCATTTATATTAATCAAATGTTGATGAACACCCAAGCAGATAGGCTACTTTTTGTGTTTTTGCCAAAAAAAATTTTAATCTTCTTATCCAGTATCATATGGCAAAACTCTGGCCTTCTGCCAATACAAATCAGCAGACTTCTGTGTCATTATTACTTACGATCTGCCAGGAGGCTGAAACAAATAAATACACATAAACTATATGTTGATAGCCAGTTCATTTGGATAATGCTTTTGCACTGCAAATAAGAAATGAAGGCAACAAACCGAAGCCATTGTATAAAAGGTTTAGATCTAGCAAGGGCCTACCTTGGTCTGGTGCCCTGATGCACATCTGTATCCAATGAAGGTGCAGCAAACTAAATCACTGTGATCTGGTAAAAGCAAAGGATTGCATTGTGGCTACAAGAATTTTTGCTCCTGAAATGATTAGTCATACCACTACATGGATATAAATAATTGGATTTATTATTTTCTCTAATGCTCAAGTGGAATACTTGTCAATATGTGTCTGGCAGAAGTATTCATACACTTATACCATTATGCAAATGTTAAGCAAAATAAGTTACTGGATTTTCTCATGTATCTTCTGTTTTTTTCTTTTTTTCCCCTCATTTTCTTTTCATGAGTCTTTTAAGCCTCAGATGATAGAATTTATGTCATACTCTTTGTTTTTTGTAGTAGCCTTATGGCCTTTCATGGCTTTCTGAATTATCCCTCTTTCTGTTTGTTTTGTGTGCTCCTATTAGGATTGTTGTTAGCTCCATTCTGATGTTTGTAGTTTTTGGAAATCTGAATCTTTGTTATTTATGTTATCAGTGATCTGACCTGGGTTGCCCACAGCAATGTTCCAACTGTTCTCAGGTCCTCAATTACTAATTATGCAGATGAACAGATTGTGCAAACTCTTTCCTTATGGCCACATTCTGGAGGAGTTGTTTTGATTAAATTGCTGCTGCACTTGAATTTTAAGTAGGTGATGGCCAGTTCTTAGTAGTTTTTTTTTCAGATGTCCTGTACATGTTTGTTGTAGTAATTTATTAAGAAGTGATAGTTACACATACACCAAAAAATTCAAACCCATAACATCCAAAAGTGACATGGTTGCAAGAGGAAGTAAAGGACACAGATTAAAGCCAGATATTGAGAGGAGCAGCCTCTTCCTGAAGATCACCAGGACAGTGGACAGACAGCTTGCCAGTAGAATACTTGGAGCTGTTAACATTAATGAAACAAATTAATCACTAGTGAGCATTGATTGATGTCATTACACTAGGGATGTTCAGAAAGAATTAACTTTTGAGGTGAAAGAATTCTGCTATATTAATAATGCTTTACCAATTAGACAATGGATATCTTCATCGATATCTAGTATCTTCATAAGAACACAGAACTGACCCCAACTTCGGTGACAACACCGGGCTATGGGATTAAGGTCATGTCCCCTCTTTCTTTTTTACTATGCTATTGTGGTGCCTAGAAGACATATGGCTTCTCCTTGAATAAAATATGTGTTTCTGATAATATTGTGCTCTCTAGTTGGTCATTTGAAGTCATTTAGTGACTTTGGCGAGTGCAGCACCCTTGACCATCTCTTGCCAGTGTAAGCACGCATTTATATATCTCCTGAGGAGCCATCCTTACCTCAAAAGACAGACAAGGCTATCCAGATACCGTACCAGAATACTGGTCATTTTTTTCCAAAAAACCCTTTTGGAAATTAGAAAACAAAGAGTTTGTTCTTTTCCTTGCTTCCCTCCTACAGAGTTGTGCAGGATGGAAAAAAGTAGGATGCAGCTAGAAGAATGGAAAAAGTAAACACCAGAAATCAGAAGGAAATTTTATGGCTGTGAAATCTGAATACCCAAGATTTGCAGATAAAATTTCAGGGTGAGATTCATATTTCCAGTAAAATCAGCACAAATCTCCTTGTGACTTTAGTATGGAGAGATTCCAGTCTCAAATATTTTGTTGCCTACATAAACGGCCACTTAACGTTTACGTATAATTAGACACACTAACTGAAAAAAAACAGGAAAAAAGTTTCAGTTTAACAATTAAACTTCCAAGTGTTATGTCAATCAATGCAGTCTTGCAGTCAAATTCTCTTTTTTTTAAAAAAAACCCCTGATTTTTCTTTTTCATGTGAAAGGAAATTTTCATATAAACAATGGGGCAAATTGAATAGAAGTGGGGATCTGTGATAACGTCTAGAACCATCAAAAGCACAAAATTGTTGTCTGGAACAATAGGAGGTAAAAAGGTTCAGACAAAGGGGGATCTGTAAACAACAAGATACTTTTAAGCAACAAATATTAGGAGATATTAATGTAAATAACTTCTATCATAAGCACAATACTGACTAGTTTTTGTAGATAATTTTTATCAGCAGCTCTCAAAGTATTTTGCAAGGTATCATCAGCCTCAAATTACAGAGAAACAAAGCCATGGGTAGGCAAGGTAATTAGAGTTAACCCATCAGGCGGCTGACAAGGGTTGGAGGAGAACCCTAAATTCTTGAGTCCTTTTTTCTGCAGTATTTACTAGAGCACAGAGACTTGCTGGAGAAGTGTCCCTGAGTCTAAAATGGAAAATGTCTGTGTAAAAAGTCTCAGACACAACCACCAGAAAACTCAAATCAGAAGGCAGTCAGGGAATGAGTCAGATCAGTGTTAGTGGAAACACTCTGATTAACTTTGAAACTGACTGTTAATACAACTCTTTCAAATAGGTTTCTCAGTAAACTCCTACTTGAAACGGTTTTCCATTGAAAATGCGTACATCCTTATTCATAGTCAAGGACCCTAAAAGTCTATATTTTAGGGTTTCAGTAACAAAGTGCATTAAAACATAGGCTTGTAGGTTTCACTGCTGAATAGAAAAAAGACAGAACTGAAATGTATTTTGCATTTTAGAAAATGCATATTTTGCATCTCTGTGAGGCCACACCTGACTAGTAAGCACCTGTTTGGCTTGGGACCTGTCCATGTAGGTAATCTTGGCAAGCTGGTGGGTGGAGGCTACAAAAGATATTTTCAGACTGAGAAGGGTGTAAGGAACAAAGACTTCCTGGAGAGAAGCAGCAGCGAACTGTTCCCTTTGCCCTCCAAAACCAAGTTTTTTTCCTGAATTGGGACATCATGTTATAGAATTATGACCTGGAGTTACCAGTGGGTATCATGTGAGGAAGACAAAATTATCTTTCCTTCTGCACTGTTTTCTTGTTGTTTCAGTGAAGAAGCTCCAGAGCCATATCATGCTTTTATATCATAAATAGAAAAACATATATATGACTGCCTGCAGAACAGCTACACATGAGTAAATAGCCTTTTGTAAAAAGACCAGAAGTTGTTATATCCCAGCTTTCATAAGTGGTAATCTTAACTGATAGAATAATGAATGAATCAATTTTTAGAGAAGTGAGAGCTACAGACTCAAATGACTCATGCTATGAGAGAAGATGATGTGATGTCCCAATGCCACTTCAGTCTGGGTTCCAGAAATAAGTTGAGAGGGAAAGCAGCTCTGGCTTACTCTCTCTTCTTTCAGCATTCTTCTTCCACTCAGCAGACACCTGTACAGTCTTCTGGTGTGGTGTCATGGTGGAATACCGTAACACAGGCAACTGATTGATAGGACAAGATAATCTGCTTTCAGTTTTAGTTGGCATAAAACCAAAACCATTCTTATTTCCTTCTCTTTTTTTCCTAAAATATTCAACACTCCTACTGGCTAACAGAAAAGCAAAGAACAAGATAAGAAGTATCATGCTGGTGAGTGGGGAGGAAAGAGGGGGAAGAATATCTGTCAAGAGATAGGGATGATACGCATAAAAAATGATCTTAGTAGAAGGTAAGTTCAGAACTCTTTGAAACATTGCCCAGTACATACAGATTCTGATACTTAATTTATATATAGCCTTATAGTTTCACAAAAGCTTGGGATTGTAAGACGTCAAGCCAAATGGGAAGTTGTACTTTTCCTCCATTTTTTCTTTCCTCCTATAGACATTTGAACCTTCTAAAAACTATTAGAGTTCATGTTAGAAAAAAAGACAAAGTATCAACTCCTTTATTATCACTCAGAAACAAAGAAAACCAAAGCTCATGGGTGAATCTAGGAAGATTTAGGTTAGAATTTAAAAAAAACCCATGTTGTAATGATTAGGAAAGTGAAGCATTGCCAGGGTTCTGGACTCTCCATTGCCTGGAGTCTGTAAGAGCTGGTTTCCTTACCTTTTTTTAGGAGTGACACTCTGATAGGTGCTTATTTATTCACTTATTTTGGTTGGAGGTAGGGCTAGGAGAATGAACTGTGGTTCTACATGGTACAGTGGTATTTGTCTGAGAAATATAAGACTTGGGTTCGCAACATGGATTCAAGCATGAGCATGCACTAAATCTACCATTGTTTAGACTTTCATATTTGGAGAATGAAGTTCTAGGAAGTTTGCTAATGCTGAAACTTCTATATATTATTATATGGAGACGGACATCATAAGGAGCTCTATTCATACAATAAATTTATGACATTCTTCCTGTAGACTAGTATTTTTGAACTGGTAAATGATGACTTTTCCTTTCCCCATCAGAGCCCAAAGGTGGTGTTTTCTGTGATTACTATAGGGATAATTTTAACTTCCAGCTTTTTCCATTTATCATGCACATGACATAGTACTCTCTGAGTGCCACACATACCTCTGTAAGTACAGGACCTCTTTCTCTATTCCTAATATGGTGTAAACTGTTATTGAGAAAACTGTTAGACAGAGGCCTCTATTAAAACCTCTGGATTTAGGGTAAGTATAGGCCTGTGCTTTTTTTCTGCCTCCTATCTGTCTGCTAGGGTGAAAGAGAACCTGGTTTTTGAAACAGAATTTTGAGGTAATTTGAAAATGGAGTTGGATTTTGCTGGCTGTACTTGTCTCAGGCTGATGTTCTAGCTCTCCTTAGCTTGAGGTAGTATCAAGCAAATTTTGCCTTTCCAGTTCCTTCCAGATACAGGTGATAATATTATTTATTCTTAAGTGAAAGCTGTAAGATCATTACATAAAGCTGAAGGTTCTTTATGACAAAGAACAAGGAATTGGTTGGGGGCCAAAATCTGTCTTGATAGTAAAGAGAAAGGATCTTAGAAACCTGTTGTGTAATACATACATACATATACTTTACACAGCTGGAAAAGTACAAGGTTAACTTTAATAGAGACCAAAGTCATAGACCTTTAGACAAAATTATCGTTAATGTTCTGTCTTCTCCTATATTCTCTGGTTTGCTTTGGATCTGGATTTAAAGTGCCAAGATACTTCGAGGAAAGCTTGTTCTCTTCCTGTTATCAGACTGTTCAGATGTAGGAAGTAGCAAAAATCTCAACTCATTGTTTTCAAACTTTTCAGCTCATTTTTTTCTGGCCTAGAAACCTAGCTAGTACAGATGCTTTGAGGTAAACATCAAAATCCTGTCATTTTTCTTTGAGAGAGATTACATTTACAGTATATTTACATGTAGAAAAATGAAATTGTAGTCTTCCCAACAATTTTTCCATAAAGAACAAATGCAGTCATGTTTCTTATTGACTTGTGTTTTTTAGTACCTTGGACTTTGATGTGATGTTTCATAGTTTCAGACATACTCTCTTAAATTACCAAATAGTGCTATGACTGCCAGTTAGGACACTTGTTAAATATAACTTCAGATTTTGTATCAAAACCAGCAGACACAATTGTCTTCAGTCTAGAAATCATACATGATAACTCTTAACTAAAATTCCCACTGAAGGCCCTTAATGAAAAGTTGGATTTCACAGCACTTGCCGCATTGCTTTTATAATACACTATGTTCTTGAACAGCTTCTCTAGGGAGAAAATCCTGTGGTACATGTGGGTATGCCAGAAGTTTCCTCTCTCATCGCAGTTTTACAGCTGGCCAGCATTCCTGAAGCATCCTGGAATAGAATGCTTCAGGCAGCCCTAGGGACCATAGCAGGTTTCCAAAATGTTTTTATTAGTAGTGAATTTGATAAACAACTTGATAGTAATATATTAATCTTGATGAGAGAATATGCTTTTCATTTAAAACAGCAGTTTGGTTTGGAATGAAATTTTGAAAGTGGGTGGTGTAGATGGAGGAAGATTCCCAGTTTTTATTCCTGTGAATTCTGCTACTTGACCAATTGAAACTATATTGATGTCCCCCCAGGTTCCATTTTCCTCTCCGGCATGTTTCCCTGTATCTATCTAACTTTATTCTTTGCCCCCCAATTGTCCTCATATGACATTAAATCCCTTTAAATAAATGCTGAGCTCTCTATTCTAGTTTTATCCTGAACTTCCTTCAAGAGGAGCGTATGGATACATAGGTTAATGGATAGGAGACGGTATGTTAAAAAAAAAAAAAGGGGGGGAGGGTCGTTCTGAGTAAAAAATATTGCACCATATATATCACATGTTCCTAACATTTTCCTGTGTGTATCTTTACTCCTTCTGGAATGACATGGATTTTTTTTTTTTCTTTTTTTTTTTTTGCCTTTTAAACAGGGTGATAGCTAGCAACACAGGTAAACTAGCTGAGAAAATACTTGCAGGTAACTTTCATAAACCCTCCAAATCCAAGCCAAAATGCAGGCTTTAGACAATGAAAAACACTTTAATAGAAACCAGACTTTTTTGAGTATGTATCTGAGTAACAGAAAGATGAAGAGATTCTCTCATTGTAATCTGCATGAAGCCTTCTTGTGGCCTGAGTGGCTTCCAGTGGCTAGCAGACGGAAAGAATAATACACTCACGTGTGTTATCTCTAACCCACCTATAATTAAAAAATGTTCTCCCAACCAGTTTGTGCATGCATTTTTCTCAATTCCTTTTCTGCTTGCAGTGTGATTCAGTGGAGCTTTGTAGAGATAACAGACTGGAGAACCTGGGACATGGACAATAGCCCTTCTCTGAGCTTCAGAGGTTTCTTGACATCCAGCTGGCAGAGTAATGTTACCCTAGGTCTTGTGGAAAGGATCGTTTTAGCTTTTTGCCATTGCTAGTAGTAGTAGTAGTAGTAGTAGTTGTAGTAGTAGTAATAGTAGTAGTTAATTGTTTATTGCTATTTTAGTCTTGTCTTTGCTAGAGCAAAGACCTTCTCCAGGTAATTATGGTAAAAGAAAAGTAAGGCCTTTTTGAGGGAAAGTTGGGAAGAAACTGATGGTCTTGCTTGAACTTTGGTCAGATCAGGACTGAGAGTGAGAAGTCTGCATATAAATATGCGGAGAAAGGTGCCACTGCATACTGAAGAAGATGCTTTCTAAAGAAATAATCAGTGTTTTAACAAGATGGAATGAACAAACAGATGCAGTTAAGCACAAAACCATTGCAAACTGAATAAGACACAGTGTTAACTCTGAGCATAAAATGGCATGCACCTTGCAGGCTGCTACGTTCTTCCCAGAAACAACACGAAAATTTGTTTGGTTCCTCCTTCTCTTCACGGATGTTCACCCTGTTTTTTTGAACTGTGACATTCACCGTAACTTTGGCATTTTTTTTGCATGTGGTCATATATCCTGGAGCGGTGCGACAATCCAACTTCTACTAGAGAATGAATCCCTAGTCCTTGCCCTGAAAAAAGGCAGATGGTTCTGTTGTGAGTAATATAAGGTCAAAACCCAGGAAAGAGATAGAACTGTAAATGTATTGTTCCTAAAATTCTAATGGCTTCTCTGCAATAGGTCCACAATTTTTGAAAGTTTTGGAGTATCGGCCCTGCAGACCATTGAGAAAAGTTCCTTTTACTTTTGTGGCAACAATGCAAGAGATTCTTTTCACA
This sequence comes from Platalea leucorodia, assembly GCF_965183815.1. Taxonomy (NCBI): domain Eukaryota; kingdom Metazoa; phylum Chordata; class Aves; order Pelecaniformes; family Threskiornithidae; genus Platalea; species Platalea leucorodia. Next base: position 35,421,601 of record NC_138858.1, on the reverse strand, counting down.
GACCTTACGGCACTCTGACCACCGTGTCTTAAATAAACACCTTAGAGCAATTGTGCTGTTTTCTAAGCCATTCATATATTAGTATGTTTCAGGCATTAGTAATTTGTTTTTACTAATAGCCCCAAATTTAGGTGTTTTAATGAGTAAGAGAGACATTATAGCCTAAAGATCTCACAGATCCAGTGCATTCTCCTAATTTCCAAGTATCTTTACTACTTTTCTTTTTCAAAATTATTTTTTCAACTTCGTGATAGCTCCCACCCCTTCAGATATTTTTCTTGTGAGGATGATTAGATTAAGTGAATGCTTTTTCAATAAAGGAAAAAGAATTAAACATATAATATTTAATGAAAATATTTAATTGTATCAGTTTCCTCGTTTGCCCATTTTCACTTGACTCAAACAATGAAAACACTCTAAGCTGATTCCAATACTATCAATGCTACTGGTGCTACCACTTAAGCAAAATCTTTTATCATTAGTATCTCCACGCCAAGGAATGGCTTGTCATAACATTGACTTTGCCATATGCTGCCACTCAAGTTGTAGTTGTCAAGTTATCTATGACATGGATATTTCACAGAGTACGTGCTTCTTAAAGCACATAGTCTCCCAATCACACAGATTTCACAGTGATCAATGTAAAGCAAAGATAGAAATTGTTGAGAGCTCTAACTCTTACACAAGATTCACCTATTCAGCTGTTCTTCCTCCTTGCTCCTCCAAAAGCTATGTTAGTGATGCTTTTTATTTGCTAAGTGATATCTTAAAGCAGGACTTAGCAAACATGAAGAAGATAGATTCCTTCCAGCAACAACTGTTAGTTTATCCGTTAACGCCCCTGGCAAAACACTGTTGAGCTGAGATGAATGACTGGAGGGCTCCCTTAACAAGCAGCTCATCTTTCAAAGAGGAGTTGTGTATCTCTAGCTCTGTATTCAGTGCTGTCTGTGTCTGAGTCCGTACAGATGGTAGTATAAGTGGTTTTGCACCACCTTGATCCTGGGTATCAGCTTGACTTAATGTGCAACCCTGATGAGCCTCAGGACTAGCCAAGATATGAGTGATCACTGACTGGCTACTCCTCTTCCTGCTTTGGTTCTGTGAGCAGCCAGCCTGATTCCTACTTGTGTTACAGTTTCCCTGTTTTGTGCTACTTTCCTGTCCTCTTTGAACCCCTATAAAAATACCAAGGACTCAACTGCAGCAGCTCAGAGATCGAGCTTTGAAACATGTAAGGGTTGGAGGGATCTAGTAGAAATGTTCCTGCCTCTTAGGCCTCTTATAGCTGAACAGAGTCTTGTGACAAGACTGGCATTTGACATCACTGTAAATTTTCACGATAGTATATTGTCTTCTATTTATCCATATTATCCCATAAAGAATGTTATGTAAATAAATAATATTTGTAACCACAGATGGTCTAAAATCGTAACTTGACCTCAAACACGTTTCATGTATAGAACTTTATGTGGATTTTTAACTGTAATTCCTATTGCTTTTGACATTTTTACTGTGATTAATCCATGATTTTCCCCATAATTTACCATACCAGAGTGCAACTCCAATAATGTTATATATTGTGAAACTGCTATGCCTGCAACCGTGTAGTGTGACACAGTTATTGTATGGCTGCCTTCATCATCCTTTAGACAAAGGGAGTTCACCCAGGAAGAGGTCTTTTTTAAAGTTGTTAGTACATAATTTCTGCTTTCTACTCCATTTCTTAGTGGACTGACACCTGCTTTATAAAACTGCCTTATTTATTATCACACAACAAACCTGACTCAGTTAATGTCTCCCACTCCCCTAGAGAGCGGTGTGGCCATGTGGCAATGATCTACTGTCAGCTTAGAGTCACTGACAAGGCCAAGTGACAAAACATACGTTATGGCTGTCGGCACCATACCTGAAGCTGTGTATACAATGCAGAGGATGCAATTTTCTGGTGCTGTAACTAACAGCTTTGAGCAAAATTACATGCTTGGAAACACACACCCAAGCATCTTTTCCTGTATGTTGTATGTTTAAACTAGGGGGGAAATACAAAAATATGTGCAAATATAAATACATGCATATGTTGTGCATATTCTATCTAAAATTAAATTAAAACTTTGTTTTATAATACTTCTACAGTGAAAGCAAAAAGACTTTCTTTCACAATATTTTACATGAAGGTAAGCACTTACATTTTAACTATTGTGTGTATGTGAAATGAAGTGTTTTACTACTTGTATTACAGCACTGAAAATACTTAGCTCTTTTTTATTTATAAATCATGCTCTATGAAATGATTTTCATTTGCAGCATCTCGTCCTCCATAATAAAATGAATTTTCACCCACACACTCTTTTTCCTCAGCCATTCAGGTTTTATTTTTTTTTACTTTTATTTTGGTGATCTAGTGGAAACTGATCTAGCTTTTTTATATAGTGCTCCCTCTGGAGCTGCTGAAGAAAAATATCTGCAGCTGAATTATATTTAACATATATATTGATTAGAAAGTGTTCAATCTTTTTCATCAATTACTTTGGAGCCTCAGCTTTCAGTGCCTTATAAGGTCTGTATAATTTGTGAGTGGATCTTTTGAAAAGGGACTGCTCTGTTCCAAAACAAGGACAAAAATTAGGATAGGATTAACAGATCATCTTTTGTTTGTTGGCAGATCTAGTCATAAGTATACAGTGTACTGTGGGGGATCTACTGTAAGTAAGTCTGTTGGCAAAGAGATCTTGTCCTGTTCCTGCTATAACTACACACACACACACACACACACACAGAGAGATATGTGCAGCTACCTACAATCACACAAACACGCATTTACACACAGCTGCTTCTTTTCTCTTGGTATGTGCCAAAATATCAAGATACTTGAAATACTTACCTTCATTAAGAGTTTTAATGAAGTTGATTGTATGTTATGTATCCTTTGGAGGCTGCTGTAAATATTTTCAGCTCTGCACCAGCTTGCATGTCTTTACTTTTCTTGTTCAAACTCACTGTACCATGCTCAAGTCAAAGAGGAGTGATTTGTCTGACACAGTGTGAGAAAGTAAGATAGTGTTGATGAACACGTCCCCAGAGTTTTGAATGGTATACCCAGAAAAGAGTGAGGTGGTGATGAGAAAAAAGCAGTAAAGGAAAAAGAAAACTGGAGGGAAATATTATTGCAAAGAATCATAGTGATAAAATGCATCTCAAAATAAGATGAAAGTTTGCTGGTTTTAGGTAACTCAATGAGTATAAACAGATTCAAACAGGTTGCACATGAGTTGAATTGGTCAAGGGATCTGGTAAAGGGTTTCTGGTAGACAGCTTCTTATGTAATAAAGCTGGGTGAAATAAAATGCAGAAGCTCATTTTGGAGGGGATAGGTAATTGAACTCATCTAGCTTTTTCAGTCTGGAAAGCAGGTGTGAAATTTCATGGGGTTTGTGTTCTCCTGTGAGAGTCCCAGAACTTCCTTGTTTGATCAGGTTACTTGATAGCAAGAATGAATTTTCTTGAAGCATTCTCGCTCCAGCTCAGAAGAGCTGAGACACACAAACTGCTCAAATACATGGAAGCCGAACAGCTGATCTTCCCCACTTGACTCTGGAGGGGGTGGCAGAGAGAGCCCATGTGAATGATTCTGTGCATAGGTAAAGGGATGAAGAGGGAGAAACACTATCACAACCTGCTCTGGGAGCTGAGCGCTTGAGCTGCTCCCCATGTTGACTGTATATAATATCAAATGTACTGATTGCACCCTTGACTCTGAAACAGAAACTTCTGTTTCTGTTTCCACAAAGTACAAGTCCTAAAATCATTTCAGCTTAGATTTCCCTTCTTGGTTTCTAAACTCTGACTGAACTCTGAACCCTCAAGTTGAGAGATCTGTATGCTTGGGACAGTTTCAGTTTTATTTTATATTTAATTACTTTAATCGCTTCAAGCTTAGAGCACACACTCTAGGACTTCAATGAGTAAGAAATCTATGGATTTGCTCCTCAGTTTTTAGCAATGGGCCACATGTGGGTCTTTCAAGGGCGCCAGGCTTTACATAAAGTCACACACAAAGCCTGTGGAAAAAGGCCACAGGAACCTGCAGGAAACCAAAAGCAATGCAGCAGACTATCAAGATGGGATATGGAGATTAGGTGGGGAGGACGAAAAGACAGAAAAGGAAAGAACTAGTATAATGAACTAGAACATGTTACAGGATCACAGAATCAGGTGGTAAGTGGGAAGGGACCCCTTGACTTCATCTAGTCTAACCCCCTGCTAAGAGCAGGGTCAGTTAGAGCAAGTTGTCCAGGATTGTGTCCAGTCAGGTTTTGAACATCTCTGAGAACAGAGACTGATCAGCCTCTCTGGGCAACCTGTGCTACTGTCTGACTGTCCTCACAGTAAAGGAGTGCTTTTCTCTGTATAGGTGGGACTTAATGTGCTTTAATTTGTGCCCATGACCTTCTATTCTGTCTGTCTTCTTCAATCCCTCCCAATACATATTTATACACATGGATAAAAAAACCAAAACAAAAAACAAGGCCCCCTGAGCCTTCCCTTCTCCAAGCTGAACAGTCCCAGCCCTCTCAGCCTCTCCTTGTCTGACAGATGCTCCAGTTTCTTCAACATCTTTGTGGCCCTGTGTTGGACTTGCTCCAGCATGTCTATATTTCTTGTACTGTGAAGCCCAGCACTGAAAACAGTACTCCAGGTGCAGCATCACTAGTGCTGAGTAGAGAGGAGGGATTAGGATAGAAAGTACATTATGAGAATTATGGGGGGGGGGGGAAGTTACAGGCAGGGTAACCTGAGAGCAAACACATGCCAAAGAGAAGATGGAACAGAGCAGTTCCAGGACAAGAGGTACAAAACCTCATGGAGTAAAGGTATGAGATAGCAAGAAAAAGGAAGAACAAAAGTAAGAGAGAATTTTCAGCTAGAAATATTTTGTGGTTTTATCTGTAAAAATTGATTAAAAACATTACAACAGAAGCATGCCTCCTAATATGTACAAGAATGTAAGTAGGTTACAAAAACTGCCATAAACCCAGCTAATGGGTTAAGTCACATGGTCAAAAAACGCTGAAGTTACGATTCCAAGAGTAACATTAATTACACATTCTCTCTTTAATTTATGATATAGTCTACAGTTCACAGAATATTAACCATACTAAGGAAAAAGCATGTGTACACGTGAATGTCTTTGGGGAAGACCTGCAGTTTAGGAAATCTTAGATCTTAGTTTTAATCTCCACCTGGCTTTTGAAGATACATCTAAGTCAGTTGCTGTGTATAGAATATAATTAATTACAGCATTAGCTTATCTCTGAAATGAAGAAATAATATTTTAAGCAATTATTGGACTAGGGTAAGTTTGAGAAATGGTATTGTTTTGAAGTACAATCTCAGAAAATAAGAAAAAAAAAAAAGAGGATTCATGTGGGATTGAAAGTGCCCATTACTCTGCAGGATTGGGCCCATTAATAAACATAACGAGCATTTTAGGCAATAAGATCTCCATAACTTCTTCACTTTACTGCCACATATCTAATGTAAAGCCTGTTCCAGGAAGATACTGCCAAACTGGAAGTTTATATAATACTGGGTTTGGATCTATAAAACTGGTTTATAATTCCTGTGCTGAAGCTGCCCTAGTAAACTCATTACCCTTGGGAAATACACACACTGTATATTTAAACAAAAGGGTAAGTGATTTTAATCTCTAAACTTCCCCTCCTTCCCCCCTTCCTGTTTGCTCCCTCCTCCTCCTTCTTCCACTCCACCATCCCCATCCAAAAAAAAAAAAAAAAAAAAGAGTTCGGGGAGGAGGTGAGTGTTCAACACCATGAGACAATCATGAAAGATGTATATTCCCCAGTAAAATTCTGTTCTCCAGATGAGCATAGTTGAGAGGAGTACCACAGCACAATCTTTTTTAGTTCATGTCCCTTTAAGGTCTCTGTAAATAAACAGACTGAAATTATGATGCTGAGAGAGGTCAGAATAACAATATTTTCTAGTCTAATAGTCTCCCTTTTTCTTTTCAGCTGGCTGGAATTCACATTGTTGTTAACCACTTTTTAATAAATTCCAAGTTTTGAACACGGTGCACTTCTATACAGCCTGCAGCTGGAAATAAACAGACTCACAATGGCTGAAGGTAATTCAGCAATTTTAAGTTTTTTATGAGGATAATGAAGTGAGAGTTTCTGGAAAAAATATCTCTGTGAACTATTTGTTTTCCAGGACCTTTTCCTTGTTTGGAGGATAATGTTCTCTCCTTATAACAGTTATGATTTTTCATTAAATTGCTTCATTATTTTTTCTGTTAAAAAGACCCGCCATATTTAAAACTTTTCATCTGTTCCCCTACTCCCATTTCTTCACTGTTGATTAGAAGGACAGATCATATGACACCATAAATTATTTTGGCAGCTATTCAGTGAGTGCAGACTCTGGTCTGTGTACGACAGCTTGCTTTTACTCATCTTCTGCACTGACTGTTTTTCACAAGGCACTTCTGTATCTTATTGTTCTCTGTATATTATGCTGAGCACTGCCTATGCTTTTCTGATCAGTTAAAAGATCTTTTAGGCTAAAAATTTCCCTTTAACCTTTTTGAGGAAAAAAGATTCCAGAGTTCTTTTTCTGAGGCTGCAAAAAATGTGTGAATTGCTCTACTTTGTGGCTACTGGGATAGTGGAGATACAACTGAGAACCATGAAAAAGAACCCTTCTGTGTGGAATTCTCTAACAAGGTCTAACAAAAGAAAACAATAAATTTAAGTGGATTTGCTTATACACCTCTCTCTTGCCTCTGCTCTTGTGCTTTTTAGTCTGATTGATTCTATAAATATACAAGAGATAGCTTTCTTATTTGGTAGCAAAATAGGTACAATGTCATTGAGGCAATACCATTACAGGCTCTAGGATGTTATGCCTTCATGGACACCAGGCTGTAGGGCTAGGACAGAAAGTACTCCCAGACTCTGGACTTTTACAAATAGGGAGGGATCTAAGGGAGTAACCAGGGGAAAAAAGAGCTTGCACTCTGGTCTTTCAGATGCTGTGATTTCCTAAATTAATGCTGATTCCCACTCCATAAACTTTTGTTTGATTTTTTATGCCCAGCAATTATGAGCTATCTCAGGAACGTAGCACAAATCTTTGTATTTTTCTGCCTTGGAAGGAAGGTCTCTAACAGATTTTTCTGACCCTCCCTGCATCATCTAATGGAAAGGCTTGGTTATGGTGTAGAATGGCACTTTGCATAGTATCTGTTTTATTCTAGAATCTTAAATTATTTTCTTAACACTAGCAAAAAAAACGCGAGAGATTTATGTAACTATTATGCCTATTTTACTGATAAAAAAACTTCGGTAAAAACACAACTTACTGAAGGCCAACAAATAGCTTTGGACTAGGACTAGAAACTAAATGTCCAAATCTATTGAAATGGTGCTCAGGATTCATGAACTCTTGTCTGTGAAGATAAAAGTTGTATTAAGAATAACCAAAGCTACTTGAATAGCTGGGAAAACCCCTTTCTTTTTTTAAGACATTCTTCTCATAGTCCCTCATGAACATCTTCCTTCTTCTTAGAATCATAGAATCATAGAATCATTTAGATTGGAAAATACCTTTAAGATCATCAAGTCCAACTGTTAACCTAGCGCTGCCAAGTCCACCACTAAACCATGTCCCTAAGCACCACATCTACACGTCTTTTAAATACCTGTGGGGATCAAGACTCAACCACTTCCCTGGGAAGCCTGTTCCAGTGCCTGACTACCCTTTCAGTGAAGATGTTTTTCCTAATATCCAACCTAAACCTGCCCTGGTGCAACTTGACCCCATTTCCTCTTGTTTTTTCACTTATTACTTGGGAGAAGAGACTGACCTCTGCCTCGCTAAAACCTCCTTTCAAGTAGTTGTAGAGAGTAATAAGGTCTCCCCTCAGCCTCTTCCAAACCAAACAACCCTGGCTCCCTCAGCCACTCCTCATATAACTTGTTCTCCAGACCCTTCACCAGCTTTGTTGCCCTTCTTTGGACACGCTCCAGCACCTCAATGTCCTTCTTGTAGTGAGGGGCCCAAAACTGAACACAGTACTCAAGGTGCGGCCTCACCAGTGCCGAGTACAGGGAGATGATCACTTCCCTAATCCTGCTGACCACGCTATTTCTGATGCAAGCCAGGATGCCATTGGCCTCCTTGGCCACCTGAGCACACTGCTGGCTCATATTCAGCCGGCTGTTGACCAGTACCCCTAGGTCCTTTTCTGCTGGGCAGCTCTCCAGCCACTCTTCCCCAAGCCTGTAGTGTTGCATGGGGTTGTTGTGACCCAAGTGCAGGACGCAGCACTTAGCCTTGTGGAACCTCATACAGTCGGCGCCAGCTCATTGATCCAGCCTGTCCAGATCCCTCTGTAGACCCATTCTACCCTCCAGCAGATCAATGCTCCCACCCAACTTAGTGTCGTCTGCACATGGTGACTCTTGAGGCTGCCTGTGTACTGTGAAATGGAGTAGGGTACAAGACCTACCCAGGTAAGTGCTGCCTGACTCCAGTCAAGGTCCTGCTAGCTGTGCAGCTGCATCAGCCTGCACCGTACCTCAGCTAACTAGCCTCCCTGCGAATTGTGCGAGCGTGCTCAGAGGTAACCTGGGGTTTCTGACATGATGCCAAGTTGTGTTGCAAAGAAGTGCCTCTAGTCCTTCACTGTAGCCACTAGACAACCCTGATTTAGAAGGTATGTGCAGGTGTGTTTGACTCAGTATGGGCTTAGCAGCTCATTGCTGCCTTCTTTTATACTGAGCTTTTTACTTATGACACTTACTGCAATTGCAGGAGATGGTGAGACACTTGCAGTACTGCCAACATCAAATACAAGAAAACCCAGGTGGTAGACTCCCCTGACTTCCCCAAAAAGCATATGATGAGTGCATCTTGAGGTTTTAAAATTTGTTTTGGTGTCTTTGAGGAGTTGAAATAGACTTGCCGTATATTTTCAGCTTCTTTCTGCAGTTATAAAGGTTAGAGACTGAATTTTATACATCTGAAAACTGAGATTCCTGTGCAGCTGCTTGATTCTGGAAGTTGCAGACTTTGAAAGAAGATGAACGGTTTGATATTACAAATTGCAGGAGCTGGTGATCTGTACTTAGGTTTACTCTCAGTTTGATATTTTTCCATAAAATATTGCTGCTGCATGACTGGGATATGATAGGTTGCAAACAAAACTTCTTGAGCAGCTGAGAATCAAAAATAAAATAGCTGTCAGTGTGAAATGAAGCAATTTTACACCATGTCTGTACATGCATATACCACACTTTCCCCAGAAATCCTGAATCTTTGGGCTCCATTTAGACAGGCAGCTATGTTTATAGTCGATTCTGTCCTGAAAATTACCAGCTATGTTATGCTAGATTTAACTGGCTCTGGAGAAATTAAAGGAATACTGTAACAAAATTGCCAGACTGAGCAACTCCAGTGTTGAATAGGAAAATTAAGCCATTATGTCAGTAGAAGCACATTTTGAAACTCAGGGCTTACCTTTAAATGCAGTGCTTAAATTAAGTTTACCTGGTCTTTTTTTTAAAGTTGGGCTTCTCATAGGGGACCAGTATTTGGGTCTTCCTGTTTGAATGGTTGGAAGTATGTCTGTTTTCCTTCCCTTTCACCACCCTCTGAACTCCGGATACAGTTTGAATGTGTTTTGCTGGAAAAAATTCCCCTATTCTGGACCCCTTTTCTTGTGTGGATTCACTTAGTCTACAAGCTGAACAATGGTAGTGATGGTAGAGAAATTTATTCTGCTTTCAGCTTTAAAATTTATTTGGACTGAGGACGAAAAACAATTGACGCTCAGTTATTCAAGAATAAGTGCAGAATGCTGACTTTGCAAGCTTTGCTTCCCTCTTAACCATACAATCCCTTTTAGCACAGAAATGAAGGTTACAAGGTATGTACCTTAGGTTCTGGAGACCAGATTTTGTTCAGAGAAGCACTTGAAATTTGAGAAGCTCTCCTGAAATTTGTCCAAATCTCTCAATTCCTCAAAATTGTTTGCACAGTATTGGTATCGCAGGCTCTGCCTGCTAGTTTTTTTGGCATTTTTTCTTCTACTTAAGGTGGAAGTTCAGTCTTTTACACGTTATTTGCTCATGCCTGCTTATGATTCTAAAGAAGAAAAAAAGGAAGCTGAGAAAGCTTACCAGAATTGTAAGAAGTTGTCTTCTCAATATTTTTCCACCCAGATATATTTCCTAACCTCTCCACCCAAATATTTTTCCTAGCCTCTCCTCCCTTCTGCAACATTCTGGCTATGCCTTCATCTTCTGATGTTTTGCAGCTAGATGTAATACAGTAAGATAAAAAACTAGTTGATTTGAGCTAGTTTGATGACTGTGACAGCTGCTTCACCTTTTTCTTCTCTCCTGTACCTCTAAGGAAAACGCTGCTCTAAGATATTATTAAGTATTATGAGTTGCTATGAAGCCAAGCCGCTGGGTCCAGGCAGCTGGTCCCACATAGCCACAATGAATATTTTCTGTGTATGAAATTCTGTTTCATACCTTGAGGAAGAAAAAGTATATAAGTATATAGTAAATAATTGGAGTAAGATAGCAAAATGGTGGGCAACAGCTTTTTTTTAGTATCTTCTTTTCCTAGTTCCTACTGTACTGTAGGACAACAGATGTTACATTCATATCAACATCTATCAAGTCCTTTGTCAGCAGAACGCAATACAATAGACGCATACATGCAGGCTGTGTCAGGTCAGATGGAGATGACTCATTTTTCTTTAAAGAAAAAGTGTCTTACTTCTCAGTAAAGGTGCAAGTTTTTTTCTGGAAAAAAAAAAAAAAAAGAAGATTGGAAGTACCCTCTTTTTAACCCTTTTCTTCCTCCACCGTGCACAAATCCTCTGGGATTTCTAACATTCTTAGCTTTACAGTTCACATAATATGAGCCAGTTAGTCTACTAGAGTCAGTCTCCATTGACCATGAATGGATGGGAATAAGGGAACTGTCAAGCTTACTATGATTCCCCAAACCCTCAGCTGATGTCTTGTCAGCTTGGCTGGGTTTAAAGCAACCTCAAGGCCACCCTAAGCGGTGTCAGCTTTCCAAGGAGTCATCAGCCTGCTTCAGATGCTCTCCCCTTCCTGCAATAGTGTCTAGAGAGAAGCTTCGATGGGAGGTGGTGTTACAGCTGGGTGCCACAACAGGAGTGGAGCAGGCCCCAGATTTGGGACTATGACCTTCACTTCCTTGTTCTGAATATATTTTTGGTGAGTGCTGCCTAAATGATCAGTGATCCTCCACAAGTATGGCAGTGCTGGTATGACAGAGGAAGGGCATCCTGAATATTGTTATTTTAGAGCTTGGACAAAGCACTGATTTCAATTTCTTTTGGAATGAGCTGAAGATCATAGATATGATTTTGATAAGAAACATAGCTGGGTATCATTTCAGAACTGTCATCATAAGAGGTTTTTCTTCATTAATTAAATACACAAATTTCACCATGTTTCTTGCACATAGCATAACTCAGAAGTAGGATTGACAGAGATCAGTAAGAATTTCTGTGGCAACAGAATTCAGGAAATGGAAAGAAAAACAAAACAAAACAAAAAAAGATTCACCTTTGAATCCTGAATTTTCCCTACAGCAGAGAGCAACCTACGTCTTTCCTCTACATTAAATATATGAAACATAAGTGAAACCTGTTTGTTTTTTATAGACCTCTGAAGCCATAATAGACATTTATATAAAATTTTGGAAAAGTTCCAGGGTTGTTACTGACACTGCACTGTGTGATGATTTAATACTGTTAATATATCTTGTAAGTTCAATTATAATGAAGTCATTTAATGTGATGTTTAGAATAGGAATTGTGATATTTGCTATTTTCTTCAAGCTTGACCTGTAACAACATAAAAATCTTAGTTTTCAATTTATCTGTTAGAAGAATAATTTGTTCTCACAGTTAATACAAAAAGCTTGCAATGAGAATTAAAAAAAAAAAAGGCAAATAAGCCTCCGACCCTGTCTGAAGTTCAGTGTATTATTTTTTCAGAAATCACACAATTGAAAATTTGCAAAGAACATAGCACAAGGCAAGGCAAGACAATGCAAGGCAAGATACGGGTGAGGTGATAAACTGCTGCTGGTGCTCTGCAGATTTACATCAGCTTATGGTCAATCCTGATTACATCAACATCTAGGCATGATCCCATCGAGGCCCTGCTGTGGATGAGATGGCTGTGTTTATACATATCCTGTGCCTGATAATTGAACTATTCCTAACATGTGTTTTCCTAGCATATTCTAACATGCCTACGATCTTGTTTACTATTTGTTGTGATAGGTGAGGCTGTTATGGAGCTAAGAAGCTATCAATCTTCCTGATAAACAGTTTTCTAATAGCCTCTTAATTTAACTCTAAAACAGAAAAGCTCCATCTAAAGCCAAAGGTTGTTTGAATCAATTCAATGAAAGATACCAAAGTGTATGTGCTCGTACCAGTAACTGCATTTTTGGTTAGCAGTATGACCAGGAAGACCTGCAGCAATAGAGCACCTTCTTCCACTTGTAATGACTATTTCAGCGACCAGCCAGGGAATTTGTTACTGGGTGGATTTAATTATGCATTCCTTAAGGTTAACCGCAGACAGCATGTTTACTTAACTGCACAGTCTATGAGGTCTGTAATCTGGAAGCAAATGGAGCATTTACAGTACTCCAGAAAGATGACATGGAGGCCAGGGAAACCCACTGTGATTTTGGTTTCCAGGCAATATGTGAGTTCGCATTTCTTTGTTGATTTAAACAGTACTTCTGTGCACACAAGAACAATTGTACCCGCACTTTAGCTGACACTCTCCTGCAATGGCTGTGGACATGGAGAAGTAGAAGAAGCTCTTTGAATGGTGCTTGCTGTCATTACACTTAAAAAAGCATACCACTTGCAGCTTGTGTCAATGTAAGTGATGCTCCATCAACACACTTTACCAATCTGAACGGATAATCACTGAAGCCCTTGGAAGACACATGCAGATCCATCTGTAAATTACCATCACTACTGCCTTGTGCTTATATGCTTATAGCTTGTTTCCAGGATGCACTCTGCATTTATGGTTTCAGCATATATTCCCCTCACTTCTGGATAGAGTCAAGATGTAGTGCTCGCTAAAGTAGATTTGCAGGTTTGGGGATAAAGATACTTATTTGGCTGTCCTTTCTGGCATATCACTGGGACTGTTAAACTATTTTTAAAATGCTCTGCTAACCATGTTAAGCAAATGCCCTGTCCTGAACTCCTGTGGACTACTGATGCTTACTCTACCTGGTGATATCCTTTGACTAAATGACAGTTTAAGAGAGTACTGCTTGTAATTCAAGGAAAATTCCAATTTTATTGCTGCAGTCTAGGTTCTCCCTTTCACTTATCTCATATGTTTGCCATGCCTCTTTTTGTTATGTTGTGATCCAACTTTCTGTTCACTGTATTAGTCTTGAACAGTTTTTAACTTTCAATGTTAGTGGAGCTGCTTGTGGAGAAAAGTGCTATCCCTCATGTCAAAGAAGAGCAGAATCTGGGCTTTTGACTGAAAATTCCTCTGTGCCTTTATTTCTCTGTAGTGAACCTTACAAATCCTATGCAGCTGACTAAATTAAACTATCCAGAATAAATGATACCAAGGTCAGTTTTCAGCAAGATGGTTTCCAGAAGCAATGTGTTTAGAAATGTTAATTCTTTTTCTATGCATAATTACACAAAATATTTCAGAAGTGAGATGTGTAAAAAAATTGATGTAACCTTTTCCTTGGAAATGTATGTCAATGGCTAAGATGGTTACCCAAAACAGAAGAAAGATGTTTTTTAGTGTGCTGGAAAACAAACTGAGTTCTTCTGAGGGACACAGATGGTGTATGTACTGAGACACAGCATGTCATACTTCCTTTCCTGTAATTTTGTTCTTGTGGTTTTGTCATGGGAAGTAAACTGTTCTATAATTCCTACCTTGTTCTTCACTTGTGCTGTGAAAAACCTGCATATGTAAGTAATTTGTTTCTTAAAGACACTGTGTTTTAGATATTGAAGTGTGTGTGTCAGGGTTGATGTCTCACTTTAACTTCGAAACTCGAGAAGGAAGGCCTGGGACTTCAGCTGCTTAAAAATAACCATGAATTAATTTCATGTGCCTGGTTTAGAAACTTGTCCAAATCCACTGCTTACATTGATGCTGGGACAGGAGGGGCAGCTAGGAGTCCCATATGCACATACTTGAAATTGCTGCTTGTAGCAGATGGCTGCTTGACTGACTTCCACATGGACAAAGCAGTATTGAAAGGTGCTCTTGCTCTGGTCTTGCATCCCTGCTAGTTTGTATGACCATCCAACCCTATGTAGAATGACAAGTCTTGAGTGTTAATCAAGATTTAAAAGACATATAGATGTTTTTATGTGGAGGAAAGGCTACTGAAGGCATTTTGTGGTGTCTAATAGCAGAACAAGCTTGTTTGCATATAGATCCTTTGACTTTAATCAGAGCATATATAAGGATGGTCGTGTCAGTTAAGACATTTTTGTGCAGTTTGCAAGATCTGGGTTCAATTCTTTATGCTACTGCAGACATCCTTTGTGAGCTTGGACAGGTAGCTTAGTCTGTACAGCTATAATGTCCCCATTTATAAATCAGCAACATCACACTTTGGCAAGTCATCAACCTGTACTAGATCGTGGAGGTATATTAGACTGAGAGATGTTCAGATCTATGGTACTGAGAACCATATTGACTTCCAATCCAGTTAGAGTCCACTCAGGTAGCTTAGAATGCTCAATTTTTTTTAACTTTATGTTTTAAATACACAGGAAGTTTTGAGATTGGGAGGGTATAAAAAAGGTTAAGAATGAATAGACTGGAATGATAGGTATGAGCATCTTGGGAAAAAAAAAATGATTTCTCTACATGGAGGTGAGAAAACTGGCTAGGAAAGTATCACTACAAAGTTGACCTTAATGTACTCTTCATGTACATTGAGATAGTGGCTGAAATTTTCCTTGCCATCTCTCTGCTTGAATTTTTTAATGAATGCTTGAGTTCAAGCAAATTAGTTTTACCTAAGTAGAACAGAGTAGAAAAGAAACAGCACCCATTTTCTTTGTCTATATACCAAGTTTTACAGTGTTCTTTTTTAAGAGCTCTACTGCCTGTGTGTATTAAAAAAAAAAAAAGAAGAAAATTCAAAATGGGAATTGTTTTAATAGATTAGTATTTTCTGAGTGTTCTGCTGGAAAAAGTGTTTGACTTGAATGAATTGTGACCCAGTAAAAATTGTGCTTTGTGCATGTGCAGAAAATTCATAACAAAAGCACTTCACAGTTGTTGATAATAAAGGCCATTCAGTACACATCGCCAACTTAGTGTCATATCCTAGCAAAAAATCCCCAAATAGTGCATTTTTTATGCTCTACAATCAATGTGGTGGTTATTCCAGAGAGAAAGTTTTGTTGTATCCTTGTGCTCATCCTTGAAACATTAATGTCCTTATAACATGCTTCTGTTGAAGAAATCCTATAAAGTTTCTCAAACAGCTGGTGAGTCAAGCAAGATATGCTTTGCATTTTGACTGTACTAAGTAATTTAAAGCAGCAATATCATTGCTGGAATCAGGGAGAACATGAATTGCGAGAATGAGTGGATTCATAAGGTAGAAGAAACGGATTTTATCAATGAGATTGTAAAGGAGGAAATGAATAGTTTGTTGGAACAAATGAAATCATGAAAGGAGGTTGTAGCAAGGTGAGGGTTGGTCTCTTCTCCCAAGTAACAAGCAATAGGACAAGAGGAAATGGCCTCAAGTTGCACCAGGTCACGTTTAGGTTGGATATTAGGAAAAAATTTCTTCACTGAAAGGGCAGTCAGGCACTAGAACAGGCTGCCCAGGGAAGTGACTGAGTCCTCATCCCTGGAGGTATTTAAAAGGTGTGCAGATGTGGTGCTTAGGGACATGGTTTAGTGGTGGACTTGGCAGCACTAGGTTAACAGCTGGACTTGATGATCCTAAAGGTCTTTCCAACCTAATCGATTTTATGATTCTATCCAGCATGTTTAGCACTATTTTTCATGTTATGTATGTTTTTGTATGTGCTTGAATCCTTAAGAAATCTGTGGAAGGTACTTAGCTGAGAACTAAGTTCTCATGATGAAGAAATCTAGAAAAGGGAAGAAGAAAAAGAGTAAGTGCTGTCTAAAGGAATTGTCAGTTGATACTTATGCCTTAATCTGCTGTTATAAATTATCCCTTAGCTGCCTTTTTTTTGTCAGCCATAGGGAAATAAATATAGATTTCATCCAGGAGAGTGCCAACTTTTTGTCATATGATCAAGAGCAGAAAGAAGGACATTGATAATATTAATGACAGAAGAGAAAGCTACTTATTCAACAACATCAGATGTAGCCTGCAAGAACGTTCTGTCACGCACACTAAACAGGAGCACGGAAACAAGAGACTGACCTCTCCCAAAACTCAGTACGGTATGAGTTAAGTATGATTTACTTAATCGTTTGAGTGATTTTAGTGGAAATACTCTTGATCCATAGTGAAATAAACTGAAAGAAAAACCAGCCCCATGGCTTATCGCCTTCTTGCTTTTTTTTCTCCCCATGTGTACCCAGCTCCTGTAGACTTTTAGGCCCCATCATGCATTCTGTGATAACTCCTTGTGCGAGTCTCAGCTGGTAGAGGGCTCTGAAATCCCTCTAGGACAGTAAAAGGAGAGGTACTAGTAGAGGAGAGCAGGAACCATGACTCTGGAAGGAAGCCCTGTCTAAAAATCTCAGCAGCAGGACTGAGGTAACATACTGGGAGTTGGCTGTGGAGCAAGCAAACTAGGACATGCATGGCTGAAAGAAGGGCTTGGATTCAAGCTGGGAGGCAGTGTACAGGGGCTAACAATAGAGTATAAGATTGGGTGGCCCTTGAACAGCAGGCTTTATGATGTAGTTAAATGAAGTAGAGAAAAGGACTGGGGTAGAACAATCTTCAACCTGATAAGTAATTGCCACAGAGGAAGCGGTGATGTGGCACAGTTATGCCTAACCCTATACCTAGTGAAATCAGGCTTTGTTCTTCTGACTGATGCACCCTGCATACCAAGAAAACTTGGGGCTGCTGGATTCATGGTTTTGTCTACCAAAAATAATAGTGCTGCTTATTTGTGGCACTGGAAATAAGATAGTGTTGTTATTATTCAACACAGACACGTACTACTTTTCGAATCTTCCACAGGCTTAGTAAATGGAAGTGGCTACCACATGCAGTGAACAGGCAGTATAATGTTTATAACTGCAAACTCCATGGGGAAGGATATACCTACTGGTTTTATAGGGGTGTGTGCAAAGTAATTTCATCATGTGCTGCAAAGCAAACCATTGAAATGAAACAGCTTTTGTCAAAGAGTTTATGTCTATACAGTAAGAAACACCATCTGAGGGGTCTCACCATAAGCTTAGGAGCTGCATTTGTGCTCAGGCTCTTGCCCTTCATCCTTGCCTGACCTATGTTGCCAAAGATTTGTTCAAGGTCATATGCTGCCTTTTGTGAAACCAGTATTCATATTTATCTAATGCCAACTTTTGTAGATCTATGATTAAGAAGCTTTATAAAAAGTTACCTCTTGCCTTTTTTTTTTTCTTTTTCTTTCTGTTTTTTTCAGTTAAGGGAATTTTGCCAAGACCTTAATGAGAGCATATTTAAAAAATAATAACAGAAACCACAGAAAATATGTGTGTGCAGGAGAACCATTTTTAGCTTTCCTTGCGGCTAAGATATCTTAAGTTTTATAGGTGAGGATAGTATACTGCTAGTGAGAATGTAAGATTTATGAAAGACCATATCCTAGCAGAAGTGAGTACATCTGAACTACACCTGAAGAGTTTGACCTGGTGCACATTTATGTTGAAAGTGCACTTACTGTGTGTACAATATACAGACTTGAGACTCACTGAGCACTTTCACTCTTAGAATGTGTAGATGCACCTGTACGTGTCCCTTCAAACTGGAGCCTGGTACAATGTACCATTGACTTAAGATAGCAATTATGCGGGCTGTAAAAGGCTCATCTGTCCCATTTGTCTCTCTGTACCTGGACTTTGTAGAATAATGGACACTAAAGCTTTTTTTTCTTGCATGGGCTTTTGGAGTTGTTTACTATACAGTGAAATCTTCATACATAAATAACATATCCATTCCTTTCTATTCAACAACATTAATAGTTCCTCTGGTTATGAGCATTAAGGGTGTTGCATAGGCTGGCTTCAGCCAGAAAATCAAAGCTAAGGTTGTTACTTTATCCTTAGCTTGTCCTATGGTGCTTTTATTTGTCCAACCATAACAGTTTGGTTTGAGAGATGGAGCTCTAGCCTTAACTTTGGATATTCTAGACTTTCCCAGTGCAAGACAGTTCTTGACACTGTTTTTTAAATATTGGATTCCTCACTCCCCTACCCTTTGTCTTTAAGGTTCTTTAAGGTTATTTTTAACTGAACTGTCTTGTTAACCTTGGGGGACATCAGTGAAGCTGAAAACCATTCAAGTAATAATAGGTCGACAACTTGCTCCCCCATGGACAGCCCTTCAGAGTCTGTCTGGAAAAGCTCATATTCAAAGCAAAGTAACTGACTGGTTCTTTTTCTTTGAGTTCATTTGGAATTTTCTTTTAGGGACAGTTTTAGCAAAGGGAGTTCCAAACAACTGAAAAAGCAGAGTCAAAACAGGGGTTACTGCCACACTAATTAAGACAGAACTAACTTGTATAAACTGGGTATCCTCCTGCAAAAAGGGAAGAACTAATTCAGGGCCTGTTTCACCACAGCACCCTTTAATCTTCAGGGAATTACTTTTTTAAATATGATGAAAAATAATGCCATTTTGTTTATTACACTCTGCTTGCCAAACTTGAGTGCTGCAGAACCTGCCAAATGTTAGCTTTAAATTTAGTAAGCTGAGTCGCTTTCCAAATGTTGTCATACTCTCAGAGGGGACCATGGGTTGTCCTGCATGGGAGATATTAGCAATCTGCTACTACAGTTTTTCAGAAGAAGAACAATTCTAAGGAACATATGATGAAACTGGAGTATTATGTCACTAACGTTTGGGAAGAAAATGTGTTCCCATTTCACTTGTAAAGTGTTTTAAAGGAAGACTAAGATCACTGCAATCTTTTCTTTTTTTCCCCTCTTCCATTCTTACCCACGTGAGAGGAACAGATATATAGCACAGTAATAATTCAAGAAAGTATATCAAACAAGTCAGAAATGTATAAACTTGCCCGTGGAACATCTCCTTCCATTTTAATAGCATACAATATTACAAAGTGCAGGTGAGATATTATTCAATTTTTCTCTCCCTGTCTTTCTCTCCTGTGATTTACTAGTGTCCATGTTTACATCTAATTAATGAACATTCCTGCTGGTGTGGGTTATTTTAATAGAGCACATTTTGTTATTTTATCTGATTTTTTTTTAAAGATTTATTATTTTACTTCTGCTTCTGGTGACTGGGGAGAAGCATAAGTCAGCACAAAGAAAGCAAAGAGAGACAGGGGCAAGAGTAGTAATGGAGAAACCTTAGCACAATCTTTCTTCTTGAATACGAACAAAAACTCCATCTGCATAACAGTAAAAAATCAGTAAAAAGTAAAAAAAACCCCAAACAGTAAAAAGGCAAAACCTTTCCAAATTAAATGTTCCATGCCAAGCCTGGCTGAGAGAGGGGGTTAGATTTGAGACCTGCATTCAATAGTTGCATCAGCGTTGGACTTTGATCAGCTCCAGATTATGTTTTGAAGATTCTGTTATGGATGTGGTTCATATATTTGAAAAACTGGGAAACTTTAGTGATCTTATGTATTAGCCTGAATTCAAGTATTCACTTAGCCTCCCTTCTTCGGTCTGATCCTCTGGTCAATACAACTGAGCAATGTTTTCACCTCCTCTGCTAATTAATAGTTCAAGGTTTCCCTGGTCAAGATAAGACTTTCCATCTAAGAATCCAGCTTTGAAACACAGCTTCAGTTCACAGTAGAGAGAACTATTCTCCATTCCACAGTGCCTAAGAAAACCACTGCGAACACAAAATCAAATGCTGTTGCTAATAGAATTTTCATGATACAGAAGAACTTAGAACTTACGCATTTTGGAACTTATGTGCTTGTGCTCAAATGACTGCAATTGTTATCTAAACGAGGGCTTATGTGTGTGTGTATCCCTTTTTATTTTTAATGAAGACTAGTTGAACATGCACTTGGGGAATTGAAGGCAAGTGACAGATTTCATGTCTTAGCATGTTTTGTTAAATCAAAGGACATTTTGCTGGACTTAAGGAGACAATGTGTGCGTAGAAATGAAGGGCTTTTCTTGTCTTCTCCTATTAATGGACAAGATGATACAAGGATTCCAGGATGCAGCTGTTGGAAGCAAGGTAAGCTATGATGCCTAAATTCTGCTGGTGTTTTAGAGTGACATTTACATTGCAAAGGAGCTCTAACTGGAGATGGAAATATAGTAACACCTTCGTATTTCTTACCGTGCTTCTAGTTACTGAAAAAACAAATTACTCCTTGCTGCTGTTCAAATACATCAGGAACTAGAATTAAAGACCAATCCCTTTTGTCAGACTAGTCTGTTGTAGGATATTTGGGATAATAGAAGACAATGAATGCTAGGCCAGCACCTGTGCCATTAACTTGCTATGGTCAGATGTAGCAAAAACAAAGAGAGCACACTGCATTACAGTAAGCATGAGGAAGCATACATTTTTTTCCTGAAGGACTGAGCAGCTCAGTGCTTTGATGTGACTGCAGTACCATCAGCACTTTCAAGGCCCAGTCTGGCCACAAGCTTTGTCAACAAAGTCATCTCTGTGGCCCTATATAGTGGCCTCATTAGTGCACAATAGCATGGGAAGGTGAAGCAGAGGAGAAACTCTGAGAGACATACTAATTTCATATTTAGTTTTGAATAAAACACTCCTTTATCCTAGATCAACTTTTGTGAAACTAATTCCAAAAGCACATGCAGGTATATGTAGTCCACTCAGCAAGAAATTATCACCAGCTAAAATAATAATAACAATAAAAAAGCTGTAAAAATTAAAGTTTCTCCACTACCCAGAGAAGCAGAAAGGAAATTCTGCTTCTCAGTAAAACCTCTCTGTGCCTGTATCACCTTATATTTTCCACACGCTAGTGGCTGGACTAGGAAGAAATGTTTGTTTTTGTAAATATCTCAATAGATAGGCAATGTATGACATTGGTCTACAGGGATTGTGAAACGGTTAAGTTAGAGCTACACATTACTTTTGCAGCCATACCAGCTTCCTTTTTAAATTATTGCATGCGATAATGGGCATAAAGGAGAATAATTCAGCTCTTTAAGATGTTTTGTACTCTTTCATTGCTGAAAAGATATACAGAAAATTGACTATTCAGTGATACCTATAGCACTGGGATGTTTTACTTTGGAAAAACTTATATCTTCCATATGTTAGCTTTTGTCAAATAATTGGTGAATGGGATGGTGGTCAAAAATCACTAAAGATAAAAGTCTTTAGGTACATAACTTGACCTAATACTTTAGAGCTATATTTCACCATTTAGTATTTGTGTTCTAATCCTGGAGAAAATGGCTACACAGTGTCTTTTCATGACTTCTTTTGGTGAGGAGATACACTTTGAAAATTACAGATTTGGTGTGCCTTAACAAGTATTTTTGGTGACAGAAGGATGAAAAATAGAGAACAATAATGTCTTTACATTTCAAGAAAAAAGTACATTTTGTGGGGAAAAGCTCATACTCTTGACTTATCTTTATCTTCCAGCCCTAAACATTGGATAACCTTGGCAATATGGCAGTTTGCTTATGCCAGTATGCCGTTTATACTGTTGGACTGCTCGCATAAGCTATTACAGAGTTTTGTTTAAGAAAAAGATTTCCTTTTACCTTGACACAGTAAGATTTCAGTATCCTTCTCCCAGGTTTCCTCTGCTGTTTCCTGAGATGGAAAATGATTGTTCAGACTAAAAGCCAGTTACTACTATGCTCTCTGGTTTTTAAGTCATTTGAGAGGCAGGTCCAAAGTCTAACCTTTCTGTTGACTTCATAGAGATGCACAGCAGGGCTAGCGCATGCTATACCTTATGTTGTCTATTATCCATACAGAGGTTTCCCCTACGGCTGTTTTCAGTCTGGAGGTTTCATGGATTGCTAACTTTGCATGATCTTGCCAGCCTATCATTTTCCTTTACTACTTTTGATCTGCTCCCATGGAAAATCCACACTGATTTTCATGGATCAGGTTCAGAAACAGAATTTCCAAGCTCTGCAATCCATTTCCTCTCCATTGGTGAGACTGGCAAGCAAAAGAAATACTAAAATGTGGGGTAACATATTTAATGCAGCTTTCAAGAGGAAGTGTAGCTCATATCTATTGTATTGTGTGTTAAAAGACTTGGGAAGCCTTTTAGGGATTGCCTACAATACTTTTTACTCTCTTTCTTGGCAAATGTCAAACAAGCTTCACAGGTTCCCCAGCCTTTAACTCATGTTGATCTTTGTTATCTCAATGGTATGGACAGGGTCAAGTGAGCTTAAGACCTGTTCTAATAAAGTCAAAGGGATTGTTGTGGGGAGAAGAAGCACTTATCTCCACAGGCAAAGCAACAACTCAGTGGTGTCCAACTGAACAGCCATGTAGTCATACTAGTAATAGCAATGATGATGACAATAATAATAGTAACGATAACATGAACTGCTATATTGTCTGGCAGCCCTGACTAAGATCAAGACGCTATTTTATTAGTCATCCAAACAGTGAAATGCTTTTCCTGATGATTTTATAGTCTAACTAGGAAACACAGTGCTAGGATGGCAGACCAAGTCTGTTATCCCCCTCTGGTACAAATGGACAACTGGAATGCAAAGAGATCAAGAAAAGCATCTAAGATCACTCAGGAGTTCTGTGGCATTGGACTGAGAACTTTGTTTGAGTCTCCTTAAGTCCGAATCATTCCTTAATTACAAGTATGCTCTGTATTCCACTTAAAAAAGTAACTGAGAAATGTAATGCAGGTATATCTTACCAGAGGACTGTTGTGTGACAGATGGTAAAGAACTCTTCTATATCTCTTAGATATTAGCTAGAGAGTTTTGTCTCTATAATTGGGCCAATCGATCTTTATAGACTTAAAAGTACAAAATAAAATAAAAAAGAAAGCTTAAGCACTAAGTTCTTGATTTATTCTATTTATTTGACATGAGAAAGAAATTCCTACTTTTTCCTTTAGCACATTGGATAAACACTGTACTTTGCATACTGGAGAAGGATTTTGCTTTTGGGCAACTACCTGTGTCAGTGTTTGTGCATTTATAGTTACTAATCATGCATTAATACATATATAATATCCTGACTTTTCCCCTTATGTATATAATTTTTTTCTGAAGAGATTGTTTGGGAATTTGCATATATAAAGCAGTGTTGTATTTTCTTGTTTAGTTCTGCTTATATTTTTTATTTTGCCAGTCTCTCTAAATGCGTTTCTTGCTGTCTGTACCTAAGTTTTTGCTGAATAAGCACTTAAGGACAAAAATGCAGCACTTTCTGCCTATGACTGATAGAAAACAAAGCTTCCAGGCAATGCAGACATTTCACTGACCTCCAATGACTGCAGGTGCAGAAATATAGTTCTCATTTGCGTACACTGACAGTGTTTATTTAGGTGCAGTGACTTATTTAGGTGCAGAGATTCAGTGACTGGTGATTTTAGTACACCTAGATCTAAATCATATTTCTTCCTAGCATAATGTACAAAGAGAAAGAGCAGAAAAGTTTTATGTACTACTATTTTTTGTGTGTCACTTAAGTTCTGCTGACCTGAGGTATTGTAAATATTTCTTCAAGTCCAGGGAATTACCTCCAAAGTTCACTGTAAATCAGTTTCCTTCTGGTCTGGTTCAGCCCAGGAAAGATCAGGTAGCCTGATGGGAGTCTGGAGCAGCTTGTTCCCAAGAGTATTATACATGGGCTGCTTTGGAGGGTCCAATTGGGACTCTGATGTATGGCTGAACTTGCCCTTGAGTGAACCCTTTCTTGATTAAATCCCATATTAGTAAGGAAATATTACATTCAGGTTCTCAACTAAATCTGCAGTCAAAACATTGAGGAGAGACAAAGAGTGAAGGGGACTATCACTCAACAGGGGAGGGCAATAAGCAGGGGAACAAAGCATTTGTAAAACTGATGTTCCACTTTTGAGGAAATTTCAAAAGGCAGATATGCTTTGTGAGAGTTATTGCAGCTGTATTTAATGCCAGTGCACCGTAAGCTTGTACCCATCCCTTGGATGAATAAATTTATCTGATATACTGGTTAGAGCTAGTTTTCCAGTTAAATGAAGATTGTGAAGATGTATCTTCTAGGGAGAAGTCAATGTTCTGCATAATCATCTATCCTCAGCTCAAGCACATGACCTGTTGCAATTAATCACGACTTCTAGGGAAGTGTGATGGTGTGTCTTGGGCTGGAGGTCAGCCTGGATGAATACAATGATCCCTCCCGACCTTACAGCCTATGGACTCATTGCTGAAAAAGGATGGGGCTGTTATTCAGGTTTATTCCCTGGCTCCACATTAATCTATACAGAAGTCTCATTGAATGTAACTGAAAACAAGTGAATGCTGGATGAAAGAAAAACATAATATTTTCCGCTTTTCTGGAGGGAGTGCTGTCAGTGTAACAGAAACCATCATTTCCTTTATCTTATAACATGCAAGCAGGATTTGAATCTGTGCTCTTTCGTGTCATGAATAATAGAGGAGTAGAAAGGTAGAACCAGGTCTCTTTGTGACAGCTGCATAAGCCTGATATATCCAGTAACATAAAGATCTAAACTGATATTTGTACAACAGAGACAGATGCTGAAAGTATGAGACCCCTTTTTTCAGACAGGCAGTGGCATCTGCAGTGGTCAGCAAACATGCTAACATTTCCACAATACCATACATGTTAAAGAGAACCTAGGGTTAGTTTTTTTCCGCAACTCTTTTAGCAGGACTCAGTCTCTAGCACTAGAAATCCATAACTCTCATCTGCAGAAATATGAAGTGGCTGTGCTCCCCAGAGTACAAACACTTCTCCTTTGAAGAGCACGCAGTTCTGAGCACCTGAGGAATGTAGTGGCACGTTGGTAACATCCTGTATACACCTCCTCTCCAGAGATGAACACACATCTTTCTATTCCTTTGATTATTAAAACATCAGTATTTTTCCTTTGCATAAAAGAAAACAAACCTCTGATTTACCTACAGGAAGCTGATTCCCAAAGACGGCTGAAATGTTGGGTGAAACTAGAGCAGGGAGAAGAAAGAAAGTTTAAGTTTAAGAAAAATCTTACTTGAGAAATAATTCTAAATCATTTACTATGGATTTGGTTTAGATTGCTCGAGTTCTGCTTTTGCAGTAATTTAATTCATACTTTTACATCAATTTTCCAAATGTCTGGAAATCACACAACTTGTTAGCATTTTAGCTGTAGCATATGGGAGAAAAGTGTCTTCCTCAACTTACTGTATTTTTAATTACAGGGCAGTATCTATTTTCTGCTGCACTAATAACAGATTTCCTACATTTAAATTTTGAAATATCTGACCTATGTAAATATCCCATAGGAAATTAGAATACCAATCTGTAATGCACTGTGCAGACACTTAAGCATGAATCATTGTCCTGAAGTCTAAATAAACAAAAGGCTAAATTTATGGTCTAAATTAAAGAGAAAATAAATAATGTCTGACAAAGAATTGTTCCTACATTGCAGATGGGAAATGGAGTCAATGCAAGATTAAGTGATTTGACGTGACCAGGGTCATGCAGGCAACCTGTGGCAGCTATTGGCATTGAATTGCTGCCTCCTGACTGCCAAGCTTAATGGCAGAACCATCTTTCTTTCCATGATACCTTCTCTCTTCTTAACTCTTTCATGTTTTGACCTGGTAAGTGGATGTCACAGGGTGGCAGAATGCCTGCTTTATCAAGCACTTTTCATTAAGAACATGTGTCAGAGCTAGAGTACTTCCTGTACTTTCCCCTTCAATGAAACCTCATCTACATACCTCCCACACAGTTGTTCTAGAAGACACACTTTAGCGTCAAACGGCTCCCTTGTTTCTTCTCCCCACCATTTTGCTAGACACATATGTTTTCCTTTCTTTGGTAGCAGCACTAACGTTTAGACTTTATCCATTGCTAAGCAGATGTTAGGACGGTAAGGAAGAGTTCCTCTGCACAACAGTGGGTTTTTTGGTTTGTTTTTATAAAGTATGGATAACAGGTGACCTCCACACCAGTACTTAATTGGTACACAAGTAATCTTGTTTTTTGTTTTTGTTTTTTTGTTTTTTTGTTTTTTTTTTCATGAGAAGTAGAAAGAAGTGGTAAAACTTGCCAGAGAGCAAAAAAGCTTTGTTGTGTTTGGTGTGTTTCGGGTAGTTACTTTCTTATGAAATGCAATCAGCTCCCTGTCTTAAAATAAGGCATGCCTGATGGAGTCCTACATCCTAGTTTACCAAACTCTGGGCTGTTCAATGCATTGTCAAATGAATCATGTCTGCAAGTTAATAGAAACAGTCTTTTCTGTAAGCATGATTGCTCAACACTATCCCTCCCGAGCTGCAATGTGAAAAGATTTTACAGGTAGCTATGTCAATGGTTTAGAGAGCAGAGTCCTGTCACCAGTGGAAATACTATACTTCAGCTCTATAAGGAAGTTGCAGTGATCAGAAAGAGAAATGCAATGCTAAACAATGTTATCATCAGTGCACTGAAGGAATGCTTTCACTTCCTACAATGTTACAGAGGAGAGTGACCTCACCCTGTATGCAGCAATGTGCAGCACAGAGTTGCATTAGCTAAACTTTTTTGACATTTTGTCTGCAGTAAAATGGTGTCCTTCACTGCTGCTGAGAAAGGTGGAAATTCTCTTCCCATCTGCCTAGCCTCTCTGGCAGAGTTTATATTGTTATGCTATGCGGGCTATTTATACTCTTATGCTATTTAGTTTATACTAAAAGTGTCTAAATGAATCCAACAAGCAAGAGGGAAGAAGATAACTTCTTTTTTAATGCACACCCCCTTTCTCGCACTGTGCACGTAACTGTCCTGTACACTACGTGATCAAAGTACAGCCCATGTGAATGCATAGAGGATGCAATAGGCATCCCCCTTGTACTTGCTAGGAAATCAGGTTCCCAGGGAGCGCTGGTATCAGTCTGGACAGTTTGATGTAATCCTACCAATGTAGCTGAAGCTATCTGGGCTCAAGGATTTATTAGTTGTGAATGTTCATTTTTGTTTTTACTGGGTTAGTGCCAGTAAATAAGTCACCAAAACCACTAGCTGAGTGTCATTTGATAGGAAAAGGCTGGGATCACAAGTAAGCCTTCTGTCTTTTAACAAAAAAAAAAAGTGCTGAGGTAAGCAGTGTCAAACCCAGCTGCATCAACATGACGGTGGGAAGACAAATGAGAGCTTTCACTGCTGGATACAGGGGATAGAGAGCCCACAGCTCTGAAAAACCTCTTCATATCCCAGAAACAGCTGTCATAACTGAAACTGCAAGGGACTGCTTTTTAAACCACGAGCTTTGATAAGGAGAATTCTCTCACCGGTCGTTTCTCTAGCCGATAAACACACTTCTAGCAACACTGCCCATCTGAAAGGTGACTGGAGATTTAAATATCTTCAAAAGTTTCCAAACCCCTCTTTTTATAACCTCTCCCAAATGCTTATGCCGAGTTCCCAGCTGGCATTTCTGAAGTATCTATCACTATACTATCTGGCTGCTGAGCCATATGAGCTCAACAATTACCGTGTAATGTAAAACGTCTTAGATTTTTCCTATGGGAGGCTGAACTGTACAAAGTTAGATCTAACATTTACCCTGTTATTGGCAACAGTGAATCATTAAAAGAGACACAATAGAAGGGACATGGGGTCATTTTAGAATAAATATTCGGGCGATGACAGTTTTGAAATGTTCTGTCAGCCTCTCCCGGTGTGTATTCTGGGAACAGAAGGTCATGCGAAGTCAAGGGTGATGAAATGCATGTGCTCATGGTCTGACCTGCTGCAAGGGGGGGAAGGCATGCACAACATGCAAGAGTCTAAGCTCTGCATGTGCAAGTGTGCGTGTGCATACACGTGCATGCAACATTTGTGTAGGTGAAAGAAGGAGAACCAAGAATCATGAGGCAGGGGAGGGAGGTGTTTGGTGCTGGTGGTGCAATGAACTCCAGACAGGGACTGCTTTCTCTCCATGGGGCCCGCCAGCTCCTTGTGGCTGTTGCCTGGGCAATGGCTGGGGAATTATGAGGAATGCTTGGAAACGATATCCTTCTTTTGGGCTCATGGATGGAGCAGAAGGGGGTGGATGGCTTTTCTCTGTCTGTTTCTTTTTTTATATTCAGCAGATTAGACAGGCAGGTTGCTGTGGCGACGACACGGAGGAGGTCTCCTGCACACCTGCAACACAAACAAGGAGTCCTGCCAACACAGACTTAAGGAATCCTGAAGGCATCTTTTTTTTTTCTTTTTTTCTTTTTAAATTTTTTTCTTTTTTTCTTTTTTTCCTCTTTCTTTTTTTCCTTTTTTCTTTTTTTCTTTTTTCCTTTTTTCTTTTTTTTTTTCCCCTATAGCAAGTGCATGAAAGGAGGGAAAAGAGGAAAAAAGAGGAGAAGATGGAAAAGAGGGAGGAGAGAGAGATGAAGAGAAAAGCCAAGCAATATGCAATCAGCTTAGCTGAACAGCAGTGCTTGCTTGTTGCAAAATAGGGTGTGCATAAACCAGATGCACAGGCTGTCCATAGGAACACCCTGAGCAAGCTGCCCTTAGGAGAGAGAAAAGAACAAGCATTATTTTGGTTTTACTTACTGAGTGTCCTGCGTTTCATGATGTCTTTGGGGGCAACCAAAATAAAGTAACTATGGAAATGGTAGAACTCAGGCACAGGACACGGAGATGTGGATGGTATGTGTAAAGCTGGAAACTGAAGTTACTCCTTTGTATCTGGCTAGGGAAGATGTATTTGTGTTTGTGCGTGCGCATACAGATGTAAGATTTCATTTCTGAGAGGAACCCTGCCTTTACAAAAAGAGCTGCAGTGTGCTGTGAAAATTGACATTATATGCCTGCTCCTTTGCTAAAAGAAAGTATCCAGAAGGAGGTAGATGTGTAAGGGGAGAGTAGAGAAAAAAAAAGAAAACCTTTACAACGAAGAGGTCCTCAAGACAAATGTGTTGCTCTGGGATGCCATGGCATTTCTCCAGCTTCTCCTAATGAAGCAGTCAGCTCCACACAAACTTACTATCCTTGCCTCACCTCTCCTGGACACTATGTCTCCTTCAAGGCGCTCTCTCTTCTCTACCCCTTGTCCTCTTTCTCCCACCTATCCCTTTACAATCCCTTTTAGTAATTTTTCACATCACCTTTTCCCAAGATCTAAAATGATTGTTTGCATGCCTGCAGCACTATCCAATGTACATACAAACAACAGATTACATAAAATAAAAAATACGTGTATAGGAACAGGTAGTGAATGAACAGATGAGTCCTTGTTTCTGCATATGCCAAAGTGTGGCTGTTCAGAGACTTGTTTCTCTGCTCTGCCTGTGTCTCTTATCACTGGAAGGATCAAGGGTCCCACCAGCCAGGATGTCTGATAATAGAAAAAAAAAAAGTTTAATGTTTCAAATTGATAAACAAGCACCTGGAACCTGCACTATAAATGGTGAGAAAGGAGGGAGAAGTGGAGATGCAAAGTGGGCAGACACTTTAATCACTCTCTGGTTCTTTGATGCAGCAGGTTTCAGGAGTATTTCCCAGCCTGCCAGGGAAAAGAGCACTTTGCTGTTCTCATCACTGTCCCCCTGTCCAGTTGTTTTTTCCATACACAGAGTTTCCTGTAACTGGAGAGGAGTGCAAGAGAGAGTTTTCTGCAGGTAACAGTGATAATGAGCTTACAATTAGAGTTCAGATGACCCAAATATAATGAAGTTCAGTTGTTCTCATGACCAATTTCATCGTTGTAAGGAGTTGCAGTGTTTATTTGTGAGATGAGGCTAAAAAAAGCCAAGTTTCTCCTGCTCAGATATCAGTAATTTTGATGGAAGGTTATCCACGTTTATGGAAGGTAATGGCTTATTCAGGTCCCATATATTAGTTTTCCCTTTCCTCACCTTTCTTTTATTTCAAAGCTGAGTCTAGCTTTCTTTCTGGATATACTTCATTGCTGTGTCTGTGGCCATGTTTATAGATAAAGCACTTTGTGGATAATTTAAAACTATCATAAATGTAAAATACAGACTATTGCTCATCAGTTTATTCAGATTCTGAGCTTAGAGTTCATGTCAGTAACATCTTTGGAAGAACAACTTTCATAGAGATTGCGTATTCTCTGTTCCAGCTGTCAGTGTGTAATGCCTCACTTCTTCAGTCAGAAACCTAGACTGACCTGTAGGGGCCTCACACAGGCACATGTTTTCACTAGTGGATGGCCGTGGGTTTTTTTAATGTCCTCTATTGTAGTCTGTTGAAGTGATATCCCATGCTGAACTCTATTCTACACAGACAATCCAAACAAAGTGACGAGGGAGTGAATATATGATCCTGGGCATGATGGCAAATGTGAATTGACTGTTCAAAAGAGCAAACTTTGGCCTGTCTAGAGCTGCCTGAAGTCAGTGGGAGTCTTTCTGTGATGTCAGTGGATTTCTCATCAGGCTTTATACATTCAGGGAATGAAATCAAGTGTTTTACTCCTCTCCCCTTAGAACCAAAACTTCACCTGTAAGGAGTATGCAAGAGAAAAACCAATATGCAAACCATGATTACATGTAATGAAGGAAAGAAATTCAATTGAGATATCAAAGTGAGGGACATAAAGGAGAATTCTTGAAGGAACTTTCCATCTCCCTTTCTATGTGTTGTCTTATGTCTACCATGATTATTTCGCCCGTTTACAGGTTTCTGAGATCCACATTGCCCTGCCAAATCTACCCCAAGTAAAGCACACAGAGAACAGTGACAATCCCCTTGCTGAGGGGAGATAGGGACTATCCATAGCTGGCGGATCTCCTGAGCATGCAGAACTCTGTACTACAAACCAGTTAGTGCCGGGAACACGAACAGAAAGATGTCAGGGCTTTCTGAGGTGATACCCATTGATCAGATACAAGAAAGGAAAGGAAAACCAAGTTCTGTAGACACTGGAAGTATTTTCTGGTGTAAATGGAGAAGATATTATTTCTAGGATCTTATCAAAAAAGCTAAAAATACCAGATTCTGAGCCACATTTTGATTTGATGCTTTGTAAGCCTCTTTCTTTTCATGTTAAGGGAGTCACTCCAACCTTATGGTAGAGTAACTAGGTGGAAATTAGTCCATGGTTATTTATCAGTAATACCTTCTGTTGGCTCTCCTTTCAAAATATGGTATTTATGGGTGTATTCCAGCATTTCAGTGTTATTTTAGTTGTTAAGCTGCAGTAAAGGTTGAGGCAAGCCATTTTAATGGTGGTAGAATAAGACTTTGCTAATATTTCTATCTCCTTGTGAACCTGTTTTTCCATATGTCATAAAAGTCAAGCTTTCCTATAGATCAATTTCTGATTGAGTGTGTATATATAAATATAAAAATAAAATAAAAAAAGATTTATTTTTTTTTTTAGAAGAGAGCAAGGGTATTCCTCCTTCAGTGGACAGTACTGCATCAGAAAATATAAGCCACAAACAAGACACTAGAATTCAGCTTCTCTGAAGTGCTCAGATGAAAAAGAATTTAGAATAAATACAAGTATCTTTCAACTGCATGTAATAAACACAGAAAAGACAGCCCACTTGCAGAGAGAGAAAGAGATTTTGATTAAAGGAGCATTTGGTCAGTGAGCATTAGTTTGTTTCAGTTATATGAAAAAAAAGATGGATTTTTTGTTTATAACCGAACTGAGCTGAACTTTCAACTGTGCTTGGAAGTTAAATTTAAAAGAAAAAGATGTGGAATGGTCCATGCCTAACACAGAAATGCAACAATTCAGAAATTTGCATAAAATACCTATTAAAAGAAGATTATCCTTGGACTCTAGTAAAAAAGGTGATATATTTTTCTTTCAAAATACTGCATGAAAATATATGATGCTAGCCTTTTGCAGCCTCTGTTACTTCCCAGAGGAGGAAAAACCAATGGGAATGCAAAATGCCTTGAGAATCCAAACATGTGTGAAGTGAGGTTTTACAGAGGCCACAGGACATTACTATATGTTGTTTAGTCTGAAAGCTTTTAAAATGCCAGATATAGACTCTATATTTTTTTAAGGGTTACAGTCACTCATCTGGAAAACTAATAACATCCACCCAGAGCAGGTATGTGAGCAGGAGATCTAGGAAAGAGCTCCTGAAAGCTGTTTGCCCTGCTTTTCATATCTCTAGGTTTATTCCCCAAAAGAATGAGAAATGGCTCAGTCTCTGACTAGGTGGCCCCACGTCTCTGGAAGGATAGGAGTGCAGCTGGTGCATGTGCTGCTCCACTGGTGGCAGTTTGAAGGAGATCTGCTGTTCTAGTCTTCTCTTCTAGTTGGAAGAACAACTGCAAAAGTAGCTCTGAGTAGGAGGGAAAAAGGCATATACAGTAAAAATCAGCACAGAGCTGCATCTGTAGCCCCAGGCAACCTGAACGGCAGTGAATTCCCTGCAGATACTGTAGGAAAGGAAAGTGGTTTCTCATTACACTCTCCCTATGCATGGCCATCATATCCAGTGTACAGGCTTCTTCAGAGTCTCAGAGATGAAAAACAATGCTTTACAGCTGGCTGACACCCTTCCCCCTCCTCGTCTGCATGCGGGAAAGGGGAGATCTGTTTGTGTGGCTCCCCTCAGACCAAGTTGTTCTGGAGTTGTAAATTACTTCAAAGCTCTTCAAGATGAGGGACTATGTAAATGTGGGACAGTTATCAATGTAGGCTGAATGCACATGCAAATTAAATACTATGAATGTGTTCGGAATGAAATCAATGTGTTCTTGCTTGCAAATTTGGAATGTGATTAATCAACATGCTCTGAACGACTTTGTAAATATTAGTGATCTATTTATTGCCAAACTATCTGAGCAATTTAGTACCCATGTAAGATACCCAGCTAGGTCCCTGGAAAGGCATGTCACTATTGTATATCCTCATGAGCCTTCTTAAAAGCACTAGTTTAAAAATAAACATTGCAGAAAGCATCATGCTCCACTTTAAGGCCAGTTCTGAAGTGTAACCACCTCTGGGCTGAAATGTGCCAGCTGTTTAGCAATGCCCAGTTAACCCTGCCTTCCATTTTGGGAGACGTGAATGACACAACATATAAATTCAAACTGTAATAGAATTTTAGATTAAATATTGCTATTTATGTTGGAATTTGATCAAGAAATTAGAAAGGAACTCTGATTCTATTGATTTTCACTGAAATGTAAGTATTACTTCAGGATAAATATTCTATCTTGGTTAAGTCTTTCTTTCCTTATAAAAATCTTGTTTTCCAAACACTGTTTTATTTTACAAAATATGGTAGTGTTACAGACCTGGTTTTAGGTTTTACTAATCTCTTAACTTGATACTGCTTTTCTGAGATCATTTGAGCCTTCATTGTCCCTTCCCAATATTCTTGGTTTTTACCTGCATAAGGCATCTGATTTTGAGCAAAGAGCGACAAATTAAGATTAATTCTGTATGTGCTGATTCCTTTAAATTCCACTCTTCTTGCACACTGCCTTTCAGATACAAAGTGTTACTATCTAGTAATGCTAACTGTTATTACAGATTCCCTCTCTTCCAAAGCATTTTGGGAGCTCAGTGCTACTCTGGAAGCTGCTCTGGCTCAAGCTCCTCTGTCTTTTTCTTCAGCCAAATGTAACACTTGAGGATTAAAGACTCAACATATCTTCCAAAGTTTTCATTGCATTCAAACCCATGGCAATGAATTTGATTTATATTTTTTGTATAACTGATGTGAATAAATGGGAAGCCCTGGATAACTGACTCATCCAATGCAATAATACCCTGAATAACAAAAGAGATAAGATTGCTTTTTAGAAAGACTTTTAAAAGTCTTTCAAAACTTTTGCCAATAATTTGTACATATACAGGCACATGAATAATTTGTACATATACCTGCATATGAGTATGCGTGTGTCTGATTTTTGTTTTCCTGTTAAATAATTCTACATGCCCCATACATACAGCATAAGAACAAAATCAGGACAATGGATAATAACATTCTATTGCCATGTCATTTTTCTGTAGATTGTGCCTGTGTGGTCTCTCTCATTCATTAATAAATTTGTATTTTTTGAAGTTTTTCCATTCTTTAGTCTATCATAGGCACTGGAGTCTAAATGACTGCTTCCTCTTTTTTGACTCTTCAAGTCTAGAGGATTTTACCAGAAAAATTCTGCTTAGTTTCATTAAGGTTAACCGACATTAACAAAAATTAAGTATTCTATCTACCAAAGACATGTTTACGTTTAGCTGTACTCTGCTTTATTGCAGTGAAAGCATCTAGGTTACTCACTAGACAGGAAAAAACATATTTTCAGGCATACAGATATTATAGATATTTTAGAATGGGATTTGGATGTGATTGATTGTACATGCAGCCTAAGGGGCAAATTTCAATATATGATGCTTTATTTTTAATTAAAAAAGAAGAAGAGGTGTAGCCAAACTGCTGTAGTCTGTTATCATGACAGCATAAAGAGTTTAGGCCTTCAGGCATGTGCTGGGCTCTTACAGAAAGGGATATTACTATTAGAATTGTTATCAGAGAGCTTGATTTCTCAGTCTCACCAGAGGTACTGCAGATAGATGTGACAACTAGATAGATGTGAGTTCAGCAGTTAGGAGCGTAAACCCTGCCAAGGATACAGGCAGAAGAGACAAAACCAGTGTGAATTTGGGGGAGGTGGTCCACATGGGGTTTGCAGAAGTTCTTTTCCAGTCATCTGTTCACAGGGGTTCAGAGGCCTGTAATTTCCACTTAACATTTGAAGATGTTCTGAGCTAGGATAAAGACAACATTTCAGAAGAAAATCAGCCAATTTTTCAGGATTTCTGTGATGCCTCTGAGCTTGCAAATGTTTTCATGCCTTGAGAAACTTTATTTGGGGTTTATCTAGGGCACTCAACACGTAACCAAGAGCTTCTTGTACAAAGCCAAATTTAAGCCAAGGCCATATTTTGTTATGAAATATATTCCTCCTTTTCAGAGACAGCAAGAGAATTATCTGCTTCATCTATCTTACAAAATCAACTTTTCAAAACCAGAAATATGTCACACTTATTACTGCACTCTTCTGGCAGCTACAGCTCTGAAACCCATGTAAAGTGAAAATGGTGCTAGAGCACTTCTGCTCCATCTCATTTAGTTAAAGGATCATATGATGTTTTCCAACATTTGCAGTTAGGTATGTTTTCCACCTCCTTTTTCTTAGTCACCTTGTAATCTTAGGATTAATGGACCATGGATTTGGGTTCAAATTCAAAGCTGCAAGCAGAACTGTACTTAATGATCTCATCCTACCTCTCTCCTCTTGTGACCCAAGCACTTAGCCAAAAATCAGGTTATTGAAGATTGTTCCATGGTATGGAGCCAGATATCTTTCTTATTTACAAAGACAGGAACTCCTTTTTTCCCTCAATATGAAGAAATTAAGCAGAAGATAGCTGTTTACTCACAACTTCAAACCTTTTTCAACTCACACTAAAAGTTGTTCAAACTTGTTCTTATTTCCATTCTCTGTGCATTAGGCTTCATGAGTGCCTTCTTTTCCAAGCTTTTCTATTTTCTTTGTTCTTTCACTCTGAGGCAATTGATCCTTCAGAGAATGAACTCCCACCAGATCACTTTGTACTATTGCTCTGGCCAGCAAAGAGTGCCTGCATTGATGCAAGGGCCATGTTTGTTTCAGCTGGGAATGTACTTACCAGAGCTCAATGGTTTCTTTGCCTGCAAGTTGCCTGTTATGTTCATGGACCTTCATCTTGATAGTGTAACCCAAGCCCTATCATTAACTTCTAGCTGAATGACTGGTGTTTACATAAAATAGAGAGAAAATCTTGTAAACTAGTGCAGTGGGCATATGAACATTAGCATCTGTGGGTAAAACACAGAAAGACATGTGTGTTGAGTTTTTCCAGCACATCTGGTTTCTGGACATCAATCTTAGAGTCAAAGTTCCTCAAACACAAATGTGGATAAGTAGGTATTAGGATGCAGTTGTTTTACTCTTCCATTGACTAACAATGTGTCTGTTCTTCATGCACATTGTATTGATTGCATCTAAGCTTTTTCATAGCTTAGTAAAGAAATATTAATCCAGCTAAGTGTCTGGATCAGGCTACTGCTTACACTGTCTCTACCTATCTGAGCTGTTTATTCCCCCACCCTCAACACTGCTTTTATCCTTCGTGGCTCTACTGTAACTCTTCTGCAACATCCCTTTTCTTTACTCCAAAAATCAGGGTACACCGCTCTTGCTAACTCCTTTGCAGAAGGACTTAGTTCAACCTTGGTGAAAGTCAATACAAATCTTTTGATAAATGGGAATAGGCTCAGGCCTTATTGAAAGAGAACATGAAGTCAACAGGTCCATAATACTTCTGGTTCCTGCCCCATGCCAAAATGCTGCTGCAGCAAAACTTTACTTTTTAACCTATGCATATTAAGAGCACTGGGGCAATTCTTTCCCACCCAGAACTATCTGTAGAAAGAGTTTGGAATACAGGGAAAAGCTTCAGTAGTCCAGACTGTGAAAATCACATTCCTTATCTCCCCAGATGGCCTAGAAAGAACCTTCAGACAACACACATAAAAGATAAGCTTTAAATTTCCAAGGAAAATATACTGTGGAATTCTTGCACATCTGTGGCACTTTCTCACTCTCTGCTGAGATGATGCAGTGAATTGAAAAATGTCCTTTTGGGGCCAATTTTTTATCCTACCACACATAGAATTCTGGAGTCAGTCTAATGAATCTGTTGCTGTTAATAGCTCTAAATTTACACTGGGGCACTGGAGATCAGACTGAACTGTGTTGTCTAAGGCAGCATGGGAACAGCCTGCTTATGTTGAATACTTAAGCTGCTTGCCACCATCTTTTCTTCTTCTTCTATATTTCTTTTTCCAGGGTAGCATTCTGAACTTGGAAAAACAGAAGAGGAAAGATACAAAGGCAACAAAATAACTCCAAGATCTCAGCAGCTTAGCTATCCCACCATCTGTTTAAAAGGACAAAACATTAAAACAGAACAAAACTTGTGGTCCAACAGCTATGTCTGCAAAGAAGAAACAGTGCTATAGTTGAAATTCTATGCAACACCCGTGGATCAAAATATTACGACAACAACAAATAGAAGTGACCACATTTAATGGATACTCAAACAGCTAGGCTATGACTCAGATTCCTTACTGTTGTTTGGAAGTGAAACCTGAGAGCAGAGAATAGAGAGGGAAAGAAACCTTGTGTTAAGCTGGCATGCACCAATGAATAAATGGCTGGCATTTGCAAAGCTGCATTGCAGGGGAGCTTTTAACAGTTTGCCACTGCCAGCTGATGTCTCTTTAAGCATCACTGCCAAGAAGCCAAAACTGGAAGCAGGTGCAGGGGCAAAGGAACTGAATGTGGAAAGGGAGAAAAAAAGAGAAAGAACAGAACTTCTGTTGTTAAAATTCTGTGCTTTCATTAAACCCTAAACAAAGCTTTACTTTAAACTTGAATAATAATTTTTAGTGTGATAGACTCCTGCCTATCCAGTTTGACAATCCTCTTACATTTATGCACTGAGCTAAAAGATTTTTGTTGTTTTTTGGGGGGGATTTTTGTTGTTTTTTTTCCCCCCTGTAAAGCCTTGGATTGACTGAGAGAATGCTGTATACTGATCACAGCAGCTTTCCTTTGGAGTTTGAGAGCATCTGCTTCTTAACGCCCCTTGTTCCACCCGCAAGGAAACTGCTTTTTACACACTCCCACCCCCATTAGTCCAGGGCCTGGGAACAGAGCTGTTTCCCCAGCTCAAGTCTCTGTCTTCCCTGTGCCATGTCACCAGTTCAGGACCTCAGTACACTGCTGTCTGATAAGATGCATAGCAGGAAACATTAGGTGCTAAGAATTTACATTCTGAAATACACTAATGCAATGTGCCAATCATGATTTTGTGAAATGTCTTCTGTTCCTTTTCTTAAGGTCAGTTACAAAAAGCAGGGAAAGACAGGTATGGACTGAACTGTAGGGTAATGGTAAGTTCTGCAAGAAACTTTGTGAGAGGTCTTGGTTACATTTGGGATACCTCAAAGAGGAAATAAATTCCCTAATCTTAAGGAAAACAAGGCTAAGAGGAAAAAAACCACCTTATTTCTATGATGGCAAAAAACCAAAACCATGAAATGCACATTGCAGAAGGTCGGAAGTTTTCTTCAATTCTTTGCTAAGAGCTTTGATTTTTAATCATTTAGTAGTTACTCTTCCCACAGATTAGAGAAAAGATGTGCCACCTTCTAATCAGAATTTGGGTTTCCTTGTTGTTTTCTATTCTTTACAAAATTCCTACTGTCCTCAGTTAAAGGATTTTCCTTTCTGTTTTGCTTTTCCTATAAAGAAAAGGCAATAGCTAAAGTCACACTGGGCAGAGTAAAAAAAAAAAAAACTCAACATACATGAGTGCTTCTGTGAGCCTTGTGTTTTAAAATCATTCCCTTCCCATGTCCTAAATACTATGATTTTAAATCACAAACTGTGCTTTAAAGCAGATTGTATTTTTTTTTTTGTTTCTCCTCTTGTACGTCTCAGAAAAGATTGTTGAAACTAATTTGGTCATTATCTAACTGTTTTGCCGTAGCACAGTCTTGACAATGCCTGTTTTTCCAGTTATACATACTGTTTATTCTGAATGAAAATAATTTCACTTTTTCAGTTTATACTACGTACTAAAGCACTTTTGCATTTATATTGACAGTGAATTTTCTTGTCTTTAACCTTTCCTTAATATCCAACTACTTCTTGCTCTCCCTCTTTCAAAAATGTCCCGGAAATTAAGGACTGAGATATAGATGTGTCTATATTTCTGTCCGTCACTGATCTTTTCTTTATAATGGTGCCTTGTTTGGAAGGTGCTGAGGGACTGCTTTAAAGTCATATTCTTTCTCTGGGTCAACAGGAAACATTCAGTCTGCCTCAGGATAAAAGGTGTACAGAATGCAGCATGGTGCAAAGGAGAATTTACAAATCAACAATGAACTCAGCCTGAGTATTGCTCAGTAATTATGAGCAGTCCTTCAATTAATGAAATTGATGTAGGCATTGTAGGATTTTTAAAATATCTAACCTAGGCTTTCAAGCTGTTTCCTCCAACTCTTACAACCCGTGGAGATATAGTTTTTATTCTGATGAAAGCTGAGATTCTCAAAGGAATGACTCCAGTAGCTAGAGTTTGTTAGAAAAGCATCAAAATATTTGGATAAGAACAGAATGGAAGTAAGTCTGTGATCTTTTCAAAAAGGGAGAATAAAGATAATTAAGTCTATTCTGTTCTCTGTGAGACACCATTACATATGAGGGTGCCCACATGTGTTAGAGCATCGAGGCTTTCTTAACACACAGGACTTTCACAAGGCCCTATGGCCTTGGTTTATATATGCATGGATAGTTTTGACAGGTCAACAGTTCTCGTTAGGAACCAAACTGAAGTTGGTTCCCAATGAAAGTCCCATGTCTTTTCATGTGGAACATAAGCCAGGCTGAAACATAAGTGCAGGAGTCTTTGAGCAAGCTTCCAGGAAGTGCCCTGGATGAAGTTGTCCAGAGTCTGTGAGACTTGGATGGAACACCAAAAGCAATGATACGCATTCATGGGCTGTTGTGATGTATGGTGGGAAGTAAGCACTACAGGCTGGTAGCCTCTGTGTAGGTGATGGATATGAGACCCAGAAGAATCAAACCAGAGTCATCTTCTTCTGCTCTTCATTTTAATCCCTGAACTGACATCCTCCTAAATTTTTTTAGGAGCATTTAAATTGATTGGACGAGAAGCTATATTTCAAAGGATTAACAGAGCAAAATAGAACACTGTACCTTTAAGCTCTTGATCCCTGCTAAACATTGCCATACCTTCTCTGATTTTATTTCTGCAGCACTCACAAAAGCATTTGCAACTCCAAGCATTTTGCAGTTTTCATGCATGATTAAAGTTTAAAACAAGGAGTGTTTGAAGATAAATATATATATTTGTGCGTATAGATAGAAAAGTACACATGCAAAGACATGCCTGCACTCTAACAAAAGCACAATAGCTCATTTATAAAGTCACAAAACTACTAATGGGGTACATTTTCTATAAACTGAAGTAGCTTATAGTTATATATATTAAAAAAAAAAAAATACAGCCAAGGCCTATTAAATGAAACCATAGATGAATTGAACTTATGTCATCAGTCTTTGAATTTTGTACATTTTGAACACTATCCAAAAATTATAATCCACTGTTTGAAATATTATATCAGTGGAGAAGGAGAAATGATCTCCCCATTACAAACTTATAGCCTCAAACATTCACATCCTGCTGTAAATATATCATATACTGTATCATGTTGCTTAGGGAAAATTACTTTTTCTTTTTTTCTTTTAATTTTCTAACCCTTTTGCTGAAGATTAGTGTTTGGCAAAGTCAAGGCTCTAATTGTTCCTTTCCATTTTACTCTACAGGAAATAATGCTCTCTCATATCTAAAATAAATTATTTTATATTTCCATATTCACCATGATCTGTATATACAAATAATGAAATTCAATGCACCTTGAGGATCATCTAACTATATATACGCCTGTGGTTGCTTAGTCTCTGAACTACACTATTTTTGTTTAGTGTGCTGCTGCACTTCACAATCTTACATTTACAATGTGCTGCTTGAATGAGCTCTAAGTGTTGTGCATCTAAAAACATAATAACAACAAAGAAAATATAGCGCTGAAGGTCAGATTAGCTTGAATATACCAATAAGTAAATGAATCAGCATAAGGAAAAATCAATCTCACTAGAAACAGGCGTATTTACTGCTGGATATGTTGTGCTGGTAGAGTGCCTGCAATACCCCAGAAACACTCAGCACTTTCCAGGATGGGATCCTCAAGTATTTGGGGCCCAATTTCTACAATTAAACACAATATTAGGTCATTATTAATTTCTGGTGTGTTTGGAATACATGAAATCAAAGCCTTACTTTAAGCCTTACTTTAAGCTTTTCTTGTTTTATATCCTGGTAAGTTGCAACAGAGGACTGGTAAGTCCTACAGAGGACTATTCCTCTGTAGCATAAAAATTACTCCATTACTTCCATTAACAAAGCACTTGTTTCATTTCCATTTTCAGCACTTTCCGCAGCAAGTATCTCTTTAATTGTGATTTCTTCAGTGAGGAAACAAGTATGGCCATCTAAGCAGCTTGCAAAGTATTTATTCACTACTGAGGATGGCATGAGAGAAAAAATTCATAATAGCTGTCCTCATTAGTATACTTCTATGGTATAGTGCATTTCCTTAAACTTGTGACCTGTCAAAAATGTCATTCTGATTCTGTACATTTTGGGCAGCATCACATCTCTGATTTATTAGTTGTATATTCTCTTACTGTTATTTGTGCTGCTTTTACAATATTAAAATTTAGTATTTGTTTCTCAGAGCCCATGACATTTCATCAGCACCTGGTAATTGTCACATTTCATATAGTTGTGAGAAGCGGAATGGAGGAGGGTGTCCCATATAAGCAAATGGGAAGTCTGGTAGCAAAATGAAAGAACACAAACAGGACATAAAAAATGCAAAGCCAGAATCTCTGTGAGCCAAGATATATAGAATGGGAGTTGTGGTTTCAACTGGGGGGAAGCCAAAATGATGTAAATAATACTACTCCAGATTTTTATATTAATGGAAGTGGCAACCGAAATTAAAAGTTTTCATAACTGTTCGCTGTGCATAAATAAAACCTGAAAGGTAATGTGCATTAATACTGCACACATTTGCCTTGGTATTTGGAGGTAATTCTGTTCTCAGGCATGGATGGGTTTTGACAATTATTTCCTATAGGTGTTGCAGCCAAGAAGAATGAAATGTAGATGCCTAAAGAAAAAAGTTTGTCCTTCATCAAATTCCTGAAGAAGGGCTCAAGCAGGTCACAACTATATTCAAGTTGGTTACTGGACCTCTATCCCAAAGTGAATTCTGTCTTTTGGAACACATTTTTTTGCCCCAGATAATGTACTCTTTTCATGGTCTGTTTCCCCTTCACCTCCTCTTTCTTTCTTCGCTAGCCATGTGCACCCAAATTTGCTCACTTCTTGGTAACACAACATTGTGTTTCAGCTTGTTGTACAGCTTCTTTTTCCAAAACTTTGGACTGAATATAAATAAACTGCTTAAGACATAGAAAACAACTCTTTTCAGCTGTGATATGAATACATTTTCTCTGGCTGCTTTCTTAGTAGAGCAAAAAAAAAGCTTCTACATACAGAAGACCAGGAATATCAGGAGCAATTGTAAAAATAAATGGAAGGTTATTGGTAGGTTATAAAGAATAATAGAGAAGAGGACATATTGCAGAGTGAAGATGGCCACTACAGAGAGCTCCTGAAAATGAAGGTACTATCTAACTCCCTTTTTCTTCTAAAAGAGGCTTAAAACTATTTGTAAGTTTTGTGTGTAACCACTTTACAAACAGAAATCCTTTTTTCCTGGCTGTGCTGAAAAAATTGTTGATGTATCTTTTTGCCTTACATATTAATGCTAAGGCTATAGATTTATGATTTTCATGGATTTTCATAGCAAAAAGATGTCTAGACCCTAATTTCTAGCACACTAATTTTTTTGAGATGGAAATGAATGCTCACCAGGACTGTCTTGAAATGGAGGCTAGCTGGGGTCTCACCCTCACTAGAAACAAAGTTCAGCCAAAGGCAAACATGAGGAAATTACACACCTTTATTACTTGTCAACAATAATTGCTTCCTAATAAAACTGATCAACCGTCAGCAATGATTAATTATTTCACAGGGAGTTTGGGAAAGACTACTTTTGCCTGCAGTAGGAACAGCCAAATGACAAATTTGTATCCTAACATCACTGGAGATCTCTTTCTGAGCATTACTGGGGTTCTTTAATGCTTCTCTGGTCACTCTGACTTGTCAGAGCACCATCTAATGTGGACCATGCAATTCACACTGAAGTCAATTGGACGTGAGGGCACTGTGCAGTTGCAAATCTGCTTCATAGTTCTCATGACCTGTGGGTCAACCAACTGTCATTAGTAGCATTAAAACTGGCATAGAATAAAATATGGATACACTTATGGTGATATTTTTAAAGCTGCAGGAGGTTTTAAACACTGGCTTCCACAATAGTTAGTAGGTTGACTGCCTGGATCCCTTTGTTGTTCACTAGAAAGCTCCTGCTTAATTCTTCTGCTCAGTAGTTGCAATCTGAACAGCTGTTTCTCAGGTTTTTCAAATTATTTTGAAATTTCAGAGGGGCATTAGCCCACAGAGAGAACATGCATCATTGCAAACTTTGTTATTTCAACAGGTCAGCGTCTTTTTGTTTATCTGAGGAGAACAAAAAAGGAACTAAACCCATTATTTTTTCTTATTTGGGGGAAAGAATTGTCTAGCTCAAAGGAAAGAAAAACATTTATTTTTCAAATTTGGATCAAAAGTGGAATATATCATTGTACCATGTACTTTTTTGCTCAGTGTTAATTATAATTTATAAATTACAGTTGAGTCAGAAACCACAATTTCAGATATGGTTCCAGTCTTCCCCCAGAATCTGGGAGGTGTTCAATTCTTGTTCTGTTTATTCTTTAAATGAATAATGATAATATTCTTACAAAACACATTTCATCAGTAAATCCAATGTTTTTATAAATGAGTCATTATCCTAATTTTATGGATGGAAAAATAAGAAATAGGGTTACAATGGCAGGTTTGAGGTCAGTAAGACACTCAAGTGTTAGTTCTGGGACAGCGACTCTGGTCACCTGAGTATTAGAAGGAACCAGCTATCATTATTGATAAATAAAACTCCACAAGTTCAGCTGTTGGGTTTGGATAAAACCCTCAGACTTTGAAGACTAATCTGAATAAATCTAATCTTTTGGTGTTAGAACACTGAAAAAAAGGCCTGCCGATGGAGGTCAAGTGGAACATTGAGTTGTGAGGCAAAGAAGATGCATTGTAAAATTAATGTTTTTAATCAGGTTTTGCTTGATACATATTCTGCATATTGAAATTTTGCCTAAAATAAAAATTTTCCTAAGGCAAGGGTTTCCTCCAGTTCTACTGGTGTGTTTCAAACCAGAATATTTTTAATTTTCTGAAACAGTCCTCCGATTTTTCCTGACCATTCTAACTTTACCATTGCAATGAAGGCAAAGAAGCA
Source organism: Platalea leucorodia (assembly GCF_965183815.1). Taxonomy (NCBI): domain Eukaryota; kingdom Metazoa; phylum Chordata; class Aves; order Pelecaniformes; family Threskiornithidae; genus Platalea; species Platalea leucorodia. The sequence continues at coordinate 35,377,037 of NC_138858.1, read as the reverse complement.
CTTCTTTCCTTTAGAAAACACTTCTCTTGAGGCATCCAACAGTACTATTCTATGTTCTGCCCAGTTTTCTAAGAAATGCTGTTTTGTAAATGAGCTTGCACAGCATTTCGACTGCCTTTGGGTTGTATAGTAGATGTATAATAATTCAAAATGGTGATGGCTTCAAATCAACTGCCATGTTAAACATTTTGGGGATTGCAATGACACTCTCTTTAACTAAAGAGGAGTTATTTTTGTGCAGATTTGGTAATTCCTAAATGAAAACAGGAACAGACACAGATAATTTACTTTATCTGCCATACCTGCAAGAACACAGACTTGTGCTAGTAGTAAGGTAATAGGACAAGGGTAATGCCTTTAATGTTTATTCAATAACTCCATGCCAAACAGGCATTTTTCATTCCAGTATGTCTAAAATGGCTGTTCAGGTAGGGCTCTTGATGGTGGATAAGAATGAGAGATAGGCCTCTACTTAGGATACTAATATGTGCTACAAAGAATGATTCAAAAAAACAGAAAAGCTTTTTTTAATAAGATCTTGTACAGCATTGATTTTTTTAATAGGTTCAGTATCATAAATCACTGAAACTCCTTTATTTTCAGAAATATAAACCATATGCATGGGTGAAATTATGGCCATAAAGGGCTATTTTAGCATGAACCACAGGTTCATTTTTGAAACAAAACTGATGGTCATTTGCAAACATTTAAAAACAGAATAAGCACAAAAACAGGCTGAAAAATACTCCTACTCACACCACATACTTATTCTCTGTGTCAAGATTTGTGTTTGTTGGCAAAAGTAAGGATTTTCAAAATCGTGACAGCTAGACTCAGTTTGTCTTGTAAATACTTATGTCTGGTTGTTTCAATGAATTCATACTTTCAGAAGAAAATATCAAATTCAAACTGGTCAAGGAATGTGAAATTTCAAAGAGGTTTTACCTTCTTATGTAAAGTATGAGTTTGGTCCCAAGTATGAAATTGTAAGCAAGCCATGCATGCACTAGATATACTTTGTGCGAATAAAGACAGATCTAATCTATCTTCTTCATATCAATAGAATCAGTTCAAGGTCAGAGCAATTAAGAAGTGACTCTGCTCAGAAACCTAATGACAAGGTGGGGACTTATATCTTAAACGTGTGCTGAGTTTTCAAGAAAAAAAAAGATAACAACTGAAACAACAGAAACAGCAACTGTCTCCCTAAATGGAAACAGTGATCTGAGAAATAAGCTGATCAGTTTCTCACCTATTATTGTTACTAACAATCTGCAAAACAAATTCTGTTATGATTTCTACCTTTGAAAGTGCTTCCACAGGAAATTTGCAGTGATGTGTACCTACTTTCTTAACACAAAGGACTTTTTCAAGCCCTATGGCCTTGTTTTAGCTATGCATGGGTAATTTTGACAAGTCAGCAGATCTCATTAGGAACCCAAGAGAAGTTGTCTCATGTCTTTTCATGTGCAACATAGGCCAGGCTGAAACATAAGAAGAGCAAGAAGTACTCTGCTCCTGTCCTTGAGCAAGCTTCCAGGAAGTACCCTAGTGAAGTTGTCCAGAGTCTGTGAGAACTGGATGGAGCATTGAAGGCAATGATATACATTCATGGGCTGTTCTGAGGTATGGTGAGAAGTGAGGCAATAGGGAAGGCAACAGTGCTACAGGCACTACAGGCTGGTAGCCTCAGTGTAGAGCACGGATATGAGACCCAGAGGAATCAAATCAGAGATATCTTTTTCTGCTCTTCAGAATGGGAAAGGAGAGAATCCAGCTCAAAGCCTCTTAAGTTTCATGATTCTGCATGGCCAGTGGAAGACAAAAACTATAGAAACATTGTTTGTTGTCACTAATGTATGCAAACGTGAACCTGAATCTACCAAAGGAACACAATTATTGAAGAAAAAAGTACAGATTTCACAAAGTTATTTTTCGTAGTAGTAGTATACTTCAATTGGTTTTTTGAGGTGTTTTTTTTTTCCAAAAAAAAAGTCCTGAAATGGCCAATGGGTATTTTAATAGTAATATAAATAATAAAACAAATTTGGAATGAAACATCCACTGATGTCAAAACATATCAACAGGCTTTCTAAAATAAATTGCCAATGAAAATAATGCAGTATTTTCATTGGCATACTAACAGCTCCTTATATGTCATCATGAGCCTAATTTTCTTTGCTAAAACTTTGCATAATTAGAATACACATTGCAGTATAAGATGAAACCAAGGCTGCACTTTGTAGTTTAACTGCAGATGGATTTGAGTCAAAAGTTTGGATAAGGTTCCAACCTTTTTCAAAGCTTAGGGGTGTTTGGATCTGGTATTGCCGTAGTTTTGTACTTCAGTGTAGTCAATGGAGACATTCTTGTAGGGTTACACGGGAGTTGGATCAGGCTCTCAGAATGTAATGTAAATGGACAGTACCATAAATTTCTTTATTACAAGAGCATGAACTGTAGGGTTTTGTAAGGAAAAAATTCTTAGCATTGATACTTAGCTTAAAGTGTAATCATATTTCCAGCTGAAGAGTTCTGTTTATAACTGTTACTATTAAGGCAACTAGAAAATAGCAATCATCAAAGAAATGGAAGGATTTGGACTTGCTCTGCTTGATACACCAGCTGAGTGTAAAATAAAAATGAGAGAAAAAAAAGAAGTTAATTTGCACGGTCATTAGATTAATTTATTCTTTATAATAAATACATCAATCATCTAACTTCAGCTATAAAGGGGTTGACTGTGCTCTTTGTTAAGATCCTGTAACAATTCTCACTTCTTAATGAAGCTTTTTTGAGCCAGAGGGAAAAAATAATAGTACCATATCCAAAATCTGTCCAGAATAAAATGTTTTTGGCTTTTCTGTAGTTAAGAAAACTCTCCAAATCAATTTCAATCACATTTTATTCAACAGAAATCAAACAGCACACAAGTCTCCTAAGATAAATTCTATTTGACCATAATTTAAATAGCAGTGAGACCAGAGCCCAATTATTAAGGTCTCTCACCCCGGATTTCAAAATAGAAAAAATAGAATAATTTGTGTGTATGTGTATAGTATAGGAATATTAACCAGCTGCACATAACTAGGTAGCTAGTAATTACATAAGCTGGGTCAATTTTTCATCTGGAGTTTCCACAGACGTACATGAGAGCTGAAGATCTGTGCTGTTATTTTCCTGTCTATTTTGTATGTCACAGGCAGTTGGCCATCCTTTTTATTTGCAGTGTTTATACAGCAAACAATGCCAGGTATGTGCACATCACGTGCAAGTTTCCTTCTAGGTGATTGTAGTACAACATCTTGTGGTTCTGGGCATGCCACTAAAGAAGCATCATATAGAATTGGAGCTAGTAGTTCTAAAAAGAAAATTACTTCCAGAGAGGATATGTTAATAACAGAAACTGAGGATGTGTTGAAGGAAATATATGACTTCATGGGAATAATTGAACATATCCCTTTCATATAATCTAAAGACTTATCTCATTGAACTGGTGAGATTCAGGGAGGATGACCATTAAGTTCTCGTTTGATTGAATATTAATGCTACCTGGAAAAAACACTGAAACATGCTGAGATACACCTATGGGGTTATAAATACATACCGGTTCATATTAATACTCAACTCAAATATTCTACATTTTCATTCTTTTGCAGACTACTCTAGGAATTTTCTTTTTCTTCCTTTTACAAGCCCTTTAAATTCTGGAAACTTCAGAGACAACAGTTCTGTAAACTTCCTCTATCTAGGGTTCATAAAACCGGTTCAGTCTGTAGGATTGGTGTGCCAAGGCAATGAAGTGTTAAGTTCAGATAGTACACACATGCTGGGCAAAGGCTAGGCTGTGCTGTGGTCATCATGCAACACTAAAACCAGATAAAAACTATCCATTGACCTTTGTGTGGAGGGGAAGAAAAAGTGTATAACCTCTGTGACTTCAATGATAGCCCACAAAGATACTTAATAGGGAGAAATAGACATAAGTTTACACCACCACAAATTTTAAAATCTCTCTCATTCTTTGAAGAAGTCAGAAACTGAAGCAATTGGAGACTGTTAATCTCTCACATATTCAAAGACTGGGTATAACAGGGGTACTACAAAGCCTGAACACTGTCATGTGTTCACTTACAGTGAAAGAGCACTACACTCTCTAAGGTCTTTCACCTCTGTCTTTCTTAATGAGAAGACCGTTAAGAAGACTAACATTTGAAGTTGTGATTTTGTGACAAGACAGTTATCCTTTAGGAAGAGGACTAAAACTACTAGCTTATTTAATGAATGATATTGAGGCAACAATCATCTACTTTTAGTTGCTCTTTCCACTGAACAAGTTTTAAATCCAAAGCTCAGAAGGCGAAGAAACCCTTCTGAGTCAGGAAGCAGCAAGACTGGGGTGGCACCATAAAGGAAGATGATCTAGGGGCTGAGGGTGACGACATATCAGCACAAGGATCCCAACAAGCAGTCAGTGATAGGGCTGTGTTTCTGCAGCCAAGACAGCCTGAGGATGACAGGACAGAGTAGGGTACAGAGGAATCTCTGACTGTCCAGGTCCCATGGTTTACTTTAAGGTGAACATCTCCACAGCTCCCATCCATAGCAATGAACATGGCTGAGGTGGCTTGGGGCTAAGTAGGCATCTGAGCATCCTGGACAAACCCAGAGGCCACAAAACTATGGGCACAGTGGATTGGACAGTGCACCCGCCCCAAGAGGATGATGACAAGGAGTATTGTGTGGCAGGGTGCTGGTGCAGATGTCTCCTGACTGTACTCCCTTTGCAGTGGTCTGGGCATGGAGGTTGTTCAAGTCCGTGGCTTTCCTCACCACAGCAAAAACATGGTCCTTCCCCCCACCTGTGTCCTCACTCTTGGGATGTGGGGTAAGGTTAAGTGGTGCCCACCTCCATGGGCTTCTCCTCTGTGGGTGGTAAGTAAAGTAGAGGAAAATGTGGCTGGACTCCCCCAAGGGCTGAGGTGGTCTCCCCTGCATGCCATCAGGCACCTCTCCAAAGCGACAGCCAGGTCCAAGAGCTGTCCCAGGCTCTACGTGGCTCCACCCTGGCCATCTCATCATTGAGGGCCTCAGTCAGTGTTAATGTACAGTGGGCTACAAGGACTTAGTCCCTTCTAGCCAGTTCCCACAGCCAGCTCCATGAACTAGATGGTGTTGTCAGTGGCAGTCTGGCTGCTCTGCTGGACCTCCAGCAAGGGAGCCTCAGACACAGCTGTGGGATTGCTGTTTCCAAAACACTGCTCCAGAGCAGTGAACTGGGAGCCCAGGGCCTGGGGCAGGAGGCATTGCTGTCTACCTGGTGCGACACACAGCTAGGCCATCCTGGGGGGCCAGGAAATTACTGTTGAGGACATACATTACCCAACATTGAAGATTAGACTCACCTGACTAATAAAACCCTGTACCCTTCACCTGATTCTCATTAAAGTGTTTGGGGAACTGGAGGGCAGGGGTTGCCCTGGGTACAGTGGGTTAGGGAAGACCCCAGGGCTGTGACCTGCTGCTGCATCCTGGCCCCATTGTCGGCAAAGCCCTGGCAGATGAGCTCCAAGGGACACAGCTGTGGGTGCAGCCCCTGGCATGGCTGTGGGGCCAGGACCCATGGTGCCTGGCCTGGCTGTGGTGGCAGCCCTTGACACAGCCATGGGGCCCATCCCCCACCTGCAGTTCAGGTCCCATCAGGGTTTGGCCTGGGACCATCAGCAGGAGGCGGGAAGGGCCCTGACTGGACCCCAGCAGCTCTGGGCCCAGGGTGGGGGTCATATTGACTTGTATGAATGAAATCCAGCAAACACTGAGGAGAGGACACATGCAGATAAATTCCTGTTTATTTTCATGGGTGGATTATTTCAGCAAGGTTTCCATGTTCCTGCATTGTCCTCAGGTGATGAGGTTTTTTTTGTTTGTTTGGATACTATTACAGCATGTGTAGTGGTTGTGAAATCACTTTTTTCTTACATTAAAAACCTCAAAATTCCCAAAAGCCATTGAAGTGTTGTTAGATTGATCCAAGACTGTGTTGCCAGATATCAGTCAATTAAAAAGAAGTGAAATACAGAGAACAGAACCACAATTCATATTTATATAATGAATATCTAACCATTAATAGATAGTCAGAAGTTCAGGTGCAATGAAAAGTGAAATATTAGCAATGAAATGCTTGCTGCCTATGAGGAATTACATCCTCAGCAAACTTCGCCATTGCTGTTGGAAGTAAACTCTTATTTGCACAGAGGGATTATCCTAGCCTGCAGCAATCTTAATGTCTCTAGTCACACTAATATTCTAGGGACACAGTCTACCTGAAAGGAGGTACGCTGTTCTCCCAGTGCAGTGGGTTCCCATTTGGGAAAGTGGCATCGATGGGAAGACAACTCACTGAAAGCCCATGTAGACCCCTAATCCTTTGTTAGCAAAATTGTGAGGCCTCAAACACAGAACAGTTTCTGGACTCTGCAACAGGCAAATTCTGTGGCTCCTTTAATAAAGCTGCATCAGATCACTGATATTCCACTTGCAAATCCATGCACAAACATAATTTATGTCTGAATGTTACCTGATCTTTTAATTAGGTTTCTAAAGGTGTTTCTATCACACTAGCTGTATATGTCTCTGCATTACTGTCTCAGGCAGGCTGAAGAAGCTGAAGGGAAAAAACAGCAATAATTTTTACTATAGCTCTGTTACCTTCACCCTCAACCTTGGCACCTCAGTATCCTGTCTGCATTATGTTAAAAGCAAGTCATTGACTTGAATATAAAAACCTTAGATTTATGTGTTCTGCAATTTCTTAAATTTCATACACTGAACCACTTAAAAACTCGAAAGAATCAGATTTTATATAGCAACTGTCAACATAAGGGGACGGTTCTCTGATTTATATCTAGAAATAAAGGCTGAAGTTTCAGGGTTGCCAAACTGCTCACTTGAAAAACACAGCAACTACAGGAGGGAAAGAAATGGAAGAAGTCCTCACTGTTTGCAGTCATTCCTTAATTGAACAATTCCGTGCTGTTTACTGTTAACCCCTTCCATAGGCTACCTCGCTTATAGAAAATGAGGACTCTTTGTTCCTAAGGTCATATTGACTATGAATTAGTCACTCAGTGTCAAGATCTAGCCTCACCAAAGAGAAATGGTGTAAAAAAAAAAATATTAGGAGTTGACAGTTGTTAAATACCTTGTCTCCTCTGTGATAGCTTCTGTAATTATGTAGCAGTCCTTGTGTCTTGATGGGACTGTGAAGCTATTGCTTTTGAAGTTAGCTAGTAACTCATGAAAAATATGAACTTCATCCAAATTGAAATTATTGCTAAAAGCTACTTTACATAGTGAAGTTATACAGCCTGGAGCCAGCTCCATCTGAGAGGGCTGGGGTGGGTGAAGACTTACCTTCTACTCACCTTCCCACCAGAGGCAAGATAGACAGAGTACTTGACAAGAAGATCCTAGTTATTAAGAAAAAAATCCACTAGGGAAACATTGTTCTAGATGCATGGATGAGACATAGCCAATAGATGAGTGCAGGAAAAAGCCGTGATAGAAAAATACGTCTCCACAATAGAGCAGCAGCAAAGGTATAGAGCTACAGTAGCAATAGCTGCAATGCAGCTGGCAAATGAAAAGTTATTTCCAGCCAAAACACAAAGGAAGAGTTGTTCCAAAACCACAACTGGAATAGAAAAAAATCATAGATGCCAGACTGGAAGAGGACTTTTTCATTACACCAGAGTGAAATTTTGGTCTTGTGGAAAAGAGTAAAGAAAACTTCTATTAATTTCAGGATGGCCTAAGATTTTGCATTAATCTAGCCTATGGTGCCCTTCATGAAGCTACTCCACAGCTCTTACTGCCCAAATAGGTAAACTAGTAGCTTACAACTACTTCAGAAATAAAAATACCTGTCTTGATGAGTTAGCATCACCTTAGCTCAGCCTCATTAGTATATTATCCCTCTCCCTCCCATCCCATGTGGCTGCAGCTCTGTAGAGAGCAGAGCTGTGTACTCCTCAGTGGAATCCATTCTGTTACTTTCTGGCTGCTTTGTGTTTCCTGCATTTCACTCATGCTTACTGATTGTATGTCTGTAAGGACTTTCTCTGTCTCTAGCTATCCATACTTCTTTTTCTTATTGTCAGACTCCATAAGACTTTGAAGATGTGGTTAGGGTTGCAAATCCCCCAGTCTTTGATGACAAACACAGTGTTCTTTTGAAACAAATTCTGCCCTGAAGCAAAGCTAGTTTCCCACATGTTTGCTCAACAGAGAAAAAAACAGCTTTTGGCAATTTTTGCCCTGACCCCGCCTTCCCTTTCCATGCCCTCAACAAAATGGTGCCCTAATTTAAATGGTATGTTTATTTACCTATTAAAATGGAGTTCTACTTTGGGGAAATGGGAATTGGATACAAGCAAAGCTTCATGGCACATCACAAATATTTTGCGTTTTTGAAAACTAATGAAATGCAGGGCAAGAGAGGAGAAAAAAATGAAGCTATGCAAAGATGTGTCCTCCAGGAGGTACAGAGATGGCAAGTTCTCTGAGGTACATCATGGAAGGTAAAGGATGAGATACAGACCTGCCAGGAATCCATGGAGATGATAGGCTCAAAGGACCTTCTGCTTCTGTGGTTTTTCTATTTCCAGAGTGTTCATAAGTGACACCTAGATGGCTCTTCCCCAAGATACATACTGTATCTCTACTGTTAGGCAAGTAGGAGAGCTAATGCACCCAGGCAGACAAGGACAAAAAACAATAACAAAACCAGTGCTAGTTGTGAATTTTGCTATTTTAGCTAATTGGTTGCCTGGCATATCTGATATATCTAATTTTTCATACCAACTTCCTTCCATTTCAAAAAGAATAAGTTAGAAATTGGAACTAATCTTTACAGGGTTAAGGTAAGCATGGCCTGCGTATCAGTTTAAGGTCAGTGATCAGAGTCCTTTGATGCACAGAGACTGATCTGCAGTTGTTTCACATTTTCAGCACACAGAGTCTGCAGTCCAAAACGTTGTGACTGCTGAAGGTATAGCCATAGCCCTTTTGATAAAGCCTGTAAAATCCAGCCAGGGATATCCTCCAGGTACTAGACTAACCCTAGCCTAACTCCTGCCAGATCTGTAACAGTTAGGTGGACCATAGCAGGTTCAATTCCTATTCTTGTGCTACCAGTGTACGTGAACTCCAGTTGCTAACTCCTTCATGGTAATGCATGGTAGTATTGACTCTTATCTTCACATCCAAAATCCCCTCTTATCTGCCCACCTGGTCTCAAACTTAACCATGAATCTATATCTAACAAACCCATACCTGAATCACACCTGTTTCTGACCTCTCTCTGTTAACTGTAGCCTGGCATCCTCTGTCTGATCCAGTTTCTGCTGTGGTTTATCAGCCTATTCTAAGCTTGGTGCTCCAGCCTGGATCCAGCTCTCATTCTAGACCGCTGGCTGAAACTTTATGCTCAGCTGAAACCTCACTCTGGGCCCAAATCACCAGCTTTGGCGGGAGACCCCTTCTGCTGTTAGTCCTTAATCTGTCAGCTGTAGACTAAACTGTAGGCTTTTTTTCTTTTTTTTTTTTTTTTTAAACTAAGACCTGCTCTCATGTACCCGTCTGGTTCTATCCCTCATCCGTAGCACAATTTAAAGAACATCTAGTGTATGGTGCTTACAAAAGTCTGGCAGATATAACCTTCTTTTGGAGATATAATTTTAAAATGTTCTCAGCTAAGAGAAGTGCTCTATAGGTAACCTGTTCAGGAATACGGAGCAGGCTGGAATATCTACTTTTTATTCCACCAGTTTCTGACTGAACTTACATAGGCTATTATATTGGACTAAGTATTTTACTGTTAATGAAGGACACATCGTGCTTATTGTGAAATAATAGTTTATATGCTTCGTGTTTGGTCTCATTTAATATATTAGCCCAACACTGTAAGTATAGAGATTCATCTTATGACTCCACAGTAGTGTGGCTGATATGCTGTCTATTCTTTTATGTTCAGGTCCAAATCTGCAATGTCCTCAGAGAAATGTGACGTGTTTATAAAAGTGCATTGAGGTGCACTTATGGATATTTAGGATTCTTGTTTGTACCTTTTTGTTGTTGTTGCAGTAATTAAGTTGGTATTGGAGGAGACGAGTGGAAATCAAATCACCTTGCATCAGTGGGGGTGTAAGGTAATGCACAGTATTTTTTGAAACAAATTTTAGATGAACTTGTCTGAACACTTATTTGCCACACACTTTTGCACTCGTAGAGTTTCACACTTGTCTAATTATTCAAATACATCAGTAAAATTAGTTTCACATTTTGCTTTTTAAAGTATTAGCAGTTACTACTTTCAAGCCACCACTGGGGAATAATTTCACCAATTAAGACTACCAGTGCTAATTACTCTGTTACTAGGCTCCTAAGTTTTCTACTCCCTGTCTGGTCAACATTTGTAAAGCTCAAGGATTTTTGCAGGTTTCTATGAGAAACAGCATATAAATAATGTGGTATAAAATACCTTTTCATTGTAACCCATTGTAAAGTAGAGAAAAGGTGATTAAAGATGATTTCACAACTGTTTGCATGGGAAGTTTTACAAGTATGACTTAACAGTGTGAGTCTTACTTCAGTAGACTGTAACCTGTAACTCTTGCAATTCCAGGAGCTGCTATTGTGGAAACATATGCAAAAACTAAAAGGAGTAGGACATTTTCCAAAGCACAAACTGTCCTCCTCACTGTGTTCATGTGTGTGCGTGCGCACATATACATGCATATTGATATAGATATATAGATACGGATATGTAGGTATGTATATCTCTATGTATAGCCTCAAAAGTTTACTTGATTCTTTCTTGGCAACTCATTTTCAGGTTGCATGTGTTGTCTTGGATGGGCACCATGAAGTCCTGGGGCAAGGCAAGCCCATGGAAGAACACAGCAGCCTTTGACTCTGGACACTGGGGATTGTATTTTGTAGGACGGTCATCTCTTCTTCTCAGCTGAAGAGTCTTCAAACTTTACTCCGCTATAAACCCTTAGAAGTACGGTGGTGACTATTGTAATACAAAGTGTGATTTAGCCAGGAATTGGAAACTGTGGTTTGCAAAGTTTTTCAAAATTATTACAGAGCTTACAAGACTGGGTGTTATCTATAATGCTTAATACAATATCCCATCTAAATAAAGCTGTTAGAATGTGGCCTTAAGAAAGTATCAGTACTTCCAATTTGTGGTTACAGTTTATACTAATGCAATAGAATGTGCTTTTCATATTAATTTTGATGAAGAATTGCTTGGCAAAATGTTAGAATAAAATTTGTGCATACTGGAGATCTGTCAGTTATTTCAATAAGAACAAATATTGATGTGCTAGTAGTTGGTAATTTTTCCATATTAATATATGTATACTTTTAGACATAAAATGACACATGATTTTAATAACTCAGTCAGCAATATCTTTGAAATATGATCATCAAAAAAGAACAAACCAACTCCCTTGCCTCCTTCCCAGCAACTAAGTTTATCTGCTGATTCCCTCACCATTTTCCGGACTTCACATCCCAGTAAAACTGGTTTGGAAATCGTCCACTACTTGTGATCCAGACACGCAGCTGGGCCGTTTAGGAGGTGGACATGATTTGAGCACCCATGTCTCCCTTTGTCAGGGAAATGATCAGCCCACCCAACTCTTCTTTCTCAGTAGGTGTATTTGAGTTACCCTTCCCTGTTATTTCAAGAACAAACACCATCCTGCGTTTGCAGTTTCACTGAGACAGGTGCATTCTTGTAGAAAACTTTTTTGTTTTGTTGAATTGGCTCTTCCTATAAAAAATGTTTTTGTCAAAAATTAGAAAAATTATTCCTGCCTTAGCAACATATGCATTTGGAAAAATGGCAATTTCTGTTTTCAAATTCTAATGTAACTAGACTCAAGTGTTAGTGCTAGTAGCACTTAATTGTAGCCAGAATATGTCTGCCTATATTCTACTTACTGTAGCATTTGTGGTTTTGATTTACTATGCCCTAAACCATATTACCAAGAGTTTTACATTAGAAACCTGTGTAAGGCAGGGTCATAATATAATTTTGATCTCCACATATAGCAAATATCTTCTATTTATAAAAGAAGCAATAACTGATAATTCAATAGAAAACCTCGCAGTGGCTGTGTAGATAAGGCGGTGAAGGGGCCAAAGAAAAAGGGAAAATCAAGCCAAGCCAGCTTAAGTCCTGAATGCCAAATTGCCAGAGAACTTTCTGCAGCATCTTAGGGTAGAAAGCACTTGGGAAAATGCTGATCATCAGGAATACTTTATCAGATGAAAGAGGAATAGTTGGTCATATGCTAAATGGATTAAGACCTGTTCCTGGAGCAAAATCACATGAAGAAAAGATGCCCAGAGTTCCTGGAGCACTGATTCAGGCTGAAAGTAGACAGCAGACTGCATCAACCTGGTTTTTAATGCCTGCATGACTTGCATGCCCCCAAAATGGAATGCAGCAGTGTCATACTTGGTTCTCAGCAAGGCCACTGTTTTGTCCTTACAGATCTTCTGTGATGTGTTGCTTGATCCTGATCAGGACTTCTTTGCTGCCACATAAGACAGTACATGTGCCAAAGAACTCACGTTCTACTTTGTCAGGTCATTTTCACTTCTAAAATAGTCTTGTTGGTTGATTAAGCAAAATTGCTTACTCTACAGAACTGTTGAAATATTTATTTACTTTCTATACAGCTGCCAGAGTCATCTGCTATTGCTGCTTATCAGCAAATTAAAACCTGGTTGTATGGTTGGGATGTCTCTTCATCCCAGGAATGCCGGAGAATATCTCCTTACACGATAGATTATACAGCTTCAGAGGAATTTCCCTCCAATTGTGTTATATACACTTTTATGGGTAGATCTTTCTACTTCATTTTGCTTTCAGAAAGATTTAAAAACCATAATAACATAAAATTGTTTCCTTCTCAAACTGAACAAAGAATTTTACTAAAATGATAAAGCAATATAATTTCTAAACTCAGTCTCTGCTTAATCCCTCCTGTGTCAATTCCGGCGTCATTCCTTGCTGCTTTTTAGCAACTAACACACACTTCCTTGGATTTTTCACCTCTTTTTGTCTCTCACGACAGTACTTTTAATCAGATTTGCTATTTAGCTCGTTGACATGTGCTAAAACTGTAAAATCATGTTTAAAATGTCAAGAACTTTCTTAAAGGGATTAATTTCCATCACAAAGGCACTGGGATGAGTAGTATTGCTAACAGAATCACTTGACTATGGTATTTTCTTGCGGGCCTGGGTGGGGTGCTAGGTATTAACTTCATCAGTGAGAAAAAGGGTTCAAAATAAGAGTGGCAGCTTGTCCTTCCTGGGGTTACCTAGCAGCCTGAGTGTTGATATTTTATGGTGGAGTGAAGTGAAATCACTTTATCTTGTCTGATGGGACACAGTACAGGAAGAAAATGTGTTGGGTAGGAATTCCTGTTCAGAAGCAGACCAGTTGCCAGCCAGCTAGGCTGTATTTGGGGAAAGAAAAGAACAGGAACTGCCTACTTGCTGTGGAAAAATAATACCACTCTATCTGTTCCCACTTCCCAACACCTTCTCCACTTAGGACGGAAAGACTTGTGAGAGTTGCTCCGCCTTGGGGAAAGAAAACTGTGATATGGTCTCTCATGTTTTGGTGGGGCAGTGAAGAATAACAAACTTCAGCCTTCTGGGATGTCCTCCTTACAGGCTCTTAAGAGGTTCTTTGTGCATTTGGTGATTTTAGGGTTTTATTTTTTCCAAAAGTCAAGGGACAGACATCTGCTATTGGACACATTTTGTGTTTCTACTAAGCAGCTGCTTCTGTGCTGGTTATTGGCTCAATAGCTCTGGAGAACCTAGAGTTGGAAATTCATGCATAGGAATGCAAAAGAAGTATCCTTCTGCCAGCTGGAGGCGGAGGCCTGGAGACAGGTCATCAAGAAGGGCTGGTTTATCAAAGCAAATCCAGAGTTCAGTTAAAAGGAAAGGTAGAGAGAGAGAGGGAAAGGGACAGGAAAATGTGGTCTGATGATTGGAAGGGGATAGAGTAGAATGCACAGGAGAACAGGAAGAGAGGAGAGGCTTTGAAGAAAACAACTGAAGACAGCAGAAAAAGCGCTAAGAGAGATGTATTGTGTGTGAGGGATTGGCCAGGGTTAGGAAAAGTCAAGAGCCAAGGGAGCAGCAAAGGTAATGTCAGATTTGTGAGAAGGAAGGAGAGGAAGAGCATTAAATAGAGGACTTTGAAAGAGGGAAATTTGTGATGGTGGTAGGAAGTGGGAGTGGGAGAAATGTTAGAAATGAGACATGAAAAGAGGAAGGAAGAAAAACCCATACTTTGCACTGGCTTTCATTTCTCAGTAATTGCAGTGGGATGGTGCTAATTTGAAGCCCTTTCCATTTAGAATGGAGTATGTCAATGAAGGATAAATTAAACATCTGATATCTGAAAATCTTGCAAGTGGTGAATTAGAAAGTTAAATACATCTTGTGCAACCTCCATAGGGTTTCAATTGCAATACCACACCAATTACACAGATCTTTCTATTCATAAAACACACTTGTGTAAGCATTACCATTCACAAATGACCCATTCTTGGAAGATGACAAAGAATTCATTGTACAGGGCTTTATAAAACAATTACAACAGGTGAAAAACTTCTGCATTCCTTTTTCATTATGTCTTAGGCACTTCTGGGAACAAGAAAGGTACTGAGTTGCTTACATACCTAACCAGTTCCATGCAATTTTGAGCCTGACAAGTTAGTTAGACCTCAGCTAAGCTGAGGGAGAATAAAGTCCTCATTGTTAAGCCAGAAGGAAAAACTTGCAGCTGCTATATGTGTAGGTAAATACATGGAAAATGGAGATGATTATATGCGCCATGAAAACTGCTAGTTTATGCATCCTACCAGTTCTGGTCACATCAAACTGCACAGGGCATGAAGAAGTGCAGATTTCAATTTAGGTAATGTATATGCAGTTGGAGTAGAGCAGGGGACCATGACCATGACAATCTATCTCCTGCAGATTAACGTCTGGTGCAGGCAGGTATGTCATAAACTATGGCTTAATATGGAGAACCTCTCAGTGTTTCTCTCATTTTCACTAATGCATTGTGTGTGCTTGTAAGAGATTCACAGTAGATGTAGGGCTATTGCTTTTAAATGTTGCCTCTGACCCAGATAATGTCAAAATGTCTGAATGCAGGCTATGCTTTTTTTAAAAAGAGCATCTCTAATGTAATGCAAATGCACATTGTGGGGAAATTCCAGCTGAGAAAATGAGGCCTTATATTTCTGAAACCATATACATGTCAATAGCCCATTATTCTCCAGTTTTAAATGTAATTGCAGCCGAGCTTGGAACGAATTCCTGAAATAATAAAATACACTGAGTAACAGTTACTGAGTCTTCCAGTTATTTTATGCTTCCCCCTGCCCTGCAAAAAGAAAAAAAAAAAGAAAGAAAAAAAGGAAAAGTGAAGTGAAAAAAGTGGAGGAGAGAATGGAGTGAGGAAGGGAGGCAGAAGATAAAAGTGAAAGTCATATCCTTTTCTTTAATGTATTATTGGAACACTCTGTGCAAAAATATGCTGGGCTCTTAAAAGGCATTACAACATCAATGCATCTGAAGCTTTTGTATAAATGTATCTCAGTCCAATTTTGTATGACAAATTATTTCCAGGCAATTAAGAATATTTATAATTGTTTTCTTTGGTTGGAACTTTCTTCTATTTCCAAATTTCTTTTAAGCTAATGTTTCCTATAAAGCCTGAAGAGCCGTCATTTTGAAAGAATTCTGTCTTAGTCATGTGAACTGCTGCTTGCAACCATCTTTTTCTGATAAATTTAACATGTGCATAGTACAGCCTTTATCTCCAGCATTGGTACATTTTAAGGTATCATTATTTCATTGTGGAGTTTCCCCCCTACCCCCCAGTCTTTCTTGGAAGAACTCCAAGAAAGAGTTTCTATGATTAAAAACAATATAGATGAATATTGCAGTGGTGCTGAGCTGCAGTATTTCTTTCCTTTCCTTGCTCTCTTTACTTCCCTCCCAGCTTTCCCTTCTTAGCATGAAACCCTATACTTCTTGGTAAATGAAACATAAATGGTTCAATTGCCTAGTCATATTTCTAGGGTGGAGAACATACACATGGAGTTCCTGAAAAAAACAGTATGCTAGCAACTGCTTAAGAAGCTAAAGGATTATTATGAGGTGAATCCACGACAAATAGTTCTTCTGAATACTAAATTTGAGATATAAATGTGTGTGTACTGTAAATGTCTTGTGAAGACTCAGAAATGCAAATTTAGTTTGTTAGTGGAGGTGGTTTTGTGGAAATGGGCAATTGCAGTAAGAGACAACTTTACCTCTCAGTTTCACACAAAGCAAGAGGTAGCTGCTGATACCATTCAGCATACTTTATTTCCCTTTCAATCTCTTTTTTCCTTCACTCAAGGGAATCTGGGGTCTTTCTATCTGACTTATGGAGGTGCTGTTAATTATTTAAACCTTTCATCTTTCTTTAATTTATGTCATAGTGTAAGCATAAATTCCACTTTTTATCTGTTTCTCATCAAGCTGCATTTCTGTCATTGTTTGTAAGCCTGAGGATAGACAAAACTGTAAAATTAACTGTGCTTCAGTCTTTGAAAGAAAAAAAATACAGATAAAACCAATCTTCTCAGGACTTAGTGCCTCTGGTAGTTGATTAGTCCCTGCAGTAGGGAAAATTAAATTTTGTGGTTGAGACCCAGCATGCTTGGATAGTTTAATAATGCTGTGGCCATCATCCAATGGCTGACAACCAAGAACTGAGGTACTTTCTGTTCTTTACTCCCTCATGCAACACCTGAAAATCCCGGGGCAAATCAAACAGCAAATTAAAGCTCAAAAAACCCCTCACCTGCAATGCATGTATAAGGAACTCATTTTAATGCTTTCAAGCTGAAGTCATTGGGACAGGAGCCCAAAAAAGAGTGACAAAGGTATCTTGGTAAGTTCTTAAAGCACCTTTTTCAATTTGTTGTAGCTCCAACTGTGCTTGCTGTTTTAATGTATTTCTGTTTCCACTGCATGTATCAGTCAGTCAAAGCCAAGTAGCTACTAAAAGCAATCCAGTCAGACGAAGCATTTCAAAAAGCCAAATCAGTGATTCTGACTAAAGATACAAATGCAGGCTGTCGCTTCTCAAAAGTAGTTGTGTGGGGAATTTCCTCCTGACAGCTAAGCCCAGTCTAGCGCCCAGTATGCACTCTATATTGCATCTTGATTTCTAACTGGCCAGGATGGTAGTTTGCACAATGCATACATCGCCTATGCATCAGGGCTGTCCCTGAGGATGACTCTCTGGTGGCCAAGGGAAAAATGGCTTTGTTACCTGGAAAATGAAGAGTCAGCTGTAATGGCATTGGCTCTGTTATTCTTAAGATAAAAAGCAAGAAGGGTTCATTGAAGTGCAAGTTTGTATTAGGATTATGCTATTTAGAGAAAATTCTCAAAACAAAAATAATATGAAATTGCATTTTTGTGGCCTTTATAAGGTTTTTGCTAGATCATTTTTAATAAAAAAACACAGGAAATTTGGGTGGAAGAAAAACAGCCATTTTATGCTTTAGTGCTGAGAACATGGTGGATATTTTTCTTCCTAAGGCAAATACCTTTAGATTCACAGTTTTGGCAAGTTCTGGTTGGAATTTTGCCACTTTTCCCCTTTAGTGCCACATTCGATGGGGAGAAAGGTGACGTTTTCTTTTGGATCAGATATATTCTCAAAATAATCTTGAAGAAACAGCTGTCAGCTTTGTTCTGTTGTGGTTGAGACTGAGGCTTCAGTCACAAAGAGAGCAATTTCTTTTTTTATCATTCACTGCAGTATAATGTCAGAAAGCTGCAGTACAAATGTTGACTTAACTATACTCTGTTGCAGTTTCTTGTTAGTGTTTTGCTTGAAGGAGGATAGAGTGGAGGAATTAGACCATGTACTTTAGTGGTACTTCTTTCAATCTGATCTCCAATTATAGCCTTTGAAATTGTTTCCCTGACTTTAAATTCTGTTTATTGGGAGTGCTTGGGAAAAAACTCTACACAATCACACTGTTCTCCTTGTTGGTCTGTCTGTGCCATCACATCTAACAGTTCTGCAGCCAGTGGTCAACTTTGAAAATTTGAGAAATAAAGAGGAGTTATCAAGGATATTATGTCTTCATTGACTTTTCTGAAAACAGGCAACTGGATGGGGAAGACAGAATTAAAATCTTAAATCCGAAGGATAAGCAATTGCAACTCAGTTCCTTTTCTATACTGAGACGCTGCCACATCAACAAGTTTGGCTGGCCAAGTGAAGTGAGAGGCTACCTTGAATCCATTATGGCATGTGTTAAGTCTGGCTAACCAACCTGGAAACAGACATAGAACAGAGCTGAGAAAAGAGTGTATATGGAACATCAAAAAAAATCTAAGGGTACTGAGAGATTTGTATTTGTGAATTTAAAACACAGACTTATAGAATTGAGCTGAATTTTTGTAAAGATGTTCTTTGAAGGCATTTCTACACTGTACAATTGGACGGCCCTGCATTAGGAAGTAACTGAAACCTGAACTCAGATTTTACCTTCCAAAGCCTTTCTGCTTCATATCTTTAGGGACCTGAATACATGGGCTGGTGTTGAGCCAGTCCCCAGTGTTAAAAACTCAGTCTGGAGATGAACTTTGTATTTTAATACTATTTATTATTTACCTAGATAGGCATTTATCTCACTCCTTCCTTATGGACAGCCCTTTGCTCCAGCAAATATCCTCACAATTGCTGTTTTAGACAGGGATATAATGCCATCCTCATTTTACAGGTGGTGCCTCAAGAACAGGACAAGTGTAAGTGATGTTCTCAAGATTATACAAGACACACACGACACAGATTAAAATGTCTGCCCTGAATGCAAGTCAACAACTTACTCTGATGTGCCAGTTTTTCTGGGCCAGCCAGGCTATCTCTTGTGGTGACTTCTGTGCCTCAGGAGTCTGGTAGAGTGATTAGAAACAAAGGACTCCCACAGGAAAGCAGAAGACATCAGCTCCCAGGGAAGTCAGTGTGTAGAACAGTGTTTTCTCTTCATGTACATCTGGACCAAAGTACACAATTTGAAAACCACACAACCTTTTTTTCCTCTTTTTCTCATGTCAAAGTGGTGGGTTATTTTGGTTTAATCCCTTTGTTGATTTCACTGCTAGTTTCTGTAAGCAAGCAGCAAGATTTCAATATTCTGTTCTGACATGTTTTGCTCAGTTTAGACAATGTTCTTATATTTTTACCCAGCCTTCTTTTCCTTATTTAGTTTTTATCCTAATGGCAGTCCTGATTTCTTTGCCACTCAGAATGGTTGATGTCGTACATACATACTCTCAAGGGCATTCACTAGTGCAGTCGTTCCTCGAACTCTCAGACCTATTGGTAATGCTGTTTTCACAAGGGTGATTTGCATTCAGTCTAGAATAAAGTCCAGTACGTGCCCACAACATGAAATGCAGTTGGTATGAATGAAGTATATGCAGAGCCTCTTAAGAATTCACCCAACATAATTAGATACACCCTGGTTCATCTAAATGTTATCCAAAGGCTAAATATCTGAAGCTTTAATTGAAAAAGCTCATTAACTTTAAATACTGCTAAAGTTGTTGAAAAAATCTCAGCGGAAATACTAGATTCTCCATGAAGACCAAAAATAAAAGCATTTGAGTCTGAAGCTATTAATCATAAAGTTGACTTGCATATTTGTGCTACTTTTGAAGTAAGTCTGAGTGCTTAATTAAAAAAAAAAAAAAAGGAAACTTGTGCGTGCATGCATGCTAACTAAATTTTGCTATTTTGTTGCATGTTCTGTGGATCACAAGTACTTAAAGAAACCCAAAATAAAAAGAACTGCTTGATGTAGGAGCACAGTAGACAGGTCTATGGTCAACTTGAAACAAAGTGATGATTATGTGTAATACTATGTAATAAACCAATAACCCTTCTTATTGAACATCACATTAGCAAATAACCTGCCATCAGAACATTCAAAATGCATATATATAAAATTTGTTATCACAGCTAATATAATTTAGTACCCAGAGGTAAACAACCCTTAATAAAATAAGTAGTCTAGTGTGCAATGATGCATTCGGAGAAAGCTTGTATGACATGGACTTTATTGACAGTAAGCCTGGAACAGAAGTGAGAGGAGAATAACAGTCAAAGGTGAGATATTAGCAGAGTTGACAAACTTGCATAGTCTTTGCATGTGCTACAGAATGACCAGGAAAAGCTGACATTATCATTTGACTTTCAGAAATATTACTGGGTAAAAAACCAGCCTGACAGCTGCAAAAGGATTTGGTGTGATGTTGATGATTATACAATTGACATGGAAGAGTTTGTTACTTGTGAAATACAAGCGGAAATACAGCTTTCACAGCTTCTTTGATATTATTCTTATCCTTCTCTTGTGAACTAAAGCAAAAATGAAAATTAGCTGGTGCTGTTACGGAAGTGATTGTGAAAGTGGCACCAAGGCAGATTCAACACTACAGCTCTTTTTTTGTTATTCAGATGCACATGAATTAATCTGGAAGCATACACCAGAAAAATTAAAGACTTAATCTTAGGCAATATTGGTAAAGTGTTAATGTGCATTACAGTGTCTGACAAATCTGGATGGGAATTTCACCAGGATTTTAAAAAGCATTTTTAAAAATCTGAGCAGTATTCTTCTAGCAGTTTTTATATGCCAAACCCCTGAACTATGACAGTGCTCACTGTCCTGGTTTCAGCTGGGATAGAGTTAATTTTCTTCTTGGTAGCTGGTATGGGGCTGTGTTTTGGGTTTAGGATGAGAACAATGTCGAGGATACACTGACATTTTGTTCTTGCTAAGTAGTTGCTAAGTGGCGCTCACAGTGGTAAAGGACTTTTCAACTGCCCATGCTCTGCCGGGTGCTTTCCAAAAAGGACTGTCGTGGTTTAACCCCAGCCAGCAACTAAGCACCACGCAGCCGCTCGCTCACTCCCCACCAGTGGGATGGGGGAGAGAATCAGAAGGGTAAAAGGGAGAAAACTCGCGGGTTGAGATAAGAACAGTTTAATAACTAAAGTAAAATAAAAATAGAACAGTAATAATAATAATAATAATAATAATAATAACAATAATAATAATAATAACAAGTAATAATAGTACAATAGTAATACAAAGCAAACGATACACTCTACAATTGCTCACCACCCTCCGACCGATGGCCAGCCCGTCCCCCAAGCAGCGATCGTTGCCCCCCCCCCCGGCTAGCTCCCCCAGTTTATATATACTGGGCATGATGTCATATGGTATGGAATAGCCCCTTGGCCAGTCTGGGTCAGCTGTCCTGGCTGTGCCCCCTCCCAGCTTCTTGTGCACCCGGCAGAGCATGGGCAGTTGAAAAGTCCTTTACCACTGTGAGCGCCACTTAGCAACTACTTAGCAAGAACAAAATGTCAGTGTATCCTCGACATTGTTCTCATCCTAAACCCAAAACACAGCCCCATACCAGCTACCAAGAAGAAAATTAACTCTATCCCAGCTGAAACCAGGACACTCACAATTAATTTAAAAATCACTGTAGCTCAACTTAAATGATCAAAAGTCATTACTTTGAAATTATTTCTGTAGGAAAATGGTTAATATAGGACCAGGCTTCAAACCACAATTGTCCTTCCTAAAAGGAACAGCCCTTGCCGTTAAAATAAAAATAATAAAATCCCAACCCAACCTCCCTTCTCCCTCCCTTTCCCAAAGAATCATGTTAGAAATACATTTTTGAGATAGATACATATAGTAGGTCACAGTAATACACTGTACAAGCATAAATTAGTAAAAATGAAAGTAAAGATAATTGTTTTCAGGAGCTTCAGTTTTAAGGCCATAAAAATGTAGTGAAATCATAACAATTAATAGTACTAGAACAGTCTTTTATTTGCTGATTTTTACATAGTATTAAAACCCCAGAAGAAAAATGAATAGCCATATTTTGATTTCTGCTAAAATTCATTTTTAGACCTCCTAAATGAAAAGAGAAAGCATGAAGAAATATGTCTTAATATAAACTAACAAAAACATAGACGTACAAAATATTATTTAAACAAATATAAACTACTACATAAAAGTGCTATTTGTTCTTCGGATAATTAAGCCATTCTCATGATTTTTTAGTGATAGAAGAGCTTGATTTATTTGTCCTGAAGCCGGTAGTCCTGGTATTTTCTTTCACTTTGCTAATTTTCACACATTCAAGCTCTCAAGAAAATATTGTACCTTTATAAGGACAGTCGTACATAATTCATGGCTTCTGAATAATGTTTGGGTTTTTTCCTGATAGTCACATGTTGTGAAAGTTAACAAGTTGTAACACTGCTAAAAAATCTACTAAATAGATTCAGTGGCTATTTATTTAGTAGATATTTAGTAGACATTTAGTAATTAGTAGATATTTTAAGAACATGTGACTGATGCTGTGTTTAAACCTGCCACGTAGAAACTGAGGTCAATGTTTATAGTTGTGGGTGCTTACAGTTAGCCTCTAAGAATCGTTTTGAGTGTGTGGAGAATTCATGTATTTCATCACAAATTTTAGATACTTATAGCATCTTAAATCAGGCTGCTTACTTTACTGTCCAAACAACTAAAGTAGTGCCTAATTAGAAGCCTCCAAATTAAAAACAAACAAACAAACAAACAAACAAACATAACTAAAAAAAACAGAAGGAAAAAAGTGAGCTGTTATTTTCTGTAATGCTGAGGGAAGAACGAACAAATTTGTAAACAGGATTGATAAACCTAATCTGTGGTTCAGAGAGGTCACTTTTATCCTCCTTCCTAGCAGATTTTTAGTTAGTACTCATTAAACCAGTCCTGTTCATGAACATATTTGAAGAAAAGGCAAATGCAGGTATTTTCAGTTATTTTTTATGAAGTCTCTAGTTATATCTAATCTTCATACACCCGATTACTTGGTTAGAATGTGACAAGAAAAGTGAACATAAAGTCTATTTGGCAGTTAATAAATCTGGCTTATATCTTTATCTAGTTGGGAAGGAAATAAAGTATTTTTCAATCTGGCATTCTTGTATATAGACAAATATAAAACTCTTTCCTGTTTAAAAACATGCAGGAAAAATATTTCAGGTATTAAAAATTTGCTGGACTGCTTTATTGACTCTCTTCTCACTCTAAAGTGGGTTTGCATCTCTCTTCTCTTGGGAGAGATTGTTGGGTTTTTTTTTTTTTGCCGCTGTTTCTGCTTATAAGATGAAAGTCCCCCAACTGGTGAACACGAACTGCATCCACTACCATTTGACCAGACTAAATGCTGGATTCCAGACCAAATGCTTGCAGAAGTGCTGGTCTTAAACATGCGTCATGGGAGCTGGTTGACCAAAACACTTCACAAGTACCTTTAGAAAAGTTACAATTAAGGAGCTTGCTTCTAGCATCGTGCTCAATTTGCAATCAATTTAAGAGGAAAAAGCCCCAAATTTCATGACTACTTTGATTCAAGAGTGTTTTTATCCACATGTAGTCAAATTAAGGCAGTACTTGCCTTAAGAATGGAAAGTTCCTTATACGCAGAGTTCCCTGAAGATATTACTTTCATGTGAATATCCAGCCCTCTTCCCGCTTGAAGGATGGTTTATTTCTTTTTCAGTTAAGGCTCAGGTTGCAAAGGAACTGGGCGTGATATTTACATGCCTCAAGGTAAATGTAATAAAACACACCTAAACAGTTTTGCTGAAAGGTAAAGCCTTACCTAATCAAACTAGAAATCACCCCCCCTGCATCATATGCCAGAGGCTTTTAAGACCCAGAAAATGTCCGGAAAAATTGCTGATTTTAGAAGAGTCTCCCTTTAGACAAAGAAAAAGAAATTTTTTGGACACTTAGTAATTGACATTAAAAAGCTCATGCTCTTTTTTGGGGAAATGTTAAAATAAAAAATGCTTGAGGCATTGCTTGAGAAGGATTGTTCTGTACAGTCCTCAAGTTACCAGGGTTTTGTTTTCTTTTGATTTGTTTTTAAATGTTTTATGAGGTTTAATGCACATGCTTCAAACAACAAATGCCTTCCTGAACCCTGAAACTGCCTTTGGAGGCAGGACTGGAGTAATACAAATCCAACAGGAATAAATTTTTCCTAATTTTAAAGTGAGCTTTGAGAAAATGCAAACCAACAAACAACGTAATGAGTGCTGATTGTCTACAATATGATTGTTATTCAGAACTTTGTGCAAGCTTTATACAAGCAAGACTGTCACTTGCTACAGTTAGCACTGATGATAGGTTTAAACTATAGTCCTGGTTGGTCTGGTATGTCATGCTGTGTTCCAAGCAGCAAAGCTTGCTACAGGGAGTAATGACATGATGGAAAGGAAGGCGACTAAGGATAGAAATAAATATGAAAGCAGGTTGCTGGAACTAATGAGTAATCAAGCAGTATTAGATTTTTCATATAAGCTCATTCTCCAACGAGTGTTGAACAGCAAGGAAATCTGTTTCAAATTAGATGTCCTTACTAGCCAGTCTGAACTCCCTCCCTTGTCAAAGAAATAGGATATGAATTTTGCACAGCATCTTGTGGATTGTTGTTACTACAGAGCCATTGACTTTCCATACCATGTTTTTGTTTTAGGTATTGTTGTCTGAAGGCATTGATGGGTAACAAGAAAAAACAGGTCTCTAGAACTGGATTAAAGTAATACATGTATTTGAACTTCACAGAGGTCCTCTTTGTTCACCATGGGCACAGTTTTCAGTCCAAGAGACGTAGAAGGGTAACAAGAGCATCCTAAACAGTCCTCACCAAAGCCTTATAAAAACCAGACTTTGCTCTGAAAAGCAATATGGGAAAACTGTCCCTCTCCCATTTCAAAGTTAGATCTATTCTCTCTGAGCAAAAGGTAAGACTTTATTATTTAATATGTATGTGATTTGTAGCCAATGATAAAAGATACAACTTAAAAAAGTCTCTGTATATGAAAGAAAACTTGAAGTATAAGCTGGGTGTTTTTTTCTAATTTCATTCCTTTTTCTGTATTAAATAAAGATCTGCAACGGTAAACACTTAATTAACAATTGTGCTGATAATGCATGAATCATGAAAGAAACAAGCTTATTGTCCCCTAGCTGGATCAGCTTCTGTGAAATAAAGAGGAAAAAAGGTCTATTTATGTTCAAAATAACAAAGCATATGTAACTCAGCGCAAACATGAAGCAGTTCTGTTGCATGCACACCATTCTTACAGTCATTCTTCTCACCATAAACACAATTTAAGATGTAATTTATGGGGCAAAGTGGTAAACTCTACCATGTAATGAATGAAACAGAAAAAGACAGATTACAACCTTCTTGTTAAAGTCACTGAGCCAAATGTGCATGTACCCATGTACAATGGCAGCTGCTTCATCATTTGTGAATATAGGAGATGGTCTTCATATGCAGAAGATAACAACCAAAACCAGGTGATGATGAAATGACCAAGTGGTTTTATAACTTTCTTCTTCGATGATCACCTCTTCAAAATAATCCCTATTTTTCTCATTTGTCTGCAGTTGTAGGGACACTGACACTAACAAATATCAGAAGAAAGAAGCGGAAGAAAAGAACATAATATTGATACAAGGGAGAAGAAGTGCTGTTAATCAGATGTGTTAAGCAGGTGGCCTTTGAAGCAGATGGAACCCATGGAGGCTAATTAGCTCCATTTTGCTTCATGTTGTGCTGTTGGGAAGGGTAGCTGAGAGTATTTGGTGTCAGGCTATGGCAGTTAATGCAATTTTGATCATGATTGGCTGTCAACTCTATACATGCCCATAGGTGAAGACAGGGCCAAAATCATTTCTAGCAAAGATATGTCCTTCATCCTGGTTTACAGCAGTGTAAAAAAAATATTGTGACTGGTCCCCTACAGGGTGTCTTTTATTGTTTTGGACCAACTAAGAAAAACTGCTGGAGATCCTAAATATTGACTTCCTCAGGTTCTTTAACTTTTGATAGGGTCATATCTTTTACATAGGAAAAATAAATGTCTGGTAGGAGATAAAGAAAACAAACAGGCTTGGCATAATTAGTAGCTATGACTTACAGTATGAACACAGAGAATTGAAAAGTGATATCCCTGGGAGAGTACTGGTCTGGTCTCTTAGGATACTTGGTCCTGGAATTGAAGATGTCTCTTTACAAGTATTCATGATTTAGAAATAAGTGAGGGTTCTTAGCTATTGGTTTCACAGTCCTGACCTTGCTTGAGGCTCAGTGATCAGTAGAAAAGTCACCCCCTCCCATGGGCAAGGGCATTGGCCCAAGTAATCTCTTGTGTATATTCCACTGATGGAAACAAGATATCCCAGTCCTAGCAGCTATACGTAAAGGAGCTCATATACCTTGTTCCTGCTTGACCTCAGCTGCTATGGGCTCATCTTTTGTTTAGGCTTCTCAATCCAAAGTACAAGTAGCTCAGCAGCACATGGTATCCATTTTCTGTAGTACCTCATGTAACTTCTACCCTGTTTTCTGATTACACAATTTTTGAGATGTTCCTCCACTCTAAGTCCGCCTCTAGTTAAACTGGAATAAATATAGGCATTGTGCATCCCAGGATTTACAAGAGATTTTAAACCAGAAATATAGAAAATCCCTTACATGGACAAGTCAGAAGTTTTCATTCTTTCTACCAATTATTCATAAAGCTATGAATCAACAACCTGAATGTAGCTAAATTTCAAAAACCAACAAACCAACCAACCAACCAACCAACCAACCAAAAACTTTCTTAAATATTAAAAAGCAGACTTTGGTCTAGCCAAATTATTGAATTAAGACCCTGAAGACATAATAAAAATCCCATCTTGTGCCACAGATACTGGCTGATCTGAGGTATGTCACTTAGTTTACACATCTTTGTCTTTAAATCAGGATAACATTTCCCTATCTCAAGTGCATGTGGTGAGGATAAAACTGATTAATGATTACTACCCTCTTAAATATTGGGAGTCAGACAGTCCAGTGAAATGAAATGAACTAAGATAAAATGCAAACTGTACAAGTACATAAAACAGCCTGAAAATATTTCCAAATTTCTACTTGCATAACTTGCTAAATTTCCTTAATTCTGTGTCCATACCTAGTATTATTTTCATAGCTCTGCCACTGAATCAGTACAGAGCCCTCATTAAGTCAGATCAGGACTTTGTACTGCTTCCTAGCTAATGTCGCCATCTTCATTTTGTACACTTGCTTCTGTACACTTGCCACTGTACACAGTCTGTAAAGTATGCTCAGAATGCTCAATTTTATTCAGTGCAGATGTATGGGCATGGTAGACATAACAGTATAAAGTAGGAACATTGCAAAGACTACAAGCACAGCTAGATGCAACAATTGTAATCCTCAGAGTATGATCTTGCAATTGCTGACATCACTGAGAGAAATATCAAACCACTTAAATGAAGTCCGGGAATTACTAATAACTAGATACGTTCAGAGACAGAATTCGCAATTACCTTTATTCACATCACAATACTAATGTATTTTCCTATTGATTCCTAGATGAGACTTCTGATCATTTGGGATATTACTGAAAGCTCTACCCTCATTTCAAAACGTGCATATAACTTTCAGACTCTGATGATGCAGTGGCATGAGTGTGTTTCAGTAACATTGAGAACATTTGTCTATTTTTAACCCATTTGGAAAAAAAAGACATGAATATTTGAGAGTGCATATTTAGTTTGCAGAAGAACATACTCTTTAATCAAAATATGTTTATAATCGCCAGATGTGATGAATGTATATTTGTAGGTAACTGCTCTGATTTAGAAAAGAAAGGAAAACCTCAAAAATCTTGTATATCATGTCTCTAACTCTTCTGAAATAGCAGTGTGAGTGTACACTGGAAATAGCTGCAAGATCATTCTGGTGGTCTGATTCAGATTTCATAGCAGTATAAATCAGAAGTTACTCCGAGTACACTAACAACTGAACAGTTTTCAATAAAACTTTTTTTCCTTCTTTTGCTTTAGCTTTTGGTTAAATGGAATTTTGAGAAAAAAACAACTTTCTACTAATTTTTAAATTTTACTTACATTTTAGGTAATTGCTTCTGCTGAAAAATATTGATTTCTAATTGGAAATATGTGGGGGTTTATTAATGTTTTTCAGGGAATAAGAAAATGAGCATAAGGGGAGGAAAAGAGAGGGGGAACATGTTCAGACCAGCTCTTACAATGGAGTTATGCCAGTCAAACAGAGCATGAGGGTTCACGTTTTCTTCTAACTGGAAAGTATGATCATACATAATGTTGTGCTAACGGCAGGTATGTTATTTTAGAAAATGGCCCCTGAAAAAACATTCTTCATCATTCTCAGTTCTAGAGGTTTAGATACTCATGTGTTAGTAAACAGGTTTGCATCTTATGAATGCAAAGAAAACAGACGCAATAGCTCCTTAGTGAAGAGTAATACCTGTATCTTTTCCATATCACTGATTGTACTGGGATGGTGTTGCTTCTGTTACTTCACCTCTGAATACTCCAGGATTGGAAGTAGTCAGTCATATGAGTTTGGCAGCTGCAGGATCCAGATGTGCAGCCCTTGGAATGAATCTGTCTGGCAGTGGCAGCTGGCTACCACTTTCCCTTTTCTGTTTTTCTCAGCAGATGTAATGTGATTGTGCTATGCATCACACCGACATTATTCATTTTCACACCATTTTCTTGTAACAATGGGGAACTGACTCATTGTGGCATGTTTTTGATATGGGAGAGGAACAAATTATACACAGAGGTCCTGTTTCTCTTGCCTACGCTGCTTTACCTTCTTTGACCTGAGTGGATTTAGCCTTGATTTAGACATACCGAGTAGAATAAAGGTTCATAATGCATGGTAATCCTACACCAGGAACAGACCAAATTCAGCCCTCCTCTCTGTTTTTCAAATAGTGCAGAATGCTCCAGTCAACTTTCAGAAAAACGAACCTGGACAGTAGCTAGGACTGAGAAGGAGATTCTTATAACTTCTGAAACAGTTTGCTAGCAGACTTTAAACAAAAGCTAAACTAATTAAAGTAACACTGGAAAGCAAATAGTTGACTCAGTCATCCTGGAGAATATGGATGGGGATGAAATGGAACAGCCTATATAAAAACAAACCCATAGATAATACAGAGTGATTTTAAATTAGACTACAAATACATTTTTGGTACACCAATATTAGAAAAAAAAAGCTTTTAAACTGATTTCTGTCCAGAAGAATGACTAAGAAGTAGCATGAAGAGCAGAGCCCAGGATAATAGTGTACACTGCTTATTATGCTGTGGCACTAGGCAGTGAGTAGTCCAGATAATCTAACCATGGATAATCCAGAGTTGACTGCACATGTGTTTATTGTGTAGTCCTTTGTTCAGGCGTATTCCCTTTTTGGATTGTGATCAGTTCAACCACATGCAAAACAAGAATGAATTGGACCTAATTCTCCTGGGTTTTCTAATTAAAATCAAGCTTTAACTGAAATTTATTAGGGAAAGATAAAATCTCACCAGTTATTTTCTGTTAATGGCAGGGGATGCTGTGAATTTCTGGGCTCGTCAGTAACTGTTCTTATGACATATGCAATTGAATTAGTAGGGTTGCTGTCTGCAGTTGATATTGCAGTATGCACTAGTCATCTTTGACCACAACTGCTTCATCTAAAAAGGGGACTGAAAGGGGAAAAATAAATGCATGGATTTTGTTTGTAAATACATGAACCTAGATATAACTGGAATGCTTGCCATCCATTATTCTGGTGGTCAGTTTTGATTCTCATAGAAGTAATTTCTCCACTCATCTTTTTTATTAGTCTGAAGGAGGGATATTCTTCCAAGACTTATTTCTGTGCGTCAAAAGCCAAGAATGAGTTTGGGTTGGTTATATGCAGGCAGCCACGCCCTGATCATATATCCCCATGCGTTTGGGACTTCAGAGTTGAGTCACTGTCAATCACCAATGTGGGACACTCTTGTCATATGCAGGTCACAAACGCATGGGGATATATGATATTTCACAGAAATAAGTCTTGAAGTACACAATCTATGTTTTTCTTCACATCCTGTAACACAGCATGTTAATAAAAGGAAAGAGCAGACCACTAACTTTGATACACAGACACAAAATACTGGTCTGGTGTCTCACAGGGTTTATTGGGACATAGTTTTTACTCTGCATGGTAACTTTGGCAGCTGCTATCTCCATTTCCTGATTTCCTTTTATTTTATTCATCTCATGTCTTTTTGCTGGAGCCAAGTCCATGGATTCCCAGCTCTGCAAAGGTTTGTGTCCCTATCTTGATAAAGATTCTAAGGGCATCCACCAGCTACTGCATTTTGCAGAAGGGTCCATTTGCAACCACTGAAGACCAAAAGCTCAAGAAAGGCTATTTAAATAATTTTTAACATGTAGCTTTCTTTAATTGCTTGAGTTACATCCCACCAGTAAAATCAAGTGGACTATCAAAAACTCTTTTTTTTTTTCCAGTTCTAGTTGTAAATTTAATTTGCAAGTGTTCCCATTTTGGTGTCCTGGACTAGCAGATAAGAGGTAGATCTCTGCTTTTTAAAATTCTGGACAATGTGGTAGAGGCCTGTTGGCTTTTCACTTGTTATGAAAATGAGGTGTGTGGAAGAACCTAACCAGGCTTTTCCACTGGAATTGCTTCCAAGCTGGCACAGGTAGAAGTTACATGGTTGTGGCAACTTTGTACATTTTGAAGATACAGGGTGCTGAATGCAAAAAAGAAAAAAAAAAGAAAAAAAAAAGAAAAGAAAAAAAAAAACCAAAACAGGAGAAAAAAGGGATAGAAAGAATTAATTTTTCCCCAACATAAATCCTTTTTTATCTTTATCCATTTTAAAAGAATGGAGGAGGAAGGAATGGAAGACTCATTTACTTTGTTCTTGATTAACCCTTTATTGCCACAACATAAATTGCCAGTGATCTTTATTTTGTTTCCTCTTTTATTTAGTTTTGTCTTTCTTATTTTAAGCACCACAAAATCTTTTAATCTCTCTTTGGGCAGGCTTTAAAAGATGCAATATAAAAAGTCATCAGGAACATTAAGAGGTCTAAATTTGTCAGATTAGTATTAAACATGTAGGATAATATCCGAGCCAACCTAAGACAGTGAATTCTGCTTTGTACCATCAATAATCCTGAGACTTCTGCTGGTTCTTACGTTACGTTCTTCACTTTCCTACTTTGTAAGGACAGTATGTCTATTGGGTAGTAGCAGAGAGGGACAGTTAGCATTTTCAGTTCTGTACAAGACCACGGCTAAGGAAAGACAGTTTTCTTTACATACATACAAAATAGCTTTCCCACTCCATTCAGCAGCTCCAAAAGCAGCTCTCAGGCCCTAGCAGACTTGGAGATGATTTGGGTAGCAGGGAACAGAATTACAGTTTGATGCCTTCATCAGCTTATTCTCAAAGGCCCACAAATAGCAAGTTATGCTTTTCTTTCTGTGCAGAGATCTATGAGATTAATTTTCCAAGTTTTTTTATTACTTTTTGCCTGCAAAGCTTCTACATCTGGAACAAAAGAGAGCCCCCTAATTTCATTCTTTCACCCTGAACAGGATCATAATCTAAGTGCATGTGGGGAGAGGCATGTTAGTAATAAGAGAAGGAAATAGGGTCACCTGGGGCTGTGAGCGACAGTCCAGATGAGATTCAAACAGAGAACTGTAGTGATGATTTTTGAGAAAATTGGGTGATGGGACTTCTGCAATGCACAGTCTGATCTGGGCTTGGCTGAAAAATACCAAAAAGCTTAGGTCAGAGCTGCAAGGTTCAGTGCTTCTAAACATATATAACAAGAGAACGCTGCTGCCTTGCCTTTTCTCCCTGCTTAATAAAATTTTTGAGCCATATTTCATGAGGACACACAAACCTTCCTAAAGGCTACCTGCATTTCTGATATCTTTTATAGTTAATTCAAGAAAATGTATATTTTTAAGTGCATGTGGTTGTAATTGTCTAGCAAAATGGTTTTGATCTAGAAACAACTGGTAGAGAAAGGAGGAAAAAACTGAGAACAGTGCAGGCTCCAAGAATATTCCCAAAGGACAACATTTTCAACAACAAGAAGATTAACTTGGGAGAATGAAAGACATACACCACAGTCACAGCCTTTTTAAGCTTTGTTATCAGTTGTTCTAGGATCTAAATTCTTTTGGAGACTTATTTTATTTATAAGCATGAGAACGATTGACAGCTTTAAATGAGGGGTAGGTGTATGTCAGATTCTTGGCAAACAGTCAGAACTGCAGCTCTTGGGTGGTGTCATGGAGGGAGGGAGGAACACAGTCCTGAAAAGACCTCAATACCACAAAAATTCCAATCATAGCCCATTTCCCTAAGCATTTTTGTTATGTCTCTATACTATCTTTTTTTAAATATGTAATTTTCAAAGGTTGGACACATGCAGTGTTATATAGATTGGCTAGGTAAACGTGCTTAGCTCAGAAGAGTTTGTATGCTTTATTGTCTCTGCCATAGATTGTGATAATTCTTTCTCTTGTGTTACAAGCCTTTTTCTTTATTTTTTTAATAGGAGAACATCTTTCTTTCCTTCTCTTTTTGTGTGATCATGTTACAGCTCACCCAATTCCACAAATAAAAGTAGTCAAACAGAAATGACACAGTGTGCTTACCCAGATACTTGGGGCCTACACTGTCTCTTGTTATTGACAAAATTTTCATTACAAGAGGATTCCAATTCTGTTTCACTGTAAGAGACAGACTGGAAGAAGGCAGTAAGTGTTAGCTAGTCTCTCTGCTGGTTTTCCAAATGCAGTTCGGCTTAGGACATAACATGCACAGACAGCAAGCACCAAAAACAGACACACAGAAAGAACCCAATCTCAGCACAGATAAGTTTAAAATATTAATATAATAAAAAGAGCAAATAACATTTTGCAGACATCTAACACAGAGTAGTTTACCCTGGCATGAACCTTGGTCTAAGGATGAAATTATATTTGGCACTGCACTCAATGACAATGGCTGCACTGTAGCCTGTGTGGTTTATGCATTTGCCTAGTGCTTCACTTGGGACAAAAAATTTAAAACAGAGGCAATGCAGAAAAAATAAATGAGTGGGCTTAAGTTTACTGTAATATAAATACACATACACATTGCTGCAGATGTTATTCATTGGCAAGTGCTGCCACATAATTATGCTGTGAGCTTCATAATATTTTAATGAGCTTTTACCCTAAATAGCAATGAAAATGGAACAATAAGAAGCTCTCAAAGAGTAAAAAAGTTTGTGAAGAGGGAAAGGTTGTTAGGTATTTTCTTTTGGAAAGGATTGTCTTTGGGGAAAAGACCATAACATATATTGGAAAACATCAGGATTGAAATAATGTCTGAGTTTAGTAAAGCTGAATCAACTCTAATACATGGGTAGTCTGCAAAATAAAAGGGTTGGGTTATTTACTTGTTTATTTTTTTATTCATTCATTCAGTTTTTGTATAGTACATTTGTGCTAAAGGAAAGTAAGAAAATGTACTAGTGTAATTCAAGTTGGATTTGTTTTTTAATGCTGGGGAACCCTTAAGCAGCACTGTGACAATAGTGCTGTTAATACACTGTGCCAATTAAAGTCTTAAAATAAATAATAAACCACTTAATATGTATTGCAAATGTCATGGTGATTTAAGCATTGTTATACATAGATTAAAGATCTTTGGGGATGCATGACAAGGCAGTCAGTGAGGGGTTTGAGTTATTTTCTCCTAAAAAAAAAACCAACCACAAAATACAAACCCAACTTGACTAGAGAGAATTCCAGCGAAAAGTGGAGAAATCTGATAACCACATTAATGCTTATCATTTTAATTCTAATAACCTGTAAAAATGATCTCTATTCTTCCCTGGATTTGGCATGCCACCAGCTACCTGAGTAAATAAAAAAAATAAATGTCCACCTCCTCCCACCCGAAGCAGCGTAATTCACTTGGATTTCATTTCAGCATACCCCCCGTTATGAACGGTTTCCACAGACTCCTCTGTACCTCTTGCTGACGCAGTTTTAAACACAGAAAATCTGCTTTTTCTTTGGGCCTCCTCCCAGAGGATTCGTGGGATTCTTGCCGTCGGTTGCACTGGAAGCCCTTTCTCCTGCCAAGGGATGGGATGAGCAGGCAGGGAGCAGAAGGGTGGGCGCAGCATCTGCCTGCAGTCAGTCTTTGCCAGCAACCCTCCCATCCCTTGGCTGTCCTCCAGCTACAGGGGAAGGGACCAGAGTTGTCCTCCCTGGGTGTCTGCGGGAGGAAGCTGGGGGGCCCACAGCCTTGATCTGCTGCAGCTGCTGGAAGCGCCCATGATGGTTGAACATGGGAATGAAATCCAAGTGGATTATTGTTCTGCAAGGCTGTGATCATGATGTTTTTGGTTGAACTGGTTGAATCCTCAGTTTACCTTGGGATAACCCATGCCTCTCCTCCCAGCTTTCTCTGCTCTGATTCTGTGCCAAGTCAGAGGATAGCAGCACTGACTGTGCAGAGATCATCTGGCAAAGTCCTTCCTGCCTCTTATTTCCTGAAATTGTGCCTGAACTGACTGGTCATCAAGGCTGTACCAATTTTGCTTTTATATGCTTTCAAACCTCACAAAGGGAAATATGGAATGGAAAACTGGTGTAATTTGACTCTTGAAGTCTGTATTTCTACAGTGAAAAGTGTAATATATGGAGTTTATTCCCTTCTGTAGATCATTTGCAAATGTACTTAGATGCATAAGAGAAAAGGGAGAGATTTCCTGGGCTGGAGCCTCTGACATAGCTCATGTGCCATCAGGGGATACAGATGTTCCAACTTCTGTGGGTAAAACTCACTCCAAACCTCCAGTATGGAATACTGTCCTGTCCTCTACATCCCACAGGGAAGCACCTGAACAGAAGGAATGGCTGGCCTGCCATCATGGAAGGACACAAGAAGAGGGGGAAAAAAGGCCCTAGGATGTTTAACATTTCCATACACAGAATTTGTACATCACACACAGAGAATCTGCTAAACTGTTTTTATTTGTTCACAAAGCCCAACTTGGTATGTACAGGAGCATATCCTGAACAACGAGGTCAAGGTTTGATTAACATGCAACCCAAGGTTTGCCTGTACATTTCATCCAACTTATGAATGGAGGAAGAGCAGGTGGGCAAAGTGACTTGTAAAAGAAGGTGCGGAAAAAAAGGAGTAGAGACGTGGGAAAGAATAAAGATTGCTGGATGAAGATGATTTTCAAACTCTGTTTCTGTTAATCTCTATTTTCTTTAATCACTCACATCTTGAGGAAACACTGATTTGTTCATACTGAGCTTGAAATTCTGAGATGCATTATGAGATGAAAAACAAATTTATATGACATCCAGCCAACATAAACTTCTATAAATCAGTAGAAGGACACATGCTTTCCGCAAGCTGGCAGAAGTTAATCTAGGGATCCACCTCTTGGAACATTTTAATTCTGCCCATTAAACTGCTACTTAATTTAAAAGTACATGTGCACCAAATGCTTTGGGAGGAAGCTGAATTGAACTTGCAGTCTCTTTACAATGTTCTTCCTCTTTGACACTGCCTTTTGATCAAAGAATTCAAAAAGATAATCTGTTTGGGAAGAACGATGTGGGCAGTACAGGTAACTCTTCTTTTACTGGGGTGATTACTTTTGGTGATAAGTTTGAGAAAGATTGAGTCCTGTTCTACTGTACTTCTACTCTGAAGGCCTTTACCATGAACACAGCAATATCAATGACCTACATGGACAAATGTGTGACAGAACAGCAGTGGTCAGCAGAGGAATATATAAAAGCTGCAGAGGGATCAGGAAGGGGAATGGCAGGTTTCTGATGAAGATGAGATCTTCACTGATCTTTGTTAGCCCAACTCTGGGAGTTATGGATGTGTGAGAGCTATGGATGTAGTTGCTTACTAAGCAGTGGAAATAATGGAAAATGTTCTGCCATGTCCTGTGATGCTGTCATGCATCTTTAGTACTGACAAACCACTGGCCAGGATAGGCTGATTTATTAATGCTAAGCAATATTCTGTAGTCCCTGATACTTTCACACTGAACTAAGCATTTTTGTTTTCATTGCCTTACAGGTAGCAAGAAATCACGACAGAAGCTGTGAGGTGGTTTGGGAAAGATGACCTTATACACGTGTGTTCATAGTGTTCTGCAGAGTACTAGATCAAAAGTCTTTAATCTTCTTGGTACTAGATCAAAAGTCTTTAATCTTCTTGGTCTGAAAGCAAGATTTACCTTTTTTTCTGTTACTATTTTTCCCCAATTTGAAATGTTCAGAACATAAATCATACATCAAACTAAACTTTTTTTTTTTCTAAAATAAATTGTCTTTTTTTTAAAAGAAATACATACATACAAATCACACTGCTTCAAAACCTTCCTTTTTTTTGGTAACACTGAACATTTCAGACTCCGGTTTTCCTTTTTATCTGCTGTTATTTGTTTTCACTGAATGCAATATAATGAATACCACTTAGAACCTTCAGGGAATGAAGCTGCTGTATGTATGTTTTTCATTTGGTTTTGGTTTACTTTTTTCCATTTTGATACATTTTAAAACTGCCAACTTTGGAAAGCTGCAAGGTGTTTATAGTAATAATGGAAAGTATATCAAGATGATGACAATGAAATCTGCACGCTGTCCTCCAGACCTTCTTCAAGCTAGAAAAGTTTGAAACAAATTGAAAAAGGGGAGTGGGTTATCGGAACTGAAACAGAGAAATACATTGAAATCAATATGACTGCTTAAATATCAGCCCTTGGACTGTACTCAGTGACAAAGAGAGCAGATGATCACTGATTATTTTAAAGCTTAACATTTTTCAAAACATATTTTGTGAAGCTCTTCAGAAAGATGGAAAACTTCTAAAGCTCCTCTAATGGAAACTTGTACAAAAATTGGTTTCAAACTTTTTAGTCTACCTTAATAAAAGTGGCTCCATATTTGTTTACATCAGGACTGAATTTGCTGTCCTGATGGTTTGTATTTATCTTTAGGCTTCTACTCACTTTTAAGAATTACATAAGTTTTAAAACTTTTGGTAGAATACTGCTTTGTCTCTCTCTCTCTGTCTCTCTGAAATTATGTGTATAGTATGTATCATAGTACAGGCACATATTTCAGGAAGCTGCATTGCATGATGGAATGAATTATCCTACCACAGCTGCCAAGAGCACCTAGTTATTGAACTCGCCTTCAGCTTGCCACAGTGTCATAAATCCAAATCTATGGACAGGGGGGAAAAAAAAAAAAAAGAATTTTTGGCTTTTTTTACAGGGTACAGGAGAATAGGTGGACTGTTAATCAGATTATGACTTATCAGTAGATTTATTGTCACAGATATTAATATATATTTCTCAGGCCCCTTCAACGGATAGAAAGCTCTGTTGAGGATCTAGGAAATACACCTTCCTCTTTATTTAAATATTCTCCTTTGAGGACTGCTGGATCAGTCCCTACCAAACATCAAGCTTGTTGCCATTGTGGATGACTAAGTACAAATTTATGGCATCACACAAGTTATCATGTAAATGGTGGACTCATCCCGATCTTTACTGTTCTTTTCTCTCTAAAATGTAAGCTTTCCAGGTTATTATTATTATTTTGCTGAAGTAACGAAATTTGAAGAGATATACCTAGTTTAAAGGTATAAGCCGGTGTGCCTTGCCCAGATGATCCCTGTGTTCAACAATATTACATCAGCTTCTCTATAGCACATAACATTACTGTATTATGTTAGTCATGAGGGAATCGTTGACTTCCAAAACAAAATGCCACTTCCCAGATCTTGCCAAAAAAGCTTGAATTTAGACATCACCATCCACTGGGAAAAATACAGTGCTTTTCAGTCTGTCCTCTCTAGAGCATACTGTGCCTGTTGTAATGTCTCTTACACAGTGATAATTTCTCTGTGGCTCTACCGCAGGAGAAAAGCATTAAGAGTAGCAAGCAATGCTTTTCAGGGTAGAGGCCATGTCTTTTTATGTTTACAGTGTGTCCATTGCAATATCTGTTACACCTTCTGAATAGGAGTGTAGTACACATATTGATAACTCTAGATACAAGAGTAAGATGTCATGGAAGCTTGAACTCATAGTTGAGGGAGGAAGAAAGATTCCCCTTCCTTCCCTCTGCCCCATGCCCTACAGATTAATTTGTCTTTATTAGCTAAAGATGGATATCCTATAACCATATTTCTTTTCATCCTGCTCTTCGGTGAACAAGAATTTACAGTGGCCTTGTCAAAGAAAATAAAATGCCACCTAACCATTTACTAAAAGTAATTAAGAGAAAATTAGAGATTTGTTCCATCCATTCAACAATCAGGTTTTGTTCTGCAAATAAGTGAGAAGCTACATAATTTCCCAAGAGTCACCATTATCCATTGGGTAGCATTTGTTGATTCAGTAGTAATTATCTCTTGAGATAGCATGGATTAAAAAACTGCAACTAGAAAATTCAACATCAGAAATAGAAATTCTGTACTGTTGATTGCTCAGTGACTGAGGTATAAAAACCATTGCATCCATAACTTATTAAGGGAGAATTGTGCAGAAATCTTTCTTATACTTGCTAGACAGAGTAGTATAAAACCAATTCCAAATGTTTAATTCTTAGGGTGTTTTTTTCAGCCTTACTATAGTTTATAAAGGTGCAGTGTCCTTTAATACATGTGTCTGTATTGCAGTAGATATCTAAGTGATGAAGGCATTCTTCTACATGAATAATGTTTCTAGTCCTCTATGCTGAGATTTTATAAAAGTTGCCTCTTTTTGACAGCCTGTCATATCCAGGAAAGTTGTGATTGTATTGTGCTTGCAAACAGACATAGCCAAAATATTGACTTTTGGGCCAAATACGTCACTTCCAGCAGAGTGAAGAATCTAACTTGCTGGTATAGAACAGGGATTATTTATCCCACTAATATTTATGGATGCATCTGAAACAGAGTATGTTACATATATGTCTTGCTGTCCAGAAGAGGTATGAGAACCTACTGTAGACAGGAAGACCAAGAGCAGTGAAGAAAGTATCTTCATCAGTTCTTTTTATTATCCATATAGAATATCTCCAAGGCATGAATTTAGCACGAGATAAATGTATATCAGCTATATTGGCCTCCATTTATAACTACAAACAATTCACTATAAATTGAGCTTTATTGAGCAAAAGAGTAATGTTTACTGTTCTTCAAACAAATTTAGTAGCTAAAAAAATCAGTCAGAAAGGGTTCCAAACAATGTAAACAACATTAAATACAGCAATTAAAAGATAAGCACTGAAGTAATTTTCATTTGATAAGGTGTGGGTATGCAGAAGTAAACCTACTGTCTGGTGGTTTTTGCAAGACTTGCTTCCATGCCAGTTAGGGTTTATCGCTGCTAATTATTAAATACATTTTAAAATGGCAGTTATAAAATGGCAAACACACCTGAATGGCAATCTTGTAATTGTGTTGTTGTAAGTCACTAAGATTTTCTCTATCACAAAGAAAGTGGCTGAATGAGAGCAAGTAGCGTTATCCTATCTTCTCAAGATCTCTACAGACATACTCCATCCTGAAAATGATATGGCAGTATGAATTAGGAGCTGCTACAAAAGGAAAACATAAGTGGAAGTTAAGAGAACTTCCTCTAAAAAAATTGTAAATGGCCCATACAGAAGGAATCACAACAAGCTAGAGGATAAACTGTATGCTATATTTGTATTGCATATTCAATATAGGATGTGTCAATTCACAGTCATTTAACCCATGATGGTGCAACCATGTCACTGAGCTGACATGCCAAGGTCTGCAGAAATATGATGCATTTGGTCATGACAAACAGTATAGCAGTGCCGTTTGAGTAGATATTCCAGGAGGCATAGCACCACAAATGCACTCGTATCTGTGGGCTACTACAAAATAACACATTTGTCCTTTTCTGGGAATCATGTTTTCATAAGACTTCATGACAGCACATCAGCACAGCCTCTTATTGGGAATTTTTCTCTTGCATAAATTCTGGGAAGTCTGAAACTGGAAGCTAAACTGAGCAAAGGCAGATTAGGTCATCCACATTTGGCAAGAGGAGCTAGAGAACAAACATGGCTCAGCTGTGACAGCCTTTGGCTGAACATTTTCACTGCAGTTAGTGTGAGGTGCTAATACATCTTGTAAGTTATATCATGGTCCTTCTGGTTGTGACAGACTTGCGACACAGGACTAATGTTAGCATTTAGGTAAACAAACGTAAAGCGTTTTAGGAAGGAGAAAATCTGTAGCTGAACTTCATTCAATCCTGCCTTCTCTGAAGTAACATTTTCAAAAATATTCCTTGCCTCTAGTAAGGAGTTTGAGATTCATTTCAAAGTACTGGTGTCCAGGTATTCCTTTCCTAAAGTTCCACTGCCAGTGCTGCAGCTATCTAAAATATCTGTATTAGCTAATATTGTACTTAAAGGTCCATTAGAAAATTAAGATTAAATTTATTTCCTTGCTGCTGTTTGAAAATCTCTGGAACATATTTTAAAATCCCTTACATGTCTACATATTCTACTCCTAATCTAAACGCTGGGTGGCTAGTACTAATATTTTTTAAAAAAATAAACATTTTGATTACGTTTGTTGTTATCTGAGGTCATGTTGGAATAATTTATCTTGTTTGATTCCAGTGTGTCATTTTTGTATAAAATGAACCCAATGAAGGGTAAAAGTAGTGGTTATGTGAAGCCAGAATTTGTTGATCAGAAAAACAGAATGATAGAGTGAGTGACAAAAGAAAGGTAACTGGAAGGAGGGGCAAGGGAAAAGGTTGAAGAAATTTGTTTCATTTAGTTTGGAAACCTGAGAGGAAGCTGAGATAAAATAATCTTTTAGTACATAAATGGTTTTACAAAGGAAGCTGTCATCAGTTGCTTTCTGTGGCTACCAGGGTATCAATTTTTTTTTTGGGGGGGGGGGGCGTGGGGTGGTGGAAATTAACATGGAACATCAGGAAAAATTGTTCTTAAATATGAAGACGTGAGCCAAACAGGGTACATACAGAAGTTGTAAAATACACTGTGTTTTAAGAATGGGTTGAGTTGACACTGGCCTCAATATACATATTCTGTCTGTGAAAGGAGCTGGTCCTAAAGGCATTGTGGTGGTTTTGTAGCCCACTATTTCTACAGCTATTCACAGTCTGGTTTTGATCTCTTTGGCCATGCTTGTGGTATAATCTAACACTGCAAAAACTGTTTGGATGAAAATGGAATTGTGAAAGCCTCCTGTAATTCTTTGTCTTCATACTCACAGACAGACTTGTGCCTATCTTAAATTTAAAAAAACAAAAGAAAACAAAACAAAGCAAAGCAAAGACAAAACTGAGCTAGTTTTCTGCTTAGGAACTAGGAAAAATATAGTTATCTAGACATTAACAATTGCACCTGGCTCCAGCTTGGAGAAAGGTCAAGATGTGACTACCTGACTCAAGGAAACAAGGGAAGGACAGATAGAAAAATATAAAAAGAGAGCATTTGAGATGCAATAATAAATACTGCTTATTTTCTCTCTTGATCCATCCCTTTGTTTCTCTGTGTTTGAGGATTCCCAGGGCTCTGGCACTTCTCATGTTCTT
The DNA here is from genome assembly GCF_965183815.1 of Platalea leucorodia. Taxonomy (NCBI): domain Eukaryota; kingdom Metazoa; phylum Chordata; class Aves; order Pelecaniformes; family Threskiornithidae; genus Platalea; species Platalea leucorodia. Next base: position 35,335,248 of record NC_138858.1, on the reverse strand, counting down.
TCTGAATATCCAGATGTGCCTATAAATATGCTACAGGCATCAACCTTGGTCAGTGATGCCCAGAATTCATTTTTTAAGTCATCCCAAGCTTTGATTCCCTTCTTTCATGGGAATTTTGGCAAAAATGGGCCCACTGCCTCAGGGTACAGAAGATATGAATCTAGTGCACTTTTCAGCTCCCAACAGCGGCTGCAGTGAGCACTAGCCCAGTCTCTGGAGTGTAGAATAGTCATATTTTAACCAGAGATGCTGAAGACATGCCTTCTGGATGGTGACATTCATTTGATAGAACATCAAAATCAATTTCTCTTTATGCAAAACAGGTCAGTGAGGCATCTGAATATGTAAATATACTACTAAGTCTGGATTGTTTCCTTTAACACTAATTATCTTTCCTCTCAAATATTTCCAGCCACTTTGAAAGCTCAAGGTGTGTTTCATTATTAAGGTGCCCAGCTGCACACTGACTCAGATGTCAGGACTGTGCTGAGATCTGACGTTTCAGTTCATCCCACTTTTGGTCAAGAACCACAAAGCACTCCATCTCCCAGTGTTGTACCCAGAGTTGCCCACAATGCTGTCTATCTGCTGACCAGATAGAGCAGTTAGGTTCACACTTACCTTTAATGACTGTCTTCAGTCTGACCACATACTTATGGATCATGGCCCCTTTTTCCTACATGGATAAAGTAAGGCATGCATAAATGGACTGTATTCCTGTTAAACACTTCAGTGGCTGATTGTCAGTGATAGGCACACAAGAGAGTTCTTGTACCTTCTCTCTATCCACTGAATGACACCCCTGTCCTAAACATTAGGTGATTTGTGGTTAACCTGCAAGTCAGATTGCAAAGAAAGCAATTATACAAGAATACACTCCTTTGGCAAATTGCAAAGGAAGGTACATAACTACAAGGTGGTAAAAAGGCACTGTTTAAATCTTGGCAGAGCACAGAGTGAATTGGAAATGGTTAACCACAAAGACTTCTTGCTTCAAAGTTGTTACTGTAATATCACTTTCCCCTCCAGTGATTGTTGTATGGAAATAACTATGTGACGTTAAAGTAGTAATAGTAATTAAAAAAACTTGGCTAGACTGCCTCATAAAACATTCAAAAAAAATAAGCTATGCACATTCACCATCAATTTCATCCCAGTGGCATTGCTTAGCATAGTTAGTATTAAGATTTGGAGCTATTTTGCATAAATAGGATGACAGCTCAACACAGTCAGGGGTGTTTTTATTGCCAATTTAACTGATGTTAAATTAGTGGGTATTTAAGTGACACTAAACCAATTTAGAGTCCAGTTCACAAAAGTCTTGGCTCCAGAATCTTCTAATATCAATGAAAAGCTCACTTTTAGGCTTCTGTTCAACTCATTGCTTTGTAGCAGGCACTCACGTTCTGTTTAAGTACATTGCCTCCATGAGAACTATCCCATCTTGCTATGAGAGCAGAGTCTCAGGTAGGTGGTCCCTGAACCTCTTCATGGGGACTATCGATACACAGTCCAGTTGAAAAGCATCCTGCAAGATTCACAAGCCTAATTCATAATCATAATAATGAATTGAAAGTGTTCATCCAGGGCTTTCAGCACACAATATACCCACTGAATTTGTCAGCAAGGTTAGATTTGTTGTCCCCCCTCCCCTCCGATAAATAATTAGTACATGGAAATAAAAAGCTCCAACTCTAAATTTGCTGCCCTCCTTAAAAAGACCTGCTCTGCACTTGTCTACCAGCAAATGTATTATTTCTTTGGGTTTTTTCCCAACATAAGGGATGAATTATTCAGAAGGCCTTATTTCATATACCTATTGTGTCTGCTGCTGAGGAGGCAGCATGCTGCAGCATCAGGACAGCCTGGCACTTTGCTTGCAGAGCTGTGTGCTGTGCCTTCCAGGGGCTCCTGTGTTTTCGGGTTAGTGGAGCAAGCACAGGGAGTTAATGGTGGCATCAGCTGTGGAGGCAGCTGTTTTGCCCACCCTCTGTGCTAGAGGAAATGTGCTGCAGGTTTCTTTTCTTCTTCCTCTTCTTTTTTTTTCTGTTTTTTTTTCCTTACAATAGGGTGTGAATGAGAAGGAGTAAAGGAAAGATTTGGAGGATCAAAGAGAGATGAATGTTTCACAGTTAGCCCTGCTGTTCTTTTCCTTTTTTTTTCCCCCTCCATGTTTGAACATACACTGCAGCCTCCAAATTGTTCATGAGTCATTTCATTCTGGTAATTTATATATTTGAAGATTTTGCTGGTTGATTTCAGAAATGATTTATTCTTCAGTTATTGCTTTATTTACGTACCTAATGGATTGATTGATGTGCCAGCATCCCTCAGGCAGCAGAGGCCTCCTTTCTGTTTTTTTCAAAAGAAGTGAATTGCTAACAGACAGGAGTTTCACAAACACACTAAGTCAGACCTTCCTTATTGTTCCGTGTTTATAATAAGTTCCTGTTGGCCCACACACAGTACCTGTCACTGCCTATCTGTTGAAACAGAATCCCACACAAGGCAGTTTTGAGCTACAGCAGAGACTGAGCGATAAAATACTGCAAAAGGCTATGGAACACAAGAGGTGATTTTCGCTGGCCTGGATGCTCAGAGGATGCTGCTTCTCAGACAGCACTTTCCCAAAAGTAGCAGGACTGTGCCATGACAATGGGAATTATTACAATCCCATTTGGTATTGCTTATTTGAGGTGAGAAATGTGTAGGCACAGTGGACTACAGTGTGACTTACTAAAATGGAGACTTCACATTGCCTGCTGCTTTGTGCAACTATCTATATCTAGCTCATTTTAATTTTGAATGGCATATTTCCTGCTAAAAGAGGCAGCAATCACTGGCAATAGGGGGAGTCAAGAAGATACAAGCAGGTGTTCACATATGGTATCGCACAGTCTTTCTCTCCTTCTCCACCTTTCCACTACCATTGCGTCTTCTAATTTCCTTATTTCTTCTCCCGTCACCTTGTGGTGGATCATAACATATTTTGAAGGGGAAAGGCTTTGAGAAACCTGTATGGGACTGTACTTGTGCAAATGTTGAAGCTGAGGATTCAGCTGGCCCCATTTCTACCTTTTTTCCCCAGGCTGGCAGTTCTAGCTGGCTGAGCACCTATGGAGGTTTGCCCTCACAACAGGAAGCACTAAAGCTGTGTAAAGGGCTGTGGGTGGAAATCAGAGCAAATGAACTGGGGCATGGGGCTTGGATCAGAATCTCCTGCTTTCCCTCAGAAAAGCCTGGGACTGTTTTGCTGTTGTTCTACTTGATCTTTAAAGTGTTTTACAAAAGTAACTAAGCAAGTCTTAGAATCCTGCTCAAAACAGGTCATAGGCCATTTCATAGACGGGGTATAATTGGGAAGCCAGGTTACAACAACAGAAAAAGATACTGTGAGACCAGGAAGAGATCCCAGATCCGTACTGAGACTGTTAGACTGTGCTTCCCTTGATTCGACATAATGGAAGAACAAAAAGCAGCACAGCTGATGGCGTGCACCAAAGTGCACGTTATTTGATTCAGTTCAGATTCTAACCAGCTGGTTCCCCGCAAATCATGGAGAGCATTTGAGTGCTCACAAATCAACAACCGCTGCTTCTCATCAAACTGTCTTTGTAGTTGGTTTGGCACCTTGCTGTACAGATAGGTATCAGATTATTAGAATGGGACTGAATATACTAATGATGAGGTCATGTTCCTATGGAAGTATCTATGCTAACAGATGTGTTCGTACAAAGACCTATAATATCATTATGCAGCTGCTCAAACAGATGCTTTTTTTTTTTTTAAACTTGCTGAATAATTGTACTCTAGAATCTCAGCTTTCATCAGAAATATTAAACACTTGCCTTATGGCTGGAAGGATAATTATTGAAATGTGAGTAGAGCAGGGACCCGAGTCTGCAGTCAGCCTTACACATAGCTCTAAGACTATTTGAACTGATTCCACTGCTGTCACTATTATTTTAATTCAGAACACTACTGGTGGCTCTTTAATTGTTGGTATTACTTAGAGACTAACTGATAGTTTAAAAGACCTATGAAGCATGTGTTTAGCTGTGCTACTGTTATTGAGAAGCGGATGCTTGCTGGCTTCAATGCAGAATTCAAATTTTTTCTTCTAACATCCAATATCAAAATCCAATGTAAAAAATGATCAACACCTTGAACTGAATCACTGGTAATGAATTCCTTTGTCAGTACCTGGAAGTTGAACCCAACTTCAAAGCCTTCCTGAGGGCAAGGAGCCTTACAATTGTCCAGTGGCTTCTTCTACTACACAAGTACACGTGGCATCTCCATCCCCAGACTCACCAAGACATAGAAATACATAACTAGAAATGAGGATTAAAAAAGTAGTAATGTGAGATAGCAGCTATTTCACTGATAGTACAGCACCCTGCAAGCAAGCCTCTGAGGACAAGATAGCAACAAAAGGGACGTTCTCACTTGCAGCATTACAGGGTTCTTGCCAAATAATTCAGATCTAGTATACAAACACAGGGCAAAAGGCCTCTGAGTATGCCCAGAGTCATGCAGAAGTGTTCCGAAGACTTAACAATGCACAGCCAAAGAGCATCAGGTAGTTACTAGAAAGTTTTCCCCTCAAATAGCCTGCCTCACCAGAGTTTAATAAGCATGACACCCTCCCAGAAATGGTATGAAAACAAAGGTCTAAGTATTATTCAATGAAAAAATTATGACACAACAGTTAATATATCATAAATAATCATATTTGTAATTTTGTATGTAAGGTTTTCCTTTTGGCAAATTAGATGAGGTAAGTTAGGTGATTTCAGATATACCATTTGAAGGTTTGAAGATCCATAAATTGCCATTTGATATTAGTTCTGTACCTGTGGTATTTCATAGAGTAATTTCACAGATTTTTGAAGGATTGCATGGTCCTGACATTGTAATGAATGATGATTTATTCTGGATTGTGAATGATACAGAAAAAGAAAACGTATGGAGGTTCCTTAAAAAGATAATTTGAAATCTCTGAATTTTAAAAAGTCTAAAAATCAGTTTAGCAGCCATTACATCTATTAAACATACAGTAAAAAAATATAACTAATTCTAATTCAAATTAAATAAAAGCAACAATTGAAATACTCCATGCACAGTATAGAGTGCATCTACATGACTTTTGTGTTCAGATTAAATTCTTTCTCCATATGTTGAAAGTCAACAGGCCCTCATGGGACCTGCCGGAAAATTACTTCATCTGGTATTAGGCAGACATTTACAATAGCCGTTTTAAAATTATTCAGACTTAACTAATCAGTTGCCTTATCAGTACACCCTCAGAAAAAAAATGCAGGACAGCCTTGGCCACCACAAAGGAATTCTGCTCCAGCCTACAGGTCCATTGCAAAAGGCCCTGAAGTCCACTGCCTTGCTGCTTGTCTGATTGCACCGTCCTTTACCCTTCTGTTCTGACCCAGGCTATCCACCACATGAAGGGCTACCGCTTCAGGAATTTCCCAAGGCACTTACACCTTTCTTCTTGAGTGTTTATGTCAGCTGTATAAGGCAGTATTCAGTTAGGCCCAAATGAGCTCTTCCTGCAGCAGAGACAGCCAGCTGTATTTGCATGTGGATCAGCAAACGGCCAAGAAAATCTGTGTTCAGACTGAAAAAAGAAAAAATAAGAAAGAAAAGAGCCTACTTGTAACTTCATCAGCTTTTCTCTAAGTACAATAGCCACATGAGTAACATAATTATATAAACTAACTGGAAATAATTCCAAAACTTCCCTCCCCCACAAAAAAATATGAAAACATTCTAATATTCCATTATCGTACACATAACGCTGAAACTGTAGAAATGCGTGGCTGAACTTACAGCTACACTTTAAGAAAATACACCTTTTAAAAGCCATATTGACAAACAGCATGCACTTTGTAGGACTTGAAATAGATGGGAATCCAGATCTGTCTCCAGTGTCATGAGAGAGTCTGGTGTCAGAGAAAGCATTGAGTATTGAGTCACTGCTGACTCCAGCATCACCACTGTCACAGAGTCCAGCTAATACCAGCTGAGTTTAACATAACCGAACTGGACTGAGTCATGCTGGTCCTGTGTTGTGAGACAACCAGCCAGATACAACAGGGACAGGATGCAAACACCATAGACTAAGTAAATGAAGCAGTACTGTATTAGATGCTATACTCACCAGTTACATGCTGTTTCAAAGATGAATGTTGGCAGAGATGAATTTAAATAACAAAAAGGGATGTATGTGTGTGTGTGTGTGGCAGGGGAAGGTTGGAAATGTAAGTCTGAATATCAGCTTACTGGTATGGGAATGGATACATTAGCATTGCTATGGATGGGAAGCAAGGCCATGAAGCTGCCAAGAGTTGAGCCTCTAAGCTTGTCCAATGTGAAATAGACATTTCTAGAAGCTAGAGCAGACCCAGCTGTGCTAATTATTCATGCCATTAATAAGTGCTGTTTCTTCTTTCCAACCAACTTGCCTCTTGAGTACTTATTAAACATTGCAATCACTGCTAAACCTGTTTATAGGGAATAGCTTTATCAAAGTGATGAAATTATCAGAGAAAAAATTCAGGAATAGCAAAGAAGCATTGTGGTGAATGACAAGCAGAGACTGTTCCAATAGCTTACAAAATTGGCAAAGCAGTAGTCGGTCCTTCTCTCATGAAGGTCAATTAAAAATTCTAGCTGTACTGTAAACATAATATTCCATATAATAGTGCCACACAATGTCCAAAGTAGTGCCTTAATACAAAATATCAATTTAATTTTCCTCAGGAGATTAGCTCTCCTTTTGCAATGCAAATATTTTCAAGTGTACTAAACACATTCTAGCACCTCAGTATAGGGACCAAACTATTTGCATGCAAAATTACCCAAAGTAGGCAGACTGGCACAAGCTTATGCTTCTGCCATATGTGCTGAAGAATTTGAGCCAGGAAACTAGTAGTATCTGGATACTATTTACAATTTAAATTTAATTTCACATTATTATTCAAAAGATAAAATAAATAAAAAGCTTTCATTAAAATTAATGCTATATGTGATGCTAAGTTTACACCAATGTTATCTGATTACACTTTTCCAGTTAAAAACATGGTCCAGGAAATAAAAAGAATTTTCTCATTATAACTATGGCTTTTTTTTTTTTTTCTCTCAGTGCTTCTACTTTTTAGACACTTTTTTTAAAATCTGAAAGCTGTATCCCTCACATTTCTTTTAGACATTAGTACTTGTGTCACTTCACATTATCTCCTGCATGCTGTGTGTAGCAGGTTGTCACTAAACTTTGCAGTATGGCAGAGTAAAAACCCAATTCTTTTGCCTGGGTAGGGATTCAGGGCCTACCACAGCTTTCATTTTAATTAAGTTTGGAGGAACTCCACGGATTTCAGATGAGCTGCTGCAGTTCTGTATTGACAAAACTGAAAAACAATTAGACCTGCTGCACTTATCAGTGAAATACCAGAATGTGAAAAACCCAACTCTTGTGCTTCAAAAGATCATAGAAACACCATTTTCCAGAAACAGTGATCAGCACAACATAGGATGGGGGATGGACGGAGGGGATTTTGCCTGCCATTCCAGCTGAATTTATACTCTTGCTAGACCTTTGCCTGCAGCACCCGTTGACAAACCAACTGGTAGCAACAGCCACCTTCAGTGCCAGTGCTACGATGGCCTGATGGCACAGGTGTCACCTGCCAAGGGAATCCGGGCTGGTGCAGCTGCGCTGTGCTGCCTACCCTACCTGCTACAAGCAGCAGGGAGAATTTGACTGAAACCAGCTTTGTGCGCACGTGTTAAGTTTTGGAAATGCAAGTCAGATACAATTTATCTGGCTTCAAATACCATCACCCTGAGGAGCTGGATGTTTATTAACATGTTTCCCTTGCCTCAGTGCTAGGTGGTGTCTCTGTAAGTATCTTCAGGTAATATCTATACTTTGCATTTGAATAACTTTTAGTGGGAAGAAATATCTCACCTTTTTGGCTCTTTTACGCTTAGAGGAAATCCAAGGACCTAAAAGTGGTAAGTAAGATCAAAACAAAACAAAATGTAAGGAATATGCCTTCAAAATCAGTTTTGAACTCTAGAAGCAAAATAATTTCCAGATGAAACTGTCCAATTTATTTTTTCTGAACTTGTGTCCATGTTTTACCTTAATTGAGTCTGACAGAGTGGTATGCAGATCTGCAGAGTGACTGGGAAAGGGGAGCTAACAACACGAGGCATTTCTTCCGCTCTGGAGCAGTAGAGATGCCACCAGAGCACCTTCCTCTGCTCATGCTTACCTTCACTGTCACGTCAGTGGAGCCCTTCCTGTGGAAACCTGTTTTCAGTCAAAACAGAACCAGGTCTTCTGTGTATCTCTTTCTATCTGATGTCTAAAAACAAATCTAACATTCACTTGACTCATGGAAGAAAAGTACAAGGAGCTAGCACTTACACTAGTGCCAGCATCCCAAGGTAACAGATTGTCTTCCCAAACAGAAAAGTAAATGAAAATACTAGGTTTTCTTTCTCTCCTAATGAAATCTGAACACAAATGGAAAATTCTTGGCTCATACAAAATTGACATACCTTCTGTGGCCCCTTGGGTATGCCAAACTGAACAAAGATTTTTTTAATTATTATTATTGCTGCTTTTCAAGGTAAAACTGATCAAGTTTGATCTCACCACAACCATGGCATCAAAGTATGCCCATATATTTATTCAATGTATGCTAATATCACTCAAAAATGCTTATTCCCATGCCTCTCTTCTTTTAAAATCGTTACAGTGTGTCACATGCCCAAATCAACAAAAACACGTTTTTAGGTTCGATTCTGTCTTCCTAAAAATTGTCATGTTTGATTTGTTTTCAGTCTCAGAAATGCTGAACAAATGTCTCAGTGCATGAACTCTTCCCTGAGAAGAGTTCGCTGTAAGAGCCAACATTTCTGCTGCACTGACTTTCCAAAAACATCCCACAAAAGTACTCAAAATTTGCGGTTATGTAGAAAGTTTAGTGGAAATTCTCCACGTTACTTGTCTACCCTTGTGTATTAATACCACTGCGTTTTAAACGGTGGTTTGATTTCAAACATTGAATTAATTAAGTGGCAAAGAATAGCCAAGTCAAACCTGCTACCAAAAGGCATGCCAACATCTCCCTCTACTGCCCGCGGTGGGGGAAAGCAGCAGCTGGGCGCTCCTGAAGGGGAAACCGAGGGTTTCATCCCAGGGCACCCTGAAAGCGGCTGCCATCAGCCGTCGACTCTCCAAGTTTCCCAGTTCACTCACTGCGGGAGCAAACCCATTAAATGCAAGCACTTCCCTTTTACATCTTTCATATGAGTCTTTTTGCTAGAACTGTGCATTGCTGAACACCCTGTGTGCATAGTAATGAAGTCTTTGCTGTGTTGCTCACTCTGCCAAAAAAGAATCAATCGCAGGCACATACTAGAAAGTACATCCTTGCACAGTGCAAATCTGAAAGTTGTCTTTCACCAGCATGTCTCTCCTCAGCTGCACAGAAAATTAAATCTCCTTTGAAAAGTCTCTGAGAAACTTTTAGAAGCCTGTCCGGCAACTTTAAAACACAGAGATGGGAATATAAAGTCAACTTCTGCATGCACAAATGGAGGGTAAGTATTCTTGAAAATTAGGAACAGAGTCCATCTGTGGCTGGCTTTTGAACAAACGTGCAAGCAAGATGTGCAAAGTCTCTCTGCCACACACACATCTTGCTAGGACCATCTGTGACAGCAGTGGCTATGGGGTCATAGGTCCCCCTTGCAACCAAAGACAATGACCTCCAGAGCGAGTGATGCCTGATTTCTTGTACGAAGAATGCTGTGTCATTGTAGGAGCTCGAGAGTACCTCCAGAAGGGCTCTCAGCTGTGACATTTCTACTTCTTTTAAGCGTGGGATGAGGCTCAAGTTAGTTTTCAAAGGGTATGACTCCAATAGAAGAGTCATACCCTTTTGTTTCTATCTCTGCGATTAAGTTTTCCTTCTTTATCTAAATCCATGCAAACCTGTCAACTACATCACCCATCTCTGCTTAGAATTGCTATCCTCTGAGCACCTGAAATAACATATGACAGACCTATCCAGTCTCACTCATTTGAAGTGAGCTGTCTCCTCTTACTTTTGGCTTCATTTTCATGCAGCCGTAAAGATTCACGGCATATATCAATGGAAAACGTAATATAACACTCAGAAGTTTTCAAATCTCACTCATACAAATGAGTGTGACTTGACAAGTCTGATGTGATAAAATAATGCAAAGGGTTTTAAAGATTTCACTTAAATGCACAATGAAATGAAACCTTTTTTCTTTCCTTTCTTTTTTCTGCTTTTTTTAAAACTTTAGAAATGAATTCTAAAAAGCTGCATCAAACTAATAGAAAATGGGGAGACTCTTAGTGTAAAGCCTGTCGTTTCTCATCTCAAAGCAAGAGTGCTTTGCAGCCACCCTCACTTACACTGGCAGAGTTTTGCAGGGGGAGATGGAGAGTGGGGGTTAGGTAGGCAATTGCAAAGATATGAAAGACTAAGGAATTGCATACAATGGAGTAGTGGCTTTATCAGAGTAAACCTGCAAAGAAAGAATTATAAATGAACAAATAAACTAGCTGCAGAACACCTTAGCTTGCATGGCTACCACACTGTATATTCAGGGAAGCAGAGGAAACAACAGAAAGAAATAAAATCTGGTAAAAAAGATCACCCATCTGCTTCTTGATGGGTGCTTCAGTTGGTGGATTAGGTTTTCAAGTGTTGGATGATTAGATGCTGTGGTAGTAAGCAACATTTTAAAATGGTTAGATTGATTTGATGGGAAATATCTACACATACTGAAAAAGCAAAGGGTCTACATGTGATGATGAGTCCTAGTCATCACAGGTGCTGCAGACATAAAACAAAAATGTCAAATTTGGGTAGCTAAGCATAGGCTTCTATATTTGTATTTGATACGTAAATAGTTGGGTATGAGTCTTCAGAAGAGCTGGAATCACAGAAGTTCCAGTGAGGCTGGCAGGACCAGAAGGTTCACATCTCATTTGAAAGGCCTTCTTATTTATTTAGACATATGAATCCAGCTTATTCATTTTATGAACCCTGTTTTAAAGGCCAGCCTCAAATGATTTAAATGTAGCAAGATCTAATGAAGAGGACTGCACTTCTTATGACTTACAACTCCCTACTGAAGTGAGACTTGATTGGAAAGACATATATGTACACATCCTGTTTACTTTAGTGGGAACTCCAGCTATAGCAGATGGAAGAAAATACCTCCTAGGTTAGCCTTTCTGCAGCTTCCTCTAAAGCATACATTACTTCCTGCTCTCAAAAAGAAAACATGGGTCTAAATGGACCATTGTTTTAATCCATCATGTGGCAATCCTTGTCTCCTTCTATGCAGAACTAATCTCTGTACTAGAGTTGCTTTTCTTATTGCTGAACTACCTGGGCATTAAGAGTTTTAGATTCTTGCTTGTTTAAAGACACTGAGTCTCACACAGTGCCAAAATACAAGCATGCCATTGTGCTAAATGTGAACAATTCAACACTGCTCAGCATCCTGTACAGCTACTTGCTATTTCATATCTATGACACCAACTGACTTCTGTAATACCTTGCATCTCATTCAGACAGCCAAAATAAGCAGAAGACAGAAGAAAGCCCTACAAAGTGGTGACAGACAAAGCAAAGGAGCCAAAGACAAGACGTCTGGGACTGCTAGGCACAGAGCTCTCTACCAGATAGTGCAACTAGAACTTTGTTTAACTCTTGCTTCAGAAACCAGTAGAGCCAGACTTCATCCCCACCTGAAATTTCTTTAGACTCCCACAGTCCTTACAGCTAGGAGGGACCTTGAGAGTCTACAGTCCAACCTCCTGCTCCAAGCAGGAGGTCATCACTGAATTCAGGTCAGGTTGCTTAGGACATTGTCCAACTGGGTCTTGAAAACCTCCAATTATGGAGATGGCACAACCTCTCTGGGCAATCTGTTCTACTGCTTAATTATCCTTACAGTAATTTTTTTTCCTAATATCCAGTGAGAACCTCCCCTATTTCTGTTGATGACCATTGTGTCTCATCCTTCACCTGAACACCTTAGAAAACAGCGGGGCTACTTCTCCTCAGTGTCCTCCCTTTGGTGCCTGGGCTGCTGTTGGGTGCTTCTGATGCTGTCCCTTCTCCTGTCTGAACCAGCCCCAGTTCTGCAGCCTCTCCTTGCAGGGCAAGGGCTCTAGCCTCACCATCTTGATTGCCACCTCTGACCTTGCTTGTAGTTCTTTGGATCTTCTTTCTTGCCCTTTTTGAAGATGACTGCAACATTTTACTTTCTTCTGTCATCAGGAGATTTTCCCAGAAACTTTCAAAGATCAAGCATCCTTAGAAGCTTCCTACCACGTCCCAAGGACTCACAGGGGACAAGAGTTCTCAAGAATGATAGAATCATTTAGGTTGGAAAAGACCTTTAAGATCATGAAGTCCAGCCATTAACCTGACACTACCCAAGTCCACCACTAAACCATGTCCCTAAGCACCATGTCTACACATCTTTTAAATACCTCCAGGGATGGGGACTCAACCACTTCCCTGGGCAGCCTGTTCCAATGCTTGACAAACCTTTCGGTGAAGAAATTTTTCCTAATATCCAGGCTAAACCTCCCCTGGTGCAACTTGCGGCCATTTCCTCTTGTCCTTTCACTTGTTACTTGGGAGAGGAGACCAACACCCACCTCCCTACAACCTCCTTTCAGGTAGTCGTAGAGAGCAATAAGGTCTCCCCTCAGCCTCCTCTTCTCCAGGCTAAACAACGCCATTCTGTCAGATGCTCCTCATAGGACTTGTGCTCTAGACCCTTCATGAGCTTCGTTGCTCTTCTTTGGACACTCTCCAGCACCTCAATGTCTTTCTTGTAGTGAGGAGTCCAAAACTGAACACAGGATTCAAGGTGCGGCCTACTGGAGGTTGTAGCGAGGTCGGGGTCAGTCTCCTCTCCCAAGTAACAAGTGATAAGATGAGAGGAAATGACCTCAAGTTGCACCAGGGGAAGTTTAGATTGGATATTAGGAAAAATTTCTTCACTGAAAGGTTTGTCAAGCATTGGAAGAGGCTTCCCAGGGAAGTGGTTGAGTCCCCATCCCTGGAGGTATTTAAAAGATGTGTAGATGTGGTGCTTAGGGACATGGTTTAGTGGTGGACTTGGCAGCGCTAGGTTAACAGTTGGGCTTGATGATCTTAAAGGTCTTCTCCAACCTAAACGATTCTGTGATTCTATGATTTGCCCCTTTTCTTGACTGCAGTTGCAGTAGTTTCCCAATGGTTTCATCATTCAGGCAAAGCCTTGCCTTGAATCAGCAGCAGTTGTCACTGCCATCTGGCATTGGAGTTGTTTTTCATATACTGCTATGTTATTTACAATAAATGCATAATACTCACAATATTAAAAATATGTCAGCCTTTCCTTTTTGTATGACTAGTCCATGAGTTGCTTATCTTTCTTTGCATGTGCTTCAAGATCTGGTTGGGTGTTTCTCTGAAATTGCTTTTGTGTCTGGGCTATGTTCCAGATTTAATGCCATGCTCCCTGAGGGAGTAGTGGAGAGAAAAGTATTTTTCCCTTGGTAGCAGTGCATTTCTAGTAGATATAAAACATACCTGTGTGCCTTGAATCTGTGTTGAATATGGGGGTAACTATTAACAGGGAAGATTTTACTGAAAGGAACTCTTGCAGACGCTTGCACAAATGGGAACTTCTGGGCTTGCCACAGTTACAATGGATAAGAGGAGGAGGACTTTCCCATGTGTGATAATTGTAAACACTGATGGGAAAATAAAAAAATGTCAAGAACTAGCTCTGAGCCCATCAGAGCACACTTGTATGAGTACAGGTGAATCTGGAAGGAGAGGAGGTAAAACAGCCCCATGTGAGTAATTTACAAGGTGCTGTACCTTTCAGTCTTTGGAAAATGCTCAAAACACAGCCTCAAGTTTCATGGGAAATGAGATTGTTAATCTAATTCTGAACCAACCTCCATGTGAATAATAGCCAACTCACCAGCTATCACCCTCGATCAGCAGTCTGTACTAAAAGACCCCAGGAGACATCCATACAGTTTGAAGACTGACTTGATATATTCAGTGAAGGATGATTTTCCACACGTGTGTATGTGTTTGTATGTGTGTTTTGAGGAATTTGTTCTCATAAGCTACTTTGTGCAATATTAAGTTTTATTCTTTAAGATGTTCATCTTCATTTAATTGAAATAAGAAATTGCAGAGAACAGGTATGATTTTTTTTGTTGTTGGTGGGTTTTTTTTGTTCCAGTCGTTCATTCTGTATAATTTCCACACTTTCATTTTTGGATATGGCATCTTATGCTCTTTGTGAACTGAAAGAGGACATACTCATATGACTGCTAGATATTTTTTCTTGTTTAGTGCAACATACCTTTTCATGGCATATGCTCTCAACTCCCTTTCTTCCTTTAGCAGAATTAAGTGACATTTCTTTACCATGAGGAATAAATCCCCTAACAGCTCCTGTTCCTCACCTATCTACATCAAGTGGATTTTTATTGTACTCCTTTCTATTGACTACATTACTGCTGTTTCCCATTAAGCTGAAATTTCATCACATTTTTACAAGTTCTTTCCTCAAGCTTACTGCTACAAAGACTTAAACTAATTCATCCTAGTTCTCCTTTTTGTAGTTTCTTTTCAGATGTATGTCTTTTCTGAAGGCCTATGAGCAGCTTGTAGGTACAAGTGCAGGGTAGCTTTGATATGAAAGCCAATTCCTCTCAAGTACTGTAGTACTGACCCTAAAAATGAATGTTTTCTGACTTCCTTTTCAGAAGCTTTACCAATCCTGAGCATACCTCCTTCTTCTTCTGTAGCTCCTTTCTTCTAGTACTTTAAAAGCCTTTGCATATTGTGCCTGATCTTTCATTTACTAGACTCTGTCTATTCCTGATTTTTAATGAATGCAGACTGAATGTTATTTTTTTCTGTTTTAGTACAGTTCTTCTAGCTCTGCTCATTTTGGAGTCTTATAGTATATTCGATTGTAGTGGGTAAAAATAAGGCACACTAAGGTTTGCAGTTTACCTACAAAATGAGATGAACAAGTATTATTACATCAATGAGGGAAGAGATGCTGAAGACAAGTTTAGCTGTATATGGAATAAAATCCATATAGTCTGATGCACAGAACAGTGATATGTTTACATAACTAATTTTGTTTCAGTTGCTGTAAGTGTATTTCCAGTCCCTGGAATCGCAGGTGTTGATCTTGACTCTCACTATAGCTCAAAGAATAAACTGTAATTAATATATGGCTTTGACTGGAGCTCCATTGTTGTTTGAACAAAATTGGAACAACTTAATAGCTACAGGTGGATAAACAACAAGCATACCACTGCAAGGACAGACTTAGGCTTAACTGAGTAGTCTTCTGCTGCTCTGTGAGCACAGGTTGGCTTGTAGGATTTTCTGCTGAGCAGAAGAGGCAGCCTGAGACTAATTCAGCCTGGGGACCCTGATGGCCCATAGGCAGCTCAATGGCATTAAATCAACTTTGCTCCGATTCCCCCTAAGCTTTATTTGTTCTGTTCTTCATGCTGCAGAGGTGCAGCTCAAAAGCTAACCAGCAGTATTTTACAACACCAAGTAACCTGTCAAAACTTCCCAAGGTTGTTTCTTCTCTGACCTTTCATCTTTACTACACACCTCCTGACTGCACCATTGTCCATGTTTCACTGGTTCTTTGCTCTTTTTATTCTAAGTTGAACTTTTAAATTTGAATATGATAAACAAAACATTCTATCTGTCCCCTCAGCTTAGTAAAAATGATTTAAACAATATTAAAGCCCAGTCATGGTCAGGTGAGTGGGCAGTTACATGGTATGTCTTTTGGTTTTAAGCTTTAGGCTTTTTAGGCGTTCAGGCAGATGCAGTAGGTTAACACATATGCAGTCTGGAAAAATACTGTTAGGGCGTTGTTTTCTAAAAAGGTTAGAGACAGTATTTATTGTTAGAGTAAATACTAATAAAGATATGAATGAAGGAAAAGGAATATTACTAAATAAAGAAAAGAGATGGAATAAAGAGTTCCCTTGGTCCTGGAAAGCACTACTGAAGACTTGAATCATGTTTACTTGGCTTATGAGCTCTGTCCTGAGCTATGTGGAGAAAAGCAGGCATCAGAAATACTAATTCTGATTAAAAGTTTGTTCTGCTGGAATTTTCCTTCCTCATGTTGGGATTGAAATATAAAATGACCAGGGAAACAATCAGATCCCAGTCCCTTTTTCAATTGCTCCAGAAACTGAATTTACCTACTTAGAAGTGGGAGCCTACATCTCTCCTCCTAACCCCTTCCCAAAGCCTCATATCATGGAAGGGTGTAAGGCTGGGTTATGCAGGAGTCGTACCCCCTCCTTCAGGCTGTGTACAGAGGAATGGGATTTAGATCTGCTCATAGAGGATACCTGCATGCTCTTGCCCTGCTGGATTCCCAATGCTGCTCCCATCAGCTCATCTCACAGATACCAGCAGTGGCTCTGCTCAGCTGTTCACCTTGGAAGAGACTTCCCCGTGAACAGCCAGGTTGGCAGAGCACCCAGAGCACCACCCGCATCCAGCACCAGCAATTAGAAGAGTCAGACCTATGTCCCTGCCTCTGGCAAGGCTTGAGTGTTGGGATGGTTTTGTGGCATCACAGTGTGGAGTCCCTTCCCCTCCTCCCGCAAAACATGAGACACCTTGGAAGCCAGATGTGTGGTGCAACTCTGCTGGAGCCCATGTTGCGAGGGTTCCTGGGGCTAGGATGTGCCTTCTAATATGAAAACAGATGAATTATGTGTTGCCATCCTGTTGCTCCGCAAAACCACCACCCAGCTCAGCATGGCTGGCAGGCTTGTTTCTCTAGAATTAGTGAGGTTAATTTTTGGCTTGGAGGTACAGTGTGAAGAAATTGATCCTTCTGCTGTGTCCTGTGGATGTAGGGGGAAGCTGCTATCCTTTGTCCCTTCCCCAGGCTCTGGCACTTTAACAATAACACAGATGTTAAGAGGCTTGTTTGTTCTTTTGTTGGTGCTGCAGTTGCTGTTGCTGTTGTTTGAAGACTCTCACTTGCCAGTGCAAATCTCGTCACTTCTTTCCTCTTCAGCATCCCCCTTCCTCTACCTCCACCCACCCCAATTTCTCCTCCATCTCTTTCTCCATCCTTTTTGGTGATGTCACTGGGCTGGACTGGTCACCCACTCCCTGCCACCCCTACAGAAACTCTGCTCAAAGTGAGACTTTGCTGCAGTAATCTAATCTGGAGTATGCTATTTGATTTCAGCAGCTCAATTGGATCAGCCGCCTGCAGAACTACACACTCTCCTGCCAGCTTGGCAGAGCAGAGCTTAACCATTTCCCTTCAAGGCCAGGTATGGTACGCACGGGATATAGTTCCACATTAATTGACTCAGAGTTGAAAGAAATGGCAGGAGCCCATGGAAAATATCCCATAGACTTCAGTAAGGTTAAATTAAATGAGAACTATTGATATCATCAGGTTTTTATACTTCTTTCTCCAGGCTGAAGATTTTTAATGGCAGAGAAGAAGAACAAATTACATTTTGTCCCCTAGTAGCAGAAAAGAGGTCACCTCCAGACTGTGTCCCCAGGTCTCTCACCACTCTCCTCCTTTGGCCTAGAATTACAAGTCTCCTCTTTCTGCTTGAACACACATTAACTACAGCATTCAGGAGAGACCATTTCTATAATTATTCTGTCGCTACCACACAGAATTATTTGATGTAAGACATAATTATCCATCAGATTGAAAAGGCTGGTTTAGAAGCACCCACCCCAACCTCGCACATTCAGTTTGACAGGACTTTTTCCCAAGAGATCAGCCAGCATCTGCGTGCTTGCAGGGTACTCCAATGTTCATGGTGCCTGGTGAGCCTGGGTTCATACCTCAAGCTAAAATAAATTGAAGAAAGCTTTTAAAATTATTGCGCAGCTCATAAAATGCAGCACTTGCTTCTCACTCCATGCCAGCTCTTTTGGTTCCACTCGTAAGTTCCTTCAGTGGCAGAACTCACAGACAGCTCTGCTTTTAAATTGCACTAGGTGCGGTCCGTAGGCTGTCAGCTGCCCTGGGAGGCAGTGTGCTGCTAAATATTTAATGTTTTCTTTTCTCTTCTTTTTTTTTTTTTTTTTTTTTTTTTTTCCTTAGGGGACAAATTTCTTACTCTTTCTCTTCTGGCTTCTTCACTGAGATGTAGTCCTCAGAGTCTGACAATCTGTCAACAGCTTCTTAAAGTATTTAGGGTGGGGGTGGGAGTGGAAAACTTGTTCAAGTTCATGACCACTTTTTCTTGGAACTGATCATCTGGGTTCCTCTCACCCACTTCAAAACTAGTTTCAATTTTAAGACTTGTTAGGTAAAGCACTATGCACAATGCTATGGATAAAATAATTCTTCCAAAACCTATCCTGGCAAAACTGTGTACCCCATGTTCATCAGATGGTTTATTTAACACAGTTAATTTTCCTTTAGAATTCCTGCTTCATCCTCCCCTTGTTTTTTATCTCACAGGTTTGCATATGTACATGTTCTCTCTGTTGTGTAGACGAACATCTTTAAAGATTAGATTGTTTTTTTTTTCTTTCTCATTATCAAGAAACTCCAAAATGCTGAATTTTGTGTCCAACTTTAAAACTGATGATGTCAGACCAAGTTCAAATTGAGCAATATGTGTGAGCATGTGAGACTTAAAAGGATGATTTGCCAGCTCATGACCATTGATGCTGTGTTTTAGAGACTTATACTTGAAATCTGGCCAAAGAAAACAACTTTATGAGCTTTTATTACTGTCTGTTCCTAAAGGAAGAATGATAGCTCCACTGATACTACCTCTAAGCCGTTCTACTCACCTTTACTTTACTCATTGCTGCCACAGGTTTTATGTTGTGAAAACAGATGAAGCATAGGTGACATTTGCCTTTCAAATATAGAGTAGTTCAGACCAATAAATTCCAGTTGAAAGAAGGATTTTCTTGAAAATGCAGAAGTCTGTTTACATGTAACAGCTTTGGTGCTTCAATAGCTATTAGTTTTTCACACTATGATATGCAATATTTGTTCTGAACAGCATGTAGAAAATAGGCATATTCCTGACCCACTACTGGGTAGCAACAGAGCTCTGCATTATGCATGCTTAATAAGTGCTTTTTGATAAATAAAGAGAAGCCAAATCCATGGAGCGTCATTCCCAACCCTGCCTACATTATTCTCATTCTTTCATAAATTCATGGAACTATATAGAATTCAGTTATCTAAACCTGCGGAGGTTACATGAAAATGAACCAAATCTCATCACCCCAAGAGAAGATACAAATTTATAAAGCCTTTTTTTTTTTTTTTCCCCAGAAATATCTAAGCAGATCTCAAAATAATACATGCACCTTTTGTGAAAATGTCTGTATTGCAAGGAGCTTCTGAAAAAATGTCTGTATTGCAAGGCGCTCCTGGCAGGCGATGAGGTGAAGAGTCTGGGCACTTAG
The DNA here is from genome assembly GCF_965183815.1 of Platalea leucorodia. NCBI lineage: Eukaryota > Metazoa > Chordata > Aves > Pelecaniformes > Threskiornithidae > Platalea > Platalea leucorodia. The sequence continues at coordinate 35,315,674 of NC_138858.1, read as the reverse complement.
GCTTCTGACAGTCATGCTGCAAGGTGGAAGCCTGGGCACTGGGGCTCCTACACGGCTCACATGTTGTGAAGGCAGGACGCTGAGAGTCGCTGCTCAGGGGCTCCTTGGTGCCCCTGAGGGCTCCTGGGCAGCTGGTTCCTCTCAGGGCAGAAAGGTTAGAGGATGCCATGGCTGAACCAAGGACTTTGCTGCTTAGTCTGCCAGCTCCATTTTCTTCCAGAACAAAACATTTGCATTGTTTCAAAATGACTTTTCTGCCTAGATGTTTTCCTTTGCAGGACATATCAAAGTTTCTACTCTGTGCTCCAAAACATAATGCTTTTTCAGGATGTTGAAGTTTCAGAATGGAAATGAAGATTTCTGGGCAGCGACACATAACTAGTGCCTTTGCAATGCTGTTGGCAGGGAAGTCATGGAACGAAGTTACAAAGATCAAGTTTGAGGGGCAAAGAAAGAGCAAGGAAGATTTCTTAATGGTATCGGTGCTGTGCATATTTGTGAATACATGAAGGGTTTATTCTTTCAGTCTATGAAATCGACACCATCCTTGTATATTTAGTTCAACTCAACTTCATGCCCACCCCTCTTCTTCAGAAATTATTCAGGAATTGCACAAAATGTTAAAGTTCAATGTTAGTCAGAGAATAAGACAGTTCAAAGTCAAGCATATGGGGATGGGTTGGGAGTGCAAATACCCAAGGAATCACAGTCATGCTTTTTGGGGTTTAGCTTTCAGGAAGGTGTATGGTGACTCTCCCTAGTTGGAGTGGCCCAGATTTTAGCTGCCTCCCACCTGGGACCCACGTTGCTGAGCCCTGACACCAAGTCTCACCCCCTCTTCTCTGATTTTACAAGACTGATGTTGGCCCTCAGGTTTCCAGTCACATACTGTAGTTTCAGCCTCCTTGCCTGCCTGCACATCTTCTTTCTCATGAGTGTATTCTGTAAAAGAACCTGCCTTGCTCCCTGCTGCGGAGACAATCATTGCTCCTTGCTTTTTTTCTCCTTCTAGAAACCTCCGTCATCTGCAATGCAGCCCATTCTGCTGGAACCGTCTGCTCCTTGCAAATGGATGAAGCGAAGATTTATTATCATCAGAACACGTGGAAATTAGAAAATGGACTAATGGAAACCATTAATGTCCTCCTCTCAACAATCAGATGAATAGTAGATCAATGCAGTATATTAATAGATTGGAAATGATTTAAGATGATATAAACGTTAAGTTCCAGATATTAGATGGGAAGGAAGCAAGCAAGACAAGGACAGCGCTCTATTATATCTATGAAAAATATAAAATACCATCTTTTAAGACACATTTCCTGTCCAGCATTTTGATATCTTTGAAGAGATAATATTGAAAAACTGCTCTGTATCTTTCCATAATACCACCTGACTTTGATAGGAAACAGTGTACCTCCTTACAAAGCAAATCTTATTGCAAGCCTGTAACAATAATAAATCCTTTGTCATATATTCTACAGGTAAAATAATAATAGTCATAGTTTGCAGGCAATAATTGTTACCTTTTTAATATCAATGGCTCTTTTGTTTGCAGTGTGTGCATAACATTGTAAAAAGGGATGATTAGATATGATTGATATAACAGTTGCAGTACCCACACACATTCTACATAAACCTCAAAGGAAAACCTCAAAGAAGGGAAAAAAAGAATTCTAAAGGAAAATTACTGCAAAAGTACTTTATGCTAACCTGGCATCAAGCATAAAAATAAAATAATGTCTGTAAGTGAATGATTCTTAAGCTTTAGGGACTAATTAAGTTTTTAATGTGGTCACATTCTTTGGAAAATATTAGAAGCCTTACGATTCAAGAAACTTTGCTTCTCAAATAAAACTTTGCGGAGGTCAGTCCATTCACATCTTCAGGACTCAGTTTTAATCAAAATTCCTCAATAAATTCCTGTTGAATTGCTTTGTGTCGTAACCTGTGGGAGCATTTACAAATGCAGATGATGATTTGAACTGCCACAAATCCCACAAATGAGAGGTCAGAAAGGCTACATCATGGCAGTTCAGTGAAGAAATGAAAACAAACCGTAAATTATCCCCACCAGAAGGACAGCATGTTCAGCAAGACGTCACAGGTTTTGTTTTTCAATTGCTAACAGCCCTCTGACACCCTATCACAGTGCTTGGTTTTAATGTCTTGTAATAGGTCACTGTGTTCAGGAAAGTTCAGGACTCACACATACATATTTAACATGCTATGCTATAGCTGGGTAACTGGGGAAGTACTAATTGGTTTTAATGGTTTGAATACATTGAAATATGTTGCTGAATTTTTTTTTTAAGTTGTAACTAGTAGAGAAAAATGTGAATATTGCCAGTTCACTTAATTTGAATGGGGTGTTGACAAAGTGGTCAAAACTGTCTTGTCTGCGGGTATTCTTAGTGGATGCAGAAAAAAATAAAGCTAGTGAATTTTAGAAGCTGTTTCTTGTTCGTTGGGGAGTTTATAGAAAAATACAGTGGGGGAGGACCCTGTCTAGAGGATTGAATGTCACACCATTATGATGGGTATGAATTTATTTCATAGTAAGGTTGGGTGCTATAAGTGCTTCCATTGCTGTTAAATTATACTTCAGTATAGCTAAGTGTGCCATTAAAATCATGTATTACTGACACAGGCAATATTTATTTAATTTAATTTTATGGCACATATTTCAAGCAGGACAAGAAGAAATATCGCCTGACCTTCCCCATGGCCAGGAAGTTTATTAGCACAGTCAAACTGACTCAGAATCAAGAATTGTACCAATTAACACCAAAACCGCTGGCATTGTGGGACCTTTTATATTAAGAGAGGGTAGACAGAGGACAGAAAAGTTATGGAGTTCTTTCTGTCCATGGAAAGGGTGGTGACATTAAGAACAGAGGGTAGAACTCAAAAGCTGCCACAGAGATCCTGGAATATGTGGGTTCTGGTGTGTCTCTACAAAATGAGACGGTGGTCACTGTCAAGTTGCTGTCAGATACCACTGAAGCCATCATTAGCCAGTCCGTGCTTGCAGGCTGCCTTACAGGGGAATACAAGACGTGAATAATTTGAGTAAAGAAAAAGACTCTTACAGCTGAGGGCGGTTTCTCCAGTGGAGGTTGGGGTATACTGGCTGAGCAGGGCTGGGATAACTTGCAGTGCTGCCTGTGCTTGTAGCTGTTCCCTGAACAGAGGACTTCAGTTTCCAGGGCTGTCAAAATGCCATTTTTGGCAGTGGTTAAAAAAGAAAAGGCAAAGTGGATCATTGAATATAATCACAGAGGAATGGAGAGCTGAAGTTATTCTGGAAACAAAATGAGCACAGCGAGACCTTGCTAGGAAATGCTGCTGTGTGCAGCTTTGACGGCAAGGAGAAAATGGTGCTGAACTGCTAATACATGCTGAAGGACACGCTGAATGCTGCGATATGTGCTGTAAGATAGATCTGTGACGATTACATGTGACCATAAGGCAGCACTGGCTTCTTGCTGTCAGACTCAGATGTCTTAATGTGTTTTATGCATGTTTGTTGGCTTTTTAAAAAATGTAATAAATGGTTAATTTCAAAAAATAAAGTAAGATTATCCATCCCTGACCTGAATACCATAGGCAAAAATAAGAGATGAAGGAATATTACTGGGGGAAATGAGATCCAGAAGGAAAAAGTATGGACTAGTGCCAGTAACTCTCATATAAGAACCAATTTAAAATCTGGAGGTTAAAAAGGACCAGCCTACCAGCAATTCAGTCAGAATTCATGTTACACTCATGTAAGTTTTGGGCTTAAATTGTGAAGAAAAGACTTGTTGACACAGGTTAGAGGAAGTGAAATAACAGTGTTGATTGCGTTTCACATCTTTAGTTAGGCATGTGAGAACAGATCTGTAAAGGTATGCAGGTACCTAAGGAATCTGATAAGGGCCTTAAACCCCTCCAAAACTCACAAGGGCCAAACCCATACAAATTAATTAGATGCTGACACCCACTTAAGCTCCTTTAATTTTACTGGAGATGGGTGCCTAAATATTTCCGAGGATCTGGGGCTACATGTCTATTTGCATCTGTGGCTGCCTAAACAACTTGGAAAACCTGGCCTCCAATGGCTAATTTCTGCATGCACATACCAATTTGCAGCCCCAGATCCTACTCACATCTCTGGAATTAATTTGCTTTCTGCAAGCGAAGAACTTCTCCACGTGACTGTTTGCTCCCTTTGCATGATACTGGAGCTAACCTGCCTCTCTGAATTATTTCTTCATGTGCTTCCCCTCCCCTCCCTTCATGCTTCTGCCCCATGGGGATGAAGGAGGGAGCAGTGTGCAGTGCTGGTTGTTTGCAGTGCCTTGTCCACAGCAGAGGACACATTCTGTTCCCGCATCCCAGGCTGCACTGTGCTCTCAGGAGTAGCAGGGTGCTTTTGAAGCAAAATGTCCTGGGAAAAGGGGCAGGCAGGGTCCTCGCAGAGCTTGACTGATACTGGGGCTGGCCCCTAGGCTCTTGCTGCTGGAGGGAGACAGAAGAGGTAAGTTTCCCTCCGCCTCTTCAGGTGCTTCCATGGTAAAGGACAATCTGAATCCTTGCACTGAATCCTTGAACAACTTTTCCTAAAATTGTGAGCTGAAGATCACAAAACAAGACACAGCAATATGGGGCACTTAATCCAAATGAATAGCACAGTGCTCAGCAGTCACAGCTTCAGATGACTTAGTGCAAAAAAAAGGGGCTTTTATGTTAAGAGAATGAAGGATTCTTTCAGCCATATTTCTATGATTTACACTATCAAAATATCAACAAAATGTGTCCTCTTGTTCCTTTGATGTATAATGTGTTTCTGAGGTTTACCATGCTCATACCAGAGAACCTCATTAAAAACAAGAAAAAGCAGCCAAATTAAACTCATTATTAGCTCCACATTTTTTCTCATACATGTGTGTCTATGTGTTTAGGTATGCATAAGTGCATGCATACACCATGTGTATAGTTCTGTGCATTTTCCATACTAGCAGAAAGAACTGGATTTCTCTAAATGCTGCTAAGGTGTGTAAGTTATTTGCTTCCTAGATATGACCAAATGGGTAAAAAGGTGCCAATTTGGAGAAGTCCAATAGCTGTGAATTCAGTAAGACTTCCGAAAATCAGCTGTGAACTTCTGAAAATACTGTAGACTGAGGATCATAATTTTTTCACACCTATGCTCAGTCTTTACATCAAGGGCTGGTGTAAGGTCACCTTTTGCTCCTGCAAGCTGAACACCTTTGGGTAAGTTGAACGCCCCACTTCCCCATAAGCTCCATCAGACACTGCGAAAGGCCAGTCTACCACCTGTTGAACATTTCGTGTGCCTCTCCTCACTCTCTGTGTATCTTACACTTTCAAAGCTGATGCTAAGGCTTCCGGTGCTCCAGGCAAATCATCAAATATCTGTTCTCACCACAGGCACCCAGATAAAAATAGTCACGGATTGCTTTGCTGCTCCTCCTGTTTTGCTGCCCTGGAGATACAACAGTTCCTGCAGATTCAGAAGTAATTTTGTTCTAGGCTGTGTTTAAACACAGTTTTTTGTTTGAGCAGAACAATGAAAAGAGGAGTTAGAATAAAAATGAAGATAGTTTGAAAACTGTAATGAAGACCTAGACAGTGACATAATGCCTTAAGGAGTTGGACACAAGCACCTTGAGGAGCTGGCTGCACATTCTGTTCTAAGTCAAGGCCACTTTTGCTTGTCTCATCACCCTGAAAGCAAGTTGCTTTTATGTAACAATTTATCCTGCCTTACTGAATACTGCTGCAGCTTTATTTTCCAGTTATCCCCCTGCCACTGGGCAGACCCTGTAAAGTGCTGGCTGCTCACTCACTGAGGTAGGGTATTTCTGCTCTGTTGTATTAGATCACTTGCTAGGTCAGGTGCCATGAAATGCTTGCAGATTGCAGAGCTTAGCACTGAGCAGATAACACTGTTGGAAAAAAAGTAAGTAAAAGTCCTGTTTTCTTGCCCTACTCCTAGATCCTAGATCCCACTAGGCATTAAAAACACCCTAAAATCAAGCAGCTGCCTGTTTTAGCTCAGGCCCTTGAGTACCAAAACTGATGTTTTAAAAACTGTTATCTATATCAGCTGTCATTGACAGAGGTTGAGAGGAAAGTAGGCAGACTGTGATTTACAGTGAAACCACCATTTCTTCCAATACCGGAAAGAGATGTTGAGAGAGATATCATCTGGCTAATTTCTTAGCTTCCAAAAATTATAAATATATTGCTAAGTACAGTATGGATGCAGATCCTGAGATTTATTAAGTTAAACAACGGAGCCATGCTATTTGCTTACTATGTGGATCTGTGGACAGTCCTATTCCTCTAATTATGAATCTGCTCAGCAGGAGGCAGCTGTTGGCATTGTCTTACCTGCAAGTCTCAAACTGTGTGGGCTTTTTTGGTGCATGCTGGGACAGTACAGCTGGTATACAACAGATGGCACGAGGGAGTCCCTAGTCAGAGCATGCATATGTGCTCAGCCCCAAAGTCAAATCTGTGTTGTTATAAACCAGGGAGTTGCCAGGCAGAGCCCATGAACGTGTCCACAAGGTGCCAAGAGAAACTAGAGTAGAGCTACTGAATAAGTTTGCCATTTTTGCCGTGGCCTAAGGGATGTTGTAGTTTAATGGGCTGTGCTGGCTCATTAGAAGTTCGCTTTCAGTTTTGCCATTGTTCATTGTAGCTAAAGGTATCAAAAGAATTAAGCACTGAGGGACAACACAGTGGGCAGCTCTTAGCTTTTGGCTGTTTTACAACATCCGGGAGAGAACCTCAGGAGGAAGATGAAGGGTGGGAATGAAGTTTGGAACATACCATGCAGACAAGGTAATTTGCCTTGCTTGCAAAGAACTGCCTAAATACAGGTATTTCCTGTGCAAAGAGAACCAAAGAAAAAGACATTCAAAATTTAAAATGTACTTAAGCACAGAAACTAAGGTGACTGTATGTAACCGGGAAGCAGGTGCTGGTTTTAAGCAAACCTCAGGGCTTGTTTAATAAAAGAACATCTGGTCTTTAAAAGTCAGCGCAGGTGTTTGCATTTTAATTGCACAAATCTATCCTGCTGCCCCATGTTATGCCCTGGAAAAGTCAGAAGTCAACTCTGAGATAGCTGTACTATTAACACAGGTGTTGATAATTGATCACATGTTGGTCATGAAATACCGAGTTTAGAGCTATGGCATTGCCTCTGTTTTCTCTTGTGGTTCCTTGTCATATTTCATTTCAGAAAGATACTCTTGTTAATTAATGTTCTACAGTTTTATGGGTTCCTTTGACTTCATAAGATGGGCCAGGGTTTTATCCTAGCATAGCAATATCTGCTGTGATCATCATTTTATTCCAAGACTTGGCTAAATGATTGTCATTGATTTTTACAGATGTTTTGAAAATTCTTTGGCTGTGTTTTGATCATTTTATGGGCTAAGCTGCAAAATATGAGAGAAGCACAAAAACTTCTTTAAGTGCAAAATTTTGTGTTAGTAAGACAGCATGTTGGGAAATCATAGATGAGAGGAGTTATCATTTATGTGCTGAAGATTATTAAACGGTCCTGAAAAATAATGAAATATAGATACATTAAATAAAATTCAGTGATGAGCAGTGAGGCTAATAATGGAAATAAACTGGCTTGGTTTAAGATAAAAATATCCACTAAACCTATCTGAACCATTCCTAGGTACCTGGGAAGGAAAAGTGTCCATCTACAGGATTGTTTGGACAAGAACAAAGCAGGTATTAGTGGGGAATATGGGAAACCAAACATCCGAAGACTAGAAATTAAAGGAAAGATTGGTAGCTGTTGTAGTCAGAAAGATACCTGCATGCTTGCAAAGACTCTTAACCTAAGATACTAGGATGAGATTCAGAAAAAAAAAAAAAAAAAAAAAAAAAAGAAAAAATAGGCAGTTTATGGATTAAAAAAACCCACAGCAGTGAGGTGTGGATTTTCTATGGTTGTTTTAGTAAGGTGACTTGAGAGCCAGGAGTTTTAAATGATGATCTGCAAAGTTAGGATCTCAATGTTAGTCTGCACTTTGCAAGTTTGAAGTGTTTATTTTGCTTTCGAGGTTTTGGTTTTTTGGGCGGGTTTGGGCCTTTTTTTCTTTAACTTCCAGCTCCTGAGCTGGAGTTCTGATTTCAGCGTATTTCTCAAAGTATCCTGTGCAGGTGGCATGCTTGGAATGGAGCCGGTTTAATAACTCAGGGATTTAAGCCAGATTTAGTTGAGATAAAAATAAGGATAAATTAAGCTGGTTATATTTCCTTCCTGCCTTATCTATGTGACACTTCACTACAGCTAAAATTATGGAGGAATGAGACATTTCAGATGAGAATAAAGCAGCCAAAAGGTATAAACATTAGCGAGCAGGGAGCAATTTTATTTTAAAAAACCTTCCCTTTTCAAACCTGTCCTCCCTGCTGAGAAGGACGGCAAGGTGAAAGAAAGGTTTCCCACTAAATTTAGAGATGGCAGAATGAGCCTGGAATAGTAAAAAAATGCTTCTCGCAGGATTGAAAGTCAGCCACTAAATGCATGAAACTAAGAGGGAGTATGACAAAATCAGACGATGTCTGAAGACAAAGAAATACATTTTATGTCTGGGAGAGGACAGGGGGCAGGATAAGGAGCTCTATTTACATCAGAAGTTTCATGCATCTGGAGAATGCCTGACAGGCACAGAGCACAAAAAAGGACTGTTTTAGCCATGGGGACCTCATTGTGAGGCTTTGAAAGCATGGCAGGCTTTTGGAAAAGGGCGGAAGCCTAAGTCAGAACCAAATTTAGGTTATTCAGCACAGTTATCATCCCAGTGACAAATGTGAGAACCAAGCAAGCACAAATACAATGGAAGGTATTTAAATTTGGATGGGTTTGAAAACAAATGCTTGATGAGGTTCATAAATGTCAAATGAACAGATGGAGCTGAGAATGAAACCAGCAGGGAGATAAGGCAGAGATTGCTGCTAGCAGGGGTGGAAAACAGGAAACTCCAGTCGGTGGGCTACGGGGTGAGGATGAGGGACCGGGGACTGCCAAGATAAGAGCTGAGACAAAGGCAGATACGGATGGTCCTCAGGCTGCAAGGAAGAGGAGAGGTCAGCATAATCAATTACGGGAAGAAAAACGCTTGCTTGCAAAGCCTGGAACCAGAGAGAGGGGTCGGGAGCGGGGCAGGCAAGGGAATCTGCTCAGAGCCAGGGCACAGTTGAGTTTCCCTACAGATCGGTTTGGCAGTCTGCTTGCAGGACCATGTCCTGGCACCACCAGGTTTTGTCACTGGCTTGGGGAGGTCCCTATGTCCCCGGCAGGATACTCCTGCCTTACACACAACTGTTGCTGTGCAGTGCGTTTCTATACGGCCATGCTCTGCGGGCACCTGGAAGACAAGGACGCTCTTGCTGAGCTGTGCCTGCATCTGGGGCCTCATGCAATGCATCTGTGTCACAGGCCCCAGGGCCACCTTGTGCCAGAGGCAGGAGAATAAACAAACCTACACATTTTTGTCCTGATGAAATGAAGTTCTTTTAAAAAAAAAGAAGTAGCAACTTCATTTCCTTTCCAGTCATGTGCTCCCCAACATCATGCCCATTATGAGGATCTCCTGAGATTCAGCTTTAGCTTTACACTGTCTACCATAAAAAAAGTAGCCTAATGAGTGCATGTGCGATGCAACAAGCTGCTGCTGTAGAGTCCTCTTAAGCCAATGACATCTTCACTGTAAGGCTGAGCTGTCTCATAATCCTAATGAACGGTCTACCTTGACAATGCTCTCCACTAACTGCTGCACAATGGGAGCCTGCTGCAGGCCCAGATGACTATACAGGTTGGACACCTGCAATTTCCCTTCAGGTAAATTGCAGCAGGTTTCAATAGGATGTTCAGTGGATCTCAAAACTAGGCTGCATGCACATTATCAAGTGTATGCTGACTCCTCTCACAGCATCAAACATCAGTATTTATTTACTTTACAAGCAGAAACATACAACTTGCAGATCGTATTTCTTCATTGGTTGGTTGATTTGTTTTTACAGTCTGACTGACATAGCACAAAAAAAATTAGTTGAGACTGCTAAACTTCACCTTTAAAAGAGCCCTGCCAAATTTAAAATACTCCTTCATCTTCATATTTATTTTTTTTTTACCTTATTCATGTTTCCTTTGTTACTACCACATTAATTGAAAACAATGTGGCTAAAGAATAAGATTGTCCTTTTTTTTCTTTAGGTTGCTTCATCGAGTTAGAGTATGCTGAGCAGTCAGTTTTTTGCTATCCTTGGGTACTGTTTAGGAAAGAGCATTAACTTCTCAGTTTGTGAATTGCACTGTTATGCTTACTGTTTTGGAGACCATCAGAATGTGATATGTATGTATGTAGTAAAAATTTTATGTGCATCAAAACTCAGCGGGTAAGAAATCTGATACCACACTGACTAATGCTGTTCCTTCATATAGGTGTAATACTAAGGCATTGCACTCAAAGCAATTTCTTTTCCTTTCTTTTTCCTTTTTTTTTAACATGAAATTGCAACTGTGACAAGTGCCTCTCTTTTCCATCCCCCACACAAAGTAGGCGCAGGCAAGAAAGAAATGTACAATGTGCTTAATGACTCCAAACACTTTTGTCTTGACACTGACTACTTATGGCACAGGCATGTTTCTTTTAAGAAGTAATGTATTTAGGCTTCTGTGCCATTCTAGAAAAAATCACCATATATAGTGAAGAAAAAATTACTCTAAAAGTAAGTAAAACAAAATGTTCTATAACAATTTTTTTTTTTTTTTCAGCCAGATAAAGGCACTTGCAGATGTCCTTGCATGAAGGCTGCTCCAGAGTTTTTATTTCGCTATAAATGGTTCTACTCCAATATTCCACCCTCCTTACACTCATTTAAAACTGAATCAGAATTCAAATAAGGATTAACCACCCACGGAGTCTGGCACGACAATAGAAGTACTCACTAACTTTTTTCCTACATGTTATTTGCAGAGGGAATTTAGGTTAAAGAGTTTCATTATGAAAATAGAATTTTTGATTCTTGACTGTTCACCTTTTTTTTCTTTCTTCTCAACAACTGAAAGTTTCCACATGCCCTTCTGGCCCAGGGTAATCTTTATTCAATAAATATTTTAGATAGTGAATAACAGACATTCTTATGAGCAAGAGTAGAAGTCAATCAGCAAGACAAATAAATTGTTTTGGTTTGCTGAATTGAAGTCCAGTACTGGGAAAGAAAAAGGAGTAATTTCTTGTCTATCCATTTCTCACCTTTACTTATTCTTTCAAAGCAGTTAAAATTGTACAAAGGCAAAAATATTTATAATTTACAATGTTTGTCTTCATATATGAAAGTAGCATTTCTTTCAGTTATTTTGAATGTTAGCAGTAAAGGAATAGAAAAAAGATTAAATTTTCAGTTATCAAATGCAGGATTTGATGGGCTGAAATAACAGTGCTTTTTATTCCAGCCTAATTTTCAGATGTTAACATGTTAATGGATGGCTGAATCTTGGATGGTCCAACCGACACTAAATATAACTACATAAAATTAGTGTTATTAAGCTTGAGAAGGCATATCCAAATGTGGAATTTAGCCAGGTTATTCAGTCTTCATACCTGGATACCTGCACATACAACATTAGTAATGAGATTACAGAGGTAACTGCGTATGTGTGTAAGTATCTTCAGCAGAGTTTGGAGCTGTAGTTGCAAAGTATTGTGACATTGCCTGAAAATGCTACAGTGAAAGGGATGGTCTGGCAAACTGCTTTATTCAAGCTAATGGCAAAACTCCCATTGGCTTTTAATAAAGCAAGAAGTTCACCTTTGAGACAAGTGCAATGCATTTTTCCCCAAAACTGCAAGGAAACTGTTGTAGTACTCTGTGTTACTAAACTGTTCATCTGGAACTACTCTCCGGGGAGGTTAAGAAGAAAGCACCAATGAGAGCGCTGGCCTCCAGTATTGTGAATTAAGACCCCATCAGATGCTCTCTGCATGGATGTCCTAGCATAGGTTGAGCAATAACTCAGTGCCAAGACAAGATGGAGATCATGGGATCATTAAAATGGGAGTTTGACAGAGCTTTACTGTCCTGGTTTATTGTATTACCCATGTCTTTCAATAGAACTGTGTTGTCATACTACATAATTTCTTACCTTGGTTTATTACAGTGAACTTGTTGTGAGTTTTAACTGCAACTGAAACTAGGGGGTTGGCCAATTAACAAGAAGCTTCCTCCCTTTGCTGTAACAGAGCTGCATTTCTAAATCTTGTCCCTCCTTTCTGTTGTCTAGGTTTCTGCCTTCATTCTTCCTTAACAGTTAATTCCCAGTGAGAGGCTATATAATGCAGAGACAGAAGTCTTCAAACACCAGTATGAATTGTATGCACTGTGAATAGTTCCACTGAAACCATGCAGATGGGGTAAGACGAAGTTTTGGCAGGACTGGAGCTGTAAGCTATACCACTGGGCATGCTGAAAAGGAGATTCTGTGACTAAGGTCCTCTTTCCCACTTTTGTCTACTAGGCAGCATGGTACAAGAAAAAAACATCACATCTCAGCTGGAAAACTAGTTTTAGAAAATAATTCTTTCAATATCTGGCATCCTATTTAATTAAGAAGGGCTCATCTTTCAAGATATCTATTTTCCCAGCTCTGAATTTCTTGTCTGAATACTTCATTTGCAAAGACATAATGTTCTCTGACTTAAAACAAAACAAAACAAAAAATCCCATACCCCACCAAAACTAATTTCCTTAATTTTCTCTTGGCCAGACTGCTACATTTCTATAGAATTACATCCAGTCCAGAGAAGAAACTATGCAGCAGGGTTTTTTTCCAGGCATTCATAGATTTTATTGTCTTTGGATAAAATTTTCTCTTGTGCAATGAGCCTGCTTGGGACTCTATCATACCTTACATTTCATGTAGTACTTCTGGGGTGAGTGATCAAATAGCACAACGGTTTTCAACAGTATCCTTATAATTCTTGTGTTGTCCTAGAGAGATCTTGCTCACACCAGGAAGTCAAAGATACTTCAGTATTCATCCTCTGAGATGTGAGACATTTATCTCCTGCTTCAAGAACGAGTGCTGTATCATCACGTTGGATAGGGCCAACATTCCTCCCCAGTATCCATGGGTGTTTTACGTTGTTTTCAGTGCTTTTCCATGCTTTCAGTGTTTGCTCATTGTGGATGTTCTGTCTCAGATCACTGCAGGAAGCTACAAATTTTAAGCAAGTATCTCCAAGTAACCAAAAAGACTGAACTTGTAAATGTGAAATCTTTCCTGAGGTGGTGGGACACAGCTGTACTTATCACATTCAGCAGTGACCATGTAGCAAAACATGGAGGCTCTAGATGCAAGAATGACATCTCCTCTGTTTAAGCATGAATATTAAAATACAGCACTGTTCCTTCAGCAAAGTTTAGGTCAGTGTGAGGGTTGCTTTGAGCAGTACTTACCTGTTTGTGCTGTCTGATGGCCACTAGCATGGGTATCGACTGCCAGGTGGGGTGTCCCTTTCTGTTACCCATTCAAAAACAAGCTAGACATCAGCACTCCTACAGCGTGACTAGCAAGGCAGGTGAAAGTGGGTCATGAGCATTGCACCATGCATGGGACCATGCTAGAAACCATTCAGACACATAGGCTTAAGACTGTGTGCTACCTGGCAAGCCCTAGTTTTCAGCCCTGCGCTAACATGTTTAAATGGGGAATTTGGAGGATGGGTTGAGCTAGCTTTAACCTTCCTCAGTGCAACACCTGTTCACCTGACAAAAGCTTAACAAGACCATCTGAACTTCACATTGCTAAAGTTACAGAGGTCCAATTACATGCTGTCAGGTAAAGTGCAAAACAAGAATTACACACAGGAACAGTTTGGGAAAAACTTTCCTAGAAAGACATATGATTGCAGGAATTTTATGAATGGCTAGAATAAGAGTTTTGCCATTCAGATGTTTTTCTACAAAGTATTTGCTTGTTTCTCTTTAGTGATATAAAACTGGTCAGTCTTGCACTTGCCTTCCAAGCTCACATTGTATTACGGACCTGCAAACAGACTGGAAATGACGAGCTAGTTAGAGGGACAGATGGAGCACAGGGCTTTTTTTCTTCCTTTTTTTTATTAAGAGAATGGGTATCCAAATTAAGTGTTCAAATTACCATGACCAACTCATGTATGCTATTTGCATGACTTGCTAACACTTTTGCACATTTCAGGAAATTCATTTGCCTTTTAAGATTGAGGCTGTAGTGTTCAAATGAAGTGCCTACCCTTCAACTCAGTAGGTGCTTGATGGAGCTGAACAGCTGCACTGGCTTGAAAAGAGTTGCTATTGTGCATTGCATATTATGGTCCTGAGAGCAAGAACTGGCTGCTGCCAACCGGCATGGCTCTCCAGATTCACTGCTGGTAAGTACCCTCAAGTTGAAAAACTGATGCCACTGAGTCATTTTCCCTGGCTTGCTTTCCCCCATGGCGATATCTCTCTACAGACTAACCTTCTCTCCTGTAGTTATCATCCTGGAGACAGGAGAAGTGTAAGTGGTGCTGTTACGGGTGATACAGATGGAAGACAAAGTGCTGACCTCTGATACTTCACCGCTAGCTGGGCCCTTTTTTCCCAACCGTAATCCCTTGATGACAGCCCTGGCTAGGTAGCATTAGATACTCGCTATTTAGTCCACACTGCAGCCCATCAAGAAAGAGATGTCCCAGTTTCAGCTGGGATAGAGTTAATTTTCTTCCTGGTAGCCGGTATGGTGCTGTGTTTTGGGTTTAGGATGAGAATAATGTTGATACACTGATGTTTTGGTTCTTGCTAAGTAGTGCGAAGCTGTTGCTAAATAGTCGCTAAGCAGTTCTTACAGTGGTCAAGGACTTTGCAGCTTCCCCTGCTCTGCCGGGTGCACAAGAAGCTGGGAGGGGGCACAGCCAGGACAGCTGACCCAGACTGGCCAAAGGGCTATTCCATATCATATGACGTCATGCTCAGTATATAAGCTGGGGGAAGAAAAAGGAAGGGGGGAACATTCGGCGCGATGGCGTTTGTCTTCCCAAGTAACCGTTACGCGTGATGGAGCCCTGCTTTCCTGGGGATGGCTGAACACCTGCCTGCCCATGGGAAGTAGGGAATGAATTCCTTGCTTTGCTTTGTTTGTGTGCGCAGCTTTTGCTTTACCTATTTAACTGTTCTAATTTATTTTACTTCCATTATTAAACTGTTCTTATCTCAACCCATGAGTTTTCTCTCTTTTACCCTTACGATTCTCTCCCCCATCCCACCAGGGGGGGACTGAGCGAGCGGTTGGGTGGTGCTCAGTTGCTAGCTGGGGTTAAACCACGACAGAAGGACATTGTATTGCAAGCGTTGGCTCATTTTGAGTGCCAAGTGCAATAGTGCTAGCTACAAAAAAATAATGCTATATTCAAGTGCATGCCACGTATTCTTCCCGATGTGCTCTTTAAAGCGTTATATGCTAACTAGGCAGGAGGCTTATATCTGATGATGACCAACGCTGGCTTCTTGCTCTGCCGGCTGGCAGGTGTGGGTAGTCCTGTGGAGGCAGCACAATCAGCCCCTGTGGAGGAAAGAGTCCTTCACACCACTCAGCGGTAATCTCTCCTGCCAATTAAGGAGATTTGTGGATGAAATCCAAGGGGAATTGCAAACCCATTTGCCTTGGCTGGGAGAATGAAGGCTCTGGTCTGTGCAGGCAGGGCTGCAGGCAGGGAGAAAAGGAAAGAGCTGTTTGCAAACAGCTCCCTTTTGGGAGATGCAGATGAACCGAAGGCTATTTTAAGATTAAAACAGAAGTGGTACTTTTGAAAGGACAAGGCGAATTTTTTAACCCCTCATTTCTTGCTAAGCTAGCATGCACTTGGCGCAGAGCACAGTACAGCATTTTTAAAGGCTCATGCCCCCGTTATGGTATGTAAGTGAAATATCACTGAGAACTCGTGCACTATTTATGCACTCTTGGTCACAATGACATGGCTTTGACATTCACATCACGAACAGTCTGGGACAAATGCAGCACCAAGGGGGACTGGCAAACGGTGAAATGGATGTCTTCTATGGGAGTAGACAGAAGGAGTAGAGGGAAACCCCAAAAGACTTAGGCTGCAGGGGCCTGCCCGCTATGTTTTCCACTGTCAGACAGGGAAATATCAAGCAAAATATCATTTAGTGATTTTAAGTGTATGCATGGGATATCAGCTGGAAAAGCTGCCAATACCTTGACTGTCCTACCCTCAAGGCAGGTGAGATATATTATGGATTTTAGGGTTTTGGAGGTAAGATCTTCAAACCAGCTCTTCTGCTGCTCAGTGGCAGAGGTGCTGGGCTGTGGTTCTTCTTGGGTAACATCTGGGGCTGAGCTAAAACCCACTAGACAGAGAGGGAAGATTATCCCTGCCTAAAATCAGCAACCTTATCCTTCCTTCTCCTTTGCAGAACTTGGGTTAGTCAAGCCAGGGAGGCTGTGTTGTAGTGCTGATCTCTGATAGATCAGTAATCATTAATATTTTATGTTTTACAGAAATCTGAGTTTTGAGATGGTGAACTCACAGTAGCCTCACAAAAACAGGCATGAGCATGACCATTTTTGCATGAATTGAGTTTTTCACTTTAAAATATTGCAGGTAAAGCTCAGTTGTCATGAGTCATTGGACCCACACATGCCTTCCCTTATGCACAGCCCTGCCATCAAACTACCCTCTCTTATAGCTACAAAAAAAATCAGCGGAAGAAAATAATCTGTCCATGGTGAAATGGTCCTTAACCAATATCAAGTTGTTCTGTTGCTCAGTGGCAAAAATACTGTGTGTCTGTGAATGAAGGAAGAAAGGATATGACCTGTTAGTAGTTCTGCGGGTGTATTACCAAGATAATACTTTAGCTCCTTCTCTAAACAGATTTATCTGATCATATTAAATTTTAAAGCTAGTTGAAGAAAATAGCCTTCTTGAAAACTGGGGGGCATAGAATATCCATTGAACACTCAAAAAAAAAAAAAAATCGCCCAAATTTTTTCACAGTTTTGTGTGTTCCAGAGGAATTTTGCCTTTGCCATCCCTACAAAAGTGGTCCCCCTTCTAGTGATCTCCATCCATTTGGCTATTGCAATGTGATCTCAGAAATCCTTTACTTTTCATGGGGAGGGGTAGTAGGATAAAAATAAGATTCTGAAGAGTAAATGATACTCGTATATCTCTGTTGCCTCCAGGCACCAGCAGAATTTTGTCTTCTGTTATGTTTCTCCAGTAGCATCTTTTGGCTTCCCAGAGAAATACAGCTTGTATTTCTGCAGTTAAGAAACAGGATGTCCTGACACAGGACCCCTAGAAGCTCTCTGGACTGCTCGAGGATGTGCTTGTGCACAGGAATACTGCATTGTGAACATGGCATGGAGTCAGTTCCTCAAAAATTCCTAACAGTGGTCTTTAAACGCTGTTTGCTGCCCTCTTCCTCCACATCTCCATCCTCAAAGATGAGACGACTAGCAGGAATTTTTTTTTTTTTTTGCCATTGTGGTGCAATGTTAATTACAGGATTAACCTGACCACTCCAGGACATGTAGCCAGCTGGTCTCACTTCTGTGTGTGGCTAATAAACACCACGCACATTTCCTGTTTCCTGATCTCACACTGAGTATATTTATATGTACGTAGATTTGATGGTTGATTTCAACATTTATCAGTGTTTCCCAGATCATTTCCGTCTTTCCTTCTCCTCAAAGCACACTCCTTCCTGAATTGTATCAAAGTAAAGTACATTTCTGGGTGGTGAGCATTTGTTTCCGGACAGGTAACACCCAGCAGAAGCAGATAACTCTGGAGCTGATGTTTCAGCATGCAGATATTTTTGCAGAGGCACTAAATCCCAACACAGCTCCTGCACGTCCTACTGAAGTTGGCAAAAACCAGTTCTTTGCCAGCTGGTATGGATCAAACTTTTCCTCACTCTTCATTTTATTTGGAGCTATGTACTATACAGCAGTTGGTGGTGTGCCTAAATGTAAAGGAAAAAAAGAGCTCAAACCAAACAGTGAAGTTACATCTAGTCCCTCATCTTTGGCTATGCACTATATTTCCAGTGCTTTGTCCAGTCTTATTTCATGTCTAGCACATATATGATGGCTTTTCATTACACATAAGATAATGCTTTTGGCATTAACAGATGCACAGAAGTTTTATTTTATTGGCAACTTTATTGTTATAAGGTATACATATTAATTGCTGATTCTTTTGTTCTACTTGTTTGGGATAGGGTTTTTATAACTCTTCAAGCTTGGGGTACTCATTTTTTACTTTCTCTTAAGCAACTCCTTATATTTAAAATATATTTGTTTTTCAGAATAACCCCTTGTTTCTGTTCAAAAATCTTAGTATTTGCAGAAGATGACATTTTGATGACAGTACAAACTGAAGTCTTCTTTTTCCACAGTAGATTCTTCTAGCATGGATGGGAGCCAGATCTGCACAAATCCACACCACTATTCCTGGAGATACAGCTCTCAAAAAGAACTGTGTCCTCATACCTTGCTCAGTCTTGTTTTGGACCCAGCTTGGATATTCAACAGAGGTGCCATTTAAACGAGTGTTTTGCTTATCTCGGAGAACTGAGAAAAGATCATTTCATAAAGGTCCACTGATGCAACTTCTATTCAACACTGTATTGTAATTTCAATGATTTGAATTGTTTACCTCCATGTGAAGGATTTTTTAGGCCATCAGTTTTCTCAAACATTTATATTAACATTCAGCCAACTTGTCTTCTCCTACTCTTCCCACAAAAATCCTTTGTATTTATGTAACTGTTAACTTTTCTGTCCAAAAATTATTACAAAAGTAGCATCACTAAGTTTTAGTGGTGATTTTTCAAGGAGTGAGGTAGGGGTTTTGCCTTATGGTGCTTATTAAATTTCATGAGTCATATGACTAAATCACCTCACAAAATTAACATAAAGTTTAAGAAACAGTCAGTTAAAACCAACAGACATGCATCTAGAGCAAAGAAAATGTACCCTTGCTGGAGCAGGGTAGGGCTAGGGTATATTTAAGCGAACTGGACATACACAAGTTCCTGGGACATAACAGGATGCACTTGCGAGTGCTGAGAGAGCTGGCCCAGGTCACTGTGAAATCTCACTTGGTTATCTCTAAAAGGTTGTGGGGATCAGGGGAGATCCCTGATGGCTGAAAGACAGCAAATGTCACTTCTGTCTTCAAGAAGGGCAAGAAAAAGGATCTGGAGGACTACAGGCTGGCCAGCCTCACTTCAATCCCTGGGAAGGTTGTGGAGCAAATAATCCTGAAAACAATTTCCAAACATATTGAGGACAAGAAGGGGATTGGAAGAAATCAGTATGGATTTATGAAGGGAGACCACGTCTGACCATTCTTGTAGTCTTCTACAATGAGACAACTGGCTCAATGCATAAGGGGCAAGAAGTGGATGCTGTTTAGCTTGACACAGCACAGCTTTTGTTACTGTCTGCCATAACATTGTCACAGACAAACAGATGAGGTATGGGCTAGGTAAACGCACAGTGAGGTGGATCGAAAACTGTTGATACTAGGCTCAAAGGGTTGCAAACAGCAGCACAAAGTCCAGCTGGAGGCCTGTCACTACTGCTGTACCTCAGGGGTCAATACTGGGTCCAACACTAACACCTTCTTTAATAACCTGAATGATGCGATAGAGTGTACCCTCAGCAAATTTGCTGACCATACAAAACCAGGAGGAGTGGCTGTTACGTTAGCTGGATGTGTTGCCATTCAGAGGGACCTGGACACACTGGAGAAGTGGGATGACAGGAACTCCATGAAGTTAAACAAAGGGAAATGCAAAGTCTGCACCTGGTGAGGAATAACTCCATGCATCATCACAGACGGCGGACCAACTGGCTGGAAAGCAGCTTTGCAGAAGAAGGGCATCCTGGTGGACACCAAGTTGACCAGGAGCCAGCAATGTGCCCTTCCCACAAAGAAGTCCAACAGTGTCCAGGACTGCACTAGAAGGAGTGTTGCCATCAGGTCGAGGGATGTGACCATTTCCCTCCACTCAGCACTGGTGAGGCCACACCTGGAGTGCTGGCTCCAGTGCTGGGCTCTCCAGTATAAGAGAGACATGGACATACTGGAGTGGGTCCAGTGACGGGTCACAAAAGAGGTGAAGGGACTGAAGCACCTGCCATATATGGACAGGCTGAGACTGCTGAGGCTGTTCAACCTAGAGAAGACTCAGGGGGATCTTATCTATGTGTATAATACCTGATGGGGCAATTGAAGAAGATGGAGACAGACTCTTCTCAGTTGCGCTCAGCGACAGGATGAGAAGCAATGGGTACAAACTGAAAAGCAGTAAATACTGTTTAAACATGAGAAAAAAACTTTTTTTTTTTTTTTTTTTTTTTATTGCAATGGCAGTCAAACACTGGAACAGAGCCCACAGAGGCTGTGTAGTCTCCATCCTTGGAGATAATCAAACGCAACTAGATATGTCCCTGACCAACCTGCTGTAGCTGACCCTGCTCTAAGCAGAGTTGGGACTGGGCAGTCTCTAGACATGCTGGCCAGCCTCAGCCACACTGTGGTTCTGTGATTCTGTGACTGATACAATTAAATCCAACAAAAAAAAAGTTTTCTTTATGCTTCTAATAAATAAAAGAAAATGGAGTGTAAGGGGTGGAGTAGCTGTGTGAAAAAAATAAGGTATGCGAGAGATGGCATTCTTTTCCCACTTTGAAAGTTGTTCCTGAACAGGTTAATTTCAGTGAGGAAGCGAGCAGTGAGTAAATTGTAAGATTAGCTCCAAATGTTGATAGCTCCTTCTTGCATTTGTGAAAAATGTTTCATTCCATGGAGAGTACTTCTTAAGGCTTTGAAGTTTTTCATTTGAGACCAAAATATAAGATACCACATGCAAAACAGAAGAGATATTGTATGTCTTTTTAAATGTGTTCACTGAACATGTTTAAAAACTAGATTACACGATTCTGGTAGATTACACCTGGGTTAATGCCAGCAAGTTACACACTCCAAGAAAGGTGAAAATCTCCCCCAAACTACAGTGAAATTAATGCTGCCAAAACTGGGCTGAATAGTTTCCAAAAGTGTTTCCAAATAAAACTCCTCCATTACTCACTTGGGTGCCAATAAACAGGTCAACTTTAAACCTTGGAACTCTAAATGCAGTGAAAGCCAAGAGCTCATTTGCTACATTTTCATGACAAGTAGGATTTTTTTCTTTTTTCATTTGAGCTATTAGAGGACACTTTCTATGTAAAGAAACAAGTTGCTTATCCTGGCTTTACTTAAGTTATCAACCTTTCTGTGATCTTACATAGAAAAAAAGAACTGTAAAAAAATTTCTAAGATTAATTCCCTTCTCAATTAAATTTGTGAAAATAAAGGGTCATCATTTTGATCTATACCATTGTAACTGAGGAAATGATACATTTTTCATTTGGAAATTCATTGTGAGTGCCTAGTAATATAGCTATCCTTTCATGCATTTTGGTCTAATATTAAATGTTTGGTAAATTAACTCATGATACTGACTGTATTGAATCCAACTTGTCAGCCTCTCGTGTGTTGTTGTGAGCTTATCCATGGCCACACGTTTTGAGGTGCTCCAGCATGACCTCATGCACAGCCACTGATCCTTCAAGGTGTACCTGCTGCAGCATGGACTTATCCTTGGGCCACAATCCCTTCAGGGGTATACCTGCTGCGGCACAGACATAACCACGGCCACAGACCCTTCGAGATGTACCTGCTCTGGCATGGGCTTATCCATGGCCACAGACACTTCGGGATGTCCTGCTTCCGTGTGGACTCATCCACAGGTCACAGTCCCTTTGACTCGAGATCACACTGGAGTTCCAGCCTGTCCAGTACAGCAGCACAGAAACAGCAGAGATGCCTTGGCCATCTGCCAGCCCAGGCGCTTGGCCATTGTTGTTATCAAAATATTCCCAGGCACAGCAGAGTAGGATGATAAGCAGTACAGCAAGCAGCAAAAGCAAAAAGCAGCCCCTAATGAGCACTAGACTCTAAAATACAGTAAGGCAAGCAAGCCCCATGGCAAGCACAGAAGCCAGTCAATTAATAGCTAAACAGCAATAACAGCTATAAATTTGATCTAGCACATTCCAATCAAATCTGCCATTATCTTGAACCCTTTGAGCCCCACGTTGGGCACCAAAAAGGTCTGTCATGGTTTAATCCCAGCTGGCAACTAAGCACCACACAGCACTCGCCCACTCCCCCGTGGTGGGATGAGGGAGAGTATTAGAAGAGTAAAAGTAAGAAAACTCATGGGTTGAGATAAAGACAGTTTAATAAGTAGAGCAAAAGAGACGCACACAAGCAAAGCAAAACAAGGAATTCATTCCCTACTTCCCATTGTCAGGCAGGTGTTCAGCCATCTCCAGGAAAGCAGGGCTCCATCATGCATAATGGTTACTTGGGAAGACAAACACCATCACTCTGAACGTCCCCGCCTTCCTTCTTCTTCCCCCAGGTTTATAGGCTGAGCATGACATCATATAGTACAGAATATCCCTTTTGTCAGTTGGGGTCAGCTGTCCCAGCTGTGTCCCCTCCCAGTTTTTTGTGCACCCCCAGCCTCCTTGTTGGTGGGGTGGTGTGAGAAGCAGAAAAGGCCTTGACTCTGTGTAAGCACTGCTCAGCAGTAATGAAAACATCCCTGTATTATCAACACTGTTTTCAGCACAAATCCAAAACATAGCCCCATACTAGCTACTATAAAGAAAATTAACTCTATCCCAGCCAAAACTGTCAGTGTATAACTATGTAATTGGAACATCCTACTGAGTAAATTTAACAATAAAATATAATAGTATAAATACAAATGAAATAATTGGAAAAAAGTATCCAGTTATGGATGTAATTATCTTTCATTTTTAACATTCATTGTACTTTATAAATTTAGATCTTTTATGGGTATTTGATCTTTACCAGAACACTCTGTACCAGATCTCGCTTTTGTGTTACTCCAGTGACTGTTGTGCAGCTACACCAGTGATATATTTCGTCCCCTATGAGACCCCTTTGGGCGTGGGGAAGGAAGTTGACTTTATACAATTATGTACATTTAGCTGTGAAATTTCCAGGTATGCAACACTATGTTGCATTTTACAATGTCATATATACATGTATATGGTACCTGTGGTTGTTTATGGTATCTGCTGCAGACCAACAGGCTTCTTATTGAGAGTTCTGTACACAGGGATTGATTTTAACTTTCCATTTCAGTTGGTGTATATGTATTGTTTTCAATAAATATCCTCCAGAAAGGCATTTTAATGGTAAAAACTGTGTGACAAAAAAGTGGAAGAAGAGGAGAGACTGAAACTGATTTGCTTTCAAAAATGGAATTCAAATGGGGAAAAGGCCTTCACAGAAAAAAACAATTTTGTAAAATCTTGAAACCCTTTGGAGAAAAGGCTGATGAAAGACTGAGAAGAAAAACGATTCACCACTATTTAGGAGGGGAAAAAACAAAGTAGAATCAGAAAATCGGATATTTGGAACAAAAAAGTAGGATGAAGGATAATGTCCTTAATAAAACTAATTGTAAACACGAATTGAATAAAAATTTCAGAGAAATAGCTAAAGGAAAGACAAGTAAAAAAACCCAACCAAACAAACAAATCAAGGATTAAGCTTGTTATAACATACATACATACAGTCTGCTATTGATTTACAAAATGATCACAGAGAAAAAGCTCTGTTCTTTGGATTCCACCAGTGCAGTGAACCTGCTAGAGAGATCCAAGACCTACATCTGATGTTTGATCTTAAATACAGCACGATTTTATAAAATTTTCCTTCTACCTATTATATTCTTATTATATGTTGAGATGAACTGGCATTTTAGATATACCAGTACAAAGGGGGAAAAAATCCTGAAGTGTCTCTGCTTTTTCTTGTCCCTTACCCCTAGAAAGTGCTGGTGTAGCTTTTTGAAGGGCTGAGATGATATCTCAGGAAGTTTACTGACTCACTTTAACTGTGATACAAAAGAAAACTCTGTGTTTTGGAAAAGGAGGGAAAAAAGGGTAAGGAGGCAAGAGTGTGAAGAAACGTGCTTGCTGCAGTGCTGTGCTGGAGAAGCTTTTGGGGTCTCAAGCAGCGTCAACAGAGGGTATCCCCTAACAGCATCAGCCCCCCTACATGAGCCACCCATGCACTCTGCTGCTGCCCCATCTCTGCACCCACGCCTGGTTTGGCACATTGCTGCTCTCCTTTCTGCTACCCAGGCTCTGACCCAGAAATCCCCATCCTGCTAGCAGAAAAGGCTCAATCCTTTCAGCTCCTGGCCTAGCTCCCACCGCTTGCCCTCTCCAAAACTCATGTGGAAACTTGCCCCTTGCAGCCCAGC
The DNA here is from genome assembly GCF_965183815.1 of Platalea leucorodia. Lineage (NCBI taxonomy): Eukaryota > Metazoa > Chordata > Aves > Pelecaniformes > Threskiornithidae > Platalea > Platalea leucorodia. The sequence goes on along the minus strand of NC_138858.1, from coordinate 35,291,212 downwards.
TAGGCATTATCAAAAGGACAACAAGTTCCCAGTCTGTGGTAAGATGTCTGATGCCAGGAACACTATAAAGTATTCATGAAAGCATCTGGAGGGTGAAGGAGCATGGCTGTAGGAGGCAATGGGAGTGGGGTCAGGAGGAGAGTGTACATGGGGTGGGCAGGGTGTGGGAGATGTAGTCAGCCATGGGAGAAGGGTCAGGGAGAGGAATCTTATATGCTCACAGTACCTTGCTTTAGTCAGTGCAGCGCTGTTTCTTGTGACAGTTTTCTGCTGCTTTTATATGCATATTTTGATTATAGCTGATGGGACATACACCAGTGTGATAGGGGCCCTGTGGCCTTACTCATTTATTATTACAGCTAGCTAAGGATTCACAGGTAAATACAAAGTAGTTTTTGAAATAAAACTTTTTTTTTTTTTTTTTTTTTTTTTTGCAATAGCTTAAAAGTCTTCTCCAAATAATTGAGCTTGGTATTTCAGAATATACCAGTGGACTGATTTACTCTTCAGATAAAGATTTTTCTGAATTTCCTTCCAATGATATTGTCCCAGTTGGCTGTGTCTAAATTCTTGCCTCTGTCAATGCTAATAGTGTTGTATATAACTTGTGCCTATGGATGTCTGTGGGATATGGAAGTAGCTTCTCAGATTTTTCTTTATCATCCACTTTGCCTTGGGAATTTTTCTTCACAGCCCCAGGCCAAGAGAGGGAAAAAAAAATTGTGTTTGCTCCCCACATTGCTCATGGAAAAAGCTGAAGTGAAGCAATTACTCTGAAATAAAATTATTTTTATTATTAGTGCTCTCATGGACAAGTTCTAACTCTACTACAGCTTTAATGGAAAGATCATTCAGCTATGCCGCAAATTTCCACATACAGAGAAGCACTGAAAACGGAAAGACAAGATATAAAAAGAAGAGCTACCCTTGCAAGCCCTTTGTGTTCATCTAGCATCTGTCCTAGGCATACCAGCCAGCAGAGACCTCTAGAGGCTGCTCGTGGCTTCATCCTCCTGCGCATTGGCATCCATCATACAGGAGATGCATCTAAATACTCCACCATCTGTGGGACAGCCATTTGCTCCCATGGTGCATACATGAAAGTCCCACAGCTTTCCCATTTCTGGACCATATGCTGCTCTCATTTATATCCCATGGATTTGGAACTGAGGCATAATGTAAATGGGAAAGCCTAGTTAGCAGTATCTGCTGTTTAATTTATGCAAAACTGGGGCACTGTCATTCTGCAAATCATATGGTACACATTTTAGGAATCCATCATTTACATAAAGATGGGGGTGTCCTGAAAAGTAGTATGTGTATGAAGACACACATCTGAATCACAGAATTCACACCCAGATTTCTATTACTACCTCACCTCCAAGCTCCGTGATATTCGTTTCTCACTTTTAGGTTAGATCGTTACAGACACAAAGATGAAATTTGCATCTGGGCTAGGTTTCCAAATGCCTTCAATATTTAGTTGCATCTGTGGTTTGCAGTCAGCCACTCGCTATTTAAGAAAACTCCTTTTCCTCAAGATTCTATGAAGACTCTTCTTTCTGTCTTTTAAAAGTACATTTTTGACCAATTTGAATAATTGGTGAATAATGTGAATAATTTGGTCCCCTGTAAATGATATACTTCATTCATTCTTTTGTGAATTAAAATATTGAGTTAGCTCTACCATGGACATGATCTCTGTAATCTGTGTTTAAAGTCAGATGATGTGGATATATATTTTTTAATTTTTAATTTTTTAAATTTGTCTTACAGGTTTGGCAAGCATCCGCAGTCAAACTCATGGGGTTGCTTCCATCAACGCACACTCATATCAAATTCTATTACTTTCATGACACATACTTTTAGTGTCTTGGATTCCAAGTATTTAGAAGTGTTGTGAGCCTCTTGTTGATGCCAAGCTGGTGGGGCCATGGCAGCGCAGTCCTGAGGGCACCACCAAGTACTGTGAGAGCAAACTGAACTTTGATGAAACTAACATTGCCCACCCTTGTGTGTGCCAATCTTGATTAGCTGGGCACCTGGTACTGTCTAGAAAAAGGAGCGGGGATGGCTGCAACAGGGCAGACTCCTTGTTGCATGTGCTACTAATTTGCATGCCCTTGTGCTTTTTTTGCTACTAATTTGCATGCTTTTGTACTTTTCTCAGATGATGTGTTCTTTTCTGTTGCCCTGACTGAAGGCCAGGTGCATAATTCTCCGAACAGTTAGGAGTTGGGTGCCTGAATGCTTTGTGGATTTGAACTTCAAAGCCTTCCTCCTGGTACCATGAGGGTATTGCCTCTGCTGTAAGCCACTATACCACTGAGGCAAACCATTGAAAAACCGCTGGTGGCACCAGAGGGCTTGTTTATTACTGTTGCTATGAAGAGCTTTATTAGGGCAGGCTGCTTTTCATGTCCCATTTGTGTGTCTCTCTCACAACTCTCACTACTGAAGATCCCCTTCAGTAAAAGGAGTGGTCTAGCAGTCTTCAAAATGGAAAAAAAAAAAAAAGGAGTGAAGAGTTGCTGCCTTCCTTATGCTACTCAGTTCACCCTCCCTTTACTTTTTGCAACACTACCATGCAATATGGAGGGCAGGGAAACACATGGCTGCCCACTCCAACTTAGCCTTTAAGTAAGCTAGCAATGCCTCATATCTCATCAAGTTATGTCAAGTATTCATTGCAAAGCTATGGAAATTGGAGCATCTTGCTATCTCATGGCAGCGCAGAATTAGTATGTTGGGGCACAATTGGTACTTGCTGAGTTCCTCGAAAGATGTAAGTAGGATGAAGGAGTATTTAGCCAAGTTGCATATGTTGTTAAGTGATGCCACCATCTGGTGAGCTATCATTTTTCACAGCAGATTGTCATGACACCCTCCACCAGCTGAGCAGGCACTTCAAAGGCTATGGTTTGAGCTCAGCTCACCTGTGTCTGGACAGGTACCCCTCTAGAGACCAGTGTCAGGATAGCTGTCTTAGTGTCAGCCGGGGTGTGTGAAGGAAAGCAGGCACTTCAGCAGTGAGCAGAGGAGATGTGTGACAGTGAGATCCTAGCTGGGTATGCTCTGCGTTTCTCTTGGACTTCATGATTTCCCTACTGGGATTAATTGTGTGACCTAGTGGTGAGGCCAAGCCACCTAAGGGTTATTAAAGCACTGAAAGCTCTTGCACATGCAATAGCATGAAGATCTTACTCGTCTGGTGAAGGCATGACAAAGTGAACACTCAGCCAGGAAATACTAGCAAGGTCTGAATGATTATGCAGCCTGGCAATTCAAGACAGGCAGTCTCGTATCACTTTTTAAAGTTATTTTTAAATTTAAGTAAAATGCAACAGCGCTTAATTAAATACAAACCTCTCTCCCAGAAAGTCTGTACTTGCTATGTTATATTGTGTGAAATTTATCTTCTCATGGTTATAAACTTTCATCTCTCTTTTCCACTTTACTTACTGAGGGGACCAAGTTTTCCCTTGCATTTTATCAAAATATCGATGACTACTTTTAGATGTTTGGCTCTTCAGAGAGCAACAAGTGGAAAGATTTTTTTCCCTTTCACAGAGCAAGCCCTTCTCATGTTGTACCTATTGCTGTACGATTGATAGAAGTACTAGGGAAACAGGTGAAAGGCTTTGCAGCATTACATGTTACTTTCCATTTGCTTTCAGGGGTCTATTGATTTTAAGAGGCTAGTCCATCCCTTAATACAAAATACCTATTCTTCTCTGTCTTTGATCCTAACCACATTTCCCAGGCCGTGTATTAACTACAGTCCCCTGAGTGCCTGATTTCATCTCTTCTTTCTTGTTCACATATCTGGTCAGAGAACCTAGTGTCACCGAGGCATATTCATCCCAAGCTCTGTAAGCATCCTCCTGTACTGGATAGTATGTACTTTATACATCTTAATGCCAGCTGTCTGGTAATGATCAGCAATGTGGGACTGATTATTGACTTTCAGAAGAACTGTGGAGATTGTAAATAATACAGTCTGTTAAGTTTGACGAAGAGATGTTAAACTTTCTATGATTCATGAAGCCAAGAAGGATATTAGTCAAGAACAGACCTGTTGCTGATTACCCTGGCGTCTTTAGAGAACAATGTGCATTTCTCAAATCATTCATGAAATATTCCACCTCACTGCAGAAAACTGATATTTGTGCACAGCCAAGACACAGATAACAGGAGTCAGAGGGAGGAGACAGGAGCATGTGCCTTGGTAAAATTCCTTTATTTCAACGCACTCTGATCTGCATTCCACCTTGAGAGTTCTCGTATGAGTTTCTAAAACCCTAAAGAAGTAGAGCAATTTGCCCATAATGACTTTGTTTAACTTAACAGTATTATTTCCGAGTTTCTTTAAAAAGGGTAATTTAATAGACATTTTTTCTTCTCTCTGCTTCTCCTTCTTTGGTTTCAGGTAAACATCTCAACTGATTTCATTCTGCATGACGGCCATGGACTTTGGGTTTTGGAGTGAGTTTTGTGTTTCTCTGTTAATGACAACTCTAACACCTAAATCACCGTGGAGAATCTAATTTTGTGTTCTGCTTTAGGTGTCAGGACTATCATCAGCTATTGCTGGAAAAAAACTAAACAATCACTGTCTTGGCATACAAAAACTTAAAATAAGGAAGAACAGCATCATCAGCTGTTTTGCTTTTTAATGTGATTATTATTATTACCAATTCAACATGTCTGGTCCCACCAACTTAACTGCCTATATAAGCTACTGTACACAGGCATATTTGTGAAAAAAGATAGGTGTGTATAAAATTATAACAGGAATGTGAAATATGTGCGTGGGGTTCAAACTAAAGCAAATTCTTTCTGCTTAGCTTGGATCTCATCATTTGCACGAATAACATTTCTTTGCAAATTCCTCTGTGAGACAAAACAGGGCTTAACCATGCCTCTTGTAGCATTTGTTGTTTTTACCTCCAGTTTGTAAAACACTTTGATATCCTCAGATGACGAGGTAGCAGAAAGGCTGTCAGAGCAGTTCAAATCCAGAGACAGAAGCCAGGCCTTTGTATTTCCAGTCTTGTGTCCTGTGGATCAGTTTGTCATCTATGTAAGGATAGCTCAAGAGTGAAGAAAAGTGGATCCGCTGCACATGGAGGAACAGAGTGAGAAACTGGTCACTGCCACATGTTAAGTGCAAGTGCTCTTTTCAACAGTTGTCCCAGGGTGCCCCAAAGAAACAGTTGTAAATGATACAGAAGTCCCACAGCAGGACAGTTAAAAGTGTATGCATTAAAAATAGCCAAACTGGTACAAGAATGAGAAGTTCATTACAACACTACTTCATTAATATTCACCAGTAGGGAGGAAGGACAGCACCAGTATGGAAATGAGATCCTGAGCTACCTCCTTGGCTTTCTTGTCTTTCTTAGGCTCAGCCCACATGAGGGTTCATGCCCTGACTCTGCCCCAGAGTGCTGTACCAGGGAGGCTCAGGCACCCACCATGCTCTCGTCCACCTCCCCACATCTTTCCTCCCCTGTCTCCAGGGCAAGGAAATGTCAGCATGCTTGCAGGAGAGTAACCACAGCAAGCAACATCCAGGTGCCTGGAAGTCAGCTTAGCCATGACTTTCATTTCCTTGGGGTTATTTCAGCATCTCTGTGGAGGGCAGTGAGGATAAGCATGTTGAATGCAATAGGAAAATGTAAAAGACATGAAAGTAAGCTGGGATTTGACATTGTGTGAATTAATATCTACTGTTTCTGACCAGCGATCAGTTTGTCTAGGTGGTATTTGAAGGCCTTGGAAAAGGATCATCTGTTTGTGGCAGCTAAACCAGCTGACTGAGAAGGTATATCTCATTTTTGATTCTTTATTTTGATGGATGCTACTAGCCTGTTTTGGTCTGAGGTAAGCAAAACGAAGCTGTGTTAAGGATTGCGTTCAGCGTATTGACACTTGATAATGCTTGTATCCAGGATCCAGCCTGTTTTAAACAGCAGGGTCATGTATCATCAAATGTGTGCGCATTGTGTATCTAGGAAAAGAAACCTTCTTTGTGTGGTATGCTGTTGTAGCTATTAGACTATCAGAATTGGTGGGATGAGTATGGTATATTGCCCCAAATACAGATTTTTGGTTATTTTGGTGCTACTCATGGTGTTAATTCTGCAGCTCTTTGGGACTCCTGGAGGATAGGGATTAGTCAGGATTTCAACGCAAGGAGCGAAACGTTAAAAAGGAAATGACAGGAGGTGAAACAGTATGACAATACTGTGGGAAAACAATCTTTCCAGACCAGAGCTGATAAATGGGAGTTTGCCATGCCCCTATGGAGAGATATGATGTAGAAACAGTCTAGTTCTCCACTTGGTAAGGCTATTATCATGCCATTCCTACTTCCTCTTTACTTTGAGGGTTAACCAATTCCAGGGTCTCTTCCTATTGACTACCTCAAGCTTTGTTCAAAGTTCCCCATCCCCTTGAAAGTCAGAGGAAAATTTTGTAATACGGGCTTAATGGAACATGAGTTGTAGTCCTCTCAGCTCTGGCCTCATCCTGGAAAGGTCAGAGAAAACTACAGTTATCTTTGATAAGTTGTAGCCATGCCTTTGGATGGATTTCTAATCCCAGGTTCTGGCTGGAAAAAGCCAAGTCCCAATACCTATTGCTGTTAACACTATGAATTTATCAACATACAAACAAATGGTTTTGGAAAGAAAATGGAAAAATAGAATTGCTGTTCAGCAAGTAAAGAAGATGCCTAGAAAATACCTTTGAAAGTTTTAGGATGGAAAACCTCTTCAAGCTCTTGATGCTATAAATGAATCCATTTTAAAAGTACAGACTCAATCTATTCCAAAACTGTCAGACTAAGTTTTTTCATGATATACTAACTTTCATCAGTATACTTTCATTTGTCTGCAGCAGTGAATATGAAGACTACACTCTGTTATATTGTAGTTGAGTTCAATGATTGTACTGACATCTACTGGTACAATAATATTTTTAACTATTATGTGTGATATTCGAGGTAAAAAATTACAAGCTTGTTTAGTTGTGGTATAAGAAAACATCACTCCCTGCAAGTACTTATTTTACTTTTCCTTTTTTTTGCATTAAAACAACCAACTATGCTATTGTGCTCACATCTTGCTAATAATGGAATACATTTTCAGGAACAGCATTTTCATTGTTATGAAATATACCATCACCAGGGTTGCAATTTAAGTATTTTGATTGCTATTTTCGTTGGTTGGTATATCAACCAATTTTGGTTGTTTTTTTAGCACACCCTAGTCATGCATTGAAAGGGATGCTACAGGCTTATTCAGCACTAAACAAATGCCATTGCAATGACGTAGAAGGAACAGAACACAAATTTAATGGCAGGGACAGGTTTTCTGAGTCAGAGTTTAAATAGCCCTAGTATTACCTCAGAACTGCTGTATCATCACTCCGACAGGACTGACGTCCTGCAACACAGCATCTGCATAAGGACAGAAAGACACCCAACCCTCTCCTGTAATCACCTCTGATTGAAGTTGTTTCGACACTTCTTGGAGGATTTTTTAATTTATAGCTGGCTAAGCACATCATGAAATGGCATGGAATCCTGTTAGAAATGAACATGCTAAAAAGCTGGTGGGCAGGGAACAGTACACATGAATTATTGCTCTTCACAAACCGTGTCTTTAAAACACAAAAAGACAAACAAACAGGAACTTTTAAATGTAATAAAATTTCCAATGGCATGTGTCCTCAGCCATTTAAGACATGAAGGAGGTTATGTCGGTCTTTTTTCAAACATCAGTCTGTAACCTTCTAATAGATTACTTTTGCTGTATTTTAGATATTTTTTCCTCAAAACCTGAGGACGAAAAAGGTGTGCTAAGATACCACCTTTGAAATAGAGTTTCATTGGTAGATTTCAAGTCACATTTCACAAAAAGTGCAATGTTGGGAATGTTCTCTCTAATTTTGGTTGAGTTTCCTGATTGCAGAGCAATATTTTTATCTTGACCAGAGGAGGGAGACACAATGGGTACTGTGTCAGTTCAGGAATGGAGAAAAAAAGACAAAGAAATGAGATCCTCTAAGATTTAATAACAAATTTGTATGCTTTGTCTTTCAAAGGATCTTTGAAATGGTCTGTGGAATAGCCCATTTAATAATGAAAGTTGCAGGGTATGTAGAGCAGCTGTTGCTTGATTTCTGTCTGTGCTCATCGTTAAATCTACTTCATTAACAAGATGTGCAAAACACCAACATAACGCATTATAGGACTGTGCTAGGCTGAGCAAAGCAACCCTTGATATGGTTGATTCATGTTTTACCTGCAGTCAGACAGGAACTACAGTTTTACACACTTCTTAAACGTGATTATATTTTTTATCTCAAGTTTTGGACTTTACCAAAACAGTAAGAAAAGATGAAGTTTCAGATGGAGGAGCTGTAGTCTTGATAAGTGATTAAATGCTTAATTTGGGAGGTGGAAATACTGACAGATGTCATGATTTCCAGTAGCTTTGGACATGAGGATATTTTGTACATGTGAAGATCTTATATTCTTTGTAAATTAAACGTCATAATTACATTAGATAAATCCTTTTATGCTTCAGTCATTATAAGGATACATGGGTCACTATAGTTTGCTCAGAGAAGCTGCTGACCAATAACCATGTTAAATGCTTTCCCTTTCCTCATGTGTAGCTTTCTAAAACTACAACAAATCACAAGCAATCTGGCCCAATCTAACCATATTGACATGACGTGTTCTCAGCGTGGCATTAGAGCAAGGCATTAGGAATATAAACTCATTTATAATAAATAGTTAGTATTTTTAAAATATTTAAAAGAGTATTTGAAAAGGTATGTAAAAGACTAATTTGTTGTTACTATAGATAGTACCAATATGAAAAGCAGCTTTTAGTTGGAGCCCTCCAACTGAGTACTGCACAAATATTAGTTTAAAAACATAGTTCTTTTGCAGTGTTAATTTATGAGAATTACATTCTTTTTATATTTTTCAATACAAAATAATCCTTGCATATCATTCAATAATCCCTAGGGCTGTGATAACAGAAAATATAAACTGACATTCAAGGCTGCAAATAGTGAATTTATGTAAGATATTATGGAAGTGCTGCTGTAACTAGAAACCCTAAATATTTGAAAATGAGAATTTAGTGCTCCTAAACAGGCTTAGAGCTTACTTTTTATTTTCCAACCGTGAGAATATTGTGACAGAGCTTGCTCTTTGTAAAAGGAGACAAAGGTGAGGATACTGGTAAGTTATTATAGATCCTTTTAGAAACTTTTCATATAATTAGGTATCACACTTAAATGCTTATATGACTAAATTTTCCATCATATGCCTTATGTATTGTAAAATTTTGCCACCTATGGTCAAATCTACCACGTGCTTTACGACAGTAGACTTGACACCCACCTTTGAAGGACTAAACAAAACAAGAGTTCCAGCATGAACTTGTCAATTGACTGACACTGTGACCATGAAGATAACCTTAGGCAAGCCAGCCTAACTTTCTCTGTAGTCTGGGGCATTGGATTTTAGATCTGTTAAAGCTGGTCCAGAGAAGAGCCACAAAATTGATCAGAGGGCTGGAACACCTCTCCTGTGAAGAAAGGCTGAGAGAGTTGGGCTTGTTCAGCCTGGAAAAGAGAAGGCTCTTATTGTGGCCTTCCAGTACTTAAAGTGAGGTTTATAAGAAAGATGGAGAGACTATTTACCAGGGCCTATAGTGACAGGACAAGGGGCAACAGTTTTAAACTGATAGAGGCTAAGTTTAGATTGGACATAAGAAAGAAATTCTTTACAATGAGGATGGTGAGACACTAGAACAGGTTGCCCAGTGTCCTGGTTTCAGCTGGGATAGAGTTAATTTTCGTCTTGGTAGCCGGTATGGGGCTCTGTTTTGGGTTTAGGATGAGAACAATGTCGATGATACACTGATGCTTTGGTTCTTGCTAAGTAGTGCTAAGCTGTTGCTAAATAGGTGCTAAGTGGCGCTCACACTGGTCAAGGACTTTTCAGCTTCCCCTGCTCTGCCGGGGGCATGGGGGGCTGGGAGGGGGCACAGCCAGGACAGCTGACGCAGACTGGCCAAGGGGCTATTCCATACCATATGACGTCATGCTCAGTATATAAGCTGGGGGAAGAAGAAGGAAGGGGGGACATTGGGTGTGATGGCGTTTGTCTTCCCAAGTAACCGTTATGTGTGATGGAGCCCTGCTTTCCTGGAGGTGGCTGAACACCTGCCCGCCCATGGGAAGTAGGGAATGAATTCCTTGCTTTGTTTTGTTTGCGTGCACGGTTTTTGCTTTGCCGATTTAACTGTTCTAATTTATTTTACTTCAATTATTAAACTGTTCTTATCTCAACCCGCGAGTTTTCTCCCTTTTACCCTTCTGATTCTCCCCCCATCCCACTGGTGGGGAGTGAGCGAGCAGCTGCGTGGTGCTTAGTTGCTGGCTGGGGTTAAACCATGACACCCAGAGAAGCTGTGAATGCCCCATCATTGGAAGTGTTCAAGGTCAGGTTGGACAGGGCTTTGAGCAACATGATCTAGTGAAAGATGTCCCTGCCCATGGCAGGTGAGTTGGACTAGATGATCTTTAAAGGTCCCTTCCAAACCAAACCATTCCACAATTCTATGATTTTACATAGTGATTTCTTTTGTGAAGATTATTGGTATCTTTTTTTAACAGAATATACTTTCTAGTTAGCTACAGCACTTCTTCCAGTAAGTCATCCAGGCACCCCGTAAGGCATCCAGGCACTATCTGACTGTTGCTAATGAAGAGTGTGAGAAAATTATGATCATAAGTGTAATGAATATTTTCTCTATGTCTCATTGTTTTCCATGTCTTCATATTTAAGTTTCTAATAGGTTTTCTTCTATAGTTTTTCCTAAACTTGTATTGATCCCATGAAAACTTCTGTCCTGTGGCAAAGAGCTCCACATGTTGCACAAAGTATTATCGCCTTCTGTTTTAATCAGTAACTTCTAATTTAATTTGAGGTATCCTAGTACTTGTAGTGGAAGAGACAATGAACATTTGTTTCCCATTTTCCCTCTTTGTCCCATTTTCTGCTCTACAGTGTCCCTCAATCAGTGTTGGCTTCCTGTAAGCAAAGACTGTAGCAGCTATTATGGCATCTGTTGGGGAAAAACGTTTGATGTTCCACCAGTCTACTAATTTGTACATCTTCAATTTCAATCATTTTCACTACAAACATTGCTTGTATTTTATTGTATTGTGAAACAGTGATGGTATGTTAATCGTCTACATGCATTGTGAATTTTTCATTCCCTGTAGTGTATATTTGATAATTATGTGTGTCTACATGATGCAGCCACATGGGTACCAGGAGCAGGATGGTTACATTAGCACAGTGTCCACCTGGGCTAAAATGATCTGTTGCCCAGAACTAATTAGCTGAGTCAAAGTACTGCACTAATGTGGATCTAGTGTTCCTAAGCCATCTCTGAACACCTGAAGCTAGGTTGTCTATCTCTGCACAGCAGTGCATCATGCCACATAGGCGTATCTGAAGTGCTACGTAGCAACAAGAAGACAGCACTGGTCCCAGCAGCAGCTTGAACCACCCTGGGGACCAATTCTGCAGAGAAACTACTAGGGACCTGACACCTTTCCTGCTTTATGAGCTTGTAATAGGTTCAGCAAGTTACAGTGACGGATACTCGATTACACTATATGTCTCTCTCTTCATCTGACACTTGGTAAATGTAGTCCTTAAATTTCTCTTACTTTTTCTCGGGTGTTCAACTGATTTATTTACAATTTTGAAGAGAAATTAAGAAATCCTTTTTTGAGCCATCTGCCAAATTAATTTAAAGTATAAATCTCTTTTGTTGATTCTCTCCAAGCTTCTATGCTGAAAATCTATCAGATTTATTATTTCACTCATTGGAGAAATGGTTATTGAGTTTTAACAGATGTTCAAATTCCCTAATTTCTAGAGTTTGCAATTCCCCCCTGGTCTTAACAAGTGTCTTCAGTACCTCTGGGTTACAAGGCGTTTATGTTCCCACAGAAAATTTGATTTCTCATATCTCCCATCAAGGTTGAAAAATCACTTATTCCCTGCCACACTTGTAAGGAAAATACCCTTGTAAGCAATGCATGACTGTCACTGCAGTACTTGGTACACACTCCCCTATCAGACTGCTGATGCTTATGGCTTAATGAAAGCTTGAGGCAGCTGAAAGTCAGAAGGCAAAACTGGTATATATATATTTTTTTTCTCAAAACTGCTTATAACTGAGTATAAACATACTGTTCCTGAATAAAAGTGCAGAGGCAAAGTAAGTCTTATTACACTGTTCAGAAGATGAATTTGCCTGTTCGAAGTATTTTGAGCATTTCCTTTAGAATTCATACAAAATGATTCAAATAAAGATGTTCCCGAAGTTGAGAGCGTTATATGAAGTAAGAGACCTGTTTGGATGTTTTCCTGAGACAAGAAGTAGAAGGTAATGAATCTGGACCTGGATCCAAAGAAAATGTGATTAGTCCAGCTTGGTACATGCTTGCAAATATATTTGATGCCTACTCCTTGCTATGGCTTTCAGGGCCTTGATGGAAGTACTGAGATACGGGCAGAGAGCATTTGTTGTCGAAATGATGCTGGGCCAAAAGCTGCCTTAGCAAGGAAGAACATGGACAAGGGTACTCAAATCTTTCTCCCTCCTTGTACTGAGGCATTTCCTGTTTTGTGAGGTTTATGGATCATGAAGGTCTCTGGCTAGTTGATACCTGAAATGGAAGCTTGCTCCTTTTCATGTGGAGTAGACATGTCCACATACACACAGAATAGTTCAGTGGGTAGACTCTCCACATGGAGCGTAACAGACCCTGATTCAACTTTCCTTCCTCCCTTTGTTTGGATTGAGGGCCCTCTTGATCAAGGACACTACTATGACATTCCTTGAGTGAGTTCGGTTAAAGACTTCTGTTTTTAAACATCTATAATGCCATGTATGAGGACTGTGAGATGGAATAGTCTCGGTGCCAGACGCAGGGACTGTGCCCAACTCAGCATACCATTAGCTAGGATAGCCTAGGTTATTTTTGCAAGAAATGTTAGTTTAAATCCCTTTCAAGAGGGTTCTCAATTAATTCATCCGAGTGCTAAATTCTTCCTTAAAAACAGTGAGGAAGCAGGATGCCCTTTGGTCATTGTGGTACCTGGGCAGGAAGGTATCTTCTAACAGAGAAGTCTGGGTACAGCCGTCAAAATCAGATAGAAAAATGTCTGGTTTATGAATTCTATCATGGCTTAGCTGAGGGTAGACCAAAAGTCTATCAGGAAACAAAGATGGAGTCATCTAGGTAAACTCATTGTCACAAATGTAATGCTGATGGATCTCAAGGTGTGAAGACCTGGGCAGCACACTTGGATGGTGCTGAGTGTTGGGTGTAACATTACTGGTAGCTTTTTCTAGGTACTTACAGAGATCCGGAGAAAGGCTTTTTAATCTCTCCAGCTTGAGTAAATTCTGTAAGAACTGTTTCTCTCTAACTTTTCTCAGGAGAGTTTCAATACTTAGGTCCAATGTTTATTTCACTACAGAGGAACGGACAGTGGCAGTATTAGAAAAAGCTTCTGCAGAAGACATCTGCAGTGAGGGTGACCTTGCAGGCACAGATGTATGAAGTCACCAGCAATGTTCCTGTAGTGAAGTCCATGCAAGCTGTCATGCATTAGGTCCCAGAAAAGGCGAACACACACAGTAACCTGGAAGAGGGAAGGAGAAAGGCTGATTGTAGCCACATGAGTGGGATGATATGCTCTGCACTGCAGAGCAGGGGTTTGTATGCAAACTAGTGGTCTAAGTTTGCATACAGCTAGTTTCAGCTAGTTTATGCAAAGAGCAGTCCTAGAAACCACATGGGTTTTTCTCCTGCTGCCAGCTTCCCTCCCGTCTCTCTTGTCAAGTCTTTCCTATTGAAAAACACTCAAGGGGGAGGGGGAGGTGTAGAAATGTCTCTCTTGCTTTCTGCAGCAGCTCCTTTCTGCTGTTAGAGTAGCATTTTACAAACCAGATGTGCATTTTGGACCTTCTTCATGTTCAAGAACGTCTGTGTATGTTAAGAGATACTTGTGAGATACAAGTTCAATATTTTTGTGCCCTTTACCTTCCTGTGTTTCTGTAGTTGTTTGAGCATTTAGAGTTGTGTTTTTCAAAGCTCAAGTTCTCAAATGATATGGACATGAGAGAGAAGAGCATGGGAGTGAAAGGGTGATTTTTGTTTAGTTGGTTTTGTTTATTTTCTGAAATGACATTATTATTCTTCATTCCTCCTGCATACAAATTAGATTCAGAGTTTAAATATTATTAACAGCAGCTTTAAAATTCATCACTTTGCAGTTGTTAAATCCATTTCCTCTTGGTTTGTCCCCTTGGCAACAAAAATTAAAAGGCAACCATATGATGAAAAAAAAAAATTGCAGCTCATCTGAGCCTGTCTTTGCATAACACATTTTGAGATTCTGACTGGCTGTAGACTTGATGTTGGCTCAAGCCAGAAAACTGGAGGAAGTTTATGAGTGCCTTGAGATCTTGTCGTGTGCTCTGCACACTGTATGGATCCTTAGAAGGTTGGAGAAAAAAAAAATGGAGACTTAGCCACTGACAGTGGCAACACCAATTAGCTAGAAAATGAACTGTTTTCTGCGTACAAAGTTATGAGTACAGGTGGGCAATCATTTTACTGCTGAAAGTGAGGGGTTCAGCTTACTACAGTTGTGTGTTTTTATATGGAATATTCATTCTTATTTTTACTTATGATGGAAGTTTCTCACACTTACTGAACAGCTAAGGGAAAATTTTCACATTTCATGTCAAAGTCTTTAAGAGCTCCTCTTGGCAATACCACTGTGAGAAGGAACCCTTTTCTATAAGAGAAGCAGCTGACCTAAACCAAAGTGCACTTTAACAGAAAAAAAGAGATTTACTGAATCAGCTTCCTGCTCTAACACAGCTTTTTTAATGTTGGTGAGTGTACAGTTGAACTAAATTTATATTTGTTTCATTTGCTAAAGTGATTGTCACTTAGTACTAAATTCCTATTTAAGAATGAAGTAAAATGGACCTTTCAGTTGGTAAGATACTTGTATAAATGGGCTTATTCCAGAAATGCCAACCTTTTTAAGTCTTAGTCAGTTCAAACCTCTTTCCTCACTGCATGTTTTCAGTTTTCTTAGTTCTTTCTTGGTGGTATGTAGAAATGGTGAACTCCTTTACAGCAGCCGAGCACATACAGAGCAAGGTAGGTCCGGCACCAATCAAAGCAAATTGTAAGGCTTTTTACAGCAGTGAACCTGCCTGAGACCTTAAAAACTCGGCCAGTTATAGACATGCTCATTCACATCTGGGCCAACAGTCTGTAGCATAAAGCACCAGAAGTTTCCTCCCTTCATCCAGCTCACTGAATAGGAGATATTCTCAACACGGGAAAGGTTCCCCCGACTCTTCTGTTTTTATAGGTGCTGATCTTGCTAGACAAAATAGCATTGGTATAGGATGACAGGAATAATGGCTAATAAAGCCTTTTTCCTGGGTAGCCTCTTCAAGAGAGCAGAGCTGTTTCCTTTGGAGATGTGACCTGCCGTCTGCAAAATGACTGGGCTGGTGTGAATGAGCAATATGTAGTTTTCAAGTTCCGAGGCAGAGGGATATGTACTTGGCATGTTTGGACTTTAGACTCAAAATCTCCATACCGACACCAACGCTGTGTTGGTAATTCCTAGTCTCTAATAATCAGATATTCAACTCAACTACGTATTAAGGGTATTAACTGCAGTTAATAATACTAGTAATACTAATAGTTTTAGTCCTAAATCAAAGTGCAGCTACATCATAAATAAGGTGAAAGAAGGACACAGATGTACATTTTGGCCTCCTCTCTACAAGTAACCTAAAATTGAGAGAGCTCATGCAGAGCCATGTGGAAACAGCCCCTTTGGAAAAGTATCTGTGGAAGGTCATGGAGGAGGATTGTTTGCAAGGTCTCTCTGTACACTGAATGACTCAGCAAAGTGAGCTGTAAATCCTCATCAGAGACTACAACTCTGATGCTGGTCCTTGTCTGGCACTGGAAGATACCATTTTGATGGTCCAACACGTAGGGAACTGTTTATCCAAAATGGGTAATATCATGACTGTTTTGGGGAACAAAAGGCTTGAGACTACAAATGCAGAGCTGTATTTTTCCTAAGCTTTTAACTCTGAAAAACACTGAAACAGAAACACCTCTCCAATTTCACAGTTTGGATCAGAAGCAAAGAATTGAAGATGACGTGTTCTCTTAAAGCTAATCTGCATCATACACTCTACAGGGCAGGATCTCAGACACACTGATTAGCTAAATAGTGCATGCATATAAGCCATGTGGACAGTGATAAACTGCAGAGCCATATGACAAATTGATCTATAAATACTGCTCTGCTTTGCTTTAGTTTCACCAATTCATCTTCAAGAGGATTTATTCTGAAAACAAATCAACCTGCCAGAGAAATATTTCCTTTTCTTCCTATAAACATGGCTCCCTCCCACCTAATATACTGTAGCTTACCTGGCTATAAAACTGGTTAATTACATGGCATTTTTTCAGGTAAATTTATACCACTGTTCTGATATCCCAACACTTAGGTGCTATCATTTTCAATACATGGCATTAACGTGATCAGGTGCATACAAACTCCTGAGCTAGTCAGGCCAGTTCTTCCCATTCTAAATTTTTCAAAACTCAAGGAAATCTCATGTAGGACCTACCAATTTTTCTAATGCAAAATTTATTTATGAGATATTATCTTGTCGTCTCACATATTGGAACAACTGTTGCACTGACAAGTACCTCAGATCACATGTTGCTCTGGACTGTGTCCCTTGAGGCACTTCCAAAAAAACTCTTTTAAATTAGATTTTCTGAGAGTGGGGTCTGTTAAATATGTGGCCACCTTTGGCAAAACACAACATTTAGGGGAAAAAAAAAAAAAAAAAAAGCTTTAATCTGACAAAACCAGACTCTCCTTGTAGGTATTATGTGTCTGAAAAATCTATGATAAGGTTAATATGCTTTGTCACTTATTGGCTTCACTTCTTTGCTACGGGCAAGGCCTCTGGTTTTATACAATCCTGTTTGTGTGTAAATAAATGCCCTTTTAATTTGCCATAATTTCAAGTATTTTGTTTTGTAGTTATAAATAATTAACATACCTTTTATGATTTTTTTACTTTGTTTTACCTTACGGGGCATACTTTCTCTTCTACACACATGTGTAACCTCCAATAGCAATAATAACAGTTATGAAGTATGTCCCCAGGGGAGACAATTTCCCTAAAAACCTTTAAAATGTAAATCTATGCACCATTCTTGCCAACATGTATGCTCCAGTAAGTGAAACTAATATTCTGTACTTGCCAGCATAATAATCCAAAAATTGAATAAATTCCAAGCACCAAAGTTAAGAGAAAGTTCCTAATTTTAACTCTGCATAACAACATGCATGGTGTTACCTCCAACTGCATAGTTACTTCTTGCCATCTGACTTTTGAAGCGTAACTTTTATGTTGAGGTGATGGAGGAGAAGAGTGTTATATTTAATTTAACTGTATGCTTCTGCTAGTATAACTTCTGGAAAATGTAGTACAAAAGTATTGTATTCTAAAGAGCTCCATGAAAAAGAAGAAGAAAGATGGTGATCCAGCCTTATTTGGATACATAAGGATAGAATGCATAACCACATTCTTAATATATTTAGATTAGCAGCTATAGCAATTAGGATCATAGTTACCTTTGATCTCAGATTGGTTTTCTACAGTTTAATTCCACTTAATGCAATGGATTACTCCTGGTTTACACGTCTGGGAATAAAATTTGATCTATAATAATTATTACCGTTTTCTAACAAGGAAGATTGTTGTTAGTTGTGTTTAACCTAAAATTTGCGTAAATGCTCTGCTGAGAAGTGTAATATTGTGTCTATGTATGCATAAGTACACATGAACATACATTAACAAAATGATGCTGTAATATTGAAGAGTAAGGTTATAAAAGCAGAAATGTATTCAATTTTTAATTAAGGTAGTGCTTATGAAAAGGGTTTATTGGTCTCTTTTTATGTTGTATTCCAAGTTCAGAGATGAAATTTTTAAGCATAAATATAAAATACATAAATATTTCTGAGTCCTTCCTCTCAGAATTCTTCTAGGTCCCTAAAATATCTGTTCTACCCCTTCTCCAGTGGGGCATGCAATACCAATGCTCATACCAAAATATAATACCAGGAGTGATGAAACCAAACAATTATCCTTGTGAATGCATCTTTTTTAATAATAACAGTAGTAAATTGACTTGTGCCATAAATGTCATCAAATGTGTTTCATAGGCAATATCCTTCTCACAGTGAAGTCAATGTTTGTGACTCAGGATCAGACTCTCATTTCATTTGCTAGATCCTGTTCCCATTACTATTTTAAAAGATTGCATTCCCAACAGTGGTGTGATGAATGATTTAATGGACTCATAGCCTTGTTTTTGGTGCCCCTGTTATTTTTGTAAAGACTTTTTTTCTGAGTTTACTTTTCCTTCATGTTTTCTAATAAATCTAAGCAGTACGTCATTAATATTAATCGTTGCTATCTTACCAGCAGTAAGTAAATCAGGAAGGCAGACATCTCATCCAATATTGATACTCCTACCGTGAGTATATTATAAATTGGCCTGAGAAATGGAGATTACTAGAGATTAATACTGGAGAACATAATGGGGTTTTTTCAGCTTCCCTTCATCTTCTCTTTTTAAGAGTCCTTTCTGACAGAATATTATATTATGGATTTTGTGGTCGTAATGGTCTTTTGAAGAAAGCTTATGTTTTAAAAAACTACTTGCAGTTTTTATTTAAAATCACGTGGGTAAATGTATATAGATATATAAATTATTTTTTTAGTTTGAAAACAGATTTAGACTTGAAATACAAAGCAGATTCTCTTTCATCATATTTTCAGGACATTTGAAGGACAGCATCTCTCAAAATTACACAACATTAATGGCCACACTACTTACATGAAGCCATGGCATAATTTAAACATTGTGTGTCACTGTACATCACCTAACCCACCCTGGGGAATCATTAATACTTTGAGACCCTCTTTCCCTGGGAAAGGGCTGGAGAGGTAACATGGTTTCCTCATTGTGGAATCAGTGAAATGACTGTCTTTTTGTCCTACTTTATAACAGTTCTGGCAAAAAGAAGAAATGAGTAAATACTAATTGCTGATGTCTTTCTAGTTATCTTTCGAAACCTATTAGGAGGTATATCCACAAGACCACTAGTGTACTCCAACCCCTAATAGTTTGCTTTGCTGTTTCCTAGAACTGTGTCTGCATGACTCTTCATCAGAGTCATCAGCTACTGTATACGAGAACTCTTTATGTTACTTTGATGCAAATTACCATTATAGATGTGCTGTATGTTTACCGAGAGGGCTAGGTTTGTGGGTACAGCTATGTTAGCATAATTATACCCATGCAAATATTTTTAATACAGACGAGGCCTAAGGTAGCATGATGTTTTGAACTTCAGTAGGTATAATCTACTTAATATATACTTCAATGGACTTGACAAAATCTGATTCTAATTGAAAATGCAACTCTACTTAAAAATAGCAGTTTGCATGTTGAAAAATTATTTGAAAGGTATATCTCATACAAACACAAATTGCCCTGGGAAAAACTATTTGACAGCTGATGCTGTTACACATCAGGAGTAGAGCACCTAATTTTGACCTGTTTTTAGCTCCAAACAAACTTAGCAGAGTCACTATATTTTATTTCAGCAGGATGCCATGGTTAAAGCCTGAACCACAGGAAAAAATAACAATAACTGTCTGATTTTGCACTTATCTAATCTACTGTGGCTTATTTATTGAACAATGATACATGCAAACAAATTGCACCTTATTTTTAAGATTTCATTGCAGATTCAATAAAGGCTCTTGTAACATGGAAAGCCGGTGGGACAGTTTATAGAGCATTCAATGTCCTAGCTATAGCAAACAGAGTCTCTATATTTGATTTAAAAAAGCAATATGCTCACCAGCACACACGAGATTGAACAATGTAACCTGTAAACAAAATCTTGAAAATTATTTTTTCTTAGTTAAGAAGCAGAAGAACAATTGTTAAACAGGTGTAATTACATGCATATTTTAATATACAGCAGAGGAAAAGGTAGATAATCATTTGGAGTTCTTCAATCTGCCAACTCTAATAAACAAGAGAAATACTGTTTGGAGAGTTGACTTTTTCCAGAAGTTAATCTTCAAAATTAAAAAAAAAAAAAAGTAAATCCATGCAATGTACAAAGAGCTGCGTTTCTTAAAGTATACACGATAAATGTTCTGCTTGTGAAGTGTTTGTACTGGGGTTGCATTTATTGATCCTCTCTCAAACAAACAGGGCAGTATTCCATTCTATCTGCAAAACAACAACTTTCTTTACACTGTTCATGGGACAAAAAACCACCCCAAACAACTATCACTTCAATATGATGATGCTCACAGTTCAAATCTATTTGGAGAAAGAGCCAAACCAGAAAGCACGCAGATGAAGAGCGCATGGAGCCTCTGCAGAACCGAGGCCAATGTGCCCAGCGGAACAGCCTGGGTTTCTTTCCTTGTGCAGGGTGTTATCTCAATGCACATCTACAGCAAAGAATTTTCTCCTGGCAAGGAAAAGGGGAGACCACGATCCTCATAACGCTTAGTAGGTGAAGCAAAGTTAACAAACAGCAAAATACTTCTACTTTTTGCAGAACTTATTGTTTTGTGGTCCTTGCAAACACTCATGCATTATGTGCTTTATTCTTACGATGTATATACACACGTGAAAGGTACACAGCATCTTTACATTTAGTTAAGACGCTAACCAGCTGTTGCTGAGAGGGAAAATCATCCCTTCATTAGCGCTATGACCTTCTTCATCATTTTGTCTCACTTGATCATGTGTTGTTTGTTTGTTGTTTTTTGGGGGTTTTTGGGTTTTTTTCCCACATTTCCAAACATTTCCCCTTTTCCTGCAGCCCAGGCTCACCTTGTTGAACCAGAAGGGGTACAGCTGGTGGCTAGCGGGCAGCAAGAAGGGGCAGCCCCTCGGCGCACCGCCGGGCCTGGCCCAGCCGGGGGAGGCACGGCACGGCACCACGGTGCCCCTGCCGCCGCCGCCGCCTTCATTTCACGAGCAAACCATCAGCCCGGGGAGCCGGGGAGGGAAAGCCAGGGCAGCCCAGCTCCTCGGTGCCATCCCCGGCACGGCCCGCGCTCCGCCGCTCGGCCCCGTCCGCCGCCTCGCCTGCAGCCGGGGGGAGAGAAACTCTGCTGGAAGGGCTGCGAGGCGGCACGCCTCGGAGGGAGCGGGCCGGGAAGCCCTCAAACGTGTCCCCCCCAGTCCCACTGACACCCCCGCCCCGCCTTGTCGGGATGCGGCCGCCGTCCCGCTCCGCGCTGCGGGCGGCCGCCGGAGGCAGCGCCGGGGGTCGCCGCGCCCGGAGACCGCCGGCGGGGGGGGCCGGGCCGGGCCGGGCCGGGCCGGGGGGGCGGCGGGGCAGGATTAGGTTTCAGGCCGCCGGGGCGTGCCTGAGCGCGCTTCCCCCGCGGCGCGGCTCGGCGCCGTTACTTGGGGGCGGGAAGGGCGAAGGCGGAGAGCGGGGCCGGGCCGTGGGGCCCGCCGAGCCGCCGGGGTAAGCGGGGCGCCGGGCCGGGCGGCGGGGACCGGGGCGAGCCCGCCTGTGTCGTCCTCCGGGGATGCGGGCAGGGCGGGGCGGGGATGGGCCCGCCGCGTCGCCGGAGTTCTGAGCGGCCTTTTAAAACGTATTTATCTCGCCAAGTTTTATTTATTATTGTTCTGTTGATCCGCCGGGCTTGGCCGGGGCTGGGGGGGGGCGGTGGGAGGAGGAGAGAGGCCGTGGAGCCGCGGGGGCGCTGAGCCTGTGGCTCCCCCCCGCCCCGGGCCGAGCTGTCCGCGGGCGGCGGGGAGCGGCGCTGGGGGCCGGGCCGGGCCGCGGCTCCGGCCTGCGGCGGGCGGTCCGCGGGCTCCGGCGGCCTGGCGGGGAGCCGTCCTCGCGTAAACAAAAGCCGAGCCTGCCCCGGCTGCTGCAGGGAGCTCCCCTAGCCCCCTCCTTCCCCCACCCCCGCTTCTCCTTTTAACCCCAGCGGGAGCGTTTCGTGCCGGGGAGAGGTCTCCTCGCCCCCTGCCGCCGCAGACCGCCGGGCGGCCGCGGCCCGGGGGGGCCCTGCGCGCAGCGGCCCTCGCCCAGCGCTTGCGGTGGACGGCGCTGAGACTCGCTCGGAGCCGGAGCCGTCCCGGAGCCGGAGCCGTCCCGGAGATCCGGGCCAGAGCGGCGGTTTCCTCCGCGGCAGGTGTGCGGCTCCCGGCGGAGCGGCGACCGCCAGCCCGCGGGTGCCGGTACCTGTTGCCGTCCTGGCGTTGGTGCTTCTCGCGGGGCCGGAGCCCGCTGTAGCTCTCTAGCATCCCCCCGGGTCTGCATTTAAACGTGACCGTTTCGGCAGAGTGGAAGTGGAGGGGCGAGGCGCAGGCCTCGGTTGTGCCTTTTGATGGGTCTGGTTGTGCAAAGGAAACGGTCCGGTTTTTGGGATGGTTTGTTTCTCTCGTGGTGTCCCCCCTTGCTGCCAGTACCTCCCTACATTACTGGAAAGAGTAATAGGAAGAAAGAAGGTAAAAGAAAAACTCTCACAAAGCCTACCATTTGAACTTCATGTACCTCATTGAACAGATTTGATTTGCCATTTGGCTGAACAATGTTGCATTCTTTTTTTTCCCTTTTCTTTTGCCGTTATAAACACTGCCTCATCCCTTTATATTTCTGCTTCTTAACACATGCAGAAGATTTTGTTAGTATAAGCTGTTGAACAGAAAACGTCCTTACTGGCTTTGGTGCCAGAAAGCGTAGCAGGAGTCTCTTGCCGGAGCAGAGCAGTGATTTACCTTAATCAAGCTGAAGGGTCTGAATTCTGCCGTTGCAGAAGTCTATTGTTTAATGCCTTGTGGTTTCTATATCAGCACTGCATTTTCCAAGATAACAGCAACTCCTTGGGAGGAAAGAATCTAAACTGGAAAAGGGGAAGGTGGTAAAACATTCTTGGGAATTGTTATTTGATGCTTCTATGGAAATGGACAGTAGTCTAATACTAGAAGAAAAAAATGCATAATGAAAATATCTAAGGACATATCCACC
Source organism: Platalea leucorodia (assembly GCF_965183815.1). Classification (NCBI taxonomy): domain Eukaryota; kingdom Metazoa; phylum Chordata; class Aves; order Pelecaniformes; family Threskiornithidae; genus Platalea; species Platalea leucorodia. Next base: position 35,267,928 of record NC_138858.1, on the reverse strand, counting down.
TTAACTGGAAACATTTTTTATGACAGAGGACATCACCTTATTTTTTTTTGTCCAAATTGTGTCCATTTTTAGTATACGTATTTTTTAATCTCTCTGTATCTTGTTAACACTAACATGCATATATAATTTACTGATTAGCACTGGTGTTTCTAATGGCTTCCTTTGTGCTTTCAAGAAGCTTTTTCATCAGGAATTGGACACATTCTCCCCTCTGCACAAAAGTGCACTAGGAAAGGTAGATCAATATCAGCACTATGCAAAAGAGAACTGCAGTACTTACATACTAATGGATGATCTTTATATTCCATCTGGCTCTGTGTCTGTGAATTCTTCCGAGAGGAATGCCATACAACTTCTCAGTCACACTGATTGCTGTAAATGGTTTTGTTTTAATAGATAATACTTTCATCAGTGTATTGAGAATGATTATAAAGACCTTTTAAATCAACTGCTCCATGTTTCATGTAAGAAAATTTAAAAATCTGTGGAGTACATCCAGTAAATTTTCTAATTGGCTTTATATTTGAGCACCCTGCTGAAGCAGTTTAAGCCAATGGAATGCCATGCTGGCAGTATACTGTATCATCATTGGTAAGGACAGTTTTATTTCACCATTGGCATTCCCAACAAGTCAATATATAAGTATGCCATTTTTGCCTGGACAGTATTGGAGTATTTCTTTCATAGGCTTTTCAGATCCTGTCCTTGCGTCTGAGACACCTTGCATGGTAGTCTTGTTACATGCTGTAATGATTTTCTGCATCACTTGCGTGTTGTTGTCACAATATACAATGAGAAGTTTGTGTTTTCAGTTTATAGGGAAAATGGCGGCTCTTCATTGAAGCTTACTGGCGACTGTTCAGTGGGGCTTCTTACTTACTCATTTATGTATGCTGTTGTCACTTCTGTGAAGAATCCAGTATACATTAAGAGGTGCAACTGCTGTAGGAACTATGTTTCATCAGGTTTAACTGAGTTTAATGAATATGATAATCAATTGCCTATGCTGAAAACATAAAGAGGCAACCATGGCTGGGTTTCATACATTAACTCAGTATATGTAGTGTCGCATATATTCTGCATATACTAAAAAGTTGCTTTTCAGTTTCTGAACCTAATCCTGTATTTCAAAAGTTAGAAGAAAGCAATTCCAATTAATCACAATTTAAAATATTTACTGACCCAAAAACCTCACCAGAAAAATTTCCCCTACTATGCTGTTGTTTTTGCAATGCTCTTTATAAATTACTTTTGAATACCTTGTATCACACCCATTTATCAGTAAGTGAAAGCATTAAGTATAGTTTAGGGCCATTTCCCAGTTGCAATGGTAACTTGCACATCAGCTAACGTGGATATTGTGCACATGTAGGGCTCCTTACAGTGTTACGGAACGTTACTAATTAAACACAGTGGACGTATTGCTTGTTCATCCAAAAGTATTCTAAGTTTCGTTAATACATTAGTGTGATGTGTACAGAAGCTTAAAAATAGTTGACTATTCAAAATTCTGTTTTCATAGTTGCTTCAGAATACGTGATTACAGTACTTTAACATACAGAGCCACTATCATCTTTTTGATGCATTCAGTGTTGTGCTAAATTTCAAGAGGCTAGTAGTGTCACTTTTCAAACAAAACTGCTTATAGTCTTAATATAGGCTGTGTATTAGTTCTTGAACTGCCTTTTTATTTCTGCTTTGAATGTTTCAGAACAATTTTCATTAGCGTAGCTTTTAAATGTAAATTTCAGGCTTCTCGTGCTTGCCTGTTACATTCCAGGTAGTCAGTGGAAACCTGCTTTGTTCCTTGTGGAACAGTGCACATTAATTTTGCTTGTATTAAATCCTTAATTTGAATTGATTCTCCCTTCTGTCATTCAGAAGTGTGCAGTCCAGGGTCTCTTGGCTGATGAAACCAAGTGGTTGATGTTAATTTGGCAGGCTCATGTCCTGTCAGTAAAACGGTAGGCTAGCCTTTTTTCCCTTCCTTTCTTCCTTTCCACTTTTTGTTTTTGTTTATCCTCCTTACCCTGTTGGTCACTGCTTTCCTGCATTTACTTCCACACCCTTTCGCTGCATGCCCAAGTATGTGTATCTCTTTCATTTTGAGTAGTGAAGGCTATACTGGTCAGGCTACAGTTGTCAAGTCTTTGTAATATTGCTTGTAATCCTAGAAAGTGCTGTATGCAACAGCAAAATTGCCTTTGTGACAGTGGAAGAATACATAGAAAAATGCGAGATCTTTCAGTTTACTGTGAATGGTTTCAGCTGCCTTTGTATTGACAAGGCTCCCTGCAGGGAGTCTGGGGATCACCTTAATTTTCTTCCCAGTGATGGCAGCCAGCATGCGGGAGGTAACTGGGCGAAATGGAAGAGCTCCTGGAAATTGCAGGCAAAGCAGAAGGTTTAGCAGTAATTAGTCTCTTCCACTTCCTGTGCGGTTTGGTTTCTGTTCCCGTGCCACGCGTTCCTAACACAACGTGCCTGTTCGAGTGATAGCCAGAAAGTAGGGTAGGGGAACGACGTGGGATAAAAATCAAGTACGAAGGGCCAGCCAAATCCAGGCCCAGGTGTTGAAATTTAAATTAGAAGTTTTGAAATACTCTTTTTAGCAGCTGTAAAAGGCATGTTGTGCTTACTGTGCTGCTTAATTGAAATAGGTTTAGTTTTAATCTCAAGCAACTCCTAGCCAAAGTTTGGGCCTAGAGATCACTCTTAAGATAGGCGTTTCCTCTGTATCCTCAGAGCACTTCAAATAATGCAGGAGGTACAGGGCAAAGCCTATTACTGTGTTTTCTATCTTTAGCATCGCATGTTTGCTAATCCAGTGCTATGAGCATTAGTTTCCAGGGTATTATCTGAAATGGCCTTGTGAAATAGTAGATGGAGTATCCATCAGTGAAACACAGTAAGTTTCCTTGTAGGAACTACATGATCAGGTGTGAAAGAGTAATCCTTGGAAGTGGGTCATCTTTCCCTTTTCAAGAATCTTTTGGCTGTTTACCTAAGTGGCTTGCGTGGTTGCAGGGGAAAAGAGGGGATCAACATAAATTTCAGGTCTGTTTTTTAAAATTCTGACACCTGTGGATTTTAGTGTTTTAGGAGTGGGCACAAAGAAACCAGAGCTGCAGCATGCCAACTGTTTTCTGGCAACTGACCTTACAGAAGAAGGGCAGCATAAAGAGTGGACAAATGTGTATGTAACACATTTTTGTTTGTTAGCATGGGAAGAATAAAATTTCAGAAGTGCAAGTTTGAAAGGGATCATCTTTTAACTTCTGTGCATGCTTAGTAGAAGACAGCATGTTTCTCACCATGTACCTGTCTAAAATTACGTGTGTTTTCTGCTTTCCTGTTAAAAAACAGGAGGAAAAAGAGAAGGTGCTTTTTTTTTTTTTTTTTTTTTTTATTTTTTAAAGCCACATCTTCCAGGTACCTGTGTCTTTAAAAACTTGAAAGTGAATTTAACTTGATATTTATTTGACAGTACTTCTTTAAGTTGCTACTAAAAAAAGTCTAAGTCAGTCTGTATTCTTATTACTGTGAAGAGATTAATGAACTTTGGCACTGAAATACAAAAATAGTTAAATCTACTTTGAGCTAAGCTAGTAAGCTGTTTGAGGCATGAACAGTATTTGTATCATGTATAGAAGGGCTGGTTTTGGCTTCAGAATCCTGTGATACAGACTGCCAGGAGTACACAAAATGACAGAATCGTAACTAAACTTCCCATTTGTGCATCTAGAAGTCTGTGATGGCATTATAAAAATACTCACTATAGCAAATGACTTATGCCTTTCAACAAATAATCATGCATGCCTCCATACTTCTCCCCAGAGCATTATTGTTAAAATACCTAGAAGCAAGCTGGTTTAAAGGCCAGGTGTTGCAGCTGTAGCGAGTGGTGGTTATGGGCATGTCTCTGTGGTGCATTTTGGACAGACGTGTGCTTGCTTCCCCTGTGCTTCGGCTATGTTAACGTGCCACTAAGCTGGTGCTGACAGATCCCACTTGTTAGCATGGATGTGGCACAGCAGGAGCACAGTCACGTGGCTTTTCGCCATTTCAGAGCATGGGCAGAGCGAACAGGGGTCATCTTGGACTGCGACATGCAGAACTGCTGCTGTGCCTCAATGCATTGCTTCTGCGTCAGAGGAAGTGTCCTGAAGGAAAACATCCTGATGGCAGTTTTGGTCCTGTTCCTGCTTAGTGCCGCAATTGTCAAAAGCATTAAGCTGGTCAGCTGGGGAAGGATTCCCCACTAATACAAACACAAAATAAGGAGAATTAAACTGGGAGTTAAAAATGGGTTTGCTGATGCTAAGATAGCTCTGGAGCAGTATTCCTACCTCTAAAGCATGAGGTAAATAGAAAATACATCCTGAGTGTCTTAGCACAGCTAAGGACTTTTCATTGCAAATTAGATAGGATCATCTCCATCTATAGAGTATGTTTAGGACTTGTGTCTGCTTTTGGAAAGGTTCCATTATAAATCATCAGAGTTCGTACCTCTGGGATTGCACAAATACAGTGGTGACCTTGTCCATTCTGTCACTTGTAAAACATGCCTTTCACAGCACACCAACAATGTGATTTTAGACAAGTTGAATCGTAATATAAAGCAATATCTAGGTACTCCAAAGGACACAGACTTTTACTGCTGCATCTCTTGAGGTTCCCTTGAGGTTCTCGGGGAGCTAAAGCTGAAGAACAGCAACCTTGTATTTTTCCTGATTAATTTCTTCATAAGATCAGAATTGAAGATAGGATGCTATGTACTATATGCTGTGCATATAGTACTGTGATAAAGAGGATCATGGCACTGAAATGACTGAAAAATGCTTCACATCTTCTTTTTTCTGCACAGTTCTCTGGTTGCATCCACAGCACTGCCCCAAGAGTAGCTGTAGAGAAAGAACTGGAACCGTGAAACAGGAAAGAACTGCTTTGGCTGGTATTGCCACTGAGAAAAACACCTATGAACATTACATAAATGCCTCTACTTGTAAATAGGGGCTCTGAATGGAAGAAGTGATAGCAGTTTGATAATCTAGAAGGAAAAGCTATGAGTGATTAAGGTTGGGGGAAGCCAGCTACCTTCATGATGTTTAAATAATCTCATCCAGCCCTTCCCATGTAAAATAGACATTTTTTTATCTTGTTTTTGTAGAGTGACAAGGTAAAAACACAAGATACTTGGTTTGGTTTTCAGATCTAGTAATCATGTTCTGGGATTTGCCTTGCCAAACGAGAAAACAAATTCATAAAGGCTTGTTTTTATTTATTACTGCTATGCATAATTTGGATCATGGAATAAGGTTATTTAGACAAAGTAAGATTCAAAGGATTTGAATGTCTGTCCATAAGTGGTACATTGTCCTAAAAAGGATGATCAGCACTTCTATACCAATGTGGCTGGCAAATTCAAATGCAATAAAATAAACTGATATGAAGCCTCAGGCATATCGAAAGTAGGGAAGTGTTTGCGATGGAACTTGAAACTGTTTTAAACCCACTTGATTTGGGTTTTCTGCAGAAACTGCAAATAATATAGGCTTGTCAAAACATTCATCCTGGCCTGTGTTCCTTCGAAGTTAATCTATGTTAACAGCTGTTTTCTTGGTTTTATTGTGAGGATCGATTCATGCTTGTCCTGCTCAGGTTCTATAGCTAACGGTCCCGTTGAATTTTAGTTAGGCTGTCTTACCCAGAGATCTGTCAACACTGTTCTTTTCCCTGTTTTTCTCCAAAGTTTCAAGAAAACCTAATTTCCCCTGAGTGCTTAAAGATCACAGCTTTCTGCATATTGGTAAGCTCACCAGATTCAAGTCAGGATTCTATACTGAAGTGCTTTCCTATTATCAAGAAAACAAAGGCAGCATTGTGAAAGATCAGACGATAAAATGAACAGCTCAGTTCATACACCTGCAATGGTACTTGAACTCCTCACTTCTCGGCTATCCATCTCCATCAAACATATTCTGTCACTACAAATTTCTGAGCAAATGCAGACACACTATTGCGGGGGGGGGGGAACCAACCAAAAAAAACCAACCAAAAACCCAAAAGCAAAAAAAAAAATTAACCAAGTAATTTCAGAATTTCTTCCTCACAGTGTAGAATCTCCTTCCTGGAAACCCATGCTGGTGACAACCCAACCATCATCCAGATCTGAGTCTCAATTCCAATAGGTGTTAGTAGCGGAGGCTGTAGTGTGAGAGTCCTGCAAGCCTGTTTAGCATGAAGACTTTGTGCCTTGTGTGACTTCTTTTTAAAAGGTGACTTTAAAAAATGTGCTATGATTTATGCACCTGAAATTGTCAACATAGAGCTTGAAAACTGATCCTGCAGGGAATGTTTTTTATGAATCACTGAAAAGGAAAGCAATGAAACTGTGTAAAGTATCAGTGACAGCTATGGTTCATAGCTTCTGATTAAAGCAATGCAGGCCATGTTGTGTAACAGTATGCAGACAGCAGCTTTGATATGGAAATGCAAAAATATTACAAAGTACATTTCTAAAAGCAATTTTCAGGCAGGTTTTAAGCTCCAAAGTGACTCTGATTATGGTCACCTCTGAGGTTATTTTAATTATCCAAGGAGATACGTTTTTTCTGGATTGTTATTTTGTGGGGCTGTTTCTTGTTTTCAGAAGTCAAGCTTTTTTCTTCTCCTTCAGAGCTTAGTGCTTCTATAAATGTGACCCTTTTCCCTTTCTATTATTTTTCAGGGAAATAGTGTATTTGCTGCCTCTTGCCATTATTGGAATAGAAGCTGAGAAGCAGAAAACATGTTGGAAACAATTGGTAATCTGTTTTTATTTGTATCACTATATTTTTGTGGCCAAATCAAGTGTGCACGAGAGATTTAGGTCATTAGGTCAGCAGTATATACTGCTGAGAGAGGTTTTGTAAAAAATATCTATTGTGCTTAAAAATACACGATGTATTTGGGTTTTTGTATTTTGTATTTGAAAACAAAAGGTGTAGCACCATTTGTTTAGTATATTTAATTTTTAGCTTGTTTTGATTTCATTGTTTTAATCTTTACTAGAATTTAAAAAGTTTGTATGAAAAAGACAAATGTTTTCTATTAAGGCTATTTTTGTCACTACTTATTTACAGTGATCTGTAGCCATGGTTCCTGTAACTGAATTTTAATGAAGGCTCTTTCACTTTTGTAACCCAGTTCTTGATGGACAAAAATGTAATTTTCGTTAGCTTCTGTTTTGTGCTCTGCTCTGTCTTCCTGATTCAATAGGCATGTTTGGGCTGGGATTTTTGTTCAGAACTGAACCATTCAAGTTGTCTGTAGCTTGAACAGTAGAGAGGGTTACATTTAAACTTGTTGTATGTGACTGTTTCTAAACTGCTACTGACTAGGAATGATTATTGCTACAGATACACATCGGGCCCTCCAGGCCATGGAGCGCTTACAGGCAAAACTTCGGGATCGAGGTGACATTGCAAATGAGGAGAAACTGAGCTTGTTAAAATCAGTGCTACAGAGTCCGCTCTTTAACCAAATTCTCAACCTTCAGACTTCTGTTCAACAACTGAGAGATCAGGTAGGAAAAGCAGCCTCCCAGGTGCAAGAGAAAAATTGCTAAGAAGGTGTGAAAATGTGTGTGTGTCTTAATGTTGAATAGTGAAATCAAATAGCCTACATTAAAACGTCTGATCCAAAGCTTCAGGGAACTGAGGGGGACATACCCACTGACTTTTCTGGGCTTTGTTGAGACCCATAGTTTGTGTATGTGTTTTTTATGTATATGCTTGTTACTTACGATGTGCACAGTAGGGAAATGGTGATACTGGGTGGGGAGTTAACATAAGGCTTTCTGTCTTTGTCCTTCGAAAGGAATATGTTTCATATGAGGTCTTAGGATTTTTTTCCTAGGAGACTTTTATTGATCTCTTGTGTCTTACCCTGCTAAAATGAGAATATATAAGGCAAGCTGTGGAATGTTGACTTCAGAAGGACATGAAGATCTATTCTTTTCGTATAGGAAAAAAAGATCAAAGAGAAGCAACAGCTCCTACCTCCTTTTTCATTGCTCGGGGTTTTAAGTAAAAGTGTTACTTTTGTGCATGTCTTTGGTGAGGATGAGAAAAGGGGCAGCAACTTGGCTATATTGACTTGATTATTTATTACTATAATTTAATTTCCTTATCAGCAGAATAAGAACTTGAAGAATGTAAAAAGTAGTTCAGTAACTGAATTAGGACTAACGTGTGTATCTGGCTTTGCAAATAGTTGTTCCTTTTGACTCCTGCAAGACAGGCATCTCTGTGGCCGGTATGTAGAAATGCCGAAGTGGGAGGGTGCGGCCCCTGCACACTGAGCTCATCGTCAACGTGGAGCCACATCTGGTCTCTGACTAGACTGCAGCTGGTGAGGAGTCCTCGCAATCTTGACACTACTTCAACTGTGTGGCAGAAGAGCACAATCTGGCCCCTTATTGCTTCTTGTGGATCATCTTGATGCTATTTTGCACAGCAAAGAAATAAGTTAGAATGGTGTCTACAGTGCTATATGTGACCATGATTTTCAGATTTTGCATGTTTGGTGTATAGACGCTTGATGACATTGGAGCGATTTAAAGAAATCTAGGAAAAAATGCTGTTCTGAGGGTTTTTTTTACTCTGCTATTTGAAAAGCAGAATTTAACAGTGGCATCCAGAAATTATGTGAAGTATGTGGTGATGACTCTGGGAACATGTAGTGAGAAATGAAAGTGTGCCTGAAGCATTAAGGGGAATTTGGTGAAAAGGCAAATTACATTTTCACTTCCAGACACTAGCTGTGAAGTTAAAGGATGCTTCTCTTTTTAAATACAATCACCTAAATTAGTAAAAAGAAGCAGCTGATACTACAGATGGGTAATTTCAGATGTGTATTTTTTGAAAAGCAAATAATAATTTTACCTTCTGCCCTATCCCTGCAGGTTTATCTGTGCAGTAACTTAGGGGCCTGTGCATGTTGCATGGTAAATATCCAGTCTAGTTGACAGGGGAGCTACTTGGATGTGAATTCCATTCTTGATATGTGCTTATGTAAACACTTGCACATACAAATGTATGTTTCTGGCTGTTCTTAGATTTGGGTCAGCTCTTCAGAAAGTATCCTGTATTTTCTCTATAGAATCATTTCTTCCCTACTATATAATATGAGATTGTCTGTCTCTTCTTTGCTTTATTTAAATGTTTATAAAGCATATTAAAACAGGACAAAGAATAAAATGGTGAAATAGGCGGTCATGTTAAAAAAAAATTATTTCTTGGCATTTTCAAAGGCTCAATTTTGTTCAAGGACACCCTTTAGTTTTCTTTTTATGACTGAGAAGGCGCTGTGCTCTTGAAGCTCTTAAACTACTGGTTAGTGAAAACTGTAGGGCACGTGAATAGTGACCAGGCTTTTTGGCCGAGCCGTGCCAGACAGAGGCAGTCAGAGCTGTGTTTGAGAGAGGATGACAAGTGGTGCTGAGCTGTGCAGTGGCTAGGTATTGCAGTCTCTACCCACTCGAGAATAAGATGGCTCAATTTTTTTGATGTTTCATGATGAGCTGTGCTGAAAGTTGAACGGGGGTCTGTTTCTTCTCAAGGTGAAGTGTAAGTGACAGTCTGTTAAATTACTCTTGTGTTTTTAATTAGTTCTTGAGTTTTTAAAGAGTTACAGGACTATTGCAAAATTCTCAGGAGAAGGGCATCTTTTAGCAAAGTATAGGTTGAAAGAGAGGTTGGGAGCAGAGAAGCAATAACGGCGATTTACTTTCTAAGTCAAACTAATTCCTTGCAAGCATCCCAGCAATAGGTCACTAAGTGAGACCTACTTGTGGGCCTCTAGTGGCCTCAATAAATTTGAGGGTAGGATGTCTTCCTGTCTTAGGGCACTGTGTCTGGAGAGCATAAAGATGATAGTGAGAGCCCCATCTTCTGTTTGCGCAGTGAGTCTGGAATATGAGCTGGCAGATCTTGTAAACATCTGTCATGTTTTCCTAGCAAAAAATAGGATGCAAATATACAGTTTCAGCAGACAAACATTCCTTGCATTCCGCTGAGAGTTACTACCATTTTTTATGGTCTAAAATAGTAGACTTCCTTTTCTTTTTTTTTTTCCCCTACAGATAAATGATCTTTTAAGTACCAAAAGATCTGAAAAAGCGTGTGTTTCTGCATGCATGGAGGTTTCAGATTAGCTGTTGCATTTCCTTAAAGCTTCTGTGTGTTAATTGGAAATTGATCCCCTTCATCGTTGGTGTGTGCTTAACAAGAGCCTCTTAAGTTTGCATTTGTGTTACATGGAGTGGTGTGGACTGAGTGGTATGTTGCTTCCTCTGGATGTTGGTGAGGCATGATGCTAAAGTCAGCAAATCTAATGCTTTGGTGCTTACTGGTAGATGCTTTAAAGTTTTTCTTCTTATATGAGCAAGCAGGATTTGTTTGCACTGCAAATCTGTCATTGCAAAGTTAAGAACTGGAGTGGGAAAAGTCTAGGGGTGTTTTTTTGAGAATTACTGTTCTGACTTCACTAGTCGCTTGAGTTGAGGAGCACTGAAGGAACTAGGTTTTTTTGTGCCTCTTTGTATCCTTATTCTACAGTGAATGCTTGTTTTCTTATGCTGAAGAGCAGTCTCGTTGTTTGAAGATAAGGGAGTGACAGAAAAGTAGGGATTGTGATGTTTTGAACTTTTCAATAATATTTTCTTTTCTTTATAAAATATTTTAAAGAAAATACTCAGACCATGCTGTCAGTCCTCTCCGGCTTCTCTTCCTTTTCTTTTTCTCTCTCCCTTGTCCACCACCTCCTCCCCTCCTCCTCCCGCCTCTGCTCTGCTCAGGGCTCTGCCAGAACAAAATACCCTTCCCTTGGCTGGGCTGCATTCCTTAGATTTTTTTTTGCTTGTGAGTTTGACCATAGTTTTTCATTCACAATGCAGCAGTGGGGAAGAGTCCTCTGCAGTGCAGCACGTACTGGCTTGTGTGAGATAGCTGGGTATCAGTGCTAGAGTGGATTTCGGAAGAAGCGGAGAAACTGTGTCTTTTCATATTACCTGTGAACACTTGCTTAACTCTGTGGTTTGCACAACTAGAGGAGACCTCTAGTTCCTATCCGGAACCCCTTTCTGCAATAACACCATTTGCTCTGTGTTTTGAAATGAAATGCTTGTAAGAAACGCTAATTTGGGATCAGCTTCACATGCCCTGAGGGCGGAGATGTAAAGGAGCAGCCAGCAGGGCGGTGCTGGAGCTATGCGGGTGCCGGTGCCAGTGCCTGTTCCTGGGGAGGCCAGGGGCTTTCGCTGCGTCGTGGGCAGGGTGCCTGCTGGCTTGCGCTTCACCGCTTCTAGAGCGGTTGCTGTTGCAGCCAACCTTTTTGCTACTCGGTACACTTGCAGTCAGCTGAAATACTGCCCCGTGCTTCTCGGGGTTTCCAAGGGCCAGGGCTCAATGGCTGGAGTGCAGAAACATGTAGAATTTGTTCTTGCCCCCGTTGAGACCTAGTAATGCCGATTACATTGCTTTCAGTGTTGATACACTGCAGATGTGGCTTGGGTAGCTCCTTTTTCGTAAAAAAAAAATATTTTGAGCAGCTGCATATAGGCACTATTTGATTGCATTTAGTATCTATCTGTGCGACTGTAACGTAAGTTTTATCATACTTGGAGGTATTTGTGAATTTTTCTTTTTGTCTTATGCCAAATTATGTCCACATTGCAGATGTTACATACAGTAAGGAGAAAGCCAATCAAGGAAAATTAGAATAAGTCAAATTATAAAACAAAGCAATATTTTTTTCATACAGTATGTACACAATCACAGTGCTATAAAGCTACTTCTTGGTGGAATTATGGTGATTTTATTATTGCAAAGTAGTGTAATTTATATGTTAGGAAAAATATTTCATGCAACCACAAGAGCATCATGTTTCTAAGATTTCTACTTGTGGTTTATTGCTCCCCCTGGAATGACCTATACTTCTGTGGTTAGCAAGAATATACACCAGTTCTTCTCAACTTTACATGTATCAATACAATCCTGTATTTTGGGGGGGACAGGGAAGAGAGTGGTTGTCATGTTTCTGCTTGTAATTTGTCTGGGGATTCTGACCTTCTACATTTAGGATCATTTTAAATGTCATAAAACAGAAATGTTTTTAAAGTGTAAGTGTGTGTGTTTTGGGAGAGGAGACATTCTGAAGTCTAAGCTTTTTGACACATACACAAAACTTTTTTCTGTTAAGAGTTTCACATTTTTTCTTAGAGTTTTGGGGTTTTTTTTGAGTTTTACAAGTCAGAGGCCACTTTGTGTGAGGTAGGCTTCCCATCTTAAGCACATCCTCCATTGAACGTGTAGCTGTGTTTGTTTAAAAAAGGTGTGATGAAGTGTTGCTGTCAATTGCCATTGAAGAGGTGGTGTTTGATACTGTGTTGTAGCTGTGCTGTAATCACAGTTGTACTGAAGATTTGAGGTGAAGCTTTTTAAAGTTCTAGTTAAACTAGTATGGATTGGAGGCTTATTTTTGCCTTTTCCTGCTGTATATAGTATGCAGCACTTCTTTTCAGTGATATTTCAGCCATCATGCAAATAAAACCCATCCTCTGTGTTCAGAATAATGGAGTTAATAATTAGTTATGGAAGATGTCTTAGAAAAACATGAACAACTTCCATCTTCTGGTTTGGAAAGCAGAAGGAATGGGAGAGTCAGTTAATTCCTATATGTTTGCAATGATGTCCCAGCTCATAGAACTATGCAGAAGGGACGAAATGTCAGACTGAGAATGTGGGCACTATGTTGTCAGTTTGAACAGGATTTGGTCTATGAAAACATACAGTGTAAAACTAAAATATGCATTGGCCTTGTGCCACTTCTAGTTTAGCATGGGAATGCGTGAGTTTTCTACTAGAGAGAAAAACATAAATCCCTAAGGGGAGACTGTCATATCGTAATTGAAGAACTCCTTCAAACTTACCTAGAGAAGAAAATGGTGATACTGGGAACATGTTCAGGTGGAAGTTCATGTGCCCATCATGGCTAGCCTGCCGTTTGAACATTACAAACAGTGAAATGAGCTGTCTACAGCAATCCTGTTAAGCCGTACTAGCAGAACATATATAGAACGTAGTACAGGATGGGCACAGAGCTCCTCTGCGTACTGAAGGTTGTGCTGTATGGGATATTGAGTGGTACAGGAAGTATTTTAGATTCAGAGAAGGCATATAATACAATTCATCGTAAGGGCAATGGGTCATACTCAATAACCTTGATGTGTAGCTCCATTTTTTTCTTTGCTCTTTGTGCATACAGGAAAGTGTTTTATTGTATATTAGAGAAAAACAATATCATGATGTAAACACCATTTGTATCATCCATACTATTCTAAAAATGTTGTATCTTAGGATTACTGTGACTTGCTTGATCTACTTTTTGTGCATTGCGTGATTTTTCCAGTGTTGCAACTTGCTCCCTGCCCACTTCCCTGTAAAGGAGTGCTCTAGGTACAGGAAAGATATCGACTTTTTATCCAGAGAGAGGTTTCACAGACTGGGATTGTCTCTATGTTAGCGGTCTGCATACCATGTGGTAACATGGAAAAAACTTAAAGTGAAATTCATGAAGGAAGATGGAAGCGAAATAGACAGTGGGGTGGGCACAGCAGTGGTTCCTCAGCTACAGTCAGTTTCCATGCCTTAAAATTCTGTTTCTGTCCCTTTTTGCCTGCATGGCTCTTTTCTTTGTAAAGCAGAAGAGGTTCTAGCTTTCTCTATATAGTCTCAAATTTTGCTCATAGCATTATTGTAGGATTTTCCTTTTCTCTTTCTTGTCTTGGAAGATGACTGCATAGTCCATTCAGAGTGGGGAATTCACGTGCAGTTGGGTTTTATAAGACTATCAGTAATAGCAGTGACCCTTCCCCTTCTGCCATCCTGAAGGATGAGACCTCAGGAAGCTCTTGCCACGTTAAAAGGGTCCCAAGACAGAGTAATGCTATGCTTAGAATGGTGCTAAATGAAATTGAAGGCATGTATTTTTCTCTAGGTTTAATTGTATTGACTGGAATCATTACCACCCTCAGCTGCTGAGCCTTTCTTACTTAGCTTAAGGTTACCACTCCAAAGGCTGCACTGAAGAGGTTATGTGAACTCTTGCTGATCTACGTTGGGCAAAATCAGTAGGTTTTGCTCATACTATGCGGTTGTTTGTTTAGGCTAACCTTGCTGGCTTTGCCTGAGCAGGTGATGAGTTCTCTAGTGACTCCTTTCACCAAGGGAGCTCTGAGGATGGTAACCTTCAGCAGGAAGGGCAGTTCGGTGCTATTTTCTACAATGAGCACTGCAATTTAGAAAACAAACATATATCCATGACTTACTAACATTTGTGATATCAGACCCATATACTATGGTCTTTGAGTGCACATAAGAAGTAGTTTGGGTTTGCATCTCATATACTCTTAGGCTGCTTTATTTTGCTGTGGAAATGTAAAAATGCTTTTAAATAGAAGCAGTGCAAGACTGGCTAATTACAGTGGTGTTAGATACTCTTACAAATAATAATTTGATGCATGACAGTTTTTCGTGGGAAGGAACATGACAGCGGGATGCATAAGAAGATTTGAAGGTGGAGGAGAACAAGAAATAAAGCACATTAATTGACCAAGTTCAGTTGGTATACTTTTATACATTGAAATGAATGACATTGGGAAGGTGGAAGTGAATTAAACTATTATATGGACTCATGCAGATAAGAAACGCAGTATGGCATAGACTTTATTAGTTTCAAATCCATGCATATAATGTAAGGGGAAATCTTGCATTCGTGGAAGGGCAGCTTTTGATTACGTGTCTGGGTGTTACACGTAATGAACTGTGAAACAAGGCTTATCTACCTGTCCCTTACACGCTTGCTGAAATGACTATATGTGATTAAAGAAAGTGCTTGTGCGCACGTTTTAGGCATTATGATTTGTTTGAAACATAACCGAAGTGATTCCTCACAATTATAGACAACATAAAATGATCACTGTGTGATGGAAATCACTGAGTTCCAAACATCCTCATTTTCCTCTGCAGTTTTTTATGTCAGAGCAGGCTAAGTGCTGTTGAGGACTTTTCTTTCCAGTGCTGTCTTGTGGTATTTTTTTCTGTAACTTGAGGGTCTTCCCAGTCACCGAAGGCGTTCAACCAATGGTATTTGTTCTATTATATTTTCCTAAAGCACCCAGATGAGAAGGAAATGCGTGATGGAGAACAATACTGAACTTTTGATGACTGGAATGTTGGGAGAATGATATGATAAACCTAATGGAAGTAGCATGCTTAAACAGTTGAGACTGGTACAGTAGACGTTTTAGAATACATTTAGAGTTTTGAAGTTTTTTATTGATACTTGAAGTTTAAAAATAAGTCTTCAAGGAGGGAGGATCCCAGTCTTTTGTATTGTGGTGCAGAATGCTAGAAAATTTGCATTGTAAAACTATGAAAAGTATTTGAGGCTGCAATATTGCAAAGCGGAGAATTTTCTTATTTTCTTTTCTGCTGTAAGAGAAGTGTATTGTCAAGGCTGTCTGTGTAAAGGTACGACGGTGGTTTTCAGATCACCCTGGTGATTTTAGACTGGTTCAGTAATTTTGTATTTAGTTCTAGCTTATGTAGAGAGTCACATTGGCAGCATTCTGCATAGTCATGCAGAAACCCTGACCACTGAAATTTGTTCCCTACGTAGCTGGTGAGGTTTCTTTCTTTTTTCATGAAAATACACGTACTCTTTTTTTGTTGTTGTTGTTTTCTTGTGAAATAATGGATAAAATTGTTCTTAAAAATACTGGTATTGTAGAAAAAGCTTGTTCATACTTGTTTACCTCTACTATTGTGTTGGAGTACCTCAAGCTGCTTTGCTGATATGAACAAAAGAATTTTAGGCAGAGTACTGAAAATAATTTTAGATTATTTTCATCAATTTCTTTCATGTTTTATGCTGATAACTTACAGCTTTACATTGATTATAAATATTAAAGATATTTTTCTTTATAAAATATCTTTTTAAAATTGAAAATTGGTATTTCAAATGTTTTTAACAAGCAATTGGCCTATCATGATGCTCTTGGGTAAGGAGGAGGTTTCTGCTATGTCTATAAATCTGTGTTGCCATCGATCTTTTACAGGTAAATATTACACCTTCCATACATTCCACCGGTGAATTCCCCCAGCTTCTCCATCATGGTGTGAACGTGGGGTCCTTGCCACATAATGAGTCATATTTGTTGGCTCAGCAGAATTCCAGCCCAGCTAATGTGCTAGAAGCATCAATGAGATCCATTACTCCTCAGATTAATGGGAGGTCTTCTAGTGATGACTTTGAGCAGCTGATCAGAAATATGTCCCAGGTAAGCATGTTGTCTGGTAACCACGACATGTGGATCACTGATTATCTGGAAGATTAAAATACATGTACATTTATTTAAAAGCAATTGAGTTATTAAGCAAACCAGAGCTCACTTGCTATATAAACCAAAAATAACCTTTTAATTTGAGGAACAATTGGTAAATGAGAAAACAGTTGGAAAAGTAGCCTTGACATTGTCACTGCTGAGTTATTGTCCTTAGCTGAGCAGCATGCCTCTCACAGATAGGCATGCCATTATCTTTTCGTGCTCATTGTAGGACTGCTGCTCTGTGCGTGAGGGAGATGCTTTGTCAGAGCATGCTCTTGTATGCATAACTAATGAAAGCTAGTTCTGTGACTTGCTTGGAAATAAGATGGAAAATTCCTTTTTGGCCTTGCTGCGCATTGTTCTGTAATCTTACTGCTTTCTGGTGGTAGGCAGAAATGGTGTATGAGTCCCTTCAGTGGCTGGAGCTGAGAATGGCCAGGCATATATTCTAGCATTTTTCTAATTAACCTGTAATAGAGCCAGATAGGGGAAGTCTTCTGCTGTTCTCCTGCAGAGCCTTTTGCACAGTCCTGCTTGTTCTCTCTTTCTGAAATTCGTCCTCCTTTTCTAGTTCTGCTTGAGAGTTGGCCTATACTGTCTAAAATTTTGTAGACACATATATCCTGGTGCAGTCACTACTAAGCCTAAACTCTGTATACTTAGCTGCTGTTTCCTGATTTCCTCTTGGCTGTAATAATCTTTATTTCTCAAATCTTTCATAATTGTCACTTTTCTGTATGATCGCGAGAAATTGGAACTGAACAACTATGTTCCAGTTATTAGCTAGTGTAGCCTTGTCCTGCTGTAGCTGTCAAATTGGAAACTCATTTCCAAGTTCTTTACCATATTCATTAATGCTGCTTTTCAACATTTTTAACATTTGTGCCCCTTTTTTTCCTTCTACTGAACAGGGTCGTCTTGTTGAGACCATTGAGCTTATTAAACCTTTAAGTGGTGGTCTGGGCTTCAGTGTCGTGGGACTTAAGAGTGAAAACAGGGGAGAACTAGGAATATTTGTGCAAGAAATACAGGAGGGAAGTGTGGCACATAGGTAAGATTACTACTGGAATATTTTACTGTACCAAGTGTTAACATGACACTGCAATTTAGTTGTGTTATTGCTGTTGTTTTTGTTGTACAAGGGCACGTTTCTTTCGTATTCGAAGACATACGTCATAGCAGATTTAAAATTACTTATCACTACAATTTATGTAACGTTGGAACAGGGCAGCGTATGATCTGTTCTGAATTTCTAGAAACTACAGATGTTTCTCTGTGGTTTGTTTGTAATATCGCCTTTCCAACAGGGAAGACAGGGAGGTTACTGTTCTGTGTCATGGCTTTTAAAGCTGAAATACAGATTTTACCATCCTTGAATGCACTGAAGAACAATTTGATGCAAAAAAATTGGTTGTAACTAGTAGGGTTGTTTGTTAAGTAGAGTCCCACTGAGCAGGTGTGAAACCCAGCTTTTAAGTCAAGCAAGGCTTGACCTAAAGTTGTTGGACTCTTAAAGAGAGATATTCAGCTGATGTTACCAGAAACTCAGCAATAATAATAGGTTGCTGAAAGTATGCTTTAGACTTTAATCATGATTCCACAAGTAGTGTTGAGAGAAATGGATTTCTGCTGTAAGAACAGCCTGAGGGAGCAAACTAACTCAGTGGTGAATGGCACCAGCACTGGTTTGCTGCAGAGTGGTGGGGTGTATCAGTGTGTGTGGATTTGCTGATCAGGATCCTGGCCAGAGCTGCTTCGTTGTGTCCTCTGTATGTTGTGTGGGGTGGCTGAGTTATCTTGGTGCTATTTCTCACTGTGCTGTAGGGAGAAATTTTCTGATTATTTGTGGTTTGAACACTGTACTTTTAGTAGAGAGCAGGGCGTGGCCTACAGAGTTAATTCAGTTTGGAAAAGTGGCATGCTCTGTGTTGTTACAATATTTTTTAATCTGCCTAAATTCCACTTTCCTTTTTTTTTTTTCTTTTTTTTTTTTTTTACCCCTTCCCCTTCAAGAGGTCTTTGCTTTTACTTCTCTTATTCCATGGACTTGAGACCTGTCTTTACTGAATCAGGCCCTGCCCGATCACTGGCGAGAAGAGAAACATTCAACAACTGTCACAGGGCTCATAAATCAGAAAGGCCCTGACAGTAATAAGTCTTCAACAGCACTCTGACAGTTCAAATTCACAAGTGAAATATTATCGGTTGAAGCTAAATAGTGTTTTTCCTGAATGCTCTTGAGTACCTTGGCTTCTACACTGTAGGTGCTCACAAAAGCTGGTGTAATAGGGATCCTTGTTTTTGTTGTTGCCCTTTGTTTTCAAAGCATTGCCACTTCGGGATGTTTAAGACAAGACTCCAGAGTTTTTGCTGGTTTGTTGCAGAAGGAATAGAAGTGGTGGAGGAGGCAGAGGGTAACTCATCTGTGTAGGCTTCATAACACCTCCTTTGAAGTAGGGTCTGGGAAAGGGTTCAGTATGTAATTTTACAGTAGTGCTTCCTTTGTCAGAAAGTGAAGAGTTATTTTTTAATTTGTTCAGGGCTTTTTTTTACCTCATTTAAAAGGGATCTGTTTTATAATTTTCTTTCTGTTTCTCTCTCTCTCTGCCTCCCCTTCTCCCCCCCCCCCCCCCCCCAGTTTTGTGCAAAACAAAATTTGTTTCTGTAACATATTGATGAAAATGTGTTCCACTCCACAGTTTGATGAATATTCAAGATGGGCACACTGAACAAAGTGGAGCACTTGGTCTGTTAAGCAAAAGGCTCAAAGTCAAGAATAAACATAAGTTCCCAGGCTACGGTTGGGAGCGACTGAGATCTAATATGCTTAGTCTCGCATGGGGGTACAGGGAGAAGAAAGCTAGCTAGGGGGTAGTAGCCAGGGGAGAGTGGCAGTGGGGATTAGCTTCAAAGGAAGCGATCACCAGGGTGCCGCATCAGCTCCTTTCAGCAAAACTGCAGGGAGAGATTAAAAAGTGGGGGAAATAGAGAACAGGTTATTAAAAATACTGGAAAATTGTCAAAATTTTGTGATTTCTGTGGCAACACTTCTTTGGTTTTTCTTGCTTGTTTATTTTGTCATCCCCTTTCCCTGTTTACACATATGTGACAGAGATGGAAAGCTGAAGGAAGCAGATCAAATCCTTGCTATTAACGGACAAGCCCTTGATCAGACAATTACACATCAACAGGCTATCAGCATCCTACAGAAAGCAAAAGATAATGTCCAGCTAGTTGTGGCCAGGGGCACTTTCCCTCAGCTCATCAGTCCTGTAGTTTCCCGGTCTCCATCTGCTGCTAGCACAGCTTCAGCCCATTCCAACCCGGTGAGTATACCCCAGACATCTGTGTACTCAGTTCTGGGCATGTATGCACTTACTGCATCTAGTATTTTGAGATATTTTTTTTTGTAACTTTTAGGTACATTTCCTTCACAGTTCTTGAGGTTTTTCTTCTGTTTATCTTTGTTGTACCTTTTCCCATGCAAAGAGTAGAAAATATTCAGGCTTGCTGGGGGGAATCTTGATCTTGGACATATTCCCTCTTCCCATCTGCTGAATTCTCTGTGTCCACCAATGCAAATACAGCATGTTTACCTTACTTTATGAAGCTTTATTTTGAGGTATCAGTAAACAGGATCTTTTTTTTCTCTTTGCCTTCTGCTTGGGCAAACAGAAATTTTTGGGGCATTGCAATCTGATCTGCACCACCGGCTGGATGGGTGCTTCTCTGTTTCTCTGTTGTCTGTTAGCAGTGGCGCTCAAGTAAAGCAACAAGAGAGAGCAGTCAAAATGCCATGTGTAGGCACGCGCTTTGGGATCCCCCAAAAACAGCTCTGCTACATTTTCTTTCTTTTTAAAGCTTTTGCACATCTGGGTGTAGAGAACATAACCCAGGAGCATGGTGATATTAACTGCACTTTCTCTTGCTGATACCTTACTCATGTAGATGGCTTGTCCTGGGATGAAATGGCCTGTCCTAGGTTTCTGTAGGTTTCGTTGTTCAGTCATCTGTGGCTCTTTAAGGGAGTTCATAATTAGAAATATACGGAGCAATCAGTCTGGAAAAAGCAGATATTTTAGTGTTTATTTGAATCATTAGCATAAAACCTTTAGTGAAGAAATTTCAGAATTATTCATTCTTCTGTGTGCAAGAATAAAGCTGATGGGCCTAACTTTTCCTGTCAGCACAGGCCTGTCAAGAGGCCTGCGCTCTTCCAGTGTTCCTGTGACACACTTCTTTCTCTGTGTGATTGCCTCTGTATTCGCCGAACAGCTTCCCTGGCTTGAAAAAAGTGTTCCTTTCAAACCTGCCACAGCTCTTCCTGTTTTTTTATGTATGCCTTTCCCAGTCCTTGTGTTCCCTTCGCTTTCAAATGCTGTGGGGGAAAACAGGTTATCTGGAGCTGTTCTTTTTCCTTCAGGCTTTGCTTGATCATCATTGGTTTATGTTAAGACTGTGGATTCCCAAACAGGTACTACAGGGCTTTGAATTTGCGACACCTTGATTATTCCAAAATAACTGCTTATTTTCAAGACCCTACCTGGTGGAGCACCAGCTGCAGTTTTAAATTTCAGATGAATCCACAGTGTGGTTTATTCTTCAGGAGAAACAATATCAGGAGATTCCAGTCGTCCCTTCCGTACCATCCCATGCAAGCGAGCTAGTGTTTGTCTTTCTTTCAGAGCAGTTTTGATCCTGTCAGAATGTGAAGCCTGTCATCAGAGCTACTTCATTCCAGTGCTGTTGACGTCAGACAACTCAGAAATCTTTGTTCATTACAGAGGGGGCACGTCTGCTAATGCCTACCTCGCAATACCTGGTGCTGCTTTCAGCCTTAACCTCTGAATTGGGTTTATGCTTTCTCCTGTGCTTTATTATAATGGCTGATGTGAACATGCACTTATCTGAAGATTTTAATTTACAGTCCTGTGAGATTTCCTAGCAGCACTATTTTTCTCACTGACTGCAATGGGACATGGAGGTGGATAGTACTAAGTTGCTGCTTAAATTCATTCAGCAAGTTCTTGAAAGGCCTGACCCGCTAGCCAGCTCCGGTTTGTACCAGAGAAATTCCAGCTGTTATGGAATGAGCAGTTTATTGCTTAAATATTATGTAATCTTATACCTAATAGTAATTGTTAAAAAGGTCCCACATTTCCACCTTACTCCCACCTTCCTTTATTCAAAAACATACCCAAGAAATAAGAGAAAATATTTTGCAAGTTTTAGTACGTCTGTCCTTATTTTAATCATTTGCAAGCTTATATTTATTCCTTTTAGGTTCACTGGCAGCATGTGGAGACCATTGAGTTGGTGAACGATGGCTCAGGTCTGGGATTTGGGATAGTGGGAGGAAAGTCAACTGGCGTGATTGTTAAAACCATCCTCCCAGGAGGGGTGGCTGATCAGGTAAATTTAACCTACCCTTCTGTTTAACGTTCAGTACGAGGTGAAGTTGCTCTTTACTTTTATAATCATGCTAAGTAGTGGTAGCTTTTTTCCTTGTAAGTGTAGAAAAGAGAGAGCAAGTGGTGAAATTTGTCCTCAGTAAGGGTGTGTTTAGTGCAGGGGATCTGTGCATTTGATTGTAAAAGCTGGATTAGGCTCTAAAACACATTTTCAAACTTGTTACATTATACATGCTTGGTGCAGATGCATTTAGACTCCTAATTCTCTCATGAATGTACTGGTTGTAATCCAGCTGTGGGGGACACACTGAACACTTACTTGCTCTGCCTGGACAGCTAAGAAGAGCATCTGCTTCACTCTGCTGGGCTTACTGAAGCTTGGAGCAGGCATGTGGCTTCGTGTGTCTGCTTCAGGACACGGGCTCTGCTCCTGCCTGAAGGGCTCATGATCACAGCCCATATCAAGCTTGTCAGCTGGATGAGTATCTAGGACTGCGTTAATGATAGTCAAGGGTTGAACAGGCACAGAGACTGGTCAGTCTTCCGACCACAGAAGTGGTGGCCTGATAACAAGGCCTGGAGATGCATGGACAGGATTTACTGCTGCGCTCTTTGCCTGATCAGGTGGATGGGTTCCTTTTACAGACCTGTCTCTTGAATACTTTTCATATGGGCTAAATCCATGTGAAGCATTTTCATTGCTTAAAGGTAAATCATTAGGTGAGTAGTATAAATACCGGTGTAAAGCAGTATAAATAACTGGATCACAGTAAGGGAGAAATGTATTTATTTTGAAGTTACGGTTACTCCTGAGGACCAGTTTTTAAATAGAAGTGTAAAGCTGAATATATGTTTGAATGCTGTCTTTTGGAAGTGTGTTTGGAAATGAAACTTGAAGTTCTCTAATCTACATGCAGTTGTTAAATATCAGTAGGTAGTAACCATAACTATATGCATTTTTTTCTGTGCTAGGGTGTCTGACTGCTTGAAAGAGGATGTCTTGGATGTTTCTGGGGAAATTCCTAGTAAAATTAGTGTGCCATTAGGGAACCTACTTCTCCGTGTTATCAGGATATTGACTTGGCATCCAAAAAAAGTCAGCTGGTTCATATGTCTTAAAAGTGACTAAAGCTATGTGGTCTTTTTCTAACTGTATGGTATGTGGGAAAAATGGCAGGGTGTTAATAGATTTTTTTTCCTCACCATTCTTCCTCCAGCATGGGAGATTGTGTAGTGGAGACCACATCTTGAAAATTGGTGATACGGACCTGGCTGGAATGAGCAGTGAGCAGGTGGCACAAGTTCTGAGGCAGTGTGGAAATCGAGTGAAACTGGTAATTGCAAGAGGTCCTATTGAGGAGCCACCTCCACCAGCAGTCCCTCCAGGTACACCGGTACCCATCTCCACACCAGAGA
This sequence comes from Platalea leucorodia, assembly GCF_965183815.1. Classification (NCBI taxonomy): domain Eukaryota; kingdom Metazoa; phylum Chordata; class Aves; order Pelecaniformes; family Threskiornithidae; genus Platalea; species Platalea leucorodia. Next base: position 35,244,669 of record NC_138858.1, on the reverse strand, counting down.
AACAGGTAAACAACAGTGAATATACCTAACTCATGGCAAACTTTTACTTCAAACTTCCTTTTCTTTTAACTGCTATTTGAATGTCTTTCACACTTATGTTCTCAAAAGCCAGGATTTTCTTTCCTAGTAGCAGTGTTCTCAGCTGGCACTGTGGGAGAATTTAAATGTCATGAGTCCACAATGCAAGGAATTATATGCTTGAAGCCTTTTGGGATCGATGCTTGGGACTTCCATAAGTATGATCTGAATAACTTCTGTTTCTGGGTTGCTTGTGGTTGTGCAGTAATACATTGGGAACAACTGAAGCCATGCCGTCTTTTCTTCAGACAGAGCAAGCTGGCTTGATGTTTCTCTGTCCACCTGTCCTTTTCCTCTCCAGCAACATTTCTTATTTCCATACTATTGCAGCCATCCATCAGGCAGTTCCTCCCTGTGCCAAGCAGCACACAGATGCTGCTTCTTTCCTACATCACCTGGCATTGCTCATTTGCTAGACACCTTCCAAAAAAAGTCAGCCAGCTGCTACCTTTATTCCCCTGCTGATGATTGTACTCTTTGTGCTGTTACTCCTCTACAACCTTCAGCTGCTTAAGAAATGCTGTAAATATTATCATGTCCTGTCAGCTCAAAACATCTGCAAAATAGGTCATTTGCATGTTTGCAGCAAAGCCTGGTTTTATGGGAGCCAGGAACAGTAGTGTTTTGTCACATATAGTTATGCCTAGATACATGTAAATGTGAATATGTAGAGTAAGTGAGTGAGAGGAAAAAAAAGGTCATTGTTTTTGAGCCTACAACTAAATAGAAGTTACACCTTACAAAGAATTTTTTGTTTTACTTTTTCCTGTCGTTTTTCTAGACATTTTCTTTCCAGCTACAAATTACATTTCAGATAGGTCACTTTGGAAGTAAAAAAGCCTTGATTTTTACATGATTGATTACCGTTATTTTGCCTCTGTCCATTGTAGTGATATCTGTGGAAAACAAACATATATTCATTCCCTCTTTTGTGGCTATGTGGAAAGAAAGTTAGGATTAACATGGAGTTTTCTGAGCATCGAAGAGGAGAGACAGACTGATACTTTTGTGTCTCTACAGCACTCTGAGGCATGAAAACCTGGCTGTATTTTAGATAAAGGGATCAATATTTAGCCCAAATATTATTTATCTGAAAAACAGCAGTCTCAAAAGAGAAGCTGAGTTTAATAATTTCATCTGTGTATATTTCTTCAGTATTTGCCTTGCTGAGGTTATATGATGCAATGCTGAAGGCCGTATCTGCAGCTGCGGATGTATAGGATTTCTAGTAACAAGAAAATAGCTCAAAGCCACCAAGTGGCAAAATTTGACTTTTTTGCCACCTTCCTCTCCATTTCCATCCTTTTCAATACCTCGTTCCTGGTACATCTCTCCTGGAAGGAGGCAGGCTATTTTTAAACTGCTTCTGCCTGCACAAAATCTTGTTCTTGGAGGGAACACCCAATTAAGGCTGCAAGCCTCATTAATTCGGGTCTGGAGTGAAGATGATGATGCAAACAGCTTGGTTTGTCTGTTTCTTCCTGGCAAATATAGGCTGGGTGAAGACTTCATGATGCACTTAAAGCTATTAGTGAGAGCAGAATGGCTTTCCAAAATGGGCGCTTCTCATCATGTCCCCTGTAGATGTCTATCCTGTAAAAATTCATGAGGTTATGGAAGTTGGAGCAGTTTTTTAGTAACATTACCTGTGGCCAAAATAATCCTGTGTTATCAAGCAGAAAGGTAGTTAAAGCAGTAGAAATTTATTCTTCCTGTGTTTGTGGTTTTGGGTGGAGTTGTTCAGATAAAGAACTGAAGTCAGATTCCCTTTGGGAAGTAGCATCATAGCTTTCCTGAAGTCTTTTTTTTTTTTTTGGCACATGCATACTCATCTAGTCAAACTGGGTTTAGTTAGTATCTGCCTGGTTGCCATATTGGCACTTCAAAAAATATTAGCTGCTATTTGTCATGCAGAAGAGACAGAATAAAATAGGAGTATAGCAGGATATTGATAGATCTGTACTATATTTATGAATTCCCATTTTAAATATGTGCATAGATATTGATGTCCATATAAATACAATGAAATTGAAGCCTTGCATATGTAATCATATACTGATATACAGCAGCTATGGAAGTGGCTAGTATGTATCTGTTTTAGCTGAAAGATGAAAAATTTAAAAAAAAACGTTTTTAAAAGTTGAAATTACATTTTATAAGTTGATTTTTTTCTTTCAATACAAAAACAATATTGTTGAAATGGAATTTTAATAGGTATTATACTTTCATTAACAATAAATAAATGAATTCATTATCCCAAAAAATCTTTGTTATTGAAATTCAGAGGGCTGTAGTAGGTGTTAGCAGAGATTGTCATTACTTAACTAGCTGGAAGTATAATTGCTACTTTCTAAAACAGAATTTTTAAGTCTTTCAAAAACAAGGAGCATAATTGCCTCAATAGAAATAGCTTTTATTATATTTTAAACTTGGAATGCATAGGAAAAAAATAGCTATAGTTATTAAATAGGCATTTAAACAAATAGAATACAAAATATAGTTTTGATCTTTTTTCTTCTTTTAAATAACACAGCAGTCTAAAGCTGGTTCTGAGAAGGTCCCAGAAGGGCAGCAAGCTACATATTCTAACATTTAAGCATAGTTTATGTAACTTACTGTACAAGAGGTTCATTGTTCAATTTGTACAAATTTCACCAGGCACTTCAGTCATCAAATAAAATCACTTTAGTCATCAAATAATGATTTTACGGCTTAGAGGGTAATATCCAGGGGCAGTGGGGAACAGAGGCCGTGACCTGCATGGCTTTACAATGAGGAATGTTACCTATGTCTGTTTTCTCTGCTGAATAACAAATAAAAGCAGAAGCAAAGTTGGTACTTTCTTTTTACATTTGTGTCTAATTTTCCATGTTAATGACATCAAAGAATGTGGTGGATCTTTAAAGAAAAAAAAAGCTTCCTTTCTAATCATGCTTTTCTTATTAGGCAGATGCTTCTGTTGATAGCTGTGAAGATGGGGAGAAATTTAATGTTGAACTCACGAAAAACAACCAGGGATTAGGAATAACTATTGCTGGTTACATTGGAGACAAAACATCAGGTAATGATCGATTCCTGCAGTTTGCTATACAATCTTTTGCTTACTATGGTGTATGATGTGCATCAAAGACTTAATTTTAGTTTTGGTATAGCATCTCTAAGAAAAACCTTGACCATCTAAAATCTTTTTAAAGTTCATAAAGAAAAAGGAATTGTTTTTCTTTTGTGAGAAGGACATTGAGATTAGAAGCAATCAGTTTTATTATAAAATCCCACCTCAGTATTTTTTAATAAATTTTTATATTCATTCTTAGCTAAAGGTTGTGCTTATATGTTTTTGCAAACCAATTCTAAAATAGATTGAGCCATTTTTGTTAAAACTGGCTGGGCTTTCTAAAATACATTTTCATTTTTAAAAGGCTCTTACAAGATAATACATTAGTATTCTGAGTAGTTTTAGGAGGTATTGTTATTTTTCCTTAAACAATGTATATAGTACTGCTGGCAGATCAAGAATTCCTTAGTGACTTCTGGATATAATAAATGTTTGTTGACCTCTGGGCTGTTGCAGCCAATAAATAAGTTAATTTAAATAAATAAATGCAACAGCATTCACATACAGTTGTGTATTTTTCCTTTTTAATTTCCACTACATTTTTCAGAAAAATGATCCAAAACTTTGTTAGGCCTCCATAGGGGGGATTTGGCAAATGCAATACTGCTAGGAAGGGACAGTTGTTGAATGTGTTGTAATACTTCTCCAAGAGCTGTCGGCTTGACTTTTACCCATGTATATATTGTTAGAAAAACATATGGATAGATATATCTCATGTTATTGTTAGTTTGTAGACATAATTTGTTGGCTTTGAGAAGCTGGACTAAATTTTAACAACTTGTTCCATAAGACAGGATGGCCACAGTTTGTGTAAGTCCACTCTTTAGCAGCTTCCAGTTGAATGTTTAAAAGGCAAATTGAGTTGTAGAACATGTGGTAGATCTGATAGCATATTTTAACTGATTTAGTGTTGGAGTATCACCAATCTTTGATTTTAAATTATTGTGCTGCATGTAACTGATCAGAAAATATTCTTGCCTTAGGAAATAATTGGGCATCTCACTTAATTTTGTGACTTAACACTTAGCTAAAGAACAACTTCACTGTCAGAGAAGCAGCAATAAAACTACTAGACAGCAAGATTTGCAGCTGAATCCTTAATGAATGACAAATAGCAGCTTGTCATGTTACCATATAGCTGTTACAGCATATCAAAATGCTCGGGAGTTAGGAAGACCAGCCATTTAATTATTCACAAAACATGGTGTGCTGGTTTTGGCTGGGGTAGAGTTAATTTTCTTCATAGTAGTTAGTATGCGGCTATGTTTTGGATTTGTGCTGGGAACAGTGTTGATAATTCAGGGATGTTTTAGTTATTGCTCAGCAGGGCGTACACAGAGTCAAGGCCTTTTCTTCTTCTCACCCCACCCCACCAGCGAGTAGGCTGGGAGTACACAAGAAGTTGGGTGGGGACACAGCTGAGACAACTGACCCCAACTGACCAAAGGGATATTCCATACCATATGATATCATGCGCAGCATATAAAGCTGGGGAGAAGGTTTGCCGGGGGGGGGCTGCTGCTTGGGGACTGGCTGGGCATTGGTTGGTTGATGGTGAGCAATTGTTTTCATTTGCATCACTTGTCTTTCTTGGGTTTTATTTCTCTCTCTTTGTTATTTTCCTTTTCATTACAATTTTTTATTATTATTATTTTATTTTGTTTTATTTTATTTCAATTATTAAACTGTTCTTATTGCAACCCATGAGTTTTCTCGCTTTTACCCTTCCAGTTCTCTTCCCCCATCATGCTGGTGGGTTGAGTGAGTGAGCGAGCAGCTGTGTGGTGCTTAGTTGCCAGCTAGGGTAAACCACGACACCTGGGAAAACAACAAATTAAGAAAAAACAGAAAAGAATTGTCCATGTGATGACTTAAATATATTTGTAGTCTTATTCTTCCTAAGCTGAATATAGTCATTAGAGCAAAACATAGATTTAGCCCTCCTTCCTGCTAACTTCTGTCATATTGAGGCCCAGTAAAGGATGTTTCAGGTGTGCAAGGCACTAGGGTGTCTTGACAGCTGTTAAAACCCATTTTGTAGTGGATTATCTTTCTGTCAAACATATTCATTTAACAGAGTTGGAACATTTGTTGAGAGAAAATAGATTCTGTTAAGATTTCTGATACCAATGATACAGAGCTGTGACCCTCAGACATGATTTCATGCCAGTTCATGCTAGTATTTTTCTTGATTTCATGTATACTATGCGAAATGTGCATGTAGGAACTCCATAGATTTTCACTTTAGTGAGCTGTTGAAGTTGTTTCAAATTCCAGTGTGTTTTTCCTGAAATGGATTTCTTTTTGTAAAATGTCCCTTCTGTAGGTGATATATATAGATACAGATATATATCTTTCTCTATATAACTTTCCCTTCTGATTCAAAATCATTAATTGTCTAAAATGGTTCTGTTTCGGGGTTTGGGTTTGTTTTTTTCTTTTGTGTCTTTTTTTTTTTTTTATTGGATCAAATAGTGACTTTCAGCTGTAGTTAAAAGCTGGTTCAAATGTAAGTTCAAATGTAAGTTATAGTCCTGCTTGCTTGTAATTTTCTGCATTTGGTTATCCAAGCATGCATTTTCTTAAGCAGTTATGAAGTACATAGAAAATACAGAATTTACCAGGTTAGTGTACTCAAACTGAATTTTCTGTTCTGCGGTTTTAAATGTGACCAAGAGTCAGAGGTGCATTTTTTTCAGTGTTGGTTTCAACATTTAGATTAAAGTAAGTTAGAATATTTCTTCCTTTGCAGCAAGAATTGGGAATTTGGCATTGTAAGATTTTGAATGAAATCTGGTCCAATGCAAGCTGACATTAATCAGGCTCATCCTTTAGGAAAACAATAATATATGTATTTTTCTTAAAGCATACACTTTCTTGATGATTCTCACCTTATCTTACCTGGAGATTGTGTTTTCTTTCTTCTTGTCTGGCTGGTACCATTAGTTGGAGATTGTTGCACTATTTAAATTGTTTCTTAATAAATTAGTTGATTTAATTTTCTCTGTTTCTTCATCCCAGAAGCTTCTGGTATCTTTGTGAAAAGCATTACAAAAGGCAGTGCTGTTGAACATGATGGCAGAATCCATGTGGGAGATCAAATTATAGTTGTAAGTAAACACAGAAAGAATTGAGATGGCTTGTCTGCAAAACTTTACTTCTTTAAGTTGTAAAGAAATGCTCATATAGTACATGTTTAAAATACCTAGGATTGGTGTTGAAATGGTACGTCCTTTTCTGACTCAGTATTCGACCGTACTATGTTTCTGATTACGCTGCTAGTGAGTACCTTGTGTTTCTTAAGAAAATCTGTGTTGTCTTATCAGTAGGAGCTTTGAAACTGCTTAGTAAAGGCAAAGTTTCAAAGTTTGATTCAAATTAAGCAACTATTTTCAAAATGATATTTAAAAGTATGTCATTAAAGTTTTAGATGTTCAGAGAAAGAAGAAAATATTCTCATGCATAATATGTTAGTTGTGTGGTAAAAATCGGGTCATGAGTGCAGGAACCATGTTTTTGTGGCTGTCATAGATCTGGCCCTGCATTTGTGTGAAGGCAGCACTAAGAACAAGTTATGGTCTCTCTCCAAGTACAAATGTGCCTACATGTTTGTATGTGGAAGTATATATGGATTTTATAATGATTTAAATGCTGAGTATAAATGGCTAAAATCGATTATTCCCAAGTTTGATGTCTTCTTCTACTGCAGATCCAAAAGGAGAAAAAGTTTTGAGTGACCTCAGACAAAAGAATAATAAACATTTTTAAAATATGGTTTGTTTAACTGTGGAGGAAAAATTAAATAACCCCAGCTCATTTTTAATTACTTTATATTTAGAAGAGCACCAGAGTTGGAAGAAGTTCAGAGAAGGGCAACAAAATAATTAAGGGTCCAGGAAGAGTAATTCTTAATGCAGGAGGAATTAAAATAATGGAATATGCCTGTTGTGTAGATAAACTGAAACAACTACAGGAGTCAAGGAATATAGTATTGTTCAAAGTATTTCAGAAATTAAAGGCGCTGAGGGGTAAGACGGAGAAAGAATAGGATAATATGGAGTTTGCAGGGAGAAGGAGAATAAAAAGTGGGGCATACTAGGGATAATGGGATGAAATTGAGCAATGCCAAAGTCTTGAGTTTCAAAAAAAAAAGCCCTGAGTTAATGAGATAATGGGGTAGCTTCAAACAGAAGAGGCAAAAATCTTGTTCTTTAGAATATTAAAATGATGGACCAGAGATAACATCTGTCTGGCTGGGACAGTGGTTGATTGGGAAATTGGACTTCACAGTGTTCAGTAGTAGACTTCACTGTGTCTGAGGTTACTTGGCCTCAGAACGGCTGCACTCTGTAGTTCTTTTTACCACAGCGGACGGATGTGTCTCTCCTCACTCTCCCCTCCCCAGATCTCCCAGCCATGGCTGTGTTAGTTTATTCACCCAGTGTTTTCTCCTCAGAGGTGGGGATGTCTGAAGCGGTCGAGCAGGCAGGCTGCACAGCGTGCCCCCCACAGCACGTGCTGTGTCCTCTCCCACCTTGCAGAGCAGGTCTGCCTGGCCCCGCTGTGGTGGGCACCCAAAGCACTTCTCCCCACTTTGCTGCGGTACTGGTTGTTTCCTAGTTGGGGGCCACTCCAGTGGAAGTGCTTAGTGTATCCAGTGTCATTAAGTTGTTCAGGTTTTTATTCTTGTCCTTCTGCTTGCTTTGTGCTCAGGCTAACAGATGCTGAGAGCTCACCATATTATTTTGCTCTGGACATTTTTTTTTTCTGGGTTGTTTCTTGCGGGCTGAAAAGCTGCTTAATCCTGCAGGTGGATGGAACAAATCTTCAGGGTTTTACTAACCAGCAAGCAGTTGACGTTCTGCGGCACACGGGACAAACGGTTCGGCTCACACTGATAAGAAGAGGGCTTAAGCAGGAAAATCATATGCAGCCCCAGGAGGACTTCAGTGCTGCTGTTGAAAAGGACTTACTGTTCCAAACTACGGATAGTAGCACAGCCAAAGGTAATTAAAACTGGCTTTGCTTTAAAGTTGGCTTGAAACATTTTTCTTCTCAATTGCAAACTGGAAATGAAATGGGCCAGATTCATTCTGGGTAGCTATTACTGATAGCAGAGCTGCTGTACATGAGGGGAGAATTTGGTCTACTATGGTTTGATTAATCTTTCAGACACAGTGGTGTTATTTGCTACATTTTCAAAGTGAGTGTTGAAAGCTCTGCACTGCATTGCACTTCTGGCTGAATTGCTTCAAGACTTTGATCCTGCAAATCTTCAAATGGTAAGAAGGCAATGAATGTTTTATTCATGCTCAAGGGCAAGAGCTGCATTGAAGAGCAAACAAAGAGATACCTTCCACAATGAGCAAAAGCAAGTCTCTGTTCCTTTCACTCTTGCATGTCAATGTCACAAGCTCGAGGTGTGAGAGGAGTGGCCTATATCTAGAGCTTATTAATAATCTAATAGGTCATTAACTACATTTGTGTACAACGTTCACAAGCCAATGACCAATATTAATTTTGCTGCTGCTGAGACGAGATTAGTGAAGCTTAGTCCTCTGCTGTGCACATCTTGAAGTATATGTGCCAGATCTTGAAAGTCAGTGTGTTTAAACAGAATATCTGCATAGAGGCTGGATGCACAGATTTTTTTCAGCTACTTGTGCTATAGGTTGATGTCAGCAGAAGTATATCACAGCTCATAAACTGAACCATAGTCCCCACCTCGCACAAGATTTCAGAAGACCCGCTAGTATGTTATCTGTATGGCATCGTCTCATTCTCACCTTCAGCAAAACTTACAGAGGAAATGCTCAGAAAGTGCTGTTTCTCCAGCCTAGAGGTGTTCAAGACAGCTAAGAGCCAGCAACATACCTAACAGAACTCTGTGGTAGGAGAGGCTTTCTACAAGTGAAAAGTCTGTCAGGTATGCACGTCTCCAAGTCTGTAGCATTTTTGTTTTTCAGTGCCAGCTTCCTGAATTGTACAAAGGAAAGATGAGCAAGGAAAAAAAAAGGCAATACAAGGGTGCTAAAGAATGTTCTATGTTTTCCAGTAACTTTTCTTTCAGTCATAGAGGTACAGCTACTGACAGTTGTGCTTTTTTTTTTCTCATTTCATTGAAAAATTCACTGGAGAAGGCAAAACATTAACAGAAGACAAAATGTCTTTAAAACATGGCATTTCTTCTGGGCCTCTCATGCCAGATTCCATTTGCCGAATATGGATCCTCTGAAGTCCAGTGGAAGAGAGAGTCAGTACCCTGAGGCATGCCTGTGAACTTGATGAATATTACAACATATAAAACTGCTGAAAAGGCTGCTTCTTCTTTTTCCAGATAACAGTGAAATAGAACAGGGATCCCCATCACTGTCATGCAGTGCCAGTGTGGTAAATATTGGGGAGGACGTGAAACAACAGGACACAGGTTTGCAACGTTTAATATTTTATTGTGTGAAAATGCATTTGGGTGTGCTTACACAAAGATGACGTGTTTGTGTGCCTTTCCATCTCCTGTGTGCTGTGTAGCTGAGGTACAGCTAGAAAGTGAAAGTAATCATACACGTGAGCATGTGCTTGAGTGTGTAAGATCGTTGACTACTGTATGTTTCTGAAAACAATTATGTGTCAAAGTTGTCACATGAAGCAGCATGCTTTTGCTACATTCTCAGCCCTCTTTTTAGTCTAGTTTTGTATTTCTGCTCTTTTTAGTCTAGTTGTGTATTAACCTTCTTCCCCTCCTCATTCCCCAACATGCCTTACCTTTCTAGCTGCCTGCAGCTGCCCACCTGCAGTTCCAGGACTTCTACCTCTTCTGATAAACTTACTTTTCACAAATTCCTGAGCTTGCATTCATTTCAATCTGTGTTCTCTGATAACATTTGAAATTCAGTCAGTTCTGGTGCACTGATATGCTCTGACGTTTCCCATACTGGTTGTGGAAATTCTTATTTTCTAACGGGTATTTTCCTTTCCCTCTTGAGCTATTAGTGCACTCTGCTGCATTTCAGAAGTCTTATGTGATGATATGTTTTCCAGACTGAGACAGCACTTAATGTGTTTTCTAACACTTTCCTGCTTCCAGAGCTATAAGGGAACTGAAAAGCATCACCCATATGAGTTCTGTAATACGTATCTTTTCATAACTCATGCTTTCCATTATCCTAGATAGCTGAAGAATTTCTTTTTAACACCTTTCCTTCAGATACTGCAAGGTCTCTGCTTTGGGGAAAATACTGTCTTATTTGAATGCTGCACAACACCTGGCTTTATTTTTAGTAATATTTCTGAGCAATGACTAGATTTAAAACACTGTCTGAGGCTGTTAGTGACTTTAAATTCTTACTAAAAGTCAGTGGGAGTTGGGAACTTAATCTTGTAATGAAGATTCTAGTCTTTGCCTGTGATGAGCATTCAGATGTGAAGTATTTATTTTGATACTTACTGTAGGCACAGCACAGACCATGGACCTTGAATATGTAGGGTCCTGTTAAATCTGCTGTGTGCTGACTGTTGTATCTAAATACTGCTTTTTATTGCTTCTTGCCCTAGAATCTAAACAGTGTGAACGAGGGGAAAATAAGCAGGAGGAAAGCATTTCTCTCTTTTTTCAACCTGCAGATAAACTTTCAATCAAGTTAAGAGTTGCTGCAGTTTGCTGCCTAGCCTGCCATTGTATTTTCAGGGCATCAGTACTTTTCTCCCCTCCTTTCCTTCCAATTTCATTTCTGCTCTTTAGCGATTAGAATTATTTCTCATTGTATGTGTGTATGTGAATCAAAAAAAAAAAAAAAAAAAAAAAAAAAAAGCTAGGACTTGAGTTCTTTCACTGCCCTCTATGGCCTACAGTTTCAAAAAATCTTAGTTTTGCTCATAGTTTTGAAAGTACAAAACCTCCAGATTTTGTTTGAGAACTTTCCTTGGACATTCTCTGTAAAATGCAGGGTCTGTCCTAAAGGATGAGTATGCACTATCACATATATCTGTATTTTGGCCATCCCCCTGAATCAATCTGATCAGCCCACATACAGTCTGGTTTAACAAATGCAACTTTTGCAACAAATGTAACTGCATGTACCTTTTTCATTTTCTTTGTGCCCATTATCTTGTAAAGTTGCATAAAATTCAGTCAACACTGAAGCTAGTTTAGATACATGTCCTTTCTTCCTAGCCGTTCACACCAGACTTTTTGACTGAACTTCATGTCTTTCAAAATATAGTTAGTTTTGCGGGCGTGGGATCTAATACTATTTTCCAAGATTTTCCTCTGCTTAACCCAAGCCTGGTGAGACAAAACATGTCAATTTTTTAGTCATATTTAGGAGAGTTCTGGCATCATGGGAATGATTGTGTAGTCTTGCATGTTCCATATACTTTATCAGTTATAGGAAGAGATAGGATGTTGTACTTTTTGTCACAGTAATCTGAGACATAACTTTTAGATTTCCAGCTAACTACTACAGAAGAAGCAGCTATGAAGGCAAAGTGGCAGAGGATTATGGGTTCAACTTATGAAATAGTGGTAGGTAAACTTTGATTACTGTTACTAAATGCCCTTTGATTTATCCACCTATTATGTTGCTAGCATATGGATACAAATACATTTGTACTGAATCTGTTCCTTTGTTTATAAAAATCATACATATGCTTCTTAATCTGTTGAGATTATTTTATTTTGATTATAAATGTTGAATATAGATATATATTTTTTTAATTGGTTTTAGCAAAATAATCACAGGCTTCTTAGGTTACTGTCCCTATGAGTACTGTTCCACAGATTTCCTAGCTTCAACAGGATAAATGTGTATTAGAGGAAGACGTAATATTTAAGGTGAACTTCAAAGCTCTGTTCATTAGCCAGAGTTTGAAGCTAGTGCTTGAAACATCCTACCCATTCTGTATACTGAATGAATTGTTTGATGTAATGATCTAAATAATGCATAGGACGTTTACTGTAGATACAGTTGAAAACGAGTATCTGAGCTTAGGACTTTATTTCAAAATTATATGCCAGAGCTGTAGTCTCTGCAAAAGTATGTATTATTAGATATATTGTTGTCATATACAGTTCCCCCTTGTTTATGCTGAAGTGCTATGTGATCAAAGTTTCAGTTTTTACCTGATTGTCCCCTGATCCGCTGCATTTGTCGCATTTTTACACAAATGCATTGCAGAGCCTCTTCCTCATCTGTCATAGACCATATTGGATTGAGCTGTGTTTCAGTTTCTGTGCTTAAGGAGCTTTTCTTGTTCTTGCATAAGAGTCTGAAGCACCACGTAAAGGCAGGTAAAAGAGTAGGTCTATGATGCTTTCCTTCTATCCACATGCATGGGGCAACACAATCATGTTACACCAGGCAGGGTGCTTTGGTCTGTTGTGGTTCCTGGGTAACACTCTGTGAATCTGTAACAGTAGTTTCCTTTCCAGAATAGTCATCTATTTTATGATTGTACAACTTTCACCAAATGTAGCCTGCAGGTTTTAGTTTTTATCTGGTATTTGTTTTTCCTTCTCAATGCTTTTCATCTTGCTGGGAAGTTAAAGTTGGGTTCTTTCTATTAAGCTGCAGCTGTTATTTCCCTCAGTGTTGAAAAACCTAAGTTGGTAACTTTGGATGCTTTTGCGGTCTAAAAGTCTGCATTACACATGACCGTTTCTGGTTTTTCAGTTCTGGAATATTCACCTCATTGTATGTAAATTGAAACAGAAAGTAACAAGTACAGCTGTAAATAACGTCAAAAGTAACCATTTCTTAATCTTATTCTAGGTGGCTGTAGTTAACAAATTTAGTGAAAGCAGTGGGTTAGGGATAAGCCTTGAAGCTACAGTGGGACATCATTTCATCAGATCTATCTTACCGGAGGGGCCAGTTGGACGAAGTGGCAAGCTGTTCAGTGGAGATGAGCTGCTGGAAGTAAGAAAAAAAATACTACTTTATCTTAGTCTACATTCAGTAAGATTTTTGAGCAGTGACTTGCTTCTCACAGGTTACGGCTATGGGAATGTAGCATATCTAACTGCATACCAGCCATAACCAGAAGTGCTTGAGCAGTCACTGCGTATGTGCTTATGCATATTTATGTGAATGCATATGCGTACATGCATTTCTCAGCTGATAACTGATCTTTTCAGATATGGTTCAAGGTCCCCAAAAAAGAATACTTAGCAAAAGCATTAAGATTTACTAGGAATATCCCTACACAATGAAGGGACTAAACACCTGTTTACTTTTCTAAATCATTTTCTTAGAATTAAAATGTGAATTTGGTTCACATGAATGCAAGAAACATGAAGTGACAGAGTATGTGGTGTTTGTACGGTGGCGTCATGCAATTTATGAGATTACCCATTCAGTTCAAAACTTACCTTGGTGCTGATTCTGAGCACCAAATTGAGTAGAAATTAAGGGTTGACTATGTCCATTAGCGTGGTGTTTGTTTTTTTTTTTTTTAAATCAGGTGATTAGTGGGTTGGGCTTTTTTTTTTTTAACCCATTTTTGTTCATTGTACTTCTCAACACTGTGTATTCTTTATTTATTGAGGTGAATGAGATCTCTTTGCTTGGAGAAAACCACAAGGATGTGGTCAGTATCTTGAAAGAACTGCCTATTAAGGTGACAATGGTGTGCTGTCGTCCGGTAGTTCCCCCCATCGCTCACCCAGAAGTGCTGGAGAGTCCAAGTCTATCTGAGGTTCAGCTCACAGAAAAGGTATTTTGTCTTAAAAAAAATTACTGAGAAAATGACCATTTCCTTGAGAAAAAACATGCAAAGTTCTTGTACAAGATTAGAAAATACATTTTAATATTTTAGGACTTCGAACCAGATAAATAGAAAAAGCCAAATTATGTTGGTCAACCGTACTTTAGGCCAACCAGAAGATGTCAATCCTGGTAGGTCATGAGCAGAAATATTCTGGGATGCAGGTCTGTCTACCCAAATGCTTCTGTTCTGCAGGTGGGCTGTGGGGGTATGGCAAGCTGAACTGTGTGTTCTTTAGAATATGAATATATTTAATCTGGGTTTCAACTTTGCTTTCTGGGTTTGTGTTGTGCAGAACTGTGTGTGCATTCACTGGCAGACGCAATTCTGTCACTCGTAAGTGCAAAGCTTTGGGCAGCCTGATGTACTAAACATGTTGGAATGATCTGCGGTATAGTATACAAAGCAATAGCATTTGTATTAAAAGAGACACAGTTAATTCTGAGTTCTGGGCAAGGCACCAAATTCAGCTTACTGTTGCTAAGCTTTTCTATGAAACCAAAGGAAGAGAAAAATGTATATGCCTATGTGTGTGTGTCTCTCTGTTTTCTTTTTTTAAATGTTCTGACTCCTGTCAGTGCTACTATGTTTAGATCAAGGCATATTTTTAGATATACTGTTTAATAACAGATATTTCTTGTATATTTGAATAAGTGTACTAATGAAATTTTCTGAAGTTTTTAGTTTGACAGAAATTCCATTTTGTAAATATTTTTTCCAGTGCATACTTTTGTATACTTGCAACATAGCTATTTTGTTACAAGGATATGTGAATTCTGTGCTATCTTTATCAGCTTTGTTTGTTAACTCTGCTGAGTGCTTGCACTTTCTCTGTGTTTAAAGAAACATCACTTAGTTTTTATCTTATTCTTGGTGAACAGAGTTTTATCTCTGCAGATTCACAAACATTTACATTTTATTGGTGAACATTCACTGTTCTTCTCAGGCTCACGTAGAACTTGGATTCACTGGCTCCTCAGACACAGAGGGAACAGCTTTGGCAATAGCTGACGACGATCAGAGTATGGAAGAGGTGCAAAGCTCGTCCTTGGCCATGTGGGAAACAGAAGTACAGCACATTGAGCTGGAGAAAGGGAGTATGGGACTTGGATTTAGCATATTGGACTACCAGGTAACTTCAACACTCATTTTTTTGAGTAGAGGATGAAATACTTTGTATTGTTTGGATCTCGCAATATGATCTAAGTATGTATTTTAAGGCTAAATGTTAATGGAAACCAACCAATACAGTAAAGCTAAACGGATGTCACTAGTGGTAGGCATCCCACTAGCTACATTACTTATTCCTCTTACTGTATTAAGACTGCAGGTTCTGATGATAATGGTAATACTGGTCCAGAAAAATAGATAATCCATAATGTACTAGGGTCTTCAGAAGGCTCATCTGCTAGTGCCCCAGGGGCAATGAATGATGTAGTCAGATTATTCAGGCATTTAGCCATGTATTTTGCACCTGCAGTGAGGTGCTTAGGGCAGGATCCAATAAAGGACTTACTTAGGTGCTTAAAGCAGGATTTACTAAAATCCAGAACTGCAGTTCTGAAATCCCTTGCTTAACTGCTGTCTGTCCAGGATGTGCCTAAACGCCCCCATTCATTTTGTGTTTGACTTCAAAACTCCTGGGTATCTCAAGCTGTGATTCTTGGTGTGTCCCAATGAACAGCTCAGTGCCTGTCTCCTGCCTGCACTTGGTCAGGATCCCAGAACAAATGTTCCTCCTGTTCCTGGTTGTCACAGTGGGTAATTTTTAATCTGTTCACAGTCAAGTAATTTCTCCCTGCAGTCAACGTAGGCTTTTCCCCAGCTGTTTGGTGGTGCTGCAGGACCCAGTCTCTACCCAGGTCTCTGCTGCATCTTGTCCCAAAGAGTCTATGCATTTGCATCTGGAGGTCACTTCCAGGTGGAAATTATGCCCACAGGGCACTGCTTAGAATTAATCTATGCCTCAGTAGAATTTTGCATTTGCACACTGATAAAGGTGAAGAGCAGTGTAGTTTAATAATGTGAAGGATAAAGGCATAGTCAAATATCTGTGTTATGAAACAGTGATTACTCTTTAATGTGTACTCATGATGCTGTGCAGTGAGACACCATAGCTGAGCCTGAGTATTTGGAGTCCACGTTAGCACAAAGTAAAGCACATTTTTGATTCAGCCTCTTCTGAAGCGTTGACACAAGTGGTGGTTGCCTATGTGGTTAGTTACTGAATTTTGTTTATGGATGGTAATACTGAAGGGTTGTGGGAAGTACCTTGAATTGGTTTATGTATTTTGCAAATGTGAATTTGATTGTATCCTACAGCTGTAGTCAGATTTCTGAAACTTATTTTTTTTTGATGTTGTTGTATTTGTGATTTGACCTATGTTCTCTCTTTTGAGATGTAGTTAAAACATGTCATTTTGTCCCTGAAGTTTCTGTTTTCATCTAAGACTGTGAACAAGTTTTCAGTGAGATTTATCTTTGTACTTTGCTGTTTCCATCAAATTTTCAATTAATTTTCAATGAATAGTGACTAAAGTTAAGGACAGTCGTGTTCATACTAATACATTCCTCATGTTCATACTAACACATTCCTCATGTACAATGGCAGGTCTGTAGGAAAGTCTACATAATTTCTTACCACAGGGAAGGCTATCATATATACTAGAGAGGTGATTTTTTTTCAAAAAATGTGTCATGCAGTGTCATTTACAGCAGCAGTGTAAATACTTGTTGATAATTAGAGAGGAAGATGTCAGTGTTCAGGCTTAAGCACTATCTCTGGCAACGCTAGTTGTATTGCTGCTTGTGAAGTGTTTTATTGCTCCGTGGCATTCTTCTTACTGCATTAACTGCCATGAAGTGTTAAGGGTCTTCTTGGTGTCCTTCCCTCCCTCCCTCCCTCCCTCCCTCTTTCAATGCCTCTCTCTCACACTAGCTTTCATCAGTCTCTGAGTCCTGTGGTTTTGGGTGCTGCCTTGGTGGTGTGCATCCTTTCAGATGTACATCTTGGCATGGAAGCTTGTTACAGTTGTGTGCCAGTTCGTAGATGTTTGCTTTTCTCTTCCGTTTGCTATCAGTAAAGCTGGTACATTAGTACGTTTCTCATTTTTTTCTGTGCATGCACTCAAGTGAATTGCCATGTGTTGGAGGTATTAACATGTAATGATGTTCCTTGTGAATGTAATTCTGTAAGAATAATGCAAATGTGTGCACCTGTGGTAATTGTTATAACAGAATCATACATTCCTGTTCTTAGTATTTGATGCTAGCATTTTTATAAAAATCAGTGCATTGAAGGATGGGGACTTCAAAGCAGTTTTCTTTTTCAAAAGCAAATACAACTTTGTTGTGTCTTGTTGATTAGAGTGCTATATTGGTATGTTCCTGTCTCCCATAAAGTGTTTAATTAGGCATGCACAAGGACTTGCCTCTTAAATAAAAGTGCTTTCTCAGCTGAGCAAGATCTGGTGCCATGAAGTATAAGAGCTTTATTGAAAATAAGCTCTTTTTTCCACTGGAGTGCATGTTAACTTTGCCCCAGGCTGCACTGCCTAGATGTAGTCCTAAACCACTGAGGGTAAGGGAGGATGAAGTCTGCAATGCTGTCATTGCAGTAGGAAGTATTTGAATTTCTGGTGTGTAATTACTCATTACAGTATGAACAGCACTCTGCAATTTAGCTGTATTTTATGCTGAGGATATATGATGGGACATCACCTAGAAAGGAGTAATAATTTTCACATTTAAGAATTAAAAATAGGTGGAAGTCTAAACTTACGGGCAGTATGGACAGGAGGGTGTATTCCTGCCAAGGGTTCATCTGGAGCAGAGCTCCAACTTTTTTAATAACCCAACTCTGCATAAAAATTAGCCTCTCAAGACAGAAAAGAGTAAATAAAATGAAATGTTCTTCTTCCTTTTATTTAATTAGGATCCTGTTGATCCAGCAAACACCGTAATTGTGATTCGCTCATTAGTTCCTGGGGGTGTGGCTGAACAAGATGGCAGACTTCTTCCTGGAGATCGGCTTATGTTTGTCAACGATATCAACTTGGAAAATGGCAGCCTGGAAGAAGCGGTACAAGCACTGAAAGGAGCCCCAGCAGGAACAGTTAAAATAGGAGTTGCCAAACCACTGCCTGTAAGGATCTGGGAATTTGATGGGTACTTTTAATGTCATTTAAAGTGGTACATGATGATCCTGACTTTTGCATGCACTTTGTGTGCTTTGGGGTACAGCTGGATGGCTCAAAACAACCAGAAACTGTCTTTGACAGATTCCTTTATCTCCTTGCATGTAGGAGTGGCCTGTGTAGCATATGACTGGTGTAGTGATTGCAGGACCTAGCACACCTGCCTTGCAGCTGAGAAAACAGTGAAACGTCTTGCAGCCAGCACAGTCTTTCAGGGCTGCAAGTTGCCAGGCAGAAGTTTGTACACTTTACAAGACTGTCTGAATGTGTGAGATGGTGACATAAAGGCAATTTTTTGTGATTTGCCTGGAATTTGCCTATTCCTTTGCTTTGCAAGGTATAGTACATATGCAGTCTTTGTATTTAGATTGCACATTTTATGTTTAAAGAATGGTGAGTAGTCTTCAGTTCATATACCTCAAGCTGGTTATTTTAGTATAGCCATAAATAATTTCAGGCTAGATTTTAGAAGGTAGTCTGTAACAATTAGAAGAATGCGGTTGAAGGAGACCGAGGGTTACTGAGATAGTGTGTCAGTAAGGATGCTAGTGTCCCTGCTGTGTTAAATTCAAATCAATAGAATGGCATCACTTTATAAATACAAAGAAAGTACCTTTCACTATATTTATAAGCCCAAGTGCAGTCTTTAGGGTTCATTTTTGCTTTTCGTGAAATGGTAATCTTGTAATCCTTGTGGATGCAGATACCAAATTTTCATTCTTAGTGGGTCTTTGTGGAGAGGGTGGGAGGGAATGGCTGATGTTTAAGTTACTAGAAACTTTCCTTTTCATAGTAAGAGGAAACTTTTTTAGCTTGTTTTATTAAATTCGTTTTTTGTAGTGGAGACTGTGTTACACACTAAAGTGTCGTGCAAATCAACATTTTTATACTTAAGATGTCACTCTAAAAGAGAAAATGCGTGGGGGCTTTGTTTCTTTTTCCAGCATTTTGTAAACATTCAGCATTTGCACTTTAATATTTCACGTATTTTGCTTGCCAATTAATTGAACATTGTGAATAATTACTGGCTTCTTTGCAGTACTCAATGAATGCACCTAGCATCAAATTATGTTGGAAAAAGCTACTGGTTTATAGTCAGAATTATGTTTTGTCCTCTTGAGGCTGTTCCACCTGGCAGATACAATCTTAAAACATAGAGAGTGGATGCAGTCTTCCTGCCTGCTAACAAGATTACTCTGCAGCTAGCAAGGTTGTAAAGGCCTCTGCTGTTAGGCTCTTTCCCTGGTGGCAGCTCTGATGGCAGTTTTGGTATATGTTTAATAAGAACAGAAATTGAAAATTAGTTTAGACTCAGCTGTGGATTCTGTGGTATAGCTGGATAGGCCTTTTTTATTACTTGGGGATGTAAAATGAGATGTGAAGCTGAATAAATTCAGGTAAATTTGAAAAAAAACAATTGTCTCTTTACCTACTCAACACTGTGACTGTGATTGAAATGAACTCTTTGCTGCATTTGGAGTTCATTTGCCTCTCTAAAGCCCCACACGTAATGCACTCTGCAAGCCTTGTGTCCTGGTCAGTCATCCAACTCAGAGCTTCGTTCTTTCTGCAGCTTTCACCAGAGGAGGGCTATGTCTCTGCTAAGGAAGATTGCTTTTTCTACACTGCCCAGTCACTTGAGGAGGAGGGGCCAGCTGATGCAGCCCTCTTCCATGCTGAGCTGGCTCTGGTTAGTGGCCCAACTTACCAAAGATTTCTTAAGTCTTTGCATTTTGTAATGAAAGGGGTTGCTTTGTCACTGTTCATGCTTGTTTTTTAGTGTTTTCTGTCACCACATTACTCATCCACCATAGTTGGGATGGATCCCCACGTGGTAGAAACTGACATCTGGAAATTTTGGCTGTTTGCATGAGCTATGAACCTGGCCTATGATATGTTAGTTGCTGGAAAAAAAGGAAGTATTTTGCTGAGATTTTCAAAAGTGCATGGGTACCCACTTGTCCTTGCATGCACTGAGTATCCCTTTGAAAATCTCACCTTGTGTAGAGAAACATTCATGTGCTTATTTTGTAAATAAGTCTCCTCACTTATATATCATAATATATCACTTCTCTACCTTGCAAAGCTTTTGGAACTCTCTTTTTGCATGTAAGCCAGCCTTAAAAGGAATGCTGTCTGTCTTCAAAAGCTGCCAACGCTTCCTCCTAATGGTATTTTTAGACTTCAGCATCAATCAGTGATTATGAGATTTGCAAGGTCAAAAGGCGTTCACTTGTACAAACAGTGTGGCTTACCTGAACATTCAGTGCCTTACATAGCCCAGAAGTTACCTGTAAGAACTCAGATAAAAAAGACAAAGTAAATAGGACTCTACAAAAACAACAACAACAACAAAAAAAACCCAAAAAACCCAAACCCAGAATACAAATATATTCCAAGTGTGTCTTCTAATGGTTATTTGTACTGATCTGGGCCTGATATTGAAGTTACTTGGCCCTCATTTTCAGGGGACATGAGTAGGGAAGCAGTTTCTACTAGAAACAAGAACTTAATTCATTACGAAAAAACCAAAACCAAACAAAACTTGAAATGGATTCTTCCAGGGCAAAAATCTCTGAATTACTGATTCCAGTATGTTTGCTATTTTTTCACATTTGCAAATGACAAGCTGGTTTTAATAACTTGCTTTTAAATAAGACTGCCTGTTTTTTCTTTTGCAGTTTGTTACCTTGGTACAGTAGTTAGATAATAGGGTTTGTCTTATTCTATTCATTGAGAAGTATGAAGAAACCAGGTTATATATTGTAAATATCCTTTAATTAAAGATGTGTTGAAAAGATCAGATTAAAGCTTAACTGTTCAAAAATTTGACTTCTATGTGTGATTCATACAAAAAAATTAAAATTGTGAAAGAACAATGAAAATACGTGGCAGATGATAATATGGTTAAATTGTCCACTCTGTCAACTGTCTAATTAAATGTGCAAAATATTAAATTGAATGTGCAATCACCCAGTTGAAGATGTGTTTGCAGAGTGCACTCATGAGATACTGTTTTTCACAGATAAATCTACACTCAGATTCTACAGATCTGTCCCCTTTTTTCACAGTCCTTTTTTTAAGGCATAGCTTTGGTAACATTAGTCTGCATTTTCCAGAAGATGGGCTGAGTAAGTTACACCAAAGGAGCAGTTTGATTTAGCTCTTTAGAGTTGAGACAATAAAAAATGGATCATTCGCACCCCAAAAAGGAATCGATATGTTGAATCACTGCAGATTGTTGCTATTGCTATTGTTGTGAATCTCACATAATGAATTCATAGTATGATTAACCACAGAGGCTGAAAAACAACACTTAGATCCCATCTCTGCAGATGGGTGCACTTGGCTGCTTCATACAAGGTTATGGTATAGTCATGGCTCTGAGCTCACTGATCATTTTTGCTAGCATGCACTGCTTTCTTGAGCTCTACTAGGTGAGAAGAAATTGTAGTCAAAGTGTAGTACGTGAAGCACCATAAATTAAGTCTTTTAGGGCTTAATTTTATTCTAGTATTTGAAAGTGTATGACTTGAAAAAATTTATATTTCATTTAAGGAAAAAAAAACCGGGCAAAAAATACTGCCCATGTCCATCTCTGGAACTCTTTAAAATTTTATTTCTCATGTAAGACAGCAGAATTGTCCATATTAATCTTGTTGTCAAATGTAAAATATTTTTGAAATCATAAAAAAATCATGTTATAAATGTTTCTTTTAAATGTATTGGAAAGCATTGCAGTTTCCAGAATATTATTTTTTTGTACCCTTTTAAGAGCAACCGAACCTATTGGGTTGGGTGGAGATTCCTGACAGGTGGCACTACGTGAAGCTCATTATTTTTTCAGTGCTAATTCTTGTGAAAGAAAATTAAAAAGAAAAAAAAAAGCCCTAAACAAATAAAAATTTTGACACCATGGAGTACAGCATAATTCTCCCAACACCTCATACTTCTATTAGCAGGCATCAGCCTGCCTCAGCCCTGCAACTCATTCCAGTTGAGACTCTCACTTCAGATACTCTTTGCAACCTCTGAAGACGTAGTAACATGAATTGTAACTGGAAGCAGAAATCTTGCCCACTGTGCTGTGCAAATATAACTTCAATGTAAAACATGGAGGGGAAAAAAAAAAAAAGGAGGAAAGTGTCAGTCCGTATGTAGCGGCTGAGGTGCTACTGTGTTCGGGGCTTATGTGGTGTGAAGGTAACAGATAGCCTGGCTGATTGAATTGCTTTTGTTGTTAGGTGGACTCTGGCGAGGCAGATCTAGCGGATGAGTCCACCTTTGAATCGCAGTATTTGCCAGAGAGTGACGTCTTCCAGGCTTCAATGATAGCTCTGCATGGCAGTGCCGGTAGCGGTGAGCTGAACTACAGCTTCTCTCTTCCATTGTCAACTCCCAAGGTAAAAAAGAGGGTGGTTTTATCGATGACAAAGTTTGATTTTAAGTGTGAAAAGGCTGTATTATTAGATAGAAATGTTTTTTGTCATCCTGGTTCAAACTGCACTGTTTGTTACCAGATAAAAGTGCAGTTTTGTTCAGGGTAGTGCTGCTGTCTTTCAGACGTCTGTGTTGGAGAGAGAGGCAGCTAGAAGGCTGAAAGCTTGGATTTGTGTTTTATATAGCCAGGTAAAGTATGGTGAGATGTTTGTAGTGTTAAAGCTGTGGTGAGGAGTCTGCTACAAAAACTTAATTGTTATTACCTCAGAGCATAGTAAAGAGCGGTAACACAAAATAACTGCATTATTCTACAGTATTTTAGGTATGAAAAGCAAGAGTAAGTTTTCATCCTAAGCTTTGCTTTTATGCTTCACAGGTAGTATGTTTAGTAATTCATTTACTGTGTTCTTGAATGAAATGTTCATAATGATACTGTAATTAAAAATAAATCTGTATATATCAAACCTCTGATTACTAATAATTTCTATTTAAAGTCAGTAGATGAAGATAAGTTCTTTAAGAGTATTACAAAGATCAGTATCTTTTTTCTTGCTGGTCACATACCCATAAAGACTTGATTGTTTGTATCAGAGTTGGTGTTTTGTTTCTCTCCCTGTTTTTTCATGCTCCTTTTTCTTGGCAATCTGTAGATTTATTTTGCTAATCCAGAGTCTTCCAAGTCATTTCTCCTAGCAGTCATCTTTGAAAACAACATTGTAAGGACTTCCTCCAGGGTTTACAGTCTGTGGTCTTGAATAGAGTAGCTGCTGCTTTTTCCTGCACACCTGAGCTGCAGTAACTCCTTTTATCCCTTCTGGAATATGTTCAGCCTTTACGAGGCACTGGTTGGAAAGCTAAATTCATCTTCTAATGGTTTCTGCTAATCCACAGAAGAGCACATCTCTGCTGTGCCAGTGGACAGATTGCATTGTTTAACTCTGTAATTGTTACTTAAACGGATTATGCATTTTCATGCTGAGAAGCATTTTATGAGATAGAGGCTGGATTTACATTATATATCACATTGAGGCTCCAGAAAGTCTTAAGTTATTTTCAGCATTGACTTAAAGATGGCTTCGGTTTACATGTTTTTTTAAAGATTACAGTCCCAACTTTTCAATGTTCCTTTCTGTGCACAGGTATAAAATAAGTATTAAGTTCTCATCAAGTAACATTTTATACTCTGCAGTTATGAGTGACTTTACAAAGTAAACATAGTAAGAAAATCTGTTCATAAAAGAAGACTTTTGAAGCACGTAAATGCAGTAAAAATGAAAAAAAATGCTATTAGATGCTATGAGGAATGCAGAGGTATTTCAGCTATTTCTGACTGCAGGGCAGTAGGCAGGTTCTGAATGCCTTTGGTGTCACTTTTAAAATAGGTGAAGAAAAAGACTAGTTAAAGTTCAAGTAATGCAAATGCTCTAATGAGGCCACATGTTGCTGTAGTTACAAATTCCTGAAATCGTGTTTGTCTTCAAAAATTACAGCATTGGCTTTTCTTTAAGTGAAACAAAAATAAAAATGGGCATATGCTGCAACTCTAATATGTAGGCATGGCATATGGAATAAATATTGAATACGATCTGGGTGTTATTTTCACTAATTTGGAAATGGATACAAAACAGACTTAAAAGTAGATGTCCCAGCATTCTTTGAAACCTAATGAAATAATTTAAATAGGTTATAGTCCTGGTGTTGTGTTTTCCAAAAGATAGGAAATTTATTTCATTGATTACATCATGCACATTAGTTATATTTAGGCTTTGCTCAGTTATCTTCTCAGATGTTACTTAAACCAATTATTTGTGGGTGAACCTTTTTTGATGATTGATTGTCTGGGAACAGAGCAGGCATGTACACACTGCATGAAAGGTGACAAAATCTAATTCTAAGGCCCTTGATACAAAATGTTGCAAAATATTCCAAAATCCTGGGAAACCTGTTTTCCTTACTTTTTGGAAAAGTAATAGAAGAATTAATAGCACCAGTGGATAACAACTAAGACAGAAAGAAGTAGACATTCTTAGGACTACATTTACAGAGAAAAATTCCTAATATTGATATAGAGCCCTCAAGTCCAACCTCTAAGTCCTTGATATATCTTTGTAATGTCTAATGTCCTACATGTTTTTAAAATTATTTAGTTATTATTAGTTATTAGAATATTTGAAGATTTTTTTTCAGAAGGTTGTGATTATTGAAATCTCTTCAAATATTTGAAGTGCAGGACCTTGGAATCTTGAAAATCTGAACAAATTTTGTGTAGAGAACTTAATCCTAGTACTGCAGCCGTAATCAATACACTTGCAATAGAATCGTAGAATCATTTGGGTTGGAAAAGACCTTTAAGATCATCAAGTCCCACCGTTAACCTAGCACTACCCAAGTGCACCATTAAACCATGTCCCTAAGCACCACATCTACCCGTCTTTTAAATACTTCCAGGGATGGAGACTCAACCACTTCCCTGGGCAGCCTGTTCCAGTGCTTGACAACCCTTTTGGTAAAGAAATTTTTCCTCATATCCAACCTAAACCTCCCATGGCGCAGCTTGAGGTTGTTTCCTCTCATCCTATAGCTTGTTACTTGGGAGAAGAGACTGAACCCCACCTCGCTACAACCTCCTTGCAGGTAGTTGTAGAGAGCAATAAGGTCTCCCCTCAGCCTCCTTTTTTCCAGACTAAACAGCCCCAGTTCCCTCAGCTGCTCCTCATAGGACTAAATAAAAAATAAATAAATAGGACTAAATAAATAATAAATAAGTACTAACTGTGAAGCTTCTGTAACTGCATCATTGTATTTCATTGTTGTCACAGTTCTAAACCTCCATGTTCATTTTTTGCTGAGATTTGACCGAGTTTTTACTTTTCCCTCTTTGTGTGGAAAGGATGTCTAAATCTGTTTCTACTCAGTTAAATGGATGATTAGATTGTGTGCTTGTTGTCTTAGCTTCTTGAAATTCCTCTTTACTTGCTAAGTGTTTTGAAAGTAAAGACCTTGATCCTTCAGAGTTCTTCTACCTGAGAAAAAGAATTGGAAGCTTTAATTTTAATAACTTGGTGGCATTATGTCTAGTTTGAGAATGTGTGAGAGGACATTACTTTGATGAAATTAGTGGATATTTATTGATGAGTACCAAATTAGAATTTGGCTTTCAGCAGTAACTTTATTTTCATTGATTTCTGGTATTTTAAAATAGAAGAAATTGTCTGAGGAATCAAGTAAGTTTTATAGTAAAATGGCTGTAGGGATGTATTGAAGACACTGATGTTGCAACAAATATGTTTAAATTCGGTGAGATTAGTTTCTGTTTAAGATTTTAGCATGAAATGTACTTTTTAGTTATAGTACAATAGAATTTTGATTGTTCATTGTCTCCTGTGTTTAACAGTCTGTTGGAGAGGAATGTTCAAATGCTGCAGCTGATTTCTGTGTAACTGACAAGAACCTGTTCAACATGGATCTGAATCAGAGAGTGAGAGAGCAAAAGTCTGGGGGCAATAGCCTGGAAACTACAACTGGTTTTACTAAAACGGATCTTCTGCCTCTGGGTGTTTTGGATACCAACCAAAGTGAAAGTGAAAACACAGCAACATGGACTGGATCTCAGACAACAGCAGAAATTGCACTAAGTACAAGCCTTGCTACTACCATGCAGCTTGATCCCCCTGGAAAAGTAAACTTTTTTTTTATTCAATAGTAATTAAAAAAAAAAAAAAAACTATGGAAAGGCCATATTAAACCATAGAATCTCCTACAGAAATTGACACTGGCCAACAGCCGTGTATGGTTGGTTGATTATAAATGTCCATTAGCTGTGGCAGCTCACATCAAAACGTAGGATTTAGACCTACCCAAAACAGGAGATAATTTATGACATCAAGATAGTCATCTCCCAGAGACTGGCGATAGAGGGTTATGTAAAAATCTGCTCATACCTCACAGTAGTAGACACTGCTGGACCACAGTGTACCCATTGGGCAGGCCAGGGAGCTTTTCTTACTGCTGTTAACCTCTCCAGAGGCATGGGCGCAAGGAGGAGGTGCACGGCTGGAAACAAGGCCTGGGAAGCCAAGGGGCAGTGGTGTGAAAGACTTGCATCCTGGTGTTCGTGCAAGCCTGTGCAGTTCACCTCACAAACTGACCTGTGATGCCACAGTGTGCAAACATAATATTCCTTTATATGACAGTCACTGTGGCACGTGTTTCTTTTTTCTTCCATTCAGTGATTTATTAAGAAATTCTTTAAAGAGCTGCAATTTCTTACAAGATTTGTTGTTACTTTAGCATTGGCACATTGTCAGACATCTGTGTGAACGAGCCTGAGAGCCCTTGAATTCATCCCAGTAATTTTAAGAGTGTAACTGATGTCCCTAAATTGAAAGCATACTTTGTGGTAGGTTTGCTATATTACCTGAATGAAAATAGAAACCTTATGTATGTTGGTTTGATCTTTGATGGACTGACTTTTCCAATTTCAGTACAAGGAATCTGTATTAATTGTGCGCCTAGCTTTTGTGTAAGGTAAGATAAGCTGAAGTCAGTATGTCCAGTCTTATTTTTATCTCGGTATTCTGAATTGATGTTATTTTCCCTTGTGTTAGGATCAAGTGCTTTTAATGGAAAAGAGATGCCCGGTATCTTTGGAGGGAAGTTCCACAACCCCAAATTCAGTCAAGAACATGTATGAGAAGACTATCACTATTGCAAAAGGCAATTCAAGTCTAGGTAAGGTAGCTAACATTTTTTTGTAATCTGTTCAGGAACATGGCTTTCTGTTTTTTTCATATGTTTCCTGTTTCATCAGTAAAGACTAAACATTTTCCTTTTAGTGGGGAAAGCGTAACAAGGTATTTATTCTTTGCTGCTCTTGCCCTGTTTGGCTATGATGGATCCATGTGCTGTCACTGTGAACACAAAAGTGAAGTGTCCCGTCTCACAGAATTTTTTTTTCCTGTAAAGGAGTTTTGTAATTCCTAAATGTTAACAGTACAATTTTAATACATTGGGGTTTAATCTATACATTTATATAATATAGTGGAAAAAGGAGATCTGGCCAAGGAATGCTGTAGAAGAACACTTTGGTCAAAGAGCTGCAGACTAGACTTTCAAATGTATGTAAACACAAAATGATCTTGCTTTCTGAGGATGGGCAAAAGGGTCTAAACAAGCTGTTCACTTCCTTGCTACAAATTTGTACTTGTATCTTAAGTGCCTCAGTATTTCTGAAAATCAGATCATTGATACATTTAATAAGTAGCGTTTTGAGCTCAATGATATAATTTTGTAGAGAATTTCAGAGTTTTAAATATATGCAGTCTGCAACTTCCTGAGCATACTGACTAGAGGTACATTTTGGAGCAAACAGGCACAACAGATGGAAACATTTTGCAGTGTCCTCTCCTGGTCTCTGGTGCGGCCCTGGTCAGCGTGAGGGGGAGCACAGGAACAGCATCCTCCCAGGCCGGTTCCCAGAGCTGATGTGGGGGAGGCTTTGTGGTGGGAGGCGGTGGATGCTCCCCTCCCGTGGCCAGTGTGTTCATCTGCTTTGGTTGAGATTCCTGGTGCTGTTTCTTCCGGCCAACTGCACGTCCTTGAAGACTGGTGTTGGTAGGGCAGGCCTTTGTGTGGGCGCTGGCTGTTCACAGTGACTCTGCAAATGCTTTAAGATGGGTTGTCCACAGAAAGCACCTTGAAAGCAACCTATGGGCCCCTTGTTCATAATAGCCACCGCTCAGGACTCCCTTGCTGTGCAGAGGTGGGTGAGGCGCTGTGATGCTGTAATTCAGTGGGCGCTTCTGCCTGGAATAAACTGCCCTCTGATGGCTGGATGCTCAGTCTGCCCCATATCACCTTCTCCTTTGTGATACAGCCAGCCTCTAAACTGGATCCGGAACTGATCTGGTTTAAAATCAGCCTCCCTAAAATATAAAGCTGTAGGCAAGGCTGATGTGGGTATAAGTTTTGACTTTCATTGGTATGAGGTGCTTGGGTAACTACTGCCTTCACTGGCCTCATTGCCAGGCTGCATAAAGTGCAGGTCATAGTGCAGTTCCAGACATTTTGATTTTGTTCAAAACGTTTTATTTACAATAACCTCTTAACTACATGGAGCAGTGTTTTTCATGTATGTCTATGAGTATTTTAAGTGCAGTGAACATATAAAGCAAATTTCATGTCAAGCGTAATACAGGATAAAAATACAAACTTGGCACAGGGTGCACATTGGCAGACATTACATGCATGAAAAGTAAGACTGGCCTCTCACGTATACACAGTATGAATGTGAATAATGCTTTCTCCTGGCTTTTGACTGTAGTCTTTTTCTTCCAGTCTGTGTGTGCTCTGTCCTGGGAAGCTGCCTGGGCATGGTGACCAATTTACACACATGGCTGCACTGCTTTTAACTTTCATTTTTACAAAAGGAGCTAAATCAAGAGCTGTGAATGATGTTGAAAGCTGCAGCTGCATCAATTATTTCAGTTGAGAACTGGCACTTCTTTTTTCCTTTTAAATGGTGTCACCCATAGCTTGCAACAGCTCTTCAAATCCAGCCACAGCTGGAGCTCTAACCTTTTGATTGTGATTTTTAAAAGGTAAGAGGACGGCGCACCCGCATACGAGAAGAGCTGAAACGCCATTGTCCTATGTGATTCATTTGGCAACTCAACAGTGGCATTTGCATTTTTAACCTGAAACTGTAGCTGTCCAAAGTGTGACATCAGCCTTGCAGATCTGTTGTAATGAGAATGTCAACATAGAAACAAGGGGTGATGGTTTTCTAAAGTGCTGCTACACTAGTCTCAGTAATACGGTTGTTTATTACTGGCTTAACCAAGCAGCAAAGTTAGGTTCAGAATTTCAAACCACATTTCAGCTGTTTCCTTGGTAGTTTGCTTTTTTGTGCACGCTGCCTGTATTGTGGTGGAGACTACTCTGTTGCAGAGTTGTGTTTACATTCAGATCTGACTGAATAACCTATGTGAGCAGATCTATCAAGAGATGGTTGTTGGAAGGACTATGTGAGTGTAAATGCTGGGGCGTCCACCCCGGGACGGCACCTGTAAATGCCATCTGGGATGTGCTCAACATTGTAATGTTACCAATCTGAGGGGTAGGTGATGGAGAGTTTACCTCTACTTTTTCTAATAGCAAGGCTATAAATCAGTGGCATTGTGTGTCTGTATCACAAGTCTGATACACCCATGTTTAAATTACACCTGACCACATCTGACATCGTTACCTGGCAAATCATAAACATAAATCTCCAGTCAATGGTAACACCATATTCTTCCGTCAGTTTAATATTAAATGCCATCGTGAAGATGGATTTTGCAGTTTTTCCAAAAGGTAAGCCTTGACTTCTGCATACGAAAGTAGAGAGGTACATGTATTCATGTGTCTAAGGAGCTTATTGGGCAGTTCCTTGCTAGTCATGGCCATCTTCTCATGCTTTAGACAGCTATGTTGATCTCAACTACAAGTCGGTGTGAGGAGCCAGCACTATTAAGAGATTTTTATTTACTGGAAGGAGTCCTAAGAAGCACAAATGAATATCTGGATTAGCATTGTTCTTTAAATGGTTACAGTATTCTATTTTTTTTCTCTGAGACAGATATATAGGCAGGTGTTTGTATGGTTGGCTGAGTCTGGGTAGCCTGGGGCTTATAGCTGCCTTCTAAACTCTGTTCAGCCAGTCTGTCTCCCAGGGTCTACGTTCACAGAGTAAAGTCTCTGTCTTCTGTAGCCATGTTTGTATATAAATGGTTAGAATTTTTTCCATAGTCAGTATCCTTGGAGGTTTTGCTCTGTGTAGCTATTGCCTTCCTTCCACTCAGCGTCTGGAGAATAAGGTAAGGGCTTGCAGACACACAGCTGCACTCCCAGTGCTTGCTAGCCTGATGTTTATAGGCAAAACCAGAATACATAATGGGGTAGTCACAGCGTCCTGCTCCATTTCCTCTATAAGGTGCTCTTACTTCAGTGGCCTCATCTTGTTAGTAGAGGAAAGCTTCAATGTTAGTGCACAAAAAAGAATAAAAATTAGTTTGGCAGTATTAAGATAGTGTCCACCCAGTGGACTTCCAGGGTGCTGGCCTTTCAACTACCTTTCCATTGCCTTAGTGAAGAACAGTTTTTCCTGCGACTGTCATCAGGGTTGGTTTCATGAGCACCAACTGCCCTGAAAATAAGTGACAACTTACGCATGTAAGAACAGTCACAAAGGCATGTGAAGCCCAACACCACAAGTAAGTCCCCATGGGGAGGAGGGGGGGGAGCATCTCTGTCTCATTTCCCATTAGTGAAAAGAAAGTGGAGTTAAATGGTGTGTATAAACATTAAGAAGTAGCATCCTGCTCTGCCACAGGTGGGATTGTGGTGTACCTCAAGTAGTGGACTGTATCTGTCAGTGGTGCACAGGCTCTCACAGAAGTCAGAAGGCCTAAGCGATGGCCCACCTAGGAGAGCGGGAAGGCAGCCGCTCTCTCAGTGGGATCTGATTCAAGCTTTCTGTTGCAAATAAGTGTGTGGTTGTATTGGCCCTATGCTCCTAATTAACTGTTTAATCATTTCACCTCCTTTCCAAAGAGAACCATCATGCACTAGACTGAAATGTAGTGTACTGGGAACCATCCAGAAGAGTGGTAGATTTGACTGGTTTAGAAGCAATTTCATTACCTTGTTTATTTTCTGCTTAAATTTTCCACTGTCTTAGTATTTTTTATATTGAGCCTAATACGTGAAATGACACAAGGTAAAGTAAAGATACTGTGATTGCGATTTGTAACTGCTGTATCCTGTTGGGAAGAAGGAAATACAAGGGAGAATAAGAGCAACATTTATAGGGTTGCTGACATTGGCATGTCAGCTGGCTGACTTTTACCATCCCTGCCCCAGGTTACATTTCTTTTTCTTGGCACTCAGAGCTGAGGCTCAAAGACGTTACTAACTGTTTCATGCGTTTTTCACTATAGGCATGACAGTAAGTTCCAATAAAGATGGCTCAGGAATGATAGTCCGCAGCGTCATCCATGGAGGCTCAATAAGTCGTGATGGACGGATTGGTGTGGGGGATTGCATTCTGTCCATTAATGAAGAGTCAACCACTAACTTAACCAATGCACAAGCCCGGGCTATGCTAAGGAGGCATTCGCTCATTGGACCAGATATAAAGTAGGTAAAGCTAGATGATGATTTGTGGTAGAAAGAGGCTAATAATCAATAATCAAAATTTGGTTACTTATGCAAGTATTCTAAATTAAAATTTTGTTTGTTTTTACAACATGAATTTACCTTTAAGTTACAGCTTCAGATGTATAATTCACCTTCAGATTACAGCTTCATGGGTTTGAAAGATAAAATCACTTGTGTGAGATGCTTGGGATGTTCTCAGAAAAGTTATTACTGTCATTAGTAATCATCATCATTACTGCCCTGCCGGGTTTCATTGAAGGAATGGGATTAGTCAGAGTTTTGCATTTGTAGTGTGACTCTTCTAAAGAAAGTAAGGATTTCCTCAAGGTGTTTGTGTTTCTCAAAGGTGGACTGTCTGCCCATTGCACAAGTGATTTCATTTGATGGAGGTCTTTGTAATGGATTTTGGTTTTGACTGCCAGACAGAAAGTATGACACATGATGTTAATGCAGAAGAGTAATACTTAAAACATTTTCAGTACATTTGTGACAAACAGCAGAAGCAGTCTGTTTTGTGAAGTCACTTCCAAGTTTTTATTAGTACATAAGAAGGAGCTATTGCTCTAGTGCATAAGTGTCTGCTTTTGGGACTACTACTTTAAACTTGCAGTAATTAATACAAGTTTTGAAAAATCCTCTACCTTGATGAGAAAGTTTCTTCTCAAGTTCACTCGATTTACAGAATTAACTTTCCCTTAAAGTGCAGTTCTTAGCTGTTGTGGTTGCGGAGTTAACTTTGCCCACATGCACCATCTAGAAATGAGGTTGTTCCTAAGCTTGTGTATGGTGCTCTAGGCACTCCAGTGCTGCGTTTACCGCTCAAAAAATCTAGTAGCTATTTTTGTCAAACCCATGGTAACATGGACTGAGTCATTTTGCAAATGGAATTAACAGAGCTATTGGTAATAGAAGCCTCTACTTATTTAAGAGGATGGCCTGGAAAGGGATCGGTTCAGTCCCAGTGCGGTTGCAGGTAACTTGTGTGGTTTCTGTCAGTTCAAAATGGACTGCAGGGCATTCCATTCTTCCCCAGAAGTATTCTAGCTTTGAAGAGACCTGGCATTTTGGGAATTGGTAGGCCAAGTACCTTCACTGTGGGTGGTAGGTTTAATTGTCTGCCACATAGCTGTCATGCGTTTAGGATTATCATTTAATGCAAGCTTCTTTAAATAATGAGATACGCTCATATAATGAATTACATTATTGTCAATGCTGTCATGAATATGAGCAAGTCAGTGTTGATAAAATGTGACACTGATTATTATTGTAGGCTTTCAAACTGTATTATAATTCCAACTGAAATTCCACGACTGAAATCAGTTGGTATGTGCGCATGCATGTGTGTGTACGTCTGCTTAGATACACAAGTGCTACAGCACCGTTCTTCTGTGAGGAGTCTTTTATTAGTGCTATAGTTACGTGATCAAACACAGATGTGTTCATTATTTGTGCTTATCCTTTTATAGCTGCTGCATTTTACACTATGTAACTGTAAGTTTTGTTTTGTAGTCTTAATCTTCTGCAGATATGCCGGAAATACCAAAATCTTGTCTTAGATGTGAATATTCAGAGTTTCCAGAGAAAAGTGCATCCCCTTTCTGAAAGATCTCACAGAAAAGGGGCAGTTGCTATTCATATTATAAGGATTTTTGTATTTCATTTTATATTTATGTTCTTCAGTGCATTCCCATGATGAGGGTTTAAAGTGAAGCTGGCTTCTGCACTTCAAAGAACTGAAAGACCAAATTCTTTGGTAGCTTCTAAAGGAGTCGTTCAAGAATAAGGACAATATTTTGGGGCCTATATAGTTTTGATACAAACCTAGTCAGCATAATTAAACTTTTCTGTAATTTGTACTTTCAGGAGCAGTACAGGATCCCAGAAAAATAGTGTGATACAAATGTGTGGGTAATGTCCCAAATCAGAAATTTGGAGATATGGAGCATTATCTTATGATAGTTCTTCCTGTTTGCAGAGAGGGATATGCAGCTATATAGATGCACCACCATGCAGCATTTGCAATTTAAGGGCCAGCATTTCAAATAAGCAAGTTGAATCTCTTTGGTGTGTTCCTCAGGAAGCAAGGGTGCAACAAGCACTCAGGTGTGGCCATCTTGATATCATTCCTCTTTATCCCTACAGGGCTGCAAAGTTGGCACCTTAACTTTTAGACTGAGCTTTTTTTGGGTAGCAGGGTGCCCCCCCAAAGTAATTAAGCAGAAGTATTTTAATTTCAAAGCTGTGTTTCAGTGGCAAACATTATTTGCTTAGAAAACATAAAGCTGTTCTTACTTGCCCCATAAAGGCTTTGTTTTATTTTATTAAAAGAAATTTGATTTTGAATAGTTCAAGAACCAGCAATCAGAGTCTCAGACTTAGGTATTTAATTTTTTTCCTCTTTGTTTGTGGAAAACCAGATGTGTGGCCTTACCAGAATGCATTCTGTTTCACTTCTCACTCCACCTTGCCAGGAACTCTTACATTTCTGTAATAATAGCCAGGGTTTTGTGCTCAGCAGCGGCAGCTGCTTGTAACATCTGTCAGATAATTGCAGAGCTGAATCAGAATTCACCTGCCTAAAGTATGGGGATGAATTCCTGATCAAGAAATAAAAGATAGATTTCAATTCCATTTTCTATGCTTGTTAATAATCACTGCTATAGACAATAATAAAGACCAGATGCTTTCTGGGGGAGGTGTAGATGAAATGGAGGTGGAATGGGAAAAAAAAAAGAAAAGAAAAAGGAGAAAAAAAAGCAGCTCACACTTTTAACTACATAAGTATGCCTCTCGCATTCAGCATGAGACATTGACATTTGTTAACACCATTGTAAAAAGATGCTGCATCGTATGCTTCACATTCTAGATCTTCTCCAGCACCTGCTGATGATCAGGCCCTCTTTTATGTGTGAGTATTGGCGATTCAGAAACTCGTTATGGCTCTATGTTGCAACTTGTCTGTAAAATCATTCCATGCTTTTATGACATCCATAGTAATGTCAGGGATATATCCAGATATAGGTACATATTCTCTCTCTCGTTGTGTGTGTATGTGCATGCACATGTGGCTGCACATGTGCATGTGTATATATGTATATTTATTAAAAAAGGTATGCGTGTGTGTGTATATATATATATGTATATATATGGCTTTAAACTTGAAGATTGGAGCATACTTCCTAAGACTGGAGTGAAAGCACCTGTATTCTAAAAAATTATTGCTGATATTTTTAAATTTTATCTATGACAGCCACCCTAGATGTGCTTAGAGCACGTGTGCGCGCGCGTGTGTGTGTGTGCGCGTGTGTGTACAGGGTTCACTGCTAGAATTGGCTTGAGTACGATGTGCTGATATCTGGATTAATCTCAGTGTCATATTTTCCGTGGCACTTGCATTTTACTTCCTTCATGTATAAAAAGGTTCAACTTAGACCTTAAGTGTTAATGACAGTAATTTGTCCTGAACATTTTCCATACTTTGTTATTTGGTTTGTTGGTGTTTCAAGGTTTTGTGTGGCTGTTCAGTCAAGCATGTGATAAATGTTCCTCTGTACTGCATGCAGTGTTGTGTTTACAAGATATTTTCATATGTACACCCTTTGGTGTTTCCATTGTCGCTGCTTTCATTGCTAGTGCATATCTCTGGGGGGAGGAGGGTCGTTGTAGCTCTCAAGAAAGGAAACCAGAATGCTTTCTCCTTCACGCTGTAGAGCTATGAAAGAGAGGAAGTGATTAAACCCTGCATATACTTTCCCTTGGAATTATTGAACTTTAACTTTTCTTGCAGATAAGAAATGCAACACAATAGTAGAGCAGTCATTTACTCGTTTCCTGTTTTCTGTGTCTTCATCCCGATTTCCTGGCACTTGTTTCTCTTACTCTCTTCCCTGTGACCATATTAAGGCAATTACCAGTCCCTTTTGCAGAAGAACCATTCAGGTGCCTGGGTGGATTTTTATTTCCACTTTACACCACAAGGGTCAACAGAGTTGACCAGAGGAGCCTAACACCCTTCTTGTTCTGGGCCCCTTATCACCCCGGTCACACGCTGAGCAGTTCAGGATGATGCTGGATGTTTTGAGACCTCCCTGTGACCTCCAAGAAGTGAGCTACAGCAGCAATCCAGCAAGTCATGGATTTGATAACTCTGGGATGTCTGCCCATTAAGAACTAAACAGGGAAAAAATTCTTGGCAGATAAAAATCCAAGGTCTTCAATACAATCTGGCATTGCTGTGTCACAGAAGGCAGGAGCAGGACAGACAGCCACTTATCAAAGATGACTTTCTGGTATACATATTTCCGAAAACTCTAATTTTCAGCAGAGCCAGTTTTTTTCATTTCAATGATAACATGCAAAGGAGAGAGGGGAGGAGGACAGTCACATCAGTAATACAGCTTATCTAATAGGAGCAGCTAGGGAAGCCTTTGCAGTTAACTGAATTTTAGAAATCATGAGCAAGAAACAAAGGTGAACTCCTGCACAAAATGTACCTTTTCATGCATTTGATTCATGTAATTTAGTTTTCTTTTCTATGCTATTTTTTTGCAAAATGCAAGTAAGTGTTCTGGTTTATTTATGAAGTAGCTGAAGCATTATTGAAGTTTAGTTGTAGATAAGCATGAACAGTTAAAAACATATTGAATGTTCCTTTGAGTGCTTAAAATTAGGCAATTAGAACTGTAGAATAGCAATAATGTAATTTTCCAAAGAGCTAAAACGTAACAGCTCCCAGTGATACTATCTAAATTTGACTCCATCTGTGGAAATCAATTAGGTAATTCAGTTGCTCAATTTTAGATGCATTTTTAAAAATGATGGAGTGAACCTCTTTTCTTCTCTGTTCCTGTGCTGTACACAGTAATGGAACTTTACCTACCTAAGAGAGCTTTTGAGAGATGTTTGTAAGTAGCATATAAGGCTGTTTCAGAGCATCCTGTGAGCTGTACCTTTTGAATGTCCTAGCACAATGTGAGCTATTCATTCATATAATGAAAAACGACAGGGTATCCCAGAAGTTGGAGTGCATATGGCTTGCCTCCCCCTTAGCTGGTCTCTAACGCTTATGTTGCACAGAAGTATGAAGTAAGGACTACTGCTACCCTTGGACCTTGGAACCCTGCATAATTGTTTGCCATGTGCTCCTTGCACAAAAGGACTGGACAAGAGTTTAAAGATGTTGGACACTCTACTATCAGTGATCACACTCTGCTGTCTACATCCAGGCTGTATCTAGGCATATCTATTTCCTTTTTAGGAGCCTGCCATTCTCCTTTCCGTACTTTGCTTCCAGCTGCAGTTTAGCATTGTCCAAGCCTTCTAGCCAGCAGAAATGTTGTTTGCAATTCTGGTTTCTTTACTGCAGCTGTCTTTCAAGGGAAAACACATTATTTCCTACTTTTTATAGGGTGAAAATTGATGAATTTGGGATGAAATGGATGAATGTAACTGAATGACTGATACATTTTCTTTCATTGAAATGCAGCTTGCATATCTCCTAGCTTTTGTAGAGCAAGGTATTCTTGTGGGCTTACTGGTTGGTGCTTCTGCAGCAGCATTTGCCCTGTGAGAGTTTTGTGACCATAATGCTAGCCCTTTGCTGTAGTTCAGTGCATTTGGAGTTGGAGATGGCTGAGAAGTAGTAATGATTATTTTCAAAAACTCTTTTCCCTCTTGCTTCTCTCTGTTTCACTGCTAGGGCTTTGCAGAATAACTGCTCTGTGTCTTGCATGTTTCCCAGTGCTGGAATGCCCTCAGGAAAGACAGAAGAGTCAGTGACCTTCTGCTGAGTGTTTTTTCCCTAGTCTATGTTAGCTCTCCAGCACTTCAGAATGAAAACAATTTGTGTCAAACACTTTACACTTGTGTGTTTGAAAAAAGGCCAAAGCAGAAGAGAGAGGAGATTTAAGGAAGAGAAAAGGAGCTCCTGATAATATGGATGATTTAGAAATTTCCATTAAAAGAACTGGAGAGTTCCTTCTGTTCGGCACCCTAACCTCCTTAATGACCATCTTCTGCACTTTTCTAGATATGATAGATGTGAGAGGAGGTAGGGAACATGCTTGGGCACAGACGAAGACAACAAATAAAGATGCTCCTTATGATAATTTGGGTAGAGTGTTTTGGACAGAGAGCATTAGTCATATAAAAGTTTATTTGCTCTGCCTTCTGCTGCTTGCTGTGAATATTCAGCAGAAAACCAATGAGAGGGGGAATCAGTGGCAGTCAGGGAGTGACATGCAGGAGAGGCCTCCAAGTAAGTGAGAGACTCGGAGCTGAAGGAGTCTCTCCTCAGCAGCTTACACGTCCTTGTGAAGTGGTC
Source organism: Platalea leucorodia (assembly GCF_965183815.1). Classification (NCBI taxonomy): domain Eukaryota; kingdom Metazoa; phylum Chordata; class Aves; order Pelecaniformes; family Threskiornithidae; genus Platalea; species Platalea leucorodia. The sequence goes on along the minus strand of NC_138858.1, from coordinate 35,206,559 downwards.
AAGATTTTTTTTTTTGCCCTGTCTGTTTTGTGGGGAAAGATGTTCGTATTTCTTTTAACCATCTGATGAATGGGAGGACAGCCATTTTTCTGTGTTCTTTTTCCATCAGCCTTACTTCTTGGTAGACTTGGATCTGATAGCTAAGCTGCTTATAAAACGACTAAAGTTCTTTAAGAAGAAAAAGCATCATTAAAGGAGAGCCATTGAAGTAGCCCCATTTAGATCATGGCGTCCTTTGGCCTGTAGAAGGAAGTTTTTTAAGAAATATTCTTCATGCCTTAATCTTTTTGTCCTTCTCTTTCATTCTCACTCCCCAGTCTATTGGGCTGTTTCTGTTTCTGGCATTGAAACATGGTTACACCAGGGCTTCAGGAGTCTGCATGTCATTTGGCTGGTGAAACATGGCTGTCTGACTGTCCCAAGCTGGCTGGAAGTGCGTGAAGGGGTGGAGGAAGGAGTTGAGCAGGGGATTACTCCCTGTGGCATAGGTGGTGTGCTGTAACATCTTTGTATGTCCAAACCCATGCAGTATTTTTCACCAAAAGCATAGAAACCTAAAATAGATACAAAACCGCCCAGTAAAGCACAAAATGTCCTGCAAGCCAACTTCCAGAAGCATTTTCAGCCAGAATTTAGGATGGTGATGGTGCTTCACACCTTGCGGATCCTTCAGTGTTTGTCTTTGCACGAGGAATCTCTGTTTTGACCGAAGCTGGATTGTCTCTGTTACACCCTTGCCACTGTTTAAGTACCTTTTACTTCATGGTGTTCAAGCACCATTTACTTAAAATGGAGTGGCCAGCCCTCAGAAAATTATGTGCTGTTCAGCTACCTATTTTGACCATAAATGCATATTTGTTGCAGTCACAAAGGATTCATATAACTCCTTGTTCCCAACATACCAACATTGTGGCTTTGAAGTCAATGACTATATGAAATAGTCTTGAGTTGCTTCCTCATATCCATTCCTCACACCCAGCAAAGGTAGGACCAGCAGTCCTCATGCTACTTTAATCATGTCCCATTTTATTGCAGTATTACGTATGTGCCAGCAGAAAATTTAGACGAGTACAGGGCCAGTTTGGGACAACAGACAGAGGGATCTGTGCCACTTGAACTTTTTCCTTCACATGGTGTCAGGTGAGTCAAAAGACTTACTGTTTTCTCCCGTGGGGCGCTCAGATATAACTCTTTCCATACACTTTTCACAGTTCAGGAAGATAAGTTTTATTTTAGAAGAGCTGAAAGATGGATGATTTTCTTCAGACCAGCAGCCATTCCAACAAAAAGCTGTTCAGAATACAATTTTTGTTTTGGATAGCAAATTTTTCTGACATTTTTACCAGGCTGTTTTATCGGTGTTTGATCTACCCAAAAAGGAGACTGAATACTGCCTCATCCTAAGCTTCTTTTAAATACCATGCAATTTGATTTACATATCACCACAAATACTCAGTGCTTTGCAGTGAAATCTAGGGATTATGTGGGTTCTTTAAAAACGAATTGCATGTTCCTGTTCATCAGCAGGGAACTCCCGGAGCTTCCAGAACGTGAAGAGGGGGAGGGAGAAGAAAGTGAGCTTCAAAATGCAGCTTTCAGTAACTGGAACCAGCCCAGAAAGTAAGTGTAGATCTAGTTGCACAGTATAAAATATCAGTTGAAATTAAAAAAAATTGAACCCTGCAATATATTTTAAGAGGAATAAGAAAACAACAGAATTGCTGCACTTACATATATTGTGCATTGCAGGAGTAATTCACTGTTGATTTTTACTGCCATTGTGCTAAATCCCTGCAATCTAGCAGTTCTTGGTTGCTTCAGTAATTTATCTTCATAGGCTGACCCTCTGGGAGCCAGTAAGAAGAGATGAAGAGAAGGATTCAAAGTTTTGATTAAAATCTAAAATAAAGTAAACAACAGTAGACACAATTACAGACTTTCTGAACAATTCCGTAGATAACTCCTACGGAAAGACGAAACTTTCCAAGGAGAAGTTATTTCTGAATGTTTTTAAACCATTGTGCAAATCCAGATGTCATAATGCTGCATGCAGATGCAGCATTGTCACAATCACAACAGATTTTCATTTATTTTGGTCCTTGTTTTGTCACAACAGGGTTGAACTCTGGAGAGAGCCTAGCAAGTCACTGGGCATTAGCATTGTTGGAGGACGAGGGATGGGGAGCCGTCTAAGTAATGGAGAAGTGATGAGAGGGATCTTTATCAAGCACATCCTGGAAGACAGCCCAGCTGGCAAAAATGGAACACTGAAAACCGGAGATCGGATTGTGGAGGTACCAGCCGAGTGCCTTTTGCTTGCAATATCCCCAGGATTTCAGGAACTGCTGAGATGGATGTGTGGTCCTGGGCTGACAGCTGTGTAATTGTTCCAGCTGGCACCACTTGAGCCATACAGAGTGTAGTACCATCTGCTGATGTTTGTGTGCAGACAGCTTTAAGTTGAATATACAACCTAAAGCATAGATGACTGAGTGAGTGAGCAGGGATCTACAAAGCCAGCAGTTCTACCTGCCTGTTTCAAAGCCAGCATGTGTAGGAGAAAAAGTTTAAGTTTGGTGAAGCTAAAAAGTTTTACCGTTGCATGTTGGATAGCAACAGAAATGGCCAGTGAATAGCAAATCATGCAAATAAATGACAAGCATATTTCCCTCTTAAATCTTAATCAGATCACATCATTCTTTTGCATCTTGTGCAGGAATTAAGGGGGACACAGTGTTTTTCCTGCTGACATGAAGAAAGCTGGATTTGATACAGAGGAAGTTAAGAGCGTTGTGCTCATGCCTGAGGATAGGGTAGCCAGTGGTGGTGCAGGGAGGAATTTATCTGGATTTCTCTTCTGCTTAGCCAGTCCTGTGCTCATGCAGCCACTTCTGCTTTCTCGCTTAAAGATTCTGAAGAATGAACACACTGAAAGGAATGTGTCTTTCCCGTGATGATTATCAATAAGTCAGACATAACCCTGTCTCCAGTGTCAGGCCATTAGGAACTGCACTCCTCTTCACCCTGCTGGATATCCTTAGCTGGCTGTCCATCAGTAAGAACACAGCAAGCAGGGTGATGGAGATGGTGGTGCTTCCCCTGGATCAGACTGGGCTTGCTGTACATGATGGTACTTACACTGCAGTTTGCCATCTGCTACAAAGTTAAAAAACATTCTTTATATCTGAATACCTGAATGCAGCAATTGTCTCTGAAGCTGAAGTGGGTGAGTGAAATTAAGTTACTAATGTGACTGTTTATGAATGGATTATTTCAGTTTCACAACTTATTCTCAAGTTGTGGCATATCTAGGCTTTTTTCTCTGTTACTGCATACAGTATTTCAGACATGGGGAGTCGGAGAGCCTTAGTGTTATTGTTCAGTTCCTCATAGGTTTAGAATTTTCTCTATCAGATTGTTTTCTTTCTCTCTTTATTTACATTGGATGGTTAAGTTTAAGGTAGAGTTAGGCCATTAGAAAGGTGGTAATCCTTATTATATAACTTTGTGTGCAAGAGCTGTACTAACAAGTAACCTTTGTGTGTTAGCTTCTAGCTTTTATTGTGGTCATTGTGAGAATGCTTTACTGATGCTAACCTCACCATAACATGGTTCTTACCTGGATCACAAGACGAACTGTTTTACACACCAATACATATGAAGGCATGAAGAAAAGCAACCAGGCAAAAAATTGTCCTTAGCCATCCTTTGTAAATGCTTTCTTCTAGAAGAGAGAAAGCTTTTCAGCTCTGTCCTAAAAATTTAACTTCTGGGGAAAATGTCTAGTAGCTAAAATTGGTCTTATCTTGCTTTTTTTAAAAAAAAAAAAAGAAAGGAAAGGAAAAAAAAGCACAGTGTACTGACATAATAGCCCATAATGAAAGACCCTCCAGCACCTAACAAGTTTCAGTTTGTAAATCTCATAAAGTCCTGGGAGGTAGGTTATTCTGAGATAGGATTTACAGAAAGCGGTGTTTGGCAAACGCTATCACTCTCTTCAGATGACCTTATCTGTTCTTATTATCGTATCTGTTCTATTACGTTGCCTGTGGGGGAACGTATGGAGCCTGAACCAAGAATGTTGAAAAACCTGTTTTTAAAACCATGGAGAATATTTACTTGATGTCCTTTCAGTGCTCTTGGAATTCTTAAACCTGTGTGTGAGGGATCCCAGGCCAACTCAGTAGAAACCTTTCCACCAGTAATGGAGGTTTGGGCTTAGGTTTTAGTCAAAGTTCCCTAACCAAAACCCAAAGCTAATTCATGATTCCTGTAGCTTCTTGCAATGTTAAGATGAGGCCTTCCAATTACAGGTGGATGGAACTGATCTCAGAGATGCGAGCCATGAACAAGCTGTGGAAGCCATACGGAAGGCAGGCAATCCTGTAGTCTTTATGGTACAGAGCATTATAAGCAGACCAAGGGTAAGCATAAAGAATATTGAAAGAGATGTAATACATAGTAATAGATGAAAAAAATGTTCAAGGTGGTGGTGTTTGGGAATGGGATATTTAATCCTGAAAGTTCCATCTCAGCTATTTTAGGAACAAAGATTTGATTTAAGTATTATTTCCATTTAGAATGAAATCGATTTGGATTTGGAATTACCCTCCAGCACGCCGTCCTCAAACTATTTTGAAAAGCCTCAAGAAAGATAATTTGTTGGGGGGCAGAGTAGGAGTCTTAACTAAAACCAACTGTTAGAGATTGACAGCATGTCTGAGGAGCGCATGCAGACATACAGAACTTGTTAAAAAATTCATTGGACGTTAATGAAAGGACCTAGAAGTACACGGAAGTTTTCCGTCACTAAGCTGCATGGACATTGCAGACAAAAGCTACTGAGCTTTAATATAAGTTGCTTGCATCACTAGAAACTAAACTTCCTCATTGTAGAGTCTGTGTAAGCTGCACGTTTATTTACTAGTTGTCTCATAACTCTTGTTCCCCAGCCAGAGTCTCTTTATAGCCCTTCTTCAGCTTCTGCTCCCTGTGGGCAGAAAACTGCTAACCCATTTTATCATCAGTCATCTAAGGTAAAGTTGCATGAAAAAGCTCTGTTGAATGTTGGTTATTGATACTCAAGCTACTAACATAAGGCTTTTGCATTTGCTGTGATGTGAGCAAAATTGCCACTGCTGAATGTTTAGGCCAGTTTGGGACAGGAATGATGCCATTACTTTATCACAACTTACTTTTATTTACAGAATGCTCCTTTGCTATTTTTAATTGTAGTTCTTTGTTTTCTTTATTTTCCAATTATTAAGCTTGTTGTTTTTTTCTTGACTGTTTATTAACAAACCCTGGTTTCTCTGTAAGCAGAAACATTGCAAATGCTCTTACTGTACATATGCTTTGTGTTGTGGTCTTTGTAAATGGCATTATATTTATTGTCTTCATCTTCTGAAACTTGCATCTGTACTTTATAACAAGATCTTATAAGGGAATTTCCTGCCTTCATTCATGTGCTAGCTACCCACATAGCTAGCTGCCTGCACACAGTAGCTATATTTAATACGGTACCACTATGTATTTAACAAGGCAGTTTCAAGTGACATGTTGCTAATGAGTCAGTTTCTTCCCCTTTGTTTTCTTCAGGCTGCTGTAGTAATTAGAGATCGTAAGTGTACTGGAGAATAGCCCAAATAATGCAAATGGGCTGCGAAAAGCTAGTTGATAGTTGTGCTAGCATGCAGTTACTCATCAAGTCTGTGTTTCATGCTGATGCTGCTCTGGGTATTTCTGAGTAAGAATCTATCACCATGATGATGGTCCCAGATAATTTTTAGGGTTACAGCATTATGCTATATGAGATGCTACCTAGTTTCTGATACCTTAGCATCCTGGACACATTAATAAAATCCTGAACACAAGTTAGTTGAAAAAAAGGGGAAAAAAAAAAAAAAAAAAAAAAAAGAAGGTAAAATAAATCTTGTTATTTTAGATTCCATTTTGCAAAAAAACAGTAAAAAGAAAAATGCTCTTTACTTTAGCATTTTCTTTTCTTGTCCTAGGCTGTGCAAGAAAGCATACTTCATGCACACTGTTTAAAACCTAACTGTTTAGGCAAACTCAGATGCTCCATATTTTGTCACAGTAGTCAGTCCATATTAATACAATGCTGTTGCATGGATTAGAATTTGAGCTAGCAGTAGTATTTTAGGTGCTATGCCATCATGGCAAAATGCAAAAGACAAAATTTTGAATTACTGTGGCTGATCTTTTGTTTTCTCTTTTACTAGGATTTCACTGTTTCTATACAAAATGTGATGCTTGTTTTAGTTGTTTAAAATTTCATCAAGATACAATTTAAAATTTTATGCAGATGACAAGTGTAATGGTTAAAGTGTAGTAGGATCATTATACTGGCAAATTACTTTTCCCAAACTTCTCTTTATAAAAGACAAAATCATGTGAATTGCATGTGTAAACAGAAAATCTTCTACTGTAGGGAAACTGCCTGTTGACTTTGAGTGACTCACCAGTGAAGAAACCTTGTTCATGCACAGCTCTGCTTTCTCGTTGCTGAAGATACTGTAGAATCAAGACATATGTTGTCTTACCAAATTACATTACTTTTCGTTCTGCAAAATGGTATTTGAGAATAAACGTTTAGGGACGTATTTTCTGTTTTCAGAAGCATTTAAAAAAACAAAATGCTTTAAGAAAATACTTAAACAGCAACATACATCTGGATTAAATTACCATGATATAAATGTATCTGTTGATGCTGCAAGCCTTTCACATTCCTTTCCACTTATTTTGCTTCTTATTTTCCAGCAGTGTTAATTTTACAGCCCTAAGATACTTAGGCAGTTGCCAAATGGATACACCTAGTGTAGAAGTTACTTTTAAGTATGCATTGAACAGTATTTCCAACATACTATGCAAAATCAGAGCTGTCCCCTCTTTATTAAACAGGTTCTGATCTCAAAATAGAGTACAGTACAAAAACTGCATAAGGAATATAAATGATCAAATTACATCCTTTAATTTTGTCTAAATATGAAAACTCTTTTTGTGTTAAATAATAATAAAGTACTTTGTATTCTTTAAGAAGACCAGAGAATTTAGTTTCATTAAACTGTAAATTCAGAAAATTATAGATGCATGCACACAAATACAACGTGATCTGTAAAAGTTATTATTAGATATGAAGTCTGTTTAGAGATGCCTAATATTACTAAACCTTCTCTTTTGCAAAATACACAGTGAGTCCACATGAAGTAAATCAAATTATGAGAATTAATATGGTTTTCAAAATAAAACTAAATCTACTGCATTATTACAAAGAATTGTATTTATTCTAATCCAGAAATCCACAATTTTGTAATTAACTAATGTGTAAGAGTATCCCATATGCTGAGATGCTTGGACAAAATTGTACAAATAGCACAGCAAGTAAATTTTCTGTTGTTCATGCTGCTGAATTCTGCACTTTATGAACTTTGAGGGCTAAAACAAGTACGAGGATTGGTGCTTTTCCTCTACACTCTGCTAAACATAGCTGATACAAAGGCGGCGCAAATACAGTTTTGCTTCAGTTCGCATGTCTCTAGCAAACTGCGGGATGCGGACCTTGTTTGGTTAGCACAAGCTGCTAAATAAATATGTTTTGTTTCATGAGTCACAAAGGGTTCATTTAAAAATGTTTTTACTTAGTTTCTATTATGTTTTCCTTTTAGAACCCTTCCCTGCCTTTCCTGCAGAACAGTTTTTTCTGTAGGCCAGCTGTCTTCAGCAGCACTAACCCATTTGCTGATTCTTCTCAGTTCAACACTAACAAGGTTGGATGATGACACACTGTCTGCTTTTGACTCACTAAATATTATATGTGTGCTTTTTTGCCATTAGTGTCTCTCTGCATTTAAATTCTTTCATGCCAGTTTGGGTAAAATATTGTGCTGATGAGAGTGGAAATATTGTGTGGTGAATTAAAAAGATACAGACACGCATTCACATAGAAAAGTTTTGAAGAAGTTAAAAAATTCCAGCTCTATTAATCATAACCACTAAATCTGATCTAATCGGAACTACCAAAGGAGTAGGTTCTCAATTACAAAATGAGTCCCTCTGGTATATGTTAAAATATCCATCTAAGTGTAACTCTCTCATCAGCATGAGGTGTTTTGCTGATATGTACTTCATTTTCTTTTTATGTGGTTAGGACTTTCCAGCTTTGATATCTCTTTTTTTCTTTTTGCATGAAAAAAAACTTTGGCAGCTTTCTTTTTATGATGCTGAAAATATTTTCCCTCAGCTTCTTGAAATTCTTTTGATGCACCATGAACAGGATGCTGACATCTTTGGAAATATGAAAAAAGTTAGATTCTGGTTTTTTGTGGTTAGTGCTTACTGCATGTTACTTATATTGGGAACAGAGTTAACCTCTAGCACAATAATAAAGGCTTAATTCTTATGTGCATGCATTTCTGATTTAATAAAATAAATTTCTAGCTGGTTATACCTCTTGGGAGTGATTGTGCCCTTTGTCTATTTTCCCATGTTGTCAAATATATCAAATGTACGACAAACATTTATGATGTGGTGAATAATTAAATGCATGGTTTTGAAATCTGTGTTTGTATTTGTTACAGTTCTGAGGAAAGAGAGTAGAAGAATAACATAAATGATGTCTTGTATTTTCTGTATTTTCAAAAGTATTTCTGAAAAAATTTGCACATATTTTGAGAGAAAACGTAATATTTTTGCAGTTTCTGCATAATTCCTTTTTTAACATTGAGATACGAATGGCCTGTTGTCATCTCTGTCCACTTCTGCTGAACTAAGGTTCACGAACAGTAAGAAACTTTGCTGAATCAGGGTCCTTAATAACCTCTTAAATATTTTTGTCCATTTATAAATGGAGTTAATAAAGTTGCTGAGGTTAGTAAAATGAATCGGTAATTGAAAATGAGTTACTCATTAATAATGCTGTGTATTGCCAAAGGTGCTGTAACATGTGGATTGCTGTTTTCTGTTACTGTAGGAGGTATCGAATCCAATTAGGGTTACCTTCCGTTGTTCCCCAACTAACCCTTTTGCTCCCACACCATTCAAGGTTTGTCTTGATTCCAGTGAGTGGGTCCTACCGTATGTGTGCTGTACGTTTGTACATGGCCTGTGACACCTTCCAGAGTACTGCTTCTTCCTCCGCGTGTGCCTCCTTTGTTGAAAGTGATACTGCTCCAGACTTGCTGCCATTTTTAATATTTGCTTGGCTGTGATCAGAGTGACCCTGGTAGCCAAAGGGGTTCATGCACTGTCTGATGCTTTGCATTTTAAATGAAATACTGTGCTGTGGCACACTGAAAGTATTTCATGAGTTAAAGCGGTTTAGGTTTTTTGTGTGTGGCCCGATTCAGGGAGCAAAAGTCTTATGTGTGTGTAAATTGCGGGGGCTAGCTTCTGCTGCTGGCGGTGCATGCGTGGCAGGCTGAGTTCTGGAGGCAGGACATGGTCCCCTCCGCCCAAATGGCATTGTAACACTCTTTTTACCCTTCTCACAAAGGAGCCTTGCTTTTACTTTCATTTCAGCATTTCCTTAAACAGCAGGTACATTCAGATTTATGTACACATGCACAGAGGTACAGAAAGAAGCATTTTTTTTGTTAATCAGATTGTGGTGGCTGCAGTTCATAAATGCTAATCTGTCAGCATGTAGCCATACATCCACACCTTATAGAACTTCCAGAGGTCCTTGATGGCACTTTTTTGTTCTTTTTTTTTTTGGTCAAGTTTTCTTGAATTTTGCAAAGTTCTTGGACACTGTAATTTACCAAGAGTACCACTAAAGTGATAGGTTAATTTTGGTTTTAAAACACAGAGACTACTGTAAGGTCTGCTGATCTGGTCTGCTCTCACACTGTATTTCCTCATTTTTTCACTATGTTATGTAGCTTTCTAGTTAAAGCTCTAGGAAGCACTCTGAAAAATTAGTGTTTCTAGAACTACTCTCCCCTTCACCTCTCCTTGAGGTAGAGGTCTGTCACCAGCTTTTCTCCATGGTGGATACATGAATTTGTGATTATGAAAAATGACTTTGAGTGTTGTTAAGTACTGTTTCCACCCTGTTCTGATTCTGATGGGTAACAATGTCTTTGCTAGAATTTTACTGCTTCAGTTGAGGTTTATGTCTGCCCTGTAACTGTTAGCATGTTTTAGAGTATAATTTGCATAAACTGTAAATAATTGATGCAAGGCATCATCTCAGCAGGATGGCATTGTCTTAGATTTGAAGTACAGATCAATGTGACTGATGTAATGATACAAAAAATCTTATGGCATTTATATGGCATTTTTTATACAAATGATTGGCTCTGGTGCCATATTAAAACTTCCCACACTTTTGACATTTAATGCCTTCTTAGTTCAGCTCCTAGAGCAAGTTCCTGAATGAAAGGAAAATCTTTTTCTAGCAGAAGCAGAATGAGGGAACTGAAATAGGGCATTTGTGTTCTCTTTAAATCTTTGGAGTGTACAGAGAATGAAGGTAACTCATTTTGCCTGAGAGATGGGACCTGTCTTAAATCTTAGTATGACTAAATAGGTAACTTTCTAGGTTTTTTAACACCTTCAATTTAAAGCTGATTGAAGTCTTCCAGGGTGTATGTTGCTATCCATCTCACTGTTACCTCTGATGAAGAAATTGTCTCAGTTTTTTTGGCACTCAGAGACACCATCTGAGATACTGTGTTCAAACTTCTGCTAATGGAAGTAATGAAAGCTGAAATGATGAGAACAGGGCTATGAAGCTAGGGCAACACCTGAAAATCCTAGTGTTGGAAAAATACTTGGTTTTCATCTAAAGTTTTTATTGTTTACATGAACAGCTGATCTGTCAAGTATCAAAGTCTCTTGGGCATGCATAAGCTTCAGAATGATGATATTCAGACATAAGTTTCTTGCCTACATGTTTACTGTGAGCAAGCCAAAATTATATAAATTACAGCCACTTAGCCAAATACTTGATGGGAGTCCATATTCCTCAGGGAAACTTAACTCGAATGGAGGCTTGCCAGATTGTGGATTTGGGCCTTTAACCATTATACTGCAGTAGTCATGTGTTTATACTTTTTGTGAATATGAATAGATCACATGCATCAAGACCAAAAGTATTTTTCTCCTTTGTGATTTAATCTGTATCCTCCTTTATTTGATCTTCCGTGTGCAGCTTATAGGAAACCAGTAAATAAGACTGAAAAAGTCCAGTTACTGTGGATTTCTTCAGTTATCATCTGTTTCATTTTGGTTTTAAATTGTCCTTTCAGTTAATACACCAGTTATTTTCTTTTTTCTGGAGGCATTTTTGAAAGCACCAAGTTCTTTGTTTCCTTTCCCTTTCCTCCTATTTGACTTCCAAAGCATATCATAGGAAGAAATTATATGCGGTGTCTTTTAAAATAGAATGAAGTAGAAGTCTTTTACAAATACGGCATTAAAAAAAAAATCACTTGAGTCTTTGTAAGAGACTTTCTGAAATGTAAAGTGGCACATAAAACTTTACTGAATTGGGCTTTTATTGTGAGTTCTGTTTGCTTCTGAATGCATTTTGGAGTGATGTTATCTCTTACCTTCCCTGGTGTTTGTTTCTGTCTTTGATCTCTTGCAGCCTTTCTGTGCTGTGTTATTCATTTAGAATTCCAGCTGCTTGATATTTAAACTTCAAAGCCATAGTCATTGCCATTTCAACATTTTTGTATAGTAGTTTGCCTCAGAATCTGCATCTGCTTAGCCACTGCATTTTTCTTATTCTCCACAGGCATTCTGTCAGTTGGATTCAGAGCCAGAAAAGACTTCGCTTTGTAACTTGCCTCTGCCCCCTCCTTCAGCGTTTTCAGGAATGAGCTGTGATGTTGCACAGTCATCTTCTATCAGAGTCCCAGAGGATGTGGAGAGGGAGGATGAGTTCGGTTACAGCTGGAGTAAGTTTATCCTTTGTGATAATGTTTGAAATATTCAGTGTTGAAACAGCACTGTAGCAGAAGATATAGGGGGTCCAGTTTGAACTACTTCGTTCTTGTGTGCTTCGTGGTTTTGGTGTTAAATGTTGCTGTCAGCTTTCAGTTGTGCTTGGTCAGATGCACATGGTGAACTATAAAACTAATTTTTTCTTCTTCGTTGCACTCCAATCTCTGTTTTCCTCCATAGTCTAGATTCACTGTTTTATATGTAGGACTGCTTGAAGAATTCCAGTCTACTCTAGGTAACTAATGGCAGTGATTGATGTGATAGCTTCTATTACTTGAAGGTGTTAATGGAGGGAAGATTTTTGCTTTTATGTGTGAAAAGTCTTTTTTTAAGAGACGTTTTAATGTTTTCCGAAGTTAGAAGGAAAACAAGGAACTAGAAATATTATTATAAATCACCTAAAGCTTAGCTTAAAAGAAAGTGTGGTGTACACTTAAAATTTCCTCATCCAGTTTGGGATTCTTCTGTCAGATGCTGCCCACTGGACACTCATCGTGACTCTCTAGGTGACTTGTGAAACTTTCTAATGTAAATCCAACCTCTGCTGCCCACACTTTTACATTTAGAAAAGATCGTGCAGCGCTATGGAAATCTACCGGGAGAACTACACATGATTGAGCTGGAAAAAGGAAGGACCGGTCTGGGACTTAGTCTTGCTGGTAACAAAGACCGATCCAGGATGAGTGTCTTTGTAGTGGGAATTGATCCAAATGGAGCAGCTGGCAAAGATGGCAGGTTACAGATTGCAGATGAGTTACTAGAGGTGAGTTTTTGTAATTTATACTGAAACCCAAACTTACTAACTTAAAATGCACTAAAATATTAGATTCTCACTGCAATATAGATGTTCTTCAGTGGACTTTGAAATCCCCAAGTTATCCAAGTTGACATCACTATGCTACCAGATTTTCATTCTGGTGTATGCCAAATAGCTGCAGCCAGGATTTTTTTTCCTGAGTATAGTAGTACTAAGTAAAGGTGGGTGTGTGTATTTAAAATGGATAAAAAAATGGGGGATGACAGCACTTTATGGGTTATGGAGATGTATGGAAGGGCAGTGCAGGCCATGGAAGATACTGAAGTCCTTTAGTCCATCCATCTGTGCAGTGCTCCAGACTTTCTAATTACTTCTCTGTCTATGGGAAGTGTGATAATATCAGAATATTTTTATGTTGTGTAACATAAAATGGAAATTAAATTGGGGAAACTGGAACAGATCCATTTGTATTATGGAGTTTTATCTCATGACACATTCGGGCTGTTTTCTAGTGGGTTTGTGGAGGGACCCAACCACTGAATGTGCAGCTAACATTCCCAATATGTGTATGAGCATAAGGTATATTTTTATATTACCACAGTTCAGTTGATGATACGTGCAGATGTATTCTCTGCTATAGCTTTCCCTAATCTTTCTGATAGCAGTAGGTAACATTACCCTTGCAGAAATGCTTTGTGTAACTTCAAAACTGTGTGTGGAGGTGTTTGAGGATGCAGTGGGGAGATGGTACAGGGAGGGAATGGTGAAACTGAACAAAGCTTGAGGGAGACACTGAGAGTACAAAATGTAGCCTGGCAGTTGCAGGCTAGGAGAGGAACTAAGGGATTTGTGGCACTGTGGACCTACTCTCATGGAGGGACCTGTTAGTTGCAGAGTCCAGTGTTACCTGCTAGACGGTTCCCTTGAATCAGTTAAAATGTCTGGTTTTAAAACTCTGATGTTGGAGATGCTGAGTATCCTCAGAACACATTGAAACATATCTCGCTGAGTCTGCTCACATGTGATTCCTTGCTTACTATCCACGCTGTAAACCTACAAACTGATGCTAACAGATTGTCTCAACCTCTTCAGAGGGGAGATACCTGAGCTTGCTCGTTACGTTCCCAAGTAGCTGTCCATCAGCTGTGGCTGGCCATGCCCTGTCCCCCAGCTGACAGCCTGACCATGGTTCTTCACAAGCACATGGCAAACACTGGAAGCAGTGCTACATCTGGATTGTCACCTCCAGTGTAAATGGCAGGGCTCAGTATCACTGTGACCATGCCTGGTGGACACAACCTGCGTGGGAGACGAGGGTTTACTGTTATGCTCAACCCTCAGTAGTGTTACGCGTCTGTTGCTCACTGTTTGCTATTTCTCTGCTTCTCTTAGTACTACCTCAGTATGTGTTGCATTATTTTTCCTTTGTGTAGGTCCAAGCTGTCCTTTTCCAATTATTTCCCCTTTCTTAGAGTGGTCTTCTGCACTGCAGTTTTCCATTTCCAAGAACAAATGCAACTAATAAAATGTGAGCGAATAATGGCCTTATTCTGCAAGTTCATGCTGATACCTCCAATCATCTGAATCATAGGAGCTTCAAGGGGTTGCAGTGAGTCTGCTCTGCCACATGAAGATAATGATTGTGAGGTCAAATCTTCACATTGAAAATGCACCAGTGTTCAGACTCCTGTGTATAAAGTGCCTGGCTCAGAGCCGAGATTAGAAAAATAAATAGCAATCTCATTGCTGGATATAGGTGATTCAATTATTTGTTATGGTTAGGATTTCCCATGGCCCTGCTTTATCACCACATCAGTCATGAGGTGGTCAATGGCAAGTGGAAATAAATGATGGGGCAAGTCAACCCAGTATAACTCAGAGAATGGCATTTTTAGCACTGTGACAGTGTTAGTCTGAAATCAAACTATAAGGAATTTTCTCCTGGAAGAAGGGAGTGAAAGCAGGACACAACATACTCTGTTATGTTAATACAATTTCTGCTTTAGCCTGTGATGTGGGATAATGGATTTCTTTAAGGCTTAAAAATTAGTTTAAGGGAATTAAAATATTTTGAGAAATAATTGCTACCTTCCTTTGTATAGATAAACGGGCAAATACTCTACGGAAGGACGCATCAGAATGCTTCCTCAATAATCAAATGTGCACCATCTAAAGTAAAAATAATCTTTGTCAGGTAAGTTCTGATTAAAAGTTTAGCTAAAAAGGTTTATTTTAAATATGCTCAAGTTTTGCACAGAGTGTTTCTCTTTTAGTTTTAATTTTGGTAAGGTACATGTGCTTTTGAACGAAGTTCTTAGTAGTTGTTAAATATGTCTTGAGTTTTCTGTTTTGATATTTGCATTGTGAGTGCCAGAAACAAAGTAAAAGAAAGGGATAGACTTAAACTTGGTCTAAGAAATACGGTGCTGTATTCCTACGTTCTTACTACATTTTTTAACTGAATCTATTGTAGAAATAAAGATGCAGTAAATCAGATGGCTGTTTGCCCTGGCAAGTCAGTGGAGGCTTCACAGTGTACTTCAGGGACACTTCAACATCAAGAGGTAAAGTAAATTTTTGCTTTTCTCATTTGACTGAGATACTAACATCATTGTTCTAGATAGAGGATTGCCCGGTCTGCTTAGCAAATAATACAAAAGAAAAAGAAATCCACGGGAAAAACAAATGATATTTTAATAAGGCTGCTAAATTTAGTACAGCTGTGCTTAATTCTGGTTTAATTTATGTTCATCTAAATTATGAAGTAAATCTAACATTCCTGTGAATAAGGTTATAGCAGTTTAAATGGATCCAGAAAATTATCAGACCCACTTTAAATGTTTGTGTGCAACTTTATTTTGATGCAAAATGTTGAATAGAATTACTCACAGTTATGTCTTCATTTCCTATTAGATTGATATCAGTGCTGCAAACTCCGGTGTTTGTTCTGACTTCAGTTCATGTAAAAACATTCAATATGTAGAACTCCCTAAGGTATGTGCTGAAAATTAAATTTACATCAGCCACATTTGTATTCACTAGCTTGCTTTTTTGTAATGGATTCCCTTTTATGGCAAACAAAATTTGTCCCCTACTTATTGGTAGTCAGAATAGAGATTTTTAGAGGTCTTCTCTTCCTTTTTGTGAACGGACCCCAAAGTTTTCCTGACATAATGACTGTCTTTGGCAACCTCATGAGGCTCTTTAACGTCACATAAATTTGCCAATTGCTCTTTGTCTCTGGAAGAAGTCTTCTCTTGTCCTGTTTGCAAAACTTTTGGTAGCCAGCTGCTGGTGGTGCCTCAGGCAAAATCATTGCCTTAGTTGTTCAAAGTAAATGAATTAGCAGATTATAAGCACCAGATCCCCCAAACAACATGCATATCTAGTGGAAATTGTGCAGCTGGGAGAAAATGGCCAGGTGTTCTGTAACTGTGAAGCTGCCAAAGGAGGGTGGAAAAATTGCTGCTCCTGCTTATTGACGTGGAGAAGACAGTTGCATTCTGTGGACATAAGGATAGAGACTTGCAGACCATTCATAAGTTTTTCTCTTTGGAAGGCATCTAGCCTTCCATTATTAACCAGGAGACTATCTTAGAGGTGATGGTATCCAGATAATTTAATTCTAGGTGAAAGCATTAGGGAAATTTCACTCTGCCACAAACATTTACTAATTTCATGGGAAGAGCGTACATTTTTCCATCCTCTGTATTTTCCACTCCTGTGTGTATTTTTTTCTGTGGTTTCAAATAATGAATTTAAGCTATATCATGAAGTTTTATTTACCTCAGTTCGTAGTTTCCAAATATTTTGTGTTTCTTACTCCTATTTATGAATTTAACAACTGAATCACAATTGACCTTGTAAATTTCAAAGGAGTGGTTTTGAATTCAGAAGAATTCAGATTTATCTTGGTAGGCAATATACTGTTTGTAGGTTGGCAAAATCTATTTCAGGAATAGATTCGTTTAAAACAAAAATATTGATACATTGTGAAAACCCCAACTTTTGTTACGTCTGCAGGCTTCACTATTCTTTAGTATTCTAATATTTTGATGAACACAGTACCTAACCATTTGCATTTTTCTCTTTGCCCCAGGATCAAGGAGGCTTGGGAATTGCCATTAGTGAAGAAGACACAATTAATGGAGTAGTTATTAAGAGCTTAACGGATCATGGTGCAGCAGCAAAGGTGTGAAAACATTTAAAATCTGAATAGAGAATGGAAAATGTTTTTTGGAGTAGCATCCAGAGCTCATATTTTTTGTTCTATGTTGTTTCCAGGATGGACGAATAAAAGTTGGAGATCGGATCCTGGCCGTGGATGATGAAATTGTTGTGGGATATCCAGTAGAAAAGGTGCTTCCGAAGTGTCAGGAATGTTGCAGAAATCACACCAGTTAATGTAGGAGGTGATTGTGTCTTAAACAAACCAGTGAGGTTTTCATGACTATACTCTGACTTCATTTTCAAAGCTGGCTAAAGAACTAAAGATCTGCAGGCATTGTCTGGATAAGGAAAGTACTGCAGAATAAGCTAAAGCCTGAATTTAAAGCTCAGCTGCTATTTTACATTAACGCACTACATGAATCATCTATCTCTGTGCTACAAATGTGATTTTTTTTTTCCCCTGGGGTTCAGATCTGATGACTGAGAGGCACTTGTGGGATAAAACCCATGAACTATCACTCGATAGTGACCCTTCATGGCTACTCCACAGTGATCACAATATTGTGGAGTTCGGGATCTGGCTGAGCATGCTGAAGGTTAGCACCAAGACAAGGGTTCTAGGTTTTAGAAGAGCAAACTTCAGCTCGCTCAGAGCTCAGTTGGGAGAAATTCCGTCGGAAGCTTCCATGGAGGATAAAGGAGCCAGTGAGTGCTGGGAGTTCTTCAAGAATGCTCTCTTGGAAGCACAAAACGAGTTTATCCCCTATAAAAGAAAGGGAAGTAAGTGGAGCAAGAGGCCCCCTTGGCTCAACCACGAGCTCCTGAGTCTGCTTAAAACCAAAAGAGATGTGTACCAGAGATGGAGAAGTGGAAGATTGTCCACCGAGAACTACAAGGGCATTGCCAGAGTGTGCAGAGATGCAGTTAGAAAAGCAAAAGCTCAGCTTGAATTGGAACTGGGCAGAGATGCCAAAAATAACAAGAAAGGGTTCTTTAGGTATGTAAATTGCAAGCAGAAACAGAAGGAAAACATAGGCCCACTGTTAAACAGTAGAGGTGAATCAGTCACCAACAATGCTGAAAAGGCAGAGGTTGTCAACACCTTCTTCACCTCTGTCTTTACCAACACTGTTGGATCCCAGGCATTGGGAACAGAAATCCAGGAGGATTCAAACATAGACCCACCATCAGTGATGAAGGAGGTAGTATGTGAATTATTACAGCACCTTGACCCCTGCAAATTGATTGGCCCTGATGCCATCCATCTGAGGGTGTTGAGAGAGCTGGCTGACATCATTGCGGGGCCATTCTCTATAACATTGGGGAAGTCATGGAGATCAGGGGATGTCCCAGAGGACTGGAGGAAGGCGAATGTTACCCCTATCTACAAGAAGGGCTCAAGGGAGGATCCAAGTTATTATAGGCCCGTCAGTGTTAACTTCAATCCCTGGGAAAGTTATGGAATGGATCCTGCTGCAGGCCATCACGAGTCAAATGAAGCACATGATTGGGATGGCTTCACCAAGGGCGTATCGTGCCTGACAGATCTGGTGGCCGCCTATGATAAAGTGACCTGCTCGGTTGACATGGGGCGAGCGGTGGATGTTGTCTATCTGGACTTCTCCAAGGCTTTCAGTACGGTTCCCCATGGCCTCCTCCTGGAGAAATTGGTGCGTTATGGCCTGGACAAGTGGTCTGTGCAGTGGGTGAGGAATTGGCTGATGGGCCGCACCCAAAGGGTGGTGGTAAATAGCTCTTTTTCAAACTAGCAATGCATCACAAGTGGGGTCCCCCAGGGATCGATATTGAGCCCGACGCTATTCAATATCTTCATAAGTGATCTGGATAATGGGATCAAGTGTAGCCTGATGAAGTTTGCAGATGACACCAAACTGGGGAAGCAGACACTCTGGAAGGGAGAACCACCCTGCAGGAAGATCTGGATAGGCTGGAAGAGTGGGCTAACATGAACCTTATGAAGTTTAACAAGGACAAGTGTAAGGTCTTGCACCTGGGAAAACAAAATCCAGGAGTGCAGCACAGACTGGGATCCACCTGGCTGAAGAGCAGCTCTGTGGAAAGGGACCTGGGGGTCCTGGTGGACAGGAAGCTCAATATGAGTGAACAGTGTGCTGCTGCAGCCGAGAAGGCCAATAGGATGCTGGGTTACATCAAAAAGGGCATCACCAGCAGAGATAAAGAAGTCATTATCCCACTCTATTCGGCTTTTGTCAGGCTACACCTGGAATACTGTGTACAGTTCTGGTCCCCGTTATACAGAAAAGACCTGGACAGGCTGGAGGGGGTCCAGAGAAGGGCCACCAAGGTGATCAAGGGTCTGGGAAGCCTGCCGTATGAGGATAGGCTGAGAGATCTGGGCTTGTTCAGCCTTGAGAAGAGGAGACTTAGAGGTGATCTCATCACCATGTACCAGTACTTAAAGGGGAGCTACAATGAAAATGGAGACTCCTTTTTTACAAGGAGTCACATGGTGAGGACAAGGGGTAATGGGTACAAGTTACTCCCAGGGAGATTCCAATTGGACACAAGAGTGAATTTTTTCACAATGAGAACAGTCAATCATTGGGATAATCTCCCCAGGGAAGTGGTTGACTCTGCTACACTGAACACGTTTAAGACTCAGATGGACATGCTGCTGGGCCATCTCATCTAGACTGTGCTCTTGCGTAGAAAGGTTGGACTAGGTGATTGTTGGAGGTCCCTTCCAACCTAGTAGTGTATGATTCTATGAAAAGTATTAGAACCAGTAAAATTAATACGTGTAAATTTGTAAGGGTGAGTTGCATCAGTGGTAAATCAGGTCATGAACTGTGCTTATACATGGGGAGTGTCTGTAATCACGGCCTCATTATATTCCAAGCCTGGTATTTCAAACCTGTGGAGAAAACTATCTCCATTCCTAAATAACAAGATTTATTTCTAACTTCTAGCTCTGCAAACTCAATTTGGGTTCTGTAATGAATCAAGGAGGGCTTTTTTCCAGCACCTGCCTTGCTACCAAGAAAAGTGATTCTTTAGGCATGAGAAAATCCCTTTCTGTTTGTTAAAGGGCAACTGGGAGAGCATCCATCTTACGCTTTATGCGCTGCTATCTCTGAAGCAGTAAATGAATTAGAGATAGTGAAGTTGTCTATAGGGACGTAGGTAGGCTTTGGAAGAAGAGACGGAGAGATTGAGTAAGTAATTTCTGAAAATACTTATAATTCTGCTGAAATGTAAAATCTTGGGAGGATTTGGTGTCTTTTCTGTGAGATGAGAATAAATTTTGAAGGTTTTTCAGTATCCCCTTAAACTAGATTTTGTGTTACATCCTAGTGTCCTTCTCTCCCTCCCATAGTTCAGATAATATTGTCAAGTTTTCCTTAACCATAGAATCATAGAATGCTTTGGGATGGAAGGGACCTTTAAAGGTCATCTAGTCCCTCCCCCCTGCAATCGGCAGGGACATCTTCCACTAGATCAGGTTGCTCAGAGCCCCATTTAGTCTGTCCTTGGATGTTTCCAAGGATGGGGCATCTACCACGTCTCTGGGCAACCTGTTCCAGTGTTTCACCACCCTCATCGTGAAAATTTTTTTTCTTGTGTTTACTCTAAATCTACCCTTCTTTAGTTTGAAACCATTACCTCTTGTCCTGTTGCAGCAGGCCTTGCTAAAAAGACTATCCCCATCTTTCTTGTAGGCCCCCTTTAAGTATTGAAAGGCTGCAGTAAGGTCTCCCTGCAGCCGTTTCTTCTCCAGGCTGAACAACCCCAGCTCTTTCAGCCTGTCCTCATAGCAGAGGTGTTCCCTCCCTCTGATCATTTTTGTGGTCCCTTCCAACTGTGCATCTGATTAAGGAGCTAGGATGGCAGTAGCACGTTTATTTAAATCAGTAGATGTTTTGGCACTGACTTCTGTGGGATCTGAATTGGGCTCCACCCAAGCATTAAAAGACAATACTAGTTTTGTGATTTTTCTAATAATTGCTATAAACATAGTGTTTTGTCCAGAGAAGCTATCGAAAGACTGCCACATTCTTGTCTGGTACAGTTTGGCAAAGTTTCATGGAAGCTACTTGGTTAACATCGGCCAGGTCTGGCCCACAGTTAACTTTATTGCTGTTTCTTATAAAAAAAACATCACTATTTGTGCTTGGTCATTACCAAGAAAACCTGCAGGATTATGATTTGTAGCTCCAGTTTGCAGAACAGTTTTTCTGCTTTATTTTTGTTTTAGAACTGAACAGTCCAGTTACACTCTTCACCAGCTTTTCTCTTTATCATTCAGTTTATTAGTCTCCTGAAGGCATCCAAAACTATGGTGAGGCTTACTATCAGCTCGGCAGAGATGGGTAGCCTGACTGCAGCACCGGTCCCTTCCAGCACTGCCCCAGCAGAGAGGAGGAATATGCAGCCACCAGCAACTGTCCCCGCTTCCAGCTCACCAGAACCAGAAGCAGTCAAAAGTAAGGTTCTCCTTCTGTGTCTGTCTTCACTGGGGTTGTGACAGAAAAATGAAGACCCAGCTTGTAAACAAGTTTTCTTTTTGTATGCACTCAAATGTGTTCTGAGTTGCACTTTCTAGTACTTACGGATTACAGATCCATCTAAATAAAGCAGTGAGGCTCCACACTGAAGACCTGACTCTTGCCCTTCCTACTGGCCTGTTGTGGAGGCAGGAGCATGGAGGGATTTCCTCCTCCCTCCCTCCCAAAGGCTGTGCAGCAGGTGATTCTGTTGTGGTTGTCTAGAACTAAGTGGGAGGCATTCCTTTAAATGAGGGAGAAAAGTCATGTCATCTTTCCTAGAACAGGGGAGTGGTTGAGACCGTCTTGCCATTTATGACTAGCCACATCTGACTCTCCCCGTCAAGAGTCAAGATGTGACTGATTGGTGATGGTTATTGGTTAAGCAGCTGACTACTAATAATAACTTAATTGAGTAATGCACACATCACAGTTAATTTATATGTACATCACTGCAAGTATTACTGAGTCACGTTTCTCTTGCCCATTACTAGCAGTAGTGTTGGTACACAATTATCCTGCTGTAAAGAAATCTTAAGAAACACACAGGAGACCAACATGCCTCTTAGTTTTGAGGCTTATTGCTCACACTATACCTAAGTATTTGCCTAACATAAGTGAATATTTCTTAGTGGTCAAGTCCTCTGCTAGTTTCAGTGAAACTTCTTTTAATCAGTACCCTTTTAAAGTGCCTCGAAAGGATTTACATGTCTGCTTTTACTTTTTGGAAAAAATGTAATTTTAGTGTTTCTTTAAAGCAAAGAGGACATAGAGATAATCTGAACATCCTAGATGTTTTCATTGCTGATTCTTTCCTTTAGTTGCTATACAATATATCCCCTCCTAGTACTTTTAGCTTTGTTTTTCTGTGGAGGATACAGAACTGACTAAAGTACTGAAGCAAAGATCCATTTGTGACATACCAGAGATACTGAATTTACAGGTAAATTGCTACGTAAGGATGCCGTATATGTTTGCACTATGAGAATATATATTGACTTGACCATGGATTGCTGGAATTGTGAAATACCACTATATTTGATTCATACTTAATATTCTTTCTGATGGTACAGATCTGAGTCTAGGATGGAATATGTAGTCAGATGGACCTTGACTTGACCCATTGCAAAAGCTCAGGGCTGACATCCTTGAATCCATGTATTTAATACATACTATGTACTTAAATTATCTCTGATCTACATTGCACAGTTGCTGGTATAGATGTTTAAATTAAATTCTATCCTAAATAAAATCTGTTGCATAAAATAGCTTTGGCTATCCAGACTGTAAGAGTGAATTTGATAGTACAAATACAGCACATAGTGTGTGGTATTTTATCAGGAAACTCAAAACTGTGATCCAGGTACTTGATGGTATAAAAACAGGACAACTGCAATTAAACTACAGGGTAGTACTTCCCTGAGGGAAAGGGAGAGTTGGCAGCATGATTCTCAGTAGGTCAGCTGTTCAGCTGTTGCTGTAGAGCTGTTAATGAACTCTCAACATGCTGTTTCGAAGTCACTCTTCTAACATCAAGCCCTCTTACTATAACCAGGATGTTTAATTACTGTTTTAGATACAAGCAGATCTTCAACTCCAGCCACGTTAGCCTCTGACCCAGCTACTTGTCCCATCATTCCTGGATGTGAAACAACCATTGATATCTCCAAAGGGCGGACTGGTCTTGGTCTGAGCATTGTTGGAGGAGCAGACACTTTGCTGGTTGGTTGGAAAAATATGTCTGTCACTCAAATGAAATAACAATAATGAAATCAGAATGTCTGATAGAAGAGATTTTTTCTTCATTTTTTCCTGTAGCATTTATAAAAAGATAGTAAAGATACCAATTCAGGGGAAAAAAAGTGTGTGAGGGGCAAAGGTACTTTTAAAATTGAAAGTGTAACTGATCTTCTTAAATATTTTACTAATTTGTTCATCATATATCTGACTGTTTTGTTTATCAATGAGGAATTATAGTAGGAATTTTCAGTTGCTCTTGGTTCAAAGTAGGGGCATGTTCTTTCAACATGCAATTTATTTTTGTTTTATTTATCAACAGGGAGCCATCATTATCCATGAAGTATATGAAGAAGGAGCAGCATCTAAAGATGGGAGACTGTGGGCTGGGGATCAGATATTAGAGGTGTGGTGGTTTCTTTGGTCACTTTTATTGTCATTTGCTAACTAGGCATGTTCTCTTTGTCTGCTGCAAAGTCCTGCACACTTTATCATTGTATGCTTTCATTGTAGGTGAACGGGATTGACCTCAGGAATGCCACACACGATGAAGCGATAAATGTCCTCCGACAGACTCCCCAAAAAGTCCGTCTGACTGTGTACAGAGATGAGGCCCAGTACAAGGAGGAAGACATGTATGATGTACTCAATATAGAGCTCCAAAAGAAGCCTGGCAAAGGCCTTGGGCTGAGTATTGTTGGGAAAAGGTGTGAATGTAACTGGAGAGTCAATGTCTGGGACTTGCTGGGCATGCTCATGTTTCTGTTGGGGTCTAGTGCTCAGATCCTGTGGGCTTGAAGGCCGTACATGTCATTTTTGTGCCTAAGCTAATTGGCCATTCCTAGAGGAACTAGTCCAACATTACTCAACAGAAAAATGAGATATTGTTCATTGTGTTCCCAACAGCAAGCCATAAAAATGGCCTCAGGCAACACTGTAATGCAAAATCCATGCGTGTATTTGCAGAAATGATACGGGTGTGTTTGTGTCAGACATCGTCAAAGGAGGAATAGCAGATACAGATGGGAGATTGATGCAAGGAGACCAGATACTGACAGTGAATGGAGAAGATGTTCGAAATGCTAACCAGGAGGCTGTTGCAGCTTTGCTAAAGGTATTGGGAAAAGAGAAGGTGGATAAAAGTGAAGAACTGAGATCCAGATTTTTTGAAAGCTTTAGTTTTATTAGACTGAATTCAGACTTTTACTGAGATGTCAGTGAGAATGAGCTGTGGATCCAAATTTAAGCTTCCTGAACTCTAGAGCATTCAGATTTTGATATTTTGCCTGATGAAAATGGGAGTAGTGGTGGTGCAGAGTGCCATACGTTTATAGGGCAATAGAATACCATTACCTAGAACAACCTAAAATTTAACATTGTATTTTCTGCAACAAACTAGTAAGTGGCTAACTATCTCACATTTTTAGAAAGATATGCAGAACTGACTTTAAATGATGGAGAATTCATCAGAGTAGTTGTGCCAAAAAGTGATTACTTTCACAGTTGATAATGTTAATCTTTTTTTTTCTCTGTATGTCTAGTGTCACCTTACATCAATTAAATACTATAATGCATTTTCCAGTGACAAAGGCATCTAGTATAACAAATTGCTTTCTCACAAAGATAACTGAAATAGACTCCTACCTACAGCTCTTGGAACCAGAATTTCTGTTCTCAATAAATTTTGTGCCTCTGATGTCCTCCCCCTATTTCCAGATCAGAATGAAGTCAGATATACAACATTTCTTGTGGTCTGGCAGGAAGTCCAGCTGGTCAGCCAGCTTGTCTATTTTCCATCCAGGGTTTTGAGGCATTCCTGCTGCTATGGTAAGGATTCCATCAAGTCAGCATTTTTCAATGGAAAACCATTCCACTGGAAAAAATTTAACAGCCACTACTCATAGCTAGCTCTTGGATACACAGACATGTGATTATGCTTCTTTGCAGTCACATTCAAAAGTATATTTTTCCAGGTCTTTAACAGTTCCTCGAGCTTTTTTTTTTTTTCTTTCTTTGGGGGGGGGGGGTGGGGGGGTGGGGCGGGGCGGAGCAGGGGTTAGAAAGGGGAGGTAGGAGCCCTTTTTCTGTATTTTCAGCATGTGCCCAGAAGTGAGAATGCCAGAACTGGGTCTCTGTTCTGGCAGTGAACTCATTAATATACTCTTCTGGGGTAATAGTACATTGTTACCTGTTACTTTTTTTATCTAAGGACAGTGCGTTTCTTCTTCATATGCTGCACTTTTACATCTCCTCTAAATTAAAATGCCATTTTATGTGGAAAGTTTCTTTCTTTTTGGCAAGCATTTTGTAGTATCTAGTTGAAGATTCTTAGTTCCCACTTGTCATTCGTATATTCATGTTTTAAATACTTCATCCCACTCAGTAGTACTTGTAATTAATTGTCGTAGCCCTGAGAAATGAGGCTTTTAAAATACCTCAGATATATTATTAACAATTCTGTGTTCATCACGCATAAATGGAGTAAAGCATGATCACTCATGTAGGCAGTCGCCATTTTTAGTTCAGGTATCGGTTCTGTTTTGATTCACAAGACTAAGATCTAGAAGCGAATTGTCTTGAATTGGCTGGAATGTATTTTGCTACAAAATTATTTATAATCTCTGGAAAATCCCGATGTATTTTAAGTAGCATGAGACCACTAGAATGTTTCATCAGGCTGAGAATTCTTCCTGTTCTTGCAGTGTTTCTTTTTAAGTATCCCTAAAACATGTGAAAAGCTGATCACTTTTTCCCCTCGTTTGACTTCAGGATTTATCAAATGGGAGATTTCAGGAAGAGAGAGAAAGCTGTAATAAAACTAAATGTAAATTGGTTTATTCACAAGTTCAGTTAGAAGGTATTACCTCCCACTTTCACACATTATAATTTTTAAACCTCATTTTTGGGTTTGCATTTTATGTGAGGATGTGGTAATTTTAGGTACATAGATTACTTCTTCAGTTTTCCATTTTGGATAACAGTTGTCCGTATGGTTTAATAGGAGTCAATTCATACAAGCAGAAAAGAATAGGCTTGCCTGAGCCCAGATCAAGTCTTTTCCAGGACATAAAGAAGTAAACATTATTTAAAAACCAAAAAAATGTAGTAATAAATCTCTTTTAGTGTCACCCCTAAGAGAATAGCAACAGGATATGAGGTATGGAAATCCTATTTGAATGGGTATGTCGTGTTGTTGGTTTTCATATATTGGTATATTCGTACTACGAATTTTCTGACAAATACGTGAACCTCTCATAGGGTAATATAGCTGAAGCATGATAAATAAAGGCAAACTTACGTAATGCTAAGTTCTTTGGGTACAGGAGTTCATACTAACAACTTCCCAGTGGAAGAAAGATGAAAAAGCAGAATAGCAACAAAACTCTGACATTTCTGTATTTGAGTATGTTGCAGATAGGTGGTCATCTTGTGACACTACTTGTATTGTTTTGGAAGTCCAGTTTTCTAAATGTCGTTTGTGATAATAACTTACCTATCTGTTTCCAGAATTAGCCTAATATCTTGGTTTCTAAATATTTGATTGCAGGGTGAATTTTCTTCTGAGACATGCATTTTATGCAGCTGTGTAAATACTTAATAGTATAATTAAAAGCTTAAAGAGTAGTGGCAGGATTTTCCAATGTACAAACAGTCCGTATCACCCAGCTTCCTGTTGGGAGTCAGATGCAGAAAGGTCACTTAAACTACAGATAGATGTTTGGAAAACCTCCTGCCCAAAATTTCTTTAGTTATGTTGGTATGGATCCAGAGTAGCAGATAATTTCAAGAGTGGGAGAACTACCTGTTAAGAGAAAGGTAACAGAATTAGTCTTCTTGTGTAATTCTCACATCTGTATTGTAATACTGGTTAATCCGAAAAGTACCCTCCTCAGTACTGAATGTCATGGTGTACTTAGTCTGCGTGGTTCTGATCCTGCCATAAGCTCTGTCTGCTCAGTGCTCGTCGCAGGGTTGTTAGCCCATTATTTTCCCCTCTGTACATATTTTTTTCTTCTTCCCCCATCTAATGAGTGACTTAAATATTGTCATAGACTTTAGTGTTGTAGACAGAAGAGATGTATTATAAATGACTGGTTCTTTAGTGTTCGTTAGGTACGGTAAGACTAGAGGTCGGAAGAATAAAAGCTGGTCCATTCCACTCCGAGAGGAGAACATCCCAGAGCAGCCAGGTGCGTAACTGTAAAACTGTTTAGTTTGGAAGAAATAAGATGTGGTTAAATAATGAAAGCAAATAAAAAGAAATGGTTTTATGATGACAATTGTTTTCCACATACCTGGTCCAAGATGAAGAAAAGTAAGAGTTTTTATGTAGTTTGCAGCTTTTCGGTAACAATTTTATATGTTCACTTTAACGTATTGTATCTGTTAAAGACATGGTCCAGCCAAAAATGTATTCCAGAAATGGCTTTGCTGTGTTGCCTGGTCTGATTTTTATGGCTCCGGCCTGGGAAGCAGAGAGCGCTCTGATTCTCGACATCAGAAGGAGTTGGAGTGAACTTTAAACCTCTTTGTTACTATAGGAGTGCTTGGCATGCAATCAAGTATTGTTTCAGTAAACTTTGTGAATTTCTTCACTCTTTGCATATTCTTACCGTAGTCTTGGTCATCAGAAGCAGGAAACCTGTACCCTTTCCATCAGGCTTCTCTCAAGTTTCTTTATTTTACTGTTGGTCTGATGGTGGAGTGTTACAAACTCGGATCAGTTTCTGCATTTGAATGCATCCTTCGTGTGGCAGTAGCTCACATCATGATTCTCTCCAGTAGGAGCTATGTTTCTGAGAGCTCACAAGTTACCTTAGAACTTTCTCTGGTTCTAAACTGTGTATGCCAATCATCAAGTACTGAAGATAAAGCGTTTTACGACAAATAATAATTAAACAGTTTCAAGTGAGCAGGTTAAGACTGGATAAGACTGAAATGTTAGGCTCCCTTCAAAACGGGTAATGCCAAACCAGATGAAAACATGCAGGCTCTGGGTGATCTCAGTCTAAGTTAAGTAAGAAGAAGCTCACAATGTTGAATGTTTTGAAGAGTCTGTAACAGACAGCGAACTAGTCTCACTGGGAGCCACGTTGTTCCTTTACATTGCCTTGCGGGTATAGTGAAAATCTTTCCTGGAAATTGTGCAGGTGAAGCCTGTGAGAGGAGATCCTAATCTTAGTTTTAGCTGGTGGAGTGGGTGAACATGAGAGTACACATGAGGATGTATAAAGATCTGTCTTTTGTATTCTGTCTCTACCTTGATAATTGTGGCTAACTTTTGCACCAGAAGATCTCTATGAGGTGATAGAAGGTGCAAATATAAGGGCACAGTCTGGCCCTCAGAGGCAGTGCTTCAAAGCATTGCATGGGGTTGTAGGCATGTGATCTCTGTTGGTCTAATGATGCTTCAAACAAGGAGCCCTCTAGAGTGACTGGGAAATATGTGGAGGTTCACTGTGTCAGCTTTAACTGGGCACAGAAAAAGTAAAATACAGCAAAATCCACTGAATACAGTGTGTTATAGTTTTACTTTTTTCAATTGGGTGTCTGAAGCTGCTCTCTAATCCCCGTCTAACACTGTACTTAGGTCAGTGAAGGAAGTGGCAGTCTCTCATCATTCAGTTTCCCGGTTTCTGGGTCCAGTGCACCTGAGGTCTTTGAAAGTGGTCTGAAGAAGAATACCAGTAAGGTTTCTTTGGTGCTTTCAGTATTTTATACGTGTGAACTGGTAGCTGAGATCTTTCACTTTCTCTAAAATGTTGTCATTATGTGCTGTAGGCCTGAAAGTGATTCCTTAGTCATTAAAATGCTGCGGGGGTGGTTATTGTACAGTACATCATATAGATCTTTGAACAGTTTTTTATGAAAGAAACTAGCAGCTTGTTATACCAGCAGTTTCGATGTTGAGAATCTAAGTTGAGCCATAATTTTCCACGTAGTCTAAATATGTCTTCTGTCAAGCCATCTCATTCATAGAAATCCAGATACTGTATAGTTAAACTAGAATAGATGTGGAATAGCTGTCTCGTGCTCAAATTTAGAGCAAAGTTACTTCTGACCAAAGTATTGCTAGAAAATAATAGTTTTTTCTATTCTATTTGGGCATGCTTAGCAGTTTTGTTCCAAAAGTTACTTAAATAAGAGAGAGAATAGGAGACAATGAAATACTTTTTCACCCATTCTAGAGGTATTTCAATCCTATTAATTTAATGACAGCCACTTTCAAAATCTGTTTAAAATGTATATCTATAATAAACCAGGAGAAACTTAGAATCATTATAGTGGTTTGGATAACTGTAATGGAAAAGTTTCCTAAAAATGCTAGTTTAACTTTTTTTTTTAAATGCATTTGACAGCAGCTTCTGAAATACAGGGACTAAGAACAGTTGAAATAAAGAAGGTAAGTTACAGCATGAAGTGGTATGTGTCAGGAACAGGTTTTGTAGATGTTGTCAATACGTGTGTTTACAGAAAGGAAGAAGTCTGTCCCTGTTAATCATTTTGAGAGACGAATTGATGTGGCAATAGCTAATTAATTTGCCTATCTTTTCAGGTCGAGACTGTATGATCTCCACTGCCTATATTTTTATGTAAAATCAGTGCAATTTATGCTATCACATTTTGTGACCTGTTTTGAAAGCAAGATGAGGAAGGATTAGTAAGAGATAATGGGACCTAGTTTTACTGTTACGAGACTTGAGTTAAATCCGGACTCTGTTTTAGTGAAGTCAAGGGAACTGTACTAAAGTTGCAAGCCCATTGTTTTGTATTTCACATTTTTCTTCACACGTATTTTTTAATGGGTAAGCTCTTACATGACAGCTGCCAGGTTTTCAACTGTGAAATTCAGTCGACTTCCTTCTTGACAGGAGCATGAGATCTGAGTCACAGACTGCTTCCAATTGTCCAAAATATTTATATTTATTTGACTTTCCCTGGCATCTAGTTGACTTGATTACACAGATTATATTTAGCCATTCTCTTTTTACAGTAGAATCTGCAAATGCCAGTTTACAGTAGTGGTTTTTGCAGTTAGGCAGTAGGGCGTTGTACAGTAGTTAACGGCTAGTTTTGTTCTTCAACAATAGGACACTAGGGGGAGCATAAAGATTAATTCTGGTCTTTGGGAGGTTCATAACAGGAGATTGATATAGACAATATTAAGAACAAGCAATCCCATCTGTCCGGTTCTCCTTGCCCAGACTTTCTATGCTGACATTAAGGGTCTGACACTGAATTCTGTAAGTATTTAGTTTTGTTAAGATAAAACATACAACTAAGTCAGCAAATTGTCACCTACTATTGATAGGAAAAAACATAAATTGTGCTCAGCGCTTTCTTGAAATGATGCAAAGTGTGTTAGCTTAAAAAATGGCTTGAGACATAGGAATTCGGATTTTCGTAAGATGGGGGCTTTAGTAATTTTTTGAGATAAGCCTACAATTCTCTGTATGTGTTTTTCTTTCCAGAAAAATCTAATCTTTTTTCATGACAATAACAGGGCCCTGCAGATTCACTAGGAGTGAGCATTGCTGGAGGTGTAGGAAGTCCTCTTGGAGATGTTCCGATATTTATTGCCATGATGCATCCAAATGGAGTTGCAGCTCAGACTCAGAAACTCAGAGTAAGTTAATTGTTAAGAAGGTTGTAAAGATTGCATGGTAAAAGGTAATTGCTGAAAGATACTAACTTTGGGAAGGAAGTCCTAAAGCAATCTTGGATCATAGAGGTAGTCAGCTTGTTAAAATTAAGAACAACTAAGAAAAGTAAGTAGAGAGAGTGGTTCAGAGTGATGGATTCTATAAGTGAGCTCCACTGATGAGCATGGTGGTCATTCCTGCAACCGTATGTACGCAGTCTGTTTCATCTCTCATGTTTTCTATGCTTATCTGTCTTAGGACAGAGAGAGTACTTTTTAGGTTCTGAGTTAAAGTGGGAGGTCTTATCTGATACAGCACTTACATGCCTACTGTATCCAATCTGTACCAGAGGTGGTTGAATTTGACTCATGCTCCTTGCAGAATGGACAGAGTTATTTCAGGATTAATTCAAACATATAATCTCTGATGATAATTTACTACTCCAGTCTGTCCATCTTCAGGTGGCATGCAAAATGCACCTCTTTTTTTTACATGCTGTATATTTCTACAGTATTAGGATCAATTCTGTAAAGCATCATTACTTTTTTTACACTTAATACACTAAACCAGTGTAATTTGCTAATTGTGATGTTGAATTTCTACCGTTGTATTGGGTCATTATGTAGTTCAAAGATGATTTGCCTCTGAGAGAAAATGTACTGTGAACAGTCGCTAATTTCGTTCTTCCTGCCTTGTATCGCTGATAAAGTCTGGCTAAATGCAAATACACAGATCTGCTATTGTTGAAAGAAAGTGACAAATAAATCTATGTAACTAAATTTATTGTTAGTTAGATTTTCTATATTTTCTTCTGAAGGTTGGGGACAGGATTGTGAGCATCTGTGGAACATCTACTGAGGCCATGACTCACTCCCAAGCTGTTAGTCTCTTAAAAAATGCTTCAGGCACTATTGAGTTGCAGGTAAAAAATGTTCAGTGACATTTGGAATTTTTTCTGAATACTATTTTGCCAGCTGCTGCAATGAATTATTTTAGTGTCAGCATTCTCATTTTACTGGTTTACAAACTCTGTTCCTAGGTGGTAGCTGGAGGAGAAGTAAGTGTCATAACTGGTCAGCAGCAGGATCCACCTACGTCCAGTCTTTCCTTTGCGGGACTAACTTCAACCAGCATTTTTCAGGATGATTTAGGGTCAGTAACTGTAGAATATACAACCTCTGTAGCCTGTTACTTTAGGTGGAACTCAACCTAAAAAACTTACAAATTCTGGCAAATAATGGATGAATTGTTTGACTTAATCATGACTTACACATTTGGTATACATGGGACCTACTGTAGGCTGTAGGTCCTCTTCTGCATATTTCGTGATGCGCTGCTTTATTTTCCCCCTCTGTGGAGTTATGATGTGATTTGATTTCTTCTTTGTACATAGAGCCTCCTTTGTTTCACTGAGCCTTGGTAGCTGAGTTTGATACACCCAAAATGTTTTTCTCAGACTTAAATAGCAAGGCCCTTTCCATAGTGGTACCCATGTTTCCATAATGTGCTTTCTATCACTGGGCCATCAGGAGCATCAAACTTTTCCAGTATACAAGGTATACTGTGTCTGGTATGCTGCAAGGTGCAGCTATGTAAACAAGTTTTGCCTCAAACTCTGACATAAATCTGAGGCATTTTTCTTTAGAAACAGGGAAAGAGAGAATGGGGTTCTTTAGCCACACAGATCTGCTTTGAAAGATAGTACTTCAAAATTTCTTATAGTCAAAGTCTATGTGGGAAAATATACCTATAAACGTTCTGTATAAATGCATACATACAAATACACAGTCATATATTAGAGGAGGAGACAAGCGATTAAACCTTACAGCGTAAACTATTGGGGCTACTTTTAGACATTTTTTAGGAGGTGTAATGGGTTACAGGATTTTTAAAGTAGATGTTATGGAGATTTGAAGTACTGGTATCGCATCTCTACTTCACTAGTAAGCACTGTTAGTGGGGTGTTGCAGCCGTAACTATGCCCTGAGCTGGGTGGAAGAGGTTTTTGAAATATCTACCTTTAAGCAATAACAAGGGCATTAGACAGTTATAGTGCTTTACATGAGCTAAAATAGCCAGTTCGTTATAATAAAAGCATTCATAGTTATAGTGGAAAGGGAAATGTATTGCTTAGCTTGAAAGGAAAAATGTTTTTTAATAGTTTACATGTTAAATCTTAAGTTCAGACAACATTGCAATACTCTTTTTGCTTTTCTTAGACCTCCTCAGTATAAGACCATTACTCTGGATAGAGGACCAGATGGCCTAGGCTTTAGTATTGTGGGTGGTTATGGCAGTCCCCATGGAGACTTACCCATATATGTGAAGACAGTGTTTGCAAAGGTAAGTGTAAATTTGTTCAGTCAATCCATTTATTAGTTAGTTCACAGCAGCTACTGTCTTAAATCATGGCCTGAGTTTGAAGCCAAAGGATTGTTACTGTTTCTCACAGCTTTTCTGCCTTAGTGCAAGTGCTGGTCAAAATGTGCTGGCAGCATTTGAAGGCTATAGTCTTAGGAAAATTCAGAATTTCCAAATGCATGTGACTCTGCATATGGCACAGTATTCTTCAGCTCTCAAAACGAATTGTGCACATACTTAGAAAAACAGCCCCATTGCCTTATGTTTACAGTGTATTTTCTTCAGGTAGTAGAAGGGACTGTTTTATTTCTTTTGACTGAGAGTCTGAAAGGTAGACCAAGATAAAATAATTGAACTCAGTCTGGACCTTTGGAGAAGTTCAGGTACTGACGTGGAATTGATAGTTTGGACTGCCCTAGGAAACAGCCCTGGGTCAAAAAAAACTGGAATCAAGAATCCCAAACTTTGACGATAAATCAAAGTACAGAGCTGGGTTTTGATTACTGAATTTCTTCTATCAGTTGATGAAAACTTCAGGTCTTGAAAATCTTACTTCTATGATAGTAGAGTTTAAATGTTATACTAGCTGGACAAACAAGGTTAAAGGAATATAAAAATCCTGTAGATCTGATTTCTAAATGTTGTGAAACTTAGGGCAGGGCATACTGTAGCACTAGCAGGCTGTACTACAATTGACTGTAGTAGAATCATTGAAAATCAAAAAAGTTTTAAGGGGTTTTGTGCACTGAACCCATCTTATTCAGACCATAAGGACAGTGTGGCAGGGAGAAAAAGAAATGCATGAGTCTGCAGTTACGTGTTGTATCGTTTCAGGGTGCAGCAGCAGAAGACGGACGCCTGAAGAGAGGGGATCAAATCATTGCTGTGAATGGGCAGAGTTTGGAAGGGGTGACCCATGAGGAAGCGGTTGCTATTCTGAAAAGGACAAAAGGAACAGTCACTTTGACTGTTTTGTCATGAACTGGCTGCCCAAAGGGGTAGGGTCAAGAAGGCTGTATTATTTACATTCCACACAGCAAAGAGAATGGAAATGTTTATATAGCCTTCTTGCCCTTCCAGCTTCACAGGACTGTGTTACAACGCTGAAGAAAAATAACATTTAACCGTATTTTTGTATATAATAGAAGTATTTCTCTCACTGTCAAACCACTGGGATGGAGTTATGTCCACTACAGAAAGACATGGATATTTTTCCTATTAGTATTATAATGAATGCTTGTAAGCCCCCCCCTCCAAAATGTTTGCATTAATAACCACACAACAAAAATTGGAATGTTTTGCTAAGCGGCTTTGGATATTTGAAATATGTTGGAAAAATTACAAAAGTCACCAAGTCAACAAGGGGATGGCATGAGCAGCAGTAGTCAGAAAACAGAAACAAGGTTATTGAAGAAAGAAAGTATTAACAAAATATGGAATTTGGGGAAAAGAAGGAAAAGTATGTAATCTGGAGGCAGATGATTAATGGACTTAGGTGGTTATTTGTGTTATTTCACAATGCTTAAGTAGAAGGAGCTGGGAGGGTGACTTGGGTGGGTTTTTTTGCTTGTCTGTTTGTGTGTTTAAATTTCCTAAGTCATGGTGTATCCAAAAAAAAGAAAATTCTGTTATAGTTTGGCTTAGGTTTGAGGGTTTGGGTTGTTTTGAGGCAGGGGGGTGCGTGTGTTTGTTTTGAAAGGAGAGGACTTGTGCTCAGGGCTGAAAAATCCGTTTGCTAGTAGAAACTACTGGTGAATGAGAGAGCCCAGCAACTGCAGTATTAGAAGAACTGACTTTTCTTTTATAACAGTAGTGTTTTCTAGCCTATATGGGTGTGAAAGCAACCTTCCCAATATGAAATGTGTGTAAGCGAAGGTTGTCCTCTTCCAACATGCAAGATTAACTACAGACTCAGTGCAGACATTTCTGCGGGCTGCTTGAGTCAGAGCCGTGAACAAACCGCTCAGGGCAGGTTTACTTTTGCAGACAGACTTGTGGATGTTGGTTAAGCCAAGGTGGAAGAAGTTGATGTTACGGTGTTGCTGCCATTATCTGTAGCAGCAAAGGTAGAGTCCTCCTTGGACTGAGGAGGCCTAAAACTAGGAGTTGAAGGAGCGTAAAAGGCTGAAAATCCCTCGCAGTGGAGGAGGGTAGTAAGACCGTAGTGAAGGTCTTTCTGCATCTGCATCAGCATTAAGCAGAAGAGGAGGTTTGAGGGTCACAAATATTGTTTTGGGGTTATTAATTTTAGAGGCACAAATACAAGACAGTGTCTAGTAAGTACAAGGCAACCATGGAGCTGTTCTGTGGGCAACAGTGTGGTCAATAAATTTATCAACGTCCTCAGTTTCCTAAGTTGGGACCCTCACTAAAACTTTATCCAAAAACCATGCTCTCTGAAATCGTTAGCTGATTGTAGCCTGCCTTTGCCTCTTCTCCTTCAAACTGGATCTTAGGAATCTGGCAGATAAAGCACACTTTGCCTGTGATTTACCTTCCTGCAGAAAAATTTCACCAAGTCTTTTGAGGGATAAAGATACCTAGCTAATTAGCAGCAAAACCCTCTGTATTAATTAGCAAAAGAAATTGTAGCAAGAAGGCCACCGTGTCAGTTGTCATTTAAGAGAAATCTGAACTTAAAATGCAGGCAATGGTCAGGCCATTATTAGGGGAAGGTAAAAAAGACTAGCATTTGTTTTAGTGGGACACAAAAACGGCATTAGGAATGTCTGTGAAATAGTATTAACAAATTGATTAGCTAGGTCTAAGTGAATTAACTAAAAACCCCACCCTCTTTATCTCTTTAACTATTCTAGAAGTTACTCTGTGATAGGCTAAGATGAAGGAAAACAGATCGTACCATTACTGGATGCTCTTGTTAATGAATTGCTCTTCTATACTTATTCCTTGGTTAGAGTGAGAAATGCCTGCATTAGGGTGTGTAAAGTCACTTTAAATAGTATCTATATTTGTAACAGAAGTAGTGTACAGATATTTTGTTACTGCTGTTGTGTCTAAATGGAGGATTTAAGTGAATAAATTCTAAACTGTCATGATGAAGAAATAAAGTTGCAGGTGTGTTCTTGGTTGCTTTACAATGGCATGATTGCATTGTTCATTCTGTTGTGAAAGATTAATTCAAAAAAATTAATAACAAAAAAAATTGGCATTACTGTTTATGTGAACCTTAAAGCATCTGCTAAAAATGGCTTTATCTGGATTTTAAGATTTTATCTTCACTTGCAAACTCTTAGCAAATCCATGAGACCAGATACCAAAACCATCTAGGAATTAATATGAAGATGCCTTGCTTTTTTGAAACAGACAGCATTAATCATTGTTCAGTCTGTCTAAAAAGTATTCCTTTAGGTATGGGACTTGTCATGAAGGATAAAACAGTGAGCTGTGTGCCGGGGACTTTGCTTTTAGCTGTGACCCACACTGCTGTGTCAGAGAATAGGATCTCCCCAAGCCCCACACTGGGAAAGCTGTTGCATGACCACTGCTTAGTGACTGCCATGTGCTGGACCACGAGGTGTAATAAACTTTGCAGGCTTAAGATGTTCGGTTTTCTTTATTATTTGGTATTCAACACAACTTTCATATCACAGGGGTTAGTCCTGCAAGGTGCTAGGTATTATGGCCCCCGTTCTACCAAGTCTTCCATTTTTTGTTACTTTTTTTCCATGTGACTGTGTTAACTACGGGACTGGACAGGGTTGGAGCTGAAGGTCCTGGTATCTTAAAGGCTCCAGCCCATTGTTCAGATACCCAGTCCTTTCTTTTAACTCTGCTTACCTCTCACCTTTTCAATGCTAGTAGTCTTCGAGTGGTATTAATGAAAGAGACTGTTACTGTTTGTAAGCGTGGGTCTGCACAAAGGACAGCTGGCTCATGGGAATGCACATATTTCATTCCTTGGCAGTGAGCAGGTATCATTGGCGTGGCTGCCTTCCAGTTCATTCCTCTGCTGGATTTTATTTCTGGGTTAGCTTTATGGAAGCAATGATATTGGTAATTCTCAGTTGGGAGAGTGGGTGGAATTTAATAGCCATTGAGGATCCCCTTCCCTTCACTCTATCCAGCCTCTTTTTAAAAGAAAAAAAGAAGCTGTATATTCTGTAGATCTAGGCATGGACTTGCCTTAAAACAAAACAAAACAAAACAAACCTAAAAAAAGAAAAAAGTCGGCATCTTTGTTCTTAAGTGTGAAAAAGGTGTTTTGTTTTACTGACAGAATTGCAAGTAATGTGGAGGAACTTAGTACTTTTAGTAGTGTTTTGTAAAGAAAGCCTTATCTCAAAGTGAAAGTGTCGTTGGAAAGAGGCTGGTAGTGGTTTCTCACACACACCTTTTCTTAGCAGCATCTCAAATATTCATGTGTAGGGAGCACTTCCGTCTTAGACACCAACTGAAACTACTAAGAATAGATAAAACTTTTCACTTCCTTTACAAATGCTATTAAAACAGTGAACGCTGCTGTCCTTAGCACATTCAACACCTGTAGTGTATATACAAGCTGTTTCTACTTCTTTCTGAAATGAAGATTGTGCATCTTCCTCAACAGCTGTGTAGATCTTGATTTTAATGCATTGTAGCTCATAGCCACTGTTGCAGGGTTATGTGTTAGCTTGTGAAGTTGTGCCACTGATATTCGGGAAAATGCTAACAGTGTCAGGTTGGACTGATCCATTTCAAAAACTTTAGAACAGTATACCTACTAGTAGAAGATGATGCCTAAGCATATTGAGGTTCCTAACTTTTTGACATATGTTTTCATTCTCCTGTGGTAAAATCTTCCACAATATTATTGAACTTTCTACTCCCAATGAAAATGGTCATGTGAAATGGGCAGAAGAAAATAGGTGTTGCTTCTCGTAGTTCAGTAGAAAGGAGAATACTTTCTGATAAACTACTAATCCTGAAAGTTGCGTACATCTCAGTTGAAGATAACAGAATTATCCAAACTGGATTATTAATTTTTAACTCAAGATTTTTTTGTTGAGTTGCGGCAGCAAATCGTTCTTAGAAAGTGAACCAAGCAGGCTTTCGCATAGTCTTTCTCATCAAACGACTTTCTGATCAGTCCACTTTTTTGATCCTCAGATAGGTAGTTTAAATACGTAACTTTCTTTTTTCATTACATAAATGGAGTGTTTGAATTGCATACAATAAATCTTATCTGTGTTCTTAGCTGAGAGTACTACACTGGATATTTTAAGTGCTTGCAGTTAGATGTCCAGTTTACCCATAGATAGACAAATGAAAGGTTTTTGTCTGAGATGGGAGGCTTCGAAGTTGTCAGCACTTGTTAATGTTTTCTGGTGTTTCAGCCTTTGACACTTTATTAGTTAAGATTAGGCTTTGTTAAGTGTAGTTCAGTCTAGTTAAGAGTACACTTTGACTGAGCAAGGTAGGCATTATAGCTGAAAGGGAGTGAATGTTCTTCATGAGTATTTCTGTGGGATGTAGGATACCTTTTTGAGACTCTAAGCATGGGTCAACAACAGAGCGTCACAGTTTGGTGTGTTTTCATTGTGTTTATTTGTGCTCCTCGCTGTTCATAGCCACAGAAGAGTGCATGATACCAGGACTGGGAGGACTGAGACCCCAGGGTATGTTTTCAGGATGCTTTATCAGGTTTCCACTACTGCACACAAGAGGAAGATAAGGGAGCCTGGGTTTTTTGTTGAGCACCTCACACAAGCACTTAGGCTGAGGCACATTAAAACCCTTTGCAGGTTGTAACTTCCAAGTACCTTCTCATCACAAGGATGCCATAGCCACTGCATCCAACATGCCAGAGTTTCACAGTATTGGGGATTTTACAAAAATCACTGGGAGCAGCACCTTGGCTAGTTAATAGGAAATGAGTTATTCTCTATTTTGGGAGAATCTTTGACTGAAACTGTGAAAGACACACACATTTCGTTTTGGCTTGAAAAAATTTATTCATTACTCAGTGTTAAATGTTAATATGTCTGATGGGAGTAGAAAGGTCAGTGTTGCAGATAAATTAGATAAATATCAATATAATCCTAATGGTTAAAGCAGCAAGTGCCCACTGGAAAGTCCTGTTTGTGACAGGAACCACTGAGGACAGATGAGAATAAAGATTGTCATATGGCAAAATCATTAACCTTTGTTACTGTCACCAAGACCAGAAGATGGCTAGAAGTGATAGCGTTCATATTTTTGTCATGCTTTTTTAGTAAGTTCACTCCAACTCTTTTTCCCAGATTTTATACTTTTTCCCAAGTGGTAAAGTGCTTGAAAAGAGCTAATAAGGTGTTATTCTTCTGATATTCTTGGAATGAAAAAAATTACTTGGTCCTTGTTTCAGATATGTAATTTTTCTTGGTTTTGATGAATATATACAACTACAGGTAGTGAAGGAAAACGTCACTCTTAATGTTAGAATTCCTTTGGGGAATCCAAGCAACTCCAAACCCAGTGTCTGGGTTGGAGACTTATTTTTTGGTAGTTGGGGATTTAAATAGGACAAGTGACACATTTAATGTAGTAAATTAGTGTTGTTTCATAGTGATCTTAAGTGCTGGATAATACTAGCTGCATCTGCAGCTGCTTCTTTTTGCATACACCTAGATGGTTCACTGCTTGAACTCCCATGTCCTGGAAAAGTTCCTCTAAAGAGAAGTCTTAGGCTCCACCATTTCCCTTGCAAGTCATGCTTTAATGGAAAATCAGGTCCAACGGCATTTTGGAAGAATAACTGTAAGTTTCTGTCTGTGTGAGAAATTCTGAGTTTTAAGTCCCAGGCAGACAAAAGCTCTGATGCTGGTTCCTTAGAGACTTGCTCTCTGGGAGATGTGGTGGCTAGAAACCCACCCCTGGGCGTAGCAGGCACCAAAGCCCTCCCTGGTGGCATTGATGCATACTCTGCTCTCCTCAGTCAGCATACAGGTGTATACCACAAATCTGACAAACTTCTCTTGCAGTCCTAGAAGCCAGGAGTGTTTTGGTTGCTTGGTTGTGGGTTTTTTTTAAGATCTAGCCTTGAATGTCTTGGCTTTCATTTTAAGATTATGCAGAGGACCTGCATTTGTTCTACCTTTATCTCCAGTTCTATCATATACTTCCCTTCTTAAGCATATACATAAGGAGAAGTAATCCACTCAAATTTGTTGTTAATGTAGAGTCAGACGTTGTTCTAATCAAATGCGTGTTAATTCACAAGAATGTTTGTGGGCACAGTCTCCTGGTGAAGCTTTTACAGCCCCTTTTACGGCACTGAACAACAGCAGTGATTGCCTTTGTGTTAAAGCTCGTGGCTAACAAAGCCTGTGCAATAAGCATAAATCTGTCCTGGCCGGGAAAGTGGATTGCTAGAGACAAGGTGAGAACCTCCTGGACTGAGCTGAACTTCCTATTGTGACTAAGCATGCTCTCTTTTCAGTTTGTGCCTTATCACCCTAGGAACAACTTGGCTTTTGCGCATGTCAAATAGCAGCTGACCATCAGAGTTCTGTGTATGTAGTCTCTTGCCCTCTGGAAAAAGGCCTTTACTTTTCCTATTGCAGTCACTAGAGCTGGAAGAAAAAAAATATCACTTGACCTTGGTCTTTAAGTGCAGATTTATAAAAAATTAGCATTTAGCAGAAATAACTCATTAACTGTAGTTTGCTGTTTGCTATCATGTGGCATCCTCTTCTTTCCACCCTAAGTCAGAGACTCTTCAAAGCTATTTATCTTGCCAGCAGCCAAACCATTCCTGTCTGCACTTCCCCCGCTCCCATTTCTTTTGATTTCTGTGTGTGTTTGGGGGGAGCGTGTTATGTGTGAGGGGAGGATGCCAAAGGCTTTGGGTGTGTGTGCATGTGTGTGTGTGTATATATGCATATATATGTGTAGTTTGGGGAATAGTACTGTGTAAGTGCTAATTATTAGCCTGCAGATATTTCCTTCCAGGCATGATTTTTTTTTTTTTTTTCATCGAAGAAATTGTAATAGGCACTCTAACTCTTTTTTATCCATAGATCACAAAGGATTTTAAAAAAGGGAGTAAATATTTGATGTATTTTAATGTCAAGAAGAAGTGCAGCAGAGGGATTATCTGTTTCTTCTCCATTAGATTGTGATTATTGTGATTCCCGATGAACCATTTTCTAATGTGAGTGTAACATGTTTTCTATTAGCCTGGTATGTTTAAGAATGGAGTACACTCCAGTTTGCACTTTCAGGGCAATGAAATCCTATTTGAAGTTGAGAAATGTTTGGGTCTGGGATACTGATGAAGTGTTTGTGGGGCTATGAGCACCTCATGAAGTATGAATACACTCCAGACTTCCTCACTGCTAAAAGCTTTTTATTTAGCCCCATGTCAAAGATCCCACATTCATAGGACTGTTCCTTTTATATATATAGGAACTGTACTCAATTTTACTCAGTTGATAGTTTGAACTCATGTACCTGTATGTATTATTGACACTCAGACTGGAGCTTAAACCTTAAGTCTATTGGCCAAACTACCAAACCACTTTGACCAAGCCCAAAAGTGGCAACCCTGAATTAGATTGGTTTCCTTCTCAATGTCAAGGAGAAGATGAACTAAGAAAAAATCAGACAAAGGTATTTGCTGGTGCCAGGCAGCCTGCTTGTTTTTCTCTGTAGTGAAAGGTGGCTGGAACTGCCCTAGTCTGAACTTC
Source organism: Platalea leucorodia (assembly GCF_965183815.1). Classification (NCBI taxonomy): domain Eukaryota; kingdom Metazoa; phylum Chordata; class Aves; order Pelecaniformes; family Threskiornithidae; genus Platalea; species Platalea leucorodia. The sequence continues at coordinate 35,164,729 of NC_138858.1, read as the reverse complement.
CAGTTCAAAAGTGGATGGGAACAGGAGAGGGGAAGTGCTCACCCACTTAGGCATAAACAGGCCTGGAGGTGGCCACCAGCGATCAGGATAACACTGCCTGCATGAGTGTTTCTGTGGTATTTCAAGACAAAAAAAGTGTTTATGCAGTCAGCTGCTGGTTTTGGCTTAAGCACTGAGCCTGGGAGCTTGGGGGTGCTGAAGCTTTGTGGGAGAGGCTCTTTGCAGTACCCAGCCCCACACATACACCTTGAAGTCAGACTAGCTATGGAAGAGGGACCTAGATTTGTCCATAGATACTGACTTTTGTGTAGCTGCATTTCTATGCATTAATAATTTTCAGTACTAGCCACTAGATAGCACTAGAGAATCAAGGTAAGTCTTGAACAGCATGGGATGCAAAGATTTAAACAAACTCGAGCACTCCAGAGCAAACAACCACTGGCGTCTGTGGTTGGTGTTCAGCTCTGATAGGCAGCTTAATGGAAATTGTTCGATCAGGAGAAAGTTATTTTAACTTCTGCTGTATTTAAAATGTCTACACTGATGTATTCCCAGGCAAAAAACCCATAGAAGTAGCATGAACCCTACTCCAGCCCTATTTTTAATACTTTTGATCTTTGTTGAAGGCTACAAGCTTCAACAAAATGTGCTTTAAATCCAAAATGTTTCATATTGGCCATCACAAAATGAATGCTTTAAAATTGAAGTAAAAATGCCTCCAAAAATATCCATAGGGATATATGCTTCCAAAATTATGCCTCCAAAAACATAACCTCAACAAAACTCATTTGCAGAGAGGGTAAAAAGTCATCTATGCCTTTCACTTTCTGGAAATTTACTCTATCTCTTGCAACATTATTTAGTATCTTTAGCTTTCCAAGAAGAATTTAAGGTAATGAAGAAATCATTGCTGACCATCTCTGTGAGATGCCAAGAACTGATGTTTTTAATCTCTGCTATGAAAAGCAATAAAAGGTACAACTTCTGCTTGCTTATAGATAGCCTTTCAAGAAGTCCCATATGAATTTTTTTTTAAGGGGTCAGAAAATGCAAAAAGGTCATAAGAGAAAGGCATGGGTTACTGCCTACTTGTGCTGTGCATTTTCATAGCTTTTGCGCTCCTCTTGCAAACCACGTACTTAATGCATTTAAGTACTTTTGATCTGTGCATCCATAAACAGTTTTTCTGGCAGTCCTAAGGATATACGCAGGTATGCATGGTGCCATGCAAAGTAAGAAACTTGGTAATCTCTCTGAAAACGGCATTCCTGACTTTGGTTTCAAAATGCCGTGTGGGTGATAACAAATTCTTCTATTATTTATTAACAGGGTTTGTATACCCAAATGCCACATCTTACCTTGATAACGTCTCAAGAGTTTTTGGTAAGGATCTAAAATTTGAAGTTTGAAGGTCTTGAACTCCTAGACTAATGTCTCCTAAATGCTTGTCTTGAAGGATAGGTTCATAATCAGCCTAGGGCATCTGGATCTTGTGGCTTGCTTCTAAAGTACATTAAACAGACTGATACCAAAAAATGCAATTGTACTGTGGTGTATTTGCTATAGGCATGCTTCATCTCAGGTACGGGGACTTCAAGGACCACAGTCTTGACTGTTGCTGATAGAAGCTAACAGGAACTCCCAGCAGACTGGGCTGATGCATGTGTGAACTCTTTCAGCCAATAAGCCATTTCTTGCAGAAATGACAGCCGGTTATCAAGAGATGCATGGGGTATCTTTGAGGCTTGCTAACACATACAGTACATCCAGAATATCATCACCTACCAGCTTGCTATAGAAACTCACCTTTTCCCATCAGTATGTGAGAGGTGTATGTTTAAACAAGATAACAGATTTAACAGCACTGAATGTTGATCATCTGTTTCTCCACAATTTAAATGAAGATTTTACAGCCCTTCTTTTCCCTCCCACAGCAGTCCCTCAGCCGCAGCTTGCAGGGCTGAACTTTCTTGGTGATAAGAGTCAATTATGTGAACAGAGAGCTGAGTAAGGTTTGTCAATCACACTTCCAGCCTGCTTCAGACATCCTTTACTAGTGGACAGCTATTTGCAGTTGGCAGGCCAGAGAAGCGGTTGCCTACAGGACTGGAAGGTGAACTAGCATTAAAGTGCAGTTAAAGCAAGATCAGTGACTGACATTGTACCACAAATCCGTCCAGCCTCTTTTTGGCCTTATTTATTTATTGCACGTATAAAACTATACTAAGCATGTCCAGACTACTCCTATACTTCATTCTCAAATGCATCAGATTTTACAGAGTTTGTTCTGTGATTTGTTTTGCTCCAAGTGCCGGTGGCAGGGAGGCTGTTTTTGTAAGTGCTTTGGAAACAAGTTCCAGCAAAACTGATCTTTATCAGATCCCATTTAAAAGTCTGCACATACTGAATAGTGAAACAGGCCAGTTAAATTTTAATCTGGCTTACATAAAAGATTGTTCTCAAAGTGAGAACATATTGACATTGTTCTCACACCCATTAACGTGCAGCTGGAAAGTGAAAAGGCCAAGAGAGATGTAAAACCTCTGTGTGTATGTGTGTGTGTGTATAAACAACATTTAGATGGGTTATGGTAGAATCACAGAAGCCTTTCTGCAGCATCTTGGCTGTTCAGTGGTTTTTTTCCTTGTGGGGTGGGGTAGGGGGATGGTGCCTTGCAGACTAAGAGTTATGTAATTCAATAGCTCTTTTGGGGGAAGAGTCCTTGTTTTGGGGACCTGCTGTCAATGCACTGAGGATCTTTATCATGTAAGTTCAGAGGAGTAGTGAGATTCTGCCCAGAAGACCACATGTGGCCTGAGCTGGGAAGATTCCTAAGCAAAGGCAAAGGGATACAACACATCATATACTCGGGCAAAAGACAGAATGCATTTACCTTATTACCAGTGGTAAAATTCAGTTGAATTGCCCATGTACAATTCTAGCCAGTTGTTTTTAAAAGTATATGCAGTTGGATGCTATTCTTTGTGAAGGATCTGCAGTTACTGCAAGAGGAGAAGCAATTAAAGACACACATGCCTAGATTAACAAGACTACCACTCCTGGGAGCTATAGGATTGCACCAGTGTAGCCTACCAACAATGAGAAGACAGTCTGGTTCTTTAGTTCTTTTTTTTTGATTTCTCATAGTATTTCTTATCGGTAGTGAAACTTGAAGCAAGAATTTTTCTTAGTAAGTAACCTCTCATCTTTAATATTCATTTTAAAGTATTTACAAGGTTTCTCTTCTAATTAACTTTATTTTAAAAGGACACAAGAGTTTTTGTAGGGAATTAAGAACATTTTTTTCTGTGTTGTAAAATTACACTTTAGGATACTTGAAGATCTAAGAACAAGTAAGTTCTATAGTGTGCCAAACTCAGAGGTCATTTACATACCTGTGATGCCTATTAACCTACATCAGAGGCCTTTCATATTACACCTGTGTACCTCAGATGATAAAATGGCCTGAGGCATTTGGTTCCCCCTTTGGTTTCAAATGCTGTTCCATTAGCATTGGGTATGACTTCACTTGCACGCAGGACTGCTTCTTAAATTGCCATGGGGAAATTTTACCTTGATTCACTTTTTGCCATGGGAATTAACTATTAATCAAAATCCCAGGAATGCTGCTGTAGCTAAAAGTTTAGTCAAGCAGGTTGCAATGGCCAGCTGCTGGCTGAAGTGGTAAGGCCAGCTGAGAATGATACATGTGCAAGCATCAGAAGCAACAGAATACAAAACAAACTCAAGAGCTGGAGGGCCAAACTTATTTTCTTTAACCTGTTTGCTGCTGAGTGTTTGGGAAGTCACACATCCTCCTTTTTAATTGTATTCAGTCCCCAAAGACAGCTAAGGCTGTCTTTGAGGCTGTGTCTTCAATGCAGTGAAGTCTTTCAAAATGGTGGGTAATGCAGTCTTCATCTGTGAGGAAGGATCGGAGCAGGGAAGAAGGGTCAGAAATAGGGAGATGGCCCTCCATTTTGTCACAAAAGCTGTGCCTTTTATTAAAGCTTTAGGATGCTCAAGCCCTGGCTCAGGAAAGCCAACCATACAATAAAATCGTATGGTTTGTTGACCGAAAACAGTTGTTGAACACACACTTCACACATTTTAGTAGCGATCATTAAACCCAACTTCCTCTCCACTGTGGATGTGGTCTTAAACTTGCTTGCACCAAAATTGTGTGGGTAATTCTTTACTTGTGTACACTGCCCAGCATTATTTAATTAGGAAAATGTGCTTGGCAGGAGGGAGATGGAAGCTGGAAATTACAATCCTTGTCAACAGCCCATGTGGGTCCCAAAAAATCAGGGTGAACATGTGTGAAAGACAGATGGTAAAACGCTGCATAAGCAGTGGTATGTGTGGTTGCTGACAACCCAGAAGGTGAGGATGAGCAAAGGTATCTGACTGAAAACGTCAGGAGCCACATGCTATGCTACCCTGTCTCAGAAGAGGCGCAGGAAGGTTTGGCATTGCCTTTCTGGTGCTCTATAATCATTCTTCTGGTGCTTACAGTGCACCAGAGTAAGGCATGGCTCAGAGACGTCAAGAAATTTCCTGCCTAGGTATTTCTGCTGACAACATGTGGTCTGGGAAAATTGTGCTCTATCACTTAAGAATCAGTGGGGAGATCTGCTAAGCAATCTCCTTTCTGTTTTCCTTAAACAGCAAACTTTGTCTTTCACACATCTTACAGACACACCAGAGATTCAGATTTGTGCATTTTGGTCCCTAAATCCCAGTTAAGATTAAGCAGGGACACTACCAAAATAAAACAAAAGGAGGTGTCTTTTGCAAAGTGCAGTTACCCCAAGAAACTGTCTTCAGGTTATGCTCTGGCATTCAGATGAGAGATGAGACAAGCTGAAAGCAAGCAGTAGACAGTCTGAAAGATGGCTAATGTTTAAAGCCAAACTCAGTTCTAGAGAGAAGTAGTATATTGTACGCTTTATTGATAGGCTGCTAAGGTAGGTGATGTGGGAAAATAAATCTGAATTTCAGCTGGAAAGTCTTCCCTCTCCATTGGTGTAATTATTGTTTCCTTCCTTGCTTTTTCCAAAGACTTATAATTACTACTTTAGCAGATAGAACCTGTAACTGGAGTTAAAGAAACTATAGTAAGCAGCTGTCTTTGCATTAGTGATTAAATCAAACAGGGCAGATCTGAATCAGATTTGTAAAGCATAAATTTACCTTGTAGCCAAATCAGCTAAAAGTAACATACCCCTTACCATCTGCTCCATGAAAGTTTCCAGCAGTTGTGCTGCAAACATCCTCTGGAAATACTGTTATGGATGAATAATTGACAAACGGTCCAAATGCTTCAAGGGATGATCAGTCCAGTGGGTGGCATCAGGGCTCCCTGGCTTTCAAGGGGCCAGAGCAAGTGCCCATTTTGCATCCAAGTGTGTGTTTTTAAGCCAAAGTGTAGTTGTGGTGTGAATCCAGCTACACAATTCCACCTGTTAAAGGTATAAATTAATGAACTTTATGAAGAAACTTGTTCAAATACCCTGATAAAATATAAAGAAAATCCTTACTAAATACTTTCATTTGTCTGGGACAGGTAGGATGTAAATTGCCAGAAAAGTCTTATCATATGTTAAGGACTGTCTGCTGTTCCAGACTATGTGATAGAATTCAGGAGTTTATTTCACTTTTGATAGAGGCTTCAGGTATCATCCTGAGGAAGTCATACAGTTAAACCTAGGCACAGCTACCAGTTCAGGTTATTCCAATGGCTTGATTTTTCTGAGATCTACCTGCCACAATGCTGTTCAGTTATGACTTGATTATTCCAGGAGATTCGGAGAGGCACTCCAATAGGAGATGCAGGATGTAAATTGCATTTACAAGGTACATGTTTCCAAAGAAATTAATTTGCAGGGTAGAACTGTTGTTTCTGAAGACCTGATATCCATCTTATTTATTTTTCAGTGTAGTTATTCTGGACTAATTCTCATGTGACTCCTTAAGCTGACTGCTCTTGTGGCACAGTTTCAGCTTTAGTCTCCTCCAAGAGGTGTCCAGTTTGGATGATCCACTACATGAGGTGAATTAGTATGGTCAAAGATGTACTTTAGGAGTAAACTCCTAATCCAGACTGAAGTGCTAATGCAGGGAAATCCAGACAAAAATACATATACTTGAAATAAGGTATTGACAATACAAGGTAGTTGTTGCTAGCAATCAAAATTGTTGATAATTTTTAGAAACTGTTTTAACCAACAGATTTGTTATTATGATATCCGTGCCTTGATAAAGAGAGGTAGTGTTCAGCTGAGGCCCAAGTCTAACCTGTTTCAGATGAAGGACATAATGAATGTGTTTGCATGTAAAAAGCTACATGCAAATAGGGAGGAACTGGGCTGTGGTTTAGGTAAAGCTTGTGCATTCTTATACGGAACAGCATCTGAGTGACGGGATTTAAACAGATGCTTTAGTCTTGTCTATGGTCTATCCTGTCTATGATGAATCACAAACAGAATCTGGGAAGAGGCATTCCTGGTTCTTTGCCAAAGATTAGTCACCTTCTCTTTGAATTGGACCTAGGACCTAAACTTATTACCAGTTATACTGAGTCCATCAACAATTCTAGCTTATTTAAGGACTATACAGGGAATGAAGGTCACATGCAAGTTTATAATGTAGAACTTCTTCTGACAAGGTACACTTGCCTGTCTTCTGTATCCAGGAAAGCCACAGTGCTAAAGGGAGGAGCAATTGGAAAATCAGCAAAGCCCAAGCAATTGGAAAATCAGCAAAGCCCAAATTTTATTTAGAGATTTGTGGGCTGAAATCAATACCATCTGCTCTAGCCAGAAAGTTGGAAGTGGTGTAGGAATGAGCAAGAAGCTTCAGGCAGATAAACTGGTCTTTTGCCCACAGAGGGTAGTACTGCAGATAATGCTGCCAAAGTCTGAAACTCGAGGTGTTTCTCCGGGAGGGAATGGTGCTGTACTGCTCTCAGGTGGGAGGACTTTCCAAGCACCGTGCTCCAGCTTGGCCCCACCACACGCTGGGTTTCAGGTCCTGCTCAGACAATGGGCTTTGCACCCTGATGCAGGACAGCATTGCACAGATCATAACTGCAGATACGCAGGACAAGGGCCAGTGGACTCTGTTAAGTTAATGCAAATTTTGGCTTTCTTACCCTTCCCTTCTTTTCTGTGCTTTTCAACAGCTGCTGAACATGGCAACAATAGTTTTTCAAGGGCTGTTAGCTCTGCGTGTCACTTTGCCCTGATTAGCTGCGAAGACATTTCTGAGACACACCGCTGGAGCAGTTTAGGGAAGATCTAGTGAAGTGGAACAATCTTCACTAGATTGCTGCCTTTGTCATCAGTAGCTTCTGATGTTGTGTCTTATACTTCATTTATTTAATGGAGACATCGTAGGAAGAGATTTTCTTTTTTCTCTTTGCTGTGTCTCTGTGAGTGGTCACAAAACCACAGGTTACTCTTTGTGTTTTCACTTCAGTTTTTCTAAGGTAGTAAGATATGAATCCTGAATTAGGTTTTTGAGTAGGAGGTGTGAGAGATATATAAATATATGTATTATAAATATACACTATGTAGTATTATATAGTATATAGTGTATATTTCATATACATACAGTATACATATATAAAAACTATACTATATAGTATATAGTGTATATTTAGTGTACACATAGTATACATACATACACGCTATACACTATATAGTATATCTTGTATATTTAGTGTACATGTAGTATACATATATAATCTGTGTACACTATAGTATCCTATACGGTACCTTATACTATATTGTACGTATATATGTAGAATATATAATAGTATATATATACACACTATATCTATATATAAAAGCATGTATGGTGTATATATATACCTTTTTATATGAGTGTTTTAATTTTATTTACCCTCATCTGTTTGCTGTTGGATGCAATATTTAGAAACATTAAGCCATATAAAGGAGATAGATTGCAATGTCTCATTATAAACTCTATTGAGCACAAAATGTGTAAGGTCTCACAATGCTTTGAAGTCAAAAGGTCCTCACACACTTACTTGTTACAAACCTCCAAATAATTTCTCCCAACTCCAAGTACCTTCAAAGTGTTTGCTTTCAGGAGCTATCTTAATAGTTTCCTTTTCACTGCCATGGATATATATTTGCACGTTATTAAATCTGTTCTGTAAGTAAGTGGAGGAAGGGAATGCATATCTCCCTCCTTAATAGTAAATTAATAGTAAGTAGGGCTGGAAAGGCTGTAATACCAGAGCCAACATGATTCAACAAAAACGTTCAAGTGGGAGAACATGAAAGTTTGTAACAACTTACTGGATCTGATACAGAGTTGATCAGGAAAGTTGTATTTGGTCTGGAAAACATCATCACAAGAGAAATGACAAAATATTCAAGGAAACTTGAAGCATGATTTAAAAATTGATGGTCATACCTGGGGTCCTCAAAGACTTTGGGACAGCTGCTGACAAACTGAGATGGGATTTGGTTTTGACATGGCTGGCATAGAAAATGGATCACAGATACAGGCTAAAAACTCTGTTGTAGATGTTCTTGAGCTTGAATCCCATGGCCTTATGCTTCAAGTAAACACAACAATTAGAGTGGTGGTGGGAGCTCTAATCTTTCTATTTATTTGGGAATCTTTCATATGTTACCCTTTACCAGTGCGGCCAAACTGTCAGCCCAAGGGGCAGCTCCAGTTTGTCCAGGGTTGGAAGGGAGGTGGTGGGAAATGACTGTCAGGACAGCATCCGAAACATGTCAGCCAAACATTTCTTTCTGACAGCTCACAGCCCCAGGCTTAAACTAGGATTTTCCATGCTGCCTGCAGAGATGCCCCAAATCTGGCAAGGGCTTTCTGAAAGACTGGAAAAAACTCTTGTTCTAAGTCCTTCAGCTCTGGTATATGCAACAGCACCTATTGCTCTGCACACACTTGAATGGGAAGTCCCAAGCTCCACAGAATAAATCCTGACCACACTGAACCTGGTTGCAACAGTCTGGCTCATTTTAAGAAAGGCAGTATTTCACCTGGGAAGTCTATTGCTTAGTGTCAGAAACTGCAGAATCTCAGCAGGATGAAAATAAAACCTCTTCAGCTGAGACACTCCAAAGAAATAAAAAGTTGTGCCAGAATTGTTCCCATATCCACCCTGAAGATGTAGTATGTAGAGCCAGGTAAGCAGCAGTCCTCAGATAAGGTGCATTTACAATTGCCATGTGATGGTGACTTAGTTATGGTTGCTGAGATCAGTAACGATCTATTTAATGCAGTATCTGTGATGGGTTAATAATTGAAACGCCCAGCTGCTGTTGCAAGGACATGGTGTTCACCCGTTTATTCATATCCGTATCTTTGGCTGCTAACTGGATCTTAACTAGTGGGTTTGATTAACTGTACCCTGGTATCTCTTCTGTTAAAAGGGTGATAATTACACATTCCAGGAAAAAGAGAAAAGTCAGTGGAACAGATTGAGGTAGGCCCGTGGTATTTTGTTTCAACTAAAGAACAAAGAGTAATTTTTTAAATTGGCTCCTGAAATAAACAAAGATGCAGTTTGGTTGTTCAAGATGGAATTATAGATATGCCTGTTGCAGAGAAGTAGAATAACCAATGGGATTGTATAATGAAATTTCCCTATTAGTTTCTTCATGAAGGAATCTTAATTGCTGCTAAAATAATAGGTCATTTGTGTTGAGCACTGTAAAGATTATGAGTTTTTTCTATCCAAGAAGTTATTTCATGAAGGGGAGACTCTTACAGACCATGTATAAAAATATCTTGATGTCTGACCTTGTTTGTTGGAGGTTATATAACTTTTCCCAGATAATTATTTTGCTGCATTGATGAAAATCTATTGAGCTGTTATTTAATGCTTAGCTACTCCACTGTACTTTTGAAAAACAGGTCATAAAAGGATTTTCACTGTCTCTCTCTCACTCTCATAAAAATTAGGACAACTTTTTGTCCCGATCCTGCTCTCCTTTTCCCAACTGAAGGTCTTAGTGCTTTGGAAATGTCTAGCTTTAGCCCAAACTAAAGAAGTTGACTTCCCCTGAATCATTGAAAAATATCTTTGCCTGCAGAAAATCAGTGAAAAAAAGGTACAGGTGGAACTGAGCTGCTTAAACACAACTGTTCAGTGTCATTTAAGATGCTTTATCTGAGACATCTCCACTGATGTGGAAGAGACAATTCAGCCCAAGAAAATTCATTTTCTGGGTTTTCTTTTTCCAAGAAGGCTTTGCTGTGCCTTCCACTTAAGAATCTGAAAGTCTTGTGAAAAGGGAACTGTTGATGCTTCCTACTCATTTCCTTAGAGGCAGAACTCATCTTGAACGTTGCCTTGTGAATGCATCTATCTGTTTCTACCTACATTTCAGAGCAGCAGTGCTAGCAGAGAAAGATAACTGTGCCTCTGATTTCACAGGCAGTCTGCATATGCACTCAGCCTGACGGTTTCGGTGTGTAGGATTTGAATCTGTGTTTATGCAAGTATTCCCAGTTAATACTGAAACATCACAGGGATCACTAGCCAAAAAATAGCATCTCCCACCTGGGATCATACTGAATGGTGGGTGCATTTTCTACATGACACCAGTTTTAGATTGCTGTCTATGCCCAGCCTGCTTTCCTTGTATAGATTTAGGGACGGACCAGCTTTTAGGATCTGATTTCACATTAATTTCAAGGGTAATAAGATGCCTACATAAACTCCTGGGGTTCTGAAAATTTTTTTTCAATTCATGGAAGCACTTTAGCTTCATTGAACTCTCTTCACACATTTAAGTTTACGCAGGTATGCCTTCTTGGGTTCATTGCTCTTAAATCTTAACTTCAGCAGATGATTGATTTTCTTCTCTCAGCTTATTTACGTTTCTTGTGAGTCTTGTTATAGAACAGAAAACAAAATGCATTAAAAGGGACAGTGTAGGCATCTAAAAAAAAAGAAAATCAGGAATCAGGAAGTTGAGAGGGTCAAATGAGTCAGTGGAAAGAAACTACAGCCACTCCTACCTCTAATCATTTTGACTGGGTATTGTACCTAGAGATTTGAACTCTCTAAAACAGACAACTCATTTGAATTTTTAGTATAGTCTTGGTTGCCATGCAAAGTAAATAATAACATTGTGCTATGCAAATAACTTTTGCCTTTTGTCTGGGGCATTCATTTTGCTGTTCCTAAAACCTGAATTCAAGCACTGGTATCATCCTTCTGTCTCTGTGAGAACATTGTGCAGTCCAGCCTGGTTTCTGTCACTTCATATTCTCTTACCAAGGTATTCTCCTGTTGCTCCCAAGTCTTTGGCTTCCCCTGAGCTAGTGAAGAAAATTACAGATAGGATTTCTGGAAGGAAACATCTGGATATGCATCCACTGACACTTGTAAGAATAGTGTGCTGCATTCTGGAGGTAGATGCCTGCTCTGGATGAGGAGCCCTGACTCACAGTAACATTTGCTGTTGAGATGGGATCCCTAGTAGACGAGGATCCAGCTCGCATCCCACGCAGCTGCACAACCTTGTCTCAGAGAAGTGAGAGCACTAAGAGAGTGTGAGGATGAGCAGAAAGAAAGTCTGCAGAGAGGTAAGGGTGATAAGATTACAGACCGAGGGAGAGTGGTTGGAACAGGATCATCAGGTGTGCGAGGATCCAAGAGGGAAAACATGAGAAGTGTAAAGTCTAAAGAAAGAAAGCAGAGAGGTTAATCTAAGGACTTCCTTGCGTCACTAAGTCACCAGTGGTGGCAGAGCTGGTGGCAAGCAGCAGCTCGGCAACACTGAGGATCTGGCCTGGGGAGCTCCAGGCACTAGCTCTTCTCCCCCAGTTCACTGATGCTTGCCTCATCAACAAAGGATGTTTCAGTGACTTATCAGGGTCGCAAGAAGACCTGAATGCTACCTCTCTTGTGTGTGTCAACTGAGAAACAGCTGTTTCATATTTTTTAGTTGTATGTGTCTTGCCTGCAGGGTCTTTTCATATGGCTAATGGAGTTCAACCAGACTCACCCAGAAGAAGGTTGTTTAAAAGGTAAATAAGGTAAAGGTAAATATCAAATAAAGATTTTTTTTTTTTAAGGAATGGTTACTGATTTGCAAAATCTTGCTGGACTTGAATTGAATGCCCTGAATGTCTGAACTGACTGCTGAAAACACATTGCTTGAAGCAAGCTGGTAATACATGACTCCAGTGTGGAAACAGCAGCAGATATATTGGGTCAGCAAAAAATATGTTAGGAGTTGTTATCTCTGACTATGTTAACAGGCAGACTTCTGTAAGGAGTCAAATGGCAATAACTGCCATTTTTACTTAAAAATTGCTCTATGGAAGTAGGCTTCCCCCTCTTTTTTTTTTTTTTTTTTCCCATCTGTTTTTCTCTCTTTTGGTTATTTAATTCTTCAGCTTTCTCTCCTTCTCTCCTTCTTGTTAGTACTTCGTCAATTATTAACCAAGCTTTCCCCAGCTTCATGTATTTAAAACAGTTGGTGTGACTTCAGCAGTTTCTCATGATATTTTTGAAACCTGGTGATTTACAGCTATAAATAATAACTTTTATTTTCTTTTCATGCTGCTTGGTTTTTTTCCATCACTTAATTTGTAATAGTTGTCTAATGATGCGTTTATGTTACCTGTAACAAACATATTACATTCATACAGACTCAGGAGTTCAGACTGTTGCAGCAAGAAAGGTTTCATGCTTGGACTTAATAGGTAGGAAGTCATAGATTAGTTCTGGTACAGTGCTTCTCGGAATTCGGTGTAACCTATTCATAAAGCTGTATGTCTAACCTTTCTCTTTCATTCTTACAGGCTGAAGAAAAAGAAGACCAGAGCTATTGGTCTTAGGTATAGATTCTGGAAGTTAAAGAGCAAGTCAGTGAGATAGCTTTTAATTTGGATCCATAGTCCATTCACGTAAATGTTCAGCTCCAGATCTTTCAATCTAACTTGAATGGCCTGGCCATTCTGAGAAGTTGTTTCCCACCACTGTGTGAAGACGAAATGTTGATTGACATGGTATATCACTAAATGCAGTTCCGATGATGGCTGTGACTCAGAATGTATTGCATTCAGTGGCATACTCACACTCACAAAACACAGCCTCTGTAACTAATAGGTGACAGATGGGAGTACTTCTCAGAAAGTTTCCCCCGCAGGCCCTTGCTTATACATAGCTTTTCTTTCCCAGGGAACAGGGAGGTATTTAGTGTTAAAGCACTGCTGAAATTCTCAAAAGTGATTCCTACTAGGTAACTATTTCAGTGATATTGCTTTTCTTCAAGACTTGTGACATTGCTCTACAGCATGTGTTATGCAGTCTTTGTTCACACTATTGTGGTAGGTTAATTGCTGTGCTGATTGTCCAGTTCAGTGTAGGTTGCATACGTTTTTCGAGCAATCACCATGGTTTGCCTCTTGTATTTGTATTATTCGGCTTATTACATAGCCTGTTTCAAAATTCTATTACATGAACTCCCTTTTTCCTTTCCTGTCAACAACAGGGATCATTTGTAGAATCAATAGTAAATTCTCCCCAAACTTCAATTCAATGTCAAACTGCAGCTCAGCTCCACCAGATGTTTTTGAGCGATGAAAAGCACATAAAGTGTTGATTTATACCTATTTTATGTGCATAAATACATATAAATGTCTATATATGTCTATATACACCTATGTATTTTCTCCTCTCTGAATTAATTATTCACATTGTGTTTCATTCTTAAAGAAAAAAATGACATGAGAGACATGACATGGATCTTATTCTTTTGTTTAGGGTTGGGGTTTTTTTTTCAGGCAAAAAAGGGTTCTCATTTACATTTAAATTTTCTGGTGACTCGTATCTATTAAGAAACTGCATCTTCCTTCTCTGGCTCAGTCACATATCATAGGTCAGAGCAAGAAAAGGTTTTCCTCTTCTCCTAGTGAATCGGGCCAACAAAGATATTGTTGGGATCTGCCAGTTTGTAGGTATTCAGAACTTGATGGAAGTACTTTTTCCATGCTTTACTGTCATATGATGCAATCACCTGCATAGCATGGTGATACCTGCATATGAACATGCACATGCAATAAAAGGACAGTACTGTTCTTCTAGGAACTGAATTTATTTCCTGCAGGTACTGCACTTGGTGGATTTTTAAAGGAAGGTTTGTTAAGTAAGTAAGTGCCAAAACCAACAAGGAAGAAAAGTTGTCATTCACACGAAACAAACACTTTTTAAAGAATTGAGCATGTTACTGGTGGCTGTTGTACTTTAGCTTAAGGCCACCACATAAATTATATTTGACAAATTAGTTACGGAAGGTTATGCACACCTGTTTGTATCAGTGCTACGAAATATTAATTTCAATATAGCTTCTGTTTAACTGAACATATTATTCCCTTCTCAAAGCTATTTTATGGTCTTCCTTGTGCCTAGGCATATTAATAATGCTCCATTATCTTGGTTTACGGCTAATTGAGGCAAACATATTTTGTTGTGTTAACTCCCCCATCAAAACAATGCCAATGATCCCCATCAAGAGCTTCAGTTAAACTTTCAGAAAATTCAAGGGACATTGATTTTGTTATTCCACACCAATTACCTTTCATGCTGAGGTCACAGACAGAACACCATGATTTGTTGATTTAGAATGAAGTTGTAATGCATGATGCATTTCTGTTCACTTGACTTTTTAATTTATGTGGAATATTTTCAGCTGAACCTTATGCATTGAACTGTCAGGTTTTTAGAAATTTGCTAAAACATAAAAATGGCAGAGACCAAGTTTGAATTGAAATACAATACCTGAGATAAAAAAGCTGGCAGAGCATAGAAATAAACAAATAAATCTTCCTAAATATAAATTACTGTAGCTGTATTGATTAGACAATCTGCCCCAGCATGTCCCAGGAATACTTCATTTTTTTTTTTTTTAATGTATCTATAATCCTACAAGGAATGTTGAAAATCTGGAGTTGTAAATACACTAATAAATTAGAAACAGCAATGATTTGTTGTAAATCCATAGCAGAAAGGTGTCACTGCAGATTACAGTCAGGATGGATTTGAGCTGTGCCACTTTCACCCTTTCTATTTGATGGACATTTCTCTTATATTCCCTATTGCTTACCAGGTACAGTAAGATATCTGCATATTGAAGTAAGTCTTCCGTCCCTGCTCTGTCCACCCCACCCCACAAAACAAAAAGATACCGCAATGAAAATATTTCAGTGGACAAAGTCTGGAGTTTGTAGTTTAACACATAACCCTAATCAGTGTTCTGGGCTGTGTTGTTGAGAAGATGACACTTAAGATTCAGGGTGATGTTTTTCCATATTAGGTCAAATATGGCAGTGACTCAGTCCGGAATGTGCAGTATTTCTGTGACGTTTTGCACAGTCATGGCCAGAGGTGCTTGCAATAGCTCTTAACACACTGCATTTTGCAGTACAGTTTTGGGTCTCTGTGTGTTACCCACAGCATTTGGAAGCCGGACTCAATGCTCAAGGCACAAGGGGAATTTAGCTCAAACTACTTTCTCTGCTGGCCTTGGCGGCATCCGGTTGATGTGTATTATTAGTGCATGGCTGCTGAGTGATTTAAAACCCAGCTGATGAGAGCTTATTTGTTATCCTTCCTCTTTCACACAGATGATTTGAGTAAATGTGATACCAGAATTCAGGAGTCAGATGAGAAGAGATCTTCTCAGGAAAGAAAGAGAGTTCAGTTTCTTCCCAATGCTGATGCAGAACATACTGCTTCTTTGCCCTTTCTTGATGTTTGGCTTGCTGTTAATCTTGTGCTTGAAGGATGTATTTATATTCCCCTCACGAGGCATTGCCTGAGAGATGTCTTTTCTGGCCTTTCTTGTTCCTTGGGAAAATGTCCAAATATGACACACTGCAGTCTTGTCTTCCTGATCCTGCAGCTGGCCTGAAAAACCAGTAGCAGAAAACAGTGCACATACAACCAGGTGATGTTAATTCTGGCAAGCTAAAAATGTTTGCCTGTCCTACTGTGAGAATCATTCCTTATGGAAACTGGGAAAAACTTGAACTTCCTCACCTTGAGCTGGAATTGTATTTAACCAAAAGTATTTTAAACCATTTTTCTCCTCAGTTTCTAAGTCATGACCCGACTCATGATTACTGAATACAATTGCATGGGAATTACCAGACTGTCCCATGATGAAAAGTCATGGCATGGCTGATCATTTCATGTGGTAGTCCAAACAAATATTATTCTCCAGGATTTGATGCAGTCTTAAGATGACATTGTTATCAATGACGATGCTCTGCTATTTATCATTACTCCCTGGTGACAGTGAACTAATGCTGGCTAGAGAACTCCTGCAAGCATCTCCAGGGTTTAGGAGATGTTGGCAGATGCTAACTTTTGGTAAGAAACAGAAGGAATAAGATAAGAAATAAGAGGTACCTTATGTTTGGCCTATATCTGGTGGTGTTATCCTCCAAAAGGTTGAAAATTTCTGACAGAATGCTTCTTAACTGTGTTCATATTATATGTTCATACTTAATAACTTAGGTGGTGTAAAGTGCATTTACAAGTAGAAAGAAAAGAATCTTAACAACTTCATTCTGCAGGAAAAAAAAGTTCTGGGTTCTCACTGTTCCCACAAATGGAGTATAAAATGAGGCTTTCTTCAGTGTGAGGAGAGAGGCAAGCTGTTGCATAAAGTTAACCAGCGGTGATCATGGTGCTCATTTTTTATTAGGGCTTTTAAAAACTGTACATACACATAGGCAGAGTTGACCAGCAATGACTGGCTTTTGTGTCCTAACTGTTCAGTATGGATTCAGTATGTATTTAGTTTGGGAAGGGTGTCAAATATTTGCGAGATGATGAAGGTGGGTTATGAAATAGTAGGTATGGAACATCCTACTAACACGACCTAATACGGTGTGGTATTTTTGGGTTTTCTATTTTGTTTCTTATTTTCCTGCCAGCTGTCTAGCTATTGCTTCCTTAGTGTGTTTATCTGGGCAAATCCAGACTGGAGCTTCCATGGTATTGTCATGTAAGGACCTCATCCAGTACATCTTGCATGTGTGAGTAATGCTCCTCTGTATTAATGGTCCTGCTGGCAACACTGATATTACTCATGTGAACAAATCTTGAATGAGCAGATCCAACCTTATTTTCGTAAAACTGGAGTTGTAGGTAAAAACTCACTGGGAAACCAGATTTGCCACCTGGTGTAAACTATGAGGTGGTGGGAGGAAGGAGAAACGGTGTGAGTGCCCTGTCACTACCTGGCAGTTCTCAGAACTGGTTATGACCATCTTTCTTCTGCCACCCTGAAGATAAATATTCTTTTGCCCCTTTTACTGGAAGGGGCTCATTAAATGTCACTAGATGCAAATGACAACTCTATGATAAGAACAATTATGTGATACTGAATCTTCTCCAGAGGAACTCTCCATTTTGGCTGTACCAAAAGATTTTGTAGTCCAGGGCCTGGCAGTATTTGACCCTTCTTTTCTCTGTCCAGCCAGGATCCATCCACCTGTTTATCTGAAGCAGATGAACAGTTTCTCCTTTGTTAAAATGGAAAGGATTGGAGGCCTAGCTTGTCCAGGTTACTACTTCTTATTCGGAAGATTTGCTCTATTTGCTAGTACATGGGATCACTGGCTGGTAAAGGGCATGCATGAAAGCAGCCCTTGATGAGGAACCTGCTTGACTCGTTCTTGGCAGGGACACAGCCTGTGTGTGAACTCACCACCCAGCCGGTGACTCACGGGGAGACACTCCCCAGAGTCTCCCAGAAGAGTGGGGACACAGATTCCACACTTATCACCAGGATGTCAGTCTCTCTGCAGGCATCTGGCTTCCTCTAGCCCAGCCTCCTGAGAGAATGACACAGTCCCTTGGGCATCTGTTTTAAAGCACAAAAGCCTTTGTGTAGGAGCTTACAAAAGAATGCAGAAATCTTTGAGCCAAGAGCTGAGATCACCATGTGTATTCAAAATAACAACAGAAAACGGCCATCTCTAGGGGCAATGGTGACTTAAAAATACTCTTGAGCAGTGTAGTGTGGGAATCAGCTGGAATAAGATATGGCTGCAGATGTGCAGCAGACTCTAAGTGTCTTAATGCTTGGACACTGTTCCATTAGTATTGATTTTAGACAGCTATTAATTGGTTAACACACACAGAAATAAAGGAGTCAGGCTGCAAAAGCCTGCCTCACTTTGAGAGAGTGTCTACCAGAACTTTTACTCTGCTCTAGATTTGATTGTCAGTGAAAACAAGATTTGTTAACCCCTTCTATTCTTGGAGTTTTATGAAACAATGACCTGTTTCATTTGCGTAGTCCCTGCTTATATAGAATCACAGAATCATTTAGGTTGGAAAAGACCTTTAAGATCATTGAGTCCAGCCGTAAACCTAACACTGCCAAGTCCACCACTAAACCATGTCCCTAAGCATTATGTCTACACGTCTTCTAAATACCTCCAGGGATGGTGACTCAGTCACTTTTCTGGGCACTTCTCTGTTCTCCTTTCTTTAATTTAAACTACCATTGACAATTCTGGGAATTTGTTTGGGAGAATGATAGAAACCTTTGGTGCATGAGTGCATAAGAATACTTTGAAAAATCAAAAGTCATGTAATTGAGTACCACAGTCAAGTTATAAGGCAAAAAAGGGCAGTAGGTAGTGAAACAAATACACTTTTCCTTTAGCTGGACTGGTCATATGGGTTCCCATTATTCACAGGACAGTCTCCTTCAAATGTGCAAGTGAAATAAGAAAACAAATTTCCAAGTTAATAAGACTGTTTTTTCTTTCTTTTCTCTTTCAGAAGTTCTTGCTTAGAAAGGGACATCAATAGGGAAAAAAAAAAAATGTGTTTGTTGGTACAGAAATATTTCCATAAGGAGTAAAAAGATCTGTTTCTTACTACCTGTAACAAAATGGATGTATTGATCAGATGATGGACTTACGCTTAAGACATTGGGCCAACACTCAGAAATCGCTGATCCGAGTTCCTCATGCTCTTAGACTTCCTGTGTATCCTTGGATACACAGCTGTTGAATTTCATAACACCTTTAGTTTTCATGTTAAATTGAAAGATGAGGATTACTTCTACACTTCAGCAGTGTGAAGAGAGCGCTATCAATATTTATAGGTATCGAGGATACATGTTCATCTGGTTGCCTCCTCTGTTCCTCTGCTGCCGAGTTCTGCTTTGCGTGACATGATGGTCTTGGCCTTGCAAAGGAATTTAGTTCCTGTTACAGTAAGGGCATATAAAATCACTGAGAATATTGAGAATAGCCTCACAAAAAAACCTTCATGGATCAGATACTGTGATCTCAGAGATTCTCTGAAATAATCCTGTAAGTGGCTTGTCATCGTGAAAGTGGGCATAGTCATGGTCTTTCTCAGTCTTCTTACAAAATGGGTTGAAGACACTGTTATGCTGCACTTTCCTAAATCAGTACATCTCCTAAGAACTTCAGCTGGCAAGGTACAATTCTGTATGTCCTTGGTAGATGGAAAAGGGCTCCGCTTGAGTAGTTTCATCTCCTCTCTGTATGATTCATGTATACAGCTTTCAAAAACCCATTGAGTGTATGGTATGAGGGAGAAATCTGTAATTTTCATTCTTGCTTTCAGGAATGCAGGATGTCACTAATGGTAAACACTGTAAAGGGGAGTTTATATCCACATGGAGTGTGGCAGTACAGACTCTCCCACTCCCAGTGCTCCGCACAGAACACAGAAAAGGAGCACTTACTGGCTTTTTGGTGTTTGCCAGAAGATGCTAGTGCCAGCAAGTGAGTTCAGTGGAAAAATGCACTGGAAGATGTACACAGTACATCTGTAATGCAACTTGCCAGACCCTTTTGATTCAAGATGACATCTGCTAGCATAAGCATGAGAAAAATCAAAGATTTTTGTGTGAGGAAAGAAAGGGGCAAATAAGCCTACAGATTTTTATACTAAAAGCAGATGTTGGGAAGAATCTGCAAATCAAAGGGGACAATTTTTTGTCAAGCAGAAAATAATTCATTGGAAGGCAGCATTGTCCATGATATGGCCACACAAGTTCGGACAAGGAAATTTTTTTATTCCTTTAGACTATACAGACCAAGTAAGGACATTGAAAGACTCTGAGTGTTTGTGTCATCTTCTTAATTTAGAGTGTGTGGTGAAGGGGCATGTTTATGTGTGAAATATACACAAGACCTGCAATGATCCCTGCATGTTAGGGCAGATGCAAGGTTTGAGTGGAAAACTCATTAATTTTTTTCAATACAGCTATTTCTGAAAATAGTTACAATAGTTTAACAATGCTTATAAATGAGAGTGGATGGACCTTTTACTGCTCTCAGCCATTTCACTTCACTGCATCTCTCACTCCACTGTATCTTTCCCTCCTGCCTTTCTTATTCACATGGAGTATGAGTTCATGAAAGCACTTGGATCTTGGTGATCCAAGGTTATTTTAGTATCATTATATTAAAAAAATCTATTGGATACTCATCTGAAAATATTCTTAAGGTGATATATACAATAGATAGATAGGCAGACAGACCATGTGCATCAGACAGTGGGTCACGTAAATGCAACTTAAAATGCTTGTCAGTCAGGCGTAGATCCAAAAGTAATTTTTGACTAATTTTGACTTAATAATTTTATACAAAACCTTAAAAAAACCCAGTGAAGGCTGGCAAGAGGTACTGCAAGAAGATTTACCAGCTCCATTAGCATAAATATGGCTTGGTGAAAAGAGGAAGCAATTTTCAGAATAGGTTGTGCTCAGGAAAAAAAGACTGTTGTGATACGGAGAAGAGGATATATGGATTGGACTGAAAAATGATAGTATCTTAGAACAGTGGTACATGGACTTGGTGAATAAATGGGATCAAGGTAAATGTTTGGTTTGAATATCTCACATGAGTTAGTTTGTTTTGTTTTTTCTTTTCATTTCATCTTTGTGTTTGAAGCTCACTTTAGACTTTTTCAGATTTACTACAGAAAGCTGATATATATTCCGTAAAATGATCTGGTGTTACCCAAACTGAAAACTTCACTTGTAAACATTCACAAAAAATACTTCCATGGGAAGTATACTGCTTAGTACTGTGCTTTTATGGCAGGCTTTACTAATTGTGCATCAGGTGATTTGTCACTGGAACCAAGGTTTCAAGGGAATGGAACCAAAATGAACAACGGAGAGCAAAACATGGGAGAGATGTTTAAGCAATATGATTGAAAGCAAAACCAGGTATTATTTTTTTAAAATTTCTTTCAATAAAGTTAGCATTACTCCATTAAAACTAGATTTGCTACTTAGGAGGAATCAGTTCATATTCTAGTCAGTTTGCTGATAGTGTCCATTTAATCTCTGACATTGCTTATGAAAGAAATGCAACACAGTTTTATATGCTAGGGACTGTCAACAATTTAATAAATGCTAACTATTTCCTTTTCTCTCACACAAATAAAAATTACAGTGCATCTGACATATAAAGGAAAGGTGTGTTTTGACCTTTGGTATTTGTATACTCTTACTTAGAATAGATGGGTTTCTTAGTCTTGAAAAACTGTTTAGAGCCCCAGCTCTGACTTTCCTATTCAACTGAGCACTGAAGCAAATACTTTAAAACAACAATTGTCTGTTGAATTTATAGGACTTTAGGATGGCTGCTTTTAAGTATCTGCTGAATAGGACTGTCTTTTATTTAGATCAGTGCTGGGGATAGTTTGGATAGTTTGTTTCCATCATAAATATAATAAGCACACCTGGGGCTCCAAGGCACAAAAACTCTCTAATGCCTTTTGATCATGGAGTGTGGCAAGTGACACATGCATGGTTCAAGTGAGAATGCAAATGGATGAAGTGATTGAAATGCACTACATCTGCCCACAAGTGAAACAAGGGGAAGGCAACTAAGTGGTGCAAGGGCCCTGTGAAATGGCAAGCAGAAAACCTACTGGCACATGCTGGCTGTTGAAATGCATGCCATTAGCCCCTGACCAGCTGCACTCACTAACAGGGTGTGCGTGGATGTTTTTTCTCCATGCTATGTGTTCTGCCACCAGATGGATGGCATGCCCCCTCCCCGTCCTGCCCCGAGGTCTGGGGCTTTTTTCTTTTTCTCTGAAGCTGACGTGAATGCCATACTCCACCCCACTCATTTCCATGGGTCTGTTTGGCACCATAACCTGCCCTAAGCTAGAATTTTTCCTATTTGTTTTTATAGGTCCTTTCTATCACTCCATAGTTTTTTAAGATGTCTGATAGATAAAGTATGTTTTTAAAATAGGCTGGCCTCAATTTCAAAAATATTTGGAAAGGATTACAAGACACAAAACAGTCTCCATTACTTAGAACATGCTAAAGATTGTCTTGAAATTTATGAGGTTTTAGATTTTTTAAATTTTACTTTTTACTAGTGCTTTTCTGTATTACTGCTTAAAAACAGACAGTTCAACGACTGCAATAGTAGGAAGATCTGTAGCCTCACTTTTTTTAAATGGCAATTGACTATGAAACATTAGAACAGCAATATTACAGAGATGAGAGAAAAGAAGAATGAGCAACTTTCAGATTTTTATTATGTAATTTCAGAAAAGTTCACATATACCTACTTCCTCAATACCACTGCATTTTATGTGCAGTTTTTGCACATTAATTGCACAAAATATACTGCTGTGTGCATTTTTCTTCTCAAACTCTGATAATAGAAGCAGCTTCTCACACTTTTGAAAAATTAAATAGCACATGTGGGAATATGAAGATCTGTGAAAGCCTAAGGTGTCTTAATTAAGGTCTTTTTCTGCTGGATGGGAGAACCTTGTTAGTATGAGTCCAGAACTTTTTATGTTCACTAAGTCAGAGACAAAGGTTTAACAAACAAAACATTCTTGTGCAGCATATTCTCACTATCATAAATTTTCTAGCTTCCTTTAGTTTTGTTTTTTGAGCCAGGTTGATTTACATATCTTTTTCTGTTTAAATCAAGTTTTCTGTAAATTAATGTCAGGTGTAACTGAAACCTAGTTATTCTCAATAGTTTTATAATGACATCTGTGCCAGACTAAGGCAAGCATGCCAGGACAAATCTAAAAGTGCAGACACGAGTATAAAGTAAAAATAAACTCAAATTGAAATAGTTTGCTTGCAGTAAAATGACAAAATTTAATTTCAGTGTGACTTTACTGGGCAAAATGATAACAGATCACATGACTAGTTTTTAAAAAAAAACATCAGTGTCAGATACTCACTGCAGATTCTCTGGAGATCAGTCTGGTAGCAAGGCATACAAGGAAAATTTCACTTAAACACTGTCTTCACCATAAGGTGTCTTTATTTCACACTAGGCAAAATAGCATCGCTGATAATTAAATTGTTAAAAAAGAGAAAAATTTAAAAAAAAGAAAAAAAGAAAAAGAGGGAAATTTGATTTCCCAGAGATATTTACACCAGATGAACCATTTTGACTGCAAGGCAAACTACTGCAGGACTCCATCTCAGCTTCCTTTTCCTCATTATTGCATGCCAAAATCCAGACTAATTCTTGATTGCGCACAGATTTCATCACACTAGCTACCCACAGGTGTTGATTGTGACTGTAAGGCACTGAGGCTGCTGGCTGCAGTAATTTGTTTGCTGTGTAGCCACTGTAAGCAGTGGCTGCTCAGGCTCCCATCTCACTAATAGTGCCCCAATGATAAGACAGCTGCCAAATAACCTCCTGTGTACTTTGGACAGAAATCTCAGTCTGAAAGTGTTTCTCAGTGCCTTGCTTCTGTTTGGCTTGTCACTACAGCAACAGGGAATTGTATTTTTATGGTTCTATTATGTATCATGTCTTTTCCCACTGATGACCTCATGTCCTACTGATGACCTTGAGGTTGTAAATTTTTGGTTGCAGACTGGCATAATGGAACACAGTGAAGTGTTTCATTGAAAATAATTGACTATTTTCCTGACATTAAAAAACTGTATATATTTGGCTTAAAAAAAAAAAAAAAAAAAAAGAAAAAAAGCAGCTCTGTATGGGAGAGAAAAGGAGGATGGAGAAACGTGCTTGGATTTGCATCTCAGATCTGCCATCTTTATCTCAGACAAAACATTCTTAGAGACATCTTTTGCCAGGAATTATGAAATGATCAGGTTTTAAAATATTTTTAAGCAGAGCAAATAACTGGTCTTCTAATCATTCCTTTCCTGAAATATCAGTTAGCAGATTGGGGTTGCAGAAATGATATTTTACTGTTAACAAGTTAAGAAATCACTCACTAACCAGTCCCCATGTGCCAAGTAGGGGAGTTGTGGTGGTATTACCCTCACTGATTTATAAAATCTCTGTTACTGCAGATCTACAGAAAATGAGAACCCTGTTATGCTAGAGGTCCTGCCCTTTATGAAAGCCTGGATGACAGAAAAACAAAAAACCCTCCAGCTACTGTACTGAGCACATTTGTTTACACATAAAGATACAAACATCTACTGAAATACATTCAAAGAAGAATGGGCATTTAAGTGCTAGGCTGCAGAATCAAAGCAAAAGGAAAATTGGGTAGATTACAACTAAACTAAATTAACAACTTCAAAACTTTCTGCAGTTAAAAACTTGGTATGTGAAGTAAACACTTAAAATCAATAAAAATTTCATGCTGCAAGGATGAAAGCACTATGGGGGCATCTCATTTCTTCTGGCCTTCCCTAACAATGCTCTGCTGTGTGGGTGAAGATCTACTAGAGAAAAGAGCATGTGCTCCAGCTGGAAGTGAGGGGGCTGCACAAAGAGCAAGGCTGTTTTACTACTGGTATTTCAGTTGCATTATTGTATGCAGTACAATGCTGCTTTGCACAGAGAGACATGGTGACAAGCTCAGAAATTACCACTGCCTAAGTCTGAATCAGGTTGTCTTCTAATATGTGCATGCTGATTTCTGTAATAGACAACAGTAACCCCTTATTTTCTTCCTTTGTATATGCATGCAAATTGTATGGTGATGGAGGTGATATAGCCAGGATATTTAACATCAGTTTTTAGCGTATCAGCACAGCAGCACTGAAACATATCTGCAATTTCATATTAAAACCATATAAATAAGCGAACTATAGTCAGTAGCCTCTGGCTGTGGAAGGTTTGGCCTGTATATTAGAAGCAATTTTACTGCTGTTAAATGTAGAGTACATGCCACACATTAGCTAATTTATTCTATTATACAATTCCTGTAACAGAGCCAAGCCACTAAAAACATACTGCTGGCCTTGCAAATTAAAAAGAAGCAATTCAAGTGACAGGTATCTGTTGCTGACGCAGTGCTGCTGTGGGAAGACCTGATCTTGGTGTTTTAAGTTAATACAGGCTAACTACAGTGTTATTGCCAATGTGTTATGGTTAAATCTGGAGCTATTGTTAGCCCTCTATTTCACACTTCAATGTAGCAGCTATTCCACAAATAGATAACTAGAGTAAGACTGAATGTTGCATCTGATCTTGTGACTTTATGGTCATTTTTTACATGTTTTTGTGAAACTGCTAGGCACAATCCTTTCGTGGTCATTTTGGCTTCATGAACTACTTAAAAAAACAAAGTTAGCGTTTCGAGGTACTTAGCAACAAGTCTATTGAGTGGGCTGTAGAGTACAGCTGTCCTTCTCCAGCAAACCACCTGACACAGAAGAGCAGTACAACCTGTGCTGAGCTTACCTTTGCCTTCAGAACATTAACATGCTGTAAGCACCATACCATAACATCCCCATGGGAATATCTTCCCAGCCTACAGAGGACAAAAAGCAGCTCCACAGTTTGGAGTGTGTTAATGCCATACGTGCTAGATAGTCAGGTGCTCTGCCAGGGCACAACGTAGGAATGCTGTGGTGAAACAGACTGAACCCACAGTGGCCGCCGCCTTTCAGATTAAAGACATTTCTCCAGGGAAAGTCTGCCAGGGCTTAGTTCCCACTGGTGAATATGGGCAATCTGCATGAAAAGGGGTGAAACGCTTCCTATGCATGAGCCTAATTTCTGTGTGAAATTGTCGTGGTTTAACCCCAGCCAGCAACTAAGCACCACGCAGCCGCTCGCTCACTCCCCACCAGTGGGATGGGGGAGAGAATCAGAAGGGTAAAAGGGAGAAAACTCGCGGGTTGAGATAAGAACAGTTTAATAATTGAAGTAAAAAATATTAGAACAGTTAAATCGGCAAAGCAAAAACCGTGCACGCAAACAAAGCATAGCAAGGAATTCATTCCCTACTTCCCACGGGCAGGCAGGTGTTCAGCCACCTCCAGGAAAGCAGGGCTCCATCACGCATAACGGTTACTTGGGAAGACAAACGCCATCACGCCCAATGTCCCCCTCTTCCTCTTCCTTCTTCTTCCCCCAGCTTATATACTGAGCATGACGTCGTATGGAATAGCCCCTTGGCCAGCCTGGGTCAGCACTCCCCCCGGCTGTGCCCCCTCCCAGCCCCCCATGCCCCCGGCAGAGCAGGGGAAGCTGAAAAGTCCTTGACCAGTGTGAGCGCCACTTAGCACCTATTTAGCCACAGCTTAGCACTACTTAGCAAGAACCAAAGCATCAGTGTATCATCGACATTGTTCTCATCCTAAACCCAAAACAGAGCCCCATACCGGCTACCAAGACGAAAATTAACTCTATCCCAGCTGGAACCAGGACACATATAAAGGCAGATTTATTAGCATGTGGTTAATAGCTCCTCTCTTTGTATAAATGCTAACCATAGAATCATAGAATCATAGAATCAGTTAGGTTGGAAAAGACCTTTAAGATCAAGTCCAACTGCTAACCTAGCGCTGCCAAGTCCACAACTAAACCATGTCCCCAAACACTACATCTACATGTCTTTTAAATACCTCCAGGGATGGGGACTCAACCACTTCCCTGGGCAGCCTGTTCCAGTGCCTGACTACCCTTTCAGTGAACAAGTTTTTCCTAATATCCAACCTAAACTTCCCCTGGCGCAGCTTGAGGCTATTTCCTCTTGTCTTATCACTTGCTACTTGGGAGAAGAGACCAACCCCCGCCTTGCTACAACCTCCTTTCAGGTGGTTGTAGAGTGATAAGGTTTCCCCTGAACCTCCTCTTCTCCAGGCTAAACAACCCCAGTACCCTCAGCCGCTCCTCGTATGACCTGTTCTCTAGACCTTTCACCAGCTTTGTTGCTCTTCTCTGGGACACGGTCCAGCACCTCGATGCCTTTCTTGTAGTGAGGGGCCCAAAACCGAACACAGTACTCGAGGTGCAGCCTCACCAGTGCCGAGTACAGGGGCACTATCACCTCCCTGGTCCTGCTGGCCACGCTATTCCTGATACAGGCCAGGATGCCATTGGCCTTCTTGGCCACCTGGGCACACTGCTGGCTCCTGTTCAGGCGGCTGTCAACCAACACCCCCAGGTCCTTTTCAGCCAGGCAGCTCTCCAGCCACTCCTCCCCCAGCCTGTAGTGTTGGCTGGGGTTGTTGTGACCGAAGTGCAGGACTCGGCACTTCGCCTTGTTGAACCTAATGATGATTTGTTGGGAGAAACAGAATGGCAGAAAGACATCTTTTCCTTTGTTTTTCTCATAGATTTCCCCGGAGTAAAACCTGGTATTTAATAAATGAGAAATGTATTTTCCAGACTGATTAGACTTTGTGGTGAAGTAAGAATTTTTCAATTTTTTTGAATGTTTTTTCTTTATAAACTTTATCTCCCTTTGTGAGGGCATCAGGGACCTCTTTTAAAAAATAATAGAAATGAAGTTTGAAAATAATGATCCTTCACAGCCATGTGGCATAACCTTTGAATGAAGAGACATTTGAGAAGAGTTGGGACTGCTATTCAGTACAGGCTGCAGAAGGAATAGGAAATTTCAAGAGGCCCAAAGGCATGGTTTAAAGACCCATGAATAGTAAAAACATAATGTAATATAAAATTGTGTCTATTTTTTGCCACTGTCAGCTGGACTCAGGAGCTAGGCTCAGGATGAATGGATGGATCATCCTGTTACAGCTGTGAGTGGACTCTCTGTGTCCTGTTTTCTGTATGATGAACTGCAGAATTGGGGCTTATGAAGTACACTCAGCTTTTTGGCATAATGAAATAGGAACTTCAAGACTTCATTCTTGCTGTTTAAAATTTCCATCTTATTGCTTTGGGCTGACAGCCAATGTAGTGACAACATTTATACATTGTGTAGCTTTTTCCGTGAAGTACCAAGTTGCACCCTCTCTCTCTTTTTTTAATATCTCACAATCTCCGAGCAAGGCACAAACTGTTCCATAATATCTCTTAAACACTGGTCTTTGGCACAAAAGAGAAATATACAGCAGCTCTCTTGAATGACTAAAAAACATTGAGTCGAAGTGAATAATTCATTCCCCACTGAATACAAGGTAAGATAAATACCTGTACATCACATATACCCAAAACAGCTTGGTAGAAACCTCCCTTCTTCTGTGACTTGAGCAGGACTGTTATCAGGAGGACAGCAGCAATAGACCGTGGTGAAATATACCCTGACAATCTTTCCCCTTCCCAGCCTTCCTTCCACATCTTAGTCATGACAAAAGGCAGCCAACACAGGGATATTCTTTGCATCAGTTGCTACTGGGAAATAACCTTGCTTTCCTGGCAGTGGCTAGGCTGCCTGCTTGACCTGCCAGGATGCTGCAGAGATTTCTAATGCTAACTATCTCTCTACTAATGGTGTGGGAACATATCAGATGAGGAAAGTTTTCAGTAAAGATGGGAAAATTATTCTAAGCTATTGGCTATGCTGTGCTATTACTAAACACCTGTGTGATCAGTGGACCTGCAGGTGACAGCACTCATTACAGGCAGCAGCAGCAGGAGGTTGAGGAGGACTGAAGATTCCTGAATTCAGCCCAGGGCATGAAATGCAGGTTCTCATCTGAGATGCTTCTGCCACCAGCACTTTCTGTTTGTCCTCATCTTTGGCTGTTAACACTTTCCACAGATAGCAATTTTTTTGGATGCTTGCCCTCACCCAGCTCTCTCGGTCCTCTGAACTTTGTTAAAGCTGCTGTTTCTTCCTCTTCTTTGATCCCCATATGTTAATGGGGGACACAGTAACAACACAGATAGTTTTAGCCAGTGATTTAATGCAGAGGAACTGATTAGAGGCTCCACTTCCAGCTGTCAAAGTTGGCCTAGGTATTTACTGAGGTTTCAAGCACTCTGTCCTCTAGCCTAGGAAGTAATGATGTTCCTCATGTTCTAAGCATTACCAGACAAGGACACCCATATTTTGCTAACATAAGAGAAAGTGTGCATCATGTGTGAGGATTATTCATTTTCAGTTCCTCCAGACATAAGAACATGACTGACTTGAGTAAAGAAGGTGTTTTGTTAGCAATAGGGGTATTTCTTGCTCTGTCATCAACATTGTGTTACTATACGATAGTTTTGGAGAGATATTTCCCTTTGGGGTAGGAACTGACCAGACATCAGAACTACTACAAAAAGGAAAGGAAAATTGCAACTGCTGGCTGAGAAATTGCACAGAAGTTATGCTTTGGCTGCAGTATAGATCTGCAAAGCAGAACTAGGTTTACCCAAGAAGAGTTTTACCCTGTCCGTAGTCACAAACCCATTAGTATTATTACTTTGAACTCAATTTATAGCTGGTTTGTGTATTCTTAAATTACACAGAAATTTTCATAGGCCATCAAAATGTGAATTTTGGTCTTGCCAATAACACATCAGTATGTATTCTTCAAAGATGGCAAGTCACTGGAGAAGGAGAGAGAAAGGCTGGGGGAAAAAAAAAAGGGTTGTGGGGCACATGTGGCCACTTCACAAGGTGCTGAGGATTGGGAAGGGTCAGTGAGAATTTTGTGGGTTGTGGAGTGGGAAGGGTTTAGGAGTTCTCCTGGGACAGGAAAAGGGATGTGTGGTGGGTTGACCCTGGCTGGATGACAGGTGCCCACCAAAGCCACTCTATCACTCCCCTCCTCAGCTGGACAGGGGAGAGAAAATATAACAAAAGGCTCATGGGTCGAGATAAGGACAGGGAGATCACTCAGCAATTACTGTCACGGGCAAAACAGACTCAACTTGGGGAAACTAGTTTAATTTATTACCAATCAAAATAAGAGTACAATAATGAGAAATAAAAAATAAAGCTTAAAACACCTTCCCCCCACCCCTCCCTTCTTCCTGGGCTCAGTTTCACTCCCCGTTTCTTTACCTCCTCCCCCACAGCTGCACAGGGGGATGGGGAATGGGGGTTGCAGTCAGTTCATCACACGTTGTCTCTTGTGCTGCTTCCTCCTCAGGGGGAGGACTCCTTACACTTTTACTCTTCTCCAGCGTGGGGTCCCTCGCATGGGAGACGGTCCTCCATGAACTTCTCCAACGTGGGTCATTCCCATGGGTTGCAGTTCTTCATGAACTGCTCCAGCGTGGGTCCCTTCCATGGGGTGCAGTCCTTCAGGAATAGACTGTTCCAGCCTGGGTCCCTCGCAGGGTCACAAGTCCTGCCAGCAAACCTGCTCCAGCACGGGCTCCTCTCTCCATGGGTCCACGTGTCCTGCCAAGAACCTGCTCCAGCATGGGCTCTCCACAGCGTCACAGCCTCCTTTGGGTGCATCCACCTGCTCTGGCGTGGGGTCCTCCACAGGCTTCAGGCGGATCTCTGCTCCAGCATTGACCTCCACAGGCTGCAGGGGGACAGCCTGCCTTGCCATGGTCTTTTCCACAGGCTGCAGGGGAATCTCTGCTCCAGCACCTGGAGCACCTCCTCCCCCTCCTTATTCTCTGACCTTGGCATCTGCAGAGTTGTTTCTCTCACCCCTCTCTCTGACTTCAGTTGCTGTTGCACAGCAACATTTTCCCCTTCTTAAATACGTTATCCCAGAGGCACTACCACTGTTCCTGACGGGCTCAGCCTTGGCCAGTAGTGGGTCCATCTTGCAGCTGGCTGGCATTGGCTCTATTGGACATTGGACATGGCGGAAGCTTCTAGCAGCTTCTTACAGAAGCTTCCCCTGTAATCCCCCCTGCTACGAAAACCTGGCCACGCAAACGAAATACAGGATGATATCTCCCTCTTTCTTCCACGACCCCCAGTAGGTCCTGTTTGGCTATCTGTCACATGAGAGATTTGGGAGGCAGTCCTGAAGGGCAAAGGAGTCCAGGAAGGCTGGACGTTATTCAAGGAGGAAATCTCAAAGGCGCAGGAGCAGGCCGTCCCCATGTGCCGCAAGTCAAGCAGGTGGGGGAGAAGACTGGCCTGGATGAACAGGGAGCTTTGGCTGGAACTCAGGAAAAAAGGGAGAGCCGACCGCCTTTGGAAGAAGGGGCAGGTGACTCAGGGGGATTACAAGGATGTTGTGAGGATATGCAGGGAGAAGATCAGAAAGGTGAAGGCGCAGCTGGAACTTAAACTGGCCACTGCCGTTAAAGAGACAACAAAAAAAGTTTTTATAAATATGTCAGTGACAAAAGGAGGGCCAGGGAGAATCTCCCTCCTTTGTTGGATGCAGAAGGTAACCTTGCCACGAAGGATGAGGAGAAGGCAGAGGTACTTAATGCCTTCTTTGCCTCAGTCTTTAATAGTCAAGCTAGTCATCCTCGGGTTTTTCAGGCCCCTGAGCTGGGAGATGGAGATAGGAGGCAGAGTGAAGTCCCAGTTGTTGAAGAGGTGGCAGTCACTGACCTGCTCCTCCACCTGGATGCTCACAAGTCCATGGGCCCAGATGGGATCCACCCGAGGATACTGAGGGTGCTGGCAGAGGAGCTGGCCAAGCCTCTCTCCATCATTTATCAGCAGTCCTGGTCAACAGGGGAGGTCCCGGATGACTGGAAGCTAGCAAACGTGACGCCCCTCTACAAGAAGGGTCAGAAGGAGGATCCGGGGAACTACAGGCCTGTCAGCCTGACCTCCATGCCGGGGAAGGCCATGGAGCAGATCATCTTAAGTGCCGTTACGCAGCAAGTGCGGGACAACCGAGGGATCAGGCCCAGCCAGCATGGGTTTATGAAAGGGAGGTCCTGCTTCACTAACCTGGTCTCCTTCTGTGACAAGGTGATCCGCTTAGTGGATGAGGGGAAGGCTGTGGATGTTGTCTACTTGGACTTTAGTAAGGCCTTTGACACAGTCTCCCACAGCATTCTCCTGGAGAAGCTGGCTGCTCACGGCTTGGATAAGTGCGCTCTGTGCTGGGTAAAAAACTGGCTGGACGGCCGAGCCCAGAGAGTGGTGGTGAATGGAGTCAAATCCAGTTGGCGGCCGGTCACGAGTGGTGTTCCCCAGGCCTCGGTATTGGGGCCGGTCCTGTTCAAGATCGTCATTGATGATCTGGATGAGGGGACTGAGTGCACCCTCAGTAAGTTTGCAGATGACACCAAGTTGGGTGGAAGTGTCGATCTGCTGGAGGGTAGGAAGGCCCTGCAGAGGGACCTGGACAGGCTGCATCGTTGGGCCGGGGCCAGCTGTATGACATTCAACAAGGCTAAGTGCTGGGTCCTGCACTTGGGTCACAACAACCCCATGCAACGCTACAGGCTTGGGGAGGAGCTGCTGGAGAGCTGCCTGGCTGAAAAGGACTTGGGGGTGTTGGTCAACAGCTGGCTGAAGATGAGCCAGCAGTGTGCCCAGGTGGCCATGAAGGCCAATGGCATCCTGGCTTGTATCAGGAATAGTGTGGCCAGCAGGACCAGGGAGGTGATAGTGCCCCTGTACTCAGCACTGGTGCGGCCGCCCCTCGAGTAATGTGTTCAGTTTTGGGCCCCTCACTACAAGAAGGACATTGAGGTGCTGGAGCGTGTCCAGAGGAGGGCAACGAAGCTGGTGAAGGGTCTGGAGCGCAAGTCTTATGAGGAGCGGCTTAGGGAGCTGGGGTTGTTTAGTTTGGAGAAGAGGAGGCTGAGGGGACACCTTATTGCCCTCTACAACTACCTGAAAGGAGGTTGTAGCGAGGTGGGGGTCAGTCTCTTTTCCCTAGTAATGAGTGATAGGAGAGGAAACGACCTTAAGCTGCACCAGGGGAGGTTCAGGTTAGACATTAGGAAAAAATTCTTCACCGAAAGGGTGGTCATGCATTGGAACAGGCTGCCCAGGGAAGTGGTTGAGTCACCATCCCTGGAGGTATTTAAAGAATGGATAGATGTGGTGCTCGAGGACATGGTATAGATGGACTTGGCAGTGATAGGTTGACGGTTGGACTCGATCATCCTGGGGGTATTTTCCAACCTTGACGATTCTATGATTCTATGATTCTATGAGTGGGGAGGGAAGAGGGAGGCTGCTTCTGCTACAGGAGAGTCAGAAAAAGAGACCAAGCCCAGGCAGGATCGTTGAGGTGCAGAGGACCTTTAGCACTCCCTAGACTTGCTGTCCCTGCCTATGATGGAGAGATGGAGACTTCTGCCACTGGAAGAGCTCTCTCCTCTGTTTCCCAAGCCACTGCCAGCCTCCACTGCAGACAGCCAGACCGGGTCGGGGAGGGTGAGATCAACTACTTGGGCAGCTGGGATTTCTCAAGCAGTGGCTGTCTCTCTCTGTCCCCAGTGTCTGTCTCTGTTTCAAGACAGGCAACAGCAGGGCCAATGCAAGGTCTCTTCTCTCACCAATTTGTCACCAAGATTAATTATCCAGCTTTTTAAAAATCGCAGCCTTGCTTGAGCAGCCTTTGAGCTTTTTCTTGGTCTAGATGACTACTATGCAACAGTTAGGGATGTAGGGGGGATGTTTGACTTCACATATAGTCCTGTGGCTGAACCTGCTGACCAAATGAGGTCAGTATGCAACGTATTCAGGAGCACCTGCTCTGCTGACAGTGACTCCTTAAGAAGCTACTTAGGTTTGTGTTTGACCTGAAATGCTTGGTCTGTACTTGGCATATGTGGCTTTCCAAAGCAAGATGAAGAAACTCTGCAAGGAACTGGAACTGTTCTCAAGGCTCATGTATGAGGACTGAGTTGCAAGACACAGGGTGAAGGGTGCCTGAATCCAAATGCAGCCACAACTGCAACATGCTGCTCACATCTCTTCAGCAGCTTCTGGTACTGGTTCACTTGGAAGAGACTCGCTGAAAGAGCAGTTCTGCTGACTTCATAAGACTTCTGATGAAAATGAAGGCTTCTGTTTGACCTGAGCTCACTCTTCCATCATCTGGTAGTAAATCAGGTTTAATTCATGACATCAGACGTGCAGTTTAAAAGTCTGAGTTACCTTCAAGTGATTACCTTCAGATTACCCCTGAGCACCCGACTGAGTTTGCAGTTGTCCTGAAGTGGCCCTGAGTTGGGAACTAAGGCTCTGCTTTGCAGATGATCCCTTTGCAAGGAATTATGACTTTGGTCACACTCTTTTAAATCCTGTGCAGTAAACTGCGCCTGTATGTGATGCCATAGATCCTTGGACAGCAAAGCTGGAATGGTGTTAGTGCTCAGATAACCTCCTACAATGCTGGTGAAGACAAAAAGAGCTATAACATTCTTTTCAGAAGTGGATGGTGCACTTTTTCCAGTACTCTTACCCTGTAACAACAGCTATGTCCTGCTATTCGTGACTACAGATGAATTCCTCTGAGCACATCCCCTCCAAGTATAGAGAAAGTAACACAGATTCACTCCGCTATTGCCTAACCAGAAAATTGGTCATGGCTTTTACTTTATATGACCTGACTTCTGTAAATTTTGATTGTATGACTTCACTAGTAAATAGCTACCTGGTGTTGTTTTTGAGCTCAAATCTCAGAGAGCATATTTACTTAATAACAGATGATCTATGCAGCAACATATGGGCAGGTCATTAAAAGGGGGTCCCATTATCTAATTAGGACTAGTTCTCTGTTTGCCTTTCCACAAAGTGAATTAAGACTTGGCTCACAGCTCTGCTTCTCAGCTCCCCTGGGAGCTTCAATTCAAAACTGGGCTAACTCTTTAACTGACCTGAGATGACCCATTTCCAGCAAATTCTGCCTCTCAGCCCTCAA
Organism: Platalea leucorodia; assembly: GCF_965183815.1. Classification (NCBI taxonomy): domain Eukaryota; kingdom Metazoa; phylum Chordata; class Aves; order Pelecaniformes; family Threskiornithidae; genus Platalea; species Platalea leucorodia. The sequence continues at coordinate 35,129,762 of NC_138858.1, read as the reverse complement.
ATGACTGCCCCTTCCCAAGTAGCCTTGTACCTTGGCTGGCTGCCTGAGGAGCACACAGGGTCTGTTTCCCCTTCACGGTTCCTCCAGAGCATCCTGCTGGATGTCTATTCAACTGTGGACAAGCCTGCTGGCTGCAGAGGCAGGGAGGGAGGGAGGTAGCTGCCCCTGGGAGCATGAAAGGCTACCCCATGGTGTTGATATGCACTATATCAAGCTGTAGTTGCTTTCTGCAAAACGTTCTGTAAAGTGTTTCTTCCCAGCGGTCTTGGTGGCATTGTCCTGGACAAACATGCTTCAGAAATTTCTCATTGTGCCACTGCCAAACAGTGTTTTGATTTTATTCTGCACAAATTGTCAGTCTTCCACTAGCAGAGAAAGCAGCTACAATAAGGTGAAAATCTGGGTATTATACAGTTTTAAATGTGGACCTATAGCAAGTTAAATCTAGAATTATGCTAGTAAAGGATTCAGACCTAACGTTAAAAGCACTTTCTAACATTCATGCTTTTTACTTGTTTTTTGAAAAGTCAGCTTTACACTTTTCATTTTTCATAACCTTCAGTTCATTACGTTTGTTATACAGGACTTATGTAGTCTTATAATTTAAAACTTGGAAATACTGGTTTTATATCTGTATACAACAGAATTGAATAGGACCAAAGCTACAGTAACTGAAGCCTAATAATTCAAAAGGATAAAGTTTATACTACAGGACTACTATAAGTAAAACTCACTTTCATGTCTCAGCCATGGAAAATTTGTGTCAAGTTTTCCTTATAGTTGGACTGCAAATCTCATTTACAAAAATGAGGAACTCAGACCACTAAACATTTAAAACATTTTTTCAGAATATCCTGCTAATGTTACTTAAAGAATTAAAAAAGAAAACCCCACCCAAGATTTGTTGGGTTTTTTTTCCAAGTACCAAATTAAACTGATGTTGTCTGCCTTATAAATGATGAATTGATATTCCTCCTGACTTTTGAAGAAAACATAAAAGGCTGTATAAAATTCTTGGCAATTTGTCACAGTTAAAGCATCTATTTGCTCTCCATTTTTCAATACGGAGGTGCTTTTTTTTTCAGTGGCGTATATAATGCCTATAATTTGTTAAATCTAAGGGTAGTGTTTTGGGTTTTTTGAACAATTAAGAAAGAGAATATCGCAAGATCCTCAGATTTATTTACATTGCCACGGGGGAGCAGCTATTTCACTCCATAAGCACATAATAGACTCAGGCATCTCTCAGTGATGGGAGACAGCAACATGCAGTATGGAGAACATGATCATGTGGGTTTACGTGAACACACTTTACACATTAATTGTCAGGTATTCAATTTGGATACAGTTCTCTCTGCCTGTATTTAAGCAATCACAGAGGAGCAAGTCCTTTGAGCTTCATTCTCATGTCCAGGGATGGTACCATGACGGTGTCCCAGAAGAACTGCTATGTGGAACAATGATGAAAGCATTCTCCAGAACAGTTGACATCTAGGGTTTGGAGGCTTCAGTAACATGCCTTGCTCTTGTTTCAAAATGCCTTGGACACCTGATATCTCCCAGACCCAACCTCTGCCAAAAGGTTTGTTTTAATGTTCTCAGAGACAGTTGATTAATGGTCTGTGTAATTATGAGTTTTTTCAGCTCACCAATCACCATCATCTCTCTCTCATCTTACCTTTAAATGAGGTGTGAAGGGGTTTTTGTTTTGCTTACACTGAAGACTACTGTCCTTCTTTGCTCTAACTGCTACAGGGTGGCTGAAATCTGTACTGGGTCTGGCTGGGATGGTGTTAACCTTCTTCATAGCAGACCATATGTATAGTGCTACATTTTTGATCCGTTACTAAAACAATGTTGGTAACACAGCAGTGTTTTGGCTTTAGCTGACCAATGCTCACACAACATTGAGGCTTTCTCTTTCTCCCACTCTGCCCTGTCAGCAAGTGGGGGGGGTGCACAAGATGCTGGGAGAGGACAGAGCCAGGAGAGCTCACCCAAACTGACCAAAGGGATATCGCATACCTGATGATGCCGTGCTCAGCAATAAAAGCTGGTGGGAACAGGAGGAAGGGAAGGATATTCGGAGTTATGGCATTTGTCTTCCCAAGTAACCATTACACATGATGAAGCCCTGCTTTCCAGGAAGTGACTAAACATGTGTCTGCCACTGGGAAGTAGTGAATTAGTTCCTTATTTTGCTTTACTTGTAAGTATAGCATTTTCTTTGTCTATTCAACTGTCTTTATTTTGATTCGTGAGTCTTCTTGCCTTCTTTCTATGAGCTGCTGTGTGTGTGCTTGGCCATTGACCAGGGTGAACCCACAATAAAATCATACACTTATATTTTTAACATATTAGTGGGAGGGGCAAAGTTTTTTCTGTATTACTCTGCTCTGTGGCTTACTGCTGCAAAGGAAGGGCATGCTGTTCTCAGTCCTAGTTATTGGTGATTTCTCAGTGAACAGACTTATCACTAGACAAGGAGTATGGAAAAGAGCAAAACCATTACCTTGTTCTCTAAAGTAAAAGTTCAGTAACTTATTTTCCTACCTAAAACCAGCATTACAAAAGAACAAGACATGCAGTTTCTGCACATAATAGTTTCTGAATAACCTGTTGTGGTTCAGAACTTGCTCCCCTTCATGTTTTCTTAATGCAGATGACAGAGGACAGTTCCTTTCTCCTGCAGAGCACCATATTTCTATGAGGGAGTTCCTAGGCTATGCCTGATATACTGTCACTGTTCTCTAGTATATAGTCTAAATATGGCATGCAGTTAGGTGAATCAGGGCTAGAAGACCTCAGAATACAGTATACGGACAGCAAGCTAGTCAACTTTTGGGATGTCCTGGCCCAGGGGCTGTCAGAGGTCTACATTCTCTGGTGTCTTAATTCAGGCTGATAAACTCCAACAAACTGCTCATGTATTGCTGGCTTCTATTTTATCTCCTAAGTCATACTGAAACAATGCTGTAAAAACACTAACTGTCTTCAGAATTACTCTTCTAGGTTATTGTTGCAATTCTAAACTAAACCTATGTTTCAGAGATGTCATTTCTAGACAGTGATTTTTTTATTTTATCTTTTTAACATGTTTTGGGGTGGATAAGCAAGAGCCTTCCTCATTGACAAAACTTGTTTCCAACACATTTTGTAATACCATCATAGCATGCTATGGTATGTAAATACATTGTAAAAACGCACCAAGATTAAGGCTTAAACTGGTTCAGCAGACATGTGAATCCTGAAAAGCTGTTCTCCTACAGTCTGTGAACAAGTTGGTACAGCTTTACTCAAAACACATTGCAACTTGCTCATTACTGTGTCTCACTTCCTCAAAGCAGTAACTTCTGGAAGGTTGAACAACACTGGCAATGAAGACTGACTCATAGAGCAATCATAGATCACCTAAACTGTTCCAGGTTGTGTGTGCATGCATGGACTCTCACAGGTTTGGGCAGAATCCCTTTGCCAATTCACCCAGCCAATTGTGAAATGATCTTCTATTGCCCATTCAAAGAATCTGTGAGACGTTCTCCACTTCCTCTAGAACAGAAGAAATGCTAGGTGTGTTTCTAGGACAGGGCATAGCTGAGACAACCCCAGAGAGTCTACAACAAAACACCAAAGGGCAGATGCATGAGAGTTTTGCTCTAAAGAGCCCACTTTGGAATTCAGTGGCTTTGAGTTAGATAAGGGAACTGCTGTGCATGTATCCTAGAGCTATTTAATTTGAATACCTGTGTATTTCAAAACTGAAACAAATACAACTCATTGGGACACTAATATCTAGCTTGAACTGACTTGAAATAACTTGTATAAGTTTTTAATGCACTTTTTCCATGTCTAGAATGCTAAGATGTCAGGAGACTTATTAAACTACAAAGCCAGATATTTCTTCTGGGTTTGTGGTGGGTGGGATAATTAGACTCGGAGATCAAAAAAAGAGACAGCTATTTGAATATAAACATTTCATGTATTGCCTTGTATCAATGGGTGTCTCCACTAATCGTCCTATGTCTTTTCCACTCTGCGCACAGCAGATTATTATTTTTTTTTAGGTTAATCAAGCTAGTATTATAATTTAGGTAGAGTTAAGGTGGTATGCATATTCTTTTAGCTAGCATATGATGAAAGATGACTACTATGTACTGGAGGTAATCCAACAAGGCATTAAATATCCAAGTAGTTCTACTTGTTTCAGTGGTGTTAGTTACATGCCTAAAGAAAGAAGCTGATGTGAACATATTGCTGGCCTAGGGTTACTGTTATCACACACCTGAGACTGCAGGAAATGCAGAATGTGTATTTTCAGGTTGACAATTTTCATTTTCCACTGTTTATGATGAAGTGGAACATTTTTAATATAACTGGGATGGGATAAAGGGTATGAACAAAGAGAGAGCTAAGTTTGCCAGAGATTTATATTTTGTCTTTTATTTCTCCATTTTCTCCATTCATTCCCAAGTGTGAACATCTTATGGTTCACTTACTCTGAGGAGATGGAAAAAGCTTGCACTGAACTACAAACAGTGACTAATGCAACAAATTGAAAGTGTATGGTTTGTTCAGATTTCTTCCAAATCCATTCATCATCCTACTTTATGGAATAGAGATTCTAATTCTTCCTCTCCTTAAGCACAGCAGATAAATGAGATTGTACTAGTCAGCATATGGGTCAATGAAGAAAGCACTATTTTTCAAGATTTTTTACTGCATCCATTTAGTCTTTGAAAAAGGCATATTGTGTAGACCACTCCAGGGTGAGGAACAAAATGGGGAAAGCAGGGAAGGGAATATTTTGGCATTCCAAATTTTTTCTGCTCTGTTACTTAAGGATTCTTGTAATGTAATAACAATCAGACTAATGCTGAATTTAGAATTCTGCCACAAAGGTCCCATGCAACATTGTCATGACAATGTTCTGATACTGGAAACCTACTTCTTAATAGAAGTATTTAATTGCTCTAAATCAAATGGTCACTTAAACGTGAGTCAGAATCTTATTTCAGCTTACTTTTCTTTTGCAGATATTAGAAAGTGAGTTTTAAGTGAGTTTTTTACAGGAAACGTTGCTGAGAAAATCACAAGGGCACGAATGAAAGTAACCAGAGGCCTTAAGCGTCACGTTTTTAGTTATGAAAGACAGAAGTCCTCAGTTGTGAAAACTGTGAAATAGATTTAATTCTCTCACTGGGACTTAATAACTAGGCCCTGTTTAAGATGAGTTTCTTTTCTTCTTTGTGTGTTTAAGAGTGAAAAATCAAAGTTTAAAACTAATCTCTGTCTCTGGATTTTGCAAGTTAATTGTGGAAAGCAGATGAAAGAACCATCTGTAGGAGAGGCAGTAAACTAAATTCACAATCTATCTCCAATAAAGAGAGCTGTACAAGAAGCAACTGCACTTCTGTTTTCTGAACTAGTCTGAGTATTCTTTAGTTTTAGTTCCCGTTTCCTATAGGAAAACAGCTGTACACCAGTCACCCTATAGTAAACAGTAATGAGAAAAACCACCCTGAATTTCAAATAGCTTAAGGCTGGGAAACATGGTAGGTCTTTAAACTATCCAGGATACTTCAGGTGATTAAGTGATAATTGACATTTACATACTCACCAGCTTTTACAAAATTGCTTCAATTACTTTAGTATTTTATTGCCTCAATACATTCCTATCACATACTTAATAGTTGGTATTTCTTATGTTGAAATGAAGACATTCCTTCTTAGAAAAGTATCTTGCTACTCTTGGACACTGCCCTAAAATAAAAACAAAACAAAAGAAAACAAAACAAAAAGTTGCAAGCAACTTGTATGATATTTCAGCACTAGGCTTATTGTCTTCTGGCAGGATTGGCAGCAGCAGACTAAAGAAAGATCCAGCTCAGTATGGTGATATGTTTGGTGGGGGAAGAAGCACTGGTGCAAAGGAAGACAGCACAACCATGAAGTAGGTTGGCAGCTTTTATGGATGAATTCTTTGTCCAAGGTACTTATACCTATTAATGTCATTAATGGTATTTGGTGATATGAATTGATGGATTTAGTGATACAGTGGAGAAAATCTTGGTTTAAAATCCCAAAAGAGAGATAGAACTGTATTAAGCTGTTTTTCAAGAGGCCTATTTTCAGCTAAGACCGGTAGCTTTAGATAAGGCTATTGCTGAAGAAATAATATACTCATATTTTACACATAAATCCCTTATGCATTCCCTTTGCAAGGGTAGGGGAAGAGCAGAAAGTATAGTAAGCCCTGAACTTACTACCTTTTCTTGAAATGTTCTCTAGGCAGATGAATTTCTTTCCCTAGCCTTTTTTTCTGAGCTGAAATCAAATTTCTGGGTTAAAAAGGTTATTACTTCTGGAGTTGAGTTGATCTTATAATAGCACAGAAAAAATATAATACATACTTTTACATGGAAGTCACTATGACAAATTGAAGTATTTGGGGAGGAACATATTTTGCCATTGGAAACCAAACTTCAAGATACTAGGCTTTACTCCAAATTGGATGCAAACCCAAGGTATTGGCAGGTATAGCCATTTAAGAAATCATCTCTTCCATATGTTTTATTTATATTCTTGACACCCTTTACATGGGATTTTGCCAGTCAGATCACATCTAGTGAAGGATCTGGGGACCCAGCCAGAATTCAGAGGCCAAACAAATCTGTTTGGCCAGGTAAACTTCACCTTCAATTACATTTGTGTAAATTTGTATTAACTGGGCTCATATGGGATTTAGTTTAAATTTACATTAGTATAACCCATAGCAGAACGTGGGTCCAAATGCCCAATGTGAATAAACAAGGTGATTGCATTTTAATGGAGAAGGCTTTGTCCCATGTTTACCATAAGCAATCAGTGAATATTATATTGCCTTACATCAGTAGCTTGTCCTTTTTTTGGGTGCTTATTGTCAGTGTAGGAGTTACTATAATTATTTAAATACCTTTAACTTCTTTGGAACTTCCAGTGACTGTACATCCTATTGCAGAGGGGAATTTGAAATCTGTTGCTGGCTATGAGGACAGAGAAAATCTTAATGATTGAGAATGTTCTGAATTTCCATGAGACATATCTGAGGTCCAGAACAAGAAAAACTTTAGATTTCTAATTCAATTCCACTCTAGAGGCTTAATTCATATCATGATGACATCAGTAATGTATCAGTAATGGTATAGATCAGTCCTGCTTACGCCTGTGAGGACATAGGCAGAACCACAGGTATATATATCAACACTTTGGACACTTAGGTTTGTGAGCAGGTAACTCACTGTGGTTTACTTCTCTAAAAACCAAACATATTACATACTTATTACAAGGAAAATCAAAATGTGTGCAAAATCTAAATGGCTGAAATACACATCTTGTTAGTGGTCTTACTGATAGAGAGTGGCTACTTAGGCTGCAATCCTCAACTGCTCATGACTGATCTTCCTCTTATTTTCAGTAAGCTTAACTGAGCTCTGGCTGTTTCAGACTAAATCTTTGGGCTCAGCTGAAAACTTTTCTTCCTTCTCTTTAGAGAACTGCAAGCCCAGGAGTCTGTAGATGGTAAGTTGAATTCTACATGTGGATAAATTTGTTCCACTTTTTTACTCTAGCCTTATCTGTGCCTTATATTACATTCAATTCATAATTAGCTTTACAAATTATAAATTACATTTATCCTTTCCCTCATTAAGGTCCACTAGCCTGAGCCATGTTTGTCCAAATCCCACTTATTACCCAAGTTCAGATTTGCAAAATGCAGTTCTCAGGAGAACAAAGCAATAGCAAACTCTCTGTACATAAGGCCAAGCAAGGCTCAGGACTATTTTTTTGAAAACAGGATCTATATACCACAGTAGCTGTTTGTGAACATTTTTTAAAGATACTATAAATGCAGCAAAAGAAAAAAATTTGTCTGAAAAAAGTTGCTGTGACGGTTTCTGATCTTTCCGACAGGGGAAAATACTGTTGTCTTCCTCCATTTACCCTTGGACATCCTAATTCTCCCTTCTAAGCCAACTTATACAAAATCTACTTTAGACTCCTTCTTTATGCTGGAAAGAATGATAGCTAGGTGCTTATATTCCTGAGTGTGGGATCTTTTGCCTGCCATCACCAGTATTTTAGTGCCTTGTGTGGCACCAAGAGCAGCACGCTCACTTCTGCTTTCACTGGATGAGAGACTGTGCTATGGTGCACATAGTGAAAATCTGTCTTTCATATACAGAGTGCACCAGGGAAAGTGCATTTGGAGGCTTTTCATCTGACTGCTTGTATTGATCTGTGAACAGTGGACTTTTGGATTCTAAGAAAGCATCACAGGGCTAAATTTATAAAAAGAAAAATTATTTGTAAAGTTTAATACTTTCTTTTGTTTCTCCCTAGAAACCACTGTGTGTTTGATATTTGAAGTCCATTTTTCTGTCCCTCTTCTCTGGCTCAACTTAAGCTTTTTTAAAGAGGGGGGTAGTAAGGGAAGGAGTGTCATCTGCCTAAGTGGCACTAAACAAAGGAATTCATGCTGATACAATCAGCACCTGGTTATACTAGACTCAAAAAGAAAAAAAAAGAGTTTTACTCACTTTGGACCAGCAGTCTATTCCACATGTGTTCTTCAGACTCATCTTTCAGAATAAGCTTTCTTTTCTATAGTTATGATGATCAGTGAAAATTATGTGACCAAACAATTTCTGTCTAGAAAAGCATGAATTCCTCTTCTCCCTACCCTCTCCAGCCATCCTCCCCTCCTCGCCATATCGCGTCTTCAAGAAGTAATTGAATGCTGGTTAATAGCCACTCATGGCTAAAATAATGGAAGTAGATTAGCATCATAACCCTTTTGTGCAGGACTGAATGTACATGCCTTCACTGTATACATAGCCTTTGGAAGGCATATGTTTAACCAACTTTCCACAGATTAGCATTCTTTCCTCCCACCACATCATCAATATTTGAAGAGGAGGGGGGGATATTTCCTCTTTCATCTACTGCTCTGTTATTTTAAGAGGTATCTAGTGTAATGATTAGAGACTGAATGACTCAGCTTCATTTAGTCTTGAAACTTCTGAGAAGGATGTTCAGACATAGCATCTGACCCCTACCAAACTGTACGTCTGTGCTTCAAAACCATGGCCCCGAATATGTGTTTTCTGTAAATGCATTTTATATTGATAGATAAACAACAGATAAATAGACAGACAGACAGACTGAGAGACAGGTATGACATATACATAAACTATGATGTGGTCGCCATCACGGAAACGTGGTGGGATGACTCACATAACTGGAGTGCTGCAATGGATGGCTACAAGCGCTTTAGAAGGGACAGGCTAGGGAGGAGAGGGGGAGGGGTAACCCTGTATGTTAGGGAGTGTTTTGACTGTCTGGAGCTTAATGACAGTAATGATAAGGTTGAGTGTTTATCGGTAAAGATCAGAGGGGAGGCTAATAAGGCAGATATCCCGGTGGGAGTCTGTTACAGACCACCCAACCACGATGAAGAAACAGATGAAGTATTCTACAAGCGATTGGCTGAAGCCTCACAATCACAAACCCTTGTTCTCCTGGGAGACTTCAACTTACCAGATATCTGCTGGAAATACAACACAGCAGAGAGGAGGCAGTCTCGGAGGTTCCTGGAGTGTGTGGGAGATGATAACTTCCTGACACAGCTGGCAAGCGAGCCAACCAGGGGAGGCGCCCCACTGGACCTGCTGTTTACGATCAGAGAAGGCCTGGTGGGCGATGTGGTGGTCGGAGGCTGTCTTGGGCTCAGCGACCATAAAATGATAGAGTTATCAATTCTTGGTGAAGTAAGGGGGGAGGTCAGCAAGGCCGCTACCCTGAACTTAAGAAGGGCGGACTTTGGGCTGTTCAGGAGCCTGATTAACAGAGTCCCTTGGGAAGCAGTCCTGAAGGGCAAAGGAGTCCAGGAAGGCTGGACGTTATTCAAGGAGGAAATCTCAAAGGCGCAGGAGCAGGCCGTCCCCATGTGCCGCAAGTCAAGCAGGTGGGGGAGAAGACTGGCCTGGATGAACAGGGAGCTTTGGCTGGAACTCAGGAAAAAAGGGAGAGCCGACCGCCTTTGGAAGAAGGGGCAGGTGACTCAGGGGGATTACAAGGATGTTGTGAGGATATGCAGGGAGAAGATCAGAAAGGTGAAGGCGCAGCTGGAACTTAAACTGGCCACCGCCGTTAAAGAGACAACAAAAAAAGTTTTTATAAATATGTCAGTGACAAAAGGAGGGCTAGGGAGAATCTCCCTCCTTTGTTGGATGCAGAAGGTAACCTTGCCACGAAGGATGAGGAGAAGGCAGAGGTACTTAATGCCTTCTTTGCCTCAGTCTTTAATAGTCAAGCTAGTCATCCTCGGGTTTTTCAGGCCCCTGAGCTGGGAGATGGAGATAGGAGGCAGAGTGAAGTCCCAGTTGTTGAAGAGGTGGCAGTCACTGACCTGCTCCTCCACCTGGATGCTCACAAGTCCATGGGCCCAGATGGGATCCACCCGAGGATACTGAGGGTGCTGGCAGAGGAGCTGGCCAAGCCTCTCTCCATCATTTATCAGCAGTCCTGGTCAACAGGGGAGGTCCCGGATGACTGGAAGCTAGCAAACGTGACGCCCCTCTACAAGAAGGGTCAGAAGGAGGATCCGGGGAACTACAGGCCTGTCAGCCTGACCTCCATGCCGGGGAAGGCCATGGAGCAGATCATCTTAAGTGCCGTTACGCAGCAAGTGCGGGACAACCGAGGGATCAGGCCCAGCCAGCATGGGTTTATGAAAGGGAGGTCCTGCTTCACTAACCTGGTCTCCTTCTGTGACAAGGTGATCCGCTTAGTGGATGAGGGGAAGGCTGTGGATGTTGTCTACTTGGACTTTAGTAAGGCCTTTGACACAGTCTCCCACAGCATTCTCCTGGAGAAGCTGGCTGCTCACGGCTTGGATAAGTGCGCTCTGTGCTGGGTAAAAAACTGGCTGGACGGCCGAGCCCAGAGAGTGGTGGTGAATGGAGTCAAATCCAGTTGGCGGCCGGTCACGAGTGGTGTTCCCCAGGCCTCGGTATTGGGGCCGGTCCTGTTCAAGATCGTCATTGATGATCTGGATGAGGGGATTGAGTGCACCCTCAGTAAGTTTGCAGATGACACCAAGTTGGGTGGAAGTGTTGATCTGCTGGAGGGTAGGAAGGCCCTACAGAGGGACCTGGACAGGCTGCATCGTTGGGCCGGGGCCAGCTGTATGACATTCAACAAGGCTAAGTGCTGGGTCCTGCACTTGGGTCACAACAACCCCATGCAACGCTACAGGCTTGGGGAGGAGCTGCTGGAGAGCTGCCTGGCTGAAAAGGACTTGGGGGTGTTGGTCAACAGCTGGCTGAAGATGAGCCAGCAGTGTGCCCAGGTGGCCATGAAGGCCAATGGCATCCTGGCTTGTATCAGGAATAGTGTGGCCAGCAGGACCAGGGAGGTGATAGTGCCCCTGTACTCAGCACTGGTGTGGCCACCCCTCGAGTAATGTGTTCAGTTTTGGGCCCCTCACTACATGAAGGACATTGAGGTGCTGGAGCGTGTCCAGAGGAGGGCAACGAAGCTGGTGAAGGGTCTGGAGCGCAAGTCTTATGAGGAGCGGCTTAGGGAGCTGGGGTTGTTTAGTTTGGAGAAGAGGAGGCTGAGGGGACACCTTATTGCCCTCTACAACTACCTGAAAGGAGGTTGTAGCGAGGTGGGGGTCAGTCTCTTCTCCCTAGTAACGAGTGATAGGAGAGGAAACGACCTTAAGCTGCACCAGGGGAGGTTCAGGTTAGACATTAGGAAAAAATTCTTCACCGAAAGGGTGGTCATGCATTGGAACAGGCTGCCCAGGGAAGTGGTTGAGTCACCATCCCTGGAGGTATTTAAAGAATGGATAGATGTGGTGCTCGAGGACATGGTATAGATGGACTTGGCAGTGATAGGTTGACGGTTGGACTCGATCATCCTGGGGGTATTTTCCAACCTTGACGATTCTATGATTCTATGATTCTATGATTCTATGATATGTGTGTGTATGTATGTACCTATGTATCTATCTGTTTATCTACAGCATAGATAAATAGATAGATCAATAGATAGATAATGACATAAATATATAAAGCCAAAACATAAATCAGATCAGCTAGCTCATTTTTCCTTACAAACTCTCAGAAATAGAAGAAACATTTTCACTAATGTAAATTTTAACACATTCGTGCAAACTGTCAGAGAAGCATCAAAAGTTTTAACCTTTCCATTTGCCAGAATGAACCAAAATGGCAAGGGTGATGCTGCCTTGGAAGTCCAGCATATGCTTTGCCCCTGGCTCGCTCTATCAACTCACAAGTTATATCCTGAGAATCAGGTACCATTAATGTTAGCAGTCTAGCCATAGATCAGCCTGAAAGTGAGACAATTAGCCAAGAAAGAAGCCATATGGCCTGACAAATATGGACTGTGACTCATTTTAGCTTGAATGAAAATTGAGTACTCTGCAATGAAGAAGTGTTTTACATAGTTTCAGATCAGAGCATCAATAAACACTGCAAAGCCTCCTGTCGTCTAAAAAGCTAACCTTTTTTGAGCTATGTAGATGCACCTTGCTGGCTTTCAAGGTCTCCTGACACACAGCCCTGAAAGAAAAGGACAGTCATAATTAAGATTTAGTATAAATTTTACTGCAGAGACATTCAGTCACTTTGAAGGCTTTAAAAAAATGCTTTAAATTTTGAAGGTCAGGAGAAATATCAAGAAGCATCCTCCAGTGAGTTTTACATATTTTATACAGTGCAATTTGATAAACAAAATGAAGTGTCTTGTCTGTTCTTGTGAGCCTTTCTGTGTCATAGCTTCTCTTTGGTGCACATTCTCCATTCTCAGTAATACAGTGCTGGCACATTAAGCTTCTGAAGGGAGGGAAGGCAGTCAGAAGGTGGTTCTGGAGGGAAAAGATTGATTACACCCTAATAATGATGCAAATGATTCAGAAGTCTGAAGTAATGAGAACCTGAGGGCTGAGGCTAAGAAAGTATGTAGGGGAAACCCTCAAGCAAAGCTTGACTTCCTCACCCACTGGTAAAGTAAGCTGAATATCTCTCTTAGCCTGGTAGAGCAACCCTTCCACTTTGTCAACCTAGAGTTTGCTGTAGCTCCAAAGAATGTCACAGGGCAGTTTTATTTTTAGGACCAAAAAAACAGGCAGATCTCAATCCAGAGACTGTTGGTGAACTCCTTCAAAAAAATTACTTGGGAAGTGACCTAGCTCTCAAGTGACATACCTCAATAAGCTACAGGGAAGAAAATCAAACAGAGTTTGACCATTACTTCTATGGGGTTTGATAATTCTGTTGCTACAGCTTGTCTTCCATTTCAGTCAATGGGTTATAGTAAGAGTTATCAGGAAGATGGTTGTTGAAGAGGCTCATCAATCAATTTCTTACAACCTTTGAAAAGTTACATATTAGGAATTTTCAGACCTTGATTCCTAAAAATGTTTTCTGGGTTATGACAGTGGAGATTAAAGAGTTACTAGAATGTCTGTCTGTCTGAAAGGAGTGTCAGGATGGATCTTAGTACCTCCCCAGTGCTCCTGTTCAGTTTGGCATCTTCGTATTATTCTAAGCACAAAATACACGAAGATGAAAGGAACACAATCAGATTGTCCTGAAAGATAATTCACATTACTCAAATAGTAGTCTAGATAACAGTTCCTGACTCATGGAAATCATTCCAGACATCAGTAATTAAAACTGTATTCATTGTAGGAAAGTGGTTAATGGGAGGGAATGCTTCTTAAATAAATAATTTTATATTCCTCCCCCAACCCCACTACACAGGTTTACCTTTTGAAGTAAATCCTGGTAAAATCTAAAGAAAAACACATACAAGTGACAGCAGATGATGGACCAGTTTTGACAGAGGATCGTTTACAAAAGAGATGGTAGGACGGAAGAGGGGACATTCCAGTAAGATTACAAATTGGGCTGATTATCAGAAAAATCATTTTTACCTGATATGTCAGTTGCTACAATTGGCTTGTGGTATATCTTATGGGTTTTCTTTTCCAATACTTTGGTCTGTACTACATTAGCTGTCAGTATCAAAGGAAAAGTCAGCTAAGAGGGTCATTTGTGTTACAAGAGTTCTTGCAATAGGCAGTGACCTCCTGTCTACTGAGGTCATAGTCAGCATTTGTTTTCTAAAGCAGTTCCAGTGGCAAAAGAGCTCAACAGTAAATACCAAGAAGCAGCTTACTAAAAGTATGTGCTCCTAAACAAATCAATATATTGGGAAACACTGATGTGTGGTGCCCTAGTCCTGTTAGCATTTTTGTTTTGTGTTCAATGCTGATGCTGTTGGCCAGGCATCTCATTGTTCAAGAAACTTCATCTGAAGACACCAGGTTCATGTCCTCCACCATGATTATGGCTTTCCAATATTTCTAGTGTATGGCTTTTTAAGACAGCCATGAAAAGATACTCATGACATTCAGTAAATTCAAATACTGTTTGTCAAGCACTTGTGTGTAAACTAACAAATTCAAGTCTTGATCTATGAGTAACTCTTTTCCTAATTTTTCTCATTAAGGTTTTTTCATATGTTTTGGTGTTAGAAGAAATTGACTTAAATTATTGAATATTTCCAGAACACAGGCAGTTTTGGTAGTGAAGTTTAGCTGGGAGGACATAGAATCATAGAATGATTAAGGTTGGAAAGGACCTCTGAGATCATCGAGTCCAATCTGTTAACTGACATATGTCCACAGTCAACATTTTGTAAGCATGAGCCTAAACAAACCAATAATTTTTCTTTCTACTGAGTCAACCAAAAGGCCTCCTCTCTGCATATATTATGACTAGGAGCTACTTACAATTTGTGTTTATTGCTTCGCTTCTTGTATTCCAAAGTCCATATGTAAGACTTTAACTGTTGACACATTTTCCTTGTCTGCAGCTGAAATCTTCTCAGCATATTTCTTTATTTTTTCCTTTTAATTTTCTGGAAAATATATTTGCTAATCTAAAAATGTTTTAGCTGCCAATTGTCACTAGACTTTTTAAATAAAATCTTATTAAACTAGAAAAATTTTCAAAAAATTTCCATTACAGCATGCTGAAAGTATTTATATTTTTATGTTAATACAGCTCTTCTTTATACTGACAGAAAAAGATCTCCCACTCTGTTCTCTGTCTGTAAATACAATTTTAAAGTCAACTGGAGCTGTTCTGCTTTATGTTGGGAATAGTATATTAAACCTCTGCCTTTCATTGCATATTTGCCACTTCATTTTATTTCTTGATGCCACAATCCCTCTTATTATGGAAATGAGATCATAACTGGGCAAAACTTATTTCACATTCATCCGAAGTTCAGAGGAAAAAATTTTCAGCGTCTATGTTTAGGTGTTTTTAACTGCTGAAAAACTGGAAGTTGAGTGTTACTTAAGCTATCATAGGTTACTTTAAGGACAGGTGCATCAGGAGGAGAAGCTGTCAGATCTTCTGAAGGAGCACAGCTTCTGTGCATTGAGACCTATGTCTCAAAGCTGATTTGCAAAGGTACTGTAGACCCGTGTTTGTTGCTACTCAGGAAAATTTCCAGGATGACAAGACACTTTCAGTGATACCAAACCTTGAGATCTTGTTGTTGTTGTTTGGAGATAATCATTGAGATTACACCTCCTGTGACAGATTTATCTCAGTCTGGGATGACTAGGATCCTGAATATGATGTTTGCCAATGACTAAACTGGGAATCTATACAGGTAGTTTGCTTCCTTTTACACAGCTGAAGTTGGGTAAGATCAATTCCACCCCTAGTTCAAAGTGCTGGATCTAAGAAATCCAACCTGTAAATGTTCAGATCCTATAAAACTGAGCCACAGGTAATTGGGATGCCACTGAAGAGAACTCAATACTAACCTCTGGGGTACGAGTTGTAAATTATTGCACTTAAGCCCTATATTAGTATATGGTTATGTTGCCATATAGCCAGTGCTAAGCTAAGGAGAAAACAATATGGTATTAATGCAGAGGAAAGACAGACTGGACAGTAAAAAGTAACTGCTAAAACAAAAAACCAGTTGGTATCCTCCCTGAATATCTCAGTGCCTGCTGCTTCATTTATCTTTGCTGTTACGTAGAAACTGAATCTGGAAGAGTGATTGTCATCAGCAAACATATCATAGCTCGACTTGCAGCCTGCATTCAGCTTTGTGAAAAACATACTCTGCTGTAATTTGACAGAAAACTGGGTTTAACAGTCCTAAAAGATTGATCAGCATCTTACATGATTCTGAGGCTTTATCTGTTGCTAGTTTAACTTAAAGAAAGATGGGATTTGGTGCTGAATGGATGCAGGTCTCGGTATTTGGGTCAACACAGGGGTTTGTTTGACTCTAGATATGCAGATTCAAAATCTCCATTATTTTCAGTAATAAATGGTGGTCTGGTGATGAGCTCATTGTGGGTATCCAAAGGAAAACCTCTTCTTTGTTCATTCTGCTAGGTAAGCATGGAGTTAAAGAAATGGTGAGATAATTTTGGACAGTCGTTCTGTCTTAGTTGAGACTGCTTGTCATAAATCATCCAGTGACCGTGGCCTTCACTGTCTGATACAAAATTCAAGAGCTTCTTTTTATTGCTGCTAGAAGAAACATTTTTGTTCATAAAGAGCGAAGGCAGGTTATAGTGTTGACTTCAGGGAATCTTCTTGATCCCACATTTTTTCTTTGCAAAGGTCATCTGACCCTTGTTACATTTATAACTGTTGACATCATTCAGCCTTTGACTTTCTCAGTTATGCGGTTTAACCTGGCAGGCAGCTAAACACCACAGAGCCATTCGCTCACTCCCCTGCAGTGGCATGGGGGAAAGAATTGAAAAAAAAAAAAAGGTAAAACTCATGGGCTGAGATAAAGACAATTTAATGGGACAGAAAAGAAAGGGAAAATAATAAGAATGATAAAAGAATATATAAAACCAGTGATGAACAATGCAATTGCTCACCACCTGCTGACTGATGCCCAGCCAGTTCCCGAGGAGGGGACCCTCGGCCAGCTTTTCATCTATTTTATATGCTGAGCATGATATCATATGGTATGGAATATCCCTTTGGTCAGTTTGGGTCAGCTGGCCTAGCTGTGCCCTCTCCCAGCTTCTTGTGCACCCCCAGCCTACTCACTGGTGGGGTGGTGTGAGAACCAGAAGAGGCCTTGACTCTTTGTAAGCATTGCTCAGCAGTAATTAAAACATCAGTGTGTTATCAACATTATTCTCATCCTAAATCCAAAATAGCACTATACCAGCTACTAGAAAGAAAATTAACTCTATCCCAGCTGAAACCAGGACACTCAGAAAGGTCAGCTTAACTGGGGCGCATCAAGAGGCATCTCTGTGGCTGTGGTACTTGGTTGCAGACACAGGTGTGGTGTCAGTTGGGCTAGCAGGCACTGTGCTGAAAAGCTTTTGATAGCAGTTGTGCTCTCTGCAGAGGGCTGAACACTGTTCCTACACTGCAAAGAGCTGTAAGTCAAGCTTACAGGACAGCAGGGATGCTTACTTTCAGTGGCTAGTCTTAATGAAGTTTGTCATGAATAAATATCAACCCTTGCCACTAGCTAGGTAGAGGGCTGTAAATATCAGAGAGACCTACTTAAAAGGAAAACTAGTAAGCGAGTTACTTGCCTGTAACTTGTGAGCTACAAGCAACTCCCAGAGAAGCAATTAAGCATAAATTTCCTAGGGAGTTTGAGGATATGTCCAAGAGAGGATGTCTCAGGGGTGTATCCATGCCACTGTCAACAATACTACTCTGCCTCAGCAAGGCTGTTATCTGTTAAAGTTACTGTAGGAGTTCCTACACTGAACAGCACAGTTGCCAGCAGATGTACATTGGAAAGATTCAGCATGTTGCTAAGTTTCACTTTGCACATTTCACGCTTTAGCTAGAAAAGCTGATGGGCTTGTTTGCACAAAAAGACCATCCCGACATAGCAGTAAGTGAAAAGGGCAAAAGAAAGCATGTACCAGCATGTGTTCAGGTTGTAATACGAATTAGGGTTTCTCCTTTACAGATTTAACTCCTTATGTGTCATATATCAAAACAGATATATAAATAAAAACAAATACATAAGTATTTTGTAGTGTATATATATATACACACTACAGAAAAGGAAAGGGACTTCAAATGAACCTGCGCCTTCCATCATTCTGGAGAAAATACATTTCCAAACATACAAAGAACTTCTTAGTAAACTCATTGAGACTCTTTAGAAGCATATTGATGAACTAACCATATAAATTAATTTGAAAAAGCAAGATCTTGACATATTACATATACCCTGCTCATCTAAGGAAATCTGATTTCGTTGCACTGTAGGACACCAGCACTAGGAAAAGTCAATCACAGATAATATAATAACTCAATCTTCCTAACTCCAGGGCTGGACACACAAAACATGGCCAAACTGTAGTTATTTATTCCAAAGCTGAGGAATTCAGGAAGCACATTAAAGAGGGACCAAAAGACATGTCTTTTTTGGTGAGCTATCTAAACACAGAACTTCAGGCTATGCTAAGCAACGTTATCAAAACACTGATTACAATTATCACAGATATTGGCAAAAGGACTGAAGGTTAGACAACATCACCCTGTGGTGTCCCATCTCCCATTGTGATCAGAAACCCTGACCTATGCTGAAGTCAAAGTGAGTTAGGCTTCTGGGTGAGCATGAATAGAGTAAACAAATACTTCCTCCACTGCCACGAGCAAATTAATTTGGGTATCATCAGCTGCCACTTCAGCCATAATGTTGAAAGCCATAAAGTAGCGGAAGGAAGAAAAAAAGGAATGTAATGGAAAATGCAAGTGTTCGTACCTAGGGATGTGGACCACTGAACCATGAATCACTGAAAAGATACTTTAAAAGACACCTATTGCTCTAAGGGTCAGAGTTCAATTTTCGAATGAACCAAGAACTCAAACCTTTGACAAATTGACGGCATCAATTTCTGTGTTAAATCCCTTTAAATTTCTTCCAGCACTGGCTTAGGAGGAAATTTCGCATAAGTCTTCACCTCCATACTGTTTCCTACTGCCAGCCTTCCTGAGGAATGTAGTGGGCAGCCGAAAGGAAAGAAGGCACAAGGATACAGTCCCACTGTACGTGTATAAGCATGTATATTACCATATGTAATAAATATGTAATATATTATGTACACCTATCTATATATCTATCTATCTGCCTGTCCATCTGCCTGTCTATAATGTCCTCCAAGAAAAAGGCAAGAGGAATTTGGCTGCTCCAGATAAAATCAACTCTGAAGGAAGATATAGATCATTATCTTCTTTTTCTAAACAGTTCATTCTATGCTGAGCTCCATATTTCCAAAGGAACAGAGATACAGTTAATCAGGATATTCCACAACAGATCACCTTCAGATGTTAAATGAACTCTTGGGGGAAAAGAAGAAAAGAATATAAACTACTGTTGCTTAAATGTTTATTGATCATGCACAAACTTTCCACTTTGCCTAGAAGAGATCTAATAAATAGAGCTCCAAGACAGCTGAAAAACACTGATAAATGCTAACATTAGCTCTCCTATTTCACCAAAATGAAATCTATATAAATGAGACCAAACCAGAAAGTAAGGTTGAATCACTATTGCCGAGAGTTCTAGCACTAATAACACTGCAGAAGACAGAAATACAGAAACATAAAGAATAGAATAACTGCTCTGCACGTACAGAACTCTTATTCCTATATGCATTTCTGCAAAATTTGCATACTTTGGCACTGAACATGAAAACTGTAAGCTAGATAACATCTGTGACTCTCAGGATCCTAATGCCAGAATTCTTTATAAAGAGTTAAATTATAAAACTGCAAAACTGCAGTGTGATGTAGACATCTACTGCATTTTCTTACTACACCTAGCAAACAAATATAACTAGCATACACCTGTGTTACACACATCTAAAGCAGATTAAAACAAAGGAATGGATTTTTGTTTTTCTCTTTTTCTAATGTGGTCAGCATGGCTGTTACTCACAGTTAAACGTGGTCATAAATATCTCACTGAACAGCAATGTTAATTTTGGTTCCAGATGCTTCGTTGTCAAAGAGATGCTAGCAGACTGAATGGCAACAGAGTGATGAGGAGCAATAACAAAACTCATTTGAAAGCAAAGGTGGACAGTTTTGTTTATATGTATCATACTGAAGTGAATCATAGAATCATAGAATCACAGAATCATAGAATCATAAAATCATTAAGGTTGGAAAGGACCTCTGAGATCATCGAGTCCAACCTGTTAACTTACCTGCTTGGTCCACCTCTAAACCATGTCCCTAAGCACCACATCCACATGTTTTTTGAATACTTCCAGGGACTGTGATTGTACTACTTCCCTGGGCAGTCTCTCCCAATGCTTAACCACTCATGAAGAAATTTTTCCTAATATCTAATCTAAATCTCCCCTGGCACAACTTGACCATATTTCCTCTTGTCCTATTGCTTGTTACTTGGGAGAAAAGACTGACACCCACCTCACTACGACCTCCTTTCAGGTAGTTGTAGAGGGCAATAAGGTGTCCCCTCAGTCTCCTCCAGACTAAACAACCCCAGCTCCCTCAGTTGCTCCTCATAACACTTGTTCTCTAGACCCTTCACCAACTTTGTTGTCCTTCTTTGGACACGCTCCAGCAGCTCGATGTCCTTCTTGTAGTGAGGGGCCCAAAACTGAACACAGTACTCGAGGTGCGGCCTCACCAGTGCTGAGTACAGGGGCACTATCACCTCCCTGGTCCTGCTGGCCACACTATTCCTGATACAAGCCAGGATGCCATTGGCCCTCTTGGCCACCTGGGCACACTGCTGACTCATGTTCAGGCAGCTGTCGACCAACACCCCCAAGTCCTTTTCAGCCAGGCAGCTCTCCAGCCACTCCTCCCCCAAGCCTGTAGCATTGCATGGGGTTGTTGTGACCCAAGTGCAGGACCCAGCACTTAGCCTTGTTGGATCTCATACAGTTTGCCTCAGCCCATTGATCCAGCCTGTCCAGGTCCCTCTGTAGGGCCTTCCTACCTTCAGGCAGATCAACACTTCCACCCAAATTAGTGTTGTGCGCAAACTTACTGAGGGTGCACACAATCCCTTCATCCAGATCATCAATAAAGATATTAAACAGGACCAGCCCCAATATTGAGCCCTGGGGAACACCACTCATGACTGGAAGTATAAAAAGAACACAAAAGTAGATAAAGATCAAAATCTACAGCTTAGCCTACTCTTTAATTGCCAGAAAATATAGATAACATTTTTTTTTTTTTTTCCCCATGGAGGCTTTGCTTCTTCCTCTCCACATCTTCCCGGCAAAATCTGGTCCTTAGAGACAATTACATTCCGTGCAGTTATGACTAAGAGAATGAAGGAAAGGATAAAAGATTTTAATTTACAGTATTTTCTGCCCCAAAACTACATAAAAACCCACTTATATTCAGGAGATTTTCTCTGACCAAATTGCAGTTTACATAGCTTTGATACTCTTCCGTTATATTCTGCTTAGTTTTGGCTGTCAAGAATAGCTATCAATGATAATTCTATGTACGTTCTGCTAATGCTATGCTCCGGGTCTGTATAAGTGTATATGACAGTGATAAACTGAAACCAGACAAAAGTGTCTCAAAATCGCAATAGTGGCGACCCTGCATTTGTGTGGCCAGAATAAAAATTCATTTAGCTTGCAGTGTTAATTTCTGCAGACTTGCTAGGAAATACATCAGCTTTTCATATATAATCCGGGGAGAAAAAAAAAGTAAGATTAGATAGTCATGATGTTAATGTGGGCAGAATTTAAAGATATGCCTTTATTTGAACTGTCTATTCTAAAGCAGAAACATGTCTAGGTCTTCCATGCCTTTACATTTAAGAAGAGAGAAAATACAAAGTTGCACGTTTGTTACTCAAAGAGTAAAGCTGCTCATATAAGAATATAGCCAGATTCGAACTCTTTCTGGTTTGTTTCAAATTGATGGTCATATGAAATGGTATTAGAAAGGGATTTTTTTTTTTTTTATTTTTGAAAATGAAATGCCTTCATGTTGAAAGTAATAAGACTTTCTTAGCTTTCATGTGTTTGATTACTTATTTTTTTCTTCTTGGATGTCAGAAACATTTTCAAGGTCATTATGAATTTTTCTGGAAACCCTATTAGAACTTCTAAAATGTAATTAAAAACATACCAGGTCCCCCCATTTACGAAACTGAAGAGAATACTAAGCCAGTCCAATTCTGGTGCCCCTACAGAACTTAACACAAGATACATTCAAAGAACATCTCTTGTTCTGATTATATATTCCAGTTAGCTATTTGTTCTGCTGTGCATCCTTTCTGCTCTGTTTATAGCTTCAGTGATGCACACCGAACTGGAAAGCATCAACAGTAAAAGACCAAATATATTGTAGGAGGCCATCAGTGTTTGCAGACTCATTGTCATGGAAAACTCTGTAATGAGATAAAATGTTAAGAGGAGTGAATCTGCGGTGAACTTGCTGACAAATAAAGCTTTAAATTATTCCATAAAAAAAGAACAAGTAGTCACAAGTTTAGATAAATACTCAAAAAAATTTTTGTGAAAATGTGCAGAAATGGCTGCAGTTGAAGGAATTGCATACAATAGCTTGTTGTATCCCAAAATAAATACCTTAAAACAGTATCTATTATCATTTGCTCAATGAGTGGTGCCTGATTTCATAGGTGGTACTTTTAGCCTGTAAATATTCTGTAAATATCTCTATATCATAATCTCTTTATGTTCATTCTTAACAATAAAATCAGAGGTATCTTAACAAGATCATGTATTAAGACTGATTTTTTTAATGCTAAAGGTCTTTGTATTAGGCCAAGACAGCCTAGAGTGCTAATATTGGGTTAGTGTGCTTGGACTTGGTAGTTCTGTGGATGAGAAAGGAGTCCAGAAGAATGGAAAATTTTTCACAGAAATTTTTTTTTGAATCACAGAAATCCCTGGTTCACCAGGATCTACAGCCGTTTATCCAACATTAATGTTTCTTTCTACAAGGAGAATGCGTAATATAAAATGGAGAGAAACATCTGTGTTAAGCAGCATTAAAATTAATTGCTTTTGTGAGCAAAGAATCAAGATTTCTTCAAAGATGTTTATTGTGGAGAAACTTTAGAGCTCATTCAGACCTTGCCTCTACCCAGACATTTATTTCTATGTTTGTCCTTTCACTACTGGCTCACATGGAGGCTAAGCATTTCATCCACATCAGTGCTCTTTCAGCACAGTAATTGCTGTGTCCTAGATTCTGGTTCTGCTACTTTCAATGAATGCCCCACTTTTTTTTTTTAAAGAAAGAATGTTAGAAGAAAAGCTCTTTCATAACAAATGTAAAACTTTGTCTTTTGTCTTTAGTTTTTCAGCTGTGACAGTTGAATATTCTAATCATCTCAAAGTGGAAACAGGACTCAGGCACATCGTAATTTCTATCCCTTTTATCCATCATCACTTTTATCCTGACCTCGGTGATTACTTTTGTGCCACTGAACAGTGAATGCTATGGAGATGAATTGTATATGTAGTTATAATTTTAACTACAATAATTATAAGTTCACCTAATTGTCTTTGCATTCCTTAAGCCCAGAATAGACAAGTACATATGAAAAAAGTTAGAGAAAACGTTTCTGCTTGTGCATATTAATAAAAGAGTGTTTGTTAATGGATATTATTTGTGGAAATTAGAAAGAATCACACAAGAAGGTGGTTGGTTTTTCAAACTGCTATACAAAGCATAAGGTCACAATGCACGGGACTTACTCAATATATTTATTAGAGGATTAGAAGCTTCCTACACATCTTCACCTAAGTTAACCTTAAAGTCTCACTCACCAGCTGTCAGGCAGAAGAGCATGATTATTGTGCCTTTTGCTGCAGTACAGAGAGCCAGGCCATCCGTGGCAGCTGCCTGACTTATGTTGCTAGTGCCTCTCCTGCTTCAAGCTCTCCAAGTCTGAATAAACCATCCTATACTTACCCACAACATCATGGTCACTTATCAGCTCTCTGAGGCCATGGCATTTCAGTTCCTTCTTCCTTGTTTCTTAAATCAAAGGGTATTTTATTGTTTCATGATCCCCAGACAACTCTTTCAGCTCTGGTTTCAGCTCAGTACAATAACAAAATACCCTGCTGTGTGCAACCACAGCCTAAGATAATTTTTTTAGACAGACAACCTTGAGTGACAAAAATGAAAGTTTCCTTAGTTTACTCCCTTATTTCCTCCTAATGCTTTCCACTTTCTCAGACACTGCAGACGTTCCCTTCACAGATTTAGACTAGCTTCTGAGCTATCTTGAAAGTTTGCCTCTCTGTTCCAGATTTTCAATAATTAAGGAAACTAGAGACCTCTGACAAATGGTACATTATAAAAAATACTTATAAAATTCAGGCTTCTCTCAAAGTCACAGTGATGGGGAAACCAACTATGTCACATACACATCATTTGCAGACTGCAAAAACTCCTTTCTATGTGGAAAATTTCAGATTTTCCTCTCATGTAAACTGAGGAATCTGAAACTTAATCTGCTCAGGAGACATAGATGTGCCAAAGAACTGAAAAAGAAAAGGGGAAAAAGTGAAAAGGAAAAAGTTAGGAACCTTTCGTGGTCTGATTTATTTCACATACATCCTTATTGCTTTGACTGATGCTTTGAGAAACCTGGCATCAAAATTGTTCTGTTTTCCTTCTATCTGCAAATCTCTTTGACAAACCAGTCAGACAGACACTGTAAAACTCAGGATGGATAAGCTTCTTCAGCAGTGGCATTTCTGGTATTTCAGTGTTTATGTAGAGAGGAGTTTCAGTCCATGCGATTCAACAGAAAAGAGTACTGAGGCTGTGTGCTTTTCAGACTTCCAGTTTCCTGCAGTGAACTGTGAGTGTTAGGTATCTAAAGGCAGAGAATGAAGAAAGAAACAACACATTCATCCTAATGACATGCGTTTTTTTCCTGTTACATTGTCAAGCCATGAGCCTGGTGCACCTCCAAACAGCGAAACACAGTGGTGTTTTGAAGGAGTCCTTAAAGAGACATTTCGTGAATATTTACCTTCCTAACACTTGCACAGTCCTTTTGAATATCATTTGCATTACTGCATGTTTTGTGGAATGGTGTGTGGCTACTGACAAGGGAGAAAAAGAGAGAAGTAAATTTGCAAGAGTGACTGCTCCTTGAAGTCACTGTTTTTGGAACACTTCATGGTGCAGTGGTAGACAGATGGGCTTCGTGGGGCTGCAAAGGGAAGATAATCAGGCATGGTGCAAGCCTATGTCTTGGAGGAGGGCTTTTTTATGTATAAATTTAAAAGTAGTTTAAAAATGAAAGGAAATTTTGGGTGCTTTAGTCTTTCCCTCCAATTATTACTCAGGAATTTAAGGCCATGCCTACCAGGTGCTTAAATACTCAAAGATGGATCTACGTGGATAGTGACAGGTACCAACCATGTGGCAATGTACTAATGTTCCAGCAGTAATCCATCTGTATTCCCTGTGTAATGACACCAGCATCTTCTAAGAGAGCCTACCAACATGAGAATCCCATAATCTTTGCCACTGGCTGTTGAAATCAGCGTGGCCAACCCTGAAGAAACCCGGAGAAACAGACGAAGTTGAAAAACATTAGTATTAGTACTAAACAATTTTCATGAAGGTTAAAGACTAAGTTTGAATCATAATATGGAAATTAGAACCTTGTCATTTTTATCTACAGATCTACCTCTATGTATATTATAATGAGTTCTGAAAGAAATAACTGTTTTAGTAGGAGCTTATATGATTTTTTACTGATTATACATTTGATTCTGAAGGGAATATTTCAGTCATTCTTTTCTAGAAGCTTCTTGGATGGGCTGATAGGGGACACTGGCAGTGGCAACAGCAAGAGCCACCTGGAAGTTCACAGGTTACTGAGGAAACAAATGGAATTCTGGTGTATTTTAAAACTAGGTGTTTTGCTGGAGTTTACAGATAAAGGGTACTTTGCATTCTACAAACATTGTATTTATTAAAAGAGACAAAACACAGTGTGCATATAAGGTAATGATTCTTGGCAGGACTAGAAAGCAGTAAAACTGTGTCTGAAACACCGCTAGTGCTTTATAGCATTAGTAGTTACGGCAGTCACCAATTTTCAGTTGCTTTGGTCAGTTTGTTTTCTTCTAGTTCTCCTTCTACCCATTACTTTCAGAATCATGATTACATTCTTCATTCCCATGTCTAGTTCATCAGAGTAAATTTTATAGTATCTAAACCAGCAGGTGAGGGCTACGTTACAAGCAAGTTGAAGGTGTGCCATACTTTTAAATGAATATGCTGTTGATCAACGATTTCAAAAATTTACTTAATCTGATACTCACTAATCATTAGTGACTGTCCAGATGATGGAAAACCTGGAAAGCACTGTACCAAGTTCTGTTACCTCAGAGCTGCAGTAACTTACATTACTTGATGTCCTGCAGAAAATGCAGCTAACTGTTAGCAGGGTCTCCCTTGCTAAAAGCAGAGACTCTCATTATAAAAAGCAGCAAAATCCTCCTCATGCATACTATTACTCATTTTAGATAGAGAAAAAATGGAAGTGACATTTGACAAACACCAAACTTCACTGGCTACAAAAATGAAAATCAGCTAGGAATACAACTTGCTGCTTCTGAATTCACAAAACCTGTATTCCTGCAAAAAGAAAATAGACATCTTTTGCAGGAAAAAAACAGCCTAGCAATGTTTCCTGAAAACTGAAATTACATTTACAAGAAGGATTCCTGTCCTTAACCAGGATTTTTTATCACAGCTGAAATGTAGTCTGCGATTTCTTTTTTAAACACAGACCTGTTGACTCAGATGGATTGTTAAAGTACAGGTCAAAGTATTCTTATTCATTCTGTAGAGGAGAATTGTGAGGCCACATCTTCACACTACCATTGACTCATTTAATTCTGCGTCTAGTGACCCAGGACTCATGATTTAAGAAACTTCAGACAGCAGAAACTGATAAGAAAAGAGGTTATATAAAAGCTTGGTGAGCAGGAAAACAAGCCTGTCTTGCTTTGAGATGGCTGAATAACTCTTACGTATTTTTAAAGTCTTTCATCATGTTATTACATGATTGTCTTATGAAATGTGATGTGTACAGATATGCATAGGAAGCAGAAGACACCTGTGGCTGTTGTTATCACACAGACAATCTTGTTAGTCTTGTAATTTTTTGTGTTTCAAGATTTTGACTCAAGGATCTACCATGACTGCAATTTCTAACATTGTAAAATTCTTTGAATAAGTAGCAATATATTATGCTTTGGTTGTTACGCTTATACAATAGACTTGTGCAGCATTAGAAACCTATATCTTATTTGCCACTTCATGGGGTTGGACAAATAAACACAATTTTACAGATGACAGATACGTGACATATGGGGATTCAAATATTCAGCCTTCCAGAGGATGACCAAAACACTTTGAGTTTTAGGAATTAATTGTGAAATGTAAAATATAATAAAGATGCATTCCATATGCTTTAAAACCAAAGATCAGTGATAAGAGCAAACCCATTCCTATTTAAATGTTGCACAGGAAATAACATTATTCAGGTTCAGTATTGCTTTTAGTTCACAAGGATTTTGTGTTACAGTTCATTGGTCTACTCAATCTATTTTTAATTAAAACCACTTGCTACCCTAGGCTTAGGCTAATCCCTGAGAATTATAGACACAAACAGATATATAAACCAGAAAAGAGAAAATAGTTACTGACAGCTACTCATGAAGAACAAATCTGGACTCTTCAGGTTATCACGCGTGAGTTCCGGAAGTGAGGATTAACACACAGGTGGGCATCCAAGATTTTGTTTCAACTTGTAATAAAGTAACCTCGAAGCATGAAGGTCTGCAGTTTCTCTCTTGTCCTGATTTAAATAGCTACAGCAAACCAATACAAGGGAGTGAGGGAGGATGAGAGGCAGTGGAGGAAGGAGGAAGGAAGGAAGAGAGAAAAGGAGGGAAAGGAGGGAAGGACGCTCACTTAGCAGCATGTTCTGTCTTTGATATTCTCTCCATTAAACATTCCTAAGTATTCTTCCTAGGGGTATAACAGTCCCATTTCTATTCAGGGCTGCTGTAGTTTGCATTGAGGCAGGTAAACACACAGTGGCCGTTCTGGTGGTATGTTTCATGAATTTTTAAATAATAATGATTTCAGATTTGTTGTGCTTCTTGCAGATAAAAACAAAAAATGTCAAGTAAAACATCTATCAAGTCTAAATTGCTTTTACTACATAGATGCTGCAAACTGAAATGTGTTTAGATGTCATCTGACCCAGTAGTCCTTTTAACCAGAGTTGTGCCAATTCACAGTGTAATGCTGTCTACATTAAAAAGCTTTAGTGACTCACAAACACAGCAGGGATGATAGAACAATAGGGTGCAAGAAAAAAAGTAGAGCAAGGAGCAATTAATAAGGTTACATACCATTTATTATATATTTTAATATCCACAATCCTATACTAACAACTAAGGTTTATATGACTATTCCCTGCTAATGAAAATCACGATACTCTAATAGCCCTGTCCTGTTTTACAAGTGATTAGTAACTCTTTAACTGAAGTTAAGTGGAGCAATTTGGGGACAGGGGATGTAACTTTCAGGCCACTGGGTCATATTGTGTACATTCCAAAAAAACAAAATATTGTTTCTAAGAAAGAGTCAGGACACATTTATTTATAATTTTTTTCAAGTTCCATCAGGGAAGGCTTCCATTTCCTCAGGAAATGACGAGCATGTCTTCTAAAATTACTCTTATATATAACTCTGTCTTTATTGCAAAGTACACAGCATCCAGTATGCTTGCAGGCTCATCTTTCTTTTTTATTATTTTGGGCTGGGGAAGCAAGAGATATGTAGCATTATCTCAATCTAAGGTTGACTTTTAAATCCTCATGTCACCTAAGTGTGTACCATAAGAAACATAAGGTAAACTAAACCACAGGTATGAGTGTAATGTTGGCCTCATCTAGATGACTACAGTACCTTGCTCCCCAGGGATTCCCCTGGTGACAGAGTTAACATGCACAAATCATTTCAATGTGGAAAGGAAGGGAGTAAAGACCTAAATTCATACTATTAAATGATAACAGGATAATTTATTAAGACGGGGCTTTGTTCTTAGTTTTGAGCTAGCATAAAATGAAACCAGCATATGTATTTGTAAAGGTCATCTAAAAACTATACCTGTTGCTGCCAGTAGAATGTAGACCAGAGAAGAAACTGTTTATCAGAGTATGACCACTTCCTTTCTTCTCTTCTAAAGCTTTTGTTGAAGAAAGCATTGTAGACAGATAACTGATAAATGGCACAAGAAACGGAGCTCCTTTATTAGATGGCTATGATGGAAAAGCTTTTATATCAGTAAATAACTTCTGATTCTCCACTGAGTTAAGGTGAATGGCTTCCATAAGATGTCCTCTAAAGAAAATACTTTTTCTGATCCTAAGCATGTTGATTAAACTTGGAACAAACTGGCAGCAAAGTTTTTGTTGCTCCTTGCCGATGTGTTGGCAGGAAACAGAAACATTTGTCACTATGGAAGCCAAAGGAGCTGCTAAAATGAAGAATTATTTTTGTATTGTTTACCATCTTGCTCTGGATAAGACTTTTTTTTTTTTTAATGGAGAGAAAGACAAAGTAAATGTGACATCAAACCAATTAAGAGAAACAGAGAGAAAAGATAAACCTTGAAACAAGAAACGGAACTGCATTAAGTATCTTTATGTCCGCTCCCTGGTCTAAAGTAACCTTGCTTAAAATCATGACTTTCATAAGATTGAAAACCCTCTGGCTAGGACCTTGGAACGCAATGCACCTGATTTGTTTAGCTCCTTCACCAGCCACTGGGATGCCAACTTTTGATAATTATACTTTATTAATTGGAGGAAAGGTCTTCCTAATGCTCCCTGACAAACAGCTCTGATAGCAGCCTCATGAGACCACTGTTATCTGGCAGTCCTTCCTTTCTGCTCTCTCTGTTCTTGTTTGTAGGTAAAGATCTTGTCTACTGACATGAATAATTGTGCCTTCCATTGCACGTATCGAAGCAATTTACAAGCAAGCATTCATTAATAAGGAACAAATAGATAAGGAATTAAGTATTATAGTTCATTATTTTTTAACATCCTTATTACTGATTTGGAATATTAAGCCAACACCAAGCACACCTGAAGCCACAGTCAAATAGAAATACAGTATTAATTCACTATATATATTATTCATTCATTCACTGTCCACCATATAATTAAAATTATCTATGGACTTACCAGCACATTTTAACAGCAACTCAATAATTCTTAGTTGTTTGGAACATTTTACTGTCTTCTAGTCCAAACTGTTGCAAAAAGAAAATCTTGTAATATAAACATACAAAAAGAGGATTAGGAACACAAACTTTTAGATAATAAATACTTTATAAAGGAAGAGACAGGATGATTTTTTTTTTTTTTATATATGCCTTGGCTATGGAATATTGTCTTTCAGAACATATTTATTTCTCGTTCAATTGAGTAATTTAGAAAGACCATCTAGAAACAAATAAAAAAAAAAATTCTATGTAAAATTGATTTATTAAGATTAGTTGTCTAAATGATCTGTATTTGTACAAAATGTCCACGACAGCAGTAGCTGAAGAACGCTGTTACAGAGTAGCATCTTAGTCTTCCTAATACCTGAAACATGTACTTTATGATTTCTACACTCTCTACTGATAAACAGAAAATCTCTAACAGGTGATATAGCAGCTTTTCTTGTAACAACATTGGAGGGTTGTTTAATATCAGAAATGTCTTAATTGTGAAGGAAGGACTGATGATAAATCCTCCTGGAAGCCACTCAGGAGCCTAAGGCTGTTCAAAAGGTTAACTCATAAGAAGAAGCTATCCCATTGCTGGGAAAATGAATAGCAGTTTGGGAAGGTTACAAACCCTGGGATACAACACTGCTGCTACTACATAAATCATGTTTTTCAAAGTTCAGAGCAGCTTTTCCACAATTTCACCTCCATTTTCTCTGCTTTGGGGAATACAAGCTTGAATAACTTGAGAGCTAGTTCTTAAGGCTGTCTCCAGTTCAAGAGAGCAAAGCCCAGGGGATGTCTTAGTACCTATAATAATTTCATATAGCTTGACCAGTCTCTTCTTTTAAAATGAGGATATGCCTGCTAGGCAACATGCAAGAAGCAAAGCACTATGTCATATCTTCAGGGTTAGCTTGTAGACATCAGAAACAGCACTGTGCATGGCAAAAATGTGTAGGACTTCTGGCCTGTGACATTTTGTCTCCTGAGTTACCTCACACCAAAAGTAAAGAAATCTCAGTCACGGGCAGTGGAATAGGCAGAGCTCTGAAGTACAGTCTGAAACTTTCCCAGTCCACACAGGAGAAATTAAGTTCTGAGCAACTGCATAACACTGGTGGTTTTGCACTAAAACCATCATTTCTGTTTGAATTATAGTGTATCTTTTGAAAAGACAGGTTGTATTGATTTAATAGTTTCAGGTGGCATGGAAACCACTCCACTGTTAATACAGTGCTTTATTTTTAGTTTGCATTCACCTCTACCAGCTTCCTTCTCTTGATCTCTTTATGCTTTTTTTCTGCTAAAATCCATAAATCTCTCCTATGTAGATACTTTGAAAATGGGATCAAGTCACGGGCTAACCTCCTGTTGGATTATTTGATGGATTGATACCTTAAATCTTCCACAGTAGAAGGGTCTTAAATCTTACCTTATATAGCCCGTTATTCAGACTTCAGCCCATCTCAGTAGACCTTTTCCAATTTTATGTATTACTTTTAAATATGTCTGTCAGACACAGTAATAGCCTCCCTGATGCTATAAAGGGTAAGAGCATTTTCTTCCTCCTCCTAATATTCTCTGACTGCTCTGTTCTTAGGCCATATTTGAGACGTGTTTCTCAAGCTTCTTTTTAAATCACAGGACACCTTTTTTAAAAAAGGTGGACCTTTTAAGAAAGCATTCCTTCCTTGGATGAAAATTTCCCATTTATCTTTTTGACTGAATTTGTCCATTCAATAGAGGCTATATTGGCTGTATGGTGTGTTTTTAAAATCAGAATATGTGAACTGAGCCAAAAACATTCTTGGTCTGACTCCCTGTACAGTGAAGATATCATCCACACTCTGCAGCACTGTTTTAAGCATTAAAAAATAAGGTCTTAAGTCTATAAAGGACCACAGTGTTACTCTGTAGCACTTTCATCTCAAGCAGGCTATAAATATTTCTGCAACTCCAGACTCACGTGAGCCACAGAAAGGAAGACGTGATAGTGTCTGTATCAGCGCTTTACTGAATACACAGGGGTCACTCCCTTGAAGTGGAAATGAAAACTGCCCAACCAGGCCTCACATTGTTATTCAAACAGATGGGAAAAACAAAACACTGCATGTCAGTAAGCATACCTGGTGCAAGTGTTCCCTCAAACATCTTTTCTCTCTGCATGCTAAGTGAAACACAGGAGTTGAAAGCACAAAGCACTGGGCCTGAAGTTTTGCACACTGCACTATCATAGTTGAAACACCATGGGAAACAGTTTGCACTTCCCTTTCCTTTGAAAATGAAAGCAGAACAAAACAAACCTCATCTTGCCTCATGGGTGGGAAGGGTGGGTAAAAGAATATTGCAGCAGTTGTGCTTGCACTATGATGCTGTATGGGACTAAGTATGAGCTTCTTTCCTCTGCCTATCAGACAAAAGCCTCTCATTAAATGCACTAGTATGTTTGATCCTCCAAGAGGTAGTGCCTCGCTTCACACCCAGAACAATGCTGAAACAAGCATAGGTGTTTTTTTGAGGCCTAGAACAGCAAAAGCAATGAGGAAATCTGTATGAAAATATGACAAAGACTGTTTTTTGAGTTTTGCCTTGTAGTGCTTTATAGATATGCACTTTATACATGAATCACCACTTTGAAGTTCTGGAGATGGAACTACTTGTCCAAAACCTGATAAAAAGTTAAGGACAGAGATGGTTACACAAACATTCAAGCTTCAGGACCTTCCTTTAGGAGCTATCAGCAGGACTGTAAATTACTCAGATTTAATTCCTTGGGAAAAAGACCATTGCTCTGGGATATTTGAAAAATAATTTAACACATTTTGACAAAGGAATTGTTATGTTTAGATTCTATAGTAAACACTCCAAAATCTATGACATGCAGTGCAGCAGCCAAACCATTTCTCAAGAACTATGAAGAACTCAGTAAAATCACATTGAGTGAAATAGCTCTGGTTTAGAGAAAAATAAGTATGAATCTTTTTCTACAGAATTCCTGAACCAATGTCTACATCTCTTGAGATTTTCTATATGGTGATTGAACTTCCCCTACTCTGCCTTATTTTAGAATCAAATGCACCAAAGTATGTTTTAATGCTATTTATTATTAGGTCTGGTCAAACATTTTCTCTTGAAGAGTTATGTTGGAAAACACTTATTTTTTGAACATGAAATGGTTTAGTTCTGTGAATTCTTGCTGAGCAAACAGCAGGGCTTCGTTTACCTGTTTTCTGGAGTAGACTACAAAGTCACCTTGTGCTTAGCTACGCGCCACAGTTGCAGTCTGAACGAGTGGGGTCTGACAAAGGAGCCAAATAAGATTCCAGGGACCTGTGGCGATGTTTTTATGTGTCCATAAGGTTTTACAGAATTGGTGGATTTTGAAAAACTCTACTTCTAGATTGTCTTGGGAATGGAATTACTAAAGTATCATCTCTTGAAAAAAGAGAACATGTGAGATGATGGTTTGGATGGGCGTACATGGCTTGGATGGGCATAATCTTCACTGGGTAAAAAACTGGCTGGATGCCCAGGCCCAAAGAGTTGTGGTGAATGGAGTTAAATCCAGCTGGCAGCCAGTCACAAGCAGTGTTCCCCAGAGCTCAGAATAGAGGCCTTTCTGTTTATGTCTTTATCAATGATCTGGATGAGGGGATTGAGTGCACCCTCAGTAAGTTTGCAGATGACACCAAGTTGGGTGGGAGTGTCGATCTGCTGGAGGGTAGGAAGGCTCTACAGAGAGATCTGGACAGGCTGGATTGATGGGCTGAGGCCAATTGTATGCAGTTCAAAAAGGTTAAATGTCAGGTCCTGCACTTGGGTCACAACAACCCCATGCAACACTGCAGGCTTGGGGGAGAGTGGCTGGAGAGCTGCCTAACAAAAAAGGACCTGGGGGTGCTGGTCAACAGCCGGCTGAATATGAGCCAGCAGTGTGCCCAGGTGGCCAAGGACGCCAATGGCATCCTGGCTTGTATCAGAGTTAGTGTGACCAGCAGGACTAGGGAAGTGATCGTCCCCCTGTATTCAACACTGGTGAGGCTGCACCTCAAATACTTTGTTCATTTTTGGGCACCTCATTACAAGAAAGACATTGAGGTGCTGGAGTGTGCAAAGAACGGCAATGACAAGTCATATGAGGAGTGGCTGAGGGAGCTGGGTTTGTTTAGTTTGGAGAAGAGGAGGCTGAGGGGAGACCTTATCGCTTTCTACAACTACCTGAAAGGAGGCTGTAGCAAGGTGGGTGTCAGTGTCTTCTCCCAAGTAAAAAGCAATAGGACAAGAGCAAATGGGCTCAAATTGCACCAGGGAAGGTTTGGATTGGATATTAGAGAAAACTTCACTGAAAGGGTGGTCAAGCACTGGAATATGATGGCCAGGGAAGTGGTTGACTCCCCATCCCTAGAGGTATTTAAAAGACGTGTAGATGTGGTGCTTGAGGACATGGTTTAGTGGTGGACTTGGCAGTGCTAGGTTAACGGTTGGACTTGATGACCTTAAAGGTCATTTCCAATCTAACTGATTATGTGATTCTATGATAAGATAAAGTAATATACAGAAATCTGATGCCCCATAAGGGAGAACTCAGACTTTTCCACTAAAAATGAAGGTGTGGAATACCTTCAACAATGTATGTATGTAGTATGTAGGTACTAATAACACATTAATATCTAATTGCTTATGAGTAATGTCGTTCAAGGAAAGACATATTCACTTTCCTGAAGTTCTTTTTGACATGTTACAGGTTTTTGGCAATATCCATAGCACCTTGGATCAAATTAGCAGTTACCTTGGACCATAGTAGCAGTGAAGGAAAAGTTTCAGAACTGCAGTTTTTAGAGGTACCACTTTAAGTTTCATGGGGTTTCTCTTTTTTTTTTTTTTTTTTTATTAAAACCAAACCAAACCAAACCAAAATCCCTTATCCAATAAATCTATACTTCAAAAATTTAACTTTAAATCTTCACCCTTTCTTTTTATTTCCTGATAAAAACCATTTGGTATGTTCTTTGCTGATTAAGTAAGCCTCTAAAACATTTGGGGGCACATTTCTCCATCCTATTTGTAATAGAGTGTCAAATAAAATATTATTTCCTCTTCAGATCATAGACACCCATCTCATCAGTGGTCCTCAATTAACAAGAAAGTGAAATCCATACCTATACTTAATAAAACTGACACCTTCCCACATTCCAAGTAAAGCTGTATCGACCATCTTTCATTCCTTAAGAAACAGCAAGTCTTTCCATGGTTATTATTCATCTGCAAAGTCTTTGCAAGTACAGTTATTAAACTCCTTTTGATGTTTGCTCAGAATGGCTTAGAGAATGGTGATTTTGCATTGTCCCAGCCTTCTTTTTCAACAACACAGTGATTACAGAGTAAATACTTTGAAGTAAGCCTTGGAATTAACGTTCCTATGGGCAAATTAATCTTTTTTTAACATTACTGTTCTCTCTACATATGAATACATAGTTTTTACCTCATTGGGAAAAATTCTCTGTAATAGGTATTGAAGCTTCCTCCTTCATCCTTTTTCTGGTATATCTTTTTCAACAGTTTCATTATTTTAATGAAATCATATTTTCCTTTCTCTCCAATGATTATATTTCCATGAGAGTAACTTAGGACAAGGACTCCCAGTTCATTGATATGATGTTGTGGTTAGGGTCCAAACATGGCAAACCTATATTTCCTGTTAGTCATGGCTTCAGTCTTTTGTGCCCTAGTCCTGCATTTGCATTAGGACAGTAATAATGACAAGTTAATTACATTTGGAATTCTGAGGTTCTCATATGCAAAAATAATACGTACATATAAATTCTCAAGGTAGACTGCATTGATACAGTTATGCCTCTAAGTTCCAAAGCCATTTTACTAATTTGAATTCTCATTTTACCTGCTACCACAGGAAAGAATTTGAGAAAGGAAAAGATGTCTGATAGCACATATTCAGACTTTGCTAGGGGTTACAGTAAAAATGTTAATAAAAAAAATAAAGCTTTAAGTGGCAAAATAGCCAGGAACAGAGAGAGGGTGGTGGACACAAAAGAGATCCTCTTTAGATTTTGTCTCATTTAACTTGTTCATTGATGAACTAAAAAGAATGAGAAATGGAATGTAAATGAGATTTACATATTATAAGATTTGGTGTGGTTAAAGAAGAACAGTAAAGCCAGAAGACAAATGAGAAAGGTTAGAAACTTGGGCAGGAAATAAGAAAATGAAGTCCAATCTGGAAAATATGCAGGCTGTTGCATTTAGGGGAAAAATAACCTGAAACACAGATATTTAGCAGCAGAGGGATTCACCCAAAATCCCTTAGAGTGACACTGGATAGCAAATTATAAAGGAGCTTGCAAAGGAACGAAGCAACAAAAAATGCCAGTGTAAATTCAGGCTGTACATGTAGAGACACAATACTGTGGACTAGGGAGAAGATAGCTCCAGCCTGTGCAGAATAAAAGAGACCACACCACAGATACTGCTTATGGTTACAAGCACCTCTGCCAAAAAATTTCAGCAAGCTGGAGGGAGTTCAGAGAAAGCAACAGAAATAAACATGTGGCTGTAGGAATTAATTTATGAGGAAAGCTCAAATGAAATAAATACCTTGGTTTGGCTAAATAGTTACTAGAAGGGGATATGATTACATTCTTCAAACACTTCAGGACTGTTATCATCAAGGAAGAAGATAAACAGGATGCATAGTAGATCTGGCTCTACATCTACCTTCACAATGTCCATATGCTTCAAAAAACCTTCTGTGTTGTCTTCCAGATGACCTCTTTCATCTTACTTCAAATCCCTCTCAAAAATGGATGTGTTAGTATAGACGTCAAACTGGAAAAAAAAAAAAAAAAGTTTAGGTGAAATTATACATTTTATCCAGCTTGAAATATTGTTTTAATTATACTTCCCTTTCAGCTTGGTTTATAGAAGACATTAGGACAAAGATTAGCTGTTTCACAGAAGAATGTCCTTAGATGAAGGTGAGGACATATTCTGTATGAGTCCTTCAATTTCTTCTGATAATGTGGTTCCATTTTGTGCAAAATACTTATTCACAGCAGGACTGAAACTCAGATGTGTCAGTTCCCAGGGGACTGGTTTAACCTATAAACCATGTCACTCAACAGGGAAGTATCTAGAGGCAAAGGAATTGAAATCAGGGGTAGAATGGATCTGAATCAAGATTTTCACATCTGACTGGTAGACTGATTAGCAGGCTTCAAGAAGAAGTCTGTTGGAAGAACTTCCTTCTTCTTCATTCAGAAGATGGAGTTTTGGTCCCCTTTCTAAGGCTGGCTTGGAAACTTGAAACAGTATGTTCACAAAAAGTCAAAATGCACTTTCTTGAGATCTTCAATTCTCCTTTCAGTTCAACCTAAGCCATTAACTGAATTAGGGCTGGATTTATAAATAGCTTTAATGTGGCAAAATTGGCATTTCTCAGCAAAGATGACTATAAAACACGCCAGGAAACAAAAATAGATCTGTACCATAGAACTCATTTAGGCTGTAAATACTTCCTGTGCAGATCCGTTTGTCCAAGTCATATCCACAGCTTAACTGACATTCATAAAGTCCAGGTCAATTTCGAATTTGATGGAGTTAAATCATTAATGAAGCTGTTCAGTCATGTGCATGGTTAATTGATTAATATGAAGTTAATGGGCATTCTGAACTTAGCTTCACCATTAGGGACTCAGGGCTGGTAAAATTAATCTTTCTTAGTGGAAAGATCTTCGATCTGGGTATGAGTCATGCAACAAGTCAGAGTTAAATAAGTAGCCAGAGTCATATTAGTAGGACTCGTAATGAATACAATTGAGCCAAAATCTTCAAGCTAACTGGGAAGAACAGGTATTTTGGCCTGCTTTATAGAATTCGACTTGACTATGTGCACCTCATTTGTGCATTTGCTACACATTTCCAGACACAGAGAATCTAAGATGTTGGCACCTTTCTGCTAAGATGTTGGCAATACTTTCTGCTAAGATGTTAGCAATACTTTCTGCTAAGTATAAAGCGTAACTGTGATGAGCCTGTTGTTTCACATTGCTCAGTGCTTTGAGAAGCTGCACCACTTCTTTGCATTCCTAAATGTGGATTTATTTGCTGAGTTTTAGACACTATATTTTTAAGCTGTTGACTTTTGCTTTAGGAGAACTTATTCAAGTCAAAGGTAAACTCTCACCGAATTCAATAGAAGTAGTTAAACTGTATCTCATAATATTGGAAAGAACATCAATATTCATCTATCTTTGTTGACAGAGGAAGTCAATCAACCATGTAAGAGATTCACATTGAAAAATAATTGACTGTTGATGCATATTCTTTTGAAAGCACCAGGCTACATAGTTTCCATAGAGAAAACATAAATATGAACCTCACATGTAGAAATATCTCCAAAAAGCAGTACAAAAATGTCAAGGACACTGCTATGCCAGATTTTTTGAGAAGAGGGTATGATAGTTCTGTTTTAATTTTTTTGGCCAAGCAAATGTGTTTTGTCTGTCTACGCCAATAGTGTTTATGATTTAGTCCTACACTTCCGTGAGATGCTGGCCCGAAATATTTCTGTGTTGATGATGTGGAAGACTTTCTTGTATAATCAGCATGGAATCCCCTGGAGCCATTTTACCACATAGCTTTTCAGACTGAAGTGCGTATAAATTGATGGTTTTGTCCTAATGTGATTACAGACATTCCAGCTCTTGTCAGACTAGATCAGGCTCTTGTAAACATTTAGACAATTCTGAAAGAATTTATGCCACCCATAATTTTTGCCACAAAGATATTATCATATTTTGACAAGAATAACTGTCCCTGTAGTGCTTCTCCTTCTCAGTGAAAGCAACAATCAGACCAGATAATAATTCTGAGTTTTTTTCCTATTGTTGGACTCCAGTGCCTAAATGGAACAAAGCTTCAAAAGCTCAAACACTTGCATGTGTTTATATGCTTATACCCTGGAGATGCAATCTACTGTAATCATTCTTTTTTCAACAGCCATTGATTCCTTATGCACTGGTCAATACTTATTTAATTCCAGATCCTATTATACAGGTTTCTTGGTTCTTGCATTCTGCTTGATATAATCCATTAAATGTGATCCAGCCAACCATTTGTCTAAATGTCCTTGAGCGTCACAGTGAATCAAATAAGCGTTCCCTAAACAATATTGCATTTTGACTGAAAACAAAATAGATGCAGATTCTGGTAAGCATGAATCACCTTTTTAACTAAAATGTGAATTATATTAAAGAAATTAGGATTAAATAGCTGGAACTTTCCTTGCAAGATAGTTTTCCATCTAAAATAAAACAACCAATCCATAACAGAAATGGATTTGATCTGTAAAATGAGGGTTTGCGTCTCCTTTCTCTTTTGTAAGAAGACTGGCAGCTCCAAGTCTACTAACATCTTCTGGATTTACACTAACTAGGTGCTTATGCTCTCAGATTAAGGTTTGATTTTGTCTGCCAGGTCGATGATTTTTAGAGGTCACAACACACATACATGTGGAGAAGACAGCATAACAGATGATAGAAAACAATAAATTACACTGGTCACACTATGTGGGACTAAGCTTTGGTATACTGTGTGCCATTTATTGTCACACAGAAGTCATTCTATCAAAGTCCCTGGGACTATTTGGATAAATAAATCTGAGCAACTGTGTAGCTGTTGACAGAAAGAGGGTTAGTCCTCAAACATTTTTGAAGGATGCAGTTCACACTAAGGTCTCATTCTCATATTTTCATTTTAAATGCCAGCTATTTCTATATATTTCTGCTTCCTCATCCTTAGAACTACCAAGTCTACCTATTTTCCACTTATGGGGTATGTGAGAAAGCGTGAAGATAGCTAGGACACATTTAACTTTTTCTTCTCCTTTTAAGAGAAAAAAGGAATCTCCTTTTGTTAATCCATACCCAGCTCCAGAGACACTGTATGAAAAGTTCAATAACATGTCTGAACGTCTTGATCACAAGACACATATAGTCCTCCACAGCAATACTGCTTCTCTTGTATATCCCTAACTAGAAGGATACCTTCTGCTGCATTTCTCTCCCTTTGTTTGTGATAGTCTCATGACTTCATAGGCTCTTTAGGTCTTTATCCCATGACTCCTTAGGAGAAAATAAAAAACAAGAGGCTTTTGTTGCTTGTTTTTTGTAGATAGACAAGAATGGAACTCCAGCAGTAAAAGAAGCATTAGCAAAAAAAAAAAAAAAGAAAAAGCTTTTGTCTACAGTCTGACCTAAGTCATTACCAGTTGACAATTCATGGAATGAGGATATCAGTAAAAATATAATAGGGACCTAGCAACAGTATCCATACAGAGCAGTTAGAGAAA
Organism: Platalea leucorodia; assembly: GCF_965183815.1. Classification (NCBI taxonomy): domain Eukaryota; kingdom Metazoa; phylum Chordata; class Aves; order Pelecaniformes; family Threskiornithidae; genus Platalea; species Platalea leucorodia. The sequence continues at coordinate 35,088,976 of NC_138858.1, read as the reverse complement.
CACAAGTAGGTTTATTCTTCCTTCTGCTCTCACTTTTCTGGATTTTATTGACACATGTAATGTTTTCAGGCACAACACTACAGTATGTTAGCACACAATTCACAGGAGCACACACTAGCAATGTGTAGGACTGCTGTTCAGTGAAAGAATTGAGAAGTGCTGTCTTGACTCAGCATGATGAAACATAAAACACCCCTTATCCTTTAAAAAAAAAAGAAAAAGAAAGCCATTGATAGTTCATTTTTTCATGGGCTAATTTGAAGATATCTGGCAAGCTTACAAAGAAATTAGAAATTTAAAATATCTTAAGCAGGTACCATGACATAAAGTAGTACTGATTTAGCTATGACTGAATGATTATTATTTTCCCCTACTCCTGGCACAATGCATATTTTCCATATTGGCCTACATTGTCACACCTCTAAAAACAAGTACTGGCTCTTAAAAAAGAAAACTAACTCATACTCTGGCTAATAAACCCCTTACTTTTTGACTGAACCCTGGTATGGTTGCAATTTCAATGATAGCGTTATCAGAGAATATTGCTACATGACGATCTCTGTAAAGATTAAGAAGGACACATCTGAAAGTTGAACTATCTTCCAGTCATGTGATGATTACAGATGCATTTCAGACGCAATGAAAACAATGAACTGTGGATATCAAGTGAAGACCGTTTGGCAAAGTTTCATTTGGAAAGATTCCGTGTCTGCACAGAGTTGGCTCTGTGCAGCCTGAAAGGATAACCAGGAAGATTTAGTTCCTGATTCAGCCAGGCATTTAAGGACATGAATAGTCCCATTGAAGTCAATGAGATTACTCACTTACTTGAAGTTAACCACATACTCAAGTATCTTTCTGAAATGGACGCCTACGCTTGCAGAACAGTAGTAGGAAACTGGTTTGCCAGGGACTGGCTACGAATCAGCTTTGTAATGTTTGTTTGGAAAGACTGTCAGAGCTTTCCCATGAAAAGGTAAGTTCCTCCACTCCATTGAACTGCCAGGATAGCTAGGGGCAAGTAGACAAAATATTCCTTTGCCTTGTTCTTTGAGAAAATTGTGCTGGGGCATAGAACAACCTCTTTCCACTCTGCCCTGTGTGTCAGGAGAGCCAATTTTTTTCTGGACTTGATTTTCCCATATTTGAATCATAATGAGTGAGCTTATTACTGTAACAAATCCTCTTCCTGAGAAGCACTTCTAAAATGAAATTAAAGAACAAGTGCTGATTGATTTGCAAGATTTACAAAATGTTTTTCATGTTAGTTGTTTTTCAAAAAGGCAAAAATATCCCAACAACATTATTCCAGAAGTTTGAAACAAAGTCCCTTATCACTATCAATGATCAGCATTCTCAGCTGTAAAGAAACTGAAGCTGAGAGGGAAGATGGTACTATTATTTTTATTTAACTTCCAATAAAGCAACAAAAGAGAGAAACCAATGTCCATGCTTTAGCGTTATGAAAATAAGATGCTCCAAAAACAATATATGAGATGAGATGAGATGAGATGAGATGAGATGAGATGAGATGAGATGAGATGAGATGAGATGAGATGAGATGAGATGAGATGAGGTGATGTTCTGTCACAGAACACAAACCTGCCTGATTTCTAAAACGAGGTTAACTGTCCAAGAAATTACTATGACTTGTTTATCTGAAAAGAAAAATATTCTACACATAAAGTATAAAATACTTAGAAAACCTGAAGAAAACATGAAGATTTACACAATACATCACTTTTTTCCCTTAGAGGATGAAAGTTATAAGACATATTAGAAAATGAGATACCTACAGCAGAGAACAGTATTTTGTCAATAGGAAAAGGTAGTCCTTGATGAAGTTATGTGACTTCAGGTACTCTGGGCTTTATTCCAAAACGTACTTTGATCCTCCCTCATTTTCAGGGAAAAGCGACAAACCTTTGTACCTTATCGCTCCCTATGAAAACCAGAAATAATTCTTCCTTTTTTTTTTTTTTTTTTTTTTTTAATTCCTTCATGGCAAAGCCTAGTCTTTCTTACCTGCTGTTGTGATGTTTTGACACAATAAACCCCTATTTTGTATTGGGTGCCTACAAGCTGCTGAAATATAAACAGCATTTAGACTGTTGCTGAATTAAGGAATTACCAAACCTATGAACTTTGTTCCCTCACCACTACTTTTTGGCTAATAAAGCTCTGTTTACTGTACTGGTTAATAAAAATCAGCAGCTAGCAAAGCCTGCAGTGCAGTTCTGGAAAGGGAAGGTGGGTTGATTAGTGGCCATTTCTCTCTCTGTCAGGATTCCTTCCCTGACTGTTAAAAGGTCCAGGTTAGAGTTTCTTCCAGGCTCTTCTCAAGGTGAAAAAGGAAAGTGGTTTGTGACAAGAGACAGAAAAGCCGAGCAAGCTGTAGCACTTCAAGGGGTTCATGAAATTATCCCCTATATGTGTAGAAACAGCCAGTGAAAAGGAGTGATGGCTTGTGATTGCCCTACAAGTGTACATAGCTGTGAGATCTGCAACGGTGGAAAGGAGATAGACCAGACAAATGAGATGCAACTCTTTTGCTGGTTCCTGTCTTTCATGACTGATCCTGCTTTGTGCTCTTCATTCTCAACCACTGTCTGGAACCTACATGACATCAACATCTTTTGACATTGGCTATGTTATAATCCTTTTTTCCTCTCTCTTCCACTCCTAATCTTTCTCACTAAATAGTTCTCTTCAATATCATATGCATGCCAGCAGACTCTGAAGTTTTGCATCAAATAATTTTGCACTGATGGAGATGTGTGTTCCTTTTCCAGGCCTGGTTGTGAGAAAACCCAGCAAAGCAAGCCGTGAGTTTTTACCTGAGAACATGGCTTCTGTCCAATAACATATCAAGTTTGTCAGAAGTGTCTGACTGAAGCCCTCTATTATCACATGCTGGTGAAATGATTTGCCTGAAGGGAAAACAGAGCATTAATAAATTGAATGATTGCATATTGTTCATGACAGACTGTAATGGTACAGTCTTCTGTGTACTGTACATTCCAGATACCACCCCAGGTCCTATCTGATTAATATTCATCTGTATAAAAGCATAAGAATCAACTTGGGATTAGTAGCACAAATCAGCCATTCCTAGGATGCCTCACTGAAAGGGTTTCCCAGGCTAGATCATATGCCACTTACTCTTAAACCATGGCAATATATCATGTTTACATTGTCAATGGCTCATCAGCCTGATGACATGGCAAAACCAGCAATTCAGGCCTTAAATATTCCTGTCATAATATCAACGTCCACTTAGAAATGTGGACTAAACTAAACTTGTAATTTTTATTGCCCTAATTGCCGTGGTAAAGGATCTGAGGACATGGATGTTGCCTTGTAATTCCTATACAATTTTTGAACTCATTGAGAAAAAACACAGGAAATTTCTCTGTCTTTCTAAATGATTCCTACCTCTTTAAGAAATAAACAAACTTAACAGTCTTGCTAGAATTTTGTTGGCCCAAATGACAAAGGGAAGGGGAAAAAAGCTCTATAATTTATTGTATTATGGAAAAGAGAGCTACAAAAATTAAAAAATTCACATTGTGCAGAAATGTAAGGAAACCTTGGTACAAGAATTACTTCCTCAGTAAATCTACTTCAAGTTTATTTTCTACCGAGGAAATTCAAATATATTTTACATTAGTTCATATATGCTTATTTAAAGGTACAGAAATGTCAGCATTTTAACCGAAAGTCCAACTCCAGTCATGGTGTTACAGATTAGCATTATTCAGTGAATGCCTTTCTAATCAGCAACTTTTTGAGGAGCTTCTCTTACTGGCTCTGACAGCCAAGCACTTGAAAATACAAACAGAAAAAGGAAAGGTATTTGATTTCCTAAACTATAGATTGGTAGGAATGTAAGTTTTTACTTTACTCTTCAATAAGGAAAAAAACCAACTAAACATCAACAACAAAAGAACAAAAGAAACCCCAACCCAAAACCCCAAACCCCACAGCCACCTAACCTTTACCCAGAAGGAAGTCTCCACAAATACTGTTTCAAATTCCCTGTTCTTTGTAAGGGTCACCTCTGGAAATCCATTCAGATTTTCATTGGCTTCCAGGACCATTGCTAGTGCATACTTCACTAGGATTAGTGGCCTACTCTGTTTATTCAAATTATTCTCTCCATTTTCACTCCCTCCCTCATCTGTGTGTCCCCGTTCACGAAGAAAATACACTCTCTGGAGAGCTGATGTTCTCTCTCTGTCAAAAAAAAGCGCCCTTCAGCAAACCCAAGGGTATATTCTGAATTTTAATTCATTTCAGAGGAAAAAGTACCGTGATAGTATTTTCCTAACATTTTTGGTGGTATCTTTCTTTATGCTTCTGCATAAAGGGCCATCAATAAATCAGTTTTTCTGTCACAACCTGAAGCTGACCCTTCAGCTTTCTTCACGTGCCAAAGTAATTTAAGCTACAATACAACAAGTGGAATGATAGGACTGAAATCCCTAGGCTTACCTTAATTTAAAAAAAAAAAAAGGATTATCTAAAAGCCTTTCTCAACTCTACCTTTCCTGATGATGGTGTTCTGTAGAAACAATCTGTTCTATGTGAAGTTTAAACAACTTGGTAGCTTCTCATACAGCACTATGACTCATTTTGGAAATCTGTGTGCTGATATCAGCATGTTGAATACCAGAAAGAAAATGACCCAGCAATGACTTTGAGTAACTTCATGGACTGAAGCAAATATTTACATTACTTCAGGCAACGGGGAGGTGGGGTGGCACAATGAAAGCCATATTTGTCCTAAGGATTATGTCACTGTTCCAAACACAGCCTCTCTGTGCAGAAAAGCAAGTAGCATTTTAATGACCCTTCTCCTCCCCCATCATCAAAATATTTTTAGGATTACTTGACTATGCAAACTGTATGATAGCCAGTTGTCAGGAAACAAAGGGCCCTGTATTGCTGAGGGAAAGAGATGGTCTTCTGAGCAATCAAAATTCTTAGAGATGCACAAAAGGTGAATAGATTCTCCCTAATTTGATCATTTGTGATATCAACTGGGCAGTTAATAACTTTGCCTAAACAATTTGATTGCAAAATATATAAATATGGGGAGAGTTCTCTCATGTTCACAGGAAAAACCTGCCTTTTAGAAAAAACATCACCAACTATGAGTAAGATATGGCTCTCAAAAAATGGATAGGAGAAAAATAAATACCAAGTGCTCCTGTTAAATAGTTTTTTATATTCATGTACTACTTTATGACAACTGTAGCACTTTGCCTTCAAACATTTGAGCAGCCCCCTGGAAATCAGTGTGTCTTAGGACTAGAATGAGCAAACTAGGAAGCCAGACTACCAAATGCTAGGCTCACAATTTTTCTTTCCTTGGTTTATCAAACACTTTTAGGTAGAGTTCAGAAAGTGGTTTGCAATGGAAAATGCAGAGGAGGCATTCAAATTTGTTTTCTATGTGTAAAACATTTAGGCTGCCTCCTGCAAGCTTGGTCATAGGGTCAGATCTGGCTTTCACATATTGAGATCTACTATCATTTGGATGCACACAGGACTGGGTGCATCGATAACTACTCTGTTATTGTCTCTCTTCCTTCCCTTCCTGGAGAAATGTTTTTGGGTTTGTTTGTTGGGGTTTTTTTTTGGTTTTTTTTTCCTAAAAAGGCAGCACAATCACTTTATTACAAGTACTACTTTGTGCTGTAATGCTTAATTCTGATTTGCCTGATAAGTCATATGCTATTGTTTAGACACTCATACGGTAAGATGATGGGAACATTTCTGACAGTAAAACTTGAACAAAGAATTAACTAAGTCATTTTCTACAAATGCTCTCACATATAGCATTTCTTATGCTCTTTCTGTAGTGTTGGTTCTTAGAATCTGACTTGGAATGCAAATAAAAAAGAACTTGAGAGTCAAAAATGAGATTTTTTTCCTTTAAAATGAAATTAGTAGCAATTGCCATATTGCCCAACAATAAATAGTTATTTTACAATTAAAATTTCTAAAGCTTAAAATCTATTTTTTAACTCAGTATTTTAGTGCATTCTTTTAAATAAGGGACTACAACTGTTTGCTCTTACAACAACTTTGAACAGTTGTGACAAAACCTCACATAATGCCACCTGAAAAAAAGCAAACTGCTTTTTATTTTCAATTGGTATAACAAACATTGAAGAGAAACAATGTCTCCAGCAACACTGAAGAGAAACACAGTCTACTACAAGACAGACCTAACACAAACAATTTTGAATTTTATTGTGTACTTTGTCCTTTGAGTTCATAACTCATAGACCAACATTTACGCAGTTCTAATATTACATTTTCCTTCACAAAATCAAAGCAGTATCCTTTCTAAATTAAAAAGGTTTCAGTGGTTTCACAAATTTCCAGAAGATGATCAATACAGTGATCATATGAAAGGGTTTTAATGTATTATAATGTTATAGATGTTAGCTATAAAATTTTGGACCTAGCAGTGCTGACAAGTTTGCACTGAGGGTAAGTGTGCTCTGCGGTCCACAGGTAAAAGCATGATTTCAGACTTTTGGGCTCAGTCTGCTTCTTTCTCTCCATATGGATGTCAGACAAAAATGGAGTTTAAAAAAAAAAAAAAAAATGCTCAGGAATACCAATATAGTTTCTGCAGCCAATTTTGGAAAAAAAAAAAAAAAAAAAGCTGTGTTACCAATATTTATTCTCAGACATTTGCATCATGTAGTCTCCTAACAGTAACTAACACACATTTCTTTTCAAATGTTTCTTTTGGGACTGAGCCAACAAAACCAAGCAAGACTATAGAGAAATGTCAGCCCTGAAGATCAGACATGTTTGCTGGAAGACCATGCTTTTAAAAAGACTTCATGAAGACTGTTTATATTATTAGTGGTATGCCATAGCATAGAAAATTCCATGGGGGAAAAAAAAAGTTGTTTTCACTCTAGATATGCTTACTAGGGAAATTTAATCTCTGACCAATGGAAAGGTCAAGTGCAGGCAGCATTAATGTCTTTTTAATTTAGGTAAGGGAAAAGCTTCTATTTGTTTCAGAGCATGAAGCTCTTACACTGTTTCTATAGTAAATTCATAGCTATTGTGAGAAAGACAAACTTGCTGTAACAGAGCACATTTAAAGTGAAACAAAGCCTCCTTTGCTGTAAGGTGATGGATGCTTTCTACTGATCCCATGTTTATTGGGTATATGTTAATTTGTGACATCAAAGACACATCTTTTAGGGTTGGTTCAGAAGAAGTGTTGGCAACATGAAAATACTAGCACAGGCTTTTTAGACAGCTTAGTAACTGCTTAAGATTACTAAACAAAAACCCCACAGTTTCTCAGTGGATTATATAGGGTTATATGAGATACAACTATGTGGTGTAACTAGACATTACTTCAGACTGCACTTCACCCGCCTTGACTAACCAGTTCTCTTTTTCAAAGAGAAATGTGGAGAAAGATTTTTGAAACTTCAAACTTTCAAACATTTTGACAGTACTTCCAGCATTTTACCACTCCCTTCAAAAGTCAGGGCTCATTTTAACAAGATACACCAGATTTCTGCCTTTTTTTGTCATCCTGTTTCAATTTGCAGGACAATGGTAGTGTGCCTTCCAAAGGCAGAGATGCTGTTCTGTCTTCAGTGTCCTAGTACAATGTTTCTGGCCTACTGATGGATCCAAGAGCTCCTGCTTGCTTCTTCATCCTCTCATAGCATTTGTGGAGACACAAACAGTCATGCAACCCTGAGATAAATACTAGACTTGGCAGTTGGCAGAGAGATTTCAAAGAATTTTAATTGCTCTTTTGAAAGTGCAAGAAAACTTCACAGCTAGACTGTCTTGGCAGAATCTTTAAAGCACCACAGTTTTCAGATGTGAAAGTTTGAGCCTTTTTTTTTTTTTCCTCTCCTTCAATAGTTTGTTTGTGAACCAGAGCACATCCATTTATTAGCTGGTTCCTATTATTAGCAGGGAACAGTTATTTTAAAACGGAAAGCACACTGAATCTATCTTTTTTGACTGTCCCTTATTGTCTCTGAATTACACAGCTCACATAGTGGAATGTCTTTCAAAGACAAAACTTCAGCACTATGGAAATAAGAATGGACTGGGTGTTGCTTGTTGTCTGTGATTTCACAAATTGTCTTGAAACTGTTTGTCATGCCTGGAAGCAAGCTAAGTGACAGAAGAGCCAAGATGATAGAAAATGACAGAGAATAAATGAATTATATTTGCTGGTATTTCCATTTTTTTTTTTTTTAATTCTGTTGCTTTTATCCATTTGAAACAGACGTAGCTTTGTAAAGTGCTTTCAGATACTCTGCCCTATACTACTGAATATTGTTTTTTAGTTCTGTAAATCAGAAAAAAAATTCCAAGTAAACCCAAGGAAAAAAAGAACCCAGCTCTGCAAAATGCTAGAAGAGCAGATCTCTTTTTACCCGACAAAGATTTTGCAAGACTAAGGTCAACCAAGTCAAGAGGAAGCTGGAACAAATATGTAAATTGTTTAAAAGCAAAATTAATTACCCAATGGGAATATTGTTTCTAAGGAGCACTGAACATTTTCCATTGTCTAAACAGTGAAGTTGTAGTTCAATTGCAAGTTATTGACTTTAGGAGATAATCAAATTTCATGGTCTGTCTTAAGCAGGAAGTCAGAGTAAATTATTATCTTTTGGCTATAAAGTTCTATTAATACAATTAAGGAATCTAAGTCAAATCTAAATATTTGAAGATTTTATGCTGCAAAAATAAAATCCAAGGTGCTTGTGTTCCTGGATATGAGAAACACGACACCTGGAAATTCTTGTTTCCTTCTAACAGGCTCCTGGCCTCCCTATTTTGTCATTCATACTCTCTCCATGTCCAGTCACGAGACACACAAGAATAAAAGCTTCTAATCACATACAGGTTTTATTTCACCACTTCTAGTAGTAGGCTTTTTTCCTGCCAGCTTTGATTCCCATTTAAATGAACTTTTTAATCATGATATGATAAATCTATCATTGATGTAATTACTCTTTATCCAGCATTACAGCTGTCAGTGGGTGGGTGACACCTACAGCCTGTATTTTCCTTGAAGTAATTTCACCATAACTCTAGTGGATATTTGAGAAGGTATGTTAAGAATATTTTTGAATTTCCTTCATAGTAGAAAAATTTTATGTGCATCTTGGCCTACAGCCCAAAATCTCAGTTGGAGAAGAAAAGGCTGTATATATTGCACATTCATTACATTCAGAGGGAGTATACAACCTGATGTTTAACTTCCACACCAAGGAATAAAGGTAGAAAAACTTTCAAGAGAGTCACAGTTTTACACCAGGGAGTTAGTTCTGTTCCCTAGGTTAAAATAATGTAATGTAAAGTAATAAAACCTATTTTGAATTTACAGTTGATGTTCTTTTTAATGGTACACCAAGAAAAATTTTTTTCCAAGATTTTTTCTTCAACCTTTTTTTTTCAAACTATGCCCAGCAGTCATAAGCTGGGGAAAGAATTAAAAAAACGTAAAAATGGTAGGTCAGCACAGCATTGTCATTTGAGGGTTTGCCTTTGTTTTCCATCAAGCTATCTGAAATACCCCGGTTGATCTCAGAAGCTGAACAGAGAAGCCTTGTTCTTGGTAACCACGCATTTCTTCACTATCATTCTATTTGAATAAATCATAATGTCCGAAGCAAAATGTACATATCTTGTTTTTTAATTTTGAGGGACACAGACATCTACTGTGTTGAAAAGTAATAGAGCTAACCACAAAGCACAAATTGCCACTTTCAATTTCTTGAGTTTTTACCTTTTCTCCACATTCGTTGTTGATCAAGGCTGGACAAGACAGGTCCATGGAAACATGGCTTGGAAGAGCAGAACCTTATTGGACTATTACTTTATCTCAAAATGAACCAAACCAACATATGTTGACTGCTGCATATACTAGCTTTATTCCTTCAGAATGTGTAAAAGATATTTTAAATAAGGAGCCTGTATTATACTTGGCAAACATTAGTTTCTTCGGTGAGGGAATTTTATGCTTTACTGGCAGTAGGAATACAGACAGGGCAAGACGGGACACTTTTAGATAATGTACAAGTGTCAATATCTCTTTCACTATCTGTAAGCTGGAAATACACATTCATTAATCTGTTAAAGTGTCCAGTTCGATTCTATTTCTTTTATTCTTATTTTTTCTTTACTGTGGAAGGATAAAATCTTGTTTCTTTATCATTCTGAAGCAAGCAAAGAAGAATCTGCCTCCTAATCTTCCGCACAAAAGAATGGGCTGCAGGAGTCTCAAGACAGAGACTTTCCACACAGCAGTTTATTCCTGTTTTTCTTCTCAGATGCTTCCAATATGAATGACTAGCCATAGCTCTCAACTGTACTAGTAGGCACAAAAAGGTTAAAGCAAACTCTTCTTTGTAAAACAGGAAACTAAAAGACAGCAGGACACCACTTTCTCTAAGTAATACTTTATATTCGAAGTGAAGACAGCTTAACAAAATCAAATATAATTTCTTACAAAAGGAAAATTATTTTGTAGAGGTATTTTCAAGATTCAGACTTAAGGCTCAACAAGAACAGTGTCTTTGGAAAGGCCAAACCTGGTAGTCAAGAAAATTTACCACAACATATATTTATCAGAAGATATTTTATTGCCAACAAATACAAAATTGTTGCTCTTGTTCCCTGATGTTTCTTTTTAAAGATAAAGCTTTTCCTTCACCACATTTAAAGACCTGTAAATACAGCATTGTAAAAAATAAAACAAAAAAAGAAAAATTGCGACAATAAATTAAGAAAAGTGAGGAGGAGGAAAGCCCAACCCACCAAGGAGAAAATGTATTAGAAGCAACAGAAAAGTTATGAAGTGGAATCAAAGTATCATATTATGTTTTCCTTCCAAGAGAAGTTCAGGGGTTTTGCACATGAAATAAAATAGCAGCAAAGAAAAAGGGCAAGTACAAGTGCATTTGTGTCCCACTGGAACTTGTTTTTATTAACCAAAACAGTAGTACTCATCAGAATCAATTTTGGGATGCTTTTGCAGAGGCTGTGAGTCCTCCAGAATAGAAGAATCACTGAATTGGTCCATATCTGAAGGGGTTTGGTGACCAGGGACATCATCCACTAAGGTGTCCAAATAACTCCCCACTGATATTCCATCCAGTCCATCACTACAGTCTTGTAAACTGTTACAGCTGCCGTGGAGGGATGTCTCCTGACTTTCCAGCAAGCTGCACAGGCTGCCACTCAAACTGCTACCTCTGCTGGCAATGGCCTTCTCTTCAATCATCCACTTGATTGATTCAATACTTTCATTGATGATGAGTAGCTGGCGCATAAGCTTCACATCAGTGGCTCGGAGATTAACCTACAAGGCAAAAGTGATTAAAAAATTACTCATTTTTTTCAAAATCAAAGTCTAGATAGCAGACTGAAGGCAATGAATGGGTTAAAAAAGCACACAAAAAAATCCACCTTTCACGTCTAGGACAAATCTATTTAAATAATTAGTAAAAAAAAAGTAAAAGTTTTGCTATACTAACTCAATAAAGTTCAAGTGGGAACCTGATCAGGCTACATAAGCACTCCATTAACAGGAATGCTAATCAATGACAAGACTTGTACACACGCTAGTACAATACTATTTAGATGAGAAACACAGCTGCTTTGACAGCTCTTGGGGATAGCTTTTCATTATTCAGAGAAGCAAGACAAAAAACCCATTTCCATTTACAATTACTCTAAGCTCCTTAGCATATCCAAGCAGCTAAATATTCACCCCAAATTTCCCTTATCGTGGCTACTTGCGTAACCTAAAATTTTCAGATGTGCATCATTTGGAAAAAGGCTTGTGGACTTTTAGCTTTTATTCACACTACACCTGAGTTCATGTTGCAAGCTGGTGTATAAACATTTGAAAGTTGAAATATTGAACTTACTGAAACTGTAAATTTCAAATTATTTAAGCCCATATTAGATGAAGGTGTTGAGTTCACAGTCAACCATTTATTATAGATTAACATAGAGAGCAACAATTTGCAAAAAATAACTAAATAAAAAATACACATTAAACACAAAGTCCTACTTTCCAACTTAGTTGTGGTGGTTGATGCATACACACAGAAGTGTTAATGGTGAAGTACAGTGGAATATTACAGTGCTGCTTTTCACAGGTACATTTAAGTTAACTGACTTCATGTTTTCCTTAACAGACAAACTTTATAAGCCACTGTTTCACTCAAATTTCCACAATGAGATGACACATAAAGGTGAGGCCTAAGGGTTTTATTTGTTGCTTCTTTCTTTTCATCTGAAACATCACAAGTGTTGGCAAAAAAATCTGTGTGACCTCCTGTTCATCACATGAAACAAGTAAAAATACTGAAAAGGTAGTCTGACAAACTGAAGATGATTCTGGGTTTGACTATAAAATCAAGTGTGGAGAGCCAGAAGCTACTTCCATCCATACTGTGAGAAAATAATGCTAGTTTGTGACATAATCAACTCTCCAGCGCTTTCCAACAGGACCTCAGGACTACAAAATGTTTGACATCACAACAGACACACTTCCAGTCTCATCACTTCCAGAGTAAGACCTCCACCTAGATGAACTTTTGCCACAGTGCCAACATAGGGCATGCATGCTTAAAACCACTGGAAAAAAGACACTAGTCATTTCAGATTAAGTCATAGAGATACCATGTCTAGCATGTAATTTGTGTCGTATTTTATCACATGTTCTTACATCCTCTAATTGTACTAATCAAGCATACTACATGCAGATATGTCACTGCTTTAATACATGCATTTGGAAAATACTTTCCCTTGTATATAATTTGAGTGTACCTCTCTACAAAAATGTGTGCCATAATGTCTGATATACACACATGTATTACATGCTTTTCTTCCATAGGGCACTAACATTTTAACTTTCAGATTATTAATTCAAAAAAGACAACACAGTGTATCGAAAATTTGAATGTCTTCACTCAGCTGAAAAATAAGGGAACAAGTAAGATCTGTTATGCCAGATGGCAGACATTTTATGCTCTTCTCCGAGTCCACAATTATTATACAGAAATATAGCACCTGTATTGTTCATCCAGAATGGACTGGAATGCAACCAGTATTCTCAGGAAGCAAAGATCGTATCTTGTTTTGCCAAGAGTACTATCTGGACATGGTTCTTTCCATACTCAGATGCCATCTTCTCAATATCCTAAATTACACTGACCTGGTACAGTTGTTCAAAAGTTATGTTAATGTATTTTTATTCTGTTAGATACTGCAGAAGATTGTACTGGCTCTGGCTGCAATGCTTCTTAGCAGCCATTATGGTGCTGCGTTCTATATCTGTGACTAAACAGTGTTGATAGCATACCAGTGTTTAAGCTGTTGCTGAACAGTTATTGCACAGCATCAAGGCCTTTTCTGTTTTTCACTCTGCACCCTCAGTGAGTAGGCTGGGGCTGGGAAAGATGTTTGGACAGGACAGAGCTGGGACAGTTGACCAGAACTGACCAAAGGGATATTCCCTGCCATATAATGTCCTGCTCAGCAATAAAATCCATGGGTTTGGTCTTTCCAATGTAGCTGTTGCTTGAGGACTGGCTGGGCATCCATCTACTGGTGGGAGATGGTGAGTGACTGACTTTGCATCACCTGGGTTTTTTCTTTCTTTCCTTCACTTATTAAACTGTTTTTATTACAACCCATGAGTTTTTCTTGCTTTGGTTCTTCCAATTCTTTCCCCTGTCCCACTGGAGAGAGAAGTGAGTGAGCAGCTGGTGGGTGCTTAGTTACTGGCCAGGATCAACCCAACACAAAGATTTCAAGCTTTGCTAGTAACATACTGTGTAACTCTCACATGTATTCCCAGTCTCCCTCCCCAGTCCCCAGAATGACTTCTGTATTATCCTCAATCCAGTATCACAGGATTTAACATAGCTAACCTGGTCCTGTGCAAAATAGCTTTACCGTTCACAATTTTAACAATATTACCCATCTATCATTGTTTCAGATGTGAGATTCTGAAAACAGATTGACCATTTCATAGCCCTTCTGCTGAAGCCAGTTCTTCTGCTCCTACCCATAAATCACATAAACCATTTGCTCAGCAATGAGGCTGTCATGAAAGCAGCAAATAACCTGACCTCTCAAATGCAACTACAGACTTCAGTAGCTTGCTGAATATAAGCAAGCTTGGAGACAGCAAATTTCCCAAAAGACTGATTAGGGAAATGTTTAACAGAACTAGCACCAATATGCCTCTAATGAAACAGTCCCTTTTAGATGAAGTAGACATCTCATAGATTGCAGATTCAGTTCACAGGAAATCATTTTTTGCTCTAAATACACCCACAGCTTCAGCATTTCTGTGGAACAGCCTTACTGGGAGTAATTGCTTTCATTCCTGCATACTTGAGTCCTCCCCTTCCAAGCTACCATGTCATCCCAAGTCTCCCATATCAAGAGTGTGCTTTTCCTAAAGCAGACATTAAAAAGTAGTCCACCAAGTGTCATCTTTCTTTAATATGGTTTACTTCAGCCTCTGCTTGATAACACAAAAATGTCACTATGACATTTCTTGCCTCTGATCTGTTTTAGCCCAGACACAATCACATTAGTTCATACTCACTTATGTAGCTGCAACCCATGTACAGTAAAGAAGTCAGTTCCAAGATGGTTCAGCTAAAGGGCCTAAACACAGTAAAATCTCATCACATTTGACAGCTCCATTTGTTATGCACAGTAACAGGTGCATTTTTGAAATAATCTAAACAGAGTGTGTCATAGCTAATACAGGTATTTCAGAACAGTTTCTACAGTTGCTCTTTGAGTCAAAGGTAGAGCACAGCACCACAACAGGGAAGGTGTGTATGAGTATGTATCAGTCCTCAGCACAAACTTGTGGGGTACAGAGGAAACGAATTGTCACAAGAGAGCAAAAAAGAAATTCTGGTTACAGGCTAGCTTTTATATCTTTTTGCCTAGTTTGTATAATCACAATAGTGCAGATCCCCAGGAAGGATTGTAAATGTTTAACATTAAATAGCTAGTCATAGCAAGAGAAAATAATGAAATTAAAGTGACAGTGAGCATCTTTCAAGTAACACAGTCTGGCAGCACAGCTGAACAGAACAGATTAGCATTCAGACACAATCAGATCTTAAGTCTGGAAGGGATAACTGGCCTAAACACCTGTCTGTGCTTCTCTCCCTCTCATACTGGTTGTTCTAACAAGATATTTCTTCCTTACAAAACTAGCCTTGCTTGTGGTCTTCCATAATAACATGTGCAACATTGTCATAATTTATTCAAGAGAATTTATATATATACAAACATATGGACATCTGTATACATATATGTATGCACAGATCTATACAAATATTCATGTTATTTTTATAGATACAGTGTTTTTAAAAAAGGGCTTGACTAGGTTATTGGTTTTAGGATAAAACTCTTAATGACCAGGGCTGTTAACAAAGACAATTATCGCTTCCTGGCAGTCACCCAAAATAGCGCATTAGCTATCCCTAGCTTGGTCACGTTGCTTTTGGATCAAAGTCACACTTGCACTCTGACTACAGGCAGAATGGACTTGTGTTTTCCTGCTGCATGTTCTGCAGATACAGCTTTCAGTCGGCTCCAAACACAGTGGGTCCCCTTCCCCTCCAAAAATGACAAAACTAAAAATTCTGTTCAATATATCCTTTTAATCTGTCAAAGCGGTCCACAACTCTAGTTCCTTTCTGCAGATTACTTTCTTTTTGATTCCTGGGGTCACATGCTGCTGCTGCTGCTTCTTTTAACTACAGGAAGTCTGCAGGGATATTAATGGTAACCATAAATGTGGTCTGAGGAAAAGATACTCCTAAGTTTATTTTTAGTTTCATTTTTTCCTCAACACCTTTATGTTGTGTGTTGTAAAGAGCCCACTAGAAAAAGGAAAGGAAATGAATGAGCCTGAATAACAAGGTGTTTCCTTCAAGACAAATCTTTTAGCCAGAGCACAGTGAAGTAAAGTCACTACAAGACATAAAATTTTCAACTTACAGGTTAATGGATTCAGGGAGCTATTTAAGTCACTCAGCTCAGAAGCTCTGGTCTGCACAGGATCTCGAGCAGGACTGAAACACTAACCTAGGGTTGGCTACTATGGAATCTGCATTTCTAAAACAGTATAGTTTTGGACAGATATTCCACAATAAATAGAAGCTGGATGGAAACTGTAGCAAAATATGGTACACCACTGAAAGCCACTCAGAAGTTCAGCACGTGAGCCATCTTGCAGAAAAGAATCAGCACGTGAAGAGGTTAGATAAAATGGGCACTGGAGCCAATTCCATCTGTTGTTGAACACTGCCATACCCATCTCTATCACCCATTCTACAAACAGAATTTCAAACCAGTAGAATCTTCCCATGCCAAACAGATGTGCATTACCACTATGGCTGAGGAGTATTAATGCAACTGCTGTTTTCCTTTCTCCAGGGTGTGTCAGAGACAGCTTTCCACTTTCCCATTCCATTTCTTCTATTTCCGGTGTCATTCAGGATAAACAGCTTTGTGGTTACCCAGCTATGCCTACCTCCCCTTTCTTTTTTTAAAGGCAGATTACCTCAGTTTTCCACGGAATAATGAATTCCATTATTTCATTTGAGATGTAACACACACACACACACAAATCTAACAATCAATGTCCAAATAATGATTTGTTTCGAATTCTCAGAAGCCTCTTTCTTCACAAAAGCTAAGTTTATTCCACTTTCTCCTGGTGTTACTTTTGCTATTACAAACATGGAGTAACAATTTTTAAAGTAACTAAGACAATTAATACCCAAGGAGAAAGGTGAGAGTGTGAAAAATAAAATAAACATTCGTTGGCAACGTTGAATTATTTGATTCTTATAAAGATACAAATTTAGTAAGCAGATATAAAAGAATATAAAACTCATCAATAAAACCTCATCAACCAATTCTATGAGAGAATATACATAACAAGCTAAAGCAAGCTATTCAAAGTCCAAAATTCAGAATATGTGAATGCAAGCATCATTTAATTGGAGTCACTGAGCTAACATGTTTACAACACGGATGAGTGTGATCACACACACAGGCGTTGTTTACTAAGCAACCACCATAAAGCATGAAGCATGCCACTTGAAGGTTGGCAAGCTCAGAACGATATTACAGTAGCTTCTCAACACATTAAAATAAATGGTTTTTTTCCCCATTTAACACGTCTAAAATAAAACCATAAATGACAGATAAGGGATAAATGTCTGCTCCTTAAACACACAGGATGATTAACAGGCTGTGCATGAGCTCCATCCTACTTTAATTAGTACATATGCATGTGCATGACTAAACTTCTTGCCTACTTCAAAATTGTCCCACTGATTCAGGATGTTCGCATTCGTTTCTTCATATAATTAAGCCACTTTGGGCAATGGTATTTCAGAATCAAGATGAAAAAGCGTAAGTCCTAGACTGACTTCTGAATTTGAATGCAATCTTCAGCATCACCTGTCAAAAAGTCAGGGAGCTTTTATGTGACAGAGCGCAAGAACACAGGTTTACTATTCTTAGCTGGGAGGGATCATGTACGCACAGGTGGAACTGTAACTGCTTGTGGGAATGCTCCACATCCACTCCACCACAAAGTCAACTAGCTTGGATAAATTCAAGCACTACAATAATTCAAGGTAATCCAATCAACCTGACACTGTATATGAGCTCTCTCATTTCTTCAATTTATTCGTATGCATAAACAATGGAGGTGGTGACGAAAGTCTAGCAGAGATGAGACTCTCTGTCAGTTGAGGTAGGTGCTCCCATGTTCATCATTACGCCATGTGTGTCTGTGATTTACCTCACACTGATTTAGGTAAATTAAATTTCAGCCAACAGTGATATATGTATATGAACTGCTTTTTGCACGTCTGGTTTCTTTCAGCATGGGCTTGTGTCATAATGTATTGCTGGAACATTTTCCCACTTCTTTCCTCATGTCTTTTAGGCTTGTGGTAATCTTCAGACGAGAGCACATACAAAAGCTACATATACAAAAGCTAAATTTATGTGACTCATCATTGATTTGTAGTTGCAGTTCGCTGATCTAGTATATTTCTGCACATTGAGCAAGTTACACTGACCCTCTCAGCTGCACTTCCATAATGAGTCACAATAAAAACATTGTGGCAGGTTACAGAAGCAGTCTTGATCGCTTACTTTTTGCCATCTTTTGCAAAAGAGATTATTTATACTCTTGTTTCTCTTGAAGACTCCAAAATTGTTAAAACCCCCATAGCAGATTTTTAGGCAGCATTCATTACATTGACTAAAGTTCCAGCTGTTCAGAAAGTGAGCAGTCATTAAATCTTCAGTTTCTATCTGCGCCCTTGACCTTGCTGGTTTAAAAGCTCTAGCCTAGTCATGATCTTGTTTCAACCTCCTGCAGTTCCAGTGCAATCCTGCACCAAATGCTTACGATAAATATTTCTACAGGTCCTTCTGTAAAATTCGGCAGCAATATAATAGCTTTGTGAACAGTATTTTTTTAACTAGGAAGGAGAGACAGTGTGATTTGACATCAGCCAGAAGAGGATTCTCCTTCTATAAGCAGAGCTTACCAAACACCCATTAGCTAAAGCAAGGAAGTCAGCAGGCCAGATCTGAGCCACCGCCAGAATAATCAGGAGGCAGAGCAACTTCACGAAGGAGTAAGTTCGCTCAGTAAGCAATGAGCCTAAATAATTTAATTGACAGGTTTCAAGGACATTTCTTACAAATATATGAACAAAATATTATGCTAGTATGGTTATCATCTGGTATAGAAAATTACAGTATTGGTGATTTACATTTCTCTTACAACACCCTATTTTAATATGCTAATTTTATACTTACTAATTGATCCCCTCCAGCCTTGACAGGAAAATACATACCACCGGGTTGTGTGATTGTTTAATTACATTGCCTCTGTAATAAAAAAGGGGATCTCAAGGCCTTTTTCCACCTCTCTGAAATGTGCATGATCCTTTTCTGTGGAGTATCTGTGGGCAGCCTGCCATCTGCATTAATACCCAGTAAAATAATGATTTGGATGAATCATTCACTCCATAGGGTACAATTTTGGGTTTTTTTAACAGTATACTGTTTGAGGTATCTTGTATTTTTAAGTGTTACACAAAATTCTCAGGGGGGAAATCTTTGTTTGTTTGTTTGGTTTAGTTTTTTGGCCATCTTTTTATTTTACTGTGAAAAATAAGAAACAATTTAAATACCTACCAAGTAGATATGACAATGATTATCAGAGAGAAACATGCTATACATCAGAAAGCAAGTAGCCAGAGAAAAATAAAGGTTAGTTAGCTAAGTCCCTACTTCATCACCTCCTGCTCAAATAAAATAAATGCTAGATCAGCTCTTTAAATATGGAAGCACCACAGAATGCAGAAAGATAAACATCCAGCCTCAGAAGGATGAATGAATGTAAAAGGAAGGTCCTGATTATCTTAAAGCTTAGTTGAATGAACATGAAAGGGAGCAGTGAGGA
Source organism: Platalea leucorodia (assembly GCF_965183815.1). Taxonomy (NCBI): domain Eukaryota; kingdom Metazoa; phylum Chordata; class Aves; order Pelecaniformes; family Threskiornithidae; genus Platalea; species Platalea leucorodia. Next base: position 35,069,406 of record NC_138858.1, on the reverse strand, counting down.
AATGTAGGGGTTTGAGAAGAGCAAAAATCTTCTAACACTATGGGAAGTTTTTCCTGAATGTTTCCAAATATCCCATACTGCTGTCATAAAAGCTGCATCTAACCTTAGAAATGTGTCTACTATGACAGAGGTGAAAATGTCCAAAAAAATCCATACTATGGATCCGCACACATTGACAGACAAGATAATACCACTGCAAACATTCAGGTCAATATGCAGCAGTAACAATCAGCTGTGGGTGTCAGAAAGAATTACAGCAGATGGACAATCACAGCATCATAATAAGGGGTTCTGGATACCAGCCACAACACAGGACTGTATGTGTCTTCCACACCAACATGAGACAGCACTAGGGCTCAATAGCATATCTAGATTTTTTTTTCCATTGGATTTCACTCTTTACCTTATTTATGCTTGTCTTGACCAAAACATGCTCTTAAAAATTAAGTGCAAAAACTGGATAAAATATCTGTTCATTTCTGAATTAGGTTTGGTTAATGAGCACTCCAGACCTGCTCATCCCTTTAAAATTAATTAGTTTTAATACTGACACTGTGTAAGTATGCTCAAAAGCATAGAACTAAAATGAAAGTAAAAGAAGATCACGGGTTTTGCTTACAGGTATATCCAAAGTTTGAAAATGTTTCTTTTACTGAGACAACAGTGATCCTCACCTCACTATTATTTTTAAAATGAAAAAATAATCAACAAAAACCCCCAACTTATTTCATTAAGTCAGAACTGAGACATGACAATATTACTACTGGAGACAAATCTGAACTTTCTTGAAATTCAAGTCTGCTTTCGCAATACCACTGGAGAGACACATAAGATTAAAAAAAATTCAAATCTTTGTCTGAATTCAAAATGGGATCCTGATTGTAATAATTCTGTGGCCCTGGAGACGGGGTAGGTCCTGTTAAAAGCATATTTTTCATTTAACAACCAAATCGTTACTAATGGCAAACTCCCATCCTATTTACTGAATGTTTATCTGAATAAGAATAAAAAGGAACTTCAAGACAGTCTTGTAATTATAAGTGATCACATCTCCTCTTAGAACTGCTTTAATAGAGTTAGAAAGCAATATGCTGATCACTGTTTTTTTTCCCTACGAAAAACTTATGAACATCATGTTTCAGTGCTAAATCTTTTCAAACTTATTGATTTAAAATGAGTCAACATCTTATCAAATAAGGTTTGGGTTTTTTTTCTTAAGTTTAATCTGTGCACTATTTGAAGCTGCATGTCTTTCAGATTCAGCCTTATTTTTTCTTTTAAATGAAAAACTTCATCCAAATCTCCCCATTGGTATAACCACCATCCTGCTAAAATATGGTCCATACGCAGGCTTTGTGCCCATCTGAATGTACTAGCAAATTTGAGATATTTCTGATAAAATGAAGCAAAGTTGCCTATTTTGAGCCTTTCAACCAAAAATACCCTTCCAAACTTCCAGGTATCTATAAACAGTTAACTACTTTAGTTCTTTCTCACCCACTAAGAAGGTATCAAACAGCTAGCAGCCAACCTGCATCTAGGATCTCCAGGTTAAAGCCAGAAGCAAACAAGAAGCTAGTACCATTTTTAGCAAGCCGAAATGCTGAATTTGGCCAACACAACTAGCCAAGCAGGCTGCTGCAGGCTATACTCGCTGCAGCTTTTGAGTCCTTTTGGCTCAAAAAGACAAGAGCCCCTTTGGCTCCTACAGAACACACTGCAGTAATACGTTCTGGAGGTCACAAGGCATGATTATGCAGGTAATAAAGTGAAAGCATGTATTAAAAATTAAATAAACAGAAATCCTATACTTCTAGCCAAGGACATCTCAGGAGAAGGCAGCAGCAGTAATCATTCATGAACTATAAACTTCAGGGCAAAACCAGGCACTCTAAGTACCAGTCTTTCTGTGTTATTTAATCCCTCCTCTGATCAATAACCATCATCCACAGCCTGGGGTGCAGACCTCAGCTTCTCCTACGCCACTCTAGCTCATGTCATATTGCTCTTTTAATAGCTAAACCTGCTCTTAGCAAAGATTTCTGCATAGCAGACTACTGGGGCAGTGTGGCTTGATCCTAGTTCAGCAAAGAATATTAATCATAACTATCAATGCAGTTACCAGAGGTACGAGTAGAGTGGGAAGGAATCAAGGTCATTGGTTACATTTCACATTTCTCCTTCTACTGAGGAAATACTGGCTACTAAGCTACTTGGGGAGCAGAAATAAGGTGCAAGACTTTCACCAGATGGCTAGGAAAGACAAATATGGCCTTTGCCAATAATCAAGAGTGACCTGGGAAGTGAGAGAACTAGACAAGGAAATCTGGGACACAACAGAGTCGAACTAGAGAAGTATGGTTGTATTTCAAAAGGGCTGGTTAGGGCTCTTCTGAAGTAATTTTGTCATTAAACTTCAATAGAATACAAAAAAATTAATAAAAATTAAGGAGCGAAATGACAAAAGCTTAAACATCATAATTGTTGTTTGGGTTGCATTTCTTTTTTCTCTGAAATGGGAGGACTGCTGCTCTGCACTGGTGAAAGCATTACCAGCTATATGAATTGATGGTCATCTGCCTATGGGGAAAACAGCAACTGTACTCCATTTCTTCAGTCAGAGCAACTAGTGCTAGGCGCTAATGAAGACGTATGTAAATTCCATGGGCATTTGAAGTTGGAAGAAAATTACTGTTGCTTCAGCATGCTAGTATTACTGCTCTTGCCTTGCAAAGAGGCTTTCTCCTCTACTGTTGCAGGATTTACAGTTTTCTTCTATGAACCCTGTAACACTAGGAACCTGCTACAGGCCACCACTTGAGACTAAAATACTTATTTCCCAGGACATATGGATAGCCTGTTAAGAGTTACAGTCGTTGAAGTGGCCCTGTGAAGGCAAAATGCACTTGCAGTCACAGATCAGGAAAAGTCCTCCAAAAATTACTGCTCTGGCTTTATGTTCACTCCTGTCATAACTGCATAGTTTTGAGAAGACTAGAACAATAGTCTGAAGTTGGAGTTTACAATGACTCCTTGAATGACTTCTCCAGGTTGTCATGTTTTCGCACAGACCCATCCAAATTCTGTTAGTCAGAAAACTCTCCTGCCCACGGAAAGGATTCTTCAGTACCAAACTACATAAAAACACTATGTTGCCACTGTTTTATCATGTACTTTGCTCTAGACACACATCATTTGGCTTTGACCAACAGAAAAAATGGTCTGTATTAGCAGCCAAACTTAAAGAACAAATTCAGGCTTGCGATGTGGCTGGAACGGGCCTTTTCCAGGCACCCTTATTAACTTATGTGTTAGTCTCGTCCCAGGAAAGATGCTAGATATTCACTTCACTAGTTTTCTGAAGAGGTGGCAACCCAACGCAGATCCTATTTCTGCTTACACAGAAATGCTTCACAGTTTCCTCCTTGCTGTCAGGACTGTTTTTCCTAGTCATTTATAATTATTGGAAGGGTTAAGGTCAGAATCTGAAGCTTTGTAAATTAAAAAATCTTTTCAGCAAACACAGTATTAAGAGACTTGTGTCCAATGTTTGCTATGTCTCATAAGTGCATATCCAAGTTATAAAAAGCAGTGCAACCATTTCAAATAGAACACTTCCTTAAACCAGTGGAAATTCCATAGGAAAACAGAAAAAAATAATACTCAGAAAAATGCAAAGCAACAGAGCTGTCCTACCTTTGTTTCTATCTTGGGGTAAAAACGTGGGAGCCTGGAAACACTCAACACATTTGTTACATTATAATTCTTGGATGTGTGCTTCCTTCTGTATCTAGAGAGAGGTAGGTTTCATGGCCAAAGCAGCAATGTGATTCTCTTTCTGGAAGCATTTTAGTCATGAATGCAGCTGGTATCTAACAACAGTGAACAAAATTACAAATTAAGCCAGTAAATTGTTTATAAAATCTGAAACTCCCAGTTGTTAAATAGCAATTTAGCATTGCTTTACAGGCACTAAATGCTTTCATGTCACCTGGCACTGCACCCAGCAGGGCCATACAGTAGTGCGAGGAGTTTATTTTACAGCACGGTAAATGGAACATTCAGATAACTTCTCCTAGCAGCTTAGCTATTCTGTGTTTCCTGTTAATTAATATGCCATACCATTCCCTTGACAAAACATAAGTATTAAGAAATGCCAGGTTGGTGGGGAGGGAGGAGAAGGATTAGTTTGCTGAGAGCAGGGGTGCATAGCTCTGCCAGTATTGCTCTTCTCCATGCTTCTGGAAGCTCTGGGGGAGGTTGCATATTCTGACAAAACAGAGTAGCTAACTTTAACACCTGACATACATATAATTTCTAGTGTCCTCCCCTTATCTCCTCTTATGGAAGGAGGAAAACCTCCTTTGGAGGAACTTTGAGGGGGGAATCCTCAGACACATTTTATTCCACACACTCATCCGCAGGTAGGCAGTCAGAGGGACTCACCGCTGGAAGACAGCACAGGATATTTCTGAAATAACTGACCATCCGAATATGCTTCTAGATTTGAAAAAACTTGAGCTGTGTTGTTTATACCTTTCAAAGCTGTAATACAAAGTGGCTTGCAGACCCTCTGGATGTGTTTTGGTCACCCTCCAGACTAGGGCTCCTTCTAGTTGTTTATCATGAACATTTCCCCAACAGAGTCAAGCATCTCTTGAAGCTTGCGAACTGCTGAACAGCTTTTCAGAACTTGTTGAAGAGAACATCTCAGGATGTACCCATTGGGCCCACTGGTCACTTTGGACACAACCCAGCTCTCACTAGAGACAAAGACAGACATGGAAAGACATCCATTGACACCTAAGCTGTAAATGACTGTTGACAAAGAGAAAACATGCTAAAAGCTGTGAAAAAGAAGGAAGATTACTTCAATAAGTATAGTTAAAATCTTTCTCCAAACATCCTCCAGTACTGGTTACTTTACAAAACAGAATCTAGACATGTTGCAGGCACAATCCTTAGTGATATTTTAATTTGACAGAAGCCACTACGTAGCTGTGAATTCAATAACTACTGAATTAAGTATCCTAGTCAGACACCTATCTATTACAGGAAGACAAACAGCAATGCCATGTGGATTACAATGCAAATGTTTCAATGGACACATACAAAAATATTGTCTCTGTCATTCTAGGTTTTACTCCTAGCACAGCTACAGCTTGCAATAGACTCAAAATAAGTGCATACTTGGCTCTAGGGATACCAACGCAATTTGTATACTTAACATGGCTCTGTGCATCATGGTACAGCGTAAAATCAAGCTCAGAAAGCGACTTACCCTCAGGGCAAAGCTTACTACTTCATAATCAGCATTACTATGGTGAATGCAGGCACAGAAGGTTTCCCAGCTAGATCTGGTTTGTAGTCATTCAGCTGATAAAGGAAGACTCCCTCACAGTCATATCCTTAACTGCAAAGGACAGATATGCAGGAACGTTTTATCTTCTACATTAAAGAAACATCATTATTTTAATTATTAATCTCCTTAGCTTTTATTGCAGCCATATATTTCAGAACAAATATTTCAAACTCTTCCTCAAACTCTGTAGCAGTCACTCCTATCCAGTTCTCTCTCTAATCCTTCCCCAGTACTTGAACAACTTATCCCGTCTGCCGCAAAAAAGTTAATGTTCTTCTTAAGTGGCTGAAAAGACCAAGATACACAGGTTTAAAATTCATAGTACTATGATTCGCTTTCAGCATTAACTGAAGTTATCCAATGACAAGGACGATATTTCAAAACTGTGCTTGAAAACAACCACAGTACATACAAGGCTACAGGACAGCAAGACAGAACAGCTTAAGTGACCAAAATACATCCAGACTTTCCTAACAAGAAAACCAGGCATATGAAAGTCTTACCAAGTTTGGTGTGCCTTTTCCCGCCCCCCCTTCCCCCCCTCAAGCATTCAGTAAACTAATCAGCCAAAACTGGGTAATCTTGCTCTTCAGAATTTCAGTGTTGATGAACACCCTCACACTTCAGGCCAAATTAAAGTTTCTCCTGCCAGCTTCTTTAGTTGCTTTTAACAGCTGCAATTAACAGTTTTTTCAGCATTGTAAATAATGTAATAGCTTTTGACAAGCCTGCAAAAAGCCATTTTTGTTGCAGTTATTTTAGTGCAATATTTGGTCAAGCTATTTCTGAGTCATCACAGCTTATAAAGTCATCACTTTCCTATGTATCTCCCGTACAGCAGGTTTGCATTCACAAAAAACTATGCTAAAGTTTCAAGCACTGCCTGTTACCTGTGTTTCAGTAAGAATTTAAAAATATCTATACAGAAGATTACAGACTGTGTAGAGGACAGATCACCTGATCTGACGTGGCCTTAGCATTGCTTTCCAAATAGTTACAGACTTCTCAAATTAAGAAACTAAATGATACACTGATGCCATCTCAGTGTCCAGTTGCCCTACTAAATACCAGCTCCCGTTCCATACCAGTGTGTGGCTGAAGCCAAAATTCAACACAGAGAACAACTAGCATGAAGGCAAAAAGTAATCCACCACAGGTAAATGCTTATAACTAGCAGTCCCACTTACGAGAGTGAGGGCAGGAAAACAAAGGCTACAAGTCTGCCTTCATAACAAAACGTTGCCCTTTTTTTATGAGATTGCCCGTAATTTTCTGTTCAGACCTCTTCATCTATTCAAACAGCAGTCTGAGAACCATCTTTTGGAACTGCTTACATGTAAGATGCCCAACTTCCACGGTTATAAATGTAGGTGAAAATCCAAGAGAGAAATTGCACTCAATTTAATTAAATCCTAATTCCTTTTCAACAGCTCAGATCCTCTGTCTTTTTACTCCTCTAACTTTATCCTCATTTGGACCAGATTCCAGTGTCCAGCCTCTCTTGCAGGACGTGGACAGAAATGAAACAAGAGGAAATAAACATGCCCAATGTGCAAAGTTTACTAGGTTTTGAGCTTGAAGGTAAAGAACAGACACAGGATCTTGTAACCCTTAAAAAGTAAGTTGAAAATGTATTTTTCTTTAACTATTTACTGTTAGGGGAAAAAAAAAATATCGAAGAGTAGAAATGCACTTGTTCACCGTCACCTCTGCTCAATATATCATTTCGTATTGTGCTTTTCAAGTTTTTCCTGCTCATACACAAAAGGTACTTTTTAATTATTGTTAGCTATAAGTATCCACACAAAACAAAGTATTCACAGAAGATGATGATGGTCAAAGGGCTGGGGAACCTGCCTTGTGAGGAAAGACTGAAGGAGTTACGTCTTTTCTCCCTGGAGAAGTCTCAGAGGGGACCTCATCACAGTATTCCAGTACTTAAAGCGCTGCTGCAAAGACAATGGAGAGTCTCCCTTCACAAGAAGCCCCATGGAGAAGACAAGGGGCAATAGGTACAAGTTGCACCAGGAGAGGTTTCATCTTGATATAAGAAATAAATTTTTTACAGCAAGGACAATCAATCACTAGAACAACCTCTCCAGGGACGTAGTGGAGTCCCCATTGCTGGAGGTTTTCAAGATGTGACTGGACACGGTGCTCGATAATCTCATCCAGGCTCCCTTTTCCATAGAAGTTGAACCAGATGATCTTTTGATGTCCCTTCTAACCTGGGCTATTCTGTGAAAATCATGCTGTTCTGTTGATTTCATCAAAAAGTTTGTAATCTATTTGCTAAAAGCTATTATAAGTCACTTAAACTGTAGAGCACTGTGCAGAAGGGGTTTAGCCTTCATGTTTTTTCATTGCAAGTTATCAGCAATCAGACTTCAAAGCCAAAATGCTTCCTCTACCCTTGAAACAAAGTAATCAGGAAAGAAACACCATGAAATGATAATATATATTCTTTGAAATAAGGGCTGGCAAAAGACTCATCTGTACATGGGCAGTCTAACTGGAAGTCTCGAGTGAAGTATCCCTGACATGCTGTGATGATCCATACATGAGACAGAAGCACTTGTACTGAAGTGTTTCAACACTGATGCTGCTAGGTAAGGTATCAGCAATGTTTCATAGACTCTTGGTCAAGCAGTAGCTAATAATGTAAGTACATATTCCTCTGTACTTCCTGGGGACTTGAACCCTTCAGCAGCTGCTATAGCTGAATGAGACAGCCAATAAGCACTGACTGAGTACAACATGGAGATGTTCCACAATTCAGATCCTTTTGCCAGGCACTAGGTGAGATTTGCCAGTCAAAAGATATGTTTAAATATGCATTAGTTTAAAGAATCTTGCTCATCTCGTCCTTCCAAAGTGGTCTGAAAAGACGGAAAACTTAGCAAAGTTCTGGTACTATAATTAGGTTGCAATTTTTTCTTGCTAGATTTGATCATTTTCCCTAAGGATCAATCTACAAATCTTTTTTAACCCAAGTATCCTGATATCACTGCCCAATCTGCATTATATGTAAAAATTAAAAACTCCTCTACTACATCATCCAAATTGGAGGCTATGAATGAGAAAAGTCGTTAGCACAATCCAAGATTACCAGATTTTTCAGTGAACTTCAGGAGGACTTGGGGAAATAGGTTCATTTTTATTTCTGTATGCCTGCCTTCTACTTCTAAGCAGAGCCTCGCTTCAGGGATTCACTGAATAACTGCTCACTAAGAAATCAAGGTTAATCAAACCCTCCTACACAGGCTTGAGGCTTAGCCACTAGTAATTTTATATTTAAGATTTTATCTTCAATCAAGTTTTTAAGCAAAAATTCCAATTAATCTAATAGAAAACCAGCATCTGATACACAGCTTTGCACTGCTGACTAGACACAATGAATCAGATCTTGCCTGCAATTAAACCAATTGATGTTATCATAGAAAACAGTGAATGCAGCAGCCTGTACCTACAGCATGTGTTAGAGATGTTTCAAGTCACGGTTGCTGATTTTTTAAAAAGGTCCTTTAAAGAAACTAATAAAGGCAGACCTCCCATAACTGTGGATCTAATAAATCTAAGCAGATCTGAAGTTGTTCAAAATCTTAAGAGCTGGTAGAACAGAGTTATAGCAGCTCTGCCCTCCAACCTGCACCTTCATTTACATGTTAAGGATATGTTAAAAAGAAAAGAAGAGAATAAGAGAAGGGCTGGCATTGTAACGATCATATTTGCCTTAATTGCAATTAGTAAAAAGTACTTTTAGTTCTGCTTCGTTTTGTCAGGGCTCCATGTTAATTAGCCTTTTAAAAACAGTTATACTAAAATAGAACTAGGAGGGCAGAGGGGGTAAAAACTCAACTAATAAGAGAGCATAGGAATATGCCTCTATCTCAAATACCTTTACCCTAAATCTGACACGCCCAGCTTCTTGGCAATAGGATTGTTTCCATTTCTTTATCCTTTCACCCTAAAAACTGCTGCACTCAGAATACCCAGTTTGGCCTTCAGACTCATTAACAATATTTGATCCTCAACAGTGTTCACTGGAAGGAATCTCATCTAAAAGTCCCAGCACTGCCATTTACCCCACACTTCCAAGACACAGTGTACCTTTTCTGCCTAAAATATTTTCATGCAAAGCATGCTATTTTTTTTATTGCATGTAATACAGACTACAGTCTGTTTAACTTTTTTAGCTTTCAAAGAGGCAATAAAAAGTTGATTTGGGAAACTTTCAAATGAAAAGAAAAACCCCACTCTCTTTCTTCAGGTGTTACGGGAAATCTCCCTTTGAGTAACCCCAGAACTTGTGAAGGAGAAATGAGGCTTTTGAAGCAGTATCATTTTGGGCTGCAGAATGAACCTCACTCATTATTTACTTCAGTGTGTAGCTGTTGAAGTCACATGTATTGAATGGTGACCTCAGGAGCCTGATACATCAGAAACAAGGCTGCAGCTATAAAGGGTTATTATTAATCCCCCAATGGAAGATTCCACCTAAAATACCACAAGAAGAAAGAGTTTTAACATTAACATTGTGACAAATTTTATACTGAGTCAAGGGCACACCAGCTAGTAGGAGGTATTCATCACATCCTAGGCTGACCAGAGCAAAGCGTTTTGACCCACACTGGCAATTACATATTGTTTCTCCTGTTACTTGGTGTCCTTATGCCTCAAAGGTTTTCAGGATCCAACACAGTCTCCATCATGGCCTTGGTGGGTGAAACTTAAGGTAAAGACAGGAAGGAGGCCTGGCCAAGCAGGTCCACATTTCAAGAAAGATACTCTGTGGTGCTTTTGTGATCCCAGTGACTACCAGCAAAATCAGGCTTGAGGGGAAAAGAACCATACACTGGGAACAGCAAAAGGATCTGAGGAAGCAAGACGCAAGCCTCAAGGCCTTTACCGAGGATATTTACAGTTGCCACACACACACCACTGATCTGTCAGGTCCTTTAACTCAGAGTCAAAACCAGCATTTCCAAGTCAAATATTGACACCATAATACACTTATCTCTTAACATTCCCTTGCAGCAGATGACACAGGAGAGGTAATCACTTCCACCATTTCATTCATGCTCCTCCAACCCAAGGAAATGGCAAACTCTATGAGAGAGAGTTCTCAAAGCTTCCACCATCGCTCTCTTCCTCAGAAGTATCCAGTCCAACAGATACCCCTACTTTGTTCTGAAGCAAGATAAGCACTGGCTTCTCACATACAAGATGGATGGAAGAACAGAAGATCGATTTGTTTGGAAGGACAAAGTGTGCACTGACAGGAAAGGACATGGATCTCCAGTATTAAATGAACAAAATCTTCCACCTACTTCCACTCCTGTATGTTTGAATCTACTCTGGTCACCGGAAGAGTTATATACTGCTTGAGGTAAGGCTTGGTGTTTACTCCCAAGCATTACAAACAGGTTCAGGTATGCTTCCCTTGTTCTTTACTGTCAGGGGCCAAACACTAGGATGTTAGGGGAACACAGAGGTATTTTATAGTAGCTATAAGCTGGAAAGCGACAAGGAAACGTAGTTAACAGTAAAATACCTCCTTAGCGCAGTCAAGAACTTTGGGATCACCATGATTTAAATGCAATGATAAGTCAAAACATACTAAGGCAGTATATATAAAATTGCTTTGTTTGTCAGATTTAGTTGAAATTTGTCAGCACAGGCACGGTCGTTGTGAGAAACAATAGCTGTGGGAAAGGACAAAAGTTGAGCTGCATAATTGCACAATTTGTATATAGCCAAGTTCTAAAAAAAAAAACAAAAACAAAAACAAAAAGCAAACCAGAAAATAGCTACATCTGTCCAAAATACATTAACAAAAACAAGAACCCAAGAAAATACTGAGACAGTACTGCTCAGCATCAAAGATCAAGATGTCAGCACAGTAACCAGTGTCAAGTTTTTTTAGATGACTAGAAAAGAAGAGCCTGAATAACCTTCTTTTGTAAATGCTTACAAAAAGTTTGTCTCAAGTCTGAAGCAAGCAAGCAAAAAAAGCACAGATGCGTCTATCCAAAGTTCAGTGAGTGGGCTGCAGAAGCTGCCATCATAGCACAACTAGAAAAAGATATCTTGATGGATGATATTTGGTTTTCTAAACTTCTAATCTTTTCCATTTTATGCATGTTTACTACTGCAGAAGCTATAAACTACTTTTCTACATGTTCAAGGCCTCTTAGGCCTTGCAGCAAAGCCAGAGAATAATATGCTACAGAGAGGTGTGAAATAAGCTAGATAGAAGTTTGGGCTCTGTTTTAGGAATGATATGCAGAAAAAAAGAGAAAGAAACATAGAAAGGAACAGTGTGATTTTTATCTAATATTTTTCTTAAATTGATCAGATCTCTACAATGTGACAAAGAAAATTGCAGAGGTGAACGTAACAGATTAAGAACCTGAAGAAACCTTAAGGATAGAGGAAAATCCGTAAGTTGCTAAAGACAGTAGAGAAAAACCCCAGGAAGATAGTTCACTTTCATGCTCTGGATTACAGAAGACAGCTGAGAACATGAAAAAGATGTAGACAGTACCAACACTTCACCTTCTACAAATAATGATTATATTGGTGGTTTAATGGGCATACACAGATTAGAAGTCAAATGGCAAGAAGTCTGTAACAGAACTCCCCTTACTTAGCATGACCAATGAGCTCAGATGTGAAAGTCAGTCAGTCACTGAAGTGACAAGGAACAGGAGAGGTCAAGGATGTTGGGACTAAAACACATTCATGCTGAGGGCAGGGAAGAAACTGGGTGGCAGGAGGAAGAAGAGGCAAATTGAAGATTGTGACATGAAACTTGCAAGGGTAAGGTAGGTAAAGAGACGAGCTTGAAAGGAAAAGGTGATGAGGCCAAGTTGCAGTCTGACATCCCTAAGTTTTACATTATAAGCTACCTGCAGGTCACTCCACAACCCTTGTGCAAGCTTAAAATTAGAAAATAAACATGAGATATGCTGACAATGTGGAACTTGGTGTAAAAACTGAAATCCACGGTGATCATTACACTAAAATACATTGATAGTTTGATTTGTGAGGATTTCTTAAACCATATGAAGGCATAAAATAGGAAATGTGATTTATGAATTACCCACTCAAGATTAAGGTCATCTTGGCAATTAACTCTCAGAATACCCATTCTTGATGTCCCTTTTTCCCTAGCAAGCTTATTCTTTAAAAACTCTCACAAACCCACCCACCTTTTGCTTATATATATGTGAAGTTGCACAGGGATTGATGGTATGGCATTATACTTGTTCACATAGGATGAGATCACTTTGTTTTCTGTGAACGTCCGAGTACCAAGATAGTTGCATAAAGTCACCTCAACACATTGCCAGCAAAATCCTCATCTCAACAAGATCAAATTCCATACTGTTTTCGAATAACCTTAGTGGCAAGAGCTATGGAAAGAACTGCTACCAAAAAGAGTCTTTTGGGACTCTGGGTAACAATTACACTCTAATAAAAACGGAAGCCAACTATGCTTGCGTATCTGAAGTACTCTGCATTGTCAGAATTGTAACTGCTGAATGTTCACTAGTTGCTTGCTCACTTGCAAAGAGTGTTTTTTTGTTTGCCTTTAAAAAATGAAGCCAGTTTCATGGCATCATCAAAAAATAAAGTTATTGAGATGGTGACATACAAAGTAGGACAAGCACCTGCAACAAGATATTAAACAAGTCAGAAGTTCTGAACTAAACACAGCACAGTCCCATCACAGACCACTGGCAAAAAAACCTCTCAGACAAATTATAAATAGTTGTTTGTTCAAAAACTACTGTGTATCTTCTGCACAGTCTGTTTGGAACTAAGTAAGTCTCTGAAGACCGATGTCCAGATACTGAGTCACTGAATACAAGGCCAAATTTTCAGCCCCAAAACATCGAGTGTCTGTTTAGGTATTAGTCATCAGCAGGAAACAGGTGCAATGCAGAAAATGCATTTACAAAAGAGAGAGAGAAGTGCACTATTTTGTTTATTGATACACCCAGCTTTTAGTACTGTTAAGGAGCTGACAGAGGAACAGAGGCCAAGAGCGAGTCACTAGCGAACTGCCACTCTGCGAGAAGAAGAGACGACAAGTTGTACGCCCTCCACGCCGCTCAGCTGAACAACCTCCTCCTCACCTGGGCAGCGGCAGCGGCAGCGGAGGTTGCAGCCTCCCTGCTGCCACCCCAGCGGCACCGGCCCGCGGCGGTCGCGGCGCGGCGGTACCGGAGGGGTGGGAGGCGGCGGCGGCGGCTGCTCGGGGGGGGGCGGGCAGCACCACCCTCCTGCGGCGGGGCCGGGCCGCAGGGCGGGGGGAAAGCCGGCCCCGTCCCCGGCCGACCCTGCGGGGAGCGCTGCCCACGGACGGCCGGTGCCGCCGTGCGGGAGGGGGCCGTGCGGGAGGGCTGCAAACGCCCCAACCGCTGCCGCAGGGCCCTCGGCCGGCGCCCGGCTACTCACCATCTCCTGCCTCAGGAGGTGCAGTTTCGTCTCCAGCCTGGCCAGGGGGGCGGCGCGGCGGCGGCGGGGGCCGGGGGCCGCGGCGGGGCCGCGGGCGGGCGCGGCGGCGGGGCGCCCCGGGAGCTCCTCCCCGCGCAACGGCCGCGCCAGGCTCTCGGGCACTTTGCGCCCCAGCTTTTGCTCGACGTCGCGGAGGTCTGGCGGGGCGCCGGGCTCCATGGCTTACCCCGGACGGGCCCGCGGTGGCGGTGGCACCGGCGCTACCCGCGGCCGCGCGGCCGCTGCAGGGGCGCGGAGGTGCGGTAATCCGCGGCAGCGCCGGGGCCGGCGGCCGAGCCGCGCAGGGGACGCGCAGCAGACATGGGGATTTCCTGGACGAACCAGTCCCCGTCCCCCCGTGCCCCCCGCCCTTCCCCGGCCCTCCTTTGCCACCGGGTGGAAAGACAAAAGCAGGCAGGCGGGGGCGAGAGAGAAAAACTCCCCCTAAGCCAAGGGGGTGCGCGCCCCGGCCCTGCTACGGCTGCGGGACCGCGATGCGCCCCAGCAGCTGCCGCCTGCTCGCCTGCGCGCCCGGCCGCCCCGGGCAGCGGGACCCGAGTCATCGCCCGTCTCGGCCGGCTGCAACTTTAAAGCGCGCTGGCAGGTGGAAGAGGCGCGGCGCGGCCCTCCTACCGTAATGCCTGGAGAAGAGGCGCGGCACGGCGGCGGCGGCGGCGGGGCGCCCCCGCACGGCGGGAAATGCGCCCCCCGCCCGGGAGCTCCGGGGCAGGGCGCCGGAACAGCGTGTTCCTCTGGGGAAAAGGGAGAGGAGAGGGCGAGAAAATGGGGAGGAGAGAGAGAAAGGAGAGGAAAAAGAGAAAAAGAGAAAAGAAAATAAAATAGTCCCCAGAGCTTTGAGACCCTAGATCACTTTCTAACGGGGACAGAACTATACGTACAGTGTGAATGTTATTCCCACTCGTCATATAGGTTTTATTGGAGTCAGGCTGATTCTGCCCCCTCCCCTCCCGCCTCATTATTATTATTATTATTATTATTATTATTATTATTATTATTATTATTATTATTATTATTATTATTATTATTATTATTATTATTGTACCCCCTTCCTCCTCTTTAAAAAGCAAAGTTTGCTAGCTGAGCCTGTTGCTGTAATCTGATAGCAAGGCACGTGCTGGTCGTGCAGATAGCAGTGCTGGAAGCACCCTGTTGCTCCTTGGCCTGAGGTGTTGCTGCATACACCTGTCATGGCACTGAAAAAACGTTTAGGCATGAAGCTTGGAGTATGAATAGCCCCAACCATGGAGCTGCAGAAACGTTTAGGCATGAAGCTTGGAGTATGAATAGCCCCAACCATGGAGCTGCAGCTGACGTGTGTCATTGGGGTTGAGAGAGTGAGGCCAGGCACTCTGTTCAGGTGCCAGGTCCTTTACAGCAACTAGAATCACAAAAAGTGGTGTGGTGAGCTTGAGAAAACAAAATATTGTTACAGCAAACCAGATGTTGTCTGTGAAATAATTTCATCAGTACTTTAAAATCTAAGAGTTATTGATTAGAGAACTTTGCGAGGGTTTGGTACAGTCAAGCAAAAATCCCACAGAAATGTATGATAATCTTATAGGTACATTGATTTTAGGCCAGGACCCTTATTGCGTCAATATAATCAGAACATCTGGAAATCCTTTGCTTGAGACATATGCAAAGACATTTTTGTCTCTCATATTTGCTGGGACTGTTTAGTTCAGAAGACAGAAAGAACATCAATATTCTTCCCAGAAAAGAAAGCCAAAAGCAGCCACACACACAAAATCAGAATCCTCCTTCTTACTGCCACCACCCCCAAATGTGTCTTACAGTTCTATTTTAACTTGTGAATATTTGGAGAAGAGCTTCTATATAACCTCAAATTAATGATTTGTGCCATTCTGTAAATTAGCAAGGATCATGTTGAAGTTCTTCCTATGTGAACTATGAACATCTTGTTAAGTAAAAGTTTAAGTTTATATTACTGTTGCCACAATATTGAATAATAAAAGGAGGGTTCTTTGTTATAAAACAAGCACCTTATAAAAAAGGTCATGATTCAACTGTATTCAAACTTTCTTTTTGAAGTGACTTTAAAAACAAGATCTGAAAGATTATTTTTTTTTAAGATTTCAGGTTACCTGAATTATCAAGCTTTTTAAAATGAAAATGTAAGAAGAAATAATCCAAAGTCTCATGTTAGTTTAAAAAAAGTGTTCCTATTGATAAAAAAGTTCCCAGAACCCTACTGTAAATAATCTGAAAATAATGAAAATAAGTTCTTTCTGTTGTTCCAGATGAGCAACATTCAGAAAGTAAACCATGTAATGTACCCTATGCATTCATGAATTTATGCTTTACTATCTGATGGCCTGATTGTCACCTCCCACAGGCTTTGCATCGGTGTAACTGCATGCAAGTCAATAGGTTTACAGATAAAAAGATATGCCTATGTTAAAGCCACCCTGTTAAATCTTCAGGGTTACCAGATTTGGTAGAGTAATCTGCATTTCAAGGAAATAGTTTTCTCTTTAAGTAAACAAAAACATGTACATCAAACAGTATCTAAATTGTATTTTCATCCCGTGGGACAGATCCTCTATCTTTGTTTTAGAATCATAGAACATCTCAAGTTGGAAGAGATGCATAAGGATCATCGAGTGCAACTCCCTGCTCTGTGCAGGACTAACTAAAACTAAACCATATGACTAAGAGCGTCGTCCAGACGCTTGTTGAACTCTGCCAGGCTTGGTGCCATGACCACTTGCCTGGGGAGCCTGTTCCAGTGACGGACCACCCTCTCAGTGAAGAACCTTTCCCTAATGTCCAGTCTGAACTTCCCCTGGCACAGCTTCATTCCATTTCCTCGTGTCCTATCGCTGTCACTGAAGAGAGGAGATCAGCACCTCCCCTCCGTTGCCCCCATTGAGGAAGTTGTACACTGAGGTAAGGTCACCCCTCAGCCTTCTCTTCTCCAAGCTGAACAGACCAAGTGACCTCAGCTGCTCCTTGTAAGTCTTGCCCTCGAGACCTTTCACCATCTTGATCACCCTCTTCTGAACATACTCTAATAGTTTGATGTCCTTCTTATGCTGAGGTGCCCAAAACTGCACACCATACTCGAGGTGGGGCCACACCAGTGCAGTGTAGACTGGGACAATCACCTCCCTCAACTGGCTAGCGATGCTGTGCTTGAGGCACCCCAGGACATGGTTGGCCTTCTTGGCTGCCAGGGCACACTGTTGACTCATATTCAACTTGCCATCAACCCAAACCCCCAGATCTCTTTCCTTGGAGCTGGTCTCCAGCCTCTCGTCCCCCAGTTTGTATGCATAACCGAGATTACCTTGTCCCAGGTGGAGAATCCTGCACTTGCTCTTGTTAAATTTCATATGGTTCGTGTTTGCCCAGCTCTCTAGTCTATCCAGATCTCTCTGTAAGGCCTCCCTACCCTCGAGGGAGTCCACAGCTCCTCCTGATTAGCATCATTGGCAAGCTTACTTAATGTACATTTGATTCCTGCATCCAGATCATTTATAAAAATGTTAAAGAGCACTGGCCATAAAATTGAGGCCTGGGGAACCCCACTGGTGACTGGCCACCAGCCTGATGTAACTCCATTTACTTTAACTCTTTGAGCCCGACCTGTCAGTCAATTGCTCACCTAATGTGTTACGGACTTGTCTAGCTGTATGCTGGACATTTTGTCCAGAAGGATACTGTGAGAGAAAGTATCAAAAGCTTTGCTAAAATAAAAAAAACGCCACATCTACTGCCTTCCCTTGGTCAACCAGATGGGTGACCTTGTCATAAAAGGAAATTAAGTTAGTTAAGCAGGACTTTCCCCTCATGAACCCATGCTGTCTATGACCGATGACTGCATTGTCTCTCAAGTGTTTTTCAATAACTCCCAGAATAAACTTCTCCATAATTTTACCAGGCACTGAAGTGAGACTGACAGGCCTGTAATTACCAGGGTCTTCCTTCTTACCATTCTTGAAAATTGGGACAACATTTGGCGTGCTTCCGGTTGACTGGGACCTGTCCAGACTCCCAAGACTGTTGCAAAATAATGAAGAGAGGTCCTGTGATGACATCAGCCAGCTCTTTCAGTACCCTGGGATGAATCTCATTGGGCCCCACAGATTTATGTGCATCCAGCTGCAGCAGCAAGTCTCAAACAAGTTCAGAGTCGGCTGGGAGTTTATCATACCCCCAGTCAAAATCTTTCAACACAGGGCTCTGGGGGTCCCAGGGCCCATCATCGGTGTTAAAGACAGAAGTGAAAAAGGCATTAAATATGTCTGCTTTGTCTACACCCCTATTTGTGAGGTCTGACCTCACCAAGTAAAGGACCAATGTTATCTGTGGTCCTCCTTTTGCTGTTAACATTTTAAAAAGCCATTTTTGTTGTCCTTCACAGTGCTGGTCAGCTTGAACTCTAATCGAGCTTTGGCCACACAAATTTTCTCCCTACAGTGGTGAACAGCATCTCTGTAGTCCTCCCATGTCAGCCTGTTCTTCTTTTCTGCCCTGTGCTGTCCACTCTTTGGGTGAGATTCAGAGCTTTTTGAATCTCTTACTTTGAATCTACAGATAAAGCCATTTAGATCAGTCTTTGCTACCATTTTTTTTTTTTTAAGTCCGGATAGACATATCCAGTGATTCTAATGCCTTGTTAAATCCTCCTATCAACCACTTCTTTCCTTCTGTAGCTAGAAGTCTTGATAGTTCAGTTCAGCAAAGTGTGGATACTTGTGTAGAGAAGAAATGAGGGCGTTCAGCTTCCTGTTGGATAGGCTCTCTGTTGTCACACCATCTCATCTGCTTCTCTTACTGGGTGTTAAGAGCTAAGGAATAAAAATTTCTTCATGTGACTCTACTGAGCACTGCCTTAGACTTGCCTTAGGTCAAACCATGATTTTACAGAAGAAATTGGGGAGTGGATGTTATGCTAAACATATTGAAAGTAAACTGGTGATCCTAAAATGATTCCATTGTATAGTTTTTCTTGGCAAAGACATGGTACTGTCTTTGTCCAGAAGGGTGAAAATACTGTCATCACACAACACACTTGCATTTTACAAAGATCACATTGTCAACTTGATTTTATGAACTTCAGGCATGTAGTTTAAGCAGGTAACTACTTTCCAGCCTGTAAGGTAGGATCCTTATTTTAATGGTAGTTCTTTGCAGATTTAGCTCTTGAATGATTGCTGAGGCTAATCACATGGGAGATAAGAGGACAAAAGTCATTAAACAGGACAACAATGGGCAGCTTGAGAAGGAAGAGGCTTGTTTTCAGTTTATGCTTTCTTATGCTTTCCATAAAAGATGGTGCTTATTGAAGAGTGCTAGAGTTCAAAATGGAAAGGAACAGCAAAACAAAAGCAAATTTGTTTATAGGGATGTTATACTTAAGGGATGAGACACAGCAGCTCAGGTTATTTATATCATCAATTTTAATAATAATTTATCTCTTTATAATTTATTTCTTTTCAATTTCTATTAAGTGAAGTCTTTAAGGTGTCTTAGAGGTCAAAAGTAGTTGTAATATGATCCTACAATGTAGGAATTTTTCTGAAGTCAGATCCAAAGGGGGCACATATGGTCAGGCTGTCCTTCAGCTAGAGTGCAGTCCAAGATAAATTTCACTCAATGATGTTGTAAACATTAGCCCAATCCAGAGACTGCTCAAGGTTTCCACTTAACCGTGTGAGCAGTCAGACAGATCTCGACCTTTGGCCAACATAAAATGCTTAGCCATACTGAGCCGAGTGCTCAGAAGTTGTCATCACTCATTCCCCTTTATAAAAATTATGCTGGAAGAATATCTTGGAAAGTAGCCAGCAGGTACCTAGGTCCATATAAGTTTTCTGTTTCCTTAATGTGTTGACAGTGTCAGACAGATTCCTGCAGTACAGCAAAAAGTTTGGTTGATATTTAACCTGGAGTTATGTCATATCAGACTGTAGATGAGTAAGGGTTTTAAAAAAATATATTTCCTGGAGGATAGCCAGTTTTGTGGGGATTAGTTTTCATGATGTGATAAAATAGCTATTTTTAATGAGGAAACTATTCCCAATAATAAAGTATACTTCTTCTTAAGTGTTGGACAAAGACAGTACCATATATAATGAGGAGAAAATATTCTTTGCATTGCTTATGCCAAGGAGCTGGGGGCTGTGATGAATAAACCGTCAGAGATGAGGTTCTAGTAATCTGGGTCCTGAAGGAATCACACAGTCTCACTGAAGTAAATAAGCTTTACATAAATAATTACTGTAAGTGGACCTTCCCTTGGAAGTACAGGCTACAGAAGTGGGACCTCTGTCTTGTCTTCAAAGGCTGCAGGAGCTTTAAAAGAGTTCCAGGTACATGACAACACAGGGTGTGGTAGGCAGGAGTCCTGCCTTTCCTGCTTTCAACTAGTTACCTCACTAATGCCAGTATTCTGTGTTAGAAGCTTCTAGGAAGCAATCATTATTTGTTTATTCAAACCAACACCCAGGGAAGGGTGAGGCGGTTTGAGCTGGATGTTCATTGGTCATGCTTCAGTGTCACATTGCATGACTCCTGCTTGGGCAGGATAATGCTGAACTTCTTAAGTAGGTGCCTCAGGAAGAATGAAGATACTCTAGAACTGAAGAACTACTGCAGATGAGTAAGGTCAGGTAGACTAACAGAAGCCATTAATCATCATCATCAAGGTGACTATTACTCAAATCCACTAACAAAATAAAGCCTGGTGCATGCTTACAGAGCAGGAGAAGTTTGGGTCATACCAACCAAAGTCAGAACTTTCATCTGGGGCCACGCAGTGTGTAGGTAGTTCACCCCAAAACAGGCTTTCCCCAAACTTAAGACTGTATCCAGCTGTAAGAAAAAGAACTGTGAAAGTCTGAAATGGCGATCAAGGGCACCTTGCACTGACAAACTGTTACCTTAGCAGCAGCAGGAATACTGCTGCAATGCATTGTCCTGTGCCCAAAGGCCCGTGAACAGTGGAACATGAACATGGGGGTGGAGAAAGGAGCAGGGCATTTTACTTCTGTCAGTTTTTACACACTGTGTCAGCAATACCTTCTAAAAGTGATTAATCCCCTTTCCTGAGCTCCTTGCTATGAGCTGGGAAAAGAGAGCAGAAAAAGGAACACAGGAACAGTGTTTAGAAATACAAATAAGTATTTTCTTGGCTTTGTTTAAAGGGAGGAGATGAGATTGCTGCACTTGCTGTTTCACAGGCTTGTACAAGAACCCTGATGAATCAGAACTGAAGGCATACAGAGAAGGCCCAGTTTTTCAATGCGTTCACAGCAACTCATGCTAATGCACCTTACTGACTTCAGAGGCATTAATCATTGCACGTAGAGAACACAGAAGCGTATCTAAAGCATTATTATTCTTTCACTGCTGCTTTGCCCATGTACATACGTTATTTTGTTAGCCATTACCGCCACTGGGCAAAGATTGTAGATAGCAGTTATATAACCCAGCCTTTACTTTAAAAATACATGGAACAATAAACTGCACCTATGGGTCAAGCTTAATATAGAAGCCTTAAAGCTTATGGTAAGCTTCTGTCTCAGAGTTACAGTGCTAACTATACTGATTTATATAAGGCTGTAAGCAACACTGGAGACTGTGTATAGAATTCTGGGCAACACCCAAGACACGCAGCCATCTCAGCAACCTCCAAGTCCAGTGGTTTAGCCCTTTTTCCCAGTTGCAAACTTCATAATATTTTCCTGCAGAAAGATACATTGCTGTACAATAGTTTTAAATCTACTGACAGTAGTTTTTACAGTCTCCTTAGCAAAACAAGCCTAACAATGAAACAGTCCACAGATCTCCCAAGGTTTGTGAGCCACTGATTGAAAAACTACTTCAACAAACTGTGTTCCTATTGCACCAACAGAAGACTCCTTTAGCTGCTGTGAAATTCATAATGTGTATCAGTTTTACAAATAAAATAAACAAGAGAACTCTAGTCAATGCAACAGTCTAGACTGAAGCCTTTTTTCCTGGGACAAAAACCCTCCAACCATCCAGTTTCCCCTACAGTTGTGCCAAAACCCTCACATTAGTCCCAAGCATTGGGTTACATCACATCTACAGCAGAAAGCAAACTAAACTTCTTGAAGCAGTCAGATCTGACACATAAGGAAGCAGCAGAATAACAACATCCTATGAATCATGCTCATCCTTTGCTGTTTTGACACATTACAGGAGGAAATGTGAGAGTTGCTTGGGGGGATTTCTAAATCCTTCGATTGTCTTCCTTACTAATATCACAGATGCATCATAACACAAAGCTTGAGTATGGGAATTGCTTTTGCTGTGAAACGGAATGTTATTATTTTATTGCAACATCATTTCCAGACCCTATCACTTTGCTGAAGCCATTTTCATTTTTACTGCTGACAGAGTTGGACATACACACAAACACCAGTAGTTCTATTCTGTTAAAAATCCCAGCCTGGGCGGTGAGTTGAGAAAACAGCATCCAGCATCCACAGTGGAAAGATCAGGTGAAAGATATCTAACACACTAGCTAGAGAAAATCTGCGGGGACAATTTTTAGTCTGTGCCATACTGGTGTAGAAATGTTACCTGAGGATCACTTCTTGTCCTGAAGAGGGGACAAAAAGCCTCAGGGGAGAAAGCTGGGTGCATCAGCGTAGCACAAACAGTCAAATAATACTGCATTAGCATTCAGGAGACCTTAGTTCAGTATTCAGGCATTTTGAGGCCTTCAGAAAAATCACTTCAGGTCTGTATGTATCATGTCCCTATCTGCAGCATGAATTAAACTTGGCCTCTCAGGTAGAAACTTTTCAAATTGCATAGTAAAACCTAAGGACATAAATAAATCTTCCATGAGAAAGAAGGGTTTCAAAGGAGCTTTATTCTAATTATCATAGTTCTTGCTTACCTGGATGTAGAATAATGAAGTATCTTATTATTGTCAGAGGTTATCACTACTTCAGTTTCTGGTGCTTTGCCCAGAAATTAAGCACTCATAAGTTTGGAAAGTGTTGCAAGAATACATATAACTCTGTGCAGCTCAACTCAAACTGTCTTGCTGTATACTCTCAATAGTACCTTTAATTATGTGATCACAGGCTTTATTTTCACCCACATCTTACCTCTTCCAATTCAATTGCTTCCTGACTCAACATCATTTCTCTCACCCACATCTTTCAGTTCCTGCTCTCTTCTCAGCTTTGGCATTTCAGTCTTACTCTTCTTGCTCTCTTAGTCCTGAGCTCACTGCCAAATGTCTAATGTTTCTTCTGTCAATCAAGCGCCAGTCCAAGTCCAACAACATCCCATTTCTCCTTCTCTACCCTCTCCTACTTACAGCTCAGCCAGCTGTTGTATTCCCCATTATACCTCCCAATCATTGAAAACCATCATGTAAGACCAGGAAGCCCTTCATTTTCCATCTCTCTTTGCTTAAACCCAGCTCCTTTCCAGATCAGTCTCTAACACTTGTTTGCTTCAGAATCTCCTTCATTTCTCATCTGATAACACTTGCCCCCTCATCTTCCACCTGCCTACTTCCCTTCCACTCAGTGTCTCGCAGTCCTTAATCTACACCTGACTTCCAAGTTTGTTTGTATTGTTTTGGTTTTTTTTTTTAACTTTTGCAGGATACTGTACATGTTTCTTTCCCTTACTTCCTGAAGATCAGCATGGTGGACTCAGTAAAAATGGAGAGAGTAGTTTTCTGCTTTTAGATCTGGCACCTGACTCCATATTTGGACTTTCTGAAAGCAAATATCAGGGTCTGTCCTAGCAGTCAGTGACTGACTTAATGGTGTAAGTGCTTTCTCACTGCTCTTGGTTGTAACGGGACAGAGCAACCCCCTGCTGCTCATTGAGGGAGCATGTTACATGGGGGAGCATAAATCATTGAGGAGTTTAGGAGTACAGGGTGGAGAAAGCCAACGGACCACAGGTAAGATACCCTTTTCAACAACAGTCAGGTCTACAAGCTTTGTGAGTATATCATACACATTTTACCTGGAAAGCAAAGAGGTGCTAGAAGAGAAGCAACACCTTCTGAGAGGAAAAATTAATGCATATATCCAAAGGTAAAAAAATGGACTTTTCAGTTTGTTTGTTGATTTTTTTTTTCCTAGTCCTTACCTCATTTTCATTTGGCTGGTCAAAAGTGTTGGGTTTTTTCTTTTACTTCTTGTCTGAGTTTTCACATCTCTTCTATCTCTCTTCTGTTAAACAAGGAGAAAAAAAAAAACACCTCAAAACTTCCCTTATCTTATTTCAGTAGCTGCCATGAAAATCTACTGTTTTACTAGATGTCAAGCTACATAAATTTGCCTAAGGTTGCTTCAGGTGGATTGTGCTCAGCAGGCCAAAAGGGCATGTCAGTGCCACAACTGACTCTCCATGGCCAGCCCAGAAGACCCATCGTATTACACCTTGCAGCTTGCCTCCTCTTTTAGTGATGCCAATATTATTTCAGGTTTCAGCCTTGCTATTGGAAATGGCCAGACATCTGGTGATCTCATTGTTTTAGTACTGTGAAACAGTTTAGAGTTTGTAATAGATTTATAGAAATAAAAACCATTCTGTGGCTTTAGGATTTGTGGTTTGACCTTGGAAAGAATTAAGAATAAAAGGCTGAAGTTATGCCTCTGGGATACAGTGGATTACTGAGAAGTTGAACCAACTAGGTTTCTTAAGAACTAGCCATTTTTACCAAATGCAAGTGTTTGCATATTAATTTGCAGATATTTGTCCAGGATGGACAGAGGTGAAGAAAGGTTGTATTTTAAGAAAGGGCTATCACTACTGCTAGGCACAGAATTGGACTGCAGACACTGTGAAGTTACTCAGGGTTTCAAGACTTGCTAAAAGGAGCTCATATGCTCCATAAACTACTCCTGGGAGCACAGCCATTCTAATACTGTTGAGAAATGCCAAAGGAGCTAAATAGAGTTAGGTTCAAGCAGAGGCCAGTTAGGTGCAACTTACTGGGCAAGCTATAGAAACCACACCCTACTTTCCACCTGATAGACCTGAATGGAAGCATCTTTTCATACTATATTGAAATGAAGTCTGTTTACTTGGAAAATGGTAGCAAAACAGTTAAATCCTGCCTGGAGCAAGAGATGAAAAGAGAAAGCATGGGAAGTGAGATCATTAATGCAAAGAAGAACCACAATAATAACACATACAGTTGTGCCAATCTAACCAATAAACGAAGAGTAGTGTAAGATTCTGTTTATTAGACTGATTCATAAGGAACACATGACTTGCAAAGCCATTCAAATTTCTTTTTGTTCAGCTTGGCCGGATAGAGAAAACCTTGTGGCTTTGTAGGCCAATTGTGATGTTTAACTACTCTCTGGCACCATGAAGACACTCAGGATCCTGAAACTTTTGTGTCACATGAAACTGAGTAATATGAAGGTGCATATTTTCAGTTTCAGCAAAAGCACAGGGAACAAACTGCTCATTCCTGTTTTTGCTGTTCCAGCAGCATAGATGTAAGGTATTCCACACATTTGTCATGTTAAGAAGTGGAAGATAGGTTGGTTCTTCTCAATGATATATTTATCACTAGCATTATGCTAATTTCTAGACTTCAAAATAAAAAGATTCAGGTTAGCTATATTCCTCACAGTAGAAGCTGGTCAGATACTCAAGGCAAAAATAACTCAAAGAATCACAGTTACAAAGGACAAAACTATATTACTAGAGCTTACACAGTCTCAACAGGAGCTAAGGCATATTATTCCCAGCCTCCATCAACTCAGTCTCTAGGGGGGCTACTCTTCAGTTCTTTTTATGTGGATGAACTATTGAGGTCTAAGCAGTGGAACTCCTAGTGCAGAGAAACCACAGGAATATAACTTGTCACTAAGACACCCATTAAGACTGTCTAAATACTTTTAGGATTGCTTCCTATCAGGCAAAGATCCATGTAAAATCTTCTACACTCCATAATTTAGGTATTGTCCCCTTGATTCTCGTTACTTCTCCCCCTACCCCGGGAAACTGCTGATCATTTGCAACACTACTTCCTTCTGCCACTCAGTCCTTCCTCCAGAGTCCTTCCATGCAGTGCAGTTCAATAGATCTCTACATTCATCGTTGATCTTCCATCCTCAGAACATTTGATTGCTCTTTCAGGACCATGGCTCCTAGATAATAGCTGAAAACTTTAAGAGTGTGTTCTGTTCCATGTTTAATTTCACTAAAAAAGAGTATTCATGTATTCTTGGCCATCAGCAAGAAACTGTTTTGCAGGTCAGATTTTCAACAAAAACACTCCTATGTCCATCCACTGTGGGAGGGCTGAGGGGTAGATGGTGAAAGGAAGACTCAAAAGGGACAAAATGCCTTTGACAGCATCAGAATTTGTACAGCTTCTAAAGGAGTGGTTACTTTCCAGTCTGTCTCCAAGAATTTCTATTGAAAAAAATTATTTTAAATTCAAGTACAAAGGATTTTTCTCCCTTACATTAGAAATGCAAGTAAATGAAGCTGTTTCATTTTTGAGACACTATATTGGATTCTTTTTTGATTAAATCCTCTGGATTCTGATATTACATAAGTTCACTTCAGGAATTAAATAGATCTGTGTTGGTAAGTAAGCTAAAATAGTCTCTTGGATTTGCAGGATTTCATAATGTGTATTAACTGGTGTGGCTTGCTGCTAAGACAAACCTTCATTCCTCAGAAATTTCAAGACGATAGCAGAAGGGTTCTGTCTTCTGAACTATGACAGCAGTACTCTTATTCAGAGCATATTCCTGGCTCTTCTACCAGCTCTGAGTTTTGCAAACAGTCTTCCAGGGAGATGATAGCAACCCAAACCCAGACCTGGCACAAATCTTCTGGGCTCTCCTAGCAAAGATACCACACATTATTCAAAGCACAAGGCTTCTAATCCTCCCCAGGCAGACAGTGGAAGAGCATGGGAGGTCAGGAGGTGTGTGCAAAGGAGATCATGATTGCTGTCGTACCTTTTACCTTGCTGTTGAAAGATTCACTTTTGACATTTTATTAAAGACAGTCCTTGTGCAACCTCTCACCTTTTCTCCTTTGCACACCACTTGATGTCAGCTAGTCTTTGTTTATTAGATAACGGGGGCAGATGTTTATTCACTACAGTAGCAGCTATGCAGACAGGCGCAAGACCTGTCACAAACACGGTAAGGTCTGTGTTTAGCCTTGCAATGATAGAAAACATAGTGTCACAAGATAAATGTCAATGAAAGCGGTGCTGAAGGCTAATCCTATTTATTATGGGAAGTGAACAGTGTTATCAAAGCTGCCAGGTGTAGAAGAGTCATTTAGTACAGACAACTTCGATGTCTTTGAAAGGTATAAAATGAAGAGAACCCATTCAATTATTGCCAGGAATGACTCCTCACCCTCCCCCAAGGCAATTGTTTTAAGTGCTGGAAGGAGAGGAAATAGCTCATTATTTTAAGTGGCTTGAATTGCTTTTCATCCCTCCCAGTTCTACTGGGAAAATATTTAACATGGAACAAACACAGTAGAATCAATAGTCTTCCTGTTGTCAACTTTTAACAGTAACTTCACTAACATTTATGGGCAAGGATCAAGGTGTAAAAAAATTCCTAGGCCTATTTATTTCCTGCCTAGGTAGGTAAAGCACACCAAAAATCTAGCACATTCCCAACCTGGTTACACGCAATTTTCAGCTGAAGATTTTCAGTTTGTACCCTTGTTAAGTATAAACAATGGCAAACACCAGTGTCCATTAAGGTCAACCAAAATATTCTTCTCTGTCAGTGATGCTCTTTGATTTCATGTGAAGCGGAGATCTGTTCCAACTGTAGTAAGCGTGCAGCACACCTCCAGCCTCATTTCAGCCTCAGCACTGTGGCTCTGTGCCACCATCCCAATGACCCCATCAACCTCATTTTGCCTGTTAGTCTGAACCTCTGTCCTTGATTGATCCCTAGCCCCAATGGTCAGCCCTAAACCAGCCTCAGCCATTCTGTTTGCTGTTTTGTACGTGGGTCTAGCAGCATCATTTGCTCTGAACCCAAACATACCCAAAATGCAGATTTAGCCTGTGGGATGTTTTCAGCTGCTAAACCAAATTCCACTAATGCAAATTCTGGCTGCCAAACCAGCAGATCAATGCTTGCTGGTTTGAGCCCTAATCTCATAATAAACCGGTGACTCCTGGCAGTCCCCATGGCTTTTATAATTTATTTCTTTTAATATTGATTTGATTTAATACTTTCTCTTTAGACAGACAACCTTAATCCAGATTGGCAAACCTGTTCCAGACATTATCTGTGCCCTAGCACACACTTTCCTACAAAGCGTCCCTTAAAGGCATCCACTTTAACGTGTACTCAGCAACCCCGGCCAGGACCACAATGACCTATATTTAAATGTTGTTGATGACCTTAGCCACTTACCCTTCCCCATCACCTTCACTAAGCACAGACCTAGTCTTGGAAACTCTTCTCTTCAAAAAAGTAATTCTTACTGCTTGTCTTCCATGCCAGCATGAATATTACTATTACAGTTACTGATATGAATATTATCATTGCTTTAGCCTATCAACTTTCTATAAATTGAGGTAAGACCTGGAGGAAGCCTTCCAAACCAGCTATAATACTGTACACAATTACTCAAGTCTGAGTAAAGTCTCTAGTTACAGCACTGGATGCAGATGTACAGCTCAGATAAGTAATCCGCATTTCTTGTAGTGCCCTACCAGTGTCCACCCCCATATGCTGAGCAGGTCTGACCCTGCTGGACTTAACCTATCAGCAGTAATCTGGAATTACATATACATGCACTGTGATGCCATCCCCACTGCTTTATCTTAGCTAGTGGTGCCTGCATGGCCTAGATGTAGAATTCTGTAGTTAACATAAGCCACTATGAGCATTAAACTTATCTGGGTGGCCCCTACAAAGCCTAACTTTCTAACTGCAGCTGATCCCATCCTACTGGCTTGAACGGGTTAATCCATAGCTTGCCTTAGTTAGGCAAGTAAGAAAATTAATAGCCCCTGATGGCAGCAGTTACCTAGTAGGGACTGTAGCCTAGATCACCTCTCCTGGTGTTTTCTGATCCTAACTAAACTCTGCCTGCCTTGGGAGAAGAGCCAGATTGCAGCCTGATGAGGTGACTAAGCCTAAAGATCAGGTGAACATATTTAGGTTTGATTTCAGGCTAAGGTTAATTGCAGCCAGCTGATCATTACTACCACAGATATAAATATTACCAGGTAGCTCTGTGTGGGTCTGTTAAGTCTTAAATACAGTCACATATCTCAAGCCTACTTTTCTTCTCTTCATGAACCCTAACTGCAGTTCCTGGAAGATCTCCTGGCACCAACCATTCCCCTGCCTGATCTGCTCTATTTTATGCTTGTTCTTCTGATAACCTGTATTTAGCAAGGTGATGTCTGAAAGCACTGATTTTAGATGGAAGAACACCATGCCTAGCCACAGTTGAAGAATGTGTCAGCCCAAATTCTAACCCAGGAATAGATTCAAGAATTTCAATTATCTTTCTGCTTTGTAAGGAAGTGACCCTCTGTGCTTCATGAAAAGAGGTCCAAAAGCAAGGTCTATGCCAATGAATAGCCTGGGGTACAGAGATGTGGAGGATTTACAGGCTGACTCTATGTGCTGTTTAGACATGCAGAAAATCTTTTGACTTGGACACTAATGGCCTTTCCCTTATATAATGATAAATTCATTAAAAACCCTGAACATTTAGCGACATATCTCTTTACTTAAAAATACATGGTGTTGGCAAGTAAATAGTCACCCAAACATTTGGCTTTTGAGGCCACAAAGTGTTATTCTGACATTCTGTTTTATTTTTAAAATACAGTCTTTGGTCTACAAACCCTTTTCACTGAAATAAGTACAAGTCCAGAAGGAAATACAATACCTCATTGACTAGTTTTATGGTGTCACAGATATCCTTTCAGACCCTCGTTCCTATGGAGGAAGCAAAGGTGTAGTCAAAATGCAGTCATGATCTTGCCCTTTCCCTGGCATCTTTGTCTCATTCCCCAGGCATGAAAGGAGTCATGTCTGCACATATCATCTATAATGTACCCATCTCTCAGGGACTATCGGTGGTATATCCCCTAGGTAGCCTCAAGTGAAAATTCAATGTCACCAACATCTGGTGGTAGATGATAAAAATTTCCCTCTTCCATACTGTGCGTACCTGGGACAGCAATGCAATTTTATTGGAGTTACTGGGCTCCGTTTGCTTCTCTGGGGTGGCAGTGCAGCGCAAGCCAATTGAGAAACCAGACGCTGTGCCTGCAAGTGCCGGGACACAGCAGCTGACAGTAATCTGCTTGTTAAAAGCAGAAAGCAGGGCCAGGCGGCACCGCCCTTCCCCAGCACCCTGCGCGCTCCCCGCGCCGCAGCAGCGCTCTGGGCCACCGCCACCTCCCGGCACCGCGGGGACGGGGCTCGGGCTCGGGCTCGGGCTCGGGCTCGGGCTCGGGCTCGGGCTCGGGCTCGGGCTCGGGCTCCGGCTCCGGCTCCGGCTCCGGCTCCGGCTCGGGCGCCCTCGCTCGGCCCCCCTCGCTCGGCCCCTCCGCCCAGCCTCCAGAGCTGCTGGGCTGCCGGAGAGTCCCAAGCCCCGAGCCTGAAGGCGGCCCTGGAAACAAGAGCTGCGCTGACTGCTACATCCAGCTCCCCGGGAGGACCCGTGAACACCCAGTGCTGCGCCGTTTTCCTCCTGGGATTTTAGAAGAGGCGTTGTCTGCAGGAAGGGGCGATTAAAGAAGGCTGTTTCAGTTTGGATTTGGAGCTTTTGAGGAAGTTATTAGTAGGCATAGCACTTTTTTTTTTTTTTTTTTTTTTTGCACAAAACATGTGGATATCAAACAATAAACAAGATTGATTGCTATCCTGAAAAGAAGGCTGTGCTAGAGTAAAAGCTACTTGAACAGAAAGGCCCATGCAGGAGGGAAACTACAGCTGTTTAAATATAGCCTAATATCTCCACGATGGAACACTCATTACTCCTTTTTTAAACATCTTCCCAAAACTTGATTAAAGCAAGCAAAACTCATTTATGTTTTAGCTCTCATTTCTCTTTATGGCCTTCCATCCATCTTAATTTTTTTTTTTTTTTTTTTTTTTTGTTTTCCTTTTTTTATTTATCAGCAAAGCAATCAATTATCCTACTTTGGATGGAAAGTTTCAAGTCAAAAATTTGCATGAAAATATTTTTCCAGAAGGCAAAGTTTCCCCTCAAATAAGTGAAGTTCAACCAAATGCGGAGGGCCTGCTTTCAGCCCAACATGATGCCAACTGTCATGAGTTCTTTGAAAACTCAGGTAGTGAGCAGACATTATGCACAAAGATAACTTTCCCCCTGAATGAGTGAAAAATAATTAGTCTTCCTTTGTCCCCTGTTGATGGAGTTCTCCTGACCTGTCCAGGTCTCCAATACTGGCATCACCAGTAATTCTTTGCAAGTTTCCAACCTGCAGGCTGAAAACATATTTGAAAAGCAAATTCTCTCTTTTCCTGTGGTCTGACCCATTAGCCTCGGTGCTGATGGGTTGCATCTGGATACGGACTGAGAGAGGAGGCAGAACAAGAGGCATCTTTTCACAGTAAAAGAGGGTGAACCACTGGGCACCAACCAGGCAGGTCCGGGGACATCCTACAGCCTCACATGAGTGAAGCAAATGTCAGAGCTGAGGGTCCTGCTCTACAGGGTGTAAAATGCAACCCCTGAGGATGATACAGGACATGGCCCTGAGTTGTCAAGCTTCACAGCATTCGTGCCGGATATTCATTTTTGGTTGATTACCAAGAGCAATGTCTGAACTTTACTTTCCATGTCATTATCCTTCATTGTCCCTCATTTTACCTCATCTCATCTTCCATAGCTAAGAGGACAGACTTTATTTTTCCTGCCACTTCACTAACATCTGGAAGGTAAGAGCCTTAATTAACCTCTATGGCTATTTGCCTCTAGATCAGAGAGTTTAGAGGTAATTTTGTGCAGAAACAGCACTTGCTGTCTGTGATGAAGCTGAAATGTGAAGTACTCTCCTCTCTGACCCCAGATCTCCACTCCTAGAAAAGACATTTTAAAGAGGTCATTAAAAGTAATTATAACAAGCCTCACACTGATGACAGAACATGTGGAAAAGTTGCTCAAAAAAGGAAATGCCATCAGTGTAATACTGTTTCAGCCTCTTTTCTGTAGTTCATGCCCTAATTTTAGCCTGTTTCCAAATTGTCATTGATTAATAATTACCATACAGTTTTTCAAGAATGAGTGAACAGGTCTCTCATGCGGTGAGACTACAATCTCTTTTGCTCACACTTGCAGAGAATACTACAGGGGAAAGGCACAGTAGCAAGAGCTGTGTGGTTGTCCACAGGGAGCCTCAGGAAACACATGCACTCCAGAGCATTGGAGTTGCTCTAGGTTACCACTGAGTTGCTCTAGGTTACCACTGAGTTGCTCTAGGTTACTGCCAGCACCTACAGCCAAACCAAACTGAGGTAAAAATCGAGGCCAGGGACTGCCATTGAGTGATGGTGTCAAGCTGAAAAAATTGTATCTGGCCACTTTTATACCAGTTTGATTGTTATCAGCATCACTTTTCTGAATTCTTATTCACTTGAAGAAGTGATGCTCTTTTTGCAGGCCCTGGTGCTGCAGCTGCTGATTTATCTTCCAAGACTGCCAGAAGAAAAACATTAGCAGTGCTACAAGGACAAATTCAGATAATAGATTGCTAATATCAAATAGTATCAGTGTTTGGTAGGACCTCATTTTCTTCTCACTTGTAGATGCAGGGATAAAAAAGACAATATGACAATCACTTCTCTGCCCCTGTTAAAAAAAAAAAAAAAAAGAAAAAAATTACCTTCTGTAATGGACAGTATTTATTTTCTGTTGTGAACCAATAATTGCAGGTATGAGACAGTTAGGCATGTATTGTTTCTGTTAAGGATTTGTTTTTAAAATAATGAGCCTGCAACAATTTAAAGCATCCCAAAGAAAAAGAAGCTAGGCTTCTCTTGGAATAGGAAGGTGAGGGACACAAATTAAAATAAGTTTTTAGAAAATTGTGTTTAGAACTTGAAATGACTTTTTAGTTAAGTAGAGGAATTTTCTATTCCATGTTAGAAAACAACTTGAATCGTTTGGTGAAGTGCCACCTTGTGGCAAGCACCAAACCTCTGCTTGCAGCTGAAGGGCCTTCATTGCATACTCCCTGCTTGCATGTGGGCGCAGCACAAGGGAATTTTACTACAAGCAATCTTGAAGCCATCGTACAAGTAAGAATACTGTTCCTAAGGAGATGTAAAATGGAAATTTCACCTTATTTAAACATGAGACTTTAGCTTTACGCTCATATTAAATGCAATTGCATAGCAGGTGTTATCAAGGGTGACTTTTTTTTTTTGCCATATAAATTAATAAATAAGAAGTACAGATGATCTTTGTCATCCAAAGTCCAGTCGAAACCAACATCTTCATTTTTAATTCATGCATGACATAATAATTCAATCATTCAATACTATTTAATTTGATTTCATTCTTTAACTATTCTGCTCATACTAAGAATCATTCCTATATATTGGTTTGTAGAAGGTGTTAACAAAGAGACAAAATTCCACTAGGAGGCCTTAGGTGCAATGATATTGTTTGGAGCTACTTTTTTTCTGGTATGTTATCTGGTAGTCTAGAGAGAAATATTGTTTTTCCTGCAAACTTCAAGCTTAATAGCCTGAGACCATTTCAGCTACAACACAACTTTCAGCTTCTGAACAAACATTTTCTCCCCCTCCTCTCTTCTCCCTTGAGATTGTCTCTTTGGAAAAAATTTCTTCAGCACAAGGCCTTTTATCTGTATCAGGAGTTTTCTCAACCTTTCTGAACTGAAGCAAAATAAAACTTAACACCAGTAGTAAACAGACAGGTTGTGTGGACAGCTTAAAATCCTCTTAGGCAGTCATTCTATCACCAGTTCAGCCTCAAATTAATGATGTTTAATTCTGCAGTACTGCTTCTGTCTTCCTTTGCAGCTTTCTTTGCTTCAAGCAAAGGACCATGGGTCCCTGTTGTACTGATCAGGGGTACTGACTTCAGCAAGATACCAGTCCTATTCCTTGAAGAGCTCTTACTACTTATAAAATCCAAATCCATGCTTGGCTGATTGCCAAAGGTCTTAAAGTCAGTTTCTACGTGCATGCAAACCTAACTTACTGTAAAATTACTGTTTAGATCCTTTCCTTTGCACCCAACATTTGAGGGGTGAAGGGGGAAAAGAGAAGCACGTTAGTTGGAATTGGCAGTGGCTTACCTTAGGTACCTCTGGACATTAAGGGTGGGATTGGCAGGATGACAAAAAACAATGCACACTATGCTATATATTTAAAAGTCTACACAGAAATCAATCCAAGTTTTATTTTAGTTGGAATTATCATATTTTAATTCCCTCTAATGAGCAGCAAGAAGCAAATATTGTGAATGCTGTTTCCCTTTCCCTTTACCATAAACGAGCACCTGAACAAAGCATCTGCTAAAGCCAGCACTTTCATTCTAAATTGGAGGTTAAATGAGATTTCAAGTTAAAATTCAGTTTTGAGAGAGGAGATCCATACATTTTTGCTCCAAATTAATATTTTGAAAATAAATCAGGCTTCCTTGCCAAATTATTCTTTTGGTAGTCAAGTGTGTAGCTGGAAGGTATTTTTTGGACAATAAAAAATATTAAGATGAAACACTGAATACAATTCAGCAATAAATCTTGTTTTGGGAATCATTCCAGTTCTATGTGGAGGGGTGAAACTTCTGGGGTGGGAAATGTTTCTCTAAGTTACAAAAATAGTTCAGCTTTGTGTCCAAAGAAAGTGTTCATGCAAGTTATGATTGTACTACCCACCATTAAGAAGAAGTTAACTGGACAGCCTAATTGCCCATCAGCTTCCACTGAATTCTTCAATCTGCCTGTGAAAATCTTTTCTTTCATGTAGAAATAGCAGTTTGTAAGGGAAATTTTTCCCCAGATGCTGCCTTTATTGTAGGCAGCCAGCTTACAGAATCTTTTAAACTTCCAGGATATATGGTACATTTATTGAACAAACTATGCTACATCATATAAGCAACTGCCTTTGCTGTTTTCACACTAGTATCACATTGGTGGCATAAGATTTTCTGTTACAAGCTTGTTTGCAATGCTTTTTTATTCCTTACTGGAAAATTTTGCATGTGGCAATAGAAATTCATGTTATTGGAATGTAGGGGAAGAGAGGAGATACCATTACTGTGCTGGTTCACTTCCTCTCACCTTTCTTCAAATATTAAAGTTTACAAGATATTTCTGCAGGTTACCCTTATCCTTCTATATGTTCTATTCCAGTACTGTCCTAGGGGTGATGACTCTCCATGCAGTGCAGTTTTGTGCATTAGCATCTCTCTTGAAAGAAGTAAATAAGGCTGATCCTTAAGTCTTTGTAATTCTGCTAGTAAAGGGCTACAGGGCTAGTCGCTAGTACTTCTTTCAATACTGTGTCGCCATCTCTCCTCTAGTTAACTCTCTTCCCAGTCTGCAGATCCTATTCCAATTCCTAACTTTTCAGGCTTAAGCACATGGCTCTTTATCAAAGGCTCAGCATCACTATAATTCCAAAATAAAATCTTTGAATTAACTTATCAAAGAAAGCTATTAAGTTAGCATGGTCTATCTTTGGTAAATCTGTGCTGTATTTGATTCCAATTGTATTTTCATGGTTTGTTTTGGAGACTGTCATGCTCTTGAGTCTAAATTAATAAGCTTGAAGTGCACAGAACATTTTTACTTTCCCTTCCCCATAAAATATTACTGCTCTCAATTGCATAATACTTCGGCTGACCTGATAAAATTATTCAAACACCTTACAGATGGACTTACAGTTTTGTGTGTAATTTTTAGATTCTTGGATGGAAATTACCTGCTGTCTTGATGCAGATATATTGTTTAGTTTCTGTCTTGTAAAGCAATTTCTATCTCTCATTCCATAAGCCTTTAACTTTTTCTGTACAAGATCAGCATAGTTCATCTTATTGAAAATGGAGGTCAGTTATCACTGACATCGAAAAATGTATGTGGATCATACTAATCTTCACTCTGCATTTATTGCATTTTCATTTATATGGTCAAAGAACCTTTTCAATATTTCCTTTCCAAGGTCAAATGCAGCTTTGGCAGCTTTCTTTTTATTTCTAAAATTCCTGACCTTAGTTGCTTTTCTCTCTTGCATATTCTCAAAACCTCTATTCATTTAAAATTGGCTGGAGAGAATCTGAGTTATTCTTTCATTATTTGAATTCACTAGTTACTGCCTACGAATTTGCTTTTTATAAGTGAAATAAATTTCAAAAGCCAAACTTAGATACTGTTAGGAACTAAGAAGGCAAATAAACATAAAAAATCATTAACATCCCCAGTTGTTTTAGGCCTAAGAGGCCTACAAATGCTTTTTTCTTTTTTCTTTTTTCTTTTTTCTTTTTTCTTTTTTCTTTTTTCTTTTTTCTTTTTTCTTTTTTCTTTTTTCTTTTTTCTTTTTTCTTTTTTCTTTTTTCTTTTTTCTTTTTTCTTTTTTCTTTTTTCTTTTTTTTTTCGTTTTGATGATACAGTCACTGTAATCTAAGCAAAAACAATAACAATGTGACATTTTATTAAGCCAATAACTATTTGTGGAAAAAGGGTCTGTGCCCAATTATATCCACAGATTTTGGTTCCCTTAGCATCATTATCAATACTTATTCAACAGTCTCCAAATTTTACATAAATTACACAGTTCTAATTTGTGTGAGAGTTTCTGTCTGTCAACACTTTAGAGATCTCTGCTCATGTCCAAATCTGAGACTCGTTTCAGTTTTTCATTAATGGTGCCAACCCTTTGCTACCTATGTCACAGTTTCTTTTGGCATGGCCATCAGTTCAACATGAACTTAGCTCTATTTTCTCATCATTTCCAGATATCCTTTACAGCTGTTTTATACAACCCTTATATGAATAAAGGTTTATATGAAGAACAGGGAGCAAAAGTCACAGGGAGGAGTGACATCATGTGCTTCGTAATTGCTGCACCTAGGACTTCTCAGTTAGTACTTTTTTCCAGCTTTTCACTTCCTCTCTTCTCCTCGTGACTTCTGCTACCTGTTCTTGCCTCCATGTAACAAGCAAAAGCTTACAGTTATCACACACTCAATTTTCTGATGTTTATTTATTTTTCTTAATTTTCTCATATGCTGACTGATTTCAAACCTAAAACAGTTTTTCCGCATCAGATTAGATCAGGAACAAACACCAAGCAGCTTCAATGAATGGCAGGAACTTTTTCTCCACACCCAGCAATAGTTCAGCGTACTGCAAATTGTGACCAAAGACAGAAGGACTTGTGAGACTCCTGTCAAGAATGGGTCACACACACAGTTCTGCACTTTCCTTCCCCCTCTCATTCCTGTGCTTGCTGTTCCTCTTCTTTCTAAGTCTGTTGTTATAAAAATCTGCCTTGCTTCCTTCATTTTTGTGTGGCAGTTGTAACTAGCAGGCAGGTCTCCTCATTCTCTGACCCGCAAGACTTACGGCCTGCTCAAAACATGAGTGTACGCTTTTGCTTTAAGGATTGAATGGCTTTAATGGCTAATGTCCTCTTCACAAGATCTGCTTTTGCCATGCTGTTTTCCTTCTGCTATCAAGCTTCTGTATGCTTCTTTTCATCCACTGAAGTAAAAACACTTTACAAAGCTCTATTATCTTCATTTTATAAATGAGTCAAAGGAGTCACAGAGGTAAAAATATGCTAGCTAAGAACATTCAGGGGGTCAGTAGCAGAGCTAAGAATAAAATCCGTCTCTTGACCCCAATCTAAAGTATATTGGATCACCCTGCTTTAATCCATTGAAATCACTGAAGTGGGTAACTTGTTAAGTTGCTACTTAGTACAAGCAAGAATGGCAGAAACAGGCATTTAAGTTGCAATTCAAGCTGCTGCTTCTGTACCTGAAATACTGATTGGCTAGACTGTAAGTAAGACCAACAGCACAACCCAAAAGACCTTTGTCTAATTTACTTTTCTGCCATGGGTGCCACAGGTGAAAGTTTTCTTCCTAAATATCAGTTATGTGTGTAAATTTTTGTTGTTGTCAATGCGCCATGCTTGGTAAAATGTCTTAAGATGATAACCCATCTTCCACTCGCCTAGCCAAGACTACTTGTCTTCCTATTTACATCATTTCAGTGTATAAATTACGTATCTCCTTGCAACTGGGTAAATGTGCTTTGAGCACACCTGGTACTCACTGAAACCACTGAGTAACACAGCACGTAGAAGGCATGGCTGGAAGGAGGAGATAAATGACCCTTGCTTTTGCCTAATAACTTAATGTCTAGGAGAGCTGCCTCAGACTGAAGGAGCTCAATCCAAATTACTTGCCATTTCTGTTGAAGCTGGGGTCAGACAGAGAGACAAGACGCAGCTTGACTTTATAGTCTGACAATTAGGGGGTTGAGTACATAATGTGGGATTCAGTAGTCTGAACCCAGGAACATCTCTGTATGTCAGCTAATGACTGCTAATTTAGATTCAATAAGCCATCATAGGAAGACAATCAGATGATTTATTGGTACCCAGTTATGATGAGAGTCTTGAAGCCAGATTCCGCAAGCCCTACCTCAGGCTGTAAAGGCAGGTGTCAGTTTGTTGCTCTCCTACTGGTTGATGTTGAATAAATTCAACAGCAGTTGCATATGTCTATTTTTCCAAGTCTATTCTACAGCCTGATGCCTAGGGCCTTCTCTCAAAGTACAAGAGATGGAGGTTTAAATTCCCGCAGGAGAAAATTGAAGCAAAGTCTCTCATTGCTGGGGAGATTGCCCTGCCATGGGGATAACGGGAGAGAGAAAGGGAGCGAGAGTGAAAAATCAAAATAAAAATAAAATGAAGGCTGCTGCCAGCTGTCCTTTCAAATGGATGTCCCCTTCAGGCAGCTGTGTTTGAACATGCAGCTGAAGTGTCCAAATGCTGGCATGGCTTCTCAGTGGTGAATCTCTTTTCACAGATCCACCTAGAAGCAGCAATATCAAAACTACGTTTTGTGAATAAAGGTGGATTTCAAACACACTGTTTGCCTCAGAATTCTCTTGTAGCTCCTTGCCTGGCACACTGACTATTTTGAAACACATTTCCACTCGCCTAGCCAAGGTGTCTGCTTGTATTTTGGATTCTGCTTCTGTCCCATTCTAGACTTGCCCTTTTCACAAAAGTACCTTGTAAAAGAATTCTAGGTATAAAGGCTACGTGAAGTCAGATGTCATTGTCATTGTCAAGTTAAGTAAATTTTTCCAGATTTTACAGAAATATGCATGAAAAAGGCTTGCAGGCGAGCCCTGAAGAGTTTGTGGAATTCTATTAAAATCAACACAGGATTAGCATTGCAAAGGTGACTTATTGATGCCTAGGTGTGATGAAAGAGGAGGTGAAGCCTGAAGCAAACATATCAAGACAGCTGACAGTTTATGCTTTTTATTTTAAAGCAGATTGATGCCCACCATTTATAAAATACAGCATAATAAACAGTTTCAGTCAGATGCAAAAACATGCTGTCACTTCAAACAGCAGACTGGCTTGGTGTTGGTATGCCATCATAATCATCTGAGTAGTGCTGATACTGGTCAGTAAGAAGAGGCTGATGCAACTCATCTTTATTTTTCTTGACACGTACAATACATGCAGCAGCAGCGAAGATAATTGCGACAAGAACGAGTGCAGTTACTATTGCGATAGTTATCATTTCTGTGACACGGAGAGCCCGACCTACAGGAAGAAAAGCAAAAGGAAAAGTTATTAAAAGTAAATGACAAATATATGGATAAATACCAGAGGGACAGACCAAAGCTCAGTATCTGTCATTATTCAATGAATCATGAAGTAGAACTAGTTTAAATTTTGGTTGATAATATTTGTTCCAAAATGTGAGAAAATTTCAGTCTCTCTTGTTAAACTCTAAAACCAGTCCTGGACCTTTCTTCTGCTATCTGGTTTGTGAGGGATTTACATTCACTGTAGTGATGTAATGAAGGTGTGTGATATAAGAATAAGGAACTTCTGGAAGTTTTAGATCCAAATGAGAACTTCTCCAAAAATTGAAGTGGATAGTGGGAGCTTCATGCAGGAACTATTTATAATCAGTAGTTATTTAGCTGGACTAAATCCCAAACATAACTGATTTGGAAAGCCAGGCAAGAAAAAAGAAATAGATGTTTACAAAGGTCTCAAATATTATTTGTGAAATTTGAACCAACTTTATTATGTGATGCATAAACTTAAGGGAGAAAGACATGATGAGAAAAAAAGAGGAAGCATCTAGGTTGGACAGTTTACCTGGCCACTCGACTTCGTAGCTGTATCCCAGGTTTTCTGGTGCAGTAACAAACATTTCATTATTGGTAACTGGAGGCCAGAAAGGCACCATATTGTACTGTCGGTTATGTCCAATAGGGGCATTCTCCAGTGGATATGTTGAGATATCTAAATTTGAAAGTCAAATCACACTTCTGTAAATAAAATCAAAATAATTTGCACTACTTCATTTTTTTTCCAACAGTGACTCAGGGTTTTGAGTACCTCAATTTTTTTGTTCCTAACCTAAGTTAATCTAGAAGGATTGGTTTTCCAGTGTGACAGATCCAGAACGGAGGGCTCTTCTCTGTCCAAAAGCAAGCCCACTAACAGTATCTCTGTTTTTTAACAAAAACCACCAGTAAATTGTAAAACTTTCAGCCTATGTTGGGCTTTTAATTTCTTCTCGCATGGAAAAGGATAAATATGTATATATGGAGGACTTGGAAAATCTTTTTGCTACAGTCTAGCTTTGTCTGATTGTAACAGTGATGAAGAGCTGTCTCATGCATTTCAGGACGGCAGCTGATATGAACTCCAATGGAAGTTTTTTGCAATGTTATGGCAAATCAGGAGAGAGTCAGCTGAAGTGAAAAAAAAAAGAAAACAAAAATACATCTTAGTAAGATGATGCAAAAGCTTGTGATAGGTCATGTAAGTACCACAAGGGGATACAATTGCTCTCTGATAGTTGACATGGGAAAAATACATGAAGCAGGTTATGGGAGCTGCATGAAGAAGTCTCAGTTGCACAACACGAGCTGTCTTCTGTAGAAGAAGGAAGAAGGGGCTGGATTGTCCTAAGAGGAATACAGTCACTGCTTTGTGCAGACTAATGCACAGACATTGAAGTTACACAGAACTCTCCCCCCAGTTCACTGATGCCAATCTCCTTCCTTCTTTGTTTCTTTTTTTCTTCCTTCCTTGCAGTTCTTTCCTTCTATCCTTCCTTCCTCCCTCTCCTTCACTTCCTCCCTTATTCCTTCTCTCTCTTCTTTGCAGAGTTAAAGAAGCAAGGGCAGCAACAGTGACCATCCTTTGAAAGGACACAGAAATGGTTAAGGAGTGCTGGTAGTAAATCACAAGGGTGGTCAAAATGAATCATGAGGGTGTGCACAGCATCTGGTCTTGTCTGGCAAGAAGAAACATAGATATTTACTCCACACAAGGACGGAATGTCCATGAAGTATTTGGACCTTCCATGATTACACTGTCTTTGCTTCATGGACATAATGTATTTGCATATTTTGTTTTCTTTAGTTGTCCCTGGTATCTCTGTCCCTTCACAGACGGTGATTTGAAAATGGATGTCAGTGGGGTGAGGAAGGGAGCTTGCTTGTTATTACTCTGTCTTTGTTAACTATATTAACTGTTAAAATTCTGGTCCTCTCTCCTAAGCTTAAGGCCATCTTGCTGTCCCACAAGAAGCAGCTGAGCTCCTGTGACTACAAAGACTGACAACCACCTATCCCACCTCTGTCCATGAGCACATCTTACCTGCAGAATACCTTCTCAGCCACTCATCAAAAACAGCATCTGTAAATGTGTGCAGGAGGACAAAAATGGGATCATTTGGTGATAAATGAGTTTGCCCTCCTGTCCCATTCAAAAAGAGATGAGCCAAGTTGTGAAGACTTCGCACTGCTGGGTCATATTTCCCTGAAGGATCACTGTACCCTGAATATGCAAACAAAGAAGAACACAAAAAATACCAGTGAAGATTTTGTTTGGAAGCTGCAGTCCCAGCTGGATACTTTTTTCTCTGAGTGGCTGTCATGTTGTTGTGTTGCCTTGCTTAACATAAATGAGTAGCTAATTTTCCACCTACTGGCATTTGAAAAATATCCCTAGCATGCATAATTTTCAGATTTAAATAGCCTTTACAAAAGAGTGCTGAGAATGTGGAGTGCAAGGCTGTTGGGATCTAATGCAAAAATGGCCAAAATAAACCATATCATGGCATGAAAATAAAGGTATGTATTTGGGACCCACATATCTTTCAGCATAAGTGAAATAGTTGCATGCGTTTGCTAACTTCTGAGTTAAGTGTGTATATGTTGCTATCTATCCTAATGAGCCAGCTGTTACTTTTCCACACATCATTTCCATGCTTACTGTGAACACATCTCAGAAAGCTTCACATGCTCTGTTTTTTCAGTGAAAATATCCTATGTAACTCTGTTAGTCCCAAACACCTCGTGACCCTCATGTCAGATGTCAGGATCTGAAGCATCATGAAAACTTCTCTTGTTTTCAAGCTCTGGCCAAACTTTCCAGAGAGGGATCCATACAGTTAATTGGCTAAAACCACATTTAGATACCTGGATATTGATAGCCTGTTTGTCAAACGTGTTATGCATCCAAAACTTTCATACAAATTTATAAGGTTGGTGCAGATTCTTGGTTTTATTATCCAAGAGAAAGAAAATGGAGCAGATCCTCCCCATCCTAGGAGTTATGCCTCTTCAAAAGAGCCAGAGGATCTACGGGAGGTCTGGCAGGGACCTGAACTGTCACTTGGTAATCTTTTCTCATGAATCATAGTCTTCCATGTTAAAAACTCTGGCTTATTAAAGTGCAGAAACAGCTGGCAGTATACTGGCTGAACAGTATGGATAAAATCTTTAGGCTGGTTTCTGTGTTGAGGGGGTGTGTGTTCAGATGCCAATGACAGAAAATTTCATTTTAAATGTGTAGAGCTTAGAGAAGAACAGAGTTAGTTATATGGCCCAGAGAGAAGGACTAACATGTCTAGCAGTAAGTACTGTACCCTGTACTACTTCAATACCATTTCATTAAGTACTACCAAGGCTTACAATTTCTTTTGCTTTCTTTTGTTTGTTTTAATTCAGATACAAGAGTAACTGCTATGAGCACTTGTGTGTCTTGTTTAAGGATGCAGCTGCATCAATCCGCAGGCAAGGGCTGTCTGTTTTCAGCAATGGCAACTATTACTAGGTTGCAAGGACCTGATCTCAGCTAGTTGCTACTTAGCACGCCAATGACAGACTTCTGAGGCATTTATGCATTTAAAGAACTGACATAAGCTATAATTTACCCAGAGCTTATTTCCATTTAGTACTAAGTACTTGATGCTAAGAATAATGTGTTCTTAGTGTCCAATAGACTGTCTCCAAACTCATACTTCCAACAGAAAAAATGGAAAGCCTGCTCCCTTTACTTATTTGGAGTTGTTCCAGGTCCTTTTATTTCCCATGCTTACCTTCTACTGTGTTACGGAAACTGTCTGTTGAATTGGAATAGAAAGGAGGAGTGTCAAACACACCAACTTCCAAACACTGGGCAACATCCTCAGGCTCTGGAAGACGCTGTACCATAGGCCGTGCAACATTGCCAGCAGGATTTCTTCGGATGGGACCACCCTCAGTGCCTGGGGTTGGAGGGAAGAGGGAAAACAATACTGGTGCAAAACAGTAGGCCACAGAATGCATCCTTTTAACGACTGAACCACAGGCAAAAGAAAATCCCTTGCAAATGACACTTAAACTGAATGAATGGGTCAGTTCCTCATGTCAGGTAAAGAATCTGAATCTTCATGGGGTCCTGTGTGCTGGATCCTTTGCACTAGAATTTTAAGAAGTATCTAGAAGCCTCTTGCTGAAATTTGTGGCTCTGTAAGTGCTTTTGGAAAATTTTGTATAGTTTTTCAATGTGACTTCTTGATGAGACCTAGGGCAAAAGTTTTGAGGACATCCTGACAGAGTAGCTGGGGAAAGGACTATAGTTGATTATGTAGATGACTAACCCAATATTATGTTTTTTCCCTATTTTTTCCCCCTATTTCCATGAAGATGCTGAGTTGTGGCTTGAAGGTGATGAATATACAAGAATCTTGCTGGCATTTTTTACCTCTTTTAGCTGAGGAAGATGTGTTAGGATTCAATATTCTTCACATTCAAAACATGGTCCACATAGTTAACATGGGGATTTGTTAGATGTTCTCCTTTCAGGAGCAGAATGCCATGAAGGTGATAAGTGAAGTAGTCAGAAGAAAACTTAAACTTCAGTTAAGAAATGACACTGCCAGATTTAATTATTTATGGCACAGGAGATGAATAGATACTGCATAAGAAGGGAAGTCAAAGCATTTAGCTCTTCCTCTGCTACAAGCTCCTGATCAAATTTTGAACTGCTTGGTGCCTCAGTGCAAGACAGATTATAAGTATGTACTATCTCAGAAGACTGATGAAACTTGGATCAAAAATATTCAAAACCCATTTTAAGACTTTTTGGCTGGGAAAAGCCATTGCAATGTAAAGTATTATATTTA
Source organism: Platalea leucorodia (assembly GCF_965183815.1). Lineage (NCBI taxonomy): Eukaryota > Metazoa > Chordata > Aves > Pelecaniformes > Threskiornithidae > Platalea > Platalea leucorodia. Next base: position 35,024,834 of record NC_138858.1, on the reverse strand, counting down.
TTTATTATGGAAAAGATTTTCTCTCCAAATGTCTGCCAGCAGTCATACTTACTGTTACAGATGGTGCCCAAAGTTTCATAGTCTTCTATATTTTCACATAGCACTCGCCACTGAGAGAAGATTGAGTTCTGGCTGATAAGAGAGACATCAAAATTGCTTCTTGCTCCCATCAAGTCATCTGAGCAGATATCACAGGTGTTTTGTCCTGTTGCAAAGTTCCAGTAGGGCAGTCCGAAAGTGGGGTCCTGCAGCATGTTCTAAACAATTTAAATATGGAGTTAATACATGTGTCCCCCAGACAGCTGTACTGCTAGAAGGATGTTAAAAAACAGTTAAATGCATCTTAGTAAGAGTCAGAGTCCTACCTAATGGAGGAGAGGAAATCTGTGGAAAATCTATGAAATTTATGTAAAAGCTTTCAGTAGTTTTTCGTGTTGATGTCTTTGTTCAACAGAACAGATAGTTGGACTACTGAATTAAGTCATGGATCTCCCTCATTAATAAGACAATACTTCATCCATGAAACCATATCATGAGTAGTAAGAAATATCACTTAATACTGATACCCCATTTTTCCAGATATTTTAGTGGCCTGTCAACAAAAGCAGTGTTTGTAGCACATGTAATAACTAAGCCAACTGTGGAACAACCGAACAGATGGAAAAGTAAGGAAAAGGGATACCGGCCTTTCAAATTGTCATTATTTGGTCTAGCACGAGTTGGAGTTGAACAGTTCTGGAGTGTGTCCTGGCTTCCAGTATTTATATAGCAGGATGTGTTGGCTGGCCAAATTAGCTTAACTAATGGTCAAGTTTACTAACATAAATAGGAATATATATGAAATCACCAAGAGCTACAACTCCTTGGGACTTCTACATAATGAAATGCCACTGATGTCAAATGTGAGTTTTTGAAGGGAGGTTGTGCCTCAGCCTGGATGCAGAGCCATTGAAGCTAGTGGAAACACCTGAAGCTGTTTCAAAGACTATTTAATCCTGACCTTGAAAACTTAATTCTTTCTTCTTTAAGAAGGATGATGGTCCATAAAAGAATATATTCCTTTTATGGATAGGTCCACACAAGGAAAGGGAAACAAGAGAATCACTGATTTATGGAAGAGTGTAACAAAACACTAACTTCTCTAAGCAGTTACACTAATTATACAAATAAAATGTGACTCTGAATCCCCAAGCCATCTCTGTAATACTTTTCTTTAGAATTTCTGCTGCTTTGATTAGTCTAACTTAGTCAAGAATCAGGGCCTTGATATTAAAAATAACACTGGAAATAACTTTGTTGGTGCAATAAAATGCCTTTTATGGATATATCTATAATTTGTATCTATTTTTATGGGAGGTTTTTATGTAACTTTTATGTTTTCCATTACTCTGATTGAAATATTATTTTTAGGATGAGTCTAAAAATGACAGTCTAAAACCTAAATGCACTCTATTAAGTTTAGTATACCTAATGAGTTACTGAAATTGAAGCAGAATTATTTCAATGTGTCGAAAGAGCTGCTATCATTTTTGCTTATTGGAATATGGGGAGAAGTTCTTTAACTGTACAAAACAGCATGAACACATGGCTCAATACTAATGCAAACTTTACCTGCATGTCTCTTTCAAGCTGCAGTAGATGGTACCTATGCCACGTGACAAAAGCTGGACCCTCATGAGAGAAATCAATTCCTCCAAAACTCTGCTGCCCTGCACCAAGGAAAGTCTTCCTGACAGAATAATAATGAGACCACACAAAGTAGTTATAAATGGAGATATTCTCAAATTGTGGTGTGTTGCCATCTGGTCCAAATATTTCCTCACGTCTTCTTGTGGCAATAACAATGTCAGGATGGATTGTCACCTTGGCTTGGTGTAAGGCATTCACAAAACGCCTCCTTTCTTCTGCGTTCAGATCCAAAAGATTCCTCCTGACTGTGAGGATACAAAATAAGCAAGTTACCAAAGTAATAGACACTCAAGTCTGATCTCACAGGACTAATTTATTTTTTTCCTAATGATTCCAGGTAAGTCCCTTTTTCTTCAAGCGTTCAGCCATTTTTTCATTGGGGCAATTCAGAGAGTCCTGAGCACAAATAGAAAATGTTATTTATTATCAGAAAGGTTGAGCCGCACAAAAATAAAGCCCAAAACCTTGTGCTTTTAGTGCTTTTAGAAGTATTTTTACAGATTATCCTTCCATCTTGTCAGAGAAATGACAAAGACAGTTCTTTGTCACACAAACCTTTCAGAACTTCATCCAATATACTTAAGGTTTCCTGTGATAATACTTTACAAGAAAAGAATACTATATGGCAATTTATAATAATCAGAAGCTCTACTGCTTGACAATTTAGTGAAGAAGTACATTGTTTATGCTTGAACCTTTTCAGGAAAAATAGCAGATTCACCAGTGAATTGTGAATTTCACACAGTACAACTTCTCTCTTTAATGTCATTACCTGCTATTATTAACAACAGCCATATATTAGTCCTTTTTAGCAGTATGTCACAAAACCATTTAAAAATATAATTGTCCACATATAGACAGTGAAACAGGGAAGAAAATCGAGTTGTTGAAATACCAGTATATCAGCAAGAGGAATGGAGTCCACATCACCTCAGTCCCAGTCCAGCACTCTTTCACGTGGACTGAGAAGATTTCAGGCTAAGTTGAGACTAAGGCATGGGTAGAAGTCCTCACAGCTATTCTTCAACATGCACTCATTTTCATTATAAAAAATACTGTAAAATCCATAATTGTCAACATGAGTGATAGACTATGTTGATATGAGGAACAACAGGTCTTCAGCATGAATCAATATGAAGAATAAAAGTGAATTATATTTCACTATATAAAGTTGATTCAGTGGGGGAATATTTTGGCTTCACTGAAATTTATAGAAATAATTCTATGAAGCATGAATTTCATCCAAGGACTCTGTATCCTGAAACATGCTTTTCTGTTTTGCAGAACTGAACTGATGTGCTAGCCCTGGTCACTGAAGGGTTTTTTGTTGTTGATTTTAAGTAGCACACTAAAAATATCCATCTAATTTTGATTTACATAGACATCTTAGCCTTTTCGTTTTCCAAAATATGTATGTGAACCACAATAAAAAATTGGGACTATTATTACATGTGAATTTAGGAGATATGAAGGCACCAAACTGCATTTTACAGCTATTTTGTATAGATATACCAACAGTAATCCAATAATTATTTCTAAAGTCTGAGCAGCTGGGGCCAGCTCTATGGATGGACAAAAGAGGTGACCTCCATGTGGAAACTTAAAGCATAATAAGAAGATAATTTCTCCTATTTAAACTCCTGTTGTCATGCACAATAAATCTGATGTGCTTAGCATTTCACTGAGTAGTAAAGGATTTAATAAGTGAGAAAAGTACTCTTGTATACCCTAGAAAATCAGCTAAAACTGCTTTTTGCCTGTGTCCAGATTTGCTTTGCTAAGTTTGTGTGTGTTAACACTTATTTCTTGGTTATTTTTCAGGGTTATCATCATTGTTAATGACAACAGGCCAGAGCATCAGAGGGTGCAACCTGGCTTAGCAGATCCAATTCATGAGCCATACTTTCTGCTTTCTGTTTTGCTTCTTGGAGCTAAAAGGAATAAAATGCTAAGGTCTTTTCTACAGCCCTCCATAAGACGTTTTTAAGGAATCTTACTGTTAAGATTTTGAATTTGTAAGCAGTCCTTTGTTAACCCTTGCTGGAACATGCACTCACGTTCACAGAGCATTTCCTATCTGGTGAAAATAATGGCAGTGCTGATTTCTGTTTCTGCAAGAGGCACTGCACATTTGTGCTAGAGACGTGTTGTTTTTCATGTCAACAGAACCCGTCGCTCATTTGGGGGATTATGGATTTTACAGTATTTCAATAACGCCTTTAAACTTTCAGTAATAAAGACTGAAATCTTGTTTATTCAGATGGTTTTGACTCGAGAACAAGGATCTGTCCCAAAACCTGCTTGTCTTTTTCAATTTATGCAGAATATTCAGCATTTTTCCCATCCCACAAGGGTTTCATAAGAATTTCAAAAAATTTTAGACATCTCTTTACTGATAATCTGGATGAAACTGAAGAACTCTCAGAAAGACCCACCAGTCCCTGTGCTAATTCATCTGAACAGATCACAGTCATGAGTTAAGGCTTTTAAAGTCATTGAAAGCAACTAAATAAATAAAAATTTACAAGGCCAGGTACATAGTTCAGAAATGTATTAAGGGATTTTGAATCAAAAGAGCTGCTATCACACTTAAAGTTGTCACAAGGTATTAAACATAATATCTAGATATGTATTATTCCCAGACATACTCACAAAGACACATAGATGTCTATATACATTGTTTTAAATAATTCCAAAGAATACAATTTTTTCAACTTAGATGTTCTACTCTTTAATGGACTTGGTCATAATCCTGGACTGACTACAGGTTTTGTTTCTTCCTTTTATTGGGTAGTAAATGTAGGTGCTTGGTACACAAGTTGAACAACTCATCTAGCAGCTGCCTTAACCCCTATGGCAACATACATTTGCTAAATAAATATAAAGGGCATTTTGTATTTTAAAGAAAAGAAACACGCTAAGTACATTCCGAAGCAAGCACTGCCAACAGATAATTTTCATGTTGTATTTCTGATGCTCTTACCTATATTGATTTGTTGGCTGCAGGTAGGTCCACTCCAGCCGGGGCGACATGACCCACAGTTGTAACCAGAGAAGTTACCGTTGCACCAGCAGGTTTGGTTGAAGAAGCGTATGGGCCATTGCTCACGGTCATCCTGCCCATCATGGATGTACTGTGGGCCGTGGGGTCGTGAATCAACAGTCACCTGTACGCACCGGCCCCTCCCCGTAGATACACCACACCGGTCAGTACCTGGCCCAAACACAGGGAAATAGTCTGGGCAACACATACCGCTCCTCAGGGACTCAACAGTAGCACACTGGCGAGGAAACTGAGCCCCAGCTTGGTCAAGCATGCTAAGAAGCAGTGGCAGGGAAAAGAGCAGCAGCACACGGAGCTGCATGATGGTGGATCCAGCAGAGCCAGCTCCTTCTGAGACCCGGCAGTCCACGGACACTGACTTCTTCTCTCCTGCAATGGGACACCTAGCTCCCTCTACAGAGTGAGAGAGAGAGAAAGAGAGAGATAGAATAATAAAAACAAGTGATACAAACCTCCAGGCTACCCCTTCCACCCCAGAAACTGCCTTCGAACCCTGCACTTCAATACTGTAACTGGAAAAGCAAACAACTTTGACTACAGACACTAAAGTTCACTTCTCTTTTCTCATTATCTGCACAAAAGATGGTAACTACCTAGAGCTATATTTGCTCATTGACTTCTAAGTGCTTCCCTAATGTTCAGTTACGTTGTACATCTGCCAGCTAGATTTACTTCACTGCCACAAAATGCTAAAACCTGTCTAAGGCACCAGTTTTTTTAACTTTATTTTCCACACCCCCTCCCCGTTCATGCCTTTCTTTTCTGTGTTTAACTAGTGTATCTTTTTCTCTACTCAGCATTTTCCCTCTGTGTTCCCTTGTTGTTCTCTAATGGCAACTCCACCAGAAAGTGAACCTACAATGCATCATGCATTGTACCTGTTCTCTCTTTCTGGTACCTCTCCTCTGCTGAGATCCTGTTCTATCTCTGCACGTCCTACAGCTGTGTCTAACCCGAAATAAGCACTGCTAATTTCTCCCCTGGTTCAGTCTGCTTACTAATCCTTCTTCTACCAACACAGTATGGCTTGGCCTCACCCTCCTTCTTCTATTAATCCCCTTTCTACTTCAGTGCATTTCCCTGGACTTTAAGTACTTGAACAGCACATGATTTCTTTCATGCTTATCTCCTTGTGATTTTACAAGTTTTAGCAAAGGTCAGAGACAAATAGTTGAATTCAAAACAGAGAACTGTGAAGGTTGTTTTTTTTTTTAATTACTTGGAAAGAAAGGCTCACTTGAAAACAGACAAAGAACACTGGGAAAATTCACATTTAAAAGACATTTAAAAAAAAAATTCTTCGAATGGCGTTTTCAAGATCAGGCTGAAGTAATTGACAAAGATACATAATTTAGAAAAAGAAACACTCCAATCTTAAACTTACAGCTTTCAGTTTAACTATTTATTTTGATAATTAAATAAAAAGGCAATGATCATATCAGATATCCTGAAATGCTAAATTCTGAGCAGGTGCTATGAAGGGTAATGAAACATAGAAATAGAGAAAAACAGTCTCTGAAATGAACAAAATGCTTCTCTATTCTTTGCAAGGACAATTTCCACTGAGCAAAACTGGCCTTATTCAAGCTCTTACTCTCTTTCCGATTTATCAATAAGGATGGCTTTCAGTGGGGTGAGGATATTTTGTCAAGAAACATCTTCATTGGCACCAAGACAACAATTAACAAGTTTTCTGGGAAAACACTCAGCCACAGTGTAACTGACATTGAGCAGAAAATGGATTACCTACTCCTTCTTCTGCTTCTCTATATGCAAGTCAAAATGTGAGAGTGCACTCAATTCTGACAGGCCACAGAAATAATTTATTTGTGCATTTATTCTTGCCAACCTGCCACGGGCCACAGCAGTGAACCTTACCATCTGTGGCCTGTAAAACCAAATATGCTATAGCTTGCTTCAGTGTAGGACCGAGGCTTTTAGTACACTTCTCATATCTTCAATTCATTCTCCATTTACAAACAGGAGTATTGGGTAATACTTGAATGAAACTCTTTCCTTTTCAGGCTTTCATTTTATTCTCCATTTGAGCCTATTTTCTCTTCCTTCCTAGCTTACTCTGGACCCTGCTTCCTTCCAAGCTTAAACCTTTTCTCTTTGAAAACGTCTGTTGGGACACATGCAACACAAATTCACTGTTATCACATCAGAAGGTAAACCAGAGCTAGTAAAAAGCTCTTGAGATTTTATCTGAAAAGAACTCCCAGATCAAAGAAGCAGCATACAGGTTTTAGCTATGAATATTTAGCAAGTACAGCAAATTCATAATAAGCTTAGAAGGGATAAATCCTGCTCTTAGACAAGGCCCCAGTAAAAAAGAGCAAACAGATATGCTGCCTGGGATTGCCTGGCATCATAAAACTTCCTCTTATAATGGTGAACATGATGTAGACTTTTTGTAAGCCTTCTGCATAGCCAGGACCTATGAATTTTGTTCAGCAGACTACTAGAGCTGCACAGCTGAGGATCATTTCCCTTCTTTGCCTCCAGATGTTCCCTTGGGCTTCCTGCTGGAAATCTGGCTGAACAGTTTGGCGGTATGCAATCCCTTTTATAGTCTTTATTTTGATATTCTTGCCCTTAGAGAGTCCTGCTCCCCTACTGTGCCTGGAAAGATTTGACCTTGGAGATTATCCAAATGCACAATATCTGTGTTTCTGTGGCTCTGTTCAGAAAGGGCTTGACTACATAAGCAAGGTAATGAGGAAAAAGTTGGTGTGTCAACCCCTAGCTTGTGAATCACCTGTGTGGACTAAAAGCCGTGCAAAGAGAGTTAGTTAATATGCTAGACATTCGTAGACAGTTTGCACAATTTTCCTTGTGTAAACATTAGTTCTTGATGCTGAGAACAGGTCTCTATGCAGCCACACAAGGTTTAGCTATGGCCTATAGCCTAACCTACTGGAGAATGTTATGAAAATATAGCCAGCTCTATTTGTGCTTGGTTGGTGATGAAAGCTGATGTGCTGGTTCTGTCTTACCTCATGCTGTTATCTATACAGTCAACCATCAGTTCTCTGGGAGCTACCCTATGGTATTTACTGAATGCCCATGATTTACAAATTCTTTAAACTATGACATAATTTGAGAGCTCTAACAAGATTTTTATTCCCCAGCCTCAAGACACAGACCGCTAGAAAAATTAGGTTTTGTCAGCTTTGCCTAAGTTGCATGGGAAGTATTTTAGTGTCATTACTGTAATGTATGTATCATGTCTGGTGTGATGACACCACTCTGCAAGTGCTTGTGAACTGAATATTGGAGTGGTCAAGTGGATGAGTTTGGCAGTGGGCAAATGAGCATCTGAAATGAAGGTACAACTATGGTAACCTTCATCATCACAGTCTTAACTTTCTGAGGGTTTGGAAACCAACAGGCTCATCTTCAGCTGGTGTAAACTGATCCATGATTTACATCACCTGTGGATCTTTACTGAGTCTTAAATACCTTAACTTCTTTTTGTTAGTTTTTAGTGTGTTTTTTTCCTTTTTCTTTTTCCTTGTCAGGGCCATCATTAGTCAATCTTTTCACAAAATAAGCCAGCTCCTCAGTTTACAGAGCCAGCTTTGAATTATTTTGAATTTCTTTTTCCTTCTCAGTAGAAGAAAATAATGCTGCTTTTATGAAAAAGGCAGAGATAAATATCACTTATATGATACGTGGGGACTTTGAAGATAAGTTAGAACTGACCTTCTGTTTCCTATATCTAAACACCTCAGTACAAAAAAAATGTTCAGACAATTTGGGTTCATATATGAATCCAAATGCTGCATGGGATCTTTCTTTGTGAAAAGTGAGTTACCAGAGCACACTTAATCCTCATCTGTGTCTAGATGTGAAAATGTGAAAATATAATTTTCCAGAATGAAACTATATATATTGTATACTAAAATTCAAGGAAAGTGTTTTTTAATTAATTAGTTTCTAAAAATATTAAAATGAATATGAGAAGCCATTGTCATCTTTTCATTTGAACTGGGAAATATCATTTCAGATATTTATAAAACTGACATTTCTATTCACTGAACATGATATACAGTTCTAGTGTTTAATAAAGAGATTGTTATTATCATTAACACAGATAGTTCACTTTTGCTTTGCTCTGTAGCTACACATTAATAAAATAAGGTTTATTGAAAATGCAGGCAAGTTGTCAGGACAGGAGTACTGGAAAAAAGGTACTTCTGTCCATCATTTTTAAAAATAAACTTTCATTTTTCATGGAAAGAAGTTACCTGAGATGGCAGGTATGCTAGAATTTGCTGCTGGATCATACAGTACTGCAAGACCTTTACCTCAGCTTGAAAATGTCAGTATTTCTTGAGATGTGTCATAGCCTGTGATGTATATACTGAAAAATATGAAGCCACCTTTTTCTTTTTTTCTGACTAAATGAGGCTTTCACATTCAAAGTTAAAGAAACAAGGTCATTTTAACCATTCCTCCTCATTTCCTCTCCAAAAAAGAAAAAAAGTTCAATTGAAGTTGCAGACTTAGGAGACTAAGGACATTAGAAAGCAAAATTGGAAGACCAGCTCCTCCAGTAAAGCTGGCAGAACATCTGAAATGTTTGTGAAAAATCTGAGTAGGATCCCATGTTCTGTCAGCACCCTGGGTACATGCCCCATCATGGAGATCTCAATGGGATGAGTTAAGGGGCTCAGCAGCATGCATTAAGGTGCTCAGTAGGACAAGTTGAAGGTCAGCTCCATCACTGATGAGAAGCCAGAAGCTTGTGCTGCCCTCCTTCCCTGGGCAGCTGTTTTTAGCAGAGGCTGTCCCTGCTGTCTGCCTGAGCCGTGTTTCAGCTGCTCAGCAGCTGTGTCTGTGCCCAGGCTGGCTGGCATTCAGCCTGGGCTCCTGACTCCCTTCCCACGGGGAGCAGCCAGTCCTTGCTCCTCCCTGACACCTTCACCTTCCAGCCTTGTGTCTCCATCACTGGGAGGGTGTCACTGTGCTTTAAGCCTGACAGCTGCTCTGTGCTACCCAGGGGAAGAATCTGGGACTCTCCACTGCGCTTGCTCTTGAGTTGTGCTTGGGCATCCCTCAGTAGGAATGTTTACCTATTTATGTATGTCATCGCGGTGTAAGGTTGCATGGTTAGATAACTGAAATAGATGTAGAGTATGTGAGATCACGCAAAACAAATTGGTTAAAGTTCTGAATTTAACGATTTGTGCTTTAACAATCCCCAAACAGATGTTCATGTCTGCAGGAAAAGTATCATATTTTAAGCCATAGATTATATTAAATGTCTTGATTATGGTACCAGTTTCACAGTGAGCCCAGCAGTATCTTTTACAGGAGATAGCATGGCTACAAGCAGTTGGATCATTAATTTTAATATGATTTCTGGTAAGATGTTTCTTTGAAAAGCATTTTTCTGAAAAAGCAAAGAATTACATAAATTTCAGTTTTGGTAAGAAAGGAAAGAAATTTCAGAAATTAACACATTTGAGTAGATTTTACAGTTTTAACTATAAGATCATTCCATGTTACTTCAGTAAGATAAAGAAATCTAGAATTTTATGTGAAATGAACTAGGCAAACTTTGGATCCAATTGACAGTATCTCATGTCTTGAAAAATAACAAATTTAATGACAAAACTGGTTTAGAAACAATGAAAAAATATATTTTATATTAATAAACAACCCAACTTTTAAGTTTCCAAAGGATCTGGGCTTTTTGATAAGTGCACAGAGATTGATAACAGCACATTTTCAAATTACTCAAATGCATTTTTGAGTAAATGTCAAGGTCCTGAGTTTGACAGCCCAAATATTTTAAAGTTTATTTCTTTTTTTTTTTTTTTTTCTGCGTCAGCTTCTACTTTTTCATTTGATACTTTTGAAGAAATAGTTTTTGATGTGTGTGAACCAAGACTGAAAAATGAAGTCTGGCTTCTCACAGTACAAACCAAGTTTTCCCACACTTCATGTTGCTTAGTGTCCATTGATGAATGTGCATCAGCCCAAAATAAAGGACTTCCTTGTCACATGCACCCACATCATTAGGAAGAAGCTGTCAGCATACAGTAGTGGTATTACATCCTATGATTATGTTTTTTTGGATCAGAGGCGCTTCTTGTTTTTTGTTTCTGCCTTAATGCCAGCCTACACACTTTAAAAGTATTGTTTTTCCAGTTGTCTTCTAGATCTGCTCTTTCTCTTTCATCCTTTCTAGTATACCACCCTTCATTTTCTATTTTGACAGATCAATTTTTATGCTCTAGAGTTTTTTTTCTCTGTGTTGCAAGCACCTATTTTGAGGCCTTGGGTTGTTTCTTACTGCTTCTTCCTACAGTGTCCTGAATAATGCCTTTCCTCTTTCAGTTTATGGCACTCCTAGGCCTTTCTGGCCACTCTTTGGTGCCCCCACTCAATCCTATAGACCTAGTTCCAGTTCTGAACAGGGTATGACTCACCTCAGGTCAATGCCAGTGTAATATCACATGTGGGTGCAGCACTTAGCTAGCCACATACACTCAGTGCACTGGTTCTGTATCACCCACAACCTCAGCCAATTTTGTTAATGGTTTATAAGTACAGTACCAAGCATGGTTAAAATCAAGCCTTCATCTCTACTTCTGTTGTCCTTTTCTGATTAAATTGTCTATTTTTCAGGTCTTTTCCTCATCTGTATTTGTTACAAACCCTTACTTGGTTTTTCTTGCTCTTCTAATATCCTGTTAGCTTTTGTACTCGTGACACCATTTATACAGAGACATTATAGGTTGTCAAGAAGATGTGTCAATACATACAATTTCACTTTTTTTTTTCCCAGCCGTTGAATTTAATATTACCAGTGATTTGAACTGGAATGCTTTTAGCAAGAATTACAAAAGAAGCAGAAGTAGCTGTCTAGACCTTAGGTGCCAAGGTTGAAGGGAGCAAAATCACAGAATGAGAGGATCACTCAGGCTGGAAGGGACCTGGTCTCATTAGTCCAACCTCCTGCTCAAAGCAGGGTTGACACTGAATTCAGAACAAGTTGCTCAGGTCTGTATCCAGCTGGATCTTAGAAAACTCAAAGGACGGAGATGGCACAACCTCTCTGTGCTGCAGTTCCACTGCTGAGCTGTCCTGGAGGTTGCTGTTTTCTTTTCCCTGGCCCTGCTGGCCCCAGCCTGCACCCTTGCAAGGCTCTGCCTTCCCAGAGCAGGGGTTGGCCTCATCCTTGCTGAATTTCATGGGGTCCAGTCAGCCCCTTCCTCCCCCTGTCCAGGTCCTACTGAACTGCAGCCTTGCTCTCAAATGTGGTGACTGCCTCCTCTTTGGCATCAGCTGTAAATTTGATGTACTTGCCTTCTGTCCCCTCCTCTGGGTCACTGGTAGAAATGTCAAGCAGTACAAGTTCCAGGAGAGGCCCTGTGGTATCCCGCTTGTTATCCACCAGAGCATGAACATATTTTCTTTGTTCAAACTTTTACTGTTAGTGTCAGAGTAGAAGCTCTTCCTCTTGCCCCTGATGTCACTTGCAAGGTTTCACCTTTGCTGAGCTTTGGTTTTCCTAACACCATCCAGGCATGCCTAGGCAGTGTTTCTTCTATATTCTTTTGTTGCCAGTCCCTGTTACCACTTCTCATGTATATTTCTTTTCCATCACAGTTCTTGTGAGTTTGCTGTTTTGCCACGTTGGTGTCTTGCTGTGCCTATTCCTTTTTCCATCAAGAGGGATGGCTCTTGTGACTGAAGGATGCTGTCCTCAAGACCTGCCAGATTTTCTTTGTCTTTCAGTGCTGCCTTCAACTGGACTTGCCATACCAGTTCTGTGAATAATCCAAAATCCGCTTTCCTCCAATCCAGGATCTGTACTCTGCTGCTATAATTCCTCTCTCTCCTCACAATCTTGAACTCCACTCTTTCATGGTTACTACAACCATTGGTTATCACATCCGCAACCAATTCTTCCTTATTAGTGAATAACAGACCCAACTGAGTGCCAGCCCTGGTTGGCCCATTGAGTACCTGTATCCTTGATAATCTCTTGATATTCAGAAATCTTATACAGAAATTTTCTTGACCGTGCTGCCTTGCCAGCAGATGTCAGGGAGGTTAAAGTCTCGCCTGGCAACCAGGATTTTTGACTTGGAGACTTCCTCCAGTGGTTTGAAGAAGGCTTTGCCCACTTCTTCGCCCTGTTTGGGTGGATACAGTCCCACCATGATGTCACCATTATTGGCCTGGGCCTGAGTCACAAGCTTCCACATAGCCTGTAATCCATCCTATTAAAAAGCATACATTTGAACTCTTCATTCACATACAGGGCAAACCCCTCCTCCTTGTCATCCCTGCCTGTCTTTTCTGAACAGCCTGTATCCCACCATCAGAGAACTCCATGACTGTGGAGTGTCTTGGTGATTGTAGTGGTGGCATAGCTCTGCGACCACATGCAGAGCTGTAACTTCTCTTGCTTATTTCCAAGGTTGTGTTCATTTGTGTGCAGGCACTTGAGGTGAGTCCCCTTTCAACCTGTTTTATCCTTTTCAAAAACTGCCTTACTCCCACCCTCTGCATACATCACCTATGACCTCTGCTTCTTGAGTTAATTGCAAACAGCTATCATCAGCCTCCCTGGTACCTAGTTTAAAATCCTTCTTGCCAGGTTGGCATGCCTGTTGACAAAGATGCTCTTACTCCACTTTGTCAAGCAGATCCCACCTGTTGATAGTGGTCTTAATGCCTGAGAGAAGGATTCATGACCACAAAAACCAAAGTGCTCTCTGTAACACCAGCCCTTCAGCCAGCTGTTAATTTATAAATTGTGCCCTTTTCCACTCAAGTCTTCCCTTTTCATCTGTAAGATGTAGGTGAACACTACTCAGGCTTCCACTGGTGGCTGTCAAACGTCACCTCTGGAAGTCATGTTTACCTCCAGGATTTTGTAGTACCTTTTGATTTAGCGCAAGTGTCCCTTGACAGCACCGTTGTGGCCCACATGGAAGACCAACAAGGGGTATTAGTCTGAGACCCAGACAAACTTTGGCAGTATCCCTCCAGCATCCCAGATCCAAGCATGTGGCAGTCAACAAATCACCTGTGACAACATTCCAGGTCAGCAGACAGGTTCCCTGTTCCCTGCAGGAGGGAATCTCCGACTGCTGCTACCTCCCATTTCTTCTTCCTGTGCTCAGTGCTTAGGTGCAATGGGCTCTGAAAACACTTCTGGCAGAGTTTGCTACCCTTTCCTGACTGTTTGGATACTACACTAGTTGTGAATATTAAGTTTTCAAGGCAGACAAGCAATTCTTCTCCGGCTGTCAGATAGCATAAGCTTCCAACCTCTCCCTTCTTGGAAGTCTCCAATCATCCCTTGCTCAAGTGCAGCCCAGAGTGTACACTAAATAATTTGTAACATCCTCATCACCTCTTCCTCTCCAGTTGCTTAGGTTAATAGATTTAACTGTAAAATGTAAATAGCTTTCTAAAGAGTCTGTTGTTGTTTGCACTCAAATGCTTTCATCCGGGATCAGCTCAGCATCTCTTGTCATAAATGTCTGATACCAAGAAAGTAGGCAGCACTGAAGGACAACACTGTATACCCCACATGGCCAGTTAACCAAGATTACTCTCTCTCTGAAATAAAGATGGATCTGGAACAGCAGATATTGCTCAGATGAAATGCTCATCTTTCCTGCAGCAGCCTACTGATAAAGGCTTTTTAAGTGCATTTTCAAAGTAGGCAGAAAGTCTGGAGCTAGAATACACACATCTGTTTGTTTAGAGTATGAAAACATAGTATTCATTCATAAGCTCCATTCCAGAACACATGAAAAGACATATGATTGTAATGATATTGCTTCATGTATTTTTATTTCTGTGAAACAGTACCTTAAAGAATCATTAAAGGTCAGTGTCAGGAAACAGATCTTTATCAATCAAGCTCATAAAGAATATGTGGTGGAACAAGGCTGTCTATTCAGGTAAACCATCTCTTTGCACTTCTTCAGTTTCATAGTCTTGTTCAGTTCTGCACATTTGAATAAGCACATCACATTTTGAGGTTTAGGCTATTTCTTCTAATTTTAGCTGGTGCATCCTAACAGTACAAAGAAGGCTAACTTAAAGGAGGGCAAAATTCACCTAATATTTTTTTTCCTGGAAAGCAGTAGGGAAAAAAAAAGAAAAAAAAAAAAAAAAGAAAAGAACAGCCTATCACGTTATTGTTTTTCTAGCACACAATAAGCAATAAGCAGTCAAAACTACTGTCTCAAGGCATCGGTAGACAGCTGCAGAGATTACACTAATTATCCAGATTTCAGGAAATTGTGCTGGAGTTTCAGTAGCAGAATATGTGGATGTGGAAGAGTATGAATTTATAAACAAATTATGAAATGGCAGGGCAACAAACAACACTGACATTAATTGATGTAAAGCAGATAAATTTCTGTTTATAATTGGAAGCACAACCAATGGGAAACTTACTGCTGAAAATCTTTTACTCAGATTAGCACATGCAGTGAAACTGATACAAGGTGGTCTTACTGGCATTTATCATCCAAATTGTAAAAGTACATAATCATAAGGAGTACATAAAAGTCTCATCTCTCCTAGCTGCACTTCAGGTTTTAGCAAATTACTTCCAACTAGAATTGGTGAGTTCAACTATAAACATTTAAACCTTAGTGGTCTGCTAAATAACCAATTTGCTGTAGTGGTAAAGACAGTGTGACAGTCTCAGATAATGCAGATCAACATAGCACCACTGGTTTTAATAACAGATAGAATTACAGTGAGCCTGAGGGAGCTTGGCAATTTACAATGAAGACTTGGCTCATTTGCATAGGTTAACCTTTAGTAGGCTTATTTGCCAACTAGAACACCACAAAAGTAATACTTATTGTTACAGAAACTGCAGTGATTCTGTTAATTCTATTATGTATTGTCCTAGTCTATAATCGTTCCCTTTTTGTTAGAGAATTGAAAGTCAAACCAGTGGTCAACATGAAACTCCACTTAGTGCAACCTTACATAATTGGAAATACCATTCTGAAATAATAGAAATAAAAAGACTTTTTTGCATGGTTTAGGATTATACATGAGGTTACACACTCCTTAAATTGTTTAGTCTCCTTCTCGTGTCTTCCCTTTGTTGTGTCAGATTTTGAAAGCCCTGTAGTTACTAAGATACATCTCATATGTACAGCAATATTATTAATTTTTCTAGGAAATCTTGTAGATATTGTACTGTATTCTATTGTAAGATTGAAATCTGGATTAAAGATAATTAAAATAGCATTAACCAGTCATCTGCCTTATGGGCAATAATTTTCTCATATTCATCCAGCAGACTGAAAGATGTTTTTCTCAGATTCCTATTAAACACTTTTTTTTTTTGCAAATAAGGCTGATTCTGTTTTCATTGGGGCAAAATTTATATTAGTTTTCTTGAAAGCTGGACCAGCTATAAATTCATATATAGGAAAAATAACTAAGGCAAAGGACAAGTTTTTTGTCTGAAGTTTTGGATAACCTGATTTTAAAAAAAAGTCTTAAATCAAGTCAAATTATATTTTAGACTAATTGGTATTGCTTTTTTTAAAGTACCAAATTTTCATAATTAGTCTCACATAGGCTGTAACCAGTTTAAAGCAGAGTAAGTGATTTCAGTCACGTCTACTTCAAAAAATGTGTTAAATACTGTTCCATTCAACTAAACAAAAATTTTAGCCACTCTACTTAAATGCGTGTCATGATAATGCTAATAATCCCTATCCTCTTGTGTTTCTTATTCTGGGATGACATCAATGAGCTTAAGCATGGCTGAAAGATGAAATTGCCCTGCAGTGGCTTCTGCAAAGCAAAGTGCAGAAAATTTAGTCTACGTCTGTAGTTCAAGAGTTCACCTTCAGCAGGGAAACTTATATAAGTGATGGGAGCCTTTATTACTTTCACCTAGCACAGTCTAGTGCCTAGAGAGAGATCTGCAGTTTCAAAATGATGCAATAGAGGTGACAAATGACTGCCCACAGAGAAATGAGTGAGACCTGGAAGAGTGTTGCAGATTGGCATAAAATGAAAATAAGTAGCACTTGTCTAAGAGTTTGAAATAGCTCCAAAATAACACAGATCACCATTGCCTCTTGAAGATATATGTAAGATTTGAGAGCAGTATTTCAGAGAAACAGTTTACTGACAAAGGTGCAAGATTGGATAGAGCTTCCACAAAGTAGAAGAAGCATGTTTGGTTGTTGTTTTTTTTTTTTTTTTCTCCTGAATTTACAGAGCAATACATACAATGAGCCTGGAGTAATGAATTTTACTTGTAAGGGACTGTTGATGAAATCTGACCTTTTTAGCAGCCTAAGATGAAGAACTAACATATGTTATAGACCTAGCTACAAACTTGATATTAAAGCTGGCTTTGTGTTGTGAGCATATACAGTGAAGATATTGTTTTGATTGGCACACTGCAATGGCTGCTGGACAACGTAAAACTCTGAATTTTAATATAGGAAATTGTCTAACATACTTTCATACGGTTATTGAACCCAGAATGGCTCTCCATGAGGCCTGGGGGTGGGTCTCTGCACACAGAGCTTGAATTTACAGGAATTAAGGTGTCTGTCACCAACAGCATTGTGCACCTGCCACCCTACGCCATGCTGTCCTCTATCCACCTGCCAACAGAGTGTTCAGGAAATTCATTCTCCTCTGCCCCCACTCTGAGGAGCTGCTTATCAAGAGGGCTAGAATTATATGCTTTGTTGTTATTGTAGATGTCTTTTGGGCAACATCCCAAGCTACTGAAGTAAATGGGAATGTTGCTACTGATTTAGAAGTCAGCAACGAAAAAGCCATAATCCAAACAAATCTGAAGTAAAACAAACCCAGAACAAGCTAGCTGATTCTGTTGGTTTATATTATCCTCTTTCCTGCCCTTTCAGATCGAATAATCTTCAAGGACAAAGATAGTGTTTGTCTAACACATTTTATCCATTATAAAACACTATGAAATTGAAGGCACAAGAGGCCAGATCATTGTTTGGAGTAAACTGTCATAGCTCCAAAAAATTATACTGTTCAGGATGTGGCCATTGATGTCCAAGAAGCTACAGGGATTTATATTTAGTGACAATCAAGTCCTCTGTGCTTCAAGAAACTGAATCTGTAGTTTCCTCTTTGCTGAAATGGTTTTTGTTGTTTGCTTGAAAAACAATCTTCTGATGTTATGAGGTGAAAGACCTGCTGGATTGTACTTACTGTCATGTGGCATTTTGTTCCAGGCCTTGAAAATGCGAAAAATACTGGCAGAAGATTAATTTTTTCTTCAATTTGTGTTATACCATTGATAAACCCCACAGCCTCTGGTCTGAAGCAAATAATTAGTGCACGGGTAATAATGATCAATATCTTAAGTTTCACAGATAAAAATACTTTGTGGAGAATTATTGTACCAAGCTAATATATTATTGCTTTGTAAATTATCTTTAAAGAGTAATTACTGACATCTTTGCAAAGTAGGTGGAAAACAGAAGCTTGGTGCAAGGAAAGCCACTTAGCTATTTATAGCGAAGACAGACCTAACTAATAGCTACTGTCTCCAGGGTCAATGCTTTTCTCAGAGCCCACTGAAATTAATAGCAGTCTTTCTTTTGACTTTGCTGGACTGTAGACCAGGTCCATCACGACTGACAGGAATTCCTAATATACAACCACAAATTGCTTGCTCTAAGAAACAGAATGTTAAATCTGCCCTGCCAAGATTTATGAGTTAGCTTAGTAGCTTTGATGAAATTCACTTAACTTTTATGGATTAAATGGGTGAAGATCTTGTGGTGTTAAGTAAACTTTGTGATATTTTTTGTCATGCCAATACCTTTGGAAGTGTTTTCAGTTGCTGAGTTAGAAGCTGACGCTGGTGCATTGGAAATCAAGACTAAAAGACATGAGTGAAATGCTTCCTGATTAGAGGAAAAAGAGGTGCTTGTTATTATTTTTAAAAACCATATATCTCCATACAAAGCATTACTTTTCATTTTTACAATTACCTTAGATCAAGTCTCACAACTTAGTAAAAATGTACAAGGAAAAGCAAGGGAGGCTGCTGCAAGTGATAATGTTAATGACGTAACTGTGGCAGTCTGTCCTTTAAGGCTATCCTTTGCCACTGCACAGTGCTAACATTTTACTGCTGGAAGAAACATCTGCAGATCCATTTTGAAACTGAAGTTCATATTTGGTATTTATGAATATCATAGTTCTAGTGACACCTTTTTGCAACAAAATGATGGAGTCCTTCATCAACACTAGTCTGAACAACTGAATTATACCCATTTAATGTGTCAGTATTTTCAAATAGGATAGCTCCCTTCATTTCAAGATACAGACTATTTTATGGTGCTGCTACTGAGCCATTAGTTCTGAAAATTGGGCAGGGTTTCATTCCAGTTGTGACTGAAGTTGATATATGTTAAGAATTGATGTTAAGGAGTACTAAGTCCCATAACTCTAACTAAAGCCCTTGGGAATTTCATTACAGAGCAGTCTTGAAAAATCTCACTAATACTTGATAGCATCAAGGTCACAGATGAGATCTAAACCCTTGATGTACCTGATAATCTGTAGAGGATATTCATATTATCCCTTACTGTGTATTATGAACTTATTAACCTGAAAAACCTTTCTTTCTTTTATAAAAAATATTAGCCACTGCAACATAGTAGAAACTCTATACATTAAAATCTAACAAGCTAGGAATACAGTTTTAACTTTTCTATACACTTAGACCATTTCTTAGCATTGTCTAGGTGGTTTTAGGATTCTACTTTGGTTGTATTTCAAAAGAAAATCTCCCTGAGTAAACCAGAAAGAAATGCTGACTCACCTTCCGTTCTGTGGGCAGTTAATAAAAGACAACATGATGAAATATTTTTGATGATGAAACTGTCACCAGTTGCTCAGAAACCCTTAATTGAATGAAGATTTGAAAACAAGACAGGACACATTAAAGCTAAACCCTAGGGGGTCTCACTTCGCAGAAAAAATTACCTATGAAATCCGATTCTACTACTAATGGTCAAAGCTGTATATGTGCATTTCAGACAAGGATCACAGAGTGCTTCTAAATGCCATGAGCACTAATGGTTCCAATATGCAGAAAGATTTACTGGTATGTCACAGATATCCTTTAAAATGTCATAATATTATCTATTGACTAGGATAGAGATAAAGAGCACAATAGAACTGTGTGACAAGTTCTGAAGAAAATGACTGAGCAAAGAACTCAAGAGGATCAAAAAAGCATGTAAGGCAAACATTTGTCTAATGAGGGCAGACATATATAACTTTAGACAATGTTGAGCTATTTGCTGAACGAAATATTGCTAAGAAGGGTGATTACTGTAAATCCATTTTCAGTTTTTCAGAGTAATTTGATCTTTTTAGGTAATAATCTTTCTGCCAGTGATTTTGTGTCAGACATAAATGAGAGGACGTTTAGCCACAGTTTGTTGCTTGTATCTATCTGTATTTTTAAAATGAACTTGTTGATATACTTGTGATAGATTTTGGAAGAAAAAAAAAATCTTTTTAAGATTATTGTATTGATGCAGACTTCCAATAATTCTATTCCATCTTCTTTTAACTAGATACCTTATTAAATTTTCCATTTTTTTTTTTTCCTGGGATTGGTGTGATGTTGTCCAGCCTAGTCATCATCATTTTTTATTTTCCATGCTATTTCACCATCAGCATACTTCCAGCCTGCTGGAGTCTCAAGCAGAAATGATCCCTGGCATGAATTTTCACTCTCATTTGTAATGGCAATACTCATTTGTTGTTGAATCTTGCAAAGTTCTTAGCACCAGCAACATTGTGTTTCAATGAATTAAGCTACATATATGCATTTCACACAACTTTTCAGCACATATAAAGAACATTTCGTGTTCATCTAGGGATAGACTTGAGTGCAGGGAAAACAGTGACCTTATCTCTAAAGAAAATATTGTCAAATGCAAGAAATGTAAGAAGGCCTCCACAAAAATTTAATCTAATAATGAAAGAAGACATTTCTACCAGTACAAGTGTCTTGATTTCAGGTGGGATAGAGTTAATTTTCTTCCTAGTAGCTGCTATAGTGCTGTGCTTTGGATTTAGTATGAGAATAATGTTGATAACACACTGATATTTCAGTTGTTGCTAAGTAGTGCTTACACTAGTCAAGGACCTTTTATAGTCCCATGCTCTGCGAGGTGCACAAGAAGCTGGGAGGGAGCACAGCCAGGACAGCTGACCCAGACTGGCCAAAGGGCTATTCCATACTGTATGACATCATGCTCAGTATATAGACTGGGGGGAGTTGGCCAGGGAGCAGTGACTGCTGCTCAGGGTCGTGCTGGTCATCAGTCGGTGGGTGGTGAGAAATTGTATAATGTATCACTTGCTTTGTATATTATTATTGTATTATTATATTATTATTATTACTACTACTGTTATTATTATTCTATTTTATTATACTTCATTTATTAAACTGTTCTTATCTCAACCCACGTGTTTTCTGACTTTCACCCTTCTAATTCTCTTCCCCATCCCACCGGGCTGGGGGAAGTAAGCAAGCAGCTGTGTGGTGCTTAGTTGCTGGCTGGGGTTAAACCACGACAACAAGCAAAGAATAAAATTGCTTTCTAATGTTGTTTACACTTTCTAGGGCTTTTCAATGCATTGCGGCATTTTTGAGATACTGTGTCTTTCATTTTCCAGATGAAAGTTCCTGTCTCAATTCACTGTTTAATCAATGCTGCTTCCTCCCATAAGGCTGCAAGTGCATCAATCACATTTCATATTGTGTTTTTAAGGCAGGGTGTGGGTGGCACTGGGTTAATTGTAAAATTGATCAATTAATTTTTATTATTAATGCATTTATAAGCCTTGCCTAGGAACCAATGGTGTCAAATACTGTAAAAATCAGAGAACAAAATCAAACCTGACATAGGATAAGAAACTGTACATGTACAGAAACAGAAAAAACACTTACACAGGACAATACTTGTCAGGCCAGAAGGGCGTAGCTTCAGCAGAATAGCAGACTAGCTGTTACTAGTCTTTTTAGTGAACATTGCAGCTAGAAAAATTTGAACAAAACCGATGAAAAAATATTATGTGTCGGTATAGGTGATCCTGCCAAGCCTGAATTACAGCCTAAGGAAAAGCAGAATGCATTCAAAAAAAGGAAAATGATGTCTGACCCTGTGGGCAGATAAAAATAAGTGACATAGTCATTCGCCATAGTGAATGAAACATGGTCAGTAGGGAGAAAAGTAGGCAGGGAAGGCTCTTTCAGGGGAAGAACATTAGCTTTTGTATGATAGGGCAGAGAAATCAATGCAAAGGATGAAAAAATTATTTACATGAAATTAACAAAGACCATGTAGCATTTGAATATCACTCCAATCTGAAAACTTCATATGTTTGTATTAAAGAGAAAAATCTCCACAACTGTCACCCTGTGAAATGGTTAATTGTAAAGTAGGGGTTGCACACAATATAGAATGTGTCTACGTGCAATAGAAGAGGGTTTGGTTCTCAACCTGCATTAAGTATTATTCACTGTTGTCCCCAGAAAAAGTAGGAGTAACTACTGAGTTAATTTAGATAAATATATTTCATTATGCCCTACTGATAGAGAATCACAATATTTATAAGGGAGTGTACCACTGGGAATAACATTGTGTGAATTAGAGAAAAAGTAATTGGTTTAAAAATACCTGAATATTTGAGAACATATGTCAGATTTAGTGATGTGATTCCAGTATTTGAAAAGCTGTTCGGTAATGTGAAAGCTGAATTAGAGTTTAAGCAAGACTTAAGTCTATCACTGACCATCTACAGCAGATATATTAAATCTGTAATGAATTTGGAAGAAAGGGAAAACTGTTAATTGAGTCTGAGAAAAGCCAGATTTTTTTCTCCTACAGAACAAAGTGTTACTGTGGTCCAGTATAAAGCCATACATGGACAATGTATTTAAACACTGCTTGTCATTTCTATAAAGAAAAGTAAAACATACTACCTAAAAATACCTAACAATTCTTACCCCATCTCTGTGTGTACCTCACATATCCAAGAATGGCTATTCTCATTAGGAAAGACAGACTTGACAAAGAGGCTGTAAATTAATCTTGATGTCAAAATTTTAAACAAATCAGCACTTTTAATTTTGTATATATTTGCAATTAATACTTGTTATGGCAAGATATGGCACTCAGAGGAAAAAAAAGGCACAACTCTTCAGAAATAAAAAGTGACATGCTTTGCAGTTGTGCTTGCCAGGGCATTTCCAAAAGAGCGAGCTATCTGGGACTTCTGTGGCCACAGAGTGCTCTGAATACAGTGACATCATTTTTGCAGCAAGAGTCCATACAATACACTGTTCACGTGCAGGAATAATGTAATGAATTTGGATTGTTAGCTCAACGGATATTAAGACTGGATGATCGGCTGGACTTCAGTAACGCTTTTTCACAATATTTCACCAAACACATTATTCTTACATCTGTCTTTATAAATAAATGTGGTCAGAAAAAGTGAAACTAAATAAATGTAAGTTATATATGTATTTTTTACTGTTACTGGAGAGAGAAAAAAATGATTGATAACCACATTTTGTATCATCTTTCAGAAAAGATGTTTATTGAAAGAACAGCAGATTGGAGATGCTATCAGAAACAATTTAGTCAATGTGACAGAGAATAGGGCCTGTTACCCACCTGTCTGAAAACATGCCATTGAATATCGAGGGAGTCGGGGGGGGGAAAAGGGAAAGAAGTCAGAGGCATGGATGGTTTTCTCCTCCACTTCATGAAGAATTCTTCAGTGCAATGTCCTGGAAATAGAATTGCTGAAGCGGTACAGATTTCATTCAGAGCACCTCCCTCTCATTGCCCTGATCCCTTCAAATTGCAATGAACTCTCAGACCTGTATTTTAACATTAGCCTGGAAGCTCAGCTGGTACTAAAAAGCAATTGTAGCTTTGTATCAGTGATCAGCAATTTCTTCAAGAAGGCTCTGACAATTGAGAGCTACTAGGATGCTTGAATTTTGGAGTCCCTGTGTTATAGGTCAGAAAGAAAGGCAATTTTCCATTTGAAAGCATCCAAGTCTTTTGATTTTTTATGTTTTGATAAGATTATCTGTTTCTTCAGACTTTGCTTTTAAGGGTTGAATCGAAAGAGAATGATACACTATACATAAGAGAACAGAAATACCTACTAAGGCTCAACATAATGGCCAATACAGATCAAGCACCAGGGCTAGGATTTATAATATCTAGCTGTGGATGTCAACATCTGAACTAGTCACTGTAAGCTCATTTTACAGTCAACAGAAAGAAACAGGTACTTTCAGAATGCAATGTATCTCATTCTAAAATAAATGCATAAAACAGATCCCATGAATCACATTCTACCACCACCTATTTCCCACCATTTCCTGCAATGAGAACCACACACGGCTAATTTAGGTGTAGAAGACTAAAGTTAGCTGACATGAATTGAACCTTGAGCTCTTGACTAATAGTTTCGTTCAATGAATCCTACTGACATTTATTTACACTGTACATTTGACATCTTTTTGTATGTGTACAAGTTTTTGAATTTCAATTAGACCCTACAATGATCATACAAAGTGACTCTTTAAGACATTTAAAGTGCTTTTTCTTCTATTAAATGATGTTTTTAACATTAGATATAATAAGTTTCTCTGCAATAAAAGCAATTACTCTTGAAAATCAATTAGTATCTTACTTTTAGTAAAACCATGCTACAGTTATGATATGCTTTGGGAGGTGCCAAACCTAGATGTAGTCTTAGCATTTTTGCAAAAAGTAAAATAATTGGTCCCTTTATTAACAGGCAGTATGGTGGTATATGTAAGATTTACATCATAACCACAATGTGATAGTTTGGAATATAATTGGCAAATCAATGATTAAATGTGGTTTGCTAGTAAATATGACAACCCAGCTGGAAAGCAGCTTGGCAGAAAAAGACCTAGGAGTCCTAGTGGACACCAAGTTGAATATGAGTGAGCAATGTGCCCTTGCCACAAAGGAGGCTAAGGCTAATAGGATCCTAGGATGCATTAGACAAAGTATTGCCAGCAGGTTGAGGGAGGTGATCCTTCTCCCTTTACTCAGCACTGATGAGGCCACACCTGGAGTACTGTGTCCAGTTCTGGGCTCCTCAATACAAGGTAGACATGGACATACCGGAGAGAATCCAATGAAGTGCCGTGAAGATGTTGAAGGGACTGGAGCATTTCTCCTATAAGGAAAGGCTGAGAGAGCTGGGATTGTTCAGGCTGGAGAGAAGAAGGCTCAGGGAGATCTTACCAATGTGCATATGTAGCTTGGGAAGGGAAGACAGGGTGCAAAGAAGACAGAGCCAGGCTGTTTTCAGTGGTGCCCAGTGACAGGACAAGAGGCAATGGGCACAAACTGAAACACAAGAGGTTCCCTCTTGAACATCACTTTATTACAGTGAGGGTGACTGAGCACTAGACCAGGTTGTGCAGAGACGTTGTGGACTCTCCATCTTTGGAGATATTCAAAAGCTGCCTGGACATGGTCCTGGACAATCGTCTCCATGCTTGAGCAGAGGGTTTGGACCAGAGGACCACAGAGGTCCCTTCCAACCTCAGTCATTCTGAGATTCTGTGAAATACTCTTTACAAGGTCCTGGAAAGGTATTTTTTGAAGAATGCAGTGATGAATAACAGCAACAGATAACAATTTTTTAATTTTTTTTTTTCCTCTACAAAGTCATTTATTGCTATGATAATGACTGGTAATACCCACAATTTAAACTTGAAAAGACATACTTTAAAATATCAAATACATAGAAGGAAATCGTTGTAAGTAATATATAAGCCTGCAGGTTGTACTGCCTTATTTTAGATATAGGGAACAGTCTAAAACCAGAAAGTACACTGGCATTTGAACTCATGGATTCCAAACTGAGTTAGTAATTTTAGAGGATTTTCTAAGCTTTTGCAAGTGTTACTAAATAGCAAACAGTGGTAATAATTTGTGGTGTGCCTAAACTATGAGTTGTAAGGCCCAGAAAGACTCTCTATCTTGAATGCTGGAGGATGACAACCACTTACTCATGGAGATAGTAGAAGAGTTTTCAAATAGCAGGCAGATGTCAGGCTTGTAGGATGAGCCTTCAGTGTTACAGTTGTTCAGTTAGTACACTAGGGGCTACTCTCTTCTATGCGGGTCTCTCTACAGGGGATGGACCAAGTCTTTATCATGGAATGGTCCAATTGCAAGAGGCTTCCTTGTTGGGGAAGAGACCCAGTTTCTATAACCAATTCCTGTATTGAGTTAGAACTGTTAATAAAGGTAGAACTGCTTTACTTAAAACAAGATAAGAAAATATACATACTTCTAATCATGAAGAAATTCCTTTGAACATTTCTCAGTTTTATTCAAAGTCACGTGAAACATATTAAAAATTAGGAATGTTTGAGTTAAAAGAAAAAAGAGTGACTACTTTGGTCTTTTCCCCACACTTTTGATGTAAGCAACACTTTTATCATCTTCTACCCGTAATATAAAAGTAATGCCTAGGAAAATAGCTGTCATTCATTGGACTTACCTCATTAAAGTGTTCCTCAAAATGTTCTTTTCAGCATGTCTAAGTTCCTTTGGGCAGCAATGATATGACATTCATATTTTACACAGCTGTGAAATTCTAGGAAAGTTATTTCTGTTTTATACAAGATGAAGTAAGATTAGATTCATATGTCCCTCATCAAATTAATCACATCTTAACAAATAATCCAGCAGGGATTGTCTTACCAATGTAATTCAGTATCATTGTGCAAAATCCACTTAATTCTCAATAATTGTCAGGAATTATGCCTATGCATCTTAAAGAAATGAAATATGTATCATCATCTGATTTTCACCTAAGCCACGTTGCAATAGTGGAAATATTAAAACAAATAAATAGAAGATAAACTCAAACAGTAGGTTGAATATTTATGTTCTTTAAAAACAGGGACAGTGATTGATGTGAACAATATGTGCAAATGAAAAAAAAATTGCTGTTAGGGTAGCAAAATCTTATAAGAATATTCAAAATAAGTATAAAGAGTGTAGTGGGGTTATAGGTACTTTATTAAAGCATCACGATAAAGTCACCATTGAGAAGTTAATGGTGGTGCAATCTGAGACCCCTGAGGCAAATCTAGTTTGAGTAAGAGACCAAACTGGTCCTCTGCAGGTCCTAGTATAAGCAAGAAGAGAAAAATAACTACTTCTATTAAATAGTTAAAAATAAATAAATTAAATTAATGTATGCAGACCTTCTTTCACAAACAGTTTTTAATGCAAATGCTCAAGAAACTGAGCAAGCAGACAACTAAGCCATGTCTATTTTCAAATCCAAGTGTAAGCAAAAACTTAGGCGTGTTGGGTATTACAAGGGCGTCAACTTAGCAGCTGTCAGCAGCACAGGCTTCCCTGCATTCAGCTTTCCCATCCACTATGAATGCGATATCTTCTCCTAGGCACTCCCATCTCCCAGAGATGAGATGAGAAAAAGAGGGATGTTATTTAGAGAAACCACTGGAATCTATAAACTTTGAAATACCCCACTATTAAACTGCAGAGGATAAGAAGAAAAAGGATAAAATTAGTTGTGTGATTATTTCCACTTAACAGAAGCAGAATAAAATTTGAAACTAAGTAAGACTTTTCCCTAATCTAAAGTAAGACAAGATTTTTTTTTTCTCTAACATGTATAGATTCTGTATAAATTGATTCATACTAATGCTAAACAGCAGCAGAATCCAATGCAAGCTAAAATTGCTGGTAAATACACGTCATCTTGGTTTAATGCTTTTAGAACATATTTGATTTGGAGAAAAGCTATTGGAACTTTGTACAGTGGTTTTAAGCTCTGTTTCATTTTCCATCATGAAATATTTCAAAAAGAGTTTTAAAATTAAAACAATGTATTGCCCCTGTACTTTTTTTATTCCCGTATTTTGTGTAAATGTCACACTAGGTCTTAAACTCCTGAACACTGCCAGAAATTATATGTGATCACTGTAGATATTAAATATTTAGAGGTTTTTTGGGTCATGTGATGGCTGGAGTAGGAGATTGGAATTCTTACAGGTATTAAGACAGATATGGGCAGGCATTGACACCAGTCATGAGTTTATCTCATGGAAAAGGTTTATTGCAGAACACTAAAAAGGAAACATGAAATAGACTTTTTCATTAAAAAGGAAGTTAAGCAGGGCAAATTTTTTATTTTTATGAAAAGGCATTTGAAATAAAGATCTTTATTTTATGCCCTGTGATAAAATCTGACTTCTTTTCCATAAAAGAGGTCTCTGTAGCAATCATCATCAACACTGAGGTCATCTCATGGGTGGAAAATGAGCACTGTTTTCCAAGTGATAGAACTGAGCCTGGCTAAACTATGATTACAGGTTGTTTGTTATCTGGTTCTAATTTCAATCCATAAATTATACTACTCTTTTTCCTGAACAACACTGAAGGTTTGATTTTTAGAGATATTGAGCATTCAGAACTCAAACTTTTTTCAATTAGCAGCTTGGTTTTGTGCTGTCATTCCAAAGCAGCATTTAAATAAAGCTGTAATATGTAATACAATATATTAAGGACAAAGGAGCTGTATATATTTTAGGCAAGAATCAAAGTAATGGATGAAACCAACCATTAAGTAAAAGCAGTCAGATTCTGCTCCTATGTGAAATGGGGCTGCTTGGGGCTATTTTAACAAAGTATTCAGGGCTCATATGTTAGCTTTAGAAGATAATATTTATAATAATAACAACAAGAACAACAACAATAATAAAAAGGTTAGTTTTTGGTGGAGGTGTAATTAGATTACTCTTCATCAAGAAAACTGAGAACTTGCAATGGATTACTATCAATATATTATCTTCTAATTTTGCCATGTGGGATTTGTCATTGTGCCCAAGAATACTTCAAGATCATGAGTTCAACAGGGAACAGAATGATGAACTGTGTTCATTCTACTCAAGGACATCATCTCTCATAGAAGCAAGCAAATGCATTTCTTGTCAAGAACACCAGAAGGAAAAGTACATTTAATTTCTTATGGGACCTTCTGTGAAACGGAAAGAAAAAGTCAGTTTGATAATGGTCTGGAAAAAAAAAAAGACATCAGAAGAGACCAAGACGGACACATTTATGCAAGTCAGCCATTCTTGCCCGACAAGTAGCTCCACACATTTCTTGTATCAACAAAAAATACTTATGTGACTACGAACCTGGAGGGCCAGAACCAAAAGTCTCTCAGTATTTTTTAAACAAACATAAACATAACTGAAATACATTTTCCAAATCAGATGGAAAAAAACAGTTTTTACAATTATAATATAATTGCAGCTAAGTTCTAGATATTATGAAATATTGTGTGGACTTTATTATTTTTTCAGTAAAGACACTTAAAATTTGAAACAATATTTTTATATTCCTGAGCTCATTTAGTTGAATTCATTGTAGAGGCAGGATTTTGCCAAAACAGCTTTAGTTGTATTATCAATGAATATATCCTAGTTTGTACTTACAATGCAGCAACTTCCTACTCAAACCCTCCCTGCGTCTAAAGCTGCATCAATCCAGTGAAGACAAATGAACTATCTTATAGAATACGAAGTATAGCATTGTATCCAACAGTTCAAATTCTATCCTGAATTTCTGTTTGGGTGTCAACATAAATAAATATTTGGTCTTTACAAATGAAAATAATCTTTCTGTTCCCAGGAAAACTAGTGACAATGACATGGAGAAGGCTGAGGTACTCAGCAATTTCTTTGCCTCAGTTTTCACTGGCAATCACTCTTCTCACATCTCCAAGGCCCTGAATCTCAAGACAGGGACTGGGGGAACGAAGTCTCATCCATTGTAAGTGAAGATAGGGTTCAAGACTGCCTGAGAAACCTGAACATACACAAGTCCGTGGAACCCGACAAGATGCAGCCCAGGGTATTGAGGGAACTGGCAGATATCATTGCCCAGCCACTCTCCAACATATTTGAAAAGTCATGGCAGTCAGGCTAAGTCCCCAGTGACTGGAGAAAAAGGAAACATCACACTCTTTTTTAAAAAGGGTAAAAAGGAGGACCCTGGGAACTACTAACCGGTCAGCCTCACCTTTGTGCCCAGTGAGATCATGGAATAGCTCCTCCTAGAAGGTATGTTGAAGCATATGGAAGATGGAGAGGTGATCAGAGACTGCCAACATGGCTTCACAAATGACGAATCATGCTTCACTAATCTTGTGGCCATCTACAATGAAGTGACTGTAACAGTGGACAAGGGAAGAGCAACTGATGTCCTCTACCTGGACTTCTGTAAGACCTTTGATATTGTCCCCCAAATTCTTATCTCTAAATTGGAGAGAGATGGATTTGATGGATGGACTGTTAAATAGATAAGGAATTGGCTGGATGGTGGGATCCAAAGAGTATAGTCAACAGGTCAAACTCCAAGTGGAAACCAGTGGTGAGTGGCATCCCTCAAGGGTCCGTACTGGGACTAATACTATTTAATATCTTCATTAAGGACATAGATAGTGGGATTGAGTATACCCTCAACAACTCTGTGGACAATACCATGCTGAGTGGTGCAGTTGCTATGGGTGAGGGAAGGGATGCCCCCCAGAAGGACCTTGACAGGCTTGAGAAGTGAGCCCATGAGAAACTCATGAAGTTCAATAAGACCAAATGTAAGATCTTGCACCTGGTTGAAGCAATCCTCAATATCAGTACAGACTAGGTGATGAACTGCTTGAGAGCAGCCCTGCAGAGAGGGACTTGGGCTTAATGGTAGCTGAAAAATTGGACATGAGCCCAGAAAGCCATTCATATCCTGAAGTGCATCAAAAGAAGTGTGGCCAGCCCGTTGGGTGAGGCAATTCCCCACTTCTACTCCACTCTTGTGAGAACCTACCTGGAGTTCTGCATCCAGTTCTGGGGTCCCCAATATAAGAAAGACATGGACTTGTTAGCGAGGATCCAGAGGAGGGCCACAGAAATGAACAGAAGGCTGGAACACCTCTCCCATGAAGAAAGGCTGAGAGATTTCAGCATGGAGAAGAGAAAGCTCTAGGGAGACTTTATTGCAGCCTTTCACTATACAAAAGAGAGCTTATAAGAAAGATTGAGAGAGAATTTTTACCAGGTCCTGTAGTGACAGGACAGGGGGCAATGGTTTTAAACCAAAGGGTGGGGATTTATATTGGATATAAGGAAGAAATTTTTTACAATCAAGGTGTTGAAACACTGGAACAGATTGCCCACAGAAATGGATGTCCCATCACTGGAAGTGTTCAAAGTCAGACTGGATAGGGCTTTGAGCAACCTGGTCTAGTGAAAGATGCCCCTGCCCATGGCAGGGAGGTTGGACTAGATGATCTTTAAAGGTCCCTTCCAACCCAAAACATTCTATGATTCTACGATTCTTGGGATTTTTAACACTTTTTGAGACTTTAGTGCAAATAGTTCTATGTTTCATATAGGGATATAATGCATTCATATGTAAGCATAAATAATTGCATTTTCAATTTTATAACTATTTTATATGTCTTATGAATTGTTATTTTAATAATATCTATTTCAACACCACTGTGATTATGTGGTCCATCTTATGTAGTTACAGTAGATAGTACTTTCTCTATGGGCAAGCACCCTGCCCAGTCAAGTTAGGAATCATTAAATAGCTTTCATATTCATTTTGATGCAGTTACTAAATAATTTGTTTACTGATCATGAATTAACATTTACTTAGTACTGAGGTATATATGCTTAGGTTTTTTTTTTTCTTTCTACCATCTCTACTGGTTCATCTCTTAAAATCATCTGCATGCACTTTCACAGTGTCTTTGGTCCAAAATATTTTTCTGCTGTCCTATTTCTGTTGCAAAAAAGAAGATGGATTATTTACATCCCATACATAGCAGTCAACACAGTTAATTTCATTTAGGCAAAGCTTTAAACATGCTAAAAGAAAATGAAAATCCATATCATGTGATTCTGATGTGATCTCAAGGGAGTAATCCTTGCTGTCAAAATAACAATTATTAAAAATCCAACACACACCAAGCACACCTGCAGAGCAAGAAAGGAGGCCTGCCATTTCAATACCTTACAGATGACAGACTTTGCTTTTGGCTGTTACATGTAAAGAAATCCTTCTTCCAACCTGAACCTCTTTTTTTATTTCACTCTTCTAAATCCTGTGTGGCTCCTAGGAGATCTTGAAAACCATGACCTTAGCACATCATTCTAATTATGTAATCACTTGGCAATTTTTCAGCGTAAAAAAGTCAGCTGCCTTCACAGACTAACACATACCTTTGCGCTATTTGTTCTGGCACTGTCATGGTTTTGTGGAAGACTAAATTCATTTAGATCCTGTTTCATAACCATTCTGGTATGTCATGCTAACTACAGACAAGCCAGCCACTGATTAGCACATCCACCACCTATTCTCCCTTGTTAGTGAGCAGTAGATCCAGCTGTATCTCACCCCAGATCATGATGTGACTCCCAGCACCTTCCAGAAATCTTGACTGCTTGAAGCTCACTGCACTGCCCTGCCAGCAGATGTCAGGAGGTTACAGTCCCCCATGAGAAATGGGATTTGTGACACAGAGACCTCCTCCTATGGTTTGAAGAAGCTTTGTCCACTTCCTCACCCTAGTTGGGTGGACACAATCCCACCATGGTGTCACCCTTACTGGCATGATCCTCTGACCTGGCCTATGAGCTCTCACCCTGCTTCTTGCCTGTCTCCGAGAGAAGCCCCATGTATCCAAGCTGCTCCTTCACTGCCTCTCTCCTTATTCTCTCTGTCTTGAAGATCTTGCACCTGTCCATCGCTCAATGCAGTTGTGCTAGCTGTACTACCATATGTCAATTTTTCAAACAACATCCCAATTGCATGGCTGGAGGTCTAGTCACTTCTGCTTGTTTCCCAGGCTGCATACATTTGTGGACATGTACTTGAGGTTGGTCCCCTTCCACCTTGTTTTGTCATTCCTTAGGTCTCTCTTGTTACCATAGCTCTGCACACTTGGCTTTCCACCCCTTTCTACTGTTTATCTCTTTACCTGACTGTGATTTGCAATCTCACTCCCCTATTTTCCTACTTTAAAGCTCTTCTGACCAGGTTGGCCTGCCTCTTGACAAAAGTGCTCTTGCTCCACTTTGCCAGAGCTATTGCATCTCTCTGCAGCAGTGCTTGAAGCTCAAAGGTTCTGAGATCATAAAAGCCAAAACTTTGATGTTTACACCATCTTGGTGTCAACTGGTGATAACACCAGTTGATAACAACAATATACTGACTAGAATGATCTTTTCCCTTCCTCTGTTATCGGGGCACTGAACCTAGTAGTAGATGAGTGACAGAAAGCTTAGCCTGGAGAAGCATCAGAACTAGCTGAGCTCAAAGCATGCAACAGCACCAAGAGGAGTGTACACGATGGTATTAGGGATCTTCGTCTAGTTAGGGAAAAAATCCCCCTTCTGCTGACTTTAGTAGCTGTCTAGGGAGTTTTGCTTCTTGCTGAGGGCCTGGATCTGAGACGTTGCTGATTCTGTTGAAGATTTGCCAAGCTGTTTTTATTCTTCTGGAAAAGTGGCATTAATTTTTTATATGTCTTTTCTTTAAAAAGGACCAGAATCTCACAATGGATCAGAACATACTTATAAATTAGAAAAAGTGCTACCAATACAGAATATGTTTTGACTTTTATTTCCAGGTTGCCTGAAGACATTGGAATTCCTGACAATCTCCACTGTTCTACTAGAATAAAATTCCCATCCCCACCCTGAACGTGAACTGAAATCAAAAGCAGTTTAAATTAGCATGAGGATGCTATTGCGGATGAAAAAGAGATGAGCCTTCTGTTCTGCTGTATCTCATGTGTCAACAGAGGCACCTCCAGCAGGAGATGCAGCAGACAGAAAGTTTCAAAAGCCACCCAAATACTACTAAAAACTGTACCTAGCTTATCTACTAAGATAAATGATTGGAAAAGATATTTTATAACAATGTAATCTAGTAGCTTGGCAATATGTACCAAATTATGATGTATGAAGCCTATATGAAGAATTACTATGAAGGAAAACACGTTTATATCACACATTCTTACTAAAAAAAAAAAAGAATAGTGGATGAAAGTTGAAGGTGAAATACCTTTGCTTAAAACTGGCCAAATTATTAGACATATCAGCTTTTGTTCTTCATCTCCAAGTATGTTATTTGAGTACATCTTCCAAGCTGACATCAGCCTTTTTCACCCAAATATCTGGAAGAAAATAAGTTATTCCCTGACAACAGGGATGATCCAAAGATGGAGGAAATGCTATACAACAGAAGCAGATCACTGATACATAGTTGGTTATGGAAGCTAAGAGCAATTGCATTTTAATGAAGTTGGTATCATCCAGATTATGTCATGGATGAAGGTGGCATTGAGGGTATATCTTAATTATGTAAAGTTCTGGAAGCACAGCTTTGTATCAAAAAAAGCTGTGGTGATACTTGGAAGAAATGAGAAGAGTTTAGGTCGTGGATAATATGGCCTGAAAACACAATAATAAAAAAAACCCCGATTGTTTTTAACCATATTTTGCTTCATACTATTGCTTGATTTCATGAAGAAAGGAAGCAGAAAAACTGATAAGAATGTACTGGTAAAGAAAGCATGCCTTGTAATGGTAAACTAAACAACTTTAATTAGTAATTTTTTTCATGGGACCATTTAATTGGATGGTAACTACAACCTAAAATGAGCTACATAGGCTCCTTAATTTAGTACATGAAGACATATCATGGACCTATGGCTGAAATTTGAAGATAAGGTTCGAATAGGAAAAAAAAAATGCACAGATGTGTCCATGGGTGACCCATGCCAGGGCAAGACATCCCCAGTGGGCCTGTGGATAACCCACGCTGGGGGAAGGACACCCCTGAAGTATCAAAGGGGCATGAGACCCTGACCAAGGGTAAAAGGAACCATCAGGCACACAGCCTCACTGCTTATGCTGCTTGTCACCTAAGCTGGAGGTGTAACCTGCAGTGAAAATGTGGCAAGTTTTATAAATGGGGAGGAGATAGATGTTTATGTAAGTATTTGTGTAAATGTTTATGTTCATGTTTTGCTTTTCACAGTTCCTGAGTCAGTGATTGGAGGTTTGTGTTGGCTGACAGTAAGTCAAATAAATTCTCTAACTCTAGACTGCTTTGCCTGCAACTGATGGTGGAAGACATCCATTCAAATGTGCAACTCATTCTGAGATTGTTACAGGAATGATTCTGTGAGGTAACAGAATTATTGGCTGCTTTTGAGAAACTGAAAAATTTTAGAAGTCTGTAATAAGATGTAGTCATGGGCACACATCCCTGGAAAACAGGCCCACAGGGCTACATGTGGTGGAGCATGGCTTAAAGAGAAAAAAGAGTGGTTGGTCTTAACTGGCACTTGTCAAATAAAAAATGTCCAGCATCATCCAGGCCATGATACTGAAGAAATATAGCTCTGTTTTCTTTAAAAATTATTCTTGCCAATTTAGAGAAACTGATTCAAATTTCAGTTGCCCCAAAGATTAAAAAAAAGAAGAAAGAAAAAAGAAAGGAAAAGAAAGAAAGAAAGAAAAAGAAAGAAAAAGAAAAAGAAAAAGAAAAAGAAAAAGAAAAAGAAAAAGAAAAAGAAAAAGAAAAAGAAAAAGAAAAAGAAAAAGAAAAAGAAAAAAGAAAAAGAAAAAGAAAAAGAAAAAGAAAAAGAAAAAGAAAAAGAAAAAAGAAAAAAGAAAAGACAAAGAAGACAAAGAAAAAGAAAATGAAGAAAACAGGAAAAGGAAAAGAAAAAGAAAAAGAAGAAAAAGAAAAAGAAAAAGAAAAGAAGATAAAAGGAAAAGGAAAAGAAGAAAAAGAAAGAAAGGAAAAGAAAAAGAAAAAGAAAAAGAAAAAGAAAAAGAAAAAGAAAAAGAAAAAGAAAAAGAAAAAGAAAAAGAAAAAGAAAAAGAAAAAGAAAAAGAAAAAGAAAAAGAAAAAGAAAAGAAAAAAGGAAAAGAAAAAGAAAAAGAAAAAAGAAAAAGAAAAAGAAAAAAAGAAGAAAAAGGAAAAAAAAGAAGTTGTGCAAACAGATGATAAACAGTGAAAGGAGGCCGATAAGAACTTTGGCAAAAGTTGGAGCTGGTGAGCAGCAGTGAAAGGTCTCTGCTGATGACATTAGCAACCCAGTTTTACTGAGTGACTGATCAAGTGACACACAGTATTACAGAATCACGCTGTGAAAATATATCATGAGTTGCTATGTGAATAAAGGACATATTGTGTTTGTCTCATATCATATGGAGATCATCAGCTAAAGATATTAAAATTCTACTTTTATACAAACTGTAAGTGAATAAATGATAATGGGTTACACTATAAAGATATTCTGCAATGGAAAATAACAGCAATTATATAGAAGTTAAAAGGACAGCCAAATAGCCTTCATTACTTGGTCTGCCATGGCATCACAAAGCTTAAAATTTTATGACCTTTGCTTACGCATAAAATAATTTTTGACTTTTTCTTTTAATATAAAGGATGAATTTTATATAATGAAAAAAGTTCCTCTTACATTATTACTAAATGTAGACCTGGATATAAGCATAATTTATGTAAATTATTTCTCTTCTTAATAGAAATCTTTGGGGAAAAAAATCAGTAGGTTGTTAATAGGTGGAAACAGGTTCTAACAGAGAAAGTCTAACTTGAAAGTATTTGGATTTTTTAGGTCAAGTGTCGACAAGTAAATTAATAAATAAGCAAAAGCTTGGATTATATGTATACCTTTGTGTCCTTAAGTGTAAGGGCATAGGTGAAATTGTTGCTGATAGGGGTTGGGAAATAATGTGAAAAGTTATTCCATCACTTTTTTTCCGAAGCTTTGCTTCCTTTTAAGAGGTCCTTATGTATGGACTGGTGCCACTGAGTGTAACACTGGTTTTGCTTTTTTCAGTCATTTTTTTCTGTGATTCCCATTCACAGAAATGAATCACCTATTGATCTTTTAACCAAGTATGAGTTTGCACACAAGATTTGTTGCCTGTGGGAGCTGCTATACTACAGGAAAGCAGGAAGGGAAGGAAAGGAAGGAAAGAAAGAAGGGAAGCAAGGGAGGTAGACAAGAAAGGAAGGGAAGAAGAAAGAGAGGGAGGGAAGGAGAGAGGGAGGGAGGAGGGAAAGCAGGAAGGCAGGAAGGCAGGAAGGAAGGAAGGAAGGAAGGAAGGAAGGGAGCAAGCTAATTTTTTATTGTTCCAGTCATCTTTTTAACTGTTTACTGCAATTAATATATTTTCCTAAGACCGTACCCTACAAATACTGCTTCGGTATCTTGACCAGTGCTTAATATTTGGGCATATTTGTATGTTGATTTTCTTGTTTAGTAGCATGGATATTGCTTTTTTTTTTTTTTTTTCTCTTGCTAACAATGCTCCTTTTCTCTTTTAAGTGAGGATGCATTGTATGCAAAGAAGTCTACAAGGGAGACTAAGCTCCTTAGGGCTTTGCAAGTTTACAAGAGATTTGCAGTTTGAATTGGTACTTTGTTTCCTGGCACCTATAGATTGAAAGAATGTAAAAGAAATAATCTTTAAACATTCTCAGTTTCTTTTCATTTTAGGGAGAATACCAAAGACTGGGCATTTCTGCTCAGCTCTGAACATAGGTGATTTGCAGATCAGTGCTTGGAAATGAAAAGCAGTGAGACACTTCTGTCTGAGCCATCTTCTGGGATGGAATTAAAAACTGGAAAAATCCATGTAATAATAAACTATGTACTGAGCTCCCTCCATATTACACTAGTCTTTCAAGCCATTTACAGACCTGCAAGTCCCAGTTCTACAAGCTATACCGAAGGTAACTTCTGTATAGGTTAGTCATTCACCATTTAGTAAGGAGTGCTCAGTGGAAGAGAGGAGCAGTGAAGATGTTGCATGTCTTGCCCCATTGTGGGCCTTTTATCCGCAGCAGATATCTGAAGCAGATATCCACATGTGATAAGGTCTACAGATTTTGCAGTTCATGCAGCACCAAAGTGACTAAAATTTGCAGGGTCAAGGCAGTGACCATCTACAGGGTACTCCACCCAGTAACAGCAAAACGTGTCATTCAGAGAATGGACACCATACAGAAAAGCCCAGCAAAGAAATTTGGTTGCTTTATCAGTGTATTTGTGAGGATGAGAACTAGGAGGTCTGTCTTTCTGTCAAAACTTTCAGCAGTCACTTCACCAAAGAGGAACTTAGTATTGTTTTTAGACAGTTCTTTATTCCTTCACAGCTTTTAGAGACTACTTAGTCCAGTGCCTTTGAAACCCTGCAATGGGAAAGGATGTGTTGCAGTTTAACCCCAGCCAGCAACTAAGCACCACACAGCTGCTTGCTCACTTCCCCCATCCCCCAGTGGGATGGGGGAGAGAATTGGAAGGGTAAAAGTGAGAAAAGTCGTGGGTTGAGATAAGAAGAGTTTAATAAATGAAGTATAATAAAATAGAATAATAGTAACAGTAGTAGTAATAATAATAATAATAACAACAATAGTATACAAAGCAAGTGGTACAGTGCACAGTTGCTCACCACCCACCGACCAATGCCCAGCATGTCCCCGAGCAGTGATCGTTGTCCCCCCAGCCAACTCCCCCCAGTCTATATACTGAGCATGATGTCATACAGTATGGAATAGCCCTTTGGCCAGTCTGGGTCAGCTGTCCTGGCTGTGCTCCCTCCCAGCTTCTTGTGCACCTCGCAGAGCATGGGACTATAAAAGGTCCTTGACTAGTGTAAGCACTACTTAGCAACAACTGAAATATCAGTGTGTTATCAACATTATTCTCATACTAAATCCAAAGCACAGCACTATAGCAGCTACTAGGAAGAAAATTAACTCTATCCCACCTGAAAGCAGGACAGTGTGTCAGGAAGTTATGGATTGTCCCTGGACACAACAGTAGTGACTGCCATGACTTCTAGAGACTTCTTGAACAGCAGCAGACACTAATGCAGGAAATGTCAGCAAGTACTGGCCAGACTTGTCCCATCTTCTTCTTTTCCGTATATATATATCTGTGAATTGCTTCCTCTTTGTTACATGAAGATATTTGATTTCCACCTAGCTAAAGCACACAATCTCGTGTATGTGGTATTGGAAATGCCAGACCTCTTTGCTTCCATTATTAGCCAACCAAACATGGAAGTAAGAGCAAAACAAACATTCCCCGCTACCCCCCACCCTTCCCTGAAAGAGAATGACTTCAAGACTCTGAATGTCTGCTAATACCTGGGGTCTCATCATAGTTTCTCTCTCTTCTTAGCCTTCTTTAGTACTGGCAATTCTTAACCGAGGGGGTGGCAGCTGGTCCCCACCAACTGCAGGGACAGGGTGCTGGTGACAGCATGTTTCAAGTAGTGCAGAAGGAGGGTGACCTCTACTGGATGAGCTGCCACTGGCTGGATTCTGCAGCTGTTCTGTTCCTGAGCAGAGGAGTCAACTCAAATAGTCTGACTTGATGAGAAGGGCTTTAAACCAGGAACGATGGGAAAGGGAGAGGTTTACCAGCAGCCCTGTGAGGGAGTGATGGACAAGATTGGAAAGCAAATGGCCTGGTGCAATCTGAAAAAAAGGGAACACATAATCAGCAAAACAGGGCTTAAGCAGAGTCACCTCAAACATTTGCATGTAAGCAAGGAAGTGCCTGCACGGCATCATTACAGAGGTAAAAACACAGAGCCTGTCTGGAAAGCAGCATGCTGGGGCGCCTCTCTGAAGTGCCCGTACATGATTGCAGCATGGAGAATAAACACAAGGAATTAGAGATCCACATGGAGTTGCAGGGCTATGATCTTGAGATCGCAGACACATGATGGGATGGCTCCCATGAATGGAGTGCTATAATGGATGGATACAGGCTTTTTAGGAAGAACTGGCTGGGAAGACAAGGATGGGCAGTTGTCCTTTATGTGAGAGAGCAGCTGGAGTGCATGGAGCTCTGCCTGGGGATGGATGATGAGTCAATGAGAGCTTTTGGGCAAGGATTAAAGAACAGACCCGTATAGGTGACCTTATAGTGGGTGTCTGCTATAGGCTGCCTGAACAGGAAGAAAACTAGACAAAACCTTCTTCAGGCAGCAGGAAGCAGCCTTGCATTCACAAGTCCTGGTCCTCATGGGAGACTTCAATATCTGCTGGATGGAAAACACAGCAGAGTATAAGCAATCCAGGAGGTTCCTGGAGAGCACTGATGACAACTTCCTGACCCAAGTGACAGAGAAGATGAGGAGGAGGGTTTTTTTTCTGGACTGCATAGTCACAAAAAAGGAGGGGCTACTTAGCCCTTTCACAAATACAGAAACTATTCTTCTATCTACATCATGTAACATTTTTTATTTTTAACCCCTGCCTTCTGCTAAAGAATTAGCTACTTGACCTTTAGATATTACCGTATATTCTGTGAAATGTGCAGATTTTTGAAGACAAACCAGCATCTTATGTGTGTGCCACAGAGTACTTGTTCATCCTAGTGACAATTTAACTTCTATCTAAAATTACAGTGTGAAATTAGACAGAAAGACAACTAAAAACAAGTTGCACATTGTCTAAATATTTCAGCTTCTGTATCATTTTGCCACTATATTTAGGCTGCCCCTTTATTTACAATTATACAGAGATTAGTATTTTTGAGTCATGATATTTGAACAGAGAAAAAATACAGATGTAATGAATGCTGACACTAGAATGCACACGTGATAATTTTTTCTCATAAGTAATGTTTTTCTACTTGAATTCTTCCATCAGGCTCTTTGGGGTACTACACATACAGAGTTTGGTCCCATCTGAAGTCCTGTTAGGAAAACAAGTCTATGTGTTGCACCATACTCTGATCCAGTCCTGCAAGAGATAAAAAAGGTATTTCAGGAATAGTAAAAAAGCCTAACATGAAAAAACCTGAAGAATTCAACTCACTCAGCATATCTAAATCAAAACCAAACAACTGTTCCCACTCCAATCCCATCTAATTACTGAGTATAATTTCTCAGGGGACAAAAATACCAGATGTCAACTAGTTCTTTCATTTAGTGGAGAAACAGATTATATGTAACAAGACAAGGTGCTTCTGAAAAAAAGATATCTCTTCCTTCAGGACCATAGTCATCTTGGAAAATGCATTTCAGCAAATGCAAAATGAAGGGTTTAATGTAGGGGAAACTCAATAAAATAAAAAAAAAAAAAAGTGTTTAATGGTCAGGCTGCAGAAATTTTAACACAATACTGAAAATTCAATGCTAAAATGCCCAGGTGAGGAACCAAGTGAGAAAACAGGATTTTAGTCCCAATCTTTGGCAGTTCTTCATCTCTGGTGGCACTTGTCTCTATTCCTCATGTTTTGCTTGGTGGTCCCCCAAAAGAATTATTCTCACTAAAATATTTTAAATTTTCAAAATAGTATACCTCAAACTGAGACAAAAACACGTTTAACAAATGTGGAAGCATGGAAAACTATGTACACCTCTCCAGGTACTCCTTTCTTACCTACCTGGGATAAATCCCAGATTGTAAGGCTTACATTATAAATAGAGGATTTTGAGAGAAAGAAAAGTTTTAAAATTCACATCTGAAATATGAAACAGTGTCCTTTTTTTCATAATTCTGAGCTTTCAGACAGACCAGAGACTACCCATTGGGTACCAATGAAATAATGTAAGGAAAGTAAGACATTAAACTCCTGATTTTTGTGCAAATTTTTAAAAAGAACAATGAAAGCTTATTGCAAAAACAGTTACAAGCCCCAAATCCCACAGTCTAGCAGTTAGCCAATGCTGTGTATAGTGCCTGGAGTCCTTTTTTTTTGGGTTTTTTTTTTTCATTCATCTGTTTTCAGAGCTAGCAAGAAAACAAGAGAGGATAAGAGGAATTTTGACAGACCTGCCTGCAATTTCTTCTCTTTAAAATGAAAGGCTGATGGTATGTAAGAGACTGAAGTGCTAAGAACAATTGTCTCAAAGCTTGCTTGTGTGTTTATCTGATAAGACCAGACAGTAGACCACTCTTTTGTCTGAGAAGACCCGAGGGCAGACCACTCTTTGGCTTATCAAGTACCACCATCTGGCAAGGAAACTTGTGCAAACTTGCTGAAGCAGCAGGCCACTCTTTGGCTTATCGGGCACCACCAAGAATAGGACACCAACTGGTATCTGGTCAGGCCACTTGCCCCACCGGTAGATGTGCATGTGTTGGGTACGTGATGTTGCCCTGGGTAACCAAACAGAAACGAGAGGGCAAACTCCCTCTCCAACACCAGATGAAAGACGGCACAACGAAACCTGAGTGTGGCCATCCACCACCGAAAAACTGAAGACAGGACCAACGGGACGCTGCTGGATCCATGGTGGTGACTATCCTTTGCTCATCTCTCTGAATGCTTGCTTAATTTCCTCCTAATATTTCCTGCCTTTCCTATCGCTTTACTCTTTTATATTTACCCAATAAAACATCTGATTGGCGGCCTATGACCTCGTTTGTGTCTTAATTTCACCCTTGGGATCATTACAAACCTTCCCCGAGCCTGACAATCAGACCGGGACTTAACATGGTAGTGAGAGGACTTTGGGCAGCTATTGTTTCTGCCGCATGTGTGGATAAGGAGGAGAAGGCTGTGGCATGGGCAGTGCCAGTCAGAATCACTGTTCAGCAGCTGTCTGGGAGTTTTAGTTGACATTTTGAGCAGGAGTGTGCAGAAATAGACAGGACATTACAGGCCTACTGTCACTGTATGATTGGAGGAACTTGTTATGATTACTCATGAAGCTTTCTCCCTCCTCCTCCTCCAGCAGTTATAAAATCCCACATGACCATGGCAACTGAGGTTTGGTGACCGTCTTCAATATGATGGGCTGTTTGCACAGGGTTTTGAAGATGGGAAGAGATGCAGTGTAGGAAGAGGTCAGGAGCTGATGAGACCAGGGTGAGACCTCATGAGGCCAGGACAGAGAATCAATGGTGACACCACGGTGGGAGTTTGTCTGTCCAAGAAGGGCAAGGAAGTGGATGAAGCCTTCTTCAAACCACTGGAGGAAGTCTCTGTGTCACAATCCTGGTTCTCACTGGGGACTTTACTTTCCCTGGTATCAACTGGCAAGGCAAAACTGTTGGGTGTAAGCAGCCAAGATTTCTGGGGGACATCACAGATACCTTCTTCATACAGGTACTGGATGGGATAATCAGAGCTGATGCATGGTTGGATGTGCTATCAACTAATAAGTGAGAACTAGTTGTTGATGTAGCAATGGTTACCTTGGCTGTAGTGACCACGGTATAGCAGAGTTCAAAATACTCAAGGGTGCAAAGGAGGTGATTAGCAGAGCAAAGACCAGTGGCTTCAAATGATCACATTTCAACTTATCCAGGGAACTTGTATGGGAGGCAGCACTGAAGGACAAAGAAAATCTGACAGGTCTTAAGGACAGCATCCCTCCATTGCAAGAACGGTTCATTTCAGTGGAAAAAGTGATAGGCACCGCAAGAAACCAACGTGGCAAAACAGGAAACTCACAACAGCTCTGATGGAAAAGAAACATGTATAGGAGGTGGAAACAGGGACTGGCAACAAAGAAGGAATATAGATGAAGCACTTCAGGAACACACAGGGATGGTGTTCGGAAAGCCAAAGCTCCACTAAATTTCAACCTTGCAAGGCACAGAAAGGTCAACAAGAAGAGTTTCTAGTGTTATATTGGTATTAAAATTCTGAACAAGGGAATTGTGGTCCCTCTGCTGAATGTGTGATTTAGAAACAGTAGATGCAGATAAGTTTTGGTGCCTTGTTTGCCTTGGTCTTCAACGGCAAGACCTTTCAGTATTTTGAGTTTACTCACAAGGTTCCACAAAGAAACGGATGAGTAGTGGACAAGGTTCAAGTCAAGGGCTACTTTATAGAACTGGACCTATATAAGTGCATGAGACCACACGAGCTGCAAGCAAGGATGCTGAGCGAGCCAGCTGATGTTGCCAGAAGGCCATCATCTTGGAAAGGTCATAGAGACCAGGGAAGGTCCCCAACAACTGGATAAAGGAAAATGTTGCTCCTATTTTCAAAAAAGGGCAAAAAGA
Organism: Platalea leucorodia; assembly: GCF_965183815.1. NCBI lineage: Eukaryota > Metazoa > Chordata > Aves > Pelecaniformes > Threskiornithidae > Platalea > Platalea leucorodia. The sequence goes on along the minus strand of NC_138858.1, from coordinate 34,980,893 downwards.
CATGCTGGGGACTACAAACTGATCAACCCCAGTTTGGTCACAGGGAAAATAATGGCACAAGTCTCCTTGATAGCCATTTCAGGGCACATGAAGAAGAAGAATCTTAATGGAAACAGTCAGCATTAACCCACCAAAGTCTGGATGGAGGAAAATTGATTGAATGCTTGGGTTCAGAGGCTAGTAGGTAGTAAGATATACTGTATCAGGATGCTGGTGATACATGGGGCATCACAGGGTCTATCCTGGGATCTGTCCTATTTAATAACACATCAATGACCCAAGAGAGTTAATTGAATGAATATTCGTCAAGTTTGCAGATAAAAACAAGTTGGTATTTTCAGATTGACACCAGTGACACACTTGAGGGCTGGGCTGCGATTCAAGCTAAAGATAGAATAGAAGAATAGAATAGCATAGCATAGCATAGCATAGCATAGCATAGCATAGCATAGAATAGAATAGTTCAGTTGGAAGGGACCTACATGGATCATCTAGTCCAACTGCCTGACCACTTCAAGGCTGACCAAAAGTTTAAGCATGTTATTAAGGGCATTGTCCAAATGCCTCTTAAACACTGACAGGCTTGGGGCATTGATCACCTCTCTAGGAAGCCTGTACCACCCTCTAGGTAAAGAAAAGCTTCCTAATGTCCAGTCTAAACCTACCCTGATGCAGCTTTGAACCATTCCCATGCATCCTATCACTGGATCCGAGGGAGAAGAGATCAGCACCTCCCTCTCCAGTTCCTCTCCTCAGGAAGCTGTAGAGAGCAATGAAGTTGCCCCTCATTCTCCTTTTCTCCAAACAAGACAAACCCCAAATCCTCAGCTGCTCCTCATAGGACATGCCTTCTGGCCCTTCCACAAGCTTTGTTGCCCTCCTCTGGATGTGTTCAAGGACCTTCACATCCTTTTTAAATTGTGGGGCCCAGAACTGCACACAGTACTCAAGGTGAGGCTGCACCAACACTAGATACAGCAGGTTAATCACCTCTTTTGACCAGCTGGTTATACTGTATTTAATGCACCCCAGAATGCAGTTTGCAGGGGTAGGTAGAGGGTGGGGAGAAAGGGGCTGACCTGACCCCATGAAATTCAGCAAGGATGAGGCTGAACCCTACCCTGAGAAGGCAGAGCCCTTCAGGGATGCAGATTGGGGATGACAGGGCCAGGGAAGAGCTCTGGGGGATGGCCCTGGAGGGCAGCAAGCTGCATATGGGCTAGCCGTATGCCCAGGCAGCAACAAGGGCAACAAGTACCTGGGGTGGTGTAAGCATGACATGACCCTAAGGACCAGGGGAGGGCAGGTACTCCTCTGGTCAGTGCCTGTCAGACTCTGTCTGCGTGCTGCCTCCAGTTTGACGCCTTGAATAGGGGAAGGATCACAGAATCATAGAAACATTAAGGTTGGGAAAGACCTCTAAGATCATCAAGTCCAACCATTAACCTAACTGCTAAGTCCACTTCTAAACCATGTCCCTAAGCACCACATCCACACATTTTTTGAACACTTCCAGGGACTGTGCACCACTTCCCTGGGCAGTCTGTTCCAATGCCTAACCACTCTCTCCATGAAGAAATTTTTCCTAATATGCAATTTAAACCTCCCCTGGCACAACTTGAGCACATTTCCTCTTGTCCTGTCACTTGTTACTTGGGAGAAGAGACCAACCCCCACCTCACTACACCCTCCTTTCAGGTAGTTGTAGAGAGCAATAAGGTCTCCCCTCAGCTTCCTCTTCTCCAAACTAAACAACACCAGCTCCCTAAGCCGCTCCTCATAAGGCTTGTGCTCTAGACCCTTCACCAGCTTTGTTGCCCTTCTTTGGACACGCTCCAGCACCTCAATGTCTTTCTTGTAGTGAGGGGCCCAAAACTGAACACAGTACTCGAGGTGGGGCCTCACCAGTGCCAAGTACAGGGGCACTATCACCTCCCTGGTCCTGCTGGCCACACTATTGCTGATACAATGTCAATAAACATGGCCAAGTTCAGCAAACAGCCAGCAAGACCTGGGCTGGAGCCCTTACCCTGTGAGGAGAAGCTGTGGGAAAAGGGCTGGTTCAGCTGGGAGAAGGGAACACCTAGCAGCATCTCCAGCACTGATGGGAGAGGATGGAGCAGTTGCAGCCAGGCCCTTCATAGTGGTGTGTGGTGGGAGGGCGAGAGGCAGCAACAGAAGCAGAAAAATGTGAAGGTCAGGCAGGAGATAAGGAGAAACCTTTATCATGATCATGAAAATCAAAAAGTGAAACTGGGAACTAGAGAAGTTATTCCACCTCCATGCTTCAAGGTTTTCAAGCCCTGACTTGATAAATCCCTGAACAACCTGGTCTATTCTTTTGCTTTGGGCATGAGCCTGGATTGGACACCTCCAAAGTCTCTTTCTACCTGATTTGTCCTTTGATCCCATCATTAGGAATGAGGTGTTAGGAATCCAAAAGGAAGTGCTGAGATAGTGTATGGTGTTGGAGAGGGAATGGTGGGTAGAAAAGCTGAAGTAGCTGGCCTGGGATCTTAGGTAAGCCCCAAAGACCCTGGGGAGAAAAGAGTCTTAAAGAGGAAGAAGAAGAAAACAGGATGGCTGGAGTGGAAAGTGCAGGGAATACTCAAACTTTTTTGAAAAATAAGCAATGTAGTGAGAGCACAGTATGGACTGGCTTCAAACAGCACTATTTCAATCTGGTAGTATGCAGTAATAAAGGCTCATCACTGTATTTATGGATTCATAAACAGCGGCAGTCTGGAGTCCGAAAACACTATAACTAAGATATTGGCAATAATAATCCTCTTGTCATAATATGAGTCTCTCTTTGCTTGCTTTAATTGCTTGACCACTAGGTAATGAAGCAGGGTGAGTAACTGTTTCCAGTTCTTGATCCCCTGAGAACAGGACCTCATAAATCTGTAATCAAGATGCCTGTAACCAGGTCCCTTTTATGGGACTAATAGAAATATTTGGTGTTCTTAATTGAGTTTAAGCTATAGTGTGCTCAAACTTATTTCATTATGTACATTACACAGACTCAGATAATGGGACAGAAATTACATTCTGCTCATTAAGGATTGTACTGGCTTTGGCCAGGATAGAGTTAAATTTCTTCATAGTCGATTGTATGGGGCTATGTTTTGGATCTGTGATGAAAGCAGTGTTGATGATAACACAGTGATGTTTTAGTTATTGCTGAGCAGTGCTTACACAGCATCAAGAAATTTTCTGCTTCTTCTACTGCCTCACCAGCAAGTAGGCTGAGGGTGCACAAGAAGTCAGGAGGGGACACAGCTGGGACAGCTGATCAAAGGGATATCCCATACCATATGATGTCGTGCTCAGCAATAAAACTGGAGGCGGATGGAGGTCGATGGGGGCTGCCATTTGCCATTGCTCAGGGGCTGGCTGGGCATCAGTCAGTTGGTGGTGAGCAATTGTTTTCTTTTGCATCACTTGTTTTTCTTGGTTTTGTTTTTTCTCTTCTTTGTTTTGTTTTTTTGTTTTTTTTTTTTAACCTCTTTTTTTAAAAAAAAATTAACTGTCTTCATAGCAACTCATGAGTTTTTGCACTTTTACCCTTACGATTTTCTCCCCCATCCTACCGCAGGGGGCAAGGATGAGCTAGTGGCTATGTGGTGCTTAGCTGCCTACCATGGTTAAACCATGACAAGGATCTAAGTGCTACATAGTATTTTGCTAGTTCTCAATAATGGGATGATTAAGGTTAAAGGATGATTGGGATAAGAGACTTAAGCTGAGAGTTAGGTCATAGAATAGAAACATAGAACCATAGAATATCCTGAGTTGGAGGGGACCCACAAGGATCATCGAGTCCAACTCCTGTCCCTGCATAGGACAACCCCCAAAATCACACGATGTGTCTGAGCATTGTCCAAATGCTTCTTGAATATTGTCAGGCTTAGCGCCATGACTACCTCCTGGGGGAGCTTCTTCTGGTGCTCCACCACCCTCTGGGTGAAGAACCTTTTCCTAATGTCCAACCTAAGCCTCCCCGGCATATCTTCCTGCCGTTCCCTCAGTCCTATCATTGGTTGTCAGGGAGAAGAGATCAGCACGTGCCCTCCTCTTTCCCTTGTGAGGAAGCTGTAGACCACGATGAGGTCTCCCCTCAGTCTCCTCTTCTCCAGGCTGAACAGACCAAGTGACTTCAGCTGCTCCTCATACAGCTTCCCCTCTAAACCCTTCACCACCTTGGTAGCTCTCCTCTGGACACACTCTAGTAGCTTCGTATCCTTTTTCTACTGTGGCGTCCAAATCTGCTCACAGTACTCAAGATGAGGCTGCACCAGTGCAGAGCAAAGTGGGACAATCACCTCCCTCAACCAGCTAGCAATACAGTGCTTGATGCGCCCCAGGACACAGTTGGCCCTCTTGGCTGCCAGGGCACACTGTTGGCTCGTGCTCAAGGTATTCTTGGCTGTTTTCATCTATATATCTTCAGTTTCTAGCAATTTCAAATACACTGGAGAAGAAGAGAGCAGGAACAGGATCTGCCAAGAAAGAGAATACAAGAAAGTAGGTATACTGTCCCGCCAGTGCATGTCCTTCATGCAATGGAGCCTCTTCTTTTTGTCCTGTGAACAGCATGGTTTACCTATAATCCAGGTTCTTAGCCTTGCTCGTTTGTTGTTTGTGTCTCTTATTGCCTCAGAGGGCTAGTTGGAGGGCCTGCCTTGTCATCAGAGGGCGGCTGAGGATGGCTTGCCTTCTTGGGGAGGCACAACATCCTTTAAAAGTTGTAGCAAATAGTTGGGCCTCTGGAGGTAGTGAATCTTTTCTGCTGCTGTTACAGTCAGGGTGAGGGGCAGGCACAGTGTTTAACACAAGTCAATTCTGTGCTTTTCAGAGTCACAGTGGTCTCCAGCAGGTGTGACAGCCCTACAAGCAGAGCCCTCCAAGTCTTGCAGGTTTTTAGTAGTTTAGTTAGTCTGCCACATGTTACGAAGGAAGAGGTCTCTGACTGTACAGTTTCCTGCCATCATGTCAGTTTGGGTGGTGAGTTAACTATGCGATCACATTGTCTGACACTAGGATGCCCTCTTGTACCTTGGGTGTTGCAGCCACTCTCTAATGATGTGTAAGGTCTGAGGCTGTGTAGCTTCAGGCCCTGAAAGGGTTAAAGCCAAGATAGACAAAGCCACTGCATCAAAATGCTTCCTGAAAGAATTAAAGCCTAGGGGCAAGGAGGATATTTTAAATATCTTAGTCACTTAACTGAACAAGAGAAAGGCCTTTGTGATTTAGAGAGTAGTTAGAATGGTTGTAAGATAAGGGAGCTCCGGCATAATCCCATCTCAGACAACTCGGCCTTGGGAGAACAAATGCACTGAAGATAAAGTTGCAAGGGGATGACAACAATAGCCTTGAAGGACATGGTCCCAGAACTGAAGCAAAGGTCAGTCAGTGAACACAGTGAAGAAGACTATAAGCCTTCATCTGACGACCACCCAAAGACCACCAAGGAAGACAACTGCGCATGTGGATCAGACATTTGCATATGTTAATAAGTTCCAGGAAATCTCATGTTTATGTAAATGAATTCTCAGAAATCCTGTGAATATGTATGACTTTATGGTATAAAATCTCTGAAAGTCTACCAAATCAGTGGAGCACTTATGGTGGAGAACCCCAGTGCTGCCCCAAGCTGCAATAAAGGATACCTGCTTAGTAGTAACTTTGTTGCTATTGAGTTTCATTTCAGGGACTCTCTGACTATTCTGTTTCCCCCTCGGGGAGATTCAGACTGTGAGGAAAAGCATCCATGAATTTTTGTATCAGCCTACCTCACACATCTGGGAGGTGACCTTTAACTTAAATGCCTGGCATCAGGCTCCCTTGTGGATCCTATAAATTTCATGGTACATGTTGTACTGTCTTTTAAGTTGAAGTGAGGATTTTTTTTTTCTCCATATGCTGTATTTTCTGCTGTTCTACGCAGCACTGTGTGCTTCATTTCTTAAGGGCCTTGGCCTTTCTGTCAGTTTTCTGGAGTTTGTCAAGCACTGCCCTCGGGCTAGTAGGTGTCTGGAGTCACCTTCCTCTTCTCTTCCTTGCTGCCTCTAATCCTGCAACTGACATTTTAACATGCCTCCACCTCCCACATTCCCTTCCCATTGCAAATAGATCACGTACAATCATGGACAGTAACTGCTGAAAAACAGTTGCTTGAGCAAATTAGTTATGAATTGATTGGAAGATTGTTGCCTAGGTTGTTCTCTCTGGGAGGCATGCTGTTTCAGTTTCAGATGCCCTGTGCCATTTCAATGCAGATGTTACAGTATTGATTTTCATTCCATTCTGAGCAAATTTTTGAGAAGAGGAGCATGGAATCAGGAAAATGCAGGTAGAAGTATCTTTTTAGAGCTTACTCTGTGTTTGTTTTGGAGAGAGACTTTAGCTGAGAAGTTCAGTAGTGAAGCTTGCACAGAATTATTGTAGTTCTTCATTAATAGGTTGCCTGTATATTATTTCTTTTAATTGGGTCGTTTTTTGCCTCATCTTTATTTTTTTCTAAGTTCTCTTTCTTTCCAACAGTGCCCAAAACAGCAATCATGAATTCAAGGTACATTGACACTAAAGGGAATAAATTCCTGCATAAGAGGAAGAAAAGCATATAAATGGAAGAAACTTCAATAGAAGCTAGGAAGTTGCTGAATGGAATATACAAGTATAAAAATGTATAAAAGTACAATCATGCAAAGTGTAAGTATTTCAGTATTTTAATACTTTGAACAAAGTTACAAAGTTTTGCACACCTCTTTTATTTCTTTCTCCATTACCTGTTATTGGTTGCTTTAGAAATAGTGTTCCATTGAAAACAATGCTTTCTGTCTTTTGAATTATAACGCATGCTTTGTAATTGGGAAAATGTGATTAAACTGTGTCATCTTTTAAATACTAACTCACTGTAAGTGAAACGTAAGCAATTCCTTTAACCTCAATGAAGGTGTATACTTGTGTAACACTCAAGAAAACTCCATTTGACTAGTTCAAGGAGAAATGGACATTAACCGCTGGCTTTAGAGTTTTCTTTATTACAGTTTTTAAAACAAATTTGAAATTATATGAAGCTTTGTCGTGGTTTAACCCCAGCTAGCAACTGAGCACCACCCAGCCACTCGCTCAGTGCCCCGCTGGTGGGATGGGGGAGAGAATCGTAAGGGTAAAAGGGAGAAAACTCGTGTGTTGAGATAAGAACAGTTTAATAATTGAAGTAAAATAAAATAGAACAGTTAAATAGGTAAAGCAAAAGCTGCGCACACAAACAAAGCAAAACAAGGAATTCATTCACTCCTTCCCACGGGCAGGCAGGTGTTCAGCCATCCCCAGGAAAGCAGGGCTCCATCACGCGTAACGGTTACTTGGGAAGGCAAAACCCGTCACTCTGAATGTCCCCTCCTTCCTTCTTCGACCAACTTTATATACTGAGCATGACGTCATATGGTATGGAATAGCCCTTTGGGCAGTGTGTGTCAGCCCCGCTGGCTGTGCTCCCTCCCAGCCCCCCCGTGCACCCGGCAGAGCACGGGAAGCTGAAAAGTCCTTGACCAGTGTACTCAGCAACTACTTAGCAACAACTTAGCACTACTTAGCACTACTTAGGAAGAACCAAACCATCAGTGTGTTATCGACATTGTTCTCATCCTAAACCCAAAACACAGCACCATATCAGCTACTAAGAAGAAAATTAACTCCATCCCAGTTGAAACCAGGACAATCTTTCGTAAGTTTATCGCTCTCTATCACTTTTAACTCTCACAACAAATTGGCACTGTGTTAAGTTTGCATTTTACACACTTTATGTTGGAGCAATTTGCTGATATTCCTGCACAATTTTTAATCTCTTGATGTTGTTCAAGTATAATATCTGTGGGAAGTAGTTGGACAGTGACATATAATCAGAAGGTGCATTATTTTCATTGGTGATAATTTCACTTGGTACTCAAAATTGTGATTGTGGAATCACCCCATGGCAATAAGAGTGTATTCGACATAAACTAGGCTGACTTACATACTGAAACTTGAAATACTTCCTATACAAATGACAGGCTTGGAGTAATTGCTTTTTTTGCTTCTGTGGCACTTCTTTATTAAAGCTATTTACTTAATAAAGCATATACCTTTAGCAATAACCTGTATTTTTTTTTTTTTTTAACCTAATTCATTCTGAATTCATTAATTCTATGCCTTTTGGTAATAATTTTCCTGTAACAGTGCACAAGATAGCCACTTACAAACCATAAGCCTTATTAAAATCCCTTCATAAAGCAAATTGAAAGAGTCATACAACTAAAATTTTGCTGCACCAGACTCTGTGCCCTCACTTAGGGAAAAAGTTTAATTATAAGATTAGAGAAGAACAAAATGTTAGGAGTATTTATACTTTCAGATATAAGGAAATACTTTGATATCTTGTAGATTCTGGTGATGGATGAATTCCATATCTTGATTATCTCTGATCAAAATCTGAATCTGAAAATTAATCTCTCCCATCCCATCCCAATATTAACCAGAGTTAACAATTGTAGTCGTGCATCCCCCCCTCCCCTCCCTCTCCTGGACCGCTTTACAATCTCAGTAATTCCCATCAAGACTTGGCCTTTGTGTAATGAGTTTGGCGGTTAAGTGTCCCTTGACCGTACCAGGAACTCTTGCATGGCTAAGGTGGGAGTAGCACTGACCATACCGGCAATAATCAGTCACACCCTGACAGCCTTGGAACATATCTGATGACCATACCAGGAATAATCGGTTGCCCCCTGACAGCTTTGGAACATATCTCATCTGGGTCGTAACTCAGGCAGATCAGTACAGGTGGATCTGTACCTGTGTCACTGGAATTTTTGAGAACTCCAGTAGTTACTGACCCGGATTGTGACCAGGATGGAAATTTACTGATGTCTAAAGTCGATCATCTCATGAGCCTATAAAACAACAGTACCAAGTGAGACCCTTTGAGCTCTCCTGGACTGCAGCGGGCTGCACCCAGTATTTCCCTCTGAGTGGGATGCTTCTCAGAGTCTGTGAACTCTTAAGTTTGCAAAGTTTAGAGGCCTGGTGACAGGACCTGCACTGAACTCTGCCCCTTCCCCCCGCCCCCCCGGCTCCTTGAGGGTCGACCTTTGCCCATTGAGACAATCATTTGAAGTGAGTATTTCAGTTAGCTCGAGGGGAATTTTTAACAGGTATCTTTATATCTATATTGTGTGTGTGTGAATCAATTAAAATATTGTAGTAAATCCTATTTAATCACTGTGTAAATGCTAAATTAACCAATGATTAATTGCTGCTAAAGTCCTGTGATTCTCTCTTTAACTGTGAATAAATCTTAAACTGCTGCGAGACATATATAATCCTTAGATGTAAACCGTTGATAAAGTCTAAGGTGAAGTCGGGATCCAGACATACCTAGGCTCCTTTCTGAGAAGGAAAGGGGGTCTATTCTGAACCTTGTGACTCAACAGGAGCGCTTCCTTTACCTCCTTGTATTTTCAGTCTCTGTATAAATCATTCCAATTTGCTTCTACCTTTTTTTCCTTTATATATATTCCATTTATTTAATAAGTAATAGAGTGAACCTTGCCATTGAACTTTGTTAAATCACACTTTTATAAATTTCTATTAAAATAACTTTTTGCAAATATCTTTGACAGTAATTCTTTAAGCAACCTAACCACTCATCCATTGCAGCAATGTGACTGCTACCTCTGAATTAGTCTGAGATTGAGATATAAGTGCCAACACAGCATGAGTAAAATTACTTACAAAATCTTTACTCTGGACAGTATAAATCACAACAAAAATAAAGACAAGAGGTCTGTACTAGCTTTGGGTATGTATTGAAACTGTGAGCCCATGTCCAACATGGCAGCTAGACCGTGCAATCCTCATGGCAATGTGTGTCCTCACGTAGTCCTGATATACGTACCTGAGTATGGTCAGGCACTTGTTCTTCTACAAAGTCTTAATCTTTGTAACGTACGGTGCTTTGATTAATAAGAAGAGCAGCAAATGCAGTTCTTGCAGAAGCATAATTTTCTTTCAGCAGGCAGATCACAGAGGTATGCTGGGCTACGGAGAGGCCTGGGTCAAGAATGTGTCTCTCTTACACCTGGTCAGGAACCAAGATTTATGCTGTTTCAGTGACAAAAGCCATCTAAGAACTACTCTTGCACTGTTCTACCTATGTTGCTTACAGTAAAGTCACAGTGTATGTTTGAATTGGAAAGAACTGGTTTACTGTATAATCTGAATCTGAATTCTCTCAGTGTCAGGAGGCACACAAGGCGCGAACATCGTTCTTCCACTTCGATCGGTCTGCGGCTGCGTGCTCTGGAGTCCCAAGGGCCAGAGCGCAGTGTTGGTTTTTTCCTCAAGACATGACCGATCCAGTTCCATCTCCTCCTCCTCACTTCATTACTGATTTTCTCCATCTCCGAGTTGATGCTCGTCGTTTCTGCAACTTTTTATTTTTTTTCCGGGAGGAGGCAGTTGGCCTCCTGCCCAACCCCATGACTTGGAGGGCCAGTGGTTTTTCTGTCAGGGTGGCCTTCCCTTAGGCTGCGTTGGTTCACGGCACCTTCTTCAATTTTATCCGGTGCACCCTCCAGAGAGGGATCCCCTATCCACCACCCAGGGGACGCGCCTTCTAGCCGTGCAGCCCCAGCCGAAGGTTACTGTATAATATCTCACCCAAACCATAAAATCCCACCTAGGACAGAATATTTGTATATTCTTTCTTCAAATGAGCACAGCAGTTCTATTTAGTAAAATATGCAATAAACTTTGGAAATGATCAATCACTTTCTTAGAACTAGCAAGCTGTAAAATGTGATTCAGTTTGCTGGAAAAGTCAATGTTGTATTTCCAAATTAAAAATCCCTAGTATTATAAAATGTCTGTATATCATAATTCTAAATTACCTAATAAAAATTCCTTAGTAAAAGAATATCTTGATTTTTTTTTTTTCTGTTAGAGCTGTCTGTATTGAAAGCCAGTGAATCAAAGAAAATACTGTAGTATGAAATCAAATGTAATTTGGCATAACACTGAATACAACATCTATTTATTTAATTATTGTGATATAGGTGGGCTTGCCTATTGTGAAATACATCCTGGTTTCACAGTAATAAGAAATCATACAGATGATAAAAATTCTATGGAGTAAAATTCCATGGTACACAAACTTCTAACTAATTTTAAAATAATTCTTTCTATTTCTGTGACGTTTGCTATAAGTCTTTAAGAAAATTTATAGGTGGGAACTAATAAAACATCATAACATCCCCATGAAAGAAATAATGAATCTTAGATTACTGTATACTGGCAGAGTGCTAAAATAGTTCTAGATAACTTATTTTATGCTGTACAGCTTTCAAGATGGGTGATATACTGTAGTGTCAAGAACTGACAAATTTTTTTGTTTGTTTTTAATGTTCATTACACGTTTTTGTAAAAAGCAGACGTGTTTCATTCTAAACTGTGTTATTCAAGGCCCCTCCAGTTATCTGTCTTTAAGGAACAGACAGATTTTTCTTGGACTTTTTTGCCTTTCAATGACATTCATTTTCATCTTCTATTGTGTTTGAGGGAAGCAAGCCATGTTCACTCATATGTCATGTGAATGTTTGTGACATTTAGGTTCCTAAGGAGAGTTTTATATGTCATCATGTGTTTGGCCTGTTGTAATTCATGTTCATATTAAGTCCTCTTCATTCCATTTGTCTATCCATCTGCTCTGTTACACTTCGCCCTTTAGATTGTAGGTCTGGAACATAAATTAAATTCCATGTGTGCATTTAAAATATATCTTCCCTATATAAACTGGTGGGGTATCTAGTTAAAAGAACACTGTCAGAAAAATGTTTAGGAGTGCTCTTGCATCCCATGCATTTGCTTTTGCATACTGATTCTCCAGGAGAAATAGAAACTACATAATTTTCAGTGAAACACACAAGACCACAAGGACATTAGTAACGATTTTTCATATTGTTTTGTGCATCTTACAGTTGCAAAAGAACACAGTGGTAAGAGCTTTGTTCTATTTCATAGATTATGCCTATGGCATATGAGATACATCATACATGATACCATACTTATGCTATACCCAACTAAGTTTGCCTCACAACTTCAACATGCTTTCTATACCAAATGACGGGTGAAGCCATTTGCTTTTAAGGACAGTGATTTGACTATGGAAGAGGTATGAAATTACAGTGAATATAATATGACTTGCACAAATTGCAAAACACTTTGAAAAGCTGTGGCTTTATTCTGACGCTGTACTGGTTTTGGCCAGGATAGAGTTAAATTTCTTCATAGTAGATCGTATGGGGCTGTGTTTTGGATTCGTGCTGAAAACAATGTTGATAGCACACAGATGTTTTCGTTATTGCTGAGCAGTGCTTACATGGCATCAAGGCCTTTTCTGCTCTTCAGACTGCCCTGCCAGTGAGTAGGTTGGAGGTGCACAAAAAGCTGAGAGGGGACACAGTTGGGACAGTTGACCCCAACTGACCAAAGGGATATTCCATACCATATGACATCAGGCTCTGCAATAAAACTGGGGAGGAGGCTGGCTGCTCAGAAGCTGGCTGGACATCGGTCAGTTGGTGGTGAGGAATTGTTTTCATTTGCATCACTTGTCTTTCCTGTGTTTTTTCCTCTCTCTTTAGTTTATCTGATATTAGTTTATATTAGTTTATCTGATATGTGCCATGCTGGGTTTTTTTGCTGTACGTGTTAAAGATCGGTGTTGGCTTTTGCAGTTTGCTGTGCTCTGTAAAGCTTAGTGATGTTTTGTCTGGGAGATTTATTATTAAAACACTGGCCTTGAGCTTAATCTGGTATTTGGGCTCAGTACTGAAGCCACTACTGTACGTCAGGTACTGTGTCATGGAGACGATTAACAATTATACTTCTTCTTCTGAGAGGTTTTTTTGTGGAGGAAATACAGAATAGCACCTTCACCACATTCTGTGATGTTTTCTCCCTCATTACAATAGCTTTTCAGTATCTTGAACATCCTTGGGCAGTCAAAATACTTCTGTTGGTATTTCTTAGGAATATTGTTTCAGCTTTTTCCAAGGTTAACAGGCTATTCAGGAATATTACCCAGGCCCCGTGGCTGTGTGGTTATGGGTGGCAAGACATGTGAGAGAATATGGGCAGGCATTTAGAAAGCTTCTCCTCTCCAATGGTCTGGAAATTCACTCCTGAACAAGTGCGGTATGCTGATGAAGTGGTAGAATGTTTGAAAACAAGATGCCCTGGCTATTCCAAAGAGGCACAACTTACTGCACTGTGCTGAGGCCTGGCCAGCACCTGCCAAACACTGCTCAATACTGTTCAGCACCCTCAAGAAAAGAGGGTCTCTGGATCTGAAAACATACCAAGACACACTATGGCTAAACCAGAGACCCAGTCCTCAACTATATCAGTCGCCCCTATAATTAAAAAGAAACAATGGAAACAGAAGTCAACTTGTTTAGTAAGGGATGAAGAAGCTTCTCTTAAGAGAGAGCAGGAAAGAGTAAAAGAGAGTAAGGCCGCCTGTTCTGCAGCAAAGTAGTCACAAGAACAGGAGGACGAAAGGACTGAAATCATAAATGAGACAGAAATCACCTGATCCCAATCCTTAAATGAGCTTCAAGATATGCGAAAATATTTCAGTTGTCAGTGAGCAAATTCTCAGTGGGTTACTCCAATGCTGGGGTACTGGGGCCAATAGTCAGGAATTAGAGGGTAAATAAGCCTGGCAGCTGGAGTCCCTTGCTAGGGATAAGGCCGTTGACAAAGGGATTGGAAAAAGGACAGGAGTCTTCAGTCTTTGCTGGTGACTCCTGTCAAGTGTGAAGGATAGGTATCCCTTCAAGGAAGACCTTGCCAATTCCCAAAGCAAATGGACCACCACTGGGGGAGGTATCCAGTATCTGAGGGAATTAGCTGTGGTGGAGGTGATCTATAACAACCTGGATGACAACCAGGTATCCAAAGAGCTGGTTGAAATCCGGTGCACATGGTCCATGTGGTGAAAGTTTATACAAAATACACTGAAGTCATACACCCACACCCTGGAGATAATGAGCTGGACAGACATGGAGACACCAGCTATGGATGGAGTGGCCAGACAACTCCAAGACTATAAAGATAATCTTACTTCCTCCCTACAAGCCTGCGTCTTGGCTGTGGACAAACTGACACAAAAATTGTCCGAGGAATCTGAGAAGGATAGGTCTTCCTCACGCACACCAATCAAGGTCTCAGATATTAAGGGTCAGTCTTTCTCTGTTCAAGGAAGAGGGTACTGGTGGTGCACACCATGTGCAACCCTATCATTCTTCCTGCATGACCAGAGGGAGGACATGAGGAAGTGGGATCATGAACCTACCTGGAGACTGCTCCTGGGTACAGGAGCTGCAAGGAAAAACTACAGCCAAAAGGCATCCATCTAGGAAAATTATTCCTCTAGTGTCTATTGGGCAGGGTAAAAGGGCTAATTGTACTTTTGGCCTGGAAGAAGGGACTTCTGGTTTGCAGTTACAAAAATCAAATAATGAATACTCCAACCAGGAATAGAGGTGCCCTGCCTTTGGCCAGGCAGAGGAAAGGGACAACTAGGTTTACTAGACTGTGTGCATTCGATGGCCTGGTACTTTGGCCCCATGGGAGTATAAAGCTCTAGTGGACACCAGTGCACAGTGTACTCTAATACATCAGATTACAAAGGTACAGAATCCATCTGTATTCCTGGAATGACAGGATGATCCCAAGAACTGTCTGTGTTGGAGGCTGAGGTAAGCTTAATTGGGAATGAATGGTAAAAGCATCCTATTGTGACTGGTCCAGAGGCTCCATGTATCCTTGGCATACACTACCTCAGGAGAGGGTACTTCAAGGATCCAAAAGGGTACTGGTGGGCTTCTGGTATAGCTGCCTTGGAGATGGAGGAAATGAAACAGCTGTCTAACTTGCCTGGTCTCTCAGAGGATCTTTCTGTTGTGAGGTTGCTGTGGGTTAAAGAACAGCAGGTGCCAGTTGCTACCGTGACAGTGCACTGGTGACAATATTGCACCAAGTGAGACTCCCTGGTTCCCATCCATAAGCTTATCTTGTGACTGGAGATTCCAGGAGTGCAGTAAGACTCATTCACCCTTTAATAGTCCCATGTGGTCACTGCAAAAATCTAATGGAGAGTGGAGGCTAACAGTAGACTATCATGGCCTGAATGAAGTCATGCAGCCACTGAGTGCTGCTGTACCAGACATGCTAGAACTCCAATATGAACTGGATTCAAAGGCAGCCAAATGGTATGCTACAACTGATAATGCTAACACATTTTTCTCGATCCCTTTTGCAGCAGAGCACAGACCACAATTTGCTTTTATGTGGAGGAGTATCCAGTACACCTGGAATCAACTGCCCCAGGGGTGGAAACACAGTCCTACCCTTTGTCATGGATTGATACAGACTGCACTGGAACAAGGTGAAGCTCCTGAATACCTGCAGTATATTGATGACATCATTGTGTGGGGCAACACAGAAGAGAAAATGTTTGAGGAGGGGAGAAGAATAATCCAGATTCTTTTGAAAGCTGGTTTTGTTATAAAGCAAAGTAAGGTCAAAGGACCTGCACAGGAGAGCCAGTTTTTAGGAATAACATGGCAAGATAGGTGTCATCATATGCCAATGGATGTAATCAATAAAATAACAGCCATGTCTACACCAACTAACAAAAAAGAAACATGAGCTTTCTTAGATGTCGTGAGTTTTTGGAGAATGCATATTCCACGTTATAACCTGATCGTAAGCCCTCTCTATCAAGTGACCTGGAAGAAGAATGACTTTGAATGGGGCCCTGAGCAGCAGCAAACCTTTGCACAGATTAAACAGGAGATAGTTTGTGCAGTAGCCCTTGGGCCAGTTTGGGCAGGAAAAGATGTAAAAAAAGTGCTTTACACCTCAGCCAGGGATAACAGCCCCACCTGGAACCGCTGGTAGAAAGTGCCTGGAGAGACTTGAGGTCAGCCTCTAGGGTTTTGGAGTCAGGGATACAGAGGATCTGAAGCCTGTTACACTCCAACTGAAAAAGAGATATTAGCAGCATATGAAAGAGTTCGAGACACTTCAGAAGTAGTTGGTACTGAAGCACACCTCCTTTTGGCATCTTGATTGCCTGTGCTGGGCTGGATGTTCAAAAGGAGGGTCCCCTCTACACATCATGTACACTGATGCTACATGGAGTAAGTGGGTCACACTGGTAATGCAATGGGCTCAAATGGGAAATCCGGACTGCCCAGGAATCCTAGAAGTGATCACGGACTGGCCAGAGGGCTGAAACTTTGGAGTATCACCAGAGGAGGTGACTTGTGCTGAAGAGGTCCCACTGTATAAAATTACCAGAAAATGAAAAGCAATGATGTGCCCTGTTTACAGATGGATCCTGTCGTTTTGTGGGAAAACATTCAAGGTGGAAAGCTGCTGTGTGGAGTCCTACGTGACAAGTTGCAGAAACTGCTGAAGGAGAAGGTGAATTGAGTCAGTCTGCAGAACTGAAAGCCATCCAGCTGTCTTTAGATATTGCTGAATGAGAAAAATGGCCAGTGCTCTATCTCTCTACTGACTCATGGATGGTGGCAAATGCTCTGTGGGGGTGGCAACAGCAGTGGAAGCATAGCAACTGGCAGTGCAGAGGTAAACCCATCTGGGCTGCTGAATTGTGGCAAGATACTGCTGTCGGGGTGGAGAACCTGGTGGCAAAAGTACATGATGTAGATGTTCATGTACACAAGAGCTGGGCCACTGGAGAATATCAGAACAACCAGCAGGCAGACTAAGCTGCTAGAACTGAAGTGGCCCAGGTGGATCTGGACTGGAAACATAAGGGTGACCTATTTATAACTTGGTGGGCCCATGACACATCAGGACATCTAGGAAGGGATGCAACATATAGATGGGCTCGTGATCAAGGGGTGGACTTGACCATTGATACCATTGCAGAGGTTATCCATGAATGTAAAATGTGAGCAGCTAAAGCCTTTTTGGTATAGTGGACGATGGCTGAAATATCAGTGTGGGGAAACCTGGCAGATTGATTATATCACATTAACACGAACCTGCCATGGCAAACACCATGTGCTTCATGGTGACAACAACTACTGGATGGTTGGAAACATACCCTGTGACCCATGCCACTGCCTGGAATACTATCCTGAGCCTTCAAAAGCAGGTTTTATGGTGACATGGCACCCCTGAAGGAATTGAATCAGACAACAGGACTCATTTCCGAAACAACCTCATAAACACCTTGGCCAAGGAGCATGGTATTGAGTGGGTATATCACATCCCCTATCATGCACCAGCCTCTGGGAAAACTGAACGATACAATGGACTGTTAAAAACTTCACTGAGAGCAATGGGTGGTGGGACATTCAAGCACTGGGATACACATTTATCAGAAACTACTTGGCTTAGCACTAGAGGATCTGCCAGTCCACCTGGCCCTGCCCAGTCAAAACGCCTGTGCTCTGTGGAAGGAGATAAGGTCCCCGTAGCACATATAAGGAACTGGCTGGGAAAAACAGCCTAGGTTATTCCTTCCTCAGGAAAGGGCAAACCTATTTGTGGGATTGGTTTTGCTCAAGGACTTGGGTGCATTTGGTAGGTAATGCGGAAGGACAGGGAAGTCCAATATGTATCTCAAGATGTTTTAATCCTGTGTGAAAATAATCCATGATTTGAGTTGTATGACGTCAGTATTACATGATGCTGTATGTCACCACTACTGTGGCTGCCATAGGTCAACCTCTCACTGCTAGCTATGCTAGAGGCAAGAGGAGGAATTAATGGCAATGGTAAAACATATGGTCTAGTCCAAAGGGACCAGGGGTAAAAAATGTTATGGATATACCTTTGAATTGTTGTAACCCACGATTTGAGTTGCATGTTATAGGAAGTACTACAGCAGAAACCACCTGAACCAATGAAGGACGAATCTCACAAGAAGCAGTGCAAGTGCAGCAGTGACCCACCTTGGGCTGGTTTTGGTGCCCAGTAACTCCATGCAACACACTACCTCTCCTGTCCTGGGTGAATACCATAAGAGATGAAGCCCAAAGTCATAGACCAAATTAAGTCAATGAACATTTTATGGATATTTATGGACATTTTACAAACATTTTACAGGGGAAGGAGTGGTTAATGAGGATGTGTTGAGATAAGGTGTGACCTGAAAATGATGTAAATTTTATGGAATAAGGGGTGGAGAATGTACTGGTTTTGGCTGGATATTGATCAACTGGTGGTGATCAATTGTCTTCATTTGCATCACTTTTCTTTCCTGGGTTTTATTTTCCTCTCTCTTTGTTGTTTTTGTTTGGGTTTTTTTGTTTGTTTGGGTTTTTTTTCCTCTTTTCCTTACAATTTTAAAAATTATTATTTCTTTTTAATTATTAAACTGTTGTTATCTCAAGTCATGAGTTTGTTTTTAACTTTTACCCTTCCAGTTCTTCCCCCATCCCACCGGGGGGAAAGGAGGACAGCAAGTGGCTGTGTGGTGCTTAGCTGCCGGACAGGATTAAACCACAACATACGCTAACAAGCCTCAGCCTTATCTGTTCTCAAAGCATTCTTGAAGCAAAACTTATCACTCTGATGAGAGAGCTGAAGAGACACTAACTGTAGGGGACCACTGGCAACTGTAATGGTGAACACTTGTAACTGCACTGGCTCTTCAACATCTCCCCAGATACTACTGGACTTTGTAAATTCACTTGCTTTGGTTATTTTATTGCATACCAATTGCAATATGACCAACAAGTAGTTCCCCTGAACATATTTGTGGCAAAATGCCTAATGCTCTATGTACGAATAACAGTTGCAGAGATGATAAATTCATGTTCAATTTTGAAAATCAGAAAAAGTACCATTTGAGGATGTGAAGACAGATAATAAAGGCAATGGATTAAATATATCCTTTTGCCTGAGGATTATTTTTTTAACCTCTGTACAGTTTTGATAAAATTGGGATTATTTTATTTCATATGAAATGAGTCATGATTGTTCTTCAGGCCCTAGCGTACTTTTCTAGTAGAGACTGCATGACAAAGAAAATTATTACTGCGTTTGTTATCATTATACAGTTCTACGTCTAAAACACACTACTGCAAAAGCAGTCTACTTCAGCTAAGCTGGGCATGAACTAATTTGAAGACTTTAAGTATTTGTAATCTGAGTATTTCTTACCTTATACATTTGAAACCTAGTATTACATTACCTTGCTTAGATACCTACAGAAAGAGAGAAAATATTACTGTGTGTTTCCATGCTCATTGTCACAGCAGTAGGGCCTGTTTAAACAACATTTTAGAGCAATCTTTCTGTTGTGGACACTCATTCCTGCTCTTTTTTTCATCTGTGCTGGCACAATTGTTTGTGGAACTGCAGTACAAACTATATGATGAAATTGACCTCACTATAAAAAAAAGGAAAAAATCTACAAAAATGACTTAATTTTTCTATTTTTTATCCATCTTGGTTCCCTGATACAATTCACTGTGCAGCAATGGGAAGAATTATATTGGTAAGGCTAGCAGGGAAAGCTACTGCAGTATGAAAGCTGGAGGTGGGAATACCTTGAATGGCACCCTGCCTGAATTTGGGAAAGTATTTGCACTGTTAAATGTTGTACTTTGAAGACATAATTTTATCTTTAAAAAACGCCTCCTCTCATGTAAGCTTATACATAATTTAGGTTGAGTCAGCCTCATGTATATGTATACACACATAAGGTCATGTGTGTTTTTGTGCTCATGTAGTCTTTTATAAAGAAACTCCATGAACTGGTAAAGAGTAGAGAGTTCCTTCAGTCAAAGTAAGATTTGAAAAACTGGCTAGGTAAAACAAGTAGAAGTCAAGCTGAGAAACAAAAGTTATGCAAAGCCTGCTTTCTTTGTTGCAGATACGCAAGTTAAGATATAAGTAGAAATATTAGTTAGTTTCCTATTAATTGGAGATTTTAAGGATAAACAAATTTTGGTGTAAAGCATGAGGATTTAGCTGCTTGGCTCTTACAGGTCTCATATAATGTTTTCTTACTTCCAGGATTCGACAGTCAACTAAATTTGCTTTTGTAGCCTAAAATTATTGAACTGTAGCAATTGCAGCTGTATCATAGCTGTCACAGTTTAACTACAGATAGAAAGCAAGACAAAATTTACAGGACTACTGATGCATTTAGCCTGAATTCCACCTAAAATGTTTTGCTTAGTGTTTGGTGTTGACTAGCTGCCTGCCAAATCTTAGAGGCAATCAACTGGAAACATTAGACACAGGAACTTATGTTGTCTGGATGTGGTTTGCTTCTTCAGGCTATAGTCTTTTCACCACACTGCCTTTGTTAGTTGGTCAGGGGCGTTCTTTTCGTAGGGTTTGTTTGGTTTTTTTTTTCCTCCTGGTCATCTTTCAGACAGAAATTTTACAGCTATTCTTTCTCTAATATTTCTCTCCTAGTTTGCACTACCACAAATACCTCAGAAAGTTTTGTCTTGAGGCTTGGAAAAATACAGCTATTTTATTGCTAAGGATTTTAATATTTTCCATGTATGCGGATGAAACAAGGTAAGACAGAAACTGTAGTTAGGTATCTTCTTTTCATAGTCAGTACTTTCTGTATTTCGTACAGATATTGCACAGCTGTGAGATATTAAAGAACGTTGGTTTATGACCCATTTTTGCCTGTGAGCACGTCATTCCAGCTGGTGTTGGGGAGTGCTTCTGGAGGCTCAGTTTTTTCTGCATTTGCTTTCCTTGGTCCCTGTAGACCCATGTTTCCCTTTAGATGTGGATCTTTGTTATCTTTATTTTTTTACTGGAGCCATTGCCTCTTTTATCAAGGTCACAGTCTTATTCTTCTTTTTGCTGTGTGATTCTGTGTTACATACACTTTCTGCCTTCCCAATAACATTTAGACCTTACAGAAGATAAGTTTGGCTGAATTAATTTCTGCTTATACTGGACAACAATAATAGAAAGGAGCAGCTGAACACAGCCAAAAAGTAAAGGAGGAGGAAAAGGCTGTTTAAAGCCTAGTTAAAGCCTAGCATTGAGGCAGTGTGTATTTTTGCTTCAAATTGGGCATAACAAAATAGTCCCCTCTGTGCTTCAGTCACACTCCTCCAAGGTGGATAAGCATTTCCTCAGTTCCTCAGAACTGTTACGGTCTGCAGTTCAGAAATGCTCCAAAGCTGTCTTCTTTTTTGCCCATCTTACCCTGACTTTATCTCTTTAGCCATGATCTCTCATGAGGTTTTCCTACAGACATCAGGAACTCAAGCATTTCTGCAGTTTGGTAATTTATTTCCTTTCACTTGATCATCCAACAGTGATATCCCACTGTGCAAAACTCATAATGTTGTACTTATTCTGAATTTTATTGTTCCATTAGTATTTGAGATCTCCTATTATAAGTGTGAGAAAGAGGAAGGTGAATAGAATAAACAGGAAATTAACACCAGATTTGGTGCTTTGACACGTTTTTTGCAAGGCCTTTATTTTAGGTGTATTTTAACACCAAGTTTCATTAAAATGTATGCATTATGAGATGGAATAAGTACAGTTTACCACTTCAGCATATCTTCTTTGCAGTGGGCTGCACCTCCTTATGTTGTAGGAAAAGTTTGAGCCTTGATGAATAGAACAGGTTTTGTCTCATTACCACAAGAAAAATATATTGACAAAACAGAATTTTCAGGGGAAAAAAACAAGAAGTTTTGCACTATGCAAGTGAACTATATTCCATTTATTTATAGGAGAAGATAGATTGGCAAGGAAGAGAAATATTGGCTCCCAAGAGAGATGTTACAAGAAGAGAGACTGTCCTGCAATTTTGCACTGTGGTGACTTGCCTGGTATTTGTTGATATCTTACATAGTCTTGATGAAGCATTTATCACAGGTTTGAAAATCCATAAAAATACCTCAAAAACATGGTAAAAAAAATCATATAGAGTACAGACTAGGCCACCTTCTGCTTCAAATTCCAATTGAAGTTCACCTTGTAGTGCATACAGAAATGCAGAATTTGGAAGAAAGTCCAACAATGCTTTTATTTTCATAAATTTGATAAATAAGAGGTATACAGGGACTGATTATGGCTTCTGTTTTTATTTGTTTTCTCTGCGGCACCACCCTGAAGAGTTAAAATCCAGATCGAGAATTTGTACTAATATGAAGGTTTGACAAGCAGCATGTTGAAAGTATGAAGGTAAAGAAGAAGACCCAGTGGATCAGGCACATATGGGTGATGCATACTGCAGCTCCAAAGAATCACAACATGGCTGGGACTAGCTGGCACCTCTGGAGATTGCACAGTCCTACCACCAATCAACCAGGGTGACCTACAGAAGATTGCTCAGGGCCATGCCCAGCCAGGCATTGAATATGTCCAAGGATGGAGACTGTACACCCTCTCTAAGCTGCCTGTGTCGGTGTTCAACCACTGTCACAGTACAAATTTTTTTTCTCTAATACGAGTGTTTGAAAAAGAACCTTTGACTTGAGACCCAAATGTGGCTGGGTCTCAATGCTGACACCTTAAAAGCAAACGTAATTCAGCAGTTGGTGTAATGTTTAAGGCACAGTGTTATGTGTATATGATACAATTTTTAAAATTATTTCCCTTTTATTACTTATTTTACTAATAGCTCTAGTCTATCTCTGGTCACAGCATAGCATACAATGTAATGTGACCTAGCAAGAAAATATTTTTATTCCCTTTCTCCTTCTCTTTCTTCCTCATATACCACGATTCTATTTGGTTTGTGCAGGAGGGATTTATGAATTCAATAAGCTGCCATGAAGTATCCCCACTAGCCTGGAAAACTCCACACATGATCACTGCTCATTTTCCTGGGATTCATCCATGGTTTATTTTTCCCCAAGTAAATGCATTCCTTCTGCTTCTAAACAACAGGTTCATTTTTGTTTGATTCATGTTTTGCTGTATTAGAATCTTCTAAAATACTACCTATCCAACAGAATGTTATATTTAATGGAACCTACTAGCAGATGTTTGCATAAAAGCACATTCGCTTCTTTGATCATCTTGGGAAACTGTGGATGACTATGGTTCATTTCCACACAAATATTCAGAACTTCTACACCTAGACTGCTTGCCATATAGTAGGGAAAAAAGAGATAATTTAAAACTGTTCAGGATTTACATGCCATGTGCAATCCTCCTTGGGTGGCAAGATGCCAACTATCACACACTAATAAAAACAGCCCACTGTAACCACCTGCCTAGGATGCCCTTAGCAGAGCTAACACATTTCTTAGACTTTTTGTTATGCTCACTGAAGCTAAATGCTGTGTGGTTTTCACAGGAAGAGTGCATTGTGGCATAGGAGGTGCTGGATCAGAAACTCGTGCAGCAGGCAGCCACCTCTCACAGGAAACAATAGCATAAATGAAGCAGAATGAGCACTGAACAGCACTTGACTAATCAGAGTCTACCCCATGTTTAGATGGTCTTAAATAACTTGCAAAAGTAACTGAAGTTAGGCTGATTAATATGAGATGAGGATCTGACCTGAAATCTTTGTTTTAGTAGCACTGAAATGGCACTTTGTGGTGCTGCTATAGGAAAAGCACTGTCTCAGGGTATATATGTCAGGCAGCATTACCTCCTTGTCTATTGTTTGGACTTGTTCTTCAGCTGCTGAGAAGGAGAACAGAGGCCAGT
This sequence comes from Platalea leucorodia, assembly GCF_965183815.1. Lineage (NCBI taxonomy): Eukaryota > Metazoa > Chordata > Aves > Pelecaniformes > Threskiornithidae > Platalea > Platalea leucorodia. Next base: position 34,957,142 of record NC_138858.1, on the reverse strand, counting down.
AGTAAAACAACATGTTTTCTTTTATTTCTTTTTCTTGGAAAGGTTTTTTTTTCCTGCATAGGACTCATTAAAGAAAAGGAAAAAAAAAAACAAACCAAAAAAAGTCAAATAGCTGAAATGCAACAAAAATACAGAAGCTATGCAAATTCATGCTATTTTCTTGGCTACTTGTAAGCAGGAATCCATATAATTTATTACAGTTAGGGTGAAGTCACCTGCAGTGGTTTACAACAGTTCCATTTAAAGCAGTGCTTTCTAAAAATAATGAGCTTATCCTCTCTGTAGAAACAAAGCAATGAAATTCCTTTTCATAAGACAAATACCTGATAGTGTATTTTCCTAGCTGGGCCTGGCTCAGGGGTATAAAGTTAGCAGAAGTTACTGAGTGACAGACACCCTGGGTAGTCTCCTTGGAGCATCTAAGAGACTATTTCCCCTGCAAACTTCACAAACCACCTGTCCTGTTCTGTCAAAGTGTTTGCCACTGCCATACTGCCTCTTTTAGGTATCATCCTCCAGTTAGAGCACATTGCACAGAATCCCCACTTCATGCTGATATCTGTGCCAGAAGGCTTTTAGAAGCATTTCAATCCTGACTGCTGTGTTTTTGGAATCCATCACATTTCTAGTCTATATCAGCTTTGTGCTTTAGTCTTGGATTCCTGTGAGAGTTTAACATGTGGAGGAGGTTATATATATTGTCATTCTCCAGATGTGCTAATTAGAGGAATGGTCATCCAAATAGATTATTGCCTGTGCATATCATTCCATGCACCAGACGCAGTAAATTCAAGCTAAATTATGACTACTCAACACTCAGTGAAAGAGGGGTAAACAGAGCACTATGGATATTAGTACTCACAGATCTTGCAGTGGAGTAATTCATGGAAGAGAACTTAGTAGGTCATAACAAATTGCTGATTAGGTTTTTTTTGGAAAATAAAAATGGAAGCCAAACAGAAATCTGGTCTCTTATGGTGTTGATTTAAGAACCTAAGTTCTGTAATACTTCTCAGGTCTCCCTACAGTCATTTCAGTGTCATCCAGGATGCTAAGTGGGAAGATGCTAGTATGAAATGTTTATGATAGGGTGATATTAAATCCAACCCACTAAAAGTCTTTACTCAGGAATTCTGGAAGGTGTGTTCATCCACTCATAATTCAGCCAGGAATGCACTAATTAGGATGGATGCCTTTGAGTGAGCGTTCAGGCTTCCCTTTTTTCTTTTCGTTGCAGAGAATAAGGAGAATGATTGCCTTCTATGATAAAAAGGCTGGGATTTGTGGATGGGAGGATAGCAGTACCATAGCAAGGTACCATGTACCTTGCCTTTAGTAAGGCTTTTGACACTGTCTTTCACAATATTCTTGTATCCAACTTAGCATATTACACTCTGCATGTGAGGACAATCAGATGAGTGAAAGAAACAGTTGGATGTTCTGTCTCAGAAGGTCATGGTTAGACCTTCTGAGGTCATGGTTTAGGTCATGGTTTGTGTTTTACCACCATGGTCTTGTAGAGTCAGTCCTGGGACCTGTCATGTTTGACAACTTACCAGTGACCCAGAGGAGACGACAGAGGGCCCATGTATCAAGTTTGCAGATGACACCAAGGGGGACCGGTCAACACACTCAAGGGCTGGGCCACCATTGAGATGGAGGTGGACAGGGGAGGAAGGGTCTGGTGGAATCCCATGAAATTCAGCAAGGACCAGGCCAAGACCTACACTGGAAGGCAGAGTGCTGCAGGGATGCAGGCTGGGGCTGATGAGGCCAGCGAACAGCTGTGGGGAACAGCCCTGTGCCCTGGCAGACAGTGAGCTGAGCCGGGGCCAGCCACACACCCAGGCAACGAGGGCCAGTGATGCTAGGGGTGGTGTGAGCAGGGCATAGACCTGAGAGCTAGGGGAGGGCAGACACTGTCCCCTCTGCTAAGTGCTCATCAGACCACATCAGGATACCCTTTCAGTATCCAACTTTGGGCCCCTAGTACAAGAAAAATATATATGAGTTGACAGGACTTCAAGGGAGGCCACCAAGGCAGTGGGGCTGGATCCCTTGCCTTGCAAGGAGAGGCTGCGGGCTGGGGCTGGTTCAGCCAGGAGAAGGGACAGTTTCAGGGGCACCCAACAGCATCCCCATCACTGGCGGGAGGGGACGGAGGAGACGCAGCTGGGCTCTTCACAGGGGTGTGTAGTGGGCGGGCAAAAGGCAGCGGCACTAGCTGAAACACAAGTATTATACTGTGAAGTCACTTTTTCATTTCTTTTTACTCTTTCTCCATCTCTTTTGCTCTTATGTATTGTCTGCTTTTTTCCTTTCTAAGCAAAAAACAATTTCAACAGAAGGTGTGAAAAGTAATTTCTCTAGGGTGATTAGTGTTTCCTTTTGAGAAGTGTTTTTCCTTTCTGAAAGAAGGGTTAAATCCCCTCACACCAATAATGCTTACAGATGCATTGAAAAACTTAAAGGATTACTTAAAATTCTAAAAATAGTTTTTTGATAAATATCTATGTATGTATCTTGCTAAGTTCTGGGATGGGCAATATCAAAATAACTGGCTTTTTAAAAAGTCTGCAATTTCTGAAAAAGAATAAAAATACTAAATATTGATTCTTCCTACGGAAAACTGAGGGTTTCTTTGGTTTTGATGGTTGTTTGTTTTGTTTTGTTTTGTTTTGTTTTCCCCTTGCTCAGTTAAAACATTTTATTCTCATTTCAGCTGCTTTTGTCTTCATGTAATTCTATGGAATACAAAATAATTTTCAATTTGATACTGAAGACATTATGTCCAGAAAAGTTTAAATGTTATTTTTCAGTCTTACTGAAGACTTTGGTTTTGACAAAATGTAAGTGATAGGTGATGATTTCAGTGAATTTAAATTATATTCTTTAAACTCTGTGCTTGCTAGGCAGCGCATCTCAACAGAATGTTAAGCTAAAGTTGTCTGACCACCTCTGCTCTATGTCCTTCTCAAGCTCTTACCTATTGACTTTGCAATAAACCTGCCCTTAGAAATCAGAAGACTGAAAAATGTTAGGCTTAGATTCATTGGGCAAAAACTTCGAATAACCCAACAATGAGATAACCCTCTACATCTCAGCTTTCTAATTAATATTTTACTTTATTTACTTAAAACCTGAGTAGATACAGAACTAGTGTTGAACTCTGATCTGAGCCAGCTCTGATCTTTGCTGCAGTGTGATTATTCTGATCTTAACCTAAAACCAATCCATTTAGATGTAGTGGCAAATCTTAACCTAACTGGTGCTAGAGAAATCGATTTAATTCAATTTTCCATAGAATCTGATGTCCTTAATTTAATTCTAATACTGGTAGTATATATGTTATTATTAATCTGGCTTAACTATGGCGAAGTGTTCCACTTTTCTATTCTTTTTGTAGAATTACAGTATTCTAAACAGGAAGGAAAGATATGACCTACTAATATACCATGCAGGGAATTAAATATTCCTTCTCTGAATATGCTTTGTTATTGCACAGAAACCCTGGGAAACCATGTAAACTGAACAATAACATTTCTCCTGCAACTGAAAATTAAAGATAGGTAATTTGAAACAAAAATGGGAGGACTGGAAACAGGCAAGCCTCAGACACCTGAAAGAAGATTGTTGGAAGAATTGTATGCTTTTGTGTACTTGCTATTGTATTGCTTCATATTTTTATAGGAGTCGTACAGAAGATTTTAAGTGGCATAATATTTACCATCTCTCAGTGAACGAAGGAATACGTATTCACATTGTGAAATGTGACTTGCATTTTCACAGTCAAAATATTCAATTTAGTAAAATTAGCCTCCATACGTTGGGATTTTGTGTATTGGTGGATATTGTGAAAGAAAACAGTAATTTTATAAACAATTTTCTTTAGTGGTTTATTGTTTGGTTTTATGTGTGTTTATTGATGGCCAGTGTTCAGCAGTAGACTATTCATTCTCTTTTCTTGACAGAAAATTCAAGCAGAAGGAAATGAATGTGTATTTTTGTAGTTCCTCATTACCACGTAGTTCCTCCATCTTTTAATGAGTTAAATATTATAATAGTTTTGTCAAATTTCAGACTCTAACAAAAAACAAACACCCCCCCCCCCCAAAACATAACAAAAAAAAAGAAAATTAGATATTTCCATTCTATAGATATTTCTCTTCTACTTTAACACCCAATATTTTTCTACAGATAGAAATGCATGCACTATGGTAATCTGTAGATTTCAATAGAAAATTAAAAGGTTGTGGGTTTTTTTTTGGTCCCCCCCCCCCAAAGGAATTATACTGCTCTGAATGAAGAAACTATCTGCCTGCATGGGAGGCCTTGCTAAATGGAAAAGAGAGAATACTTGAAAGAAAGAATATTACATGCCTTACTTTCCTGCCCACAAGATATATATCTTAAAGAAAACCTTGAAGCTTTCTGGAAAAACCTGCCAGTTTCTGAAAAATATAGTATATGATAATTTTTCCTTTGGAATTTTGCCTAATATATTGGAGATGAGCTCTATGGGTAATATACTATGTAGCTTTTTCTTCGTTCTTTCATCTTGAGGAGGAACTTCTTTGTGAGATTCAGCAGAATATTGACATATTGTAAAAAGCAGCTCCTTCGGCTGGGGCTGCACGGCTAGAAGGCACATCCCCTGGGTGGTGGATAGGGGATCCCTCTCTGGAGGGCGCACCGGATAAAATTGAAGAAGGTGCCGCGAACCAACGCAGCCTAAGGGAAGGCCATCCTGACAGAAAAACCACTGGCCCTCCAAGTCATGGGGGTTGGGCAGGAGGCCAACTACCTCCTCCTGGAAAAAAAAAAAAAAAAAGTTGCAGAAACGACGAGCATCAGAAATGGCGGGGATGGAGAAAATCAGTAACGAAGTGAGGAGGAGGAGATGCAACTGGATCGGTCATGCCCTGAGGAAAAAATCGACAGAAGACTGTGCTGTGGCCCTTGGGTGGGCTCCAGAGGGAAGAAGAAAGCGGGGTCGTCCAAAAACGACCGGGCGTCGGATGGTGGAGGTTGACGGCACGGCACGCAGCCGCAGACTGATCGAAGTGGAAGAACGATGTTCGCGCCTTGTGTGCCTCCTGGCACTGAGAGAATTCAGTTCAGTTCAGTAAAAAGCAGCTAATTTCATGTAGTTTGCACTCATTTGCTAAGTTCAATGGTACTATATGTTTCTTAGGCAACTCCAGATATGAGTATTCTAGTAAATGCAAGCTGATGTGGAGAAATCAAAATGCAACAGCAGTAGTCTTTCCAAAAATTAAGAAAAAGCACTTAAATTAGTTATATATATTAGTCTGGGGAAATCTTTGCACAGAAGCAGCTCTGACTAACCCAAGCATCTTCAGTATGCACTTGTGGGTGGGGACTGAACTGTTTTACACTGTGGGGTAACTCGATTAATCAGATTGATATGGCATTGTTTCTTGCCCTACAGACAAAAGACAAAGATTAATTACATATTTTTTTCATTTTGTCATCCCAACACTAAGCCAGAAAATTCCACTACTGCTAGGGGTCCAATTTTATCTGTCCAGAAAAGAGAAAAAAAAATAATTAAAAAATACCCAAACCCTTTGTGGCTGCCTGTTAGAAACAGTTCTGGCAATCCTGAACATCTTTGAAAGAATGTACTCTGCTTACTTTTCTTCACTTACCTGCTCTAATATTGCTGCAGAAAGTACAATGTATTCTATCATTTACTATCTGTGTAAACTGAAGACAAGGCCCTAAAAGCACAGAGCCCAGCATAACCAAGAAACAGAATGGAAAAATGGATGATCTAAAATGATGGAAGAAGCATCACACTGAAAGCAGACATAAAGAAATGAGTGCTAGTAATATGCATAAAGGGAGAAAGAGTATGTGTAGTAACAGAAAAATTGATTCAGAGCCTTTGATACTAGCTATATCCTGTGATTCTGAAGACCAAGTAGATTCTAGCTCCTGGATGGTCATCTGAAAGACTGATATTATTTTTATTTTCTCTGTCTAACAGTAAAAACAATAAGCATGCTTTATTCTTATGTATTTCACTCTCTATACTATTTGCACTGACAGCAATCAGTGTTCCAAGTTATGACCAAAGAATAAACATAGCTCTGCTTTTGACCAGTATAGGAAGCAATGAAAACAGCCAGAAGGTGGCAGGTTTAGACCATTTTGAAAAAGGGCTGTCAATGAGCATAACTAGACTCCTACTGTATGTTCTGAGATTCAAGCCAGAAACAATCTGAAAGATAGTTTTAAATTATTTATTTGGCAATATAGTCATGAAATAAAAAGGACCTTTCATCCCAAGAGTGGTAAATTCAGCCCCATTTAACATTAGTCTAAATACAAAGGCTATTACTGAGTTTCCTCAGAAGCTACTGAATTTACTATATAGACATTTAGAGACAAAATACTACATTTTCAGCTAAGACATGCCAATGCCTTTGGAATCCATCAGGGCAACAGCATCCACCTTCTAGCTACACCTAAAAATCACAAATTTTAGTCTTGTTCTTGGCATGGCTTCTAATTTGTTCAGATGATTTAACTCAGGTGGTGTTCTTTTCTTCTTTCCTTCCCCCTCCCCCCCCCCCCTTTTTTTTTTTTTTTGCTAAGACTTACTTTTTCAGGCTACAGTGATGTCTGGGAAAGGGCAATACTCAAGAAAGTAAAGCCAGTTACCCATATAAATATATCCAAGAGAAACAATTAGCCAGAGAGGCAATAAACTTTGATTTCAAGGAGCCCGGCTTGCCAAAGGAGCTCAGAATTAGGCCTTTTGAGATCATCAGGAGGTCACGGGTAAAAGTATTTGGTTAAGTTTACAGATAATAGTTAATTTTTGTTTTAGCAAGACAAATTATCCCTTTAGAGATGCAACCCCAAGGAACACTAGTATGTGTTTAAGTCCTGAAATATTTGTCAGCAAAAACCACAATGAAATCTCTGACTTCACAAAGGAGAAGCACATATTTGCAGGATTAGGGTGTGTGGTGGGCCATCTTCACCCTACAGCTTCTCCCACTGGTGAACACTTAGTACCATGCATGATGTGCCATATCAAAGGAGCTGGCATACAAACTAAGCTTTAGAAAGATGTGTGATCAGAAAAAACCCAGCATATTACAACAGAAAGAACTTCTGACTTTTTGTATAACTTTAGTCAAAGGATTTCTGTCTTTATAGATACCTGAAAAAAGAACCCTTAAAATAGAACTCCCCTGTGCTCTCCTTGAAAACTTTTCCAAAGGACAACTGACCCCTTTTTGTTCTCACTTTACGCTACTATCAGTCATGAAGAAAATAATACTTTAAGAAACTCAAGGACATAAAAGAAAAAGTTGGTAAAAAGCAGAGACAGAGAAAAGAGAACAGGGCATATTCAGCTGTGAGGTCATATTGGACTACAGGGGAAGAAAGGAGGGAACTAAGGTTCTGGACTTTAAAAGAGGGCCAACTCTGATGAACTGAAGGAATCGTTAGTAAAGTCAATTGGACTGAAGAGCTCAGGGACCTGAATATGAGAGAGGCCTGGACTTTCTTCCAGTCAAACTATTAAAACTATTAGGAGTTGTGTATCCCAAGAAAGGGAAAAGATTACAGCGAGGGTGTAAACCCAACTGAGTGAATAAGCAGTTCAAGAAAGATATTATGAATAAGCAGAGTGCATAGGAGGAATGAAAAGAGAAATTATTTGCAATTCCCTAAAAGGTAAGAGGGTAAGAAATTAAGTGAAAAATTAATGGAAATCTATCTGAGGGCTTACACCTTGCTCTAGTAAATTCTGAGACAGCAGATCAAATGGAAAAAGGCACTTCAACCCTTAAAGTGAAATTGGAAAATGTAAAAGACAAGTCCTTGTGAGAATGTGAGGAAGGAGTAGAAGATATATACAGTTCCAAGGCAAATCATGGGTTTTCTTAAGGTTTTCAAAATGAAGATTCTGCTAATCTCATATACAAAGACTGTATGGATGCTGGCAAACTTGAGTTTTTCTATACCATAGAGAGTGTGCAAGATTCTTCTGCTTTCTCCTAGGATTATGTGTGGACAGTAGTCCAAACTAGGAGCATTAAATTGCATGTTGTCTTCTGGATCAGCTATTCTAAAAATGGGCAGAGGAAGTGCTGTCATGTTTCTTTCATCATTTTCAGATTTGCAGAAGGCAAGAGGCATAATTATTCTTCTATACTGCATTTTGGGCTTTACAGTACTGTAGTAGAAAATTGTGTCTTTGTTGCCTACTTACATGCTTGCTTTGCTTCATGATCTGTCACAAGGCTTGAGCCTAACTAAACTGTATTGCATGTCCAGCGCTACCTCCTGCAACATCTCACCATTCCAATGTTGGCTATTCAGGTGTAAATGCCTCAGGTTCAAGATTAAAAAGAAAAAAACTCCAATCTTCACCCCCATAAAATTTCCTGAGCTCCTAAACAGATTAAGCTATTAAAACAAAAATAGAGGAAATGGCAATAATAAAACAAAACCAAACAAAACACACACCACCCATCCCCTGCAATCCAAACCAACTTACAGAAAATTCAGTTTTTGAAAGGAAGGACAGTGAAGTAAGCCTTACATAAAAAAACTGATGCAGAGAAGTGTACATTTTACAACACCACAGAAATGAATCCTTCCCAATGCTCCTTCTGTATTAATACTGTTTTATTTGACCCATATGCTTCCTCAAGCAGAACTCAGGGCTTGGTAGCAATACTGGCTAGCTCTTCCTATCATCACATCCTGAAGAGCTTTAGAGAAGATGTCATAGACAGGGAAACCAAAGCACAAAGAGGTAAAGTGAATCATGCAGCGTCATACTCACCCAAGGCAATAGGAACAGACCGCTGTTTTTTGAGTGACTGAGATTAAAAAGTTTACTCTTCTGGGACTTAGTAGATTTAGTACCTTCCTAACATCTTTCTTATTAAGTATCTAGTCAATACAATGCATATGGCAATGATGTTTCCTTACAATATTTAGTGAATTCAACAATGCAAATATATTAGTTTTTAAGTAATTTTTCTTTTAAAGTGCAAAAAATGGAAAATAACCTCCATTCATGGACTTCAGTTTTGCATTTATAACTTGTGCTTATAGGCAAAAAGTCACCTGTCATTCTGAACCTGTGAAGATTAAATAAACATGAGGGTAATCAAAGCAGAAGTTTAACCAAAAGCTCACTTTCTCCCCTATATGGTCTGACCACAGCTTCCTTCCTCTCCTTCAGTAACTTTTTCTTCTTGCTCTTCTCCTTCAAACCTTGCTTGTTGTGCTCCAGGCGTCTGTCAAAATGTCTGCAGGTTTCTGCTTTTATGTTGATCACCTTATGTTACTGATTTACTGAGGACTTACTTTTTAAGCATTGGTACTTTCAAAGTTCAAGTTGTCTGAGATATGGGTTATCTTTACAATACCTCTCAGAGAATTTGAACTATGTCATCGCAAAAATGTTCATCATAGTTCCTATTGAAAATATGTTTATCACTTTCCCTTGAGTCAAATTCATTGACTTCAGTGTGAACTTGATCCATCAAGTACATAATGTACTATGCAAACTTCAGAACACAGCTCATTTTTAAGTACAGAAAATATAAGCCACAGTGAAAACTGAAAGTGAAAGATGCTGGCCCTGATAAAAGATGCACATACAATTTAAATGAATTCATAGCTTTTAAAATGTTCATCACAATTTAAATGAATTCATAGCTCTTAAAACATTCATCACTTTGAACCTACTTGAGATTCCTTTGTGAAAAAATAGTTCTTGAGGGGCTGTAAGCTTGTAGGACCCTAACAAGGAAAGAAGAGATTCATGCCATTGAGCCGCTATTTTTCTGCTTTATTCTGCTTCTCTGCACATGCTTGTTTAGATGAAAATCAGCATAGTATAAAGTGCCAACACAAAGCTTGGTTTTGGATTTAGTGGTGCAGAAAGACTCAGGGTAAAATTTACCTTCCATGAAACAAGGTTTATAATTGGTATCCTTGCCTTCAATCCAACACATATGATCAGTTTAAGCTCTTTGTTTCTTTTAGGCCTTTTCCACTAGAAAGACCAACGTGACTTTTGTATAAGGTAGTATTTCAAGTCTGAGCTCTTGGTTTCTGTTCAGAAATAAACTTTAGGTGAGAATGTGTGTGTGTTCAGCCCGAATCCCAAATGCCACCTAAAAAGAAGTCTTCCATTTTAGAAAATGTTACTGGGAAGGACTTTTGAATATTTAGGTTGGGTTCTATTATAGGTAGTGTGAAGCATATTTCACTTTGAAAAAAAAGAAAATGAAAAATGACCCTATATTTCATATCTCACTGAACCTAGGCAGATAACCAACTGCACTTGTCAATGTTCTTTTAATGAGAGAAAGACTTTGCCAGTGCAAAACCTCAACTTGTCAGGAAAGGAATAATGCTTTTTATATACTTTGTGTGTACCCAGATTATACTCACTGAAGAGAATACTTGCTCAAAGCAAAACCAAAATGCAGCAACCCAAAATATACAGTTTAGGGCACTCAGAGCTCAAAACTTCCTTTATGGCTTTAACAGCTGTCATTTGGATCAGCTCTTTCAAGGGATTAAGATAGCTTTCTACATCTATCCTTGAATAGCATGGTGTAATTCTTGACAGCTTTCTTGATGGTTTAACCAATGCTTTTCAGTCATTAGGCAACTTAGCTCTTTTTTCTACTTAGTCAAGATCAACTTCAAAAATAAGTGAATGAATGCTTATGTTCTGATTCAGGCTTTTTTGCAGGTGGTGCATGGAAGAACCCTGTGAACTATTGTGTATATAAGTGTTTGGCAGGAAAATAAATCAAGGAGATTCAGTTTAGAAAAATGTAAATACAAACTTGTGAATGGCTAGTATTGTTGTCGATCCAGAAAACAGGCAGCAAATACAGTATTAAATTCATGACTGTTTGCTGATTCATAAGCTTTGGAAAACATTGCTATTTATTATTCACCTACATCCACAAGCCTGAAATCAATGCAGTTTCCAAATCTACTGACTATACCTCTAGATCTTAGACTCTAGGTATGGATTCATTTCAGGAACGATTCCCACTGGAATTTTGGGTGTTCAAAGCTGAGATTTTTTTTATAACCTACTGGAAATAAGTGGTAGCAGAGGTACCAGTTTAGGTTCCCATTTGACCTCACAAGATATCACAGACCTGTGATGATTTTTAGGATCCATGTTTACTTGGGAGTAATAAAAGACAACCCAATCCAACCTGTTTGTTAAGTCAGAGTCTTACAGAATCATAGAATGGCTTGGGCTGGAAGGGACCTTAAAGATCATCTAACTCTAGCCTCCCTGTCATAGGCAGGCACACCACCCATTAGACCAGGTTGCTCAGGGCCCTGTCCAACCTGGCCTTGAACACTGCCAGGGACGGGGCATCCACAGCCTCTCTGGGCAACCTGTTCCAGTGCCTCACCACCCTCTGAGTAAAGAATTTTTTTCCTAACGTCTAACCTAAATCTCCCCTCTTTCAGTTTGAAACCATTCCCCTTTGTTCTATTGCTATCTGCCCTTATAAAGGGTCCCTCCCCCTCTTTTATATAAGCCCCCTTTAAGTATTGGAAGGCCACTATAAGGTCTCCCTAGAGCCTTCTCTTCTCCAGGCTGAACAACCCCAACTCTCTCAGCCTTTCTTCACAGCAGAGGTGCTCCAGCCCTCTGATCATGTTTGTGGTCTTCCTCTGGATCCATTCTAAAAGGTCCACATCTTTCTTGTGCTGAGGGCTCCAGAGCTGGATGCAGTACTCTAGGTGGGGTCTCACAAGGGCAGAATAGAGTGGGAGAATCACCTCCCTCGACCTGCTGGCCATGCCTCTTCTGATGTGGCCCAGGATATGGTTGGCTATCTGGGCTGCTAGTGCACATTGCTGGCTCATGTCCAGCTTTTCATCCACCTGTACTCCCAAGTCCTTCTCTGTGTGGCTGCTCTCAATGAGTTCTCCCAGTCTGTACTCATGACTGGGATTGCCTCAACCCAGGTACAGGGCCTTACACTTGGGCTTGTTGAACCTCGTTCAGTTCATATGGGCCCACTTCTCAAGCTTGTCCAGGTCCCCCTAAATGGCATCCCGTCCTTCAGGTGTGTCAACTGCATCACTCAGCTTCATGAAGCCCCAGTTGTTGAAGAGGTGGCAGTCACCAACCTGCTCCTCCACCTGGATGCTCACAAGTCCATGGGGCCAGACGGGATCCACCTGAGGATACTGAGGGAGCTGGCAGAGGAGCTTGCCAAGCCCCTCTCCATCATTTATCAGCAGTCCTGGTCAACCAGGGAGGTCCCAGATGACTGGAAGTCAGCAAATGTGACACCCCTCTACAAGAAGGGTCAGAAGGAGGATCCAGGGAACTACAGGCCTGTCAGCCTGACCTCCGTGCCGGGGAAGGTCATGGAGCAGATCATCTTGAGTGTCATTACGCAGCAGATGTGGGATGACCGAGGGATCGGGCCCAGCCAGCATGGGTTTATGAAAGGGAGATCCTGCTTCACTAACCTTGTCTCCTTCTATGACAAGGTGACCCGCTTAGTGGATGACAGGAAGGCTGTGGATGTTGTCTACTTGGACTTAGTAAGGCCTTTGACACAGTCTCCCACAGCATTCTCCTGGAGAAGCTGGCTGCTCACGGCTTGGATAAGTGCGCTCTGCGCTGGGTTAAAAACTGGCTGGACGGCCGAGCCCAGAGAGTGGTGGTAAATGGAGTCAAATCCAGTTGTCGGCTGGTCACAAGTGGTGTTCCCCAGGACTCAGTGTTGGGGCTGGTCCTGTTTAATATCTTCACTGATGATCTGGATGAGGGGATTGAGTGCACCCTCAGTAAGTTTGCAGATGACACCAAGTTGGGTGGAAGTGTCGATCTGCTGGAGGGTAGGAAGGCCCTGCAGAGGGACCTGGACAGGCTGCGTCGTTGGGCCAGGACCAACAGTATGAGATTGAACAAGGCTCAGTGCCGAGTCCTGCATTGGGTCACAACAACCCCATGCAATGCTACAGGCTGGGGGAGGAGTGGCTGGAGAGCTGCCTGGCTGAAAAGGACCTGGGGGTGTTGGTCGACAGCTGCCTGAACATGAGCCAGCAGTGTGCTCAGGTGGCCAAGAGGGCCAATGGCATCCTGGCTTGTATCAGGAATAGCGTGTCCAGCAGGACCAGGGAGGTGATAGTGCCCCTGTACTCGGCACTGGTGAGGCCGCACCTCGAACACTGTGTTCAGTTTTGGGCCCCTCACTACAAGAAGGACATTGAGGTGCTGGAGCGTGTCCAGAGAAGAGCAACGAAGCTGGTGAAGGGTCCGGAGCACAAGTCTTATGAGGAGTGGGTGAGGGAGCTGGGTTTGTTTAGTTTGGAGAAGAGGAGGCTGAGGGGAGACTTTATTGCTTTCTACAACTACCTGAAAGGAGGTTGTAGCGAGGTGGGGCTTAGTCTCTTCTCCCTAGTAACAAGTGATAGGATGAGAGGAACCAGCCTCAAAGTGTGCCAGGGGAAGTTTAGGTTGGATATTAGGAAGAACTTCTTCACCGAAAGGGTAGTCAGGCATTGGAACAGGCTTCCCAGGGAAGTGGTTGAGTCTCCATCCCTGGAGGTATTTAAAAGATGTGTAGATGTGGTGCTTAGGGACATGGTTTAGTGGTGGACTTGGCAATGATAGGTTAACGGTTGGACTCGATGATCTTAAGGGTCTTTTCCAACCTCAATGATTCTATGAATCTATGTCATCTGCAAACCTGCTGAGGGTGCACTCTGTCCCATGGTCTGTGTCATTGATAAAGATATTGAAAAGCACCAGTCCCAAGACAAAGCGCTGAGGGACACCACTTGTCACCAGTCTCCACCTGGACATAGAGCCATTGACTGCAACTCTCTGGATGTGTCCATCCAGCCAATTTCTTATCCTTCAAATAGTCCACCCTTCAAATCCGTATCTCCCTAATTTAGAAATAAGGAAGTTGCGTGGGACTGTGTTAAAGACTTTACAGAAGTCTAGGTGGATGACATCGATCAGTCTTCCCTTATTGAGTTATCTTCATACAGCTTTACCTCACTTCACCAACAGAAATTCACCAAAGTCCCATTAAGTTTCCAGTTAAACATTTTAGTCTTTGTGACTATTCATATCATGCTTTTTCTCATTTAGCAATAGTGGGGATACATGTCACCTCCAAGGCAGTAGGCCTGTGGCTGCTAAAGCAACTATCAGATAATTACATTTTATGTTAGAATTTGGCCTGGAACAAAACCCTCTGGGTGCAAAAGTGGCTATCTTTGTACTTGTCTCTTGAGTGAATACAGCCCCAAATCTTTTCTGTTACCTGTTTATACCCTCAGTATTTCAAAAATTTATCCTAGTTGTTTATATTTTATCCATTTGATCATTTGTGCAAGAAAACGTGAATTCAGGTAACTTGTATGTCTCATATAGAACTGGGAGGCTGTTTTTTTGAGATATCTAGTATGCAAATCCCTGTCTTCACTTAAGCTGCCATTAACTCTTTTTTGAAACAAAAATTTCATGGTGGACCATTAACTCTGATTTTTCTGCATGACACTCACTGTGGCTATCCTCTCCTGTCAAGAAAATTATTTTTCTGACAATCAAGGATGTTTCTGCCAACTCACTGGCAACATCTTAAATACAGATTTTATAAAGCCTGTCTCACCATTTATGCTTTCTTTCTGGTGTCCTTTCTGGAATTCTGATTTCTAATGTTAGGTCTTTTTAAGCTTTAAGAAGTAATTTTGAATCTTTAAGAGGGGAAAGGGAGATAAACTCGGTTAATTCCATTTGGAAAAAAACAAACTTTAATATCTTTTCAGATTGTATAATATTTAAAATATGTTTTTCCTTCTTGCTGAAAAGCTCACTCTTTTTCCTGTGGAAAATGAGCAGAAGAATGTCATTGGTTAGACAGGGAATGCATAGTCGGTGCTGTAGACCAAAGGAGTGAAGAGGGGATACCCTCCTGAAAACTTCTGTAAACTGTCAAATATTGTATGCCAGTGATTCCAGTGGGCAAGAAAACACAAACCAGAGAGCATCTGTCATGGGTTTTCTCTCACATCATCCTATTCTTCTTGCTCGACATTGAAAGCAGTAACATCCCACATAGGCATTTCTTCTCCCATTGGAGAGGATGGTATTACTCTCTGTACTAATAAGCTTTTACTGTTACTTTAAAACTGGTATTGTTGTTGAGCTGAAAAGAGCATTTACTTGCACAGCTCCATAGGTGTGTCATTGTGAATCGTAAAGAACTCTTGTATGCAGAACTGTGCAAATAATGGATTTACCTACTTACTAGTTATTTCTCTTTGGGAAAAAAAAAAATCAGCTTTTTCCTTTTTTTTTGTTTGCTTTCACTGTGAAGAACAAAAAAATCACAACATGTCTGCTCAAAATGACATAGGTCTGTCATTTCTTAGCCTTACCAAAGTAAGAAAATGATGAAACAGATACTTAATTTATGAGGTTCAGACATTGTGAGCTGGTCTGGTTTAGTTATAGATGTGTCCAAAGCCATTTGTGTTCCTTTAAAGGATAAAAATGTGCTTATTTATTTTTTTTAGCATATCTGTAGTTCCTTCAAAATGCAAAATACATGAAGCCTTTTTTATATTGGTTAAAAAAAGATGGTCTTCCAAGATTTGATGCCTGGGATATCTGCCCCAGTTGGGGAATAAATTTACACAACTAAGATAAAATGCAGTTTAACACAGAAACTGTTTGGTAACATTAGTTAAACAAGTTAATGTTTATAAACATTTAATTAGGAGTATTACCTAGGGAGGCATCATGCTAATATACGTTGCTGCAATGGAGAGAGAGCAGTTAGACTGCAAACAGAAGTTTCGGGGGTTTTTTTAAAGAGTTAAAGAGACAAATTAAAAAGTAAATAATTGTTGGAAATAGGAAATATCAATTGATATGATGGGAGTTACGTGTAATCACCAAGAAAAGAAAACTTGAGGGGTATGATCTCACGCTGTAATCATTTGGAAGATAACATTGTAAATGAATAATGGGAATTCTTTATCATTTCTGATGACAATAAGACAAATATAGCTGCCAGAAGCTATGGAAAGGAGATGACGGTTAGAATATATGGAAACAAAGGTATCAAATAAATTTGAAAAAAGCATTAAAATCAGATAGGAGGAAGGCTGAAGGTGCACTTTCTTTATGTGGCAGAGTAAGCAAGTTAATACAGCAGTGAAAGTGGTCTGAGAAGAGTTGCTGCAGAAATAGACCATGAACATTGTCATACTTACTTAATTATCTGAAAGAATAAAATATTCCAGTGTAGCCCCTGGTGTATGATTATCTGTTTGGTACAAGAGACTTTTTTTTTTTTTTTTTTTAATATGTGTTTGTCTACAAATTCTATCTATCTACAAACCCAATCTTCAATGCAAGAATACTGTATGTAATAAAAAAAAAAAAATCAATCAAATCTGTATTACCTTGGTCAAACATAGGGCTTGAAGAATTACATATGAGAATCTACTAAATGACAGGATTTGCCTTTAGAGAATAGCTATTATCTCAGATGTAGGTTACTTTCACTCAAAATTTTTATTTTACTCATTTTTACTCTTTACAATTACATCTCCCATTAATTATTCTATAATCTGGTGATGAAGTGATTCATTCTGAAACCTTTCAGACATTAATAATTTTGTAGTAAATTAGCTTAAGGCTTATTTTGCTTCAAATTTATAAGTTTCTGTTGTCTCTGATTTCCATCTCATTGCTGCCTCTGCATGAAGAAAACACCTTAGGTGTAAAACTATTGCTGCAAAAATTCACAACATCTCAGCCAGAAATAGTTTTCTACTCAAATACTCTAATGAAAGAATTCTTATACCTAAATGGTTGGACTAGTTTTCACTTCTGTTCGTTGTTACTTTATCAAGTTAAAATTCTAAATTTTTACTAAAAATGATAAATAAAGTACATATGCATGCTTAATATGTTTTTAATTAGGAAAGTTTCATGCCTAAAATTAAAATTAGACCTCAGGGTTTTGGGATTTTTTGCAAAATTCTCAGACTATACTTTCAATTAGCAAACTCCACTTGTCATCATCTGGTTGGCATTTTCAACAAAAGACAGTTTTCACAAATATTGTGACTTAATACAACAAGAAACTGATCCAACAGGAGCAAGACCAAAGTCTAACTGTTTAAAGTTAGTTAATCAATTGAGGTAAAGAAGTGAAACTCTGCTGAAATGAATTCAGTTAGCCTTATAAATACAAGCTACACATGCATTACTTAAACAATTTTCTCTAGTTTAAATCTATGCTACGTATTCACCTGAAGAGCTAAGAGATCACAAGAATCTCTGTTCCTCCCTTCATTCTGCTGTCCCTTTTTGCCCCTCCATCTTTCTTTCTGCATGAGTTCTTTATACAGAGGCACTTAATGTCATTCAACATGCCTTTATGTAGAACTGATTTGGTTCAACAATCTCATTACAGTTTTTGAGAAGATAGGTTTCATGAGTAAAGATAATTAGCAGAAGTAAATATATGGTATGTTGACTTACTACAAGATGTAAACAAATTATGCTGGACTGTATGAATAAAAACAATAAAAATTTTTTAACTTGATTGACCGTGTAATTAATTGACAAGCTTCCAAAAGCAGTCATTAATAAATATTACTGAATAGGGGTTTTATCAGTGAGAATTTTGCTCACTATAGAGGTTCACATTTCAGAAAGATTTTAGAGAGGTTGCAGGAAAGATATCCCAAAATATCAAGGGCAAAATGTCTTTTTAGTGAGAGACTTGACTCAGAAAACTGAGATATTTTAAGAGTTCAGTCATTAAAGTTATCAAAATTAGAGACTGAGGAATGGCAGAAAGAAAATAGGAGATTCTAATTTGCCCTTTAACAGACAAAGACCTCAGCAACGCAGCAGCTGTTGCACAGGCTGAGATGAGTTAGACCAGGATCTGTACTTTGAGATTGCATCAGTGAGAATGCCTGAGCGCTGGTGCAGGGACACACACTACCAAAATAATCACAGGGCCTAACTCCCAAGAGGACTTGACTTACCAGCCTTCTGTGCTCATGTGCTCTTGAGAGTTCATTGCCACCCAGAAAACAAACAGTGTGGGCAACTGCAAGAAGAGAAAATGGAATAAAATGGAAAACATCTTTACACATGATTTAGTTCATAATTCAATCATGTGGTCAGTGCAACGCACATCTCTTTCCCCATTCCTTTCTCATCCTATCTGAAAAATGATGTAATAGAACAGGAAAAAATATAGAGAGGTGCTGTTAAGAAAATCACAGATACAAAATGCCTTCCACATGGAGAATGATTAAAGAAGCTAGTGAATAAATGAGTATTTTCCAGTCTAGAAAAGATAAAAAGGGAGAATCAGGGACATGGCAAAGTTGTGTGTAGCACAGGAAAGGGAAGGAGCTGTCCATAGTCTCTTCAAATATGATAAAGTGTGGACATCAGCTAGAACTAGAAAATAGGTTCAGAGTAATTAGGAAGAGGTGCTTCTTTACACTGCTATTAGATCTAAGTGGTGAATTTTCTTGCCAACAGACATTTCAGATGCTAAAAATTAACATGGGTGTAAAAAGTGCAGTGAGAGAAATTCATGGTGAAAAAATTCAAGGGCTATTATATGAAATGACAGGAAGTATCTGGATCAGGAAGCACCTGAAAAGAGGCGTCCCAGAGGGGGAAGATGCTGGAGAAATAGCACTAGAGTTCTGCCCTGTTCTTATGTTTTTCCAGGGTGCCATAGTTAGAGAAATAATGGGCTAGAAAGTTGTTATGGCTGATGTTTTGGCCCCTCTCTTGGTCTTCATGATTTGGTTCCTTACAGCACAAGTGTCTTAAAGTACAAGCTATAGCATTCAAATCAGGGGCAAATATGTAAAACCCATGGTTCACCTCTTACAGCAACTCCTACTCAGTCGTCAAGTCTTTTGACCATAATCCTATTTACATATTGCATATCTGAGACAGTAATTCCCTTACAATCAGAACTTCAAAAAGGAATTAATCTCATAAATTTTCTGAACCATTATGTAATCTGTGTAGTCATATAAGCATTCATTCCAATTTTTTTTTCAGAGACTTTAAATCAGGTAGTGTTTTTCTTGATGTTCATTTAATATCATGCAGTTCTGTAAACAAATTTTCTCTCATTTCAGTAGCTTAGGATAACAAACTTTTCAATAAAACTGCAATTCCCTTCCCCCTAAAGATAACCCTTCATGGTTTTGTTTTTTTACAAGGTCTCATTTTGTTATAGGAGTGTATGAAACAAACTGTTATGATTACAGTGTTTTAGATCTAGAAATCCCAATCCAATTTATTTAATTTATTAATAAAATCTTTTGACATTCCAGTGTGATAGGGAAGCACTGTTTTTGCCCAAAGGAGTCAGAAGCAAAATGAAAAAGAGAAAGAGCATGTTAACTCTCTTGGGAACAAAAAGAAATTGTCAATACAAGGCAGTGAATCTGTCTGAAAAAGATCTAAAAAAATGGATAAGATAGAATGCAGTGTTGAAAGGAAAGGAAGATGGGCAAATTCAAATATTGTATCCAAATAAATTTATATTGTCTATGAGATATTCAGCTGTAGAATATTAAACACAAATAAAGATTTCTGGTTTTGGGTAGGGTCTTAAGAATTTTCTCTCAGAATTTCAATTGAAATATGATGTGTTCTATGATATTGTTTCTTGTTGTAATCTCAATTTGTAATTTGTAAATGATTCTGACTGCCATCTTTTTGTATCAAGCTCACCCTCATGATATTAAGAGGTTCTGTACACTAGGAGAAATACAGAAGTATAATATTTATTTTTTTGGGGGGTTGGATATGGTACAAATAAATTTATGTTAATAAAGTATCTTCTTTGACTTCTGTGAACTTTGGTTAACTCCCATACTACTCAAATTCATTAATTGCCTTGTTATATCTGCTGAAAGAGTTTACCTTATGGTATGGGTGGATGGATTATTGGTAGTAATAGGCAGACTATTGGAGGAAATCTAGAAATCTTGAAGAATTTCAAAAAAAGGACTTTTCAACCTGTTCTTTATCAGAATTTATGTATCTGATTGTCTCTCTGGATGTCTGGAAAAGCATCCAGGTTAACAGAATATTAGGAAAAAAATCACACATCTAATGACACTTGTATGTGGTACTTTGGCTTATACTAGACACTGAGGCTTTTCCATATGTATCTTGCTCGGTCTTGTTACTCGATGTATAGAGCAATATTTGAATTGATTTGAGATAGTTTATAATGGAGCATGTTCAGAATACAACTGCTCTATCATGTACTTCAGATCTTATTTGCAGGTTAATTTATATTGCAGGCTATTCTAATAACTTTCTAAGTGCTGATAGATGGGTTGGTTATTTTTGTAAAACAAACTAACAGATATAGAAAGAAACAAACAAAAACCCTTAAATTTGAGGCACTTAAATTTGAGTAACTATTTCCTGCCTGGATTTCTCACTTGGAATAGTGCATCTAAACACTATATAGGGCTTCTACTTTCATAAAATGGAGTGCCACTTAAAATACTTAGGAGAATCCTAGACGTTTGTGTGTTGTCCATGAAATATGACAGTCCCACATCCTTTAGAAGCATCCTGAAAGACAAGTGAGTTTCCATAGGATGCCTCAGATGACACTAATGTTAACACATGTGCAACTGACTTGCTTCCAGAATTTTCAAGTATTGTTGCTAACTGCTAAAATGTATGAAACAGTGAGGTGCCTAAGAACTGGGCTTATGATTCTTATGACTTTTTTATGAGTTTATTATCTTTCTGGCCTTCAAAAGTTTATTCTTTCTGTGTCAAGTGAAGAGATTCTGAATATATACATTTTTCTTTTTGTTTAGAGGCGCAGTGTAGAATCAGAAGCATGTCTTCTCTTGAGTCTTTCAAAAACTAATAATATAGTTCAATGTGAGGTACATAACTCTCAGTTCTCTTGCTCTTACAAGCCTTCATGTGAATTTTTACTGTCCAGCTAGCATATTTGCTAGAATATTAGGAGAGGCATGGCATGATGGAAAGTTGTTTTTCAAATCTTTTTATATTGCTAGATTTTTCAAGACTGAATGAAGAAGTGATTTGCAAGGGGTAGCTTCTGAAAAATCAACAAAGGTGAATACCATGAGCTTCACCTAGAAGGGCTGTTTTTGTCAATTTCTATTCACAAAATAATAATAAAGAAGAAATAAAATTAGTTCCAATCAGGGCCTGCATGCACTTGTAGAAGTTGGCCTACTTTTCAGTCTAGTTTGAATGTTAGCGTGAGGTTGGACCAAAATTAGGAAATCCAATTGAAGGTCAGGATTTACTAGCATAAGCCCAATTAGGAACTAAATTTCTAGGACAAGTCCAGTTTGTTTTTCACTGTGAACAGAGGCACAGATGCAGGTAATGTGATTAATATAATTCATGTAATTGTTGTAAACTGTCCACACTGACCATAGAAATGCTCTGCTAGGACTTACCTCATTTTGCCTTCAGTGCAGTTGATGGAAATTTTACGGTTGATTGCAGTGAGATTACAATTGGCATGGCTTTAGTCTGTAGACAGCATTTACAACCAAGAACAACTACAAACCTTAAGAAAAGATAACAAATGCTTCCTCCATTTGGACTTAAAAAGTCCAAATGCATTTTGTTATTGCTGCGGTACAGCAATACTGCTATCACTATTACCAACAATGAATGATTACATTAAATAGAGCCCTGTAGACTACTTGGAGCAGAAACAGTTACAGTAGACCAGTAAGCTTAAGTAAACTTAATTCTAATAATGTTTTTTGTTCTTAGGTGAATTGAAACTCCATAAGATGTGAATCCTAGAAAACCAGTGGAGATCTCAGTGTATTTTCAGCATTTGTCATACTTACCTTAATGTTTTGTGATTTTCAAAGTTGTTCTTCATTGGCCTCTCTTCTCAGCAAAATTGCTATGAGTTTAACCACTTAGACACTTAAATTTGCACTGAAGTTTCTGACTTCATAATTTGAAACGTTGTCCAGGAATCTTTTTAGAACTCTTTGAAATGAAAGTTAACATCTAAAAGTCTTCATAATATTTTGACAAAAATAAAATATTTCCCAAATAATCTTCTATTCAGAAAATAGAAAAATATCCAAAAAGCAGGAAGAGGCATAACAGGAAAGGACTTAACTTTTTTTTTTTCTTTAGGTAAAAATGGAATGGGAAGATATAGAGGATTTTAATGATTCCATAATGGCCAAGATGTGTTACACTTTTGCTCATAAATCAAAGGGTTGAAAGCTGCAAAAGCTTCAATATTGAATGGAGCTGCTCAGGGGCAGGAAAACGTCAACCTTCTTTAAAAGTTCAACAATACCCTTCTGCTTCTTATCTCTCATGCAGGCATTATACTAGTCATTCAAATCCCTGGGATGTCTAGGATACTGACTCTTATACAGCATCAAAAATACTGGGTCAGCTGTGAATAAATTTAACAAAAAAGAAGGAAAAAAGGTCTATAGAAAAAAAAAATGGGTAAAAAATGTAGTTGGATGAGTATCATGCAGGTTTCTTTGGTGTCACAAGATACCCCCCACAGAATACCAACACATGTGTTCACTTTAAGGAGAATGACCCAGCTTAGCAGAAGTGTGAGGTTAAAGATCAATATAGCATTCACATATAACATCAGCCAAATATTAAAAAAAAAAAAAATTCTTTCTGTGGAATGAGACCTTGCCATTATTATTACTGAATGAGCAGAAACTTACAAATGAAGAAGAAAACAACTCAGCTAAAATTTCTCATTAATCAAAATAAACCTTACCTTATCTTAATATTCAGGATTCTGTCCAATTTTGCTAGACTCCTATTGTCTTAGGATGGAACTCAAAAGCATGGTAACTTTTCTTAAATGTAAAGTTTGGCTGCAAACTGAAAATTGGGTCAGAATACATTTTCTTCAATGGACCCTGCGAATCCTTCTTGTGTTTAAAATGAAATAGGTCTGCGATTTGTTTTAGATAAATCCAGCACAAATTTTGCAGAGCTGGGTCAAAACAGACATTAGCCAAAAATATTTTGTTACAGTGAAATTTCTTTTCATTTGAGATTTCCTTCAGAAACTATCCTTTTGATTATGCTGTACTGATTTCATACTTTTATCCGCATTTCCCTACCATCTGTGTTCACCACTGGCTTCCGAGGGAACATGGATAGCTTATACTCAGGCTCCAAGGATCCTTTAGGCAACCTTAAGGGATGTTCCGAGGAATAATCTTAAAAACAGATTGTAAATTTCAAAAATTAACATCTTTCAAAACAGGGAGGTACAAAGAAATACGTCCTCTCCCAGTTCTCTCATTTGTTGTATATTTTTAGGAAACACATTTGTTACTGCTTAATAAGCATGCCTCACTGTTGTTTGATCAAACTTGACACATGGCAGAAGTCATGTAGGAAAAAACAGTTTTATCCGAAGTTGTCCATGCTTCAAAGTTACCATGTGCAGGAAAAGCAAAATGACAATTTAATCCAATTCTTTTTCATATATAAACTATGGATCACTGGAGTAAACTATTTTGAATTAACAATGAAAGTGTCCATCACTAATAGTTGTCTATAACTAGGCTCTCAGCAAATGCTTAGTTAAAATCATTTTTCAAATCCTTTCCAGTTAATGTACAGAAAATATGCTGATGAAAGTATATTTTCCTAGGAGTTTCAGTTACCTTCATGATGAAAGAAATATCAATAAACCTGCCACAAAATTCTTTAAATATTTTCCCTGTTTTTATCCTCATGAATTTAAAATAAGTCTAAATCTTCTTAAAAAAAATATCAGGTAGATGTTTTTTGCCATCTTGATCAATATTTAATCTCCTAAAATTTTCTCTTCCTAAACTACAGATATACTTTAATGTTTTTTATCTAGTCCTATGGAAAATGACGGATTTTTGCAAACCTTATTGCTTGTGGTCAACTATAGCTTTACTTTATGTCAAAGCAAGTTGTATTACAGATAATAAAGGAAGCAAGGCACTTAAAATTGCTTCTCTCTCTGAAGCTCACATTTTTCTCATGTAGAAAAAAGTCTTCAATAGTTAGAATCATAGAATCATAGAACATTTTGGGTTGGAGGAGACCTGAAAGATCATCTGGTTCTAACCCCCCTGCCATGGGCGGGGACACTTTCCGCTAGACCAGGTTGCTCAAAGCCCCTTCTAACCTGACCTTGAATACTTCCAGGGATGAGGCAGTGGTTCCAGAACAACAATAATACAAATATCTCAGTTGAAGGTCACTGAGAATTTTTCTTGGTTTGTAAGCAACAGCTCAGTCTTCTGTTGCCCCTCTGACTGAGGATATCATCCAGTGATCAAATTGTCATTGAATACCAACTGAATCCAACATTTTCTCTTGTTCCCAGAATTTGTCTTGGGCAAGCGGCTGTGAATATGTCTGGAAAGAAGAACTGATTAACAGCAGAAAAGGAACCTTAAAATAAGATATACTTGTTTCTTAAAAGGAAGAGAGGAAAAGAATTTATGTCTACAAAATAGTGCTGCCTGATTTATGATTTTGATTTACAGCCAGTTGAAGTTTATGTAAACAAGTTGAGTGGCAAAGCTGATTGTTTTAGTACGACAGTTTCTGCTGAACTACATTTCTTTGCACTTCAGTTTTCTTTGCAGGAGTGTACTAGGTCATGGCACACAGGGATTGTTTGTATAATAAAAGTTCTCACACATTTCTTGTTGAAGCTATTACATTAACTGTCAAATAATAAAGATTATAAAAGAATGGTTAGATTACTATTAGTTGAGACTTCCGTCATTGAATATATAGCATTACTGTTTGCGGATATATGGATGTATATATCCGTACATGTGTGTGTAGATACATATCTATATCTATATAAATGTATGTTTATATATGAATTTACTATGTATATTGATTCTGCATTTGTGAGTGGAATACCAGCTGGAATAATATATTCCTCAGTGTACTAGTTTGCTGTGTTAAACTGGAAATTGAGGATGATTATACAGATATTAACTGCATGTTATGCTACTAGCTAGAGCT
Source organism: Platalea leucorodia (assembly GCF_965183815.1). Classification (NCBI taxonomy): domain Eukaryota; kingdom Metazoa; phylum Chordata; class Aves; order Pelecaniformes; family Threskiornithidae; genus Platalea; species Platalea leucorodia. Next base: position 34,932,007 of record NC_138858.1, on the reverse strand, counting down.
GGTGAGCATTTTTCTGAACAGTCCATATAATGCTACATGCATATATTTTCTATATGCCTGTACTCTATGTGGGAAAACCTGTGATCCAATACTGATGTGCAGGCTGAAAAAATGTGTCAAAAAGGGATTTATTATACTCTCCAACTCTAATTAAACCAGTGTACTATTTCCTAGAACAGAGAGCATTTTGGTCAGTCCCTTATAATGCAAATTAACTATTTCTACAGTGAATTATGTAAGTAACATGAGAAATAATAACATCATAAATTCTTTTGTGGAATAAAATCAACAGGTTATTGCCAAGATTGCTTTTATTTAAATGGAAAAAGAATATTAATTCATTAGGTGGTAACCAAAATTCAGCATGTTTGATTTGTTGTAGCTGGAAGGCTAAAGTTTTAACAGTATGTGTGCTGAACAGCATCATGTATCCTTGATGCGTGTGTGACCCTTTAAAAGCACTATTTCTAACTTATTTTGCTACTAGCAAAATCCTTCGGAAAACAGAACTATCCCCTCAAATGAATTCATTTTTTATTTATAACATTTTTATTATCTCAGTTAATTACAGAAGACTTAAAGATACAAAACTGGAGTTCCTAAACAGACAGTTTATAACCAGATCTAGAAAGAGAAGAGATATTATGGTCTAGTACTTTTTGATTTTCATTCATGGATTCAAAAATAATTTACACGGTGGCTTAATAGCTGATGTGTAGCCCGAGCAGAGCTCATAGAAGGCAGATTTAGTTCAAAGCTTGCTTAATCCAGAAAAGAAACAGCTTTGCCTGACTTGAAACTAGGTATAGAAATGGCAAAAAGGACCTTCTACAACTCAAATGAGTCTTCAGTGACAGAATGTAACTCAGCAGAGTACTGGAAAACTTTCTCAGCCTCTTGCACTGAACTCACATGTCAGCAAATGTACAGGTTAAATTTTTCTCTTTTTGTTCATAAGAATTAGCATGCTGAATGTATGTCCTGCCAGTTAAACTCTTGTATAGATTCTGTTCATTAAACACTCCTTTTACTAGTTAAACATACACATTATGATAGGTCTGAATAGGGAACCTGTGATGTTTTTTCTCTGGCTGTATAGAGATCACAAGTTGTATCACTGTAATGGCTAACAAGTTGCCTGCAGAGCCGCAAAAGACTAGCATATGGGTAGGATGCTCACTCAATTGCTTTTCTTATTCTGGTGGCTGCGAGAGAGGGCAACGTGAGCTTCCAGCTCCCCAAGCTGGGCATGCAGTGGCTCAGGAAGGGAGTTCCCCCCAGAACTCCCATTCTCAATTGCCTTGGAACTCTATCTACACCATAGCTTAAAGCACTGACTCCTAGAAAGAGTGCTTTATGCCAGGGAGCCTCCACTCAGCAGCCACCTATGCATGTTCCAGTGTTGCATCACTGCTCAGGTGACAGACATGGAATTAGTAAATGTGAAGATGATATTTCATCTGTGCCATTACAGCAGAAGACCTGGTCATGAGATGTCATTGCAGCAGCAGCTCTACAGAGCCCTCCCTTTACAGGTCATGGCTAAAATTGACCTGAAGGTCCAAATATTTCCCAATGTCTGAAATGTTGATTTGTGCCATTTCGCTGTCAACTCTTTTTCCTGAAGGAGGTTTTTCTGCACTTTAGTATTTGGAAAGGCTAGTGTGTCAGATCCTCCAGTCCTGTACAGAAGCATAATTTGATCTGTCATACTGTATAAATGTTCATTAGTTCAACATTCAGTCTGGGTAGTCCAGACTCTACATGCTCACACTGCACACAGTGGTAAGAGCTATATATGGGGGTAAAAAGACTTTCAAGGAACTGTTATGACGGTTACTGCTTTGTAGATCTCTAGTGTAACAATAATATCTCATGCTTTTCATAGTGCAAAATGCATGCCTGCATTTCAGGCAAATATTTGGCAACTATTTTGAACTAAGTGTTGTTACAGAATATGTTAGATCACAGTAATCAGAAAGATCTCTGATGACAAAACAGACTTAATCTAGGTTAAAAGAAAAAGTATTTAGAAAATCACTTTCCCTACAGCATCAGACTTGCTATCCCACTTCATGGGAATTCAATGCCCTTATACAAACAGAAGATTGTTCCAGCCCCAAATAATCAACATCGGTTTTGGACCACTATGGTGACCTTTCTGACAAGCACTTTTGTTAGCTTTCCATTCCTGTGGTTTTTGGGTTTTTTATGCATGGGATGAAACAAGGCTGTTAGTTCCATCCTTTATTAAGTGAACTTTAAACCATACTTTGAGATCTGATCATTAGCTTTGCAAAAAATGCAGCCAAAAGTGTTGCATGGTAAACAGCTTAATCAGAACATCTTAATAAAGACATCAGATGGCTGTAACTGCATTCCAGCGTGAGTGTGTTCAGTGCTTTTTCCCCCTTTTCATCTCTGCTTTCTGTTTGGCTCACCTACTGTAAGGTCACATTTTGCTAATGAAAAGAACTTCTCCAGAGCAGTTTAGCTTTGCACTGTGAAATGCACACGCATACAAGAGAGCATGCCCACACTTGGACAAAAGAACAAGAAGGAGAAACACTGCCTTACTTCAGCTACAATGAAATCCTAGCTGAAATAATTGTCCCTGAAACTGAAAACCTGCTGGGCAGCTTGTCAAAACAGAATGTGACTGTGAGCTGGAGAAAAACACCTGACCATGAGAATTAAGGATGATAAAAACTTAACAACTAAATGAAGCATTTTGTTTTAGCTGCTGAAAAATGCTTTCACCTGAATATTTTCACTCTGATGTGTTGCAAATCTTGTTGGCAAAGTTATCAGGGACTCAGAATTGAAGTGTTAATTATTTCTTGATTTTACATTACCAATTGATACTGTTTTATTTTAAGGCTGACTGAGTAGAAATAAAAAAAGTATACATTAAAGTTCTCTTTCCACACAAAAGGACACACTGAAAACACATGAAAGAGGGGAAGACTGAATTAGAACAGCAGTTATTTCAAATGTCATTACTGTCCCATTGCAGATAAGGCAAAAATATGCACATGGTGTACATCAGCCTGCTTACAAACTGAGGGTTCTTCATGACAGCAAGGAAAAAACAAAAACGAAAACCAAACCCATACTGTACAAACCTGCGAAGAGCTTTATCTTGCTATTTGGTGTTACAGTAAAGACACATTGCATACTATTTCTTCCCTTCACCTTTCCACCTTCTCCTCCTTGTTGTCCATAGCAACATGAAAACTATGTTGACAGAATTTTAATGTTGCAGTAAAGCATTCAGAAGATTGGAAATTCCAAAATTAATGTTTTCAGAAACATTTGGGGCTCCTGATGTGTATGTTTTATTCAATATGATTTTTTATTATATGATCACATGCTACTTCTGTAGGGGCCGTCTTTCACCTGGCACATTTATTGCCCAAAGGGACAAGTATCTTTTTACTGTTTTAGCAGATGTGTATCGTCTGGTATTGTCTCCAAAGAGCAACGAGGGTGACAGGTCTCTGCTCTTCTCTCCAAAGGAACCACAGCAGGGTTAAATCTGAATGGCCCTTGAGTAGGCCTAGATATATAGGTTTAATCATAATTTTTGCTAGGGGATGAAACTGCTCTGATGAGGAAGTCTCAGAGTCAAATCATTTGGATGTCCAGGGAAAGCTTGAATAGCTTCTATGAATCCAGCCTAAACATCATATCTTTTGAGCTCTTCCTGATACTAATAACAATCACAAAGACAGCTTTGGTCTCAATATGATCCTGCTATGCTGATGCAGCAGAAAACTAGTACCAGACAATTTGCCCTTCATTCGAAGTACATCAAAGAGTCTATCTTCTACAGATACTGGAAACATTTCTTTCTCCTTCAAGGTGCCAATGAAAGTGTAATTTATATATATATGGTACGCAATTCATCTTAGCAGACAAACTGGATTTTTTAGAGTAGCAAGTGTGTCTAAGAACAAAAATATTCTTGTTCTTTTCTCATAGTTTAGATCCTAGAATAATCATAAAAGACATACCATGGTTGTTAAAAAGAAAAAAGAAGTACAGAGAACAAATGCATCTCTGTAGATGGAGTTCATTTACTTGTTTTTTTTAAGCTTTTTTTTTTTTTAAAGAAAAAATATCAGCTTGATCAGAGGCATAGTTATTAAAATGCAGAAGACTCTAGTTGATACCAGAATAATTAGATTTAATGTTAAAGTTTTCTTAAGATTATATTTTTATAGTGATCCATTTAATCATCAGAAAATTGTAACTGTACAAGTTGCATTTCTATAGAAAGACACCTTAGAGCTCTACCAGATGTGAATGGTGACCACAGAGGGAATTGGTAGAGCCATGTGTCAGATGAACAAAGAAACTTTTATCATTAACCTTGACCTAAACACTCTAAATTCTCTTTCATCTTGTAATTCCCTTTAAAAACGAAACCCTAAACTGACAGCAGTTAGACCACACTGTTAAGCACATTTAGAAACTGAATTTAATGTAGAGTATTTCAGTCTGTTTTCTCAGAGAACAAACATTCACCTGCACACCCTCTGAGCTGACTTTCATTGAAACTGGTTTATATCATGAAATCCTCCTTTTCCTGGGTTTGTCAATAGATGGAATGCCATGTAAAGTGGAACATCTTTAAGACAGCATTTTTATGTTGACTTTTGTTTTCATTGCTATCTTATTTTTTTGAGAGGGTTAAGAGGTTATTGATTTCAGGTATGCTTCTACAGTTTTTAATAAGTATCTAGTACTTTGAATAAATTTCCATTCTTTTTGTATTCCTATTACGATTGTGAATCAATCATTAAAATGAGATCCTTTTCTAGGACATTTGATTAACACAGGCTTCACTTTTCTAGGTTTCTCTTGATCCTAATCTATCTATACTGAGTACTTTTATGGTACATATCATCACATAATCTACTCACAGGAAAAAAAATACAGGAGACTGTGAAGAAAACTGTGTTTTAATTCTGTCTATTCTGAAGTTATGGATCACTTCATTATTATCCAAGCATTCTCTTCCATGGATAATTATATTTTGAAAAAGTATCTTCTGGATTTAGATCTAAAAGTCATTCAGTCTTAGACATACTCTCATCTTTTTTGCAAAGTCATTCAAGCTCTTTACAGCTCCAGAATTCTGGGGAAGCATTGCTTGTTCGCAGAGTTGTAGGAGGAAACACAGTATTTGAAATAGGTAGGAGCTAGGTCAACAAAAAGCCTTCAAAATTTGAAGAGCAGAGTGTTGCATTGCATTATTTTTTGCTATGTTAAAAAGTCTTGGGGTGAATGACTGATTCTGTCTGTACAGTCCGTGAGGGTCCCAGGGTCATAGAACAGATTTTGTAAAAGCAAATACACTGATCAGATCATAGCCAATGGGAATCGCTGAATAAAACAGAAATATGCTCAGCTTTGCTCCTCTCAAAAACTTAGGCAATCAGCTATAGATTCATAATGGCATTTTCCTTCATATCTTAATACCTGTGGTCCTCCATACCTATTCTATATATTTTTCACAGAAACCAGCAGTAACAAAGGCAACAATAGAAGCTTACCTTGTAACAAACAATTACAAAAGAAAGTGATTATTGTCTACTAGCCTGGTCACTCCCTTGAGGTCATGGAAGACAAAGTTCTGACTCAGTAACTATTTATAATATATAGTATAAAGATGGTCTCCCTAAGAGAGACTGAGGATATTCAGCATACATAGGATATGCTAGAAATTATAGAAGTTGTTGTTTGAATGGAAGTAACTTTTTTGTTGGAAAACAATCCATTTCTAAATTTCTAAATTTTTAAATTTCTTTTAAAATTCAATTTTAGTAACTAATTCCCTCTAGCACTGAGGACTGATGACCTGTACTACGTTGCTATACAGCCTAGCAATTCTAATGTGTCTCCTACTGGCTCAGACAAAACACAGGAGTTGATCAATTCCATTTGTAATTACATTTGGGAAAAGGGATTATGGAGGCAAATATACTCAGCTGTTTTGTTCCCATGTGTCTAACATGAAATTAATCACTGAACCAATCTTTCCCATGCTCTTACAGTATTGATCAATTCTAATCCTTTTCTAAGTCTGCGAAACCTAGTCCCAACATCAGGATCATTAAGAACACAAAATGAAAGCATTAACTTCAAGAAACAATTTTTTCTCATACCCCTGAGATACAGAGTCAGTATACTACTGGATATATATGAGTGTCATAATTAGTTATGTAAATTGATATTTCATATTTCTCATTCATTTTGCTAGTTTACATTTTATTTAAAATGGAGCACTGGAGACTTTCTTTTAAATACTAAAAATGTCAAGTGTCAGTTCTTCTGTCCTAGATACTACATTCTACCCTATAGTTCTCATAACCTTAATAGACTGTTTTCAAGGAGAAAAGAAGTGGATCCTTATGTTTAAGAGGACATCTTCAACTGTCCCATAACATCAAATAACTTGACATAAAGGTGGCAAAAAAGCTAAGTTTATATCCATCTATAGTAAATTGTATATACATCAGAACAAAGGCTTCCATTATTGCACGGTTGACTCATACCTTTACTAGTGTTCCTATTTTTCATCTGTTCACAACCCTCTTTCATTCAATTAATGGGACTTTAACTCCTGTTTTTTTGCTTGGTAAGAGATACATGAGCATCACTTCCCAGATCTCATGTTGTTTATGGAAATTGTATCATTTAAGTCCTAAAAAAAAAAAGAATTAAAGAAATCAGGGTGCAAACAAGTATAAAAAAGTTCTAGTCCATTCTCCTTCAAGACCTGATATGACAGAACAGATTAGTGCCTTCCTCATGATAGCAGCCCCGAACATACTTGAAGATTGATATATGTACTTTGAATCTTTTTTCTTTCCACAGACTAATGTTGAACTGTTTGAGCTTTCCTTATAATTCATATTTTCTCACTCCCAAAATTATTTAATTAATTAATTTTAATCTTGGAGGAGAGACAAGTTCTCCTACACACAGCAGACAAGTTTTACGTAATAAAATTGCCATGTTGTGGCTCGTCTTCCCTTATGCAACATGAAGAGTCATGAGGTAAGTTCCAAAGAAGTAATCTATACAAACTGATGGAAAGACCATACGTACAGTGCATTTATCGGTAGGCTTTTGGAGGGATAGATTTAATGAGACTACAAAGCAATCTGACTTGCATGTGCAGGATTTTCATTAACCTTTTGATGGATTGAGGAGGGCATATACTTAAATAGATTTTCAATTAAAACATACTCAAATGCATTTTCAGCTTTTTCCAGAACTGAGCAGGCTGTCAAAGTAACCATACAGATTACAGAAATAATGTAAAACCAGAATTAATTTCAATAGGGACAAATACAATGTTCAATATTTTTAAAATAGAATTAATCAGCTCTACAAATACAGGTTAGGGAACAACAGGCTAAACAGAAATTTTACAAGAAAGTCTCAGGTTATTAAGTCACAAATATAAAACAATATCATAATGTTGTGAAAAAATACAGAAATAGTTTTAAGACTTATTAACGAAGCAGAGATTCTAAGACAGATGGGGCAAGCCCAGTATTTCCATACTAGCCTTTTTTTACCAAAACCAGCACTAACAAAGGCAACAGCAAAATTGTTTACAAGAAACAGTTAAGAAAGAGAGTGATTATTTTCCACTAGTCTGACCACTACCTTGGGGTCATGGGAGACAAGGCTCTGACTTGGTAAGTATTTAATATATATAGCATTAAAAAAATGAGGTAGCTTCCTTAATAAAAGTGAAAGCCTCAGCCAAAGTAGGGAGTCCCATTTCAAGCATCATGCTTCAAGAAAACTGTACATGAAGACTCCAGAGAAGGACAGTGAAGTACGAAAATTTGAGGCTGTGAAAAAAATGATTTGTGAGAAAGTGTTGCAAGATCTATTTAGCATTAAGAAGAAAAAACCTGAAGAGGATAAATACAGACTGGTACACGGAAGAAGAAAATATTTTTTTCCATGACTATAGTGAGCATAATGGGCTTACAGAACATCAAAAGAGATACATGTTTTCCATTGGAAAAAACTTCTTAATGGTAAGGGTACTGAAGGACTGGGATAAACTGGAAAATGAGGTTGTGAGGACTCCATTCTTTTAAGGTTGGGTTAGAAAAACTTTTACTGGAAATGACAGCTACTGCTGGTTGTAGTTTAGAACATAAATTAGGCAAGATGATTCCATAAGGTCCCTTCAGACTTTGTCCCTTCAGCCTTCTAGAAATCTCTAAGAAAGATGCACCACATTCAGCATTATTTCACCAGATGGCCAGAAGCCAACCAGGTGTATCTCACATGAATAATATTAAAATAATTAACAAAGTTTTTCATGAATAAGTCACGAATAACTCATGAAACACTAAGATAATTCATGAACTGAAGTAATACCTGTGAGAAAAATTGCAGGCACAGTTTGAGCACCTCAGACTTGTTATTCATTATTCCACAAGGCTTGCAATGCTCAGCTGGACACTAAGAGTGTCCTGCCAGTGAATGGTAGATTTCTAATGTTGATTGTAAGTCCAAGATAATTTGCATACTTCCTGCAAACTCTTGTACACACTTTTAAGTATGGCTTTCATGATTCTGTGAATGTTACTGTATTATTTAGAAAAAAAGCCAGAGTAAAATTTCAGACAAACATCTTAAAGTTTAAGTTTCAATATGATTCTTGCAAGAAAAGAAAAAAAATGAAATTACCTTTTTTCCTGTTTCTTTGTTCATAGATTTAGATGTAATTGTCCTATTAATTATATTTCTAGTCTTCCATTTCTTAAAATGCAACAATTTATAATATCTTCATCTGCTAAAAAAGTTACAACAGGCAAAGTTACCTTTTCATATTTGTTTGCTATTTTGTAAAATTTCTGCATATAAAGATCCCTTGAAAAGTTTAGAATTGGAAAACAAAGCAGAGAAAAATGAATGAAGAATAAGAGTCATTGCACACTGCTGTATTTATTAGAGGAAGTAAGGAAAAAAATAAAATATTTAAAAATGAAAGTTTGAAAAAACATTAAAAAATTGTTTTTTTAAAATTGAGAAAAAGTATTAAATATATTGTAAGCTAAAGAAATCTGAATTTAATTTGAAATGCAATGTTTTACTAAAAGACATTTTCTTATTAGAAAACTATTGAATAGAAGTCTGTATAAGTCCTGCTGAAAATTTTGCAGTTTTTCCTCTTTTTGTGCTTAACAATATATACTACATTAATATATGTTAGTCTCCTCTTCTCTAAGCTGAACAAACCTGTTTTCTTCAGCTGCTTACCTCATAAGTCATGCCCTCTAGTCCTTTCACAATCTTTGTTGCCCTCCTTTGGACACATTCTAATATTTTTTATCCTTCTTATCCAGTGGAGCACAAAACTGTACACAGTATTCAAGGTGAGGCCGCACCAGTACTGAGTATAGTGCAACAATCACTGTTTTCCACCAGTTAACTGTACTGTACCTTAATGCAGCCCAGGGTACAGTTGGCCCTTTTGGCTGCCAGGGCACATTCTTTACTCATATTGAGCTTACTATCAACCGGGAATACGTACATCAGGAATACACCATCCCAGGTACAGAATCTGACATTTGTACTTGTTAATTTCATATGGTTGGTGACTGCCTAGTGCAGCTTATCAAGGTCTCTCTAATCTATCAAGGTGTCTCTGTAAGGCCTCTCTACTCTCAAGGGAATCAACAGCTTATCCTAATTTAGTATTGTTGGCAAACTTAGTGTACACTCCATTCTGGTGTCTAGGTCATTGATCAAAATACTGAAGAACACCAGGCCTAAAATTGATCCCTGGAGAAGACCACTGGTGACTGGCTGCCAACCAGATGTTACTCCATTTACTACAACTCTTTGAGCCTGACTTTTCAGCCAACTGTTCACCCATTTTATTGTGTACATGCCTAGCTGTATGCTGGGCATTTTATCCAGAAGAATCCTGTGATAGACAATATCAAAAGCTTTGCTAAAATAAAAAAAACCTCCACATGCACTGCCTTCCCTTTGTCCACTAGGTGGGTAACCTTGTCGTAAAAGGATATAGAATTAGCAACACCTATTGGTTGCTCAAGGCTGTGGTGTTCTACACATACTTATGTCCCTGCCATATAAAAATTACTTGCTTTCTGCCCAAAATGGAGCTCCTCTTTTCAAGAGAGCTCCTAGACAGATTGGATCCCTGCTGTGGATGCCTGACTGACCCCAGCCTCTGTGGCACGATCATCTTCAAAGTGAGACTTTGTCCATCATTGATTGGCCTCGCTTCTGGGAGCGGTTTCAACTGGTTCCACTTCTGGGAGCAGTTTGATGAACATCATACAGATACTACTTTAAATAACATATATATAGGCACACATATAAGACATTAAATATGAATATGTTTGCTGCTTTGCTAGTCGTTACTTTGTAGTAACCTTTAATATTGAAATATATGTTTGCTGCTACTGTTGAAATTTATATAGCTGCTTTTCTGGTAGTAATTTTGTCATAACTTGATATATACTCACCTTATTAACCATAAGTGTACTCTCTTTTTTAATAGTAATTGATGGTAATCTGTAATAAATAAATGTAGGCAATAAAACCTCTGTGTCCTTGTGCATTACGGAATCATACAAACGCACCGTTGTGATCTTTACATACCCGCAGGCTCGCTAACCCTTTAAGTCATGAAATCTTCGGTACTTTAAAATTACTGAATAGGGATTAATCATTTTTTCCCAAATCAGTAGGTTAAGTTCAAGTGCATGTTTTTTTATTGGTGAAAATTTATTTTCACCAGTACATGCACCCACTTTTTGAATTTACTAATTTTGAGGCAGGATCTCCACCTCTGAATTAATTTTGTTGGATGAAAAGTTCTAAAAGGTAAGATTAAAATGAAATCAATAAATAGTTCCAAGGGATAAGAAAAAAACATCAGAAGGGAAAACAAAAAGTTCACTTCAATATTTCAAATTTAAATACTTATTAGTTCAAGTTTCATAAGTTATTTCCTGTTGAAATTTTCCAGAAATAAACAGTAAGAATAATAGCTTAAAAAAAATAGTCACAATATCAGCCACTATAACAATCCTTCAGGCTGTGTATAACAAACTTAGAAGAAAATTTTTAACAGAGCTAAAGAAAATATTTTTGTTGACCTGAAAATAATTTTGCAGGAGTTGAAGACCTTTCAATCAGATAAGAACAACCTACATTAATCCATACTAGTTTTCCCCCACTGTTTCTCTGGCCCAGGTCTTAAAGGATGTTCCTTCGATGATTTCTCCTCAATTTCTATACAGGTGCTCTAGTTTATTCCCACAGTATTTGCATAATGTTGTGTAATTAGAGATAGGTGTGGACTATAAAAACTATAGAAGAAAACCTTCTCACTTATCTTAGGGAAAAGAAAATGTATTTTTAGTTTGTTTATTTAATCTTCAGTGTACACAGACGTATCAAAAAAGTTCAAGACTACTGTGCTTATGAAAAAAACATCCTGACAAATCTCAAAGAATTATGAATACTTTTTCCAAATCCCTGTAGGAGAAGAGGCATTTATATAAAAGACACAAACTCATTTTCTCTTTGAAAGTAGTTTAAAATCTTATTATGTTTAGTGTGGATAATATAGGACATCATGTTGGTTTATATCATCATGTTCTTCATAGATGAATAGAACAGAAATGCATAATCCTACTTTTATAGAGAAAGTTTCAGTTTCATTAAAAACCAAAGATTTAAACCTTCTGTACATCAAAGGTGTTTGACATTTGACTAGCTATCCAGTGTTTTTCTGTAAACTGCATACTACTAAAGTCCCCAATAACATGTTAAAAATACCCTCAATTTCTGTTGTAACAAGATGCACACCATTGATTTTTCAACTGATAGTAAGTTATTTCCAAGCACAGAAGAAAAGTAACTTTTTTATTCTGTTACTGAAGAGAAAATAGCCTAAGCACTGATTTCCATTTGAAGTGTCCATTCTCTTCTGTCCATAAAAGGCTGACATTATTCCCTTTCCTTCTGAATGGCAGTTTAGAGTATTTGGAATTGTGAGGATAGTTTTACTACATTTCTTCTAGTTGATTGAGTGGCTTCAGAAGCTGTATGCATGCTGTTACAAACAGAAATATCATTTTTTTTAAAGCAAGCACTTCATGTATTTACCATGCCTAGCAAGATCTACCCTCATTTTCAGAATTACTTTCACCGTGAGACTCAGTGGCTTAAACTACTGTTCTGTAGCAGTCCCGTAATTTCTTCCATGAGCAGTAGAAACTACTGGTTGTGTTTGCTTTTCATATTGACAGGCTGCTTTCCAAAGAAGAAATATTAGTTTTGAAAGAAAGGCTGAAAACACTGAGTCTGTTTATGCTCTCCCTGTTAGAAGCTTGTTTCTTCCCTTTCTCAAGCACTGTTTTTGCTTGCAGGTAATAAATTGTCTTCCTTTCTAATTTTGGCCATTCTGAAAACTACCACTATGCCATCTTCAACCAAGAAAGAAAGAGGTATCTTTCCTGTCTAAAGCCAAAAGCCACCTTTTCTTCCTAAAAAGGAAACAAAGCCCTTTGAAAAATATCTAGAATTAGTAACTCTTATACCTGGGAGATTCACTGAAGTTCAAAAGTAACTGATACTCAAGAAGAACAAGTTATATTATTTCACAGGAAAATATTCTGTGGAATCAGTAAAGGCAACCACCAATTATTAACTGAAGTACCCAAGTGGGACTTGGGCTTGTGCTTGCCTAAGGGTCTATGACTAAACATTTATTCATTATGTGTGATTAGAAAGGAAGATGTCCAGAAATATCACATGCTAAACATTTTTTCTGAGTTATTTTGGGGTTGTATTACACAGAAACACCTGAATTTTGAGAGGGTTTATTATGCTGGTACTCTCAGATAATGACTTCTGGTAGTTCTCAGAAGATGCCTAATAGACTTTGAATCCCAGTTACAGTGGTTAGTACCAAAAATGTAGCATCAGTTACATTCCTAGTGTTTAGAAAATTTTCTGAAATAGCAAGGAAATTGTTAATTTTCCTCTCTCCTGCAGCTTGAAATTCTGAGTGTCCTACCTCCCATGCTATGGTCTCTATTACCAAGATGAGATACATAAATTCTTTCCCTATGTAAAGTCACTTTGTTTTTTGTGATTAAGCATGTGGATTAGATAAGTCTTAAGGAATCTCTGTTTTATTTTCCCTTTTAGCAAAGTTGCTCTGAAAGGTACTATTTGGCTTTTGAACAGTAATTCTGTTCCTTCAGATTCACAAAATGTTTGTCACATGAAATGGCTATTCCATTATATTATATATTAAAACTATGTTTCAGCTTTTGAAAAAACAGCAAAAATACGCAAAGTGAATTACTATGAGGCTATAAAATAAGAAAAATAATTATACACACGTCTCAAATGAGAACAACACAACTGAGTTTAATTACAGGGTAACAGAGATTAGAAACATCGGTTCTTTGAAAAGTTCATTTTTATAATGCCCATTTTTCAATTTCTGTGTTTTGTAGAATGCCAATGTGCAATCAAAGATAGTAGCAAAGAGGTATTATGATAGTCTCAACCACAGTCACAGGCATTCTTGAAAACTAGTAGTAGCTGAAGGACATATTTTATCTAAATCCTTAAAGAACAGCTGTGGAATGGAGTCCCACAAGACACCATTCATGGTCAAATGTGTTTTCTCTGTAGTAAATATTACAGAGACAAAGCTGATGTGGGTTGGCACAAGTTCTTGGCAGACATTTGCTGATGCTTCAAAATTCATTTTCATTTTGGATCATATTTTAATTGAGTGTGTAGAGATACATTAATGTTTGGCATCCTTTCCTTCTCCAGACTCTTTTTCAAATGACAATAGCTATCATTTGATGGCCTGCTTACTCAGGATTCACTCTGATTGGAAGAAGCTTAAGAAAATTATGATCAAAGCTGGGGCATCTGAGAATTGTTCTATGAAAGCTATCCTTTACAAAGTCATCTTGCCTTGTATAAGTTGCTGCAGAAAACATTGATGCCACCCCACACACCCTCCCTCAATGTGTTTTACTTACCTGTTTCTTGCTTTGTATGTCATGCAGCAGTGTTTACATTACCACCATCACAAAGATATTGCATTTATAAGTATATGCAAAATAAATACTTAAAAAGTACTAGGGGATTAGTAAATGTTTTATTATCTACAGGACACCTTTCCTTTACTCCTGTGACAGCACTAATAAACACTGTAATAAAATATATGCATGTACTTTACCACATAATAGATATTTTATAGTTCAAACCAAAGCTTGCATATGTTGATTTATAACTTCAGTTATACTAACGAACTCTATGACATAAAATCCATGGGATATGTCAATTAGATGCTTTTTATAAACTAGTTCTTCTATTTCTTTCATTTTGTATAGGGAATCTTCATTCCTGTGAAGAAATAATCATCATGGATGATATTAATTTCAGTGCAGAGTGGAAAGATGTACTTACCTCTCTACAGAGAGCTGAGAAGGGCACGATTGTTTTCTTGGTTTCATTTTCATCTTCTATACAGGGCTACATTCTAATTCTTCTGAGCAAAAAAAAAAAATGCCTACATATGCAGTGCTCCTTTAGACAAATGAAATATTTACCTACTGAAGTCATTAGCAGTTTTGCCTACACATTGTTGAACCAGGTCTCATATCATATTCCTTCCTTTCCTGGTGAAGAAAGTTGATCCAGGTTCTTACTTTCACCTCACTCCACCAAGAAGTCCATTGGTTTATTGTTAACACTTCTACAGGTATAAAACTGACACAGGAATAAACCAGCCTGTTCTACTGGCTGTAGTTGAGGAATATCACAAAAAGACACCCATTTCTTAACATGGCTATTACCTTAGATTCCTACTGAGATGTCAATGAAAATCTACACAGATAGTGAAGGCATTCCTTCCTTGCAAATGTACATAAATTACCTAATACCAGGGTATGATAGGTAGATGAAGACGGATATGAAAAGAAAGGAATCTTAATGTCATGTATCTTATTTGGAGACAGAAGCAACTGGATGGGCTGTGATAGTATGCTACTGGGGCTAATTAATTGGCAGCAAAGTGTTTGGAAGGTGAAGGAGGGAAGGTTATGATGCGTTATGAATTTGTGCCTGGGAGTGACACTTCTAGGCATGAAGAGGATGGAAAAAGATTTGCATGTGATATATTTTCACAGAAGAACATTAGCAATGCCATCATTAAGATTCTAGAAGATTTCATTTTGACAGGAATATGAAGGATTTTTTTATAAGTAATGCAAACATGAGGAAAAAAAAAACCAAAACTATATCCATTGAACTTGACCTAGAATTACACATCTTCCTCCTGTATTGGCATACACTTGATTGCCACAAACAAGTCTTTAAACTGATCACCTATTTAGAACTGCTAAGTTTCTCTTCATCTTTTCAACAGTCTCTGTGGCGAAACTATGTCTGTGTTTCGCTTCATGCACTACTTTATATATTCCATTAAGAATATTTTCCCCTTCCCCTTCTCATTTAAAGCTCACATCTCTAAATATGCCAATGTGAAGATGCTGTATTTATCAGTGTTGACACTATTCACTCACATAGCAGTTAAGGTGGCATTCCTGTGTGCTTAGGCTTTCTGACAACTTATCAAAATCACTGAGAGAGCTTATAGAATGGGATGCTCTCCAACACAAGTGAAAGGTAGTTGATTCTAATCAGATATATGCAAAACCTGAAATTAAGAAATTATTCTCTCTGTAATCATTTCAGGAACACACTTCTAAAAATATATATGCACTTCTTTTTTTGCGTGTGTTCTCCTGTTTTCTCATATGTAGTATCCAAGAAATCATCTGGTAAATAATCACCTCAATGTCTTTCTCATTTGTCACAATGTTCCTGGGTTACTGTTATAAAGACATCAGTTGCATTTTCTTTTCTTTACTGTACGCAGTCTGCAGACAGAGTGGATAGTTCTTTTTGTAATTATTAATAATATTTTTGTGTCAGGGTCTGAGAGACTGACAGGAAAATCCCAGATGTCATGAACTACATTATGCTCAAAATATGTGTAGAGAAGCAGCTATGCTCTTCTGGGTCTTTCAGTTTGCTTTAGTCTAGCAGGAGTCTATAAAACTGGTCAGCCACATAATACTTAACCAAAAAATAATTGCAGGTCTTCTCTTTATGGAATTTTTACAAAATGGCTGTGTGAGAAGACATTTTTAGCAGAGTTTCTAGTCACAAGAGCAAGGCAAGCTATTAATATTTTCCATTCCCTCAAAAACACTAATTTAAAAATCAGCAATGCAGACATATATTTCGAATCAAGATTTCATCAAGAAGCTGACACAAAGATGGCTGCAGTCACTGGAACAATTGCCACTGACTCCAGTGTTTGTCAGATTAGGGCCCAGATGTCTCTGATCCTATTGTGCTTATGAAAACAGATTCACTCAAACTCCAATTCATCTGGATTATGTGTCCCCTGTGGAAGACTGAGGCTTTACCAGGAAAACTCACAGTTTGAAGAGCACAGCAGCAAATCATGCCACCAGGAGTGAGACATTAGATGGTTATTGAACACTGTGATTTTTTTACACTGTCTGAACAGAAAGAAAGTGCTTTCCGTAGCCTTCAAAGTCAACTGTAACACAATTTAGGATGATACACCATCCTTCTTGCAAGCATCACTCAACATTTTACCACAAGAGCTAATCATATCTTATATGTTTGTGTTAATACTCGAGGGTGTCTGAGGAAGCACCCAGGCTCCTGACTTGTAAAAGTTCAGCTTCATTGGCGCACTGGCGTTCATGTAATGACTGCTGCAGTGGTAAGCAAGGATTTGGATTTTACTTGGAAACATACTATCAAAAGGGGCAAAAGATTGCCAGAAGTGTGTATCGTCAGTCTGCCATTTGGCTGACTCATTCTTCTCCCCCAGCATCAATAAGTAAAAAGCAGCTTCCTGTTGCATTTCTAAACTGGCTTGAAAAAAAAATGTTGGGCAAAGATCCCTTCCCTTCTCTCCCCAGCAGATTTTAAAGCCAAGTAATTCACTGCATCCATACAGTGATTTGTGTTACCAAAGAGTGACTGATGACCTTGGGTTTGTGGTGAAATGCAAACATTTTCTGGCTTTTAGCATAGCTGAATGTTCACTGAAGAATGCTTCAGTCAGGACTTCTCCACCGCTAATCACCTGATTATACAGTCAGGGAACAGAAACACTGCCACAGGACTTCAGCGGACTAAAACATGTTCTAAATTTCAAATAACAAGTTCCTGAAGTCAGGGGCTCATCAGCAATTCCTTAGCTCAGCACTGTTACCATTGGGTGTTTGCTGTTCGTTTAACAATTTGACAGATATTGATGACTAATTAACAAGCCTGTTAACAGCACCCATGCGGAGAGAAGGCTGTATTGCTGTGGTTAGCAGAGATAAACTTTTGATGTAAGAATTAGAGAGAGTGTTTAGCCATATCCCCTTCCCAGCTGTGGCAGCAGCAGGGTCTGACCTTGGCTGCCTAAGAAGCCCCTTATGCTAAGGACTTAAACTAGAGTTACATGCTAAGAGGCAAATGGGGATATGTGGAAATTTGGTTTGCAGAAATGAGTAAACCTTGAATCTTTCTACCATTTCTCACATCTGCTTTCATTTAAAGCTAGGTAAATCCAGGGAACTGTATGATGCAGTTGGAAAACAAAGAATTCACACAATTAAGCAATGGGAATTACCAAAATACCGCTTCTTTCCTAGAGAAAATTCGATGTTCCTTTCTACATGCACATGAACTAAAACAGTTCAGCTGCACAGAAAGAGACAGAAGTCTCAAGATTTAGCGAAGCTGCTTTTTCTCACCAGCACTTTTCATTAGTTTGTTGGTTATGACACATCTGTTTAATTTTTGCTTTCTGATTCTTTTAGGATGTGCAAGGTGAAGATTGAATAACCTTGAGATTATAATAGGAAAAGGAAATTATCTTTGAGACAGAAAAGTAAATTCTCGATATCAACGTTCTTGAGGTGATAAAATATCTATCAGTTAGATTAGGTCAGAAATGGTTCTAGCAGACTGTTCTGGCCTCAAATTATACACTTCTTTTTTTTTTTTTTTTTTTTTTTTTTTTTTTTTTAAGTTAACATAAAGGAAAAGCTAACTCGTCAATGAGATCAAGATAAAAAACCTATTCTGGAAATTTTGAACACCTTTACTTCCTATTTCAGGTATTTATCACTGAAAACACATTTAATTCATTTTTTCATATAGATAGTTACTGATATTATAAAGTACATTTTTCTCATTTCACAGATTTGAAACAGTATTTTTAAACTTTTTTTTTCTAGAATAAATAAGAACTTCTTTAAACCACCTGTTCCTATAAACAATTTTAATAAAAATGTAAGCAGACAAGAGTTTTAGGACATTCTTATCTAACACTAGTAGCTTCATTTTCTACCCTTTACCCTCACTGGCTGCTGCAGCAATGAAAAGGAGTTTAAGCTCTTACCAGCATATACAGGTGTCCTGACTTGAGGGGGATAGAGTTAATTTTCTTCCTAGTAGCTGGTATAGTGCTGTGTTTTGGACTTAGTATGAGACTAATGAGATATATCATATGATAATATGAGAATAATGTTGATAACACACTGATGTTTTAGTTGTTGCTAAGTAGTGCTTACTCTAGTCGAGGAACTTTTATTGTCCCATGCTCTACCCGGTGCACATGAAGCTGGGAGGGGCACTGCCAGGGGGGGTGACCCAGCCTGGCCAAAGGGCTATTCCATACCATATGACGTCATGCTCAGTATATAAACTGGGGGGAGTTGGCCAGGGAACATTGATTGCTGCTTGGGGACTCGCTTGGCGTCTGTTGGTGGGTGGTGAGTGGTTGCATCACTTATTTTTCCTGGGTTTTTTTCCTCTCTGTTGCTGTTGCTGTTGCTGTTTTCCTTTTCACTACAATTTTTATTATTATTCTTATATTTATTATTATTATTATTATAATATTTTATTTAAATTATTAAACTATTCTTATCTCAACTCATGAGTTTTCTTACTTTTGCATTTATTCTCTCCCCTATCCCACTGCGGGGGGAGGGTGAGCAAGCAGCTGTGCGGTGATTAGTTGCTGGAAGGGGTTATACCATGATAACAGGCAAAACTTTTAGTAGCTGTCCACATTTTCTTTAGCAAAAATTAAGCAAATTTTGGTCTTTAATGGTGTATCTGTGGTGCGGCACTGGTGAGGCTGCACCTCAAATACTGTGTTCAGTTTTGGGCCCCTCACTACAAGAAGGACATCGAGGTACTAGAGTGTGTCCAGAGAAGGGCAACGAAGCTGGTGAAGGGTCTGGAGCACAAGTCTTATGAGGAGTGGCTGGGGGAGCTGGGGTTGTTTAGTTTGGAGAAGAGAAGGCTGAGGGGAGACCTTATGGCTCTCTACAACTACCTTGAAAGGAGGTTGTAGCGAGGTGGGGGTTGGTCTCTTCTCCCTAGTAACAAGCGATAGGATGAAAGGAAACAGCCTCAAGCTGCGTCAGGGGAGGTTTAAGTGGGATATTAGGAAGAACTTCTTCACCAGAAGGGTAGTCAGGCATTGAAACAGGCTTCCCAGGGAAGTGGTTCAATCCCCACCCCTGGAGGTATTTAAAAGATGCGTAGATGTGGTGCTTAGGGACATGGTTTAGTGGTGGACTTGGCAGTACTAGGTTAATGGTTGGACTCGATGATCTTAAGGGTCTTTTCCAACCTTAACGATTCTATGATTCTATGATCTATAGCACCTGTCCAAATGCCGCACAAACTGCATTCAATGAGAACAGATTATCTTCCAATTTTCTGAGCAGTGGTAGATGGCAGAGTGCAAATTACAGACTGTGTTACTTGAGACGTGAAAATAACGTTACAATTGCTAGTTCAACTACCATCTTCAAATGAGTATCTTGAGATCATAGCAATGAAAGGACTAAATTTAAATGTGTGTAATGTGGCATTTTCAGATGAGTGTACTGAATAATTTTATTGCGGTATGTCAGCATAATTACTGTACACTGAAGACAAAAATTATCTGGTGCATTGTGATAAAGGTTGCTTTGAATGGAATTGACACTGTGTGTGCAACAGAGTAAGCTCATAAGAGTATTAAACATAGCGAAAGTGATAGCATGCCATTAATCAACCTCAAAATCCTCTGTGCAAGAATCTTCTTTATTTAATTTTGTTCTTCTATTTTAGGTTACACATCTGAGACACTATAATCTTATCTTTGTAAAGCCAGTTTGCTCTTTCTCACTTTAACAATCAGGGATCCTTGATGGTTGGTTTTAGATGCCATCTCAGGGGAGCGTAGCAATGCCTGTGAAAAACCTTATCTGGAAATGACAGAGCATTTAGTTTGCCTCTATCCCATATGATCCCAAAATTTTGCTTTTAACAGCTGTCATTGAACACTGGAGAACTAGCTGGTACTGAGCTTTTTTTCATCAGTGCAACAAGAAAAAGTAATATTGAGAAAATGTTTTACTAGAAATCAGGCTAGCAAATATCAAACTATTTATTGTTTTAAAGTAAACACTGGCTATATCCTTCTCTTCCACAGCTCTAAAATAAAATATAATCTGTTTTTGCCAGTTTTCCAAGAGAACCATTCTAAGAACTCTGAAGCATAGAGGCTGTCAGAGGACAGTGTTTATTTATCCTGCCACAGGGCAGTAACTATGCGATGACCTAATAACATGACATAGTTTAGCTCCAAGCAGATGAGAGAAAACCATCAGCAGGGCAAGCTCACACACCAGGCTAGTAGGAAGATTGTCACTCTCTTCTGCTCTCTGTACCTGCAACCACCTGAAGAGAGAGCATTGATAGTGCAGAAATTAACAATAGAAAAAAAAATGCCCCCTGCTTCCCATGAAAGTATATTTACAGTATGCTAGTTGGCAAAAACTAGATAAAACAAAAAAGTCAGAATCAAAACAATAATGGAACGCATGCAGGAAAAGTTAGTAAATATATTTTGTAATCTTTATAAATTATGGTGGAGGGTAATATGTTCAGAGGAAAGGGAAAAAAGAGTTAACAAAGATGAAGTAAAAGGCTTCTATATTACCTATGGAACTAGCTAGTATGAGTAGCTTATCTGGCAAATGAATAGATTTTTACTGGGGAAAAAAAGAGAAGATGGAAAGAAAAAATATCCATACTCCTTTGTTGGCAAACATTAAAACTTTAGCATAAGAAAAAAGATTGTTATGGAAAGCGGAGAGATACGAGATGGTATTTGACTGAAAATAATCCTTACTTCTTCCTTTCTTTGGATTCCTTTTTTCATTTATCTGTACTGAGCCACAGATGTTACATAGGGCTTATAAAATCAGTGATGTTTTGGTATATTGAGATCTTTGAAAAATTAAATAAGAGATTTAAATGCTCACATCAGGCTATTCTATTTCACAGGCCCATTTCAGCATTGGCTTTTATAGCTTGCATAACTTCAAAACTGAACAAAGTTCCACAGTAGTCAATAAGAACACTGAATACCCAATTTGCACATTTATTTCACTGTTTTCCTGCTCAGAATCTGCATAGAAATACACAGAGGTGGAATCACAAGAGGAACTCAGATGGTATAGTCCAGTATTTGGGAACTGAGAACCAAAGGAAAATAAAATATTCTGATGAGGATTTTAGCCCCATCCTTTAGCCCTACAGTTGATGCTACTGTACCTTAAATGATAGATTTAAATATCTCCTGACTGAGAGAAAGAAAAATATTTTTTCAGTCTACATACTAGGACATCCACCTGAATGAGAAAGACCTATACTTTAATCCCTGATCCAATTAATATTTAAGCATTTTAAGTTAAAGTATTAAAATATTAGGAAAACTTGTTCTTAAAGATCAGCTTCTTACCCACTAGCAATTATTGTACAAAGTTAAGCTTTTATTTTCTTTCTCTTGCCCAGTTGGTATTAAATGTACCAAAAATATTGTAAGACTTTAAGTAGACATGAGTTCAAAAGCCTCAGGGCAGAACATCCTATACTATAGTGTTCAGCTGCTCTGTGGATAAAAGGAAATGGAAATTCACTTCTCCTCACACAGAATGAGGGGTTGAATCTAGACTCCTTAAGCAAATCCTATAGTCACTGGCCATCAGAATGGAAGAAGTTTCCATGTTCTAATAAAAAAATTCTTTTGGAAAGGATTGCCCTTTTTTTTTTTTTTTCCTTCAAATAGAAACCTGAAGATTTTTTTAACTTCAAACTAGAGAAAAGCACTCCACAGTAGCTCAGTTTTATGTGTTTAACTCCCAAACATGCATGACAGACAAGACACCACCTTGCATTGCTTTCCTGATGCTGTCTCTTGCTCAGCATGCTGACTTTTGTTGTTCCTGATTACAGGTGAACTTAAGCATGGCATTAGTGCCGAAATTAGAGTCCCTATATTAAATTCTTTAGGCTACTACCTAAAAATTTGTTATGGTGACTAGTTGCTAATTATTTTTATGACTATAACCCACAAAATAACTTGTGCAATGAAAAGGTTCACTTAGGAATGTCCAAGACCATCTGCAAACTGCATCATCTCCTCTCAGTGAGTCTCAAACCTGACTCAGATATACCACTCTTTCTTCCTGAAGGCTTTCAAATATTGTTATTTTTTAGATAGAAATTTTGTGCTGGAGCACCAGCATTCCCCAAACACTCATGGCAAATAAATTTTAGATTTTAGAAATTATGTAAACTAGCAAAGTTTATTTGATAATAACCTTACAGGTGTTTAAATATTGTTTTACTGTGCTGATGTGAATAACATAGCAGAAATCCTGACTGTGATGCTAAAACCAACAGGAAATGATTTGATAAACAAGTTAAAATAAATGTAATTTATTCCTCTCACTGAAATTAAAGCTGTTAATGAAATATAGATTAATACTGCTAAAAGAGGATTTTATCCTGTGCACTAGTTGGACTTTAATGATAATTTATGATGCAATTGCTGGAGCAACGAAAAGAAATAGATATTGATGTCATAAAATGTTGATGCAGATAATACAGCCATATGAATGAATGGGATGAAATTAAATATAAGCAGTCAAGATGTTGACAAATTAAAAACTTTATTGCACACACTTTCAATCAAATTAAACTTTTTAACTCAGTCACATAGATCTTGTCGAAACAGAAATGCAGCAGTGCCTTTGAAAAGTAAGAATCCATCCAGCACCCCACTGAAGGAAATTATCAGTAATGCAGGCTATGCAAAGACTATTCTCTCCTTCTCTCTCACATTATGCATAGCAATATTGCTAGAAAAAATGTGTTCAAATTGCAGCTGCATTATTTTTCTGCCAATCCTTTTTTTAAAAAAAATCCAACCATGGTGAAACGTGTAATTGAAAAGAACCTCTATTTCTATTATTTTTATATTTCTTCAAACACACAGACAAACAATCTATTTCCTGCTCTGCCCCCTGCAAAAGTCAATCACCAACCAGTCATCCAAAAATGACAGAGATTAAAGGACATCAATGGCTCAGTACTTGTAAAGTATTTATTCTCGAAGGCACTAATTAAGCCAAATTTCTCTTCTTAAAATGGCTGCACTAAGGTGATACTCCTAGCCCACCAAATTCCACTTGAAAATGTCAATCACATGGGCTGTGAAGGTAGTGTATGTCAAAGGGTCAAAGCAGCCTAAGAAAGATAGAAGTTGACAATTTGTGGAACCCAGAGCCAGACACAATCTCTGTAAGAGCATGTGGAAAACAGTCATTGTCAGTGCCATCTTTGCTCAAACAAAATGGACTATTATGTACTTAAATTTACACTTCACAAGAAATAATTTTGTATTTATTTCTCATATTCTTTTTCCTCTAGTAAAATTTTCTTTTTTTTTTTCATTCAAATACTTCTTGACTGGCTTCTTGAATGAACACAGAAAATATTTAAAATGTCTCTGGAACTCTTTTTAAGTATACAAATATAGGAAAATAAGATGATCGCAGCAAGTTTGCATTTTATGCTTGGATGACAAATATAGCTAGCAAACAAAATGCAAGCTAATAATAAAACAACAATAACAGGCTGCCATTTTTTTTTTCTTACTGGTTCATAGAAGTTAGTAAATAATGATAAATCAGGAATATGCAATATCTGTCTCCAGTCCTACAGTGGCACACTTTCTTCTGCCACTTTACTTTTTATACTAACTTCTTGTCTCTCTCCCATTCCTTGCCCTCTTTCTTGTCATCTCCATGAACACCCCTGCATCTCTTCCTCTTCCCTAAGTTTATCCTTCATTTTTGCATTCACCTGTCACTTATTCTCCTATATGCTGACAGTTGGATGAAAAATTGAGAATAGGTGGAACTTAGACTTTTTATTCTTTCAGCTGCCACCACAGCAATGTCTGTGGGAATAATTCTTGCAGGAAAGAGTAAGTGTGCCATGCTACAGTCATAATCCTGTAGCATGTTAGTTACTCTCCATCTACAAAGTCTGTAGGTGGTCTGCATGATGGAATGAAGCAGGCTCAGGAGATGCCATCTTGAAAGAGTTTGGTCTCTAAAAAGGAATTGGCTTCTATGCAGGCATGCATTTATGGGTTAAATTTGCTTAGTGTCTCCAGCAAAGGTCTAGTGGTTTATCCCTCATATCTCAATGCCCACCACATTAATTGGTGGATGACTCCTCCATCAGATTAAAGCTTTTCAGTGCAAAGACAGCAGCTTTTCACAATGAAATGAGCATTAGAATGTTTCAATGTGAGCAAAACCATGTTCCTTCTAACTTCCTTATTGGATATGGATGAAACATTTTATTTAAACTGCTATGGAAACCAAGAACAGCAGCAACTGCTGTGAAAAATTTCCAAATAAATAGTTTAAAACTAAGAAACTAAATAAAGTCTTCTGAAAGAAAACATTGGGCAGTCCTAAATGCTAACATACCTTGTGAACATACACAGTCTGAAGACATGAGGGTATAGTATGTGCAAATGTGCTCTGCGTAAAATGTGAATCTCCTCTTTTTCTCACTGTCATAAGCACTGTCTGGTTTTGTTTCAGAGTAAATAAAGGCTCCTTTTTGAGACTCCCTATGGTGTACAGAAAATGATAACCAATCAAATGACTGAATAAAACAAGTACAGAGAACATCTCCTACAGTTTTATAAGATTTCTGGCTCTATGGGGCATTTTTTCAAACCACCTCTAAAAAATGCTTTCATATTCCCAGCTGCTTCTTACCATTACAGAGATGATAATGTCAGCTTTTCTTACTGTTTGCAGCAAGCTGAATCCTCTGTACTCTAGCATGAATATGTTCTGCCTTGATAAACTTCTAGGTCTTCTTCAGTTCTTTGCTGACCCAGAAAACCAGCTGTACGCAAGCCCTGACTCTTTCACTGTTATGAAACAGATATATAGTAGTGCTGCTACATAAACCATTTCAGATTAAATCTGAACAAGTTTTTTGTTTTTTTTTTTTTTTTTTCCCCAAGACCAAGCCTTTCTGTTATAAAACACTGAGCCACTCACTCACACACACACACATACTTGCATGGAAAAGAAGAAAGGACTTAAAAGTTGTCAGCATTGAAAGGTTTTTCTTACAATCCCTGATGTTCCAGTCCTTTCAGCTAAATACATAATTTACTTCTCTTTCCTCCCCTCTCTTTTCCCTCCCTTCACTGCCAGTGACAGTGATTGTAGCTCTGTATTTGTCTTCGGAAAGCTCCCCAGAGTCCAGCAGCAAACAAAAACATGTTTTGTTTGCAAATAAAAAAGTTCCCTCATTATTTCCACTCGAACTTGGATCTAGGTCAGGGCCAGATCCACATGCTGAGCTGTAATATCTAAACTCTGACCTTTATACTACAGCTTAGATGACAAATAACACCCTTAAAATTATGAAAGATGGGATGTGGAGGGTATGGCTTGCCATGCATGCATGGATTTGCCAAAATAAAAAGCAAAGCATAGTAAATGCAAGAGTAGAAAATAAAGGAAGAAATGTGTTTATGTTGGAGCAATGAATTACAGAAGATCTAAGAAGCATCTATTGCTAATTCTCTAGGCAGTTCTTCAACAATTAATTTATCATGTTTGCTTGTATAGGCAAAAAAACAGATGAAAGATCTCATCCCTAGGTGACCATAACTTAATACATTCAACTAATAAAAAAATGAGGACACTATTAATGCATCAAAGAGGTACAAGGCAAAACAAGAAAAGCTCTTTCAAAGAAACTACTCTTAGGTCTTCCTAGAAAGCATGACTTCCACTTCAATTTCAAACACTTAATCTAATTTTGAGTATTGTTATTTCTCTGTGTGCCTAAACTGAAACAATTCAATCTTGATTTTCTGAAAATTAAGCAAAGTGCTAGCTGAAGTCAGTAGGACATCAAAGTGGTTGTGGCCATTGTGGTAATAATCAGATAGACAAATATGAATACAATTAATGGTCAAATAAGAAGTAATAAGAAAAACTTACATATACAACTTACAGGGAAAAAGCTATAAATTTCCCATACTGATAATAGACCCCACAGAACATGTCTTCCACAAATCAACCTCTACAGAAGCCTGGTCATCTCTTTGGTTTACCAAGTTAATTTTGCATCCACCTAAAGAAGCTATCTTGATAATCAGTACCATTTTTATTAATGTTTCTCTGCAGGTCCCATTCTCTGTGAGGCACAGAAATTCAAGGCGTAAGGGACAAGGTGAGAGCAAGTGGTTGGTCTTCGTTTGCATAAAAAACTTCTGATGCAGAAGCCGTTGATCTTGTGGAAACCTCCTTGTTTATATTTTTATTTTCTTATTTTCACACACGATTTTAATCTGGGAACCACTTGCTTAAGTGCCACTATATTTGGAATAAATTAGACAATCTCAATGACACATATCAAATAGCAGATCATTTTATATATACTCAAGGACAGCATTTATTTTATATTCTTTGCAACCAGTTGTCCAGCTTGAAGAGTTTTTCCAAATGACATGATTAAGCATAATAATTTACATATTTACATGTGTAAAACTGTTCATATGACACAACTCAGAATGATAATGAATTATCAGCAAGCTTTTTGGGTTTGTTATTATTCCAGTATTTTTCTTTTCCAGGTTACCGGACAGTGTCAGAATCTCTGGAACAGGAAGCTTAAGCTAATGACAGCCTGAACAGATAAATCCACAATTTACAGGGCATTTCATTTTGTATCCAAATGCACACATATCTGGAAAGAAATGGAGGGCATTTAACTCTCATCCAGATCTCTGCAGTCATGGCTAGACTACTTCCCAGGAACTTTCCAATGTGCTCACCCAACCTCTGCTTCTGGGGGTTGGTTGCATTAATTTGCTGACACCCATGATGTAAATACAGACAGTGGGAAATCTATGTCTACTTGGCATTACATTTAATCTTCATAGATAAAAAGGGTTTTCATCATGGATTTTATGGTAGTTTATGATTCTTGTGTTATTACTAACTGTTGCTAGCTTATTATTTACATTTTGATTGCAGAAAGATCATGACTGAAACAGGGTTTGAAACAATGCGCTGAATATCTTTGTGATGCAATATACTCCTTATTTGGTTTTGCAAGTATGTCTCTTTTGAACATAAACTCTTGGTCAAAAAAGGCTTATATTTGTATAAAGCCTAGCAAGGGAAATGTAAACATGCTTTGTGCTTGCTAGAAAGACAAGAAAACCCACCCCTTTTCTGCATCAGTACTTAGCTCTTGAATTATTAGCTCTGCTAGCTGTTTATCTATCGACTGTCATTGATGTGTTCACATTTGCTATTTTGAGATTTAATGTGCTGAATGCACATTCATAAATCCACATTCTCCAAAATACTTAATAGACATTTTTTTGAAAGACAACAGACCAGAGAAATGACTAACATAGTCATCTTACACTAGGAACATTGATGTAAAATTGAATTTAAAAAAATAACTTGAATGTAAGTGGTTTATAATTCCCATGCATTAGCAACTGTCAGCATAGGTAATGGAACATGAGATGTTTAAAAATACATGATATCAACAAAGCATCTGATCAAAAACACAAGTGAAGTCAAAGAAAAGAAAAAAAAAACCTGCATTATCCTGCTTTATATAGAAATAATGTAATTTGGTTGAAAGGTGTACCAGAAACGTATTGTCATGCAGGAAAATGTTCTCTTCTCCAATGTCTGAAAAAAGTTGTATTATGAAAGGCATTCCAGCTACTGTAAATAGTTGAAAGGAGATGGAACTGCTAACAAAACAGCCTTAAAGTCAGGGGAGGGATGGAAATTAGGTTATGTCCTCTTTAAGGCCTCTGCTTCTGGCTATCAGACCTGTAGAGGAGCAAATCTCTGTCAGGAACTCAGTGGAAGGATAGCAGAGGAGGAAGCTCTCCCTCAAGAATATAAGGGCTATTGCAGGCTTCCTCCTCCATTTGAGATCCTTCTGTCATGGTTGAAGCTAACACTGCCGAGCAAGTACTAGAATGAAACTAAGAAGAAGAACACAGAGCTCTTTAAGACAACTGTTTTTCATTGACAATCACAATATGGGAAGCCAGAACTTCTTTTGCTCATCAGTGAGCAGAAAGGCTAAGGGATTCTAGCTGTAGGCTGGAAAGAAACTGCAAAAAGCACACATTTAAGCTGTGGGTGGCAATAGAGATGGACTGCAAATGCAGAAATGGTGACCTGCACAGCCAGATTTATCATTCTCCTTTAACTCTTCTCTCCTCCCACTGAAGATGAAAAAAGTAGCTACCCATAAAATACAGATCAGATAATTCCCGCCCCTTGACTTTACTGCACACTTTCTGTTGGAAAAGTTAACTGATGGTCCCAAAGACATCTTCTAAATGTCAGTTGGAAGAATGTGATCAAAGGCTGAATTTAGCTTCTTGTTCCAAAAGACTACAATAATAGGTATTTCTTTTGTTTTAGCTTACAGTGAAAATTAGATCTCTTGCCTAGAAGTAGAAGGGAAATGTAATGGGAGGCACTTCTTAAATCTAGCTTATAAACTCATATTTGTTCTTTCAGCATTCTTTAACATCCTAACTCTTATATGGCATCCATCAAAAATTGACTACAGCTACTGTCTAGACAGTTGGCATGCTGTTGACTTAGTAGCACTATTGATAATAAACTTGGTATTCTTTGTATTTCAGTCTGCAGTATTCTGAAACACTCTCTAGAGACACCTCTTTTTTCCATTGACAGGAAAGAGAACCTAAAGCAAGCCAGTTCATGGCTCATTGTTTAGCTAGCTAAAACTAGTTTACTAAAATGGGGGGTTTAGTTTTAAAATCTTCAAAAGTGACTAGTGAATTGAAATATTTCTAATTCTCTGTACATACCTTGTGACACCTAATAAAAGATTTGATTTTCATAAATGAAGTGTCAGCATGGTGTTTAAAAAGCATTATTCTATTAATATGTCTGAAGCAGAACACTCAAGAACAGAGGTACTGTCAAATGCCTAGTGGCTTTTGAAAGAAAAACCCTGATATATAACATCCTATTTGGGAAAGTACCACTTTTGTTTTCTTTTTTTTTTTTTTTTTTTCATTAGGATCTACAACAGCCTTTGAAGTCCCCTTTCTCTTAGACCTTCAAGTTGGAGTCAGGGGAGTGCACATGCATACACTGTCAGTTTTGAACAAAGTACAGCACAGCCCTCTTTTTAGGGCTTTTTAGGATTCATAGACGTTACCATGCATTGCAACCATATGTTGAAAATGAGCAGGCATCCACTTTCCTTTGTACCATCTGTCTTTGCAAACTGGCTTGTTTTGATGGGACATCTTCCAGTTAGTTCACTTGCTGGTATTATTCTCTTTGTTCCTTTTAAGTTTTGGAGACATAGGGCAGTCTTTTCTCTCTAGGCTGAATTTGGACAAGTCAGCCAGTAATTCTTCCTTATGCTTTTGGCTTGAAGATACTCAGGGCTGTCTCAGTGCAGGCCAGAATTTAATCAGCCAAATGATGACTTCTGGGTATAAAGATCCTGGACCATAGACTAATTTCTAATGCCAACCAATCAGCTACTCACTTGTTCTTTTTCTACCTGCCAGCCTTGTGTAAGTCAGCTGGCAGCACTTCAGCATACTTAGGGTTTGAGAAATCTGGAACTTCAGTTAGAAGAACAATGCAACCTCAGAGACATGACCAAACTCTATCTAAACAAGACTTTCACTCACTGTAATTTAGCTAATCTGGCATGAAGCACTTAACGATATTTACATCTCCTCAGTTTTTGTAATTAGGAACCCAGTTTTCAAATCCAAGTTCAACTTTTTGGGACCAGATGAAGGACAGAGCTTCATGAGCACTAGACTTGCATCAAGTTTTCAGTTCATACAGGCATGTATATGTGTATGTATATATGCATGTATATTACATTTTTGAAATCATAACAGGGACTGTTCCCAGGCCTTCCCATATCTTTTCAGAGTCTTTTTGCTGCATCTAAACCTCTTTTGCTTTCTGACTGCTCCACAAATCCTCTCCACTTCCATCTGCTTGCACAAAAATTCCTGTGCTTTAAATGATGTTTTATTATAGAAGACATGGTGAATAACTGTGATTATGACTCCTGTTGATGATGGGTTAGCAGCTGTCCTGTCTTTGGCACTGGAGTCCTCATTGTAATATCTATATTTAGAGCTATGGTGTGAGATTTGTCTATTTCACTCTTGTTTAAAAAGAAGCAGTATATCTTTAATGAACTAAAATCAAATTTTGAAATATGTGAGTATTTATTTGGCATTAAATGTGTAGGTGGTCAGAGCTGGAGTCTTGTCATCACTTAAGTCACTAAGTAACACAAAAGATTGCGCATTGGGCTGACTCTGTGCATAGAGTTGCTTTCACTCTTTCAGCATATTTACTATTTTGTCTCCCACAAAATATTTTCTAGATTTTATAAATTTCAAAGATAAATGTTTTATACCTTCTTTTGACCTTCTTTTGGGATGATTTTGCTGGCCTTCTGCAGAAGTATGGACAGTGAGTGAAGAAAGAAGAAGAATTCAGAAGCTTCTTTTTCCATGACAGGCAGCCTAACCCATATGGTAAAGTAATTTCATAGTTCTTTGCTTAAGAAAGGACTCAAAGTGATAATATGACTCTGCTTCATACAGGTTCTTCAGTGACGTATTTCTTCATATTTGTATGATGCCCAGACATCATATAAATGTGTGAAATATACATATACATTTGTGTGATAGCGTACGGTAAATATTCACTCCTGTAAAGATAGATTCCACAGTTTGAAATCTATTAATGCAACGAGTTCTGCATTGAGGACTGGATTTGGCATTTTTCTTCATTCGAGATTTGTTTGTTTACATACAATGCTGGTCTGTGGAATGGCTAATTTTGTTCTTAAATTACTGATGTAAAGGCAATGCTATACTCATTTCCAGGTAAGGCTTGGTTTCATTGATGTCATGCTCTTCCACTAGTTAGAAATGCACAACTGTTTAATTGTATCTCTCTTGTTGAAGAGTGCTTTAGATTAAAATGAAAATTGGTTTCCAAAATGTGTTTATCACATGAATCTCAATACCTAACAGTAAAAGGTTAGCAATTTAATGAAGATTCTCGTGGTATCTACAGTGTCTTGTTAGAGATACCTTTACTGGAAAGAGGACGTGTATAAGTGCCTATGTGCATGCTCTGTCACTACTAAAGTAATCAGTTAAAAATTGTTTTTAATGTTTAGGATCATACTAATAAAATAGCTGTGACACATTTTATTTTCCCTTGCTCTCCAGAATATCAATGAGATCATGAGATTTCATGATAATGAGATCATGTTGAAGGTTACAGACAGACAAGTGGGAATTTTCACTTTCCTTTGACAAACAAGATTTTAAAAAGTCAAATGGTAGGATCCTCCATACACACATCAGTTTAATTATAAACAAAACTGAGCAATTCTGGTGAGTGATAGTCCACATTTTGTCATACTCTCCTGCACACCTAAGAATCTGCTGAAGAGAGAAACTAATTTAAAAATAATAAGGGAGAATTCTCAACTGATTAATCATTAATTTCTGTCCTAAATACACTTCCTTCTCACGCACACACAAAATCTTGAACTTAATTTTTTTTTTTTGATTGACTAGTTTTTCTTCTTTTTTTTTTTTTTCTTTTTTTAATACCAGTTATGTATATATACATCTGTGTTCCCAAGAATAATCACAGAATTTAGGCAATTGCGGAAGCATATAGAGTCTGCTGGGTGGGTAGAAGATGTATGAAGTTATAGAAATAACTGGGGCAGACAATATACAACATATTCGTAGTTTACTGTTAGATTGGCAATTAGAAATGAAGTTAACATTTAGTGCATGGAAGATATCAGAGATTATGCAGACATATGTGTTAACAATAAATAACCAGTATGTTAACTGTCATCTTTATTTTGGGACACAAAATTAAACCATAGTATGATGTGAATAATACAGAGAAAATGCCAAAAGTTGTTCTGTTGATGAATTTTGTGTAAAAGATATAGTGCAGCATCAATGCTGAGAAATAGGTACTAGCAGTTCAGAGATTTAGTTTAGATATATTATAAATTGTCTGAAAAGTTAATTTTTTTGAATGCCTGATAGCCATGAGCTATCATTCTGGTAGTATCATGGAGAAAACGGAGTTACCAAAGTAAATCAAAATAAAATCTGAACAGCTCTCAAAACAAATATTCCATACACCTGTATGCTATATATACTTAGTTAAGTCATTCCATGTGTTTTTATACTTACTTTATATTACTATTGTGTGTCTAGTTTTAAAGGCTTCTGCCATGTATCTTTGCTTTTAAGGACTTTATGGTGTCTACAAGAAGACTTGACTCATAATGTCTGTTGCTTTGTCTCCACATCATTTGTGTGCAAGTAGGGGTAGCAGTTCAGATACAGATGATCTTTATCAGGGATTACTATAAAGTAAAAGTGTCTAAAAAATTTAAGCTCTGTCTTTTATTGAATACAAACTACTCTCCTGACAAAGGCTGTTTGTGGCTGAAATGTTGGGTCTACCCTCTGGTACAAACCTTCTCTGGAGGTGAGAAATAAAGTTATACCCAGAACATTACTATTTTAAAGAGTTTTCTTCCTCACCTGTTATGTTCTGGGATTCCTTCTCCATTAGCTATCTAGCCTTTCTTACTAGAACAGCTGATCAGGTGTTATATGTACAGAGACTAGATGTCAGAACTCTGTTAGTTTTTCAGTGGACTAATTTCTTTAATACAGACCTTGTTTCCCTTAGAGAGAATCCATAACCCGAAGCCAGTGGCAAATTACAAGTCCATATACATATATGGATTCATATCTCTATGTATATTGGGCAGACATCTCTGAAGTGCATGTATCACCAGTGAATAATACACTATTCACAGCTTACTGAAAAAAAACCAAACAAAACCCACAACCAAAACCCCAAACCACTGTAAATAATATCAGAGAAAATGGCACTGCTTAACAATATTATACAGATAACCATTGAATTAATCTATACCTGCATTTTAGCCACTGGCCATGTAAATGAAAAACATTGCAAATGCCTTGAAATTGTAGACTAACAACCTGTTTTTTTATTCTTAGCCTCAGACTAAATTTTTCAATGTTTGAAATTGTATGGTAATTACCTTGAACCATTCGACAATACTAAACACAACTGCTTAGTAAGCAGACTGAACAACTTCAAAGGCCACACTCCATACAGGGGTTTATCCAAATCTCTAAATCCCACTGACCTTCATGCATTTTGGAAATATGTGCTTGCTGCATAGGTGGTGTTGGTATACAGGCTGACATACATAGTTCAGGTGAGTGAACGGTACTTGTGCAGTCTGAATGTGTGTCACAGTCAAAATGTTATTTGGAGTACTTTGAGTGCTGTATTCCTCCTGAAAGCACAGTCTAATTTCACCCTTGAAAACATGCTACAAAGTACAAGTGAAAAAGGTGTCATGCTAAAGAGAGCAAAGGATTAAATCTTTTCCTTGTTTGTCCAGGGGAAGCAAAATATCTTCTTTTATCTTTCCTTGCACTCTGGTTACAAAAAATATTATCTGCTAAGTTCTTTTTGGCTTATAGAGCCTTAGTGGTGATTAAATTACTAAAGATTTACATTTGTGTAATATACATAATAAAAAGCCAGACGAATACAGAGGTGAATTGGATTATATAATTAAGTGGAGCCTTGTTTTTTAATACAAAATGAGAATAGGAAATTTTATTTATGGCCAAAAATAAAATAAGTTGTCATTACTCATTTCAAAGCTTATTTTACATGCTGCCAGTTTATTAATAAGTCCCATTAATAGAAAATCAGCTACACAAAATGCTATCAGCCACTTGCATTTCCATTCATGGTGATCTCAAATTGAATAACAAAAAAGAAAAAAAGAATTGCCATACTCAGGCAAAAATATTCTATGCATTACTATGTCTATATCTGATTATATGACATCAGGAAGTCTGTTTTATATCTGTGGAGTACTCTATCATAAACTGATTGAAGAGGTATATTTCAGTTCTTTTATACCTGAAGTACTGGGATTAATGATGATTGCAAATAATTTATTCAGTACCATAAGATCCAGAGAAAAGTACTTTTCTGAATTAGATAGCACTTACAACATGTATCAAATATCTAAATACAATTTAATGTGACTCTAAATTATTAAAATAACTGCATCTACAAATAAGACATTGAGATCTTAGTATGTTTTTTGTTTAAAGTGTCACATTGGCTCTATCATGTTAGAAAGTAAAGAAATAATTAAAATCCCATTTTCAATATTCTTTTGGGTATGCTTTTCAAGTATGAAAATGTTCAATTTAGAAGAATTCTTTAACAACTTTAAATTAATTGTGAAAATATATGCAAGACAAAATAAGTCTTGTGAAATATTCTGCTTCATAATGATGGTTATATTTATTCACTTCTAAAGCAGTAACTTGATTGTGATTGCTTGGTTTGAGGAA
This sequence comes from Platalea leucorodia, assembly GCF_965183815.1. Lineage (NCBI taxonomy): Eukaryota > Metazoa > Chordata > Aves > Pelecaniformes > Threskiornithidae > Platalea > Platalea leucorodia. Next base: position 34,896,918 of record NC_138858.1, on the reverse strand, counting down.
AGTATTTCTGTTAGCATAGTGAGAAATTGTAAGATTTTTGCCACGGCACTACTGTAGTTCAACTCAAGCATATTGGCTGTAAATTATGTCATCTAAGTAACTAGTTTAACAATATTTTCTATCAGCAACTCAGAAAATGAATAGTTTTCCTTAGTGTTCCTGTATTTGTTCATATTATGACCCATTATTGTCATGCAATAGCACAGTGAAAAACATTCCAGGCATGGTCAGGTGATTTGACAGATTTTACATGTGAAGCCAAATGGACAGACACAACCAGGCAGACATGCTTCCACTGGAATCCTGCATATTTATTCTGGCCTTTCACTGCTTAACATTTTTATCACAGATATACAAGAGTAAATGACCTTTAATAATGTTTAGAAATGACTCAAAGATTGTCAGGAAAAAAGGGGAAAATTAAGAAGTCAAGTCTATCTACAAACATGTCAAGTACAGCTAAATGCAAGATCTACATGTAGGACTGAAGAACATAGGCCATTCTTTTAGAGTGGGGAATTCCAGCTTGGGAAGCAGTAACACTTAAAGATTAAGAGGTAAGTAAATAAAAGCTGACCACAAATGCCCACTGTGCCCAAAAAACTATTGTAACCCTTGCTTGTATAAGCAACAGTCTTGGTAGACATAGGTTGATTCTCTTCTCTCTCTATTTTGAAACGGTGGGACTGTTCTTGGATATATCAGTTCCAGGTGTGATGGCCATAATTAGTGGAGAAAATTCATAAAGACTCAGAAGAAAAAATAAAGGGTTAGAAAACAGACATGAATCGAATCACTGAATGTGTAAGAAGCACATAAAGTAACAATATGGAGGTAAGCAAATTCTATAACTACTTACATGAACAGAAATATGATATTAGAGAATTAGTCAACCTAGTAAATTGAATTTAAGCTAACTTTACACATATTTATTCCATCAGTAAAAAGCATTTTAATTAGCATTGTTAACCAACAGAACAACTTGCACGATTTGCAATGAATTCTCCACAAATAATTTTTAAACCAAGACAAAATGCTTACCTAAAAGTGAAACTTCAGTTCAAATAAGAACTGATGTGAAGAGCACCTAAAGCATGTGTTACACAAAGGTCAAACTAGATGAAACCAGTGTTCTGACCTTATAACTTATACAATCGATGAATTACTTCAGAGAACTTCTTGTATCTGATAGTATATTTTCCATCTGTGCATTAAAGAAAGAAAAGTATGCTACAATACAGGAGCCATGAGACCTTGACAGGCTTGAGAGGGACCTTGACAAGACTGTGAAGTGGGCCCATGTGGACCTTATGAAATTCAACAAGGCAAGATCCTGCATTTGTGTCACGGAAATCAGAGTCATAGAATGTTTTGGGTTAGAAGGGACCTTTAAAGATTATCTAGTCCACCCTCCCCCACCACCATGGGCAGGGTCATTTTCCATTAGATTAGATTGCTCAAAGCTCCATCCAACCTGACCTTGAAAACTTCAAGGGCTGGGGGCATCCATACATTTGCTGGGCAACCTACTGGCCATTCCTCAACATCAGTAGAGAATGGGTAATGAATTGTTTGAGAGCAACCTGGCAGAGAAGGATGAAAAATTGGGTATGAGCTGGCAATGTGTGCTTGCAGCCCAGAAAGTCAATCGTATCCTGGGTTGCATAAAAAGCAGCATGGCCAGCAGGTCAAGGGATGTGATTTTCCCCCTCTACTCTGCTCTCATGAGACCCCCACCTGGAGTACTGCGTCCAGTTCTGGGGTCCCCACTACAAGACAGACATGGACCTCTCAGAACGGGTCCGAAGGGCAACAAAAATGATCAGAGGGCTGGAACACCTCTCCTATGAAGAAAGGCTGAACGAGTTTGAGTTGTTCAGCCTGGAGAAGAGAAGGGTCTGGGGAGACCTTATTGTGGCCTTTCAGTATATAAAGGGGGCTTATAGGAAAGACAGAGGGAAGGGTTTTACCAAGGCCTGTAGTGACAGAACAAGGAGCAATGGTTTTTAGCTGAAAGAGGGTAGATTTAGATTGGATATAAGAAAGAAATCTTGTATGATGAGAGTGGTGAAACACTGGAATAGGTTGCCCAGAGCTGTTGTGGATGCATCACCACTGGAGGTGTTCAAGGTCAGCTTGGATGGGGCTTTGAGCAACTTGGTCTAGTTAAATGTGTCCCTGCCCATGGCAGGGGGCTTGGATTAAATGATCTTTAAAGGTCCTTTCCAACCCAAACCGTTCTATGATTCTATGATTCTAATAGTGCAATGAGACATGGTTGCCGTTCACGTAAATAGAACAGCTCATTTGCACAGACAAGCAATTTTCTCGTACTAATTACTAACTATTACTAAAAGTATAACTTTAATAAAAATAACAGCATTTAGAACAGAAAAAAGTATTTGGCTACGTGACTACTTTAGATGTCTAAAACTGACAAATTCCCCTACTTCGTGGACAGGTCCTCTTCAGAGTGTTGGAGGGACATTATACGAGAAAATAAAAAAGAGTGACTTACTTTATATTATTATCTCTATATGCTTATGTCTTGCTGCTAGATTATTGGTAGATCTTTACTAAATGAAATAACAGGGATAAATAAAGCCTTAACTTGAAATCAATACTATTGATTTGAAGGCTTATAGAGAGATTAATCTTTGCAGTCATTTTAAACTGCACCTTGTTTTTTCAGCAGTACGATGCTTAAAGGCTTTAGAAACGCTTCCTGAGTTTGATAATATGAATTGTATACTGGTCTAAGCTGACTATTAAAAACTAAAAAGTAAAATAAATTAAGACAGTGACAAGAGACTTCGACTATATAATAAATTACTTGTTAAGGAAAACAAACAAACAAGGACTATAAAATAATTTAGGATTCCTACACATCAGGAGAAATTACGTGGAACTGTTTGGCCAGTACATAGTCAAATCTATAATAAAATTACAAATACTGTCTGGACAGTAATCAACAGCTAATGAAATAGTCACTGGAATCCTAAATCCATGTATCATACTGCACATGTTCTATGTATGTTTTATTCAGTCATTAATTAGAGGATTGTGTGAGATTGCTTCTAGAATTGCTTAAATTTTATGTTAAATTAATTGGAAGATAAAAATGATCTAGGCTGATGCTGTAATTTGTTAAAAGTTAGGAAAGAAGTAGTGAAATATAGGTATGGTGGTTTAATTTTCTAGTGGTAAATCTCACTAGCCTTAATTTTTCTCTCTGAAATTACTGGAAACTATTTACCAGCAGCCTGGCTCTGTAAAACCACAGAGCAGATTTTTCAATAAGTGAATTTTCTTTCCTTGAGTTTTGAGTGAACAGTTAGATGGCAGAAGGAGGAGGGAGGTATTTGTTAGACTGTCTGAGGCAGAGTATCAAAGACAAGATATGGTCCAAATCACTATTTTTTGCCCTATTAGTTTGCATTGTACTGTCAAGCCATGGTACAAAAAGAAAGAGATAGCAAGTCGAACTTAATCTGGGCAAACATTTCTTTATGCTCATAAAGAAAATCACCAGGATAACTTAGGAACTATGTGGAGTCCTGGAACGGGACTAGGAAAGAAATAGGAGAGTAGCCACTTTAAAAAAGGAGTCATAGGATGGTGAGCTATATTCAACATATTTAGTTTCAGCGATAGTCCTATCTTTTAGTCAGGCCTAGACTTCAGATTCACTCCACCAGTACAATTCTTCTCAAGGAACTTGCCCATTTGCAAAGTTGTTTTTAATCTGATATCCTTTCATTGCTTTGTCCTTCCTGGGTCCTCTTCTTCAAAGGCTCACAGAACTTTTCTGCTCCCAACAATCTCTAGGACACTAGACATGACTATGTTGGCTAGAAACAACTCATTTCAGTTTCTTCCTTTTCTTTCTACCACAGAAACTTCACTCAGATCCAGTAGTGCTTGATAAGCTGAAATAAATAATATGTAGCATTATTATCCTCTCTAGGTAATAATGCTGTGACATTTCTCTAGCCTTTCCCTTGCCAGCATATTGAATGGTCTTTGTCTCACACTTCTCCATGTTACCTGATTGTTGTCCTTCAGATCTCTTAAAAACACTGTTTCTGCAAGATAAGAGGTACAAATAGGAAGGTCTGCAAAACAGGAAATGTCCTGTTCATTCCTATGTTCATGTGTTTCCCAGTTACCACAGATCTGCAATTGTATCAGGAACTGTCAGAATTATTTTAAAAAGGCGTTAGTGAAGTATTTTGGAAAGAAGAGCTTTCTGTGGTTAAGTTGATAACAAACCCCTAAAGTCTCAGAATCAGAACAGCTGAGGCTGGAAGGCACCACCAGAGTTCTCTAGTTTAGTCCCCTGAATAAAACAGGGCCAACTAGATCAGGTTATTCAGGACTGTGGCCAGTTGAGTTCTGCAGATCTGCACTGTTTGCCCTCAGTAAAAAAGCTCTTGCCTATGTTATCATGAACCAAAAAAAGCCCCCACCAGTTTTGAATCTCCCTCTGATCAGGCATCTCTTTGCTCTAGCCCTGCTTGGCTGTCTCCTTGCTTTGCCCCTGCTTGGGTGTCTCTTTGCTCCAGCACCTGCTCAGCTATCTCTTTGCTCTAGTCCCTTATTTTCTTCTGCATCTCTGTCCTGTTATGTTGTCTCTCCTACCCTGGCATCTCTCTTATTTTCCCCTTGTCCCCTCTCAAGTGTCTCTCCTGTCTTGGTGTCGTCTATTGCATCTTCTCTTCTCTAGAGATTACTGTCCTCCGCTAAACATATTTTTGCAGAGGCACCTCTGATGGGTACAGCTGAGTGTGCAGTGGGTTGGTTTTGCCCATAGCAGAGCTATCTGTAACTGGCTGTGACTGGCTCAGAGCAGTCCCAGACCTCCTTCTACACACATCACCACTGCAGCCCCTCACTCACTACCAAAACCTGGTGGTTATGCCTGATACATGTTTAAATAGAATTTCTTTCATTTCAGTTTGGGCCTGTTGACTTTTTTTTTGTCACTTGCCTCCGCAGCCTTGTAGGTCTAATTGCCTGGGAGATCAGAAGTCTAAGAGGAGTTTAGAGAAGAAAATGGCCAGACTACTGCTAAAGCAGACAGACATATGAACACATTCTTTCAAACAGGTGATTCATGATTTACCAGATAGGTCTTATGCAATATATGGATAATCATGTATAGCTCATGCCGCTTCTGTCAAGATATATGAAGACATGGATGTGGCTGATGAGCTCTCCAGAAGGTTTGAAGGCCTAATCTATCTTGTTAACTGAAACAGGCTTGTGTCTGAGATGATCCAAGCCCAATGCTTCTTACTCAATTTCAACTCTAAGAATCTTCTTCTTCTTTTTCGCTTATAGTCTTTGTTTCAGCCCAATCATATAACTTTGGTGTCCCTTAAGAATTTGCTTCCTTAAACATTATTTTATATACAATTAAAGTGTCACAAAAGGCATTTCCAAAAATTGGATAAATACACATTGCTTCTCCAGATGAATTTATTATAGCTATACAACTGCTATAACACTCCTTTCCCTCTTTTTTCACCTAGTCATGTGGTGTGTTCACCTGTGCATTGTTAGCAAAGTACTTTTCTTGAGGTACAGAAACTTTTAAATTAATTGCCAATCCTGGAGGATTTTTCTATATGTAATAGTCTTAAACATTGTTTCCCTCTCTCCTTTCAGGGACATGGGGTACTTATATGATTAGATCAAATGAATGAATCAAAAAAGCACAAAAAAAATCCAATTGTGTAGCTTTTGAAGATTTAAGTTAGAATTATGTACCTTTGTGTTAATTAGCACTTAATCTGTTATAACTACTATACAATAGCAACAAAACCCTAAGTATTATTATTATTTGTAGTGATGGTTTCATACCCATGTCTCATTCTTCCAGCATTTGAGCTCCATGGAAACAGAGCTATGAACCCAGAAAGTTTGACTCAGTGTTCCATTTTACTCTCTTTTTCTGAACAGAGACCTTATCTACTGTTTGCAGACACTAAATATCGTAAAGGGAAAGCATCTGTGGTCTTTGTCATGTGATATTAGTGGTAGATCCCTTACAAATACAGGCATAAATTCAGACCTGATGGCTTTACAGATTTCTCTGGCTATTGTTTTCAGACTTCTGCATGTGTCTCCAGGGAAAAGGCAGCAGTCCTGAAAACTAAACTACTCCTTTCCCTTCAGATCTGTTGCTCTTTCCTTTTATTCTTCCTCACAATCACTGAGGGCTGCCAATCATTATTACTATGTGTAACAAGGCACTTGTTCTCCTCCTGAATGTAAGGACGTTTTGTTTCCTCTTCAACTTCATCTCTCAGCAAAAGGTTAAGAACCCTGGTGAAGTGAGGGCAAAGGGTTTCATATGGCTTACAACTGTAAAGCAGCTATACCTAACGCCTTTGCATTTGCCTGATCTTCTTGTTCCCTCTTCCTCTTTTCATCTTCAACCTGAGTGCATACAAAGTTCTCATATGTGTGATCTTCACAGGCTTGTGAGAAGTAAAAAGAAAGTTCATCTCCAGCAACTGCTGTAAGTCAGGAAGGTAGTCTAAAGAGGACTAAAAGATAAGGATACAAGTGGACCTCTGGACTGCTAATGGACAAGTCTTATGGGCTCCGAGGAGGAGCTGAGAGCCAGCATTCCTGGATTGTGTTTACAACAAACTATACCATGATTAGGAAAGGAAAAGAGGAAAATTTGCAAATTAAAAGTGTGGATAATTTGTGGAGACATCACATATGTGAAGCAGGGAGATTCAGAATCATAGATTAAATTAATGCAGAACTACAACAGGTGTTTAATGACTTGAGAGAGCATAGAATGAGATGGTGTTTCTTTTTGAAACAAACTTAAAAGTCCTACTACCAATCACCAATTAGCATGTCCTACACATCATGCACTTTTTTTTTCTTTAGTGAAATTTTAACTCATAAAAATTTGCCTAGATTTGTGTTGATGTCCCGTAGTAGAGCACATTATAAGTCCTTGTGGCAATTTCTTCTGAACTCATGAATCTACCAACACATTCTTTGTCTACAGATATGGGTTCCTTCCCTGCTTTCAAGGAATCTTCATGTACAAAGAGCCACTTGGTTCCCAAGAGATCTGAACGGGGCTTTGATTCATCTAGGATTAGGTGCAGAATAGGCACATATATGCCTAACAGATATATATGTTTTTAGCATTTTGCAGCTGTTGCTTATTACCAGTGAGCTTGGGCATTTCTTTCCACCAAAGGCATATTACTGCTTTTTACTGATGCTGGGTGAGTCTGGAGTTACTTGTAGAAGATAAATGGTACCATTAATGTTCAAGCTACCAAATTATGTTCAAGCTATAAAAGATTCCGCTTCTTTCACAGGGCCTTTTTTTTTTTTTCTGTTATAATTGTAACTGGGTGACTCTGCATGTGTGTGACTTCATTACTTCTTTAACTTTGAAGGTTTAGGCCATATTAGAGGCTTAAATATGGCCAAAGTATAAGAAGTAAAAATATCTTCTTCAATGACAAAATCAATAAAACTACCCTTGTACGTCATTCATCTCTTTCCTTTTAGCATTCCACTTGAAAAGTCCTCCAATCTGGCAGCACTTACCAAAGCTGTTCCCATTCAAAGTAATACATTTTAATTTGTTTACCAAGCTTGCCATGAGGGGTTTATTTTTGTGCCACTTACAGCATTGTCCATTTTGATTTCTAGAAGCCAAGCGAAAAAGGAGCACAGAACAGTTGCAATGGAAGATATTTGAAATGCTTTTTTGAGGACTCACAATTAAGGAATAAAAGTTCCCATCTTATTCCAAATACAGACTGGACCATATTTGCTGTTTACCTTAAACTTAGGTCTAAACAACCTTTTATTCACAGTCAAGCCTCAATTGATATATCACTCCTCTAATCTGGCAGAAAGCAACAAGGCCCTGAAAGTGCTACTGAGGGCTCTCACTTGCCTGTGCAAACCAAACAACACAAGGTCATTCAATCACCCTTCCTCCCCCATTTTTTCCTAGAGGCTGCTATTCTTCACGTTACTATTTACTGTTTGAGTCAGAAGTACATTTTCATGATTTATTTATATAGCACATCAAGCTTTAAATAAAACATGCATCCAAATTTAAAGTTCTGTCTCTAACGTGCCAGTTATGTGACTAATTCATTAGGTTTGTCACTGACTTATGAATTATACAAATGACTTTTAAACCGCAAAGCTGATTTGGATCCATACTTTGGAATGTAAGTATCTGTTTTATTAATAGCAGTTTGTTTATAAAGAATGAGCTTAAAAGTTAATGTACAGACTTACCATTAAAAGTATGGTTTGCCCCCAGCAAACTATTGAAATACAGTTACTTGTAAAGATTTATATCTATACTCCTGTTTTAAACAGCAGGTGTTCTTTCTTACTTCTTACTAAGGTGGATTCTGCCCGTTTCCTTTTCAGGATATGTGGAAGGATAGCAATGGGGAGATAATAATGCTTGGTGTTCACCATGTCATCAGGAGTGTCTGTGCTGTCTTTTTCTGTTAACTTCTCCTGAGTCTGTCTGCACAATAAGGGAAGCATACCAGTCACTGTTTTGGATCTCTAGAGTTGGAATGTCATATCTCAATTATCTGCCCACTTCAACCATGTGGGAACCACTACACGGAGTCAGGAATAAACCAGTCAAGTAAGGACGATAGAAGCCAAATGTTTAATGCACACAGGAGACAAAGTTTTCTTTAAATTCAAATTTTTCTGTGAACATTAGAACTAACCAAATATACTTTTCAATGGGTTTGCACCTTTTATCCTCTAATCCCTCTAGACAGGGTAAACCAGATGTCTTTTCACCCTGTGCCACTAGGCAGGGACAGCAGCAGGTGTCGATAGTAGATCAGGAAGTGGCTGCTGGCTGGCCAGTTCACTGCTGCCACAAAGAACCTGTAATCTGAACTCACCTGTTTCCTGGTAAGGACATTCCCACTCTCTCTTGAAGAGATATCACCCTAACTTTTCCCAAATTGATGTTAATATAAATTATTTCTAAGAGAAATAAGATAAAATTCTTTCAGATTTTATTTGATTCAAAGTTGCTGAATAGGATTCAAGCCTTATTAAGCGCAAGAGAGACAAACCTGAGTGCATAAGTCACATTTCCATAACAAAACAGCCTGAAAATGAAATGGTCATTAAAGACAATTAATATTTTTTTTCAGGTTATTAAGGTTTCTCTTTTATGGAAGGGAACATTCATAATAGAACAGCTTCACTAATTCTAAGAAGTTTTGTCTGAGGAAATGGTGAACAAAATCCTTCTCTGGAAAGGTTACTTAGGATTAATGCACATTTGAATGCATCACCTTTTATATGCAGTATATTGTGCCTGGTGATAGTTAATAAATGGATTTGTGTGCCCATAAAAAAAAAAAAAACAAAAACAGATCACTTGTAAGAACTCCAGCAACAGGATTCCATAAATCTGGAAGCACCTCATACTGTAGTGAGTTAATCAGAACTTATGGATTTGTCAAGCCAAGGAATGGACAAACCAAGTGTAAATCCATGCAAAACCATGGTGAAGATACAGTGTAGAAGCACATAGTAGGATCTTGTAGTTTATCTGATTGAGGTAGGTTTCCTCAAGATGGATTATTAAAAGTACCTTCTTACATAAGGGTAATGCATCTAACCTGGAAATTTGCATTGTATGGGCAAGATCTAACCATTTGGTCACAGGGCATGAGCAAAATAGGCTGCCTTAAGGGCCACCAATGAATGTGTAAAGGAGGTAAGGAACAAGAAAAAGGATTGTAGATCAGTGACATTTTGAGGAAATATGACTTTGCAGGGTACAGTTCTCTACAATTTAAGGGGTGAGAATTCCCATTTAAATTTTAATGTTATCTGTGTATGCTGGGGAAAAGTAGAGATATTTATTAACAATAGTTTATTTCATACCAAGTGTGAGAAAAAAGCAAAATATATCTAACTTGCAAACTCTAGAAATCTTTTATTTCTTTCCTCCATTAATATAAAGAGATTGCCATATACTCTTATTCTGTACAAGCTTTAGATTTCTCAACCATACATAAAACAAAGAAAAGAGTAAAAATAAAAATCCCTCTGAAATTGTAAAAGCTTCACCTTTTCCACTTCTTCTGAATGGATTTTCTGGATTCCTGGTTGTTTTTTCCAACCACTATCTTTTATTTTATTCCTGAATGTGATCCAGATACATGAAACTAGTTTTTAATTATAAATTTTTTTCCAAAAATAGGGCTGATTTTTTTTAAGAAAGACATTAAAAATTCCTACAGCAAGATACTGATATTTTGATATTTGTTCAGGAGCTTTGTGACTGCACCTCTGAAAAAGCCATCCTTCTGTCAAATGCCAGGTCTAGTGCTTTTAGGTTAAGTAGTGCTTTAATTTGCAAATTACTCAGAGATATAACAGACTATTACATGAGAATAAAGGTAAGAAAATCAAGTTCCAAGACATTTGGTACTAATACATGTATATACATCAGCCAGCTGAGCTATAGTATTGTATATAATACTGATCCAGCCAGGACAAGGTTGCCCTTAACCTCTCTCTTTTCCTTTATGTAATCCACATATTAAATGTCACAAGCAATGAGGGGTAAAAGGAACACCAGACAATCTGACTGTGCTAAGCTCAGTTTATTAAGTGGACTAAGTGAGGGACAGGCTGTCTGAGGGAAAGCTTTACACACACATACGCACACACACACACACAAACTACTGTTAACTGCCAGTGAGTTGGCACAGCTGAGCCTGGAGGGAACACGACATTTTCTCCAGCTGCTCCCTGGTGGGCTCTGGACAGGGTCTTGGCACCAATGTATTAATGGTTGCACCTTGTCTCTTCTTCTTCTAAGCGCTGTCAGACATCTATGTGCCAGTGTTTCCCCAATATCTGTTACTGAAAGGGTTTATAGCCAGATGTTGTCTCAAGCCACCAGCCAGGTCAGTGAGGGATGATATCACATTATGCGTTTCCAGCAGTTTCAGGTGTTCTCCTGGCACTTATTGACCTGTGGTCTGTACCACCCATGCTCAGTTCTTGTTTGCAATGTCCTGTTGGCCGTGGCTCATTATGCTCAGTTGTTCCCTTTTGATCAGGGCAAAATCGTGGTGCTCCTATGACACATTAAATGTCAGAGACTCTTTTAAAACAAAGGAATAGGCCATAATTTCACTCTTCTTTACTGTTTTGAAAATGTCGCATTCTCAGTGGGTTAAATTATGTTCTTGGTTATGAATCTCTGTGTGCCATTTGGCCTCTTATTTAGGGGCAATTATTCCTGATTTACACTAGTGTGGAAAGCTGTATGCATTCAGCTGGATTTACACCTTTTAACCCAGAACAACCTTTGTCCCAGTGACTGAGACCCACTTTCAATGCCTAGACAGCAGAGTAGGTCATTCAATACAAATTAAAGGACTTCTGAGTCATAATCTATCAATGATTTAGGGAGATATAAAATTTGTGCAGCCCTTTCCTGGTAGTGCTTATCCCAAAGAGCTACCATTTCCTTTTTTAAACATACAAGAGATGCAATAAAATCTATTTGCTTGAATTTTAGATTCTAACCTTTTAAAGCTTTTAAATCATTCAGCCAGAAGTGATTTCCTTCTGCATCCATGAAGCTTTTCTCCTTACAATTATTTTTCTGGAGATACAAAATTCCGTGACTGACTTGACCTTGAATTGCTTATCTCTGCAGCAAAATTCCTTCTGAAAGAAATTTATTAGGCCAGCAAGGCACAGAAGTTGGTGCCCTTTCACCCTGTTTCTGCCTCTCTTCCTGCCATTGTTACTGACCTGAAATCCCAGAGAAAGTTGAACTTGAACAATTGTATGAATTGCTTGCACATACTACAGCTTGCAGCCGCATGGTCTCAAGCTCTGACCTCTTCAGTTCTTTTAATAAAAACTATTAGGTGTTGTGGTATTCTAATGGGAGAACAAAAGGAAAAATAAAAGCATTTTGGGAAATGATATGGATAAGTTATTAGGGATTTCTTGTTTTGAATCAAACTACTGAGTCAATGTTGTAGTATGATGCCACTGAACTTGATAAGCAACATAGACACAGCAATTTTTTTGTGATCAGCCCCTTAATTACTTAAGCACCCTGAAAGTCTTTGAATATGGTAAGGGAGCTATCGGTGTATATACATTCACAGTAATTACTGTAATACAACCGCCCTTAAGAGTAGAGGAAATGGTTGACAATGCAAAGAAACAGACACAGTTTAGAAGAGATGATAACATATAATTTCAATTACTTAGACTGCAAAAGGAATGTAATTTCAGGAATTAATCTGTAGAATTTGTCCAGATTACTGTGTGTGGGAGTCTCAGCTGTCAATGTGATGTCAGATCTTCAGACAAAGGAGTGAAAATTTCTCCAAATCTCATTTGAAATATTTTTGGCCAGGCTGAAGTTAGGCAACTCAAAAGGAACACAGTGTTTATTGACGAGGTTTAAAATACAGAACCAGAAAACAAGCTTTCTCCTTGGGTAGAAAACTTTCCTTGGACAATTTCTGATTTTCATTTGAACCTACTAACATAATTGTATAAGCATTCTTAATGGAAACAGAAGTAACCTTGAAAATTTTATCTCAAACTTCAAGCTTGAACTTGAGCTCTGTGTGTGTTTTATGCTTGCCTGTGTGAGAACATGCGTGTACACAAAGAGATGATGGAGCACACATGGATGAGTATTCAAAAAAAGGTATTGAAAATAAATTTCTCTAAGGAATAGTTGAAAATTTTCTGGAGACTACTGACACTTTGTAGCAGTCAAGTAGGACAGAATTGGCTCCTTTGAAGTTCAGCTGCTTGTGGTCAAATGCATTTTGCAGGTGGCTAACTTTCAAAGGGAAATATTGTGTTTCTGCTTTAACACAGGTGCTGCAGAACTTGTGAAGCATCAGGATTGCTTTCAATTCTGTATACATGCAAGAATCTAAAGTAATTTAAAATTAAAATACCATTTTGAAATTGTTGCTTTTACATTTACCTACAATGTATATTCTCTTATTTATTATGAAGGTTAAATTTAAACATAATATAAAGTTTCTTGTGAGGTTTTAAGGTAGTATTCCATATGTGGGGCAATGCTCTTAAACTATTCCTCTATTTTATGAAACAAAAACTTTAAAATAATTTATAGCAGCAAGGGCTGGTTTCATAATAAAGTTTACAAGAGAAATTAAGCCCAGGATGCAAACCTTAAGTTTGTCTAAGCTTTTTAATAAAATTTCCTGACACCTAAGGTCCTACTTTTCTAAGCGTTAGAGAACACTTTAGACTTCTCTAGTGCAGGATACATCAGTAGCTGTCAGCAGTGAGCAGTGCCTATCACCTTCTTTCTCTTAACCCACATTAAGCCATTTCTGAATATCTTGTCATCACTCTTAGAAAAAAATGACCAGGAAGATTTTATTCAAGTTTTTCAACTAGACAGGCAGTAATTTTTTTTTTTTTTTTTTTTTTTTCCCTGTGGTGAGGATACTTCACCTTTGGAAATCCAGATCTGTTCACATTATATGCATAGGCTAGGTGTACAACTTAAACAGAACAAGTATCCTGTCTGGAGCAGGCAGTGGTGTACAGTTTATGTGATAATGATCAATAAAGAATTGGACAAGCTTTGAAAGCAGTGGATTGAGTGTAGAGGTGAAAAGTCAACAGTACAACACTTGACAAGTAGATCTGATGATTCTGAGTGGTAAATACCCTGGATAGATGTGAGGTAGCCCATTCTTTATAGAAGTTATGGACTTTGACTCAGAAGAATCTCTTACAGACACTTAGAAGTTAACTGTTACTATATGACTGATCCCAGTGTAGCAAATGAAATGTTTACTTTTCTTAGAGGCCTGTAAGTACACAGACAAGATTGTTTGAACACTAAGTTTGCCTCAAGTTTCTACCTGATTGGAATACTGTTGTAGATATACACAGAGAATTATATCTTTTTAGGAATGTCTTGAAAATACATGAATCATAAAAACTTCTGATTTACTTTTCTCTGCAGGTGAAGAATACCCTTTTTTCACACTAGTAAGGCTGCAGTAATAGAAGTCTTATCAACTTGAATGGGAACAGAATCTGATTTCTCATTTAATGGCACCTGTTGGACTCCTTTGTTGCTTAAGGAAAAAACACTACTTTTTAAGTCATGATTTGTCATATTTTTCTACATAATTTACTTTATATATATTTTAGAGCAGGACACACTAAAATATTTGACTAGTGTCTGAAGAAATTCTGAGGTGTGAATTTATTAGTTGCCTTGCTATTGCTGTGCTATTTATCAATCTTAAATTGACCAAAGAAGGAAAAATTTGTTTACACTATGTAGCAATTTACAGGATAGTTTGGGAAAATATAATACTTGGAAACATTTAATAGTCTTTACACTGAACATTTCCTCTTGTCCCTCTTCTCAGCGAAGGAGGTACTAGCATTAAGAATGAGAAAGAGGTATAGTGGAAGTGTGCAGATGAATGTTATCATTTTAATCATCCTCAGCACCATGTTGTAAGGTATCTAACATTTCTGACAAACTATTCCACAAATCTCTGATGAGACATTTCAGTAACAAGACATTTATACATAGGCTGTTTCATTAATCAGAGGAGGATCTTTACAGTTATTGAAATAACATCTCACAAAAAGGTAATGATGTGCCACAATGCGCATTCCTGTGGGCGGGGGTGGTAGTGAGGACCTAGTATCTGCAGGCCTAATACTTTAGCACAGTAAATTACTACACCTGACTGTGAAACACTGCAGGTAGAATGCCATTCCTCAGTGGCAACTTTCTCACTATAAATAAGGAGTTTGCATCATAAAAAAGAATCTCTTTATAATATAATATATTGCTCCTTTTTTGTGTTTGCTGGCTTGTTTGAATGTGTTCTGACTCTTTCCTTCTTTGTCTTTATTATAGTTTTTCAGTCTCACAGTGATGATTTTACAATCATTTGGTGTAACCTGGAGAAACCAGAGGAAACACATTCCAAAGTTTTTCCAAACACTGAAAATGTTTCAGCCAATGATGTACTGTATTTATTGTGTCAACATGTTATGGTATCACTTGGGGGTGAGGCGGGGGGTGGGAGGGGCAAAGAATCAAAGAGCATCTGCAGGACTAATAATTTAGTACAGTAAATTAGTATACCTGGCTCAGAAACCCTGCAGGTAGAATTGCATTTCTCAGTAGTAGTGTTCTCACAATACACAAGCAGTTTCCATCACCAAGTTCCAATAAAGTTAAACTGATGAGTGTTGCAATACCAGTAAGACGTCAGGCATGCATTTTTCTGTTTGATGGAAGACTGGGTCTTATAAAGTGACTTGTAACAAATTTTAGAGCAGATCAAGAAACAGATCTTTAAACGTCCTTGTGCCAGTTGGGATAACTTATCCCCAAAGAACCTGGGTCTACCAGATCTCCATGCCATTCATCAAAGGAGCAATATGTATCTGTGAATAACTTGATCCTCGCTTCCTACTATTCTGTAGGTGTTGTTTCTGCTAATGCTTTTTGAAATTTAGAAGGCCAGGGACTACTAATAATGTCATTCTGTTACGACCAAAATATTAATTAATAAAACTGTGGCCTTGAAGAACTGTTTTTCTCCATGCCTTAACAATTGCCTCTCTCTTAATTTCCTCTGTTACCTAGAAAAAAATGGGTGGCCTGAGAAGAAATATAAAAGGCTAATATGTCTCCAGACCACAGCTATCATTTGCTAGGGAACTCATTTACACTCACTGAGTGCAAGAAGGAATCTCTATTCAGTCAGCCTTGTACACTATACAACCTCACCTTCACCCAAAAAAACCTGTAAAATAAACTGTTGTAAGGCCTGCAATTATTTTGAAAAAGTGTACATAGTGCTTTAAGGAGTTATCAGGGATTTGAAGGAGAGAGAAGATTGGCTGGAGAATAAAAAAATCAATGAGTAAGATGATTGATGGATTTTTTTTGCTGTAGCAACTTACTTTTTTTTCCGTTCTAATATTTTCCTATAAGAACCTATCATCAGGTGGGAAGGAATCAAATAGTCTTTCTAGAAGTGATGAAATGGCCTCAGATGTTGGATTGTATTGACTTAATTTTCCTCTAACCTGATGTTGGGAATGAAGATCATCCGATGTTACTGCTTTTCTCAAAGAGGAGAATAAGAAAGATGATATATAAATGTACATTACGTGCTTGCTCAGGCAGTTGTACCAAACATGGATGCACTTTTTCCTCAACTTCATGATACTGTGGATGGTTTCCTTCCTGTGGCATCAGAACTCCTTTGAAAAATAACATAATTTGGGAAGCATATTTTTAAAAATAGAATTTGTACAGCCTTATTCATGACAGTCCAATTCTATAAGTCTTCTGTATTTCCAGAGCTTTAATGTTATTTCCTCAATTGTGAGGGAAATAATAGATTAGTTCAAATTTAACTTAAAATTCATAACTGAAGATATACAATGAAAATTAAAATATTAAAGTGCTAAAAAGGATAAATTTAAAGTGTTGAAATATATACAAAACTACCTAAAAAGTTAAATTCACTTTATAGACAAAATTAGGAATAAAGGCAAGGTATAGAGGTATTGTGGATTTATTCCTTAGTTTGCTGTCTAGCACTATGAAAGTACAGCAAATGCCACAGTTCTTCTTATGGGAAGAAACTTGAAGGAAACATGTTTTTCTATTTAGAGCCAAACCTAACTCTTTCTAAAATCATCTAAAAATTCCCAGTTGCCCATGGAACTATGACAGTTAATAGGCACAGGAAAATAGTGATATAGACTTAAATTTGGCCAGATACAAACTATACCCAGCTGGCTTTTTCACAACAGGTCACAGATGTTCAGGGTGTCTGCAGTACACCTGGCTTCATGAAAAGAAGAAGGTGTGGCATGAACTTTCAAGTGGATACTTAATGTCAGGTTAAGTCTTTTTTTCTCCAAGCAGCATGTTGAAGAAGCACAAACCATCCTAAGTATACTGACTTTCTCATGCACCTCTAGAAGACTGAAGGCACAGCGCATTATTATAGCTAAAACTACCATTAATATTGCTTCATTTGTACTATTGGGCTTTCAGGTTTATAGAGTCATATAATCTGGAAGATACCCCTCTTTTTAGCTGGACTTTGCTACACAAATATCAATGGTGGGACAGAGCAGGTAAAACTGATGACTCAGTGCACAAGGCAATAAAAATATATTAAAACCAGAATTTATTAAGAAAAGAAGTGTAGCTTGCAATTTTCACAAATTCAAGGTTCATCACTATTCCATTACTAAAAGCCCTACTGACACCTTTATTTTTATTTGCTAGTTGTTGTTGTTATCATTATTACTATTATTATTAACAGAAACATAAGTATTCAAAGCTTATCCCTGCACACAAAACTGTGCTACAGGGTCTATATCATAACTGACTGCTGTGTAACATGTTCTTGATTGTTTAATTCCGCACCTGTACCACCTAAAATTAGCCACAGTTGAACTGGTTAGAAAATAAAGTCAGAAAGTAGTTGACATTCAGTCTTAGTCACTGGGGTACAGCTAGAGAGGAGTGATTTGAATCTTGTTAACTCTTGGAACATTTGGCATTTTCCAGGAAAAAAAAAAAAAAAAAAAAAAGTACTGCTACTTGAGCATTGAGATTATTTAAAAGTCTTGCTTTCTTTTAGAATGAAACAAAATGTGACAAGTTGTTACTTATACAGAAAAAATATCACTCCCAATTTCAAAAGTTAATGGGCTTTACCCTCCCCTCAATGCTTTCTTTTTAGAATCATAATGGTTTATAGACTTTACCTTACCATTTCTGAACCCTTTAGCTAAACCATAGTTTATCCAGTATTTTGCTTCCCACCCCAGTTTATACAATAAACTGAAGCCTGAATTAAACTCAAATAAAAAGACATCCAGTTCTTAGAAGTCTTCTAAATTAATCTAATTCCTAGGATTCTTCTAAAAGACAAATTTTCTTCCTCCTCCTTCTCCTAACCATAACTGACCTTCAGAAACTGGTGAACTGCTTGTAGAAACTGTAAAAGGATAGGTCATTCCTCATGGTGTAAATTCCAAGGCAGAGAGGGCAGGGAGAATACATCAGACTTATTTAGCATCAGATTATTTGCTTTATTAGTAGTAGTCCATGTGTGGTGTCTCTTTGACATGCTAAGAATAAGCACTAGTATTGCATACAGATTTTACATCCTGTTTTATTTTCTAGTTTATAGTGAATCAAATAATTATTCAGTAAGCACCCTAAATAGGATGTAGAAAAAAATTATTTCTCTTCTGATGAGGGGAAGGCATGGGAACATGAAACACTGTGGTGAAAGGTAGATGAAATGTTCAAAGGGAGAACTAAACATCTTTCAAGTGTCATCAGTATCACATTAGCCTGTGAGTGCTATGGGAGTGTAAATTCAAGGGTACCAACAGAACTACAGTGTAATGTTCTGAGGTAATTAGCAATACCCAGGTTCTGTTTGAGGTAATCATTAGAAGTTATCCCAAGTTAAATTAAAAACATAATGGTTGGCTAAGATGCAAAGATAACTATTCTCAGGTACGAAAATGTGCACTAATTCTCCCTTGAGGAGAATTCTCCATTGAGCTTCTGAGGAAGCTATGGGAGGAAGAAACAAGTTATTGGAAGAGTCATTTAGGCATTATAATGGAATTAAGACAATGTAATGCTGTGGTTTGAAGATATAAAACTCAGCAGGAACAAGAAAGTAAAAGATGGATGGAACAGCAGTACATGGGAGCAAGTGGGAGCAAACACTGTAGCGTATTGAGAATATCTGAGAGGCATATGTTCATGTATTTCTCTGCTTGCTTTGCTTTTTCAGATATTGCTTGCTCTGGAATATCACACACATGCACACACACATGGAGTTTTATGTGTTTCACTCATTTAGTATTTCCTTTTCTTACTCCATGAATCTGAGAATCTCAGGTGGGTGGGAGGAAGGAAGACTGAAAGAGTGATGGTGCCATATAAGACACTGCTAAATCGTGATCTAGGAGACATCGGGGTTTTCTATATTATGTTTTGGTGACAAGTCTCAAGGGCAAATTCACTGCCCATGTCTGCGATCATAGGCAGTGTTTATTTCTGGAAACCACCCAACTCTGTGTGCTGCATACACCTGTTGGCATTGTGTACTTGCTTTGTCTGCAAGTCAGTCCAATGGCTGAAGGGCAGGTGCCCCACAGAGTATCTTGTACTATAGACTGCTCTTGAACATGTCAGCTGCATGTAGACATGGTCTGTATTCTAAAGAGCTAAAGGAATATCCCCTCTAGAGCAGCAATGGCACTAATTTTAATAAAACACATGCACAGGTAGCAACTAGTATAGAAAACAAACAAATCTTTATGGGCTTGAGATACTAATTTTCTGTGAGTTGGGCCAGTAGGAATACTTGGGTGAGAAACTCCTGAATTTCAGTGAACTTATCCTAGGCAGACATGTCAAATAGTTAAAAATCACTCCTTTCTGGGTATGATTACTGAAGTAATGAATACCTTGTATGTAAAACAAAGCAGTTTGAGATGTAGTGGTATCAAAGTATAAATAACGTGAAAAGAAAGACATTTCTCTCTTTCCTTCAGGTTAAGTAGCAGTTTTGGTAATGAATCATCTCCAGGAGTGGCATGGCAGGAAGAAAGCCTCAAAAGGAAATGAAAAGGAAAGGCAATCAATGGGAACTTTCTGCTTTTTTAATTAAATAGTAACTCGTGTCAGCATAAACTCTCCCAAAACTTACTTGAAGAGTTATAAGCAGTAATGTAAGCAGTAGTTGCTGGAGTCTGCAGACTCAAGTTCTGATGTCAGACAAACCTTGCAGAGTAGAACTGTGAGATTCAGCTCCCTCTGTCCAGCAAATGAAGCTTTGGGGGGATTTATCTGATAACACCTTTTGGCAAGCTCAGATAGTTACTACATTGAAAATAACAACAAGGTTTCCTATCTGAAGGAGCATGGTCTCCAATGAGAATCCAGGCTTGACTCCAACAGAATGATAATGGCTCTAAGCAGTCCAGAGAACTGATGCAAAATTAGAAGATAGCAAGCAGCAAAGATAAGTGAAAAGGTACAGATGCTTTAGAAACTAACAATGAAGTTGTTGATCACAGAGTTTTAATTAAAGTAGATGTTCTATTTTATGCTATGACTGTTGTTATTTTTTTCCCAGCAATTTCTCTGATAGCAGCATTTCTTCAGGTTTGGGTTTTTTTGTTTGTTTGTTTTTGTTTTTTTTTTTTTTAATATTTGTTTGGTTGGTTTCTTTTAAGTTGACATGATCAGGGAAGCACTGTCAGTTGTCAGAACAGAACATCAGTTCCATAATTTTGTTGATTGTAATCATGATTCTACAAAAAACTCTGAGCTTGCAGCTATGATATTTTTAAGTAGGCCTTGCTGATTATATTTCATGCAGTCAAGAGCACAGATTTCTTTTTAATTGCAGCAGCTTAATGTGAATCCTGGGAACAGATATTCATTATTTTGCTCAGTGTGTATTACACCACTTGGAAATGGGACTGATGTCAATTTTGGCCTTAAAAATCCATAAATTTATGCTATAAATAGGGCATAGAACTGAGAAGGACAGCACAAGTTGTTAACTTAATTCTATGTTTCATTTGAAAACACAAGATACTTTATAAAAATTAAAACCTGTATCTTTAATAAATAATTCATTAAGGTGCAGACCTATATAAAGAAGGAAACAATAATACCAATTTTGAATGGTTTTATGGCTTACATTAGTTTTATTTTCTTTCTTTTAGCAGTGAATAGACTTGGGTCAGATTAAAAATAGCATGTATACTGGCTAAATATTCTGCCTGACTAAGCTAAACTAAAAGTTTGAGATTTAAGATTCACTCAGATCCACATTCTGACTGAAAATGTTCTTAAATTCTCTTTCTACTATAGCATCAATCTTCAAAAATGGGTTATAAATAGCTCAAGGAATTATTTTCATCTAGAAAGTTGAACAATTTTAATTTTTTTTTTGGGGGGGGAGGAAGAAATTAACCTTATTTAAAGACTTTTTTGTCTGAATTTTAGTTGGGAAAGCAACAAAGTTTCTTTATTTTCACTTCTCCAATGGATTTAATCACATATAAAGGCCTAGCAGTAGCAGCTACTTTTCATTATGTTAGGATATATGAAAGCCTACCAAAAGTGGGGCGAGAAAAATTACTAGATATTTCAGGACTGGCTGGGCAGGGAGGTGAGAACCTATGATGAAGTCACACTACAAGGGATGGTTATGCCTTGTGGCTGTGCCTAAGGCTATAGTGCTTGGAATAGAGTTTAAAGGGTCAGTGTGCAAATTAAACTGGAAAAAATAGGACATTCAAATCCAGATTTACCTTGTCTCAGGTTTATTTTTAAACTCCGTCAAAACCCACAGTGCAAAATTTTTTACTGAGCCAAGGGTTTATTTCTCCCTTTCTCTTCTTTTGTACTGCATTTTTAGAAATCAACCAGTCTGCAGCTAAGTTGCTGGAACAGTAAATGATGTTAGCTTAGACCAGACAATTGTTATTGTAAATGACATTTCTCTCTCTCCCTCTCTTTCCCTAATTTTTGCAAATACAGTAGTTTAGGATTTTGTCAGTGGAGGTGAATTTTATTTATTTTACAAAATTGTTGGCTTTTTTTGGTTAAACCATACACACAAACCAAAAGGAAGAAATATGAAAAGGATATGATGAGCACTAAAAACTTGAAGTTAATATTTTAACTACCCTTAGTTCTCACAGCAAGATTTTGCAAGCATTCTGCTTAGGATAAATGTGGAGCTAAAAAGCACTAGGAAAAGGTAAAAGAGAGAGATTGCAAGTTAAGGGTGTTCACTGCATGGCATCCTGTAAAAGTAAAGACAATTTCCTGTTTTCAACCCCTTATGTAGCATGGTGCGGAGAGGGCTTAAAGCTATATCAATGCTCCTTCTACCTGCACACATCTTGAAGGAGATTTGTGTGCTTGAAAGGAACTTGCATATGCCAAAAAGGAAGCTGTGTTTCAGTCACTGGGTTTCTTCAATTATTTACCCAGCACACAGAGTGTAGGTCAGTGTATTTTGTATTGGATCCAGCATTTTTTACCTTCAAGAATGAATACTGTTCAGTAAAGACCCATATGATCACATTGTATCACAAAATTGGGAATTAACACCCACATTTACTCCTAACAAACTTAAAGTAGCAGAAGAAAAGTGTGGTTTAACCCCAGCCAGCAGCTAAGCACCACACAGCCACTTGCTCACTCCCCCACAGTGAGATGGGGGAGAAAACTGGAAGAGTAAAAGTGGGAACATTTATGGCTTGAGATAAGAACAGTTTAATAATTGAAATATAATAGTAATAGTAATAGTAATAGTAGTAATGATGGTAGTAGTAATAATAATTATAATAACAATAATAAATAATAATAATAATAACAATGAAGAGAGAGAAATAAAACTCAGGCAAAAGAAGTGATGCACCTGCTCACCACCTGCCAACTGACGCCCAGCCAGTTGCTGAGCAGCAAGCCCTGCCACCCAGCCAACTGTCCCCAGCTTATATACTGAGCATGACGTCATATGATATGCAATATCCCTTTGGCCAGTTTGGATCAGCTGTCTCAGCTGTGCCCGCCTCCCAGCTTCTTGTTCACCTCCTCGCTGGCAGAGTATGGGAAGCTGAAAAGTCCTTGACTTAGTATAAACACTGCTTAGCAACAACTAAAACATCAGGATGTTATCACATTATTCTCATGCTAAATCCAAAACACAGCACTATACCAGCTATTAGGCAGAAAATTAACTCTATCCCAGCTGAAACCAGGAGAAAAAGAAAAAACACAGCTAAAATGTTGGTAATGAAAGGAGTCTGACCAATAAAATGCAAGAACTAGAATGCCTTCTGCAGCATATAAAACTGAATATAAAAAAATACTGCAAAAATGATGGAACTCTTGCCATGATGGGTATCAGGATGTCAGGTGAATAACAAGCAGTGACATAAATGCAAATGGAACTTAAATGATAATTCCACTGGGGAAAGATGCAATAAATGGCATCATGGAGATAATGCTATAAACGTTACAGCTCAGTAGCTGCTTTTTTTTTTTTTTTTTAAATGACAAAGAAATAAGTACCGTTGGGTACTCTGTCATTATGGGACACTCCATGTTCTCAAGACTGGCAGAAAAATGAATGCTGATAGAATTTAGGTCCTGCTTTCCTATTTTGTCTACTCTCCAATTTCTCTACTGACTACTCACAAGAGATGTAGTCCTGGACACATTTGTTCCTCAGTATTAAGAGTGTTAATTTTTTAATAGAGTGCTGTGGCCTCAGTAGGTAGGTGTATAGGTGGACCCTTCTGTACATCTGATCCCTAGTTATCAGAGGCTGTCAAAGTCTCAAGTCAGTGACCTAACTGGCTCTTTCCAATCTTATGTAGAAATTAAAACTATATAGAAATTTCCCATTTATTCAGATCTATGAGGAACTTCCATACTGGGAAAGATAGACATAATCTAGAGAGACAGGAAAAGATAGACTATCTTGAAGAAAATGATACAAATTTGCCAGTAGCTCACAGAGGTACAGGACACAGTTGCTTGAGAGGGCTCAGGATGCACAAAAATTTGTTGAGTATTTTATGTTTGCAAAATATACTTTTCCTTCAAGTACTCTGATACCTGCAGAGGTGGTCCTGTGATTCTTGAAAATTGAAGATTGATATTAAGGTCTGAGACTCTTGAAAGTTCCAGAAAAAATCTATTTTCTCAGTAAGTCCAATTCTGAAAAACAGCAAAGTAATTTAAAAAACTGAGTTCTCACTGGGCTAAATATAACAAGAGGATCTTAGGAATTCTGTAATGATATCCATCTTATCTTTTTTGTCTCCTTCCCACTGAGCTCCATAGTAGTACTATTTGTACATTCACTGCCAATCTGAGCAATAAGAAGAGAAAACAACCCATTTGCTTCCAAAATAACAAGACATATTATTAGCTAATCCGTATGGGAGAAGGTTGCAGTGCTGCTTACTGTACTAAATTTGTTTCAGCTTTTACAATGATCTATTATATTTGTGGGCTGTATTTTCTTTTTTTTTAAAAAAAAGGAATAAAAATCTGTTGTGCTTCTGTGTTTTTCGCCTAGGCTTGTTTTTCTGGTTCACACTAGATTCTGTTTGTCTAAGGAATTTGCAGAGGAAGGGATTGAAAAAAAAAAAAAGCTAATTTCTCGCTATATGCTGCTGTACGTTAGCCTATGAAGACTCAACTACGTTAACTATGGAGTTAACACTGACATAAGGAAAAAGGGTCTCTGCACTACTCTGAGTGCTACTTTGAACATAAACCACACTCCCATGGAAGTACTCATATGCATTGCTAATCTCTGAATAAACAATTAAATTAAGTAATATCAGCTGCATATGAAAAAAAGGAATAAAAAAGATCTGTTGAGAAGCTCTCACTGAACCGGGATTGAATCATTATCTGCTTTTGTATATGCCCTATGGAACTTTCCTGACTATTGACCAGTAGAAGCAACATTATGTTAGGTCCTGGGAAAACTAAATGCATTTTGGCCATGCCTCAGCAATAACCTGTGGGAATGCTCAGGGTTCACTAATTGCGAGAAGTAACAACATCATTTTTATAGCAGAAATATAGATATAAGGACGAATGTAGTTACTCAAATAATAATAAAAAAAACATTTAAATTATTTATTATTATTTCACATTTTCAGATAACTTACTTCTTGTACCGTAATTGAAAAAATGTGCTATGTACACGCAACATGTTGCTACAGTGTGTTCATTGCAACACATCAGTATAGTGCATTCATTGCAGAAATAACTAATCTGTTAATTAACATGAAGAAAAATGTGTTTGAATGGCTGTACCAGCAAGTAGTTTGGCTTCCACCCAGGAAAGCCAGGTAGTCTTGCACCATTGTAGTGTCCTTTTGGACAACCATGTTCAAGTTGCAAGAGAACACTAAGCGTCTGAAAGCCATGGGGTTGACAACTCTTTAGGGGAGAACTGTTGTGAAAGTTGCATGGACATAGAGGATCTAATAAGAAACTTCAAACCAAGCCTAGAAAAATGACAGAGAATCTCAGCACAGAATTGAAAAGCTGACTGCAATAGATAATAGATCATCACAAACGCTAAATCAGATTCAGTAGAGTAAGCAGCATACTTCACTTTTCCTATATGGATTATCAAATATTATGTCTGGTTATTTTCAAAGAAAACAGGTTGTTTTCTCTGTGTATTGCTCAGATTAGCTGTGTATGTATAAATGCTGCTACTATGGAGCAGAGTGGTAAAGAGAAGAAAAGATAGACAAGCCAAGCTTGGAAATTGGATGGAGAGTACCACTTTTTTAACAAAGCACATTTAATAGTTGACAAATTTCACTGGAATTTTTTTAGTAGATATGCAGTTTTCACCTCTCTTCTCTGCCGTGACTTGCTACTGGTACCTCATGAGAAAGATAGTCCAGATGGAAAGCTAAGCTCAAACTGGAAGAAGAGAAGGAATGTGATGCTAAAATTAAAATTTCCAGGATGTGCCATAAGCAGAGCTTATTTGGAATGAAAATCTTGTAGTTTCTCAATTTGATTCAGCCCAACAGCTTAAATGCCACATTATCAGTTACCCTGATAAAGACCTGAAACTTTCTGGCAATTTTTCAAATTCATATCAAGCTGAATCCACATGAAACATTACACTGAATCCACATGAAACATTCCAATTTTCTTCTCAAAATTTCCCAGAAATTGCAATCTACAAAAAATACTATTATCCTCATTTACATGTTTATATATTTATTTTCATCTTGGCTGCAGGGTAAAATCAAATTTTGAGTAACTCAAATAACACACTGATAAGATCAAGCTATTAGGAATCAATTAATCATGTATGTAGGAAGCGTATCTTGGAGAGTTATCTGATGTGAGCAAGGGTACAGTCTATTTTTAGAAGCTCAGTGTTTTACAGTAAAATCAGTATTTCTGCTATAGTCTCTCTAACTCACTGATTTATTTCCTAGGTTGTAAGTTGCTGACTAGAGGTCATAGTTGTATGGGCAAACAGAGACATTTTGTACAGTTAAAACTTAACAGTTACTAAACATCCGCTATATCATTGAATTTGTAAAGTACTGACTTAGTTGCAGTATAGCAAATGCTTTAGACATAAATGAAATCACCTTTTTCTCCCTACTATTTAATTCTCAGAGTGGAAAGAGTTAGAGTTAGAATGTCACTTAAACATCAGTGGAAATTAGCCATGAAGAGTAAAGAAAATGATGTCATGTCATCAGAAATGCACATATCAAAATGCCAGCTGTAATGTCATTAGTTCTAAGGAAAATGAGGTTTATTTGCTCCTTTAATTCTTGTGTATCAATAGTTGATTGCACTGAATCCTTAAAGGAATGGGAGTATTTAGTGCTTTGTTTATATGCCCAGAAATATATGTACCTCATAAAAAGTAGTCTTGTAAAAGATCTGCAGAGCTGCACTCACTTTACCCGTCGCCTCTCTCCCACAGCTCATGCTCTGCACATCATGGTTCCTGCCTGGCTGTATCGCAGAGAAGATGATAGTGGAAACCTTGTTAAAGACATTCAACCACTGAACCAAATTTGATTCAGCCAGCAGCACTTTTGTATTAGAGAACTAAAATAAGATGGTGCTGGAGCACAGTTCTTCTCTTAAGGCGAATTGACATTCGTGATAGCAGGTCTCTTTTTTTTTCCCTATCAAAAGCTTTCCTTCAGGATTCAAAAGAACAAAGGGACCTCTCAAACTGTGGCTTGTTCTGTTTCAGTGTCTTGTTCCAACAGTATATATTTTGTTTGCTGAATATAGCAAAAGAAACTGGTTGTGTATTTCAGGCAGAAATGTCTCTCCCATTTGACATGTTTAAGTGTCCAAATGCACTGGTTATATAAAAGTAGAACACAGAGAACAGAAATGAGGAATTTTAATCAGCAGGGTGAGTCTTTAAATGCTATTTCCAGGCGACTTCCATGTGGAGAAAAAGGATGACGTAATGTTGCCGTGAAACAAAAAGAAAAGGAAAAGGAAAAAAGAAAAACCTAAACCCGTCCCGGGAAGCGCTGGTCACCCTCTAGGGGAGGCGGACGGCGAACACTCTTTTCTACCGGCCGGCCGTAACGGCCGTAACGGCCGCGGGCCCGGCGCGCCCAGGGCAGCGGCTGGGCGGCAGCGGCGGCCGGTCGGCGTGGCGCGCGCGGACCGCCAAGTGGCGCTCCTGCTCCTGTGACGGCCCTGGGCGAGCCCCCGCGGCCTCCCGCCCCTCCCCGCCGCCGCCAGCCCGGCGCTCGCTTCCAGGGAAACCGCCGGGCGTCCGCACCGTGCGGGCTTGGGTGGAGCTCTGCCTGCCTGGCGTCCCCGGTGCTCCCAGTCCGGCCCTCCCCTGCCCCTTCTGAAGGCCGTGGCCGTTTAAATTTAAATGGACTGCTGCTCCCATAAATTCAGACTTTTTATGAGTCTGAGTTTATAATCACTGTGTATGACCTCAGGGAACCATAGGTCTCCACAGCTCTTTAGGATATTTTCCTGGTGGATACATCACGTAGTGGAGCAGTACAGAAACTTACACTGGCTGCTAAGGTGAGGCTAAAGAGGTGGTAGCATCAAAATAGCCAAAATAGCTACAAGACTGTCTAACAATTTTATGTTAACTCCTGTAGCTTGTAACTAAGAGAGTGCTCTGACAGTGCATGGCCAGCAGGTCGAGGGAGGTGATTTCTGCCCCTCTCCTCTGCTCTGATGAGACCCCACCTGGAGTACTGCATCCAGCTCTGGGGTCCTCAGCACAGGAAGGACATGGACCTGTTGGAGCGGGTCCAGAGGAGGGCCACAAAAATGATCAGAGGGATGGAACACCTCTGCTATGAGGACAGGCTGAAAGAGCCGGGGTTGTTCAGCCTGGAGAAGAGAAGGCTGTGGGGAGACCTTATTGTGGCCTTTCAGTATTTAAAGGGGGCCTACAAGAAAGATGGGGACAGGCTTTTTAGTAGGTCCTGTAGCGATAGGGCTAATGGTTTTAAACTAAGTGAGCATAGATTCAGACTAGATAGAAGGAAGACATTTTTTACTATGAGGGTGGTGAAACACTGGAACAGGTTGCCCAGAGAGGTGGTAGATGCCCCATCCCTGGAAACATTCAAGGACAGGTTGGATGGGACTCTAAGCAACCTGATCTAGTTGAAGATGTCCCTGCTCATTGTAGGAGGGTTGGACTAGATGACCTTTAAAGGTCCCTTCCACCCCAAACTATTCTATGGTTCAATGATTCTATGATTGTGCTGCCACTTGACATGAACCTGACAAGTAACAGACTCCACTCTGTCTTACAGAGAGCATCTAGTTGTATGTATTACTTTTCAGAAACTGTAGCTGCCAGCTAAAGGAAGCTAGTAAAAGTAGTTATAGTAGTTACTAGTACAAAATCAGTTCTGGATAATGTTTCCAGCTGCACCAGATTCCAAATAACGTTATAACAGTAGGTTGTAGTTTACTATTGTCATGACATTGTTCAAAGACCTTACTTCTGCATGATCTTTCCAATAGTCTGTCTCTACCAAGAAGGAATTACCTACACAACTATTGTATTTAAACAGGGTTTGTTTTTTTTTTTTTTTTTTCTTTGGATGGACTGGCTAACCTAGGTCTACCAACAGAGTCACTGAAAAATGTGCCATACACTTTTCTGAGCATGTTATACTATCATAATAGGGTAAAGAAAAAAGCAGACAAACAAAGCATAGATGCAGAATAAGCAGCAGAAATAAAGAGGTCTGAGCTAATCTGCTTGCTGTAAACATGCCATTCTGGCATGTTTCACTCTCCTGAAATAGCCAAGTTGTTGACAATATTTTTGGTTTAGAGAGAGGAGAGACCCATTTTCATTGTCTTTTAGAAAAATCAAAGCATCACATTTGTGCAGATATCTAGAGTATTTTATCTGCACCCTCAAGAATTTTCTACCTATTAATGCCTATTGCACATTCTCTGCTTTGTTGTGTTAAATATAAGTGCATAAGAATTAAGCATACCTATACCCAGAATGAACCCTCCACACCAGGAAAAAGAAAAAAAGATTAGCCCTCAATTAAAATAAACCACAAAAGCACACGAAAACAAGATTAAACTTTTAAACTAAATTATTTATAAAATGTAAGTGAAAATAAGTAGTAATGACATATAACAGGAACATCTAGTGAAGATGCAAAATGTCTATAGTATTAGTATTACCTAGAATTTTACTTTGTGGTACAGAGGTATGAATATGTATTTCAGGGTTATGAGCTCTGTGGATATTGTTAATGGACAGCTTCAGGGGAGTGCGTGTCTGACCATAGGGTACAAAATTCTTCACACCTGGGACTTTTATTGCCTTCCTTCCATCCTTTAGTGTTATTTAGCATGAAGAGTGCTGGGTGGTGTAACAATTGATTAAAGGGCACTTGTGACATAAAGAATTTAATAACCCAAATCATCAATTTCCATTCATGCTTATCCTGCCTGTTACAGCAACCTGATTGAACTATATTCCTGCTGCAAAACTTCCTGTCTGTTGTTTTAAGAATATTCTTTGCAACATTGATTCGTATCTTTAGTCTTCTGCTCTTCCTTGTATTTGTTTCTTGCTCATTTTTTCTTCTGGTTTCTTCCTTTTTGTCTGCAGTCTTTTCTGCTTTTTCACGTTCACCCACATCATCTTCAGCTCTCTGACATTTCAGTCTGTTGATGCACGCAAACATTCTGCCAAAAGAGGTTAGCTAGAAATAGTGCCATCTTTAGTGACTGCTCCATTTTCAGCACTACATTGTACCAACTGTAATTGATAGGGGACATGCTGTCAAGCCTAATAATTCCTAAGTGGTGATTAGCTGGACTAGTGATATCTGGATGGGGCTTGATGGATGCCTAACTTTCCACTGCACTAATCCCTCCTAGACATGGATCCTTTACTCTTTCAGAAACGCCACACTGGATGATTTACTATGATTTACTAATTATTGTTGTTGTTTGGCTGTTGTTGCTTTTTTTGCCTCTACTCACCTCACTTGTGAGCTCTTCAGAATTTCACCCTGAGGAAATATAAAATGCAAGAGCTGCATAAAGGTAAGAGGAATGGAAGCAAACATCTTCTGAATAGCATCTCCCATAAATCTGATGCTTTGTCTTAACAGTATGAAATTGCAACTCAAGTTATGCAGCTCAGAAAATAAGTGATGGAGCTATGTTCCAAGAACACATGAAGATTTCTCAGAAATGTTAGTGTCCCAGGCAATCTCTTTACATCATGCTTTTATCTTTCCTCTTCTAACCTTTTTCTGCTTGCCCTTACCATACTGTAATTATCCAGGCCATAATAATCCAAACTCTGATAATACCCTTCCTTTCTTTGTCTACTTCTGTCTGCATATTCCGAAAAGTAAAAGAATAATTTTGAACATCTAATTAGCCTTTAATCTGTGTTCATAAGTCATTGTAAAACTTCCTTCATATTTCAGTTTATAGTATTTATTTTGTCTGTGGGTGCATTTGGTCCCACAAAAATATTAATGGTTTAAACACAATTGTGGATTCCAGGATTTCAGGTAGCATACAAAGCTGTTGCACAGCACCAGAATACCTGAACATGCTACATGCCCAGATTATGGAATAAAGGAGGATCTGGAGCTGGCATACATTCTCACTCAAAAAGAATGCGAATATCATCCTAGGAAAAATGCTTTCAGCGTGAAATCTCTAGAATGAAAGTCAGAAGATGTAATGAAGGTTAAATTTCTTGCACTGCAACAGCCTCATGGCACACAACCACTTTGGGTATGTTTATGGTACAGTTTTTGTTAAGATCAGGCATGTAGTCTTGAAACAGTAATTGGTATCCTATAGTTTGCATTGTGGAGCAGTTTGTTCTTAAAAGGGCACAAAATGAATACGTCTTGGATGAATTTGATTGAAATTTTTAGGTGAAATGGAGTTGGGCAGGGACTTCAAGAGTGCACATAATGCAGCTGAACTTGTAATTGGCTGCAGTCTCTGGTTCTCTAAGACGTCTAGACCACCTTAGGTTTATTTTTTGCTGGTCTGCTCTTCACCAGCCACAGGCATCATTCCCATGAAGAGATGGCTGTCTGTTACCTGACCAGTGCAGAAGAATATTTAAACATGGAGTAGGAGCAGAAAAGGAAAGACTCTGAGATAAAGGTTGCACTTAGTGGGTCATCTAACAGAAAACTGGAGCAAGACATGTATTAAATGAAAAGCTAGAAACACCTTCTTAGGAATACAATTCAACAGGCTTGCCTCAAAGCCCATAGAATTCAAATTTTTTTTTTTTTAATTTAAATATTGTACCAGCATCACTGCAGGTCATTTTCTTCAGCTAACAATAGTTCCAGGAATTCACTTAGTGTCAATGTCAGATATTCCTCACCAGCTGTTTTGGTCTACAAATACACTCCTCTTGTGCTACACTACACATAGCCCTTAACAATTGTCATGATTCAGTTCTTCATCTCTAAGCTAGTGATAATACTTCTCTGATAGGAAGAGTTTTGTAAGGCTATGGTCATTGACATTTGTGACACGCACAAGAACTATGCAGGCAGTGCTTCTGAAAAGCCTATATATAGAGTAACCCATTATGCCTTTGAGAATGCTGCAGGTTTGTTGTTTTTTTTTAAAAAAACTTCAAGTTTAGTAATATTTGGTAATATTGCCCTTTCCATACCACAGAATTTCAAGGGCAAAACACTATATTCTGTTATTCTATTTTAACTGTGGATTACTGCAGTAAAATGGCATATTTTATGATTTATGTGAAATCTTGAGCTTAGGTGCTTAATGCTTATTGGAAATCTGCAGTATTCATTGTTCAAGTTGTACCACCAAGAAAAAAAACTTGATTCCAAGGAGTGGCTTTCAGTAGCAGTAATACACATAGAAAATTAAAACAACTGGAAGACAGCTGTATTGTTCATGTCTAGTGCATGATTGCTGGAAAATGCATAAACAGAAAATACTGCAAGAAAAGGAAGAGGTGGCAGAGAAATAGCTCTAAGATCATGCATCTATTTACCAGTAAAGTAGTTAGGACATTTAAGGGAAAATGCCTTTGTGAACAGAATCTCTAAATATAACTTAGGTTTTGATTTCACCACATCTTGGCTGAATATACACACAGTTATTTTTTATTCTTATTAGGTCATAGAGGAGGTTTTTTTATAAGGGACATACTAGTTAAATAATCTGTCTTCTTCACATACTAAGTGACTTGCCAGTCTTCCAAGCTTACTGAGAAATGTTTGTCATGTTCTTTTGGTGTAAGGCGGTCTCAGTATTCTTTTCAGTAGAAAGGTATTTATATCCTGTCTTCGATGGTTGATGTATGTTAAAGGTGTAAGGTAGAAGACTGAGACTTAAAGAGTATTTTAAATAAAAAATCCCATGGTGAATGTATGTCTGCAAAACTTAAAACACTTAATACAGTAGTTCAACTATTCCCTGAAGATAGTGTGAAGTGTGCATTTTTATATCACTTGAGATACAGACATGCCTCATAAAGATACTCTTTGTCATTTTTCTTTTATTCTCTTGTATGAAGAAGTATAAGGTGCTCTTAGGGATTACCCCAATCAAAACAAGAAACCTACAGAATAATACTGGAATTACATTGGCTGTTACTGCAAACTACTATAGTACACTTAAAAGAGGAAAGTAATTGCTCCTCTGCTAATGCACTACCACTGCTGTTCAGCTAAGTCTTGTCAATTTATCTCACAGGAATTTGTTGTTTTGTTTCATAGGCAGTCTGTTGCTTATTTTGATAGCCAGATGAATTAGGAAGTTTCTGGTTCTGTTGCTCCCACAGTTGCTGTTTTAAAGTGTTTTGTCAGTTACCTAGAAGTCCAATAAATATAATTAGAATAAAATAGAAAACAGTATTGTGCAAGCCATGAAAGCAAATTTCACTGTTGGCAAGTAGAATTTGCAAGCAAAGTGATTAACATTGCCCTTCTAAACAGATCAGAAAGCTCAAAGCATACAATTTGTGCACGAAAATTTTCAATCTATTCTCATATAGTTTTGAAAGAGAAGCCAAACAGGGCTCGGGGTACTTTTTAAGATTAGTAGGCTTGCTACCAGTGCCTAGTGTTCATGTCTGAACTACTGCCAGTGCATGCTGCAGCCTGTGAGATTCACCTATGAGTTGCTGGTGTTGCTTTGTGTTGCATCAGATGCATTTCTGCTTAAATAGAGATTTCTATTCTATTTTGTTTTCAAAGCATTTACTTCTGGACTATGCAGGTGAAAAATGAATTTTAGGTCATCCTAATGCCCTTGTTTTTCTTTTTAGATTTTCAGCATTTTAGGGGAAGGATTTAAGGCATTTATTGCCTTAACAGTTTGACTGCTGTTCACATCTCATGGTTTGACAGTGCTATGCTGGTAAAACAATTCTTCCACCTCTTCAGCTGCTCCTCCAGCCCACAGCAAAGTAAATAAATAAATAAATAAACAAACAAACAAATAAAAGGCTGCCTGAAAAAAGAAGATGCTATATGTTATTTATATCCTTATGTGAGTTGCATATACATCGTTTGTCTCTGACATTTCACTTGTCTAAACAAAACCAGGAATACAGAGCCTGCAGAAGTGATCCTTCACAGAGTGTAGAAATGGGATTTTTTTAATGAAGCCTGTGATCCAATCTGTATAGATGACATAGTAAAGTGGAGGTCAGATACAATCTCACCCTGTTTAAGTACTACTGAAATACTACAATCCTAACCTTTTAAAATGACCATTGATTTGCTTTATTTCCCCAAACTTCATAGCAACATGGAATGCTTAGTTGCAGAACAGTGTAAAACATAAATTGTGGTTGTTTGGTTTTTTAGCTTACCAGGTAATCTCATGGGTATGGTGAGAGGTGTACTGTCTGACAGTGTATGCCAGCAGTCAGTGCATAGATCCTTCTTTCAACAAGGAATTCCTCAAGGAAGGGACTGGGGAAGGTGGAAAGAAGGGAGGAATCTGAGCAATTTCCACATGGCCATGTTTGTCAGCACTGGAGATACTTCAAGCATGTATCTGTGAAATTGAAGGGACTTTAAGAAAGTTTATTTTTGAAAGACCCTGTTTTCAAATTACGAACATTATATATTAGAGATAAAATTATTGGTAAAAACTGTCATTTGACAACTCAAGATTTCAGGGAAAAGCATCTTGGTTTTGCACTGATAAAAATGCAAATGTTTTTTCCATCTCTGTCCAAGGCTGAAATTTTTAGTCACATTTGCAGTCTGCCATTATGTCTTGTAAGTCATTTTTGTTTGTTTGCTATTTTTTTCAAAGCTGGGAAATACTTTTATTTCATAACTCACTCTTTCCAGTAGAAACTGTATCAGGTAATCTGTCATTAAAGTCTCAACTACAATTAATTTGAAAATTTAGTTTTGAGTCTTGTACTTTCTTTTAAAATTGCTATGCAGAAATTTATGACTTCTTTGTCAACATCCTTCTTCACTGTTTTGAAACTTTTTCTTCAATATAAACCTATTCCTTAGTCATGCCTAAGAAAATCAAATGTAGCACAGTCCATGCTGCTACCATTGTTGCTAGCTGCTTGAAACATTATTGCTGTGGACTGTTAACTGTCAGCAGAGCCTATCAATAGACAAATGGCAAAACCTAAGACATCCTAATGACAGGGAAAAAGCCTAGAGTCAGAAAAATCTCACACAATAGCTTCCTACAGGGTGTCATTTTGTTAACAGTGTCAAAATATAGAATATTTTAAACTGAACACTGTAGTTGATTCAGCTCTGTTTGAGGCCTGATACTGTTATGTTATCCTGTTGCACTGTAAAAAAAACGCTAATTACATTCTGGTTTTGTAGAGCAGATTACTGTAAGAGTACTATTTAAAAAGCTGGTTTGAAACATAGTGGAATGTAATACTTAATATACCAGCTCCTTTGAGAGGAGTAGGTGAGTGATTGATTGATTGTAAATATTTTTCATGTTTCTATTACTGAGCAAGACTTTTGACCTTACAATTCATGTTCATGTTTTATACCTCCTGGATGTGGTGGGTTTTTTTGTTTTGTTGTTGTTGTTGTTGTTGTTTTCTTTTTGGCTATAATCTTATGATCTTGTAAGGTGTATATATTACAGGCACACAGCAAATTAGCAAAATTTTGCCTGGCACTTTAGATATGTGCTGTAATATTTGGGATCATAGCAAATTTTACGTTCCAGGAAGACCATAAGAGTTAAAGTCATGTTGTCCACACTCATTATATATATATATATATATAAAAAAAAAAAAAAAAAAAGAAAAAAAATCCTAAAGTCTATCATTTCTCCTTGTGTCGCATGTCACCACTCCAGTATCTTTCATAATCTTGTTAAAGTCCTCTCACAAGTGGTGAGGATGGCTGTGAGTCTTACAGTGTGGGAGGTGGGGATGGAAACAGGATAAATTGAGATCATCAGTTTGGAGCAGTAGATTTTTCTCCAGAAAATAGTGAAAAGTGGAGAGAATGTGTTACTAGTGTTCAGTCTTTTAGCACTATCCTGGTGTTTTAGAAGGACAGTAAAAAATTACAAATGAAACCTCTGATCTGAAGCAGACAGTGATATAAGCTCTGACTGACCACTGAGTCCTACAATTAAAAAACCAGTATGTTCACCAGAAAGGAAAATGTCTGACATAGAATATTCAAACAGTATGTCTACATGAG
Source organism: Platalea leucorodia (assembly GCF_965183815.1). Taxonomy (NCBI): domain Eukaryota; kingdom Metazoa; phylum Chordata; class Aves; order Pelecaniformes; family Threskiornithidae; genus Platalea; species Platalea leucorodia. The sequence goes on along the minus strand of NC_138858.1, from coordinate 34,861,026 downwards.
GCACATTTCTGTCACTATGTAAAGCGAAACTAAGTATCATTTCTTGGTTTGTGTTAGAGAAAGAATATCTGCAGAATGATATAGTTTGACTTCACCTTTAGAATAAGGAAGATGATGTAATTCTTAAGCAATTCTATTGGGACTAGCTGCCTTTAGCCTGTGCATCATTCTGTACACCTTGGCCTAATTCATGCCTGCCTGTGCACTAGAAAAAGTTGCCCATGCCTATGTGCCATGCAGGATGATTTCCTGTATTTCATTTTTTGCCTATTGCCTCTTTTCCTGTCACTGGGCACCACTGAGAAGAGTTTGGCTCCATCTTATCTACTCACTCCTGTCCCCAATCAGGTGTTTATAGATGTGAATAAGGTCCTCCTGAGCCTTCTCTTCTCCAGGCTATACACTCCCAGATCTCTCAGCTTTTCCTGATATTACAGATACTCCAATCCCTTAATCATCTTTATGTCCCTTTCCTGGACTCACTCCATTATGTCCACGTCTCTCTTGTATTGGGAAGCCCAGCCCCACAGGAGCACATAGCTGGCTCATGGTCAGCTTGGCATCTACCAGGACCCACAGGTCCTTTTCAGAAAGCTGCTCTCCAGCCAGCCAGCTTCCAGCATGTGCTAGTGCATTGGGTTATCCCCCCCCCCCCCCCCCCCCCCCCCAGTGGGAGAACTTTGCATTTCTTTTTACTGAACTTCATGAGGTTTTTCCCAACCCGTTTCACCAGTCTATCCAGAACCCTCTGAATGGCAGCACAGCCATGAAGTATCAGTCACTCCTCCCAGCTTTGTATTATACACAAACTTGCTAAGGGTGCACTCTCTCCGTAGCCCACGTCATTTTGGACTATCAGCCTCTGGGGTACACCACTAGTGACTGGCCTCCAGCTGGACTTTGTGCCTCTGATCACAACTCTTTACCTGGCAGTTCAGTTTTCAATCCACCTCACTGTCCATTTATCTAGCACATACTTCATCAGCTTGTCTATGACGATGTTATGGAAGACAGTGTTGAAAGCCTTGCTAAAGTCAAGATAGACAACATCCACTGCTCTCCACCTAGCCAGTCATTACCTTAGCAGATGTTCATAACTTTTTTGCTTATCAAAAGTGCTAATATTATAAAACTCAGGCATAGAATGAGATTTTGTGTGGAGGCCAGTATGTTACCCCTAAAATGCTTTGGGTTTGACAGCAAATACTGGTGCAAAGCAGATTTCTTTAATCTGGTCTTAATTTAACAAATATTTCACTGATTTCACTTGGTGATGAATATGCTGAAAATCATATGATACTTAGGACTATGCAGGACCAGGCCATAATGTGTTAGGTGCTGCCACAGAAAGAATTCTTATTCTCAAATGGCAAAACAATTCCTGGTGCCATGTTTTTCATCTGCATAACACTGCTAGATTTTCAAAGAAGTGAAATATTAATATTCAGTAAGTTAATTTCAGAACTCCGGAATACCTAATGTGTGGCAAAAGCAAAAGAAAGAATAGAAATTTTCAGCCAGTTACAGAGCAAAGTGATGTAGTGGTGACATCAACTTAAATTGCCATTAGCTTTTACTTTGACATTATTCACCTGCTTATATTGTCAAGGTTAAGGAATAAAGAGTAGGTGTTTATCACTATAGGTGCTAGCTATTACTTGACAGCTGAGACATAAGAGTTGAAACCTATTCCCACTGAAGTCAGCAGGAATTTTGCCAATGGTTTTAATGGAATAAGGAGTTGGCCTTTATTTATAAAGAAAACCCCAGAACCAGCAGTGCTAGCAGTGATGTAAGAACTACAAGGAGGGATAATTTATAAGGAAGATTTATTAAAAAATAGAACCTAATCCTGCAGTCCTAGCCTAGAAAAATTCTTTCAATGGTTAATAAATTAGAATAAGGAAGCCTATGGCTCATAAGTAAATAACATATAAACTAACAAAGAAATGATGAAAGGGATACAAAAGTTTACACAGAAGATATGCACACTCTCATTTTAGAATATGGGCTGAATACATATGCATTAATGCTAGAGTTTTAGTCACAATGAAAAAGGTTATAGAGTAAATAGCCAAATTTGCAGGTGACTCCAGTAACTGAAAACAAGAATGCTGATTTGTGTCTAGAATGGTCATTTCTGGAGACACAGCTGAAAATCAGAGGATGAGAAATTGATAAATCAAATCAGTTCATTTCTTCATTGCCTCTAGTGGGTAATGGCTTTTTAAAAATCATTGTATGCATACAATCATTACCTGATATCTGTTAATTTACAAGTCTTAGATGTCTGCTTTCTATGACCTACTACTGACATGTTGTTTTCCAAATTAGCACAGGTATTATGCTGTAAGCTACAGATTTTCTTATATACTCATTGTGTAACTTTTAAGAGCTCTTCATGTTACCAAGCATCTCAGAGTTTGAGAAGTGTTTAGAGAACCAGTGCCCAAGGAATAAATTCATTCACTCTTTGCTGTCTTGAAGACAATAGTGATGCTTGAGATGAAATGAAAACACCCACAAACCTGAACAGGTAGGTCATTTGCAACAGCACAGATGTAATTTGGAATAATAACACAGAGAAATAATGCTGTAAAAAGCATGCAGCCCACTAGTTTCTCGCTGCTAATACTACTCTTCTTTCACAGTGGCAGTGGGGTTGGAGTCCATCACTTTTACACTAACATACTAAATTTACCTGTTTTAGTTAAGGGGAAAAAAATACTTTTAAGCAACTAAGATCTGGTTTATACAGCTGAGCAGTTTTTTATAGTCTAGCCATTACAGGGCAACAGTACAATATATACTAGCCAAGTGTCATGGTTTCAGCTGGGATAGAGTTAATTTTCTTCTTAGTAGCTGGTATACTGCTGTGTTTTGGATTTAGGATGAGAATAATGTTGATAACACACTGATGTTTTGGTTCTTGCTGAGCAGAGTTTACACCGGTCAAGGACTTTGCAGCTTCTCGTGCTCTGCCAGGTGCATAAGAAGCTGGGAGCAAGCATAGCTAGGACAGCTGACCCAGACTGGCCAAAGGGCTATTCCATACCATATGACATCATGCTCAGTATATAAGCTGGCAGAAGAAGAAGGAAGAGGGGGGCATTGGGCGTGATGGCGTTTGTCTTCCCAAGTAACCGTTATGTGTGATGGAGCCCTGCTTTCCTGAGGATGGTTGAACACCTGCCTGCCGATGGGAAGTAGTGAATGAATTCCTTGCTTTGCTTTGCTTTGCTTTGCTTTGCTTGTGCGTGACGCTTTTGCTGTACCTATTAAACTGCCTTTATCTCAACCCATGAGTTTTCTCACTTTTACTCTTCCGATTCTCTCCCCCATCCCACTGGAGGGGAGTGAGCGAGCAGCTGTGTGGTGCATAGTTGCTGGCTGGGGTTAAACCACAACACCAAGTCATTGTGAAAATTTATTAAATAAAAATTTTATAGAGAACATGATAATACTGATCACTAAAAAATATTATGAGAGTTAATTACTCACGGTAAGAAGGTGTAAAGAAATCAAGTGCCTTTAGTGTGGTTCAGAGAAGTATGGACCAACAAGAACTGGTAATAGTAAGGTTGCTTTTTGTTGCTTTTATCACCATCATTACATAAATGTCTGTAATTCAAGTGGTAAAAATAGGTATATTTTTATGTTTTAAAATCTGGCTGTAAGGCTTCAAATGGATACAAGACTTCATGATTTGGGCCAGAGTCCTACTTTTGACTAAGAAAGATTAAGAAAAATCTTACTAAATCTTTTTCTTTTTTCCTTTTTTTTTTTTTTTTTTCTTTTTCCCTTTCCTTCAGAAATAGTTAATGCTAAACTCTAGGATGCTGGTATAACTCAACCTAGAAATTTGTGATTGAACAGTTCACAATTTGCTTTCTGGTTGAGACAGTTTTTGTATGCAATTTTTATTTTCTTGTCAATGGAAAATAAATTATCATTTATTATATAATATATCCCTCTAAATAAAATCTAATGAGAAATTTTAACATATCACAAGTAATACATATTATGTTAAATCTATTAGAAAGAAGAATTTCCGATTATTTTTAGTTTATGCAATTAGATACATGATCACAGTTACTGTATTGTGTATAACTATGTATAGAATCATAAACACAAATTCATATACATTAGGTATCCTAATATTTTGCTTGCCTTACTGACAACAATACTGGGCAGGTGACATAAGGTGTATGAATTTTTCGTTCTTCCCGCTCCCTATGGCTTTACTTTTGGCTTTGTTTACCATGGATTATTCTGCCCAAAGATAATGGTTGGAGGTCCAGTATTACACTTGTTACACTTGTCACACTTGTCACACTTGTCTGTGTCTAGAAATACATGTAATTTATAAAATTTGTAAGAGAACAAGACAGAGCAAGAGCTATATTTGCATTACCAGATCATAAACTAAAAAAAATAAAACAAAATGATAACCAAGTATTTCAATATACAGATGCAAGAGATATCTGAAACTTCAGTTTGCATTCAAACGGTTCAAATGACTGAATTAGAATTTAAAATTTGGTGTGTGCAAGCATGCAGTTGTGAATGATGGTAAGTGTATTTATGACGTTGTCGTAGTTTAACCCCAGCCGACAACCAAGCACCACACAGCTGCTCGCTCACTCCCCTGCAGTGGGATGTGGAAAGAACCAGAAGAGTAAAGTGAGAAAACTCATGGGTTGAGATAAAGACAGTTTATAAGTAAAGCAAAAGCCGTACATGCAAGCAAAGCAAAACAAGGAATTAATTCAATACTTCCCATCGACAGGCAGGTGTTCAGCCATCTCCAGGAAAGCAGGGTTCTATCACGTGTAACAGTTACTTGGGAACACAAAATGCCATCACTCCAAATGTATCCCTCCTTCCTTCTTCTTCCTCTAGTTTTATACGCTGAGCATGACATCATATGGTATCGAATATGTTTCGTCAGTTGGGGTCAGCTGTCCCGGCTGTGTGCCCTCCCAACTTCTTGTGCATTCCCAGCCTCCTTGTTGGCAGAGTGGTGTGAGAAGCAGAAAAAGCCTTGACTCTGTGTAGGCACTGCTGAGCAGTAACGGACACATCTCTGTATTATCAGCACTGTTTTCAGCACAAAGCCAAAACATAGCCTCATACTAGCTACTATAAAGAAAATTAACTTTATACCAGCCAAAACAAGCACACATTTAAGGAAATTGGTTGTTCGATAATATAATGGACATTGTAAAATAGCATTTAAGAATACGTTGCTCATTTATTGCCCTAATGACATGTCAGGATTTGATTGTCAACAAGTTCAGATGTAAAGAAATTTGGAAAGCAAATCTTCCTTCATTGTGTGGCATGGCTCACCACATAAAAATGACATTTTTCAGCAAATACAGTACAATGGAATTAAAACAATTACATTTTTCAGTAAGCATCAATATATTTATGTAGTATTTGAATGACTGCAGTGTGGCATGAGTTATAGGATTTATTTATAAGTGAAGTCTAAGTATGAAAATCAAGCTTTTCTTTTATTTTTAAGTGAGGGAATGCTGGACACCAGGTCTATGCCTGCATGAACAATCAGTGCTCTTAAGTCATTCATTTGTTCAGTGGTCAAGGAACTCCACAGCCAGTCATCTATATAGATGAGCAATAATAGCAAGAAGCTGTGACTAATCAGTAACAAAAAGTTGAACAAAGAAAAGATGAACCTGGTGCTGACTGGAGCAAGTGGTTTAATGACAGTGGATACAAATAGGACAGAGGTATTCAATGCCTTCATAGCCTCAGTCTTATCAACAAAGGCTAGTGAAGGGATTCAAGGAGAAGAAAGTGGATGTAGATCAAGTCAGGTGTTACTTGGGACACCTTGATCCATAGTAGATCCATGGTACAAGACAGGCGGCATCCAAGAATGCTGAGAGAGCTGACCAATATCCTCACAGGCCTGCTCTTTAACATGTTTCAAAAGCTGTGAAAATTGGAAGAGATCTGTGAGGACTGGAGGAAAATAAATATTACACTCTTTATCAAAAACCTCCAACATAACAATCTGGGGAAGTACAGACTAGTCAACCAACTTCAATACCATGGAAAATCATAGAGTGTATCTTACTGAAACACATTTCCATGCCTGTGAAGGAGAAGGTGATGGGGAACAGTCAGCATAGTTTTATAAAGGGTGAAACATGCTTGACCCAGTGGACTGCCTTCTGTGATAAAATAACTAGGTTTTTGATCAGCAGGAGAGAAATGGATGTCATTTACTTCAGCTTTAGCAAGGCTTTTGACACTGCCTTCCACAGTATTCTTGTATTCAAGTTAGGATAATACAGTCTGGATGGGAGAACAACCAGATGGGTACACAGCTCGTTGGATGGTTAGACTCAGCAGGTAGTGGTTAATAAGTTGTACTCTACCTGGATGCTGGTAACGAGTGGGATAATTAGGGACTGGTACTACTTACCATCTTGATCCATTACAAAAGGTAAAAGTAAATATGTAGTCCTGGTCTATTTCAACTATATGTAACTCATTTGCCTGAAATGTAATCTGTGAAGTGATTTCTTAGCTTGAAAAGCAGGCTGAACTGTGTCTGAAATCTGGCACTTTCATGACACTCCAGGCCCCTTAAGATTTGTGGGTTTCCATCCAGGAGAAGTAACAAGTACCCAGAGATGAAAACTATCAAGTAAATGCTTTCCTAATCTGTTTGCCTTCAATATCTCCAGGAATGCAGTGGAAGAAGCTGCTGACAAGGTGAGTGGGAACAAAGGAAGGTGTATAAAGGGGTTTATCATCATAACAGGTGGGTGAAATACAGTGGAAGTATCCCTCTGTTTCATACACAATTTCTATTGGCCATTTGCCTTAGCACAAATACGCATGCTGGACTGCCCTAATAGAGAAATGATTTCAGCTGTGTCAATGCACAGTAAATTAATGAGTGTCTTGGACATCTGTGTCTGAGCTGACTTTTCTTTTGTTTGCCTCAGAGGTTTTTGAAGACCTCTCCAGTGATGGTGGATAATAATTGAGTTCCTGTAGCTTCTTCCATTCTGTGCCTCTGAGATCCTTCCTAGTGACTGTGACCTCTCCTATCCTTCTGTTATTGTTCTAGGGTGTAACCATCTCTATATTTCTACAGAGGGTTCACCTTCCAGACTTCAGCTATTGAGGAATAAATGACAATGTGCTGTGACCTTTTATACTAGCACTTCACCATCTCATATGAATTGCAATTACATTTTCTCTTTTTGGCATGTGTGGCCCCCCAAGATTTTACACAGTTGAAGATCTGTGGCAGCTCTCTCCTGAGCATCAGAAACAAGATAGCCCAGATGAACAGCAGCTGCACATTCAAGCACAGAATTATTTCTCATGCAAAAAGGTGTAAGAATCCTTCCTGTAAAAATCAAAAGAACTATTCAGAGATGAGTGAGACATTTAGTTAGTAACACAAATGTCAGTTTGTCCATTGAAAATCCATTATGTTCCTGCTTTCACAGTATAGATTCATAACCCATACTTATTAAAGATATTTGGGAAATGGTAATTTGTCATTCAATGATCTAAGAAAAAAACATGGGTAACAACCTATATAATGAAAGTTGTTGGGATTTATGTGTCCCTCATGCTAAGAAAAGAATTGAAATGAATGGACTTCTAGAATTAAAATCAGTATATCTGAGAGAAGATACTCAGATCCAGAGGTGGAGGATATGTTGAGCCACCTTGAGAATATCTAGAAGCTCTGTTCATATTTGTACTCACTTATGAACATGTTTGTTAACAACCTTTCCAGTCAGTTTTGTAACAAAACTTGAATGAGCATCTTGGTCTTGCAGATTTTCTTTTGATTCCTGTTTTGTGGACATGATTCTGCAATATTGGGGGAAAAAATGTGTTTGTGCAGACAAGCAAAGAGTTTGTTCTAAATTCTTTAGAAGGTCAAGGAGATACAAAAATCGCACACATCAGAAGAGGAGCTCAAAGAAACACTACCATTAACACTGTACGAAATTAAAACACTGCTTCTCTTAGAACTTTTACATTAAGACAAAAGATATCCCTTGCCCCCCCCCCCCAGCTATACAGATCTTCTGTGGGTAAAAAGTTTTGGCTTGCTATTATTCACCTGACAATTGTATTGTTTTCTGAGGCCTGTGATCTTTTGTTATCAGACCAAACAAATTATCAGAACATTTTGTAAAGCATGTTCTTTAAAAATGCTCAGAAAGTTTGTAACTGAATTTTTGCTGAAGGAAAGTAAGAAAATGCCTAAAAATCAGAGTAATATCTTTATAAAGAGTAATTCATTTTTGATTTGCCATATGTCATTGCATTTGGTATAAGTGGTTAAAAAAAAGCCTCCTGATATACCAAGACTAGAGGATACCACAACATTTTAAACAGGATGAAATTCATGTATACATTATAAAGCTTTTTTGAAACTTGTATTACATGGCAGATCTGTAACTGTGGGAAAACAGTAGTCTAGAATCAGTGCAAAAGTTTGGTAAAAAATATTTGCTGAAAAAGCAGTTTTGCTTTTAGAAATATTATTTGACATTAATTTTTGGCCATCACTTTTCTAAACATGGCTCCATTTGACCATTTTCAACATTTACCTAGTCTGGAATGTTATCCTTGTGCAGACAAAAATATGTATGCAAGGAGTGCTTATTTGTTTCTAAGATGTAAGAAGAAATAAAGCCTTTGAAGAAGCCCTTGATAAAACATTCTTACAAACTAAAACAAAAGAAAAAAGATAAGAAATCTATATCCCAAAAATCTCCAGATAGTACACACCTGATTTGCTTTCCTCATCAGACTCCATACTATCCATAAATTGACAATTTCTTTAACTTTTTAGTATTTTTATTTAATTTTACTTGATTCACTTGATTATTAAAAAACAGTGTTCAGAATCTATAATTTGGATGGTGACATAATCTTCATTTTCATGCAAATTTTTTAGGCTGCACAGCATTCAAATACTGGGGTTTGGAAATAGAAACTTAAAGCATACATGCTAGATAATGCTTAAAATACTGTTAGAGGGCACAAGAATATAGAATATTTTTGGTGAAAGCTATGAGAACACTCTGATCAGGCAAAAACCTGTAATATGATGGCTAACATGATGGGTCCGCCTTGAACATGGTAGATTGAAGATTACCTAGAACATTGATGTTCTTAGACTTACTAGCTTAAAAAATCTCTGGGGAAAAAAAAGCCTACAAAGCATGCACATAGATAAAGCAGTGCAGTGAAAACTCATGTGAAAGTAGAATAGAAATTGTTCTTTAATAAGTACAGCCTTTGCACTTAATACGAACTTCCAGCTGACTAGGGAAACCTGTTTATGAAAAAATGAGCAATCCCAGAAGAAAAACAAATTAAATTACAGGAAGCCACTTCTTAGTGGTTTGAACTAGTTCTGTATTTTCTGCTGAAGTGATCAATTTTCTTTTATTCAAGTTATCAAATTATCTCCTCAGAGATTTTCCATTTCTTTGCAGCTGGTGGGTGTTTGGATAAAACTGAGGACAGAATTCAGCTCACAGTTTTTGAAGGGCTTTGGTATCTTTCAGGATAAAGAATTCAATGCAAGTGTAAGATTATTATGTAGAAGAGCTGTGAACTTGGAAAGCAATTAAAAAAGACAATATAGAAATTATCATCAGGTTCATGAACAGAATAATGAAGGCTAATGCATCTTTTACTGGAGCTGCAAAATGCAAATGAATAACAATGTTTATTTATAAACTATTATCAGTGTAGACTGTGATGTGTTCAGAGATACAGCATATTTTAAAATAAAAGAGAATTGCTGGAGGAGCTAAATAAAATATCTCCTAAATCCTGAATTCCAATTATCAATAGCGATCTGTAGGGTTAAGGATACTCAAGGAAATAAATAATATTTGTTCATGCAAAAGCTTTGGGTTGGTTTAAATATTAACATGATATATTTCTTCCATGAGATTGTATTCATTTTTAGAAGAATGAAATGGAATCTGTGTCCTAAGCAGGAAATAAAATCACCAGTATTATGTTCTCAGTGCTAATGTTAATTGTCCTGAATGAGCCGCCAGTAGAGGTTTATCTGAGGATAGAAATGTGGTTGTACCTGATTTAAAAGAATATTGTTAGATAAGAATATTAAATGAAAACTACATCTGTACTTTTGCAAATTTGTGCATAGAAACCAATTTCTCTTTGAACTTTGTGAAACCTGATTTTACTGAATTATATTAAAAAGCACAACATTTCTGCACAGAATCTTTCTCCTCTACACCTCCAACAACACGGGGGGGAGAAGTAAAACAGTAACTCGTTAGGTGTTTTTGGTTTTTAAGTTTTTTTCCTAGATTTTATTTCTCTTCTAAGACAACAGTTTACATTAATTATGTACTTAGCCCTACAGCCCTATGCTAGCATATCCTGTTGGTATGTGAGGCCAAACTAATTCAAAATTATCTCACTCTAAATGAACAATTCTATACAGAAAACTGTGCTGGTTTTCACTGAGATAGAGATAATCGTCTTCATAGCAGCTAGTATAGGGCTATGCTTTGGATTTGAGCTGAAAACAGTGTTGATAATACAGGGATGTTTGCGTTATTGCTGAGCAGGGGTTACACAGAGTCAAGACCTTTTCTGCTTCTCATACCACCCCACCAACAAGGAGACTGGGTGTGCACAAGAAGCTGGGAGGGGACACAGCTGGGACAGCTGACCCCAACTGACAAAAAGGATATTCCATACCTTATGATGTCATCCTCAGCATATAAAACTGGAGGAAGAAGAAGGAAGGGGAGGGGGACGTTCTGAGTGATGGCAGGGAGGGGTTCGGAGGGATGTCTTCCCAAGTAACCATTACACGTGATGGAACCCTGCTTTCCTGGAGATGGCTGAACACCTGCCTGTCGATGGGAAGTATTGAATTAACTACTTGTTTTGCTTTGCTTGTGTGCACGGCTTTTGCTTTACATATTAAACTCATTATTTTTCTCACTTTTACTCTTTGATTCTGTCCCTCATCCCACTGTGGGGGAGTGAGTGAGCAGCTGTGTGGTGCTTGGTTGTTGGCTGGGGTTAAACCATGACAAAAACAAAACTTCATCTTTTTGCTGGGAAAACTGTATGAGGTCACTGTTAGGATGCTTTTCGTCATTTTTGAAAAGTTGTGGAGATGAGTGGGGAAAGGCGAATGAAGCGCCCATCTTCAGAAATGTAAAAAGCATGGTTCAGTAAACTATAGCCTCACTTTGATCCTTGCGGAAACTATGAAGTGGATTTTCTTATAAGACATTTCTGAGCACAAGCAGGAGAAAAAAATGGTAATTGGGAATAGCCAGAATGGATTTCTAAGGGATAAATCATGTCTGTCTGGCAGGGTTGCCTTCTGTGGTAAAATGACTATAAGGTGAGATTAGTGAAGGCTGTCAACACTGCTTATAGCAAAGTGTTTTACAAGATCTGTCACAGCACCCTTATATTCAGTCTGGAACACTATGGTTTGGATAGCTGGTCTACTAGATGGGTGAAAAGACAGGTTTTTTTGAGCACTGAGGGCAGTGGTTGCTGAGTCATGCTCTACCTGCAGGCCAGTTACAGGGAATTTCTCAGGGGTCTGTCTTGAATCCATCCCATTCAATGTGTTCATCAATGGTTGTGGCCTCACAAAGTTTGTGGATGACACCAAACTAGGGTGTGTTTGATACACATGAGAACAAACCTGCCTTTCAGAGGGCCATGGAAAACATGGAGGAATGGGCCAAAAGGATTCTTATTAAACTGAACAAGGATAAATGTAAAGGTCTGTGTCAGGTGTGGACTAATGCCCTGCGATGGTACAAAGACTAGCCCTTTGCATTGCCTTAGCACTGACTGACTGATGAAAAGCTCTGCTGAAAAGGTCCTGGAGATACTGATGGACAGCAAACTGATCAGAAACATAGCCAGTAAGTAGACTGAGGGAGTTGCCTATTTCCTTGGCACTCATTAGATCATACCTAGAATACCTTATCCAGTTTTGGACCCTCCATTCAGATTATTAGTATCTTGGAAGAAGTTTCATTTACTTGAATTGCTAAATAGGCAACTACAAAATCCTCAAAGAAACAAATCTCTTTTGTTTTAATTAAGTAGTTAGCAGGTTTTGTATGTAATCTACCTATCTATCTCTTGCTCCCTAACTCCAAGGTACCTGCAGTTTGTCCATGCCTTTTTGATTTATAACTACAACTGCTAATGGGAAATAATGGTCACTAGAAAGAGAAGAATGAAATCTCAAACTGAATACTAACAGAGAAAAGCAGAAAAAAAAGAAACAGGAAACTATGCATAAACAAATATCTTAATATAAGTTTTAGTTCATTTCAGTGAGATATTTATATCACATTTTTCATTACCTTATTTTCTAGTCATTTTGTGGTGCAGAGTAAGGAATAAAACAGAAGTCAATAGGAACTTGGGTTCAGATTTGCGCCTTCAGCCTATTCCAATAGGGAAGAGTTACTGAAGTCTAGATAGTTCAACTGAAATCAAAGGTTGGTTAAAACTGATCAGAGGAAACTATGGGAACTATTGTAGAACTGACAGAATATATCAGGAAGTTCTGAAATACATATAGCAGTTGCTGATAACAAATTTCAGTCACACTGACATTCATTGCAATAAAAATTGATAAATTACTAAAAAGGGTGCATATCTGCAAAAGCTGCTAGGAATGTTTTTTTGGCTGTTTTAATATGAAACCAAGATCAAATCAAGCATTCAAACTCAAACTTGAGATAATATAAGCATGGTAAACTAAAATGAGAAAATGAGGGAATATAAGCATAATACATTATGTATAAAGAAGCATATTCAAAAAGCAGCAGAACAGTGCATGAACTTAGTGAAAAACTATTTGAAGACAAATATTTGTGAGAAAAATATTGGAAAAAATAATTACCTAGGGAATATAAAACAGAAAGTCTGGAAATATCAGTGCATTTCAATTAAAGATAAACCAATTTGATATCATTCTTATATGATCCAGATGTTGGAAAATGGTGACAAGTCTTTTGTGTGGTGGCTGACTGGCTTGAAAGAAGCTTTGCAGAGAAGGCCCTGGGCGTCCTTGTGGACACCATGTTGAATATGAGCCAGCAATGTGCCCTCGTGGCAAAGAGGGCTAATAGTATCCTGGGCTGCATTAGGAAAAGTGTGGCCAGTGGCCAAGGGAGGGTATCCTTCCCCTCTGCTCAGTACTAAGATGATGAAGGGACTGGAGCACCTCTCACATGAATGAAGGCTGAGAGAGCTGGGCTGTTTAGTCTGGAGAAGTGAAGGCTCAGGGTGGGATATCATCAATGTGTACAAATACCTGAAAGGAGGGTGCAAAGAAGATGGCTCCAGGCTCTTTTCAGTGGTGCCCAGTGACGGGACCAGAGGCAGTGAGAACAAACTGAAACACAGGAAGTTCTGTCTGAATGTCAGGAAACACTTTTTCACTGTGAGTGTGACCAAGCTCTGGAACAGGTTGCCCAAAGAGGTTGTGGACGCTCCCACCTTGGAGACATTCAAAAGCCATCTGGACATTGTCCTGGGCAAACTTCTTTAGGTGACCTTGCTTGACTGGGGGAGTTGGACAAGATGACCTCCAGAGGTCCCTTCCAATCTCAGACGTCCTGTGATTCGGTGATAAAAGCAGCAATTTAGTAACAAGAAGCAGCAGGAGGCAAAACTATTCATATCCTGTAATATTGCTTGAGAATGTTTTCTAATTAAATAGAAAATTTTATAATTTTAGCACAATTATATCTAATTTTACTTACAATTTTGGCTGCAAATATTTAATATTTATTGTTGTTGTTTACTAATTTAGTGATTTATTTATTTGTTCCTTTTACAAGGCTACTCACTTACTGAAAGAACATACCTCAAGAGAATATTAGGTCATTTTTCAGAATTCACACACTTTTACTTCAGAGAGTACCTCTCTGTAGAGACTCATTACAAGGACCCCTAAACATCTCAGCAGGAATGTAAGTGTCAGCATTCATCTTAAGAATGAACTATGATAAAGGATGCATATACAAATAGCCTGAAAGCTGTAGGCAAGTTTGGAGAAGAATAGGGTTATCCTTTACCTGAGACTCCCAATTCAAAAGCGTCATGGAAACTACAATGTTGTATTAACTAAAAAGGTTATTGTGATCCTTGATTAGAATGGGCAGATTTTCTTCTCACAGGCTTATCTATCATATTTGAATTACTTTGGTTTTATGCAAATAAAATGAGTTCAATCTTGGGAAAGACTTTGAGTGAACAGTTAATATTTATAAAGAGCAGTAAACTGCATTTTCTATATTTGTACAGAAAATAGTAGAAGTAGCTGCTATGCTGGTACAAATACCAAATATTGTACAGTACTTTTGACTACTTATCCCTACCAAACTTTGGTCTAAAAGTCTAGATTCCATCCTTAAAATTGCCTATAATTTCTTAAGACTGAGGGCCCAACAGTTGTGTGGTTTTCATAGATGAAATATTTAATAATGAATTCCCATCTGCAATTCTAATTTGAACAGCCTAGTTCCTTACATTTGCAACATAACACAGTGATTTAGTGCTGCTATACAAGCAGCAGTTCACAGGGAGCGATTCCTGCATATAAAGATTATAGGTATTCAAATGTGCCTATGTGTTGTATGTGAGTTCAGCACAACGCTACACAATTCAATTAAAAATCACAATGGCTTTGTCACTGTGCTTAGATCAAAGAACAAATAGCTGTAGAGAATTCAATTAAAACTTATTGATGTAACATACTAGTAGTATCTGTTGTTTAATCTAGTGTGTTTTATCTTAATTTATATTTTGGTCTAAATTCCTCTATTTGTTTGTTTTCACTGTAGTGTTTCTGAGTGATTAATAACTACTGATAGTACTCAGGCTTGCCTAACCTCAGTGTGAGTAATTCAGCTGCAGAAGCAGGTGTGTCTATATTGTTGCTTCTCCCTTGGTCATGCAAACACCACATCTGAAAGTGTTATCATACAGTTTCTAGTGCTGTAGAACTGTTCTATGATTCATTTTGATTCCCCCATGAAGTGACAGAGAGTGTGTTCGCCTCAGGCTAGCCAGTGCAAGACTGCCAATCTTAGAATCATAGAATCATAGAATGGTTTGGGTTGGAAGAGACCTTTAAAGATCATCTAGTCCAACCCCCCTGCCATGGGCAGGGACATCTTTCACTAGACCAGGTTGCTCAAAGCCCCATCCAACCTGACCTTGAACACTTCCAATGATGGGGCATCCACAACTTCTCTGGGCAACCTATTTTAGTGTTTTGCCACCCTCATAGTAAAAAATATCATCCTTACATCCAATCTAAATCTAGCCTCTTTCAGTTTAAAACCATTGCCCCTTGTACTGTCACTACAGGCCTTTGTAAAAAGTCTCTCTCCATCTTTCTTATAAGCCCTCTTTAAGTACTGAAAGACTTCAATAAGGCCTCCCCACAACGTTCTCTTCCCCAGGCTGAACAGCCCCAGCTCTCTCAGCCTTTCTTCATAGAAGTGTTCCATCCCTCTGATCATTTTCATGGCCCTCCTCTGAAACAGCTCTAATAGGTTCTTGTGGTTTAACCCCGGCCGACAGCTAAGCACCACACAGCTGCTCGCTCACTCCCCTCTGGCGGGAGGGGAAAGAACTGGAAGGGTAACAGTGAGAAAACTTGTGGGTTGAGATAAAGACAGTTTAATAAGTAAAGCGAAAGCCCCACATGCAAGCAAGGCAAAATAAGGAGTTAATTCACTGCTTCCCATTGACAGGCAGGTGTTCAGCCATCTCCAGGGAAGCAGGGTTCCATCACGTGTAATAGTTACTTGGGAAGACAAAATGCCATCACTCTGAACGTTCCCCCTTCCTGCTTCTTCCCCCAAACTTATATACTGAGCATGATGTCATATGATATGGACCCCTTTGGTAAGTTGGGGTCAGCTGTCCCGGCTGTGTCCCCTCCCAACTTCTTGTGTACCTCCAGCTTCCTTGATGGCAAGGTGGTTTGAGAAGCAGAAAAGGTCTTGACTCTGTGTAAGCACTGCTCAGCAATAACGAAAACATCCCTGTATTATCAACACTGTTTTCAGCACAGATCCAAAACATAGTCCCGTCCTAGCTACTATGAAGAAAAATAACTATCCCAGCCAAAAACAGCACACAGGCCCATGTCTTTCTTGTACTGGGAACCCCAGAGCTGGATGTAGTACTCCAGGTGGGGTCTTACAAGAGTGGAGTAGAGGGAGAGAATTAACTCCCTCAAACTGCTGGCCATGCTTCTTTTCATGCCGCCCAGGATATGACTGGCTTTCTGGGCTGCTATTGCACATTGCTGCCTCATGTCCGGCAATGCACAACCCTCTCAATCCATTCATCCCCCATCTGTACTTATATTGCTTTTAATCCATTCATAGAATCATAGAATCGTCAAGGTTGGAAAAGACCCTTAAGATCATCGAGTCCAACCGTTAACCTGTCACTGCCAAGTCCATCTATACCATGTCCTCGAGCACCACATCTATCCGTTCTTTAAATACCTTCAGGGATGGAGACTCAACCACTTCCCTGGGCAGCCTGTTCCAATGCATGACCACCCTTTCGGTGAAGAAGTTTTTCCTAATGTCTAACCTAAACCTCCCCTGGTGCAGCTTGAGGCCGGTTGCTCTCATCCTATCACTCGTTACTAGGGAGAAGAGATCGACACCCACCTCGCTACAACCTCCTTTCAGGTAGCTGTAGAAAGCAATAAGGTCTCCCCTCAGCCTCCTCTTCTCCAAACTAAACAACCCTGGTTCCCTCAGCCACTCCTCATAAGACTTGCGCTCCAGACCCTTCACCAGCTTCGTTGCCCTCCTCTGGACACGCTCCAGCAGCATCATGTCCTTCTTGTAGTGAGGGGCCCAAAACTGAACACAGTACTCGAGGTGCGGCCTCACCAGTGCCGAGTACAGGGGCACTATCACCTCCCTGGTCCTGCTGGCCACACTATTCCTGATACAAGCCAGGATGCCATTGGCCCTCTTGGCCACCTGAGCACACTGCTGGCTCATGTTCAGCCAGCTGTCGACCAACACCCCCAGGTCCTTTTCAGCCAGGCAGCTCTCCAGCCACTCCTCCCCCAGCCTGTAGCATTGCATGGGGTTGTTGTGACCCAAGTGCAGGACCCGGCACTTAGCCTTGTTGAACCTCATACAGCTGGCCCCAGCCCAACGATCCAGCCCGTCCAGGTCCCTCTGCAGGGCCTTCCTACCCTCCAGCAGATCGACACTTCCACCCAACTTGGTGTCATCTGCAAACTTACTGAGGGTGCACTCAATCCCCTCATCCAGATCATCAATGAAGATGTTGAACAGGACCGGCCCCAACACTGAGTCCTGGGGAACACCACTCGTGACCAGCCGACAACTGGATTTGACTCCATTCACCACCACTCTCTGGGCTCGGCCGTCCAGCCAGTTTTTAACCCAGCGCAGAGTGCACTTATCCAAGCCGTGAGCAGCCAGCTTCTCCAGGAGAATGCTGTGGGAGACTGTGTCAAAGGCCTTACTAAAATCCAAGCAGACAACATCCACAGCCTTCCTGTCATCCACTAAGCGGGTCACCTTGTCACAGAAGGAGACCAGGTTAGTGAAGCAGGATCTCCCTTTCATAAACCCATGCTGGCTGGGCCCGATCCCTCGGTTGTCCCGCACTTGCTGCATAATGGCACTCAAGATGATCTGCTCCATGACCTTCCCCGGCACCGAGGTCAGGCTGACAGGCCTGTAGTTCCCTGGATCCTCCTTCTGACCCTTCTTGTAGAGGGGTGTCACGTTTGCTAGCTTCCAGTCATCCGGGACCTCCCCAGTTGACCAGGACTGCTGATAAATAATAGAGAGTGGCTTAGCCAGCTCCTCTGCCAGCACCCTCAGTATCCTTGGGTGGATCCCATGTGGCCCCATGGACTTGTGAGCATCCAGGTGGAGGAGCAGGTCAGTGACTGCCACCTCTTCAACAACTGGGACTTCACTCTGCCTCCTATCTCTATCTCCCATCTCAGGGGCCTGAAAACCCCGAGGATGATGAGCTTGACTATTAAAGACTGAGGCAAAGAAGGCATTAAGTACCTCTGCCTTCTCCTCATCCTTCGTGGCAAGGTTACCTTCTGCATCCAACAAAGGAGGGAGATTCTCCCTGGCCCTCCTTTTGTCACTGACATATTTATAAAAACGTTTTTTTTCTCTTTAATGGCAGTGGCCAGTTTAAGTTCCAGCTGCGCCTTTGCCTTTCTGATCATCCCCCAGTCTGTACTGGTACTGAGGATTGCCCCAACCAGCTGCAAGACCTTGTACTTGGCCTTTCTGAACTTTACATAGGCCTACTTCTCAAGCCTGTCAAGGTCCTTCTGGATGGCATCCTTTCCCTCAAGCATATCAACTGCACCACTCATCTCGGTGTCATCTCCAAAGTTGTTGAGGGTACACTCAATCCCGCTATCTATGTCCTTAATGCAGATATTAAACACTATTTGTCCCAGTACAGACCCTTGAGGGACACCACTCATTTCTGGTTTCCACTTGGACATTGAGCCATTGACTATAACTCTTTGGATGTGGCCATCCAGCCAATTTCTCATCCGTCGAATAGTCCATCCATCAAATCCATATCTCTCCAATTTAGAGGTAAGAATGTAGTGGGGTACTGTATCAAAGATCTCACAGAAGTCCAAGTTGGTGACATCAGTTGCTCTTGCATTGTTGACTGATGCAGTCACTCCATTGTAGATGGCCAACTAGATTAGTCAGGCACTATTTCCTCTTGGTGAAGCCCTGTTGGCTGTCTCTGATCACCTCCTTGTCTTCCATATGTTTTGATATGTCTTCCAGGAGGATCTGTTCCATGATCTTACTGGGCACAGAGGTGAGGCTGACTGGTCAGTAGTTCCTAGGGTCTTCCTTTTTACCCTTTTTAAAAATGGGTGTGATATTCCCGTTTCTTCAGTCACTGGGGACTTAGCCTGACTGCCATGAACTTTTAAATACGATCAATAGTGGCTTAGCAACTACATCTGTCAGGTCTCTCAGGACCCTGGGATGCATCTCGTCAGGTCCCGTGGACTTGTGTATGTTCAGGTTTCTCAGGTGATCTTGAACCTGATCTTCTCTTACCTTACCTTGAAGTTCAGGGCCTTGGAGATGTAGGAAGAGCAATCGCTGGTGAAAACTGAGGCAAAGAAATTGTTGAGTAACTCAGGCTTCTCTACATCGGTTGTCTCCTGTTTTGTTTATTGGGGGGTACAGTTTCTTCAGTCTTCCTTTTCTGACAAATGTACTTATGGAAGCCATTCTTATCATTCTCCACAACTGTTGCCAAATTTAGCTCTGTCTGTGCCTTAACTTTCCTAATCCCATCCCTACACATCTGGGAAGTGTCCCTATATTCTCCTCAGGATACATGTCCCTGGTTCCACTGCCTGTGCATTTCCTTCTCACGCTTTAGTTTGACCAGGAAGTCCTTACTCAGCCGTGCTGGTCTCCTGTTTTTCTTGCCTGATTTCTTAAATGTAGGAATCGAGAGCTCCTGTGCTCTAAGAAAAATGTCCTTGAAGAGCTGCCAGCTCTGTTCTGCTCCTTTAATCCCTGAGAGCAGTTTTTCAGGGGGTCCCATCCACTAATGCCTTAAACAACTGAAAGTTCGTTCCCCTAAAATTCAGTGTCCTGAGTTTCCTCTTCACGTGGTCCATATCCCTTAAGACTGCATTCCACTAGGGCATGATCACTGCAACCCAGGCTGCCACCAATCTTGACATCCTTAATCAGTTCTTCTGTGTTGGTAAACAACAGGTCCAGTACCACTTCTCTTCTGGTTGGGCTATCTATCACCTGGATTAAGAAATTATCCTCAATGCACTCCAAGAGTCTCCTGGACTGCTTACAGCCTGCCGTACTGCTTTTCCAGTGCATGTTAAGGTGACTGAAGTCCCTCAGGAGGATCAGAGCCTGTGAGCGTGATGCTTCCTGAAATAAGAACACTTCATCAACATCCTCTCCTTTATCAAGCAGCCTGTAGTAAACACCAACCATGAGATTTCCTGTGTTAGTGTGGTCTCTAACTTTTACTCATAAGCTCTCAACCTATTCATTGCTGTTTTTCAAAGACAGCTCCGTGCAGTCAATTTTTTTTACATAGAGGGCAACCCCTCCACCCCTCCTTCCCTGCCTGTCCCTTCTGAACAGTTTATAGCCATCGATTGCAGCACACCAGTTCATGTGATTTGTCCTACCAAATTTCAGCGATAGTGATTAGATTGTAACTATCTGGCTGCACAATGGCTTCCAGCTCCTCCTGTTTGCTACCTATGCTACATGCATTAGTATAGAGACGCTTCAGCTGGGCTATCGACTGTGTCACTTTTTTTAGAGGAACACACTATAATTACTTTCAGGCTCTGGTGGGTCATTCTTTCAGTCCCCCTCCTCAGCAAGACAGGGGGAGAAAATAAGATGGAAAAGCTCATGGGTCAAGGTAAAGACAGGGAAATCACGTACCAATTACTGTCACAGGCAAAACAGACTTGACTTGGGGAAAATTAATTTAATCTATTGCCAACTAATAGCAGAGTAGGATAGTAAGAAATAAAAACAAAGCTAAAGCCAGCTTCCCCTCAACTCTCCTTTCTTCCTAGACTCAACTTCACCCATGAGTCTTCTATGTCCTCCTCTCCATAAGCAGCATAAAGGGATGGAGAATGGGGGTTGTGGTCCATTCATAACACTTCCTCTCTGCTGCTCCTTCCTCCTCACACTTCTCCCCTGCTCCAGTGTTGGGTCCCTCCCACAGAATACAGTCCTTCACAAACTCCTCCAATGTGGGTCTTTCCCATGGGCTGCAGTTCTTCAAGAAGAGGTTACAGTCCCCCAGGAATAGACTGCTCCTGTGTGGGTCCCCCATGGACAACAGTTCCTGCCAGGACACCTGCTTGCATGCGTGGGCTCCTCTCCATGGCCTGCAGCTTCTACCAAGAGCCTGCTCCATCTTAGGCTCTCCAAAGGCTGCAACTTTCTTCAGGGCACATTCACCTTCTCTGGTGTGGAGTCCTCCACAGGCTGCAGGGTTGATATCTGCTCTACCACGGTCCCCCATAGGCTGCAGGGGAATCTCTGCTTTGGTGCCTGGAACACCTACCCCTCCTTCTTCTCTGACCTTGGTGTCTGCAGAGTTTTTTCACTCACATATTCTCCCTCCTTTCTCACAGTTGATGTTGCACAGTGTTTCTTACCTTTTTTAAAATATGTTATCACAGAGGTGCTACCACCAGTGTTGCCAATTGGCTCAGCTTTGGCCAGCAGCGGGTCCATCTTGGAGCCAGCTGGTACTGGCTCTCTCCGACATGGGGGCAGCTCCTGGTGTCTTGTAGAAGCCATCCCTGCAGCCCCTCTCCCACCCCACTACCAAAACTATGTAAACCCAATACACAGGCATTTCACAGGTGTTCCCCTCTTGGCACCTAATGCATCAGCAGCCCCTGGCTCTTTGTTACACAAAATTCCACCCCCTCCCCCTGCTAAGCCTAGTTTAAAGCTCTCCTTATAGGTACCTTTTGGTACTTTTGCCTCTGTATGCACTCATGGGCTATCTGCCTTCAAAACAGGACTCAGGCTGTAGACTGCATCCTCAGGAATACCCCTACGAACTCTTTGTGCTAAGGTTTTATCTGCATCAGAAAATGAGTTTAGGAACAGAACTTCAACAAGGAAAGTGTCTTCTCAAAGTCTACAGGGATTATACAGCTGAGTAAGAATTGGCTCTGTCTTCCTGGCTTTTAAGCCATGACAGGATCTGTGCAAGTGCTGGTGCCTTGGGTGGTTCCCAATATATTATTGAGGGATGAATGCCAGGGTGGAGGCTTGTGACCTGGATTCCCCTTTCCTACTCTTTTCTAGCTCTTTTCAGACCACTTGTAGGCAATTACTTTTTTCAGTTGGTCTGTGTGTTTGCCAGAGGTCTGAGATCATCAACTTTTAGAAACTTTTCTGTGCTTTATATGGAGTTTTGTGATCAAAGCTTATATGGCAGACTTACCCCTGTGGTTCATCTGCTTTGTGTCAGCAGCCTTATGTTGGTTCCCTCCTTCTATTTGTGACTAAATTTTAAAAGGAATTTTCAGACCTTTGTGGAAGTGACTCAAAGTCATTCTTCAGTTGCCAATTTAGCTACATCTTCCTTGGCTTTTTGAACTGCTTTAGCAACCGACTGCTATTCTTTTTGAATGAACTAGAAAAGTATAAGCAGTGGGTAAAATATATAAAAAGCCGCATTCACATGGATCTTCTCACTGTTAAAATGATCATGATTTTCCACACTCACTTGAGATGTACACAGTATGTATCCTTCCTACTATCTCTTTAATATTTTTTTATAAAGTGCTCTTACATTTTCCTTCAAAATAATAATTTTACTGTTATGTAGGCAAAATACATGTTCAAAATGCAGTTTCCCTCACTGTGTGATATTCTCATTATCAGACTCTGTAGCAGTGGAATGGAATAATGTAAAACATACACTGAAAAGCAGTAATAACTTAAATTTTTAAGAGATGATAGCTACAGAAACTGTTGAAATCAGTGGATTCATATACTACATGCCCTTATATTTCATCTTTCTTTTCTCTATTACTAGTTCCAGTGGCAAGAAAGTGATTTGCTTTTTTTTTTGCTACTTTCAAGAAAAATGACTAAACTTGAGTGAGCACATTAATACCTTACCAAATTTTTTTATTCTTCTTTATATTACTATTCTTTTTGCCAATTCTGTGGAATTTTCAGACTCCCTGAGTCCATCTACCTCTTGTCGAAATCCTCACCTTAAAGTTTTTATCTTTTTCTCTTTTATAATAAATTTCAAAACTATTTTCCTAGAAAAATGACTTATGAAAGGCAGGCTATGTTTAAAACAACATGTCAGACTACCAAGAATTTTTAAAAAAGTTTTACTCAATTAGTTGCTCAAATGTTTCAAGACTGAAAGTCATGTAAGGTTTTTCATTTTTCACTTTTCACTTGAAATATTTGAGCTATGACATAAGAAAGAGGCAAAAAGATGAAAAAAAGCATGAGTAGTAACATAGGTATTTACGTAAGTTTGTTTCCCTACTCACACAAAATGTTATTGTAAATTACTCTGACCAGAAAACAGGATTGCTTGGGCCCTATTCACACACAGGGATAAAAAATGGGTTTATTTTTATTTATTTTTTTTATTTTTTTTGTTTTTTTTGGTTTGTTTTTATGGGATTTTTTTTTAAGAAATTATTATTTATTTCAGATTTATGGCTTAATTAAGCTATTTTTAAATGGAATGAAGGTAAATTTTAGCATTTGTGATTACAAAATCAGTAAAGAGCCTCTGGAAAAAGAGTGTGTGAACTTTAAGAAATCAGGACAGCAAAGAGATGATCAGTACCATAAGCTAATTAAAGTGTGATTAGTAATCGGGGTTCATAAAGATGCTGTACGTTAAAATACAGATATTCTCACTTCTGTCGCATCTGTCTTCAGACTACATAGATTTAATACAATGTGCAAGAAGTACTCTACTGGATCAGACTGAAGACCTGTGCGCTAGAATTATGTCTATAACAAATGACTAAGGAAAAGAGTAAGAATAGGAAAGCATGATGTAGTTTTTACCCAGAATGCTTTCCCCCTTTCCAGTGACTTGTGGCTTTTGGAATCAGGACTGTTGTCATCTTATGTGATAACCCTCACTGTATTTTAACTCTATTACACCCACTTGCTTTTCTTTTAGTATCATTATAGCCTGTAGGTCTATAGTTTAAATAAATCCATGAGAAATAAAGATATTGTCTAGAACCAAATCTGGGTCAAATTTTTACAAAGTTCTTAAATGCTTACAGCATTTTCACTAGGGTGCTCTGCTTGGGACTTGGGAGATTTTTACTATGTTTGATTTGAAGTGACTGCCTCATTAATTTAGCCCCCTTGTGCACTTAGTAGGCATGGACTCCATGGCAGATGTTTTCATAACTGGGTATTTAATGTAATTTAGGTCTACCAGAAGAGCTTTCCCCAGGCTGCTTCAAACTAGGCTAGGAAACAGCTCAGCTGGCGGATCTCTGAGGGGAGCAAGTAGCCTGCAGTGAAGGGAAGAGGACACTGAAGTGGGTACAACTTCCATGCTTTGCAGACAATGTGGCAATGGGCATTTGCCCACACTTCAAGACTAGCAGATCCCACCACCCTCTAGCTAACTCTTTTGGAGCTGATATTTAGGCATATGAATTACTCCCACTGCTAAGACTTTGAGGAAGTAGGACTCTTCATTAGGTCAGTGATCATAGAGCTGGTGCAAAAACTTAGGAAGAGGCATAGCAATAACATAATGAGTGTGTGCTTCCTAGTAAAAAAAAAACAAACCCATAAACCCCCCAAAAACCAAACCCAAAACAACAACAAAAAAACAACCAAAAAAACAACCATCCCCTCCACCCTCAAAAAAACCCCTCTTACATAAGACATACAGAACATTTCTTAACTGAAACTTGAGTTTATAAGATCTGGTTTGGCAATTATGAGCTTCCATGCAGATTGATTCTTTGGGCAATCTCAGAGGACGTGCCTTTCCATGACATCTTCCACTGGGTTTGTCTATTTTGGAGGAAAGGATACTGAAGAGAAACTTCATAGCTCTCTACAGTTTCCTGAGGAGAGGATCTGGAGAGGGAGGTGCTGATCTCTTCTCCCTGGGATCCAGTGATAGGATGCATGGGAATGGTTCAAAGCTGCACCAGGGGACGTTCAGACTTGACATTAGGAAACATTTCTTTACCAAGAGGGTGGTCAAAACCTGGAACAGGCTTCCTAGAGAGGTGATTGATGCCCCAAGCCTGTCAGTGTTTAAGAGGCATTTGGTCAATGCCCTTAATACTGCACTTCAACTTTCAGTCAGCCTGAAGCGGTCAGGCAGTTGGATTAGACGATCGTTGTAGCTCCCTTCCAGGTGAACTCAACTCTTCTCTTCTCTTCTCTTCTCTTCTCTTCTCTTCTCTTCTCTTCTCTTCTCTTCTCTTCTCTTCTCTTCTCTTCTCTTCTCTTCTCTCTTCTCTCTCCTCTCTTCTCCTCTCTTCTCCTCTCTTCTCCTCTCTTCTCCTCTCTTCTCTTCTCTTCTCTTCTCTTCTCTTCTCTTCTCTTCTCTTCTCTTCTCTTCTCTTCTCTTCTCTTCTCTTCTCTTCTCTTCTCTTCTCTTCTCTTCTCTTCTCTTCTCTTTTCTCTTCCCTTCCCTTCCCTTCCCTTCCCTTCCCTTCCCTTCCCTTCCCTTCCCTTCCCTTCCCTTCCCTTCCCTTCCCTTCCCTTCCCTTCCCTTCCCTTCCCTTCCCTTCCCTTCCCTTCCCTTCCCTTCCCTTCCCTTCCCTTCCCTTCCCTTCCCTTCCCTTCCCTTCCCTTCCCTTCCCTTCCCTTCCCTTCCCTTCCCTTCCCTTCCCTTCTCTTCCCTTCTCTTCTCTTCTCTTCTCTTCTCTTCTCTTCTCTTCTCTTCTCTTCTCTTCTCTTCTCTTCTCTTCTCTTCTCTTCTCTTCTCTTCTCTTCTCTTCTCTTCTCTTCTCTTCTCTTCTCTTCTCTTCTCTTCTCTTCCAGATCTTCCCTTCCAGTCTTGTAACTAGGAGTTCCAAAAGATCTTTTCTAGACAAATCTTACTCAGTGCACATCATAAGTTTTTCTCCTCTCTAAGCCAATACTTTAAAAATCATGTCTGATATGATAGCCAAAGGTTGCTGTTGAGCTCTGTCAGAAACTAATTTTCCCTGGAAAATAAAAGATAGAGATCTTCATCCTCACTAAATAAAAGGATTTCAGGAGAGCAGAGTCAGCTTGATTTATATTAAGTACATCACATGAAAAGGACTAAAGACCCTTACCAAGTCTACATTTGAGTATAGAGGTAATATAGGTAAGCACAGCAAAGGAGAGGGAAGGCACCAACTGAGGCAGCAGATCCCAGAGCAGCCATACTCCATTCTCTGACTGTGCTTGGGTACCTAGCTGGTGAGATTTCAAACACCCCAAAGCCACTCTAACCTACAACAAACAACTGTGTGCTCCCAAAGAGTCTGGAGTACAGAGAAGCAAAGATGGCTTGGAGCTGCTTTCTGCACAATCCCCTTCAGCTGTACTAACATATACCTCATATCTCTTGTGATCCAGTATGTGACTTCTATGGTGGCAGCAATAGCAACAATAGTAACAGTTTTTCCTCCTCATATAGGACTGCAGCTGAAGAGGAATAAAATATGTCATATGCAGTCTTGGGCTTGAAACTGAGCAGCTGTTACTGGAGAATAAATAGTATTATAACATTTTATTATACAATATTTAAAATGTCATGGCTACTAAAATAGTGGTATAATAGTGTATGTAAATTTTGGATTGGAGAAGAGAGATTGCACTACATTTTGGAGCATTAATCATGGAAACCTAATGATTTTGACACAGTCATGGACCTAGAGAGCTAAATAAAATTTGTCCCTTTTACCTTCCTTAGTTCAAGTTAATGGATTTAAAACAATTTTCCTGCAGAGAAATCTTGCTTGAATCAGTTCATTAACTCAGTTGACAGACAAATGATGTTTGCTGTTTTTTTTTCCTGCAAAGCACATAATATCTTATCCAGGAATAGAAATTTATGCTATTTTAGTTCTAAGAACTTTCTTTTTGGTGTGGAGCAGAAAAAAAAGCTATACGTTTATCAGACATACAAAATTGTAATTTGTTCTTATTTCCATTTTTTTGTGAACTGCCTTGTGTACACAGAAATTCTGATTCAACCATTGCCTATAAGGAACTACTGTTTTGTAAAATAATCACATAATTTCAGGTCTCAACATTTTCTCTTTAAATGTCTTTTTCTGAAAGGAAAAACAGAGTTAGACACAGAAAGAAAGCTATTATTAAACTTTGTCAGGTGCTTTCTATTTTATATGGCAAGATACTAAGCTGTTTCCAAAGAAATAAAAAGAAAAATTCAATGTTTTGACCATTATCCAGGATTTCATCTGTATTATAATTATACAAGATTTTAGGCTGTTTCATGGTACAGTTTCTCTGATGCACCTGTAGATTGCATGCTTGCAAAATTGCTTGGGAGTTTCTGTCATAAATTTCTGTGGAATGACGAAGGTGCTCTATTTTATTTGTTCTCAAATATGGGAGGGAATAATAAATTTTATTGTTTGTTCTAGTAATTATTTTGCTTCCTGTGTGTATGTGTTGGGGGCAATGCACACAAGAAAGATAGGATTTTTTATCTGACCCATGTCTTCTTGGTTGAAAGCTTTTTGTTTACAGAATTCCTGGAAACTACTTATCATATAGATCAAATTATTTGCTGTGAAAAGATGTACACTTTAAAATCTTTTAAACTTTTAATTTAGAGAAATAATAAACTGTGATTATATAATTTGACTATAATGTATGTTAGCTATTGCAGTTAGGTGATACTGAATTGTTATTTCAGTGGGAACATTGATTTATATCAGCGAGGATTAGGCTGACAATCTGCTCATTTTTTTTACTAGTCCTAGAAAATACACCTCTACAGGACAATTTGAAATCCTGAACACTTACTTTCCTTGGCAACATGTATTTTGATATTTCATCTGGTATGACTGTTAGCATGTGTATTTTTTAAATCACCTTTAACTAAATTTTAGCATTCTCATTTGATTCAATAAAGTATCACTATTTGATACTAGTCAATTGTTCAATGGGAGATGTAGATCATAACAAACATGTTTCCCCAGAAAAGTCATCTACACTTTCTTTCCAAATGATAGTGCAGTTACAAGACTGCTTCACTGAAATGCCTACAAGCAAATCTAATTAGTCAGTTAAATGAAACTGTCAGAAATTTAGGAAACATTTTTTAATAAATTATAGCCTTAGGTATTTCTTAATTTGCTTTGTGTAACTTCAACTGGAAAGCCTGTTTATAATATTCTATTTGTTCAGCATGCATGAAGGTCGCTTCACATTTTCTTTTATCTTCTTGTTGTCTGGCCATTTCACAGCTGTTTGAATTTTAATAAGACAGAAAGTGTTTGGAGGGATTCAGTGAAAAAGGAAAAAAAAGTGACATTTAGGAGTTTTATAATAATTCTGTTCTTGCCAGCAACAGAATGAAGATGATGTTTTTGTTTCAAATTGTACAGTATGGGAATGAATCCTACAGACAAAATTAATAGGTGTAAAATTATGGTAATTATAGCCATGGTAACCAAATTTCCTTGTGCATTAGAAAGTAAAGGCCTATGATACAGTACTATAGGTCAGGCATGGTATCATCAACTCACAGCATATCTGCTCACAATAACCCTTTTATGGAGAGTATTTAAGTGATCTATTAAAACGGAAAAATGTTTCAGAATTAACAAATGACACCTGAAAAGAAAGAGAGAAAGAGGAAGTAAAAAAGTGTTAGGCAGGGCTGCTGAAGTGCTATAAGTATTTATTAAAATGTATGTAGCCTTTCACCTACATTGCATAGTTACTGACGTGAAACCTGCAGCCCTTTTTTCACTTCTTTTGAAAGACACAGTGGTGGAACCCATCCAAGCACTTTTGGGCCAATCACTTTGCATTGTCAACATATTTTTGTGTGTGGACTGCAGAACTCTACAGGAGAAAGTACTGAGTAATCACAGCATAGAATCCATGTTAACTTGATTAGCACGTTGAAAGGTACAACTGATACAGAAATAGAATGATTCAACCATTACTTTCAGAAGTACTATAGTGTTTACCTAGTCTGCCTTAAGAGACGTGATTGAAAATACACATGCTTTCTGACACCTATGTGCTAAAAGAGATAAATGGAGAGAAAACATAAAGATTTAGTAATGGATTTGTTAAGAGAGTTTTAAAATATACCAAATTCTTAGTTCCTACTTACCATTTGCGGTGGAGCCAGAATAGTCCATGTTGCCTATTCTACAGAAGGAAACAAAGGAACTTCTTAACAAATTTGTTTGGTTCTTCCCCAGAGCCAGCAGGGCTAAAGCAATGTCAGGTTGTCACACAAACATGCAGCTCATGAAACCATCTGCATAAACACACAATCACTAGTATCACTAGGAAGGCATGGTCTTTTCAATCACACTTTATCTCACACAGTCCAGCCAGCTACAGCGTAGAATTTACTCCAGCCATGGGGCTGGAGTCTGAGTACAGAGACATGTAAAGGTGAAGGAATGGAAAATTGCTTTCACTGTATTTAGTCCTTGAAATTCTCCACATCAGAATTATTTGAGCAAACCATATGAGCCCAACCTCTCTCTGGCATGTAAAAGTTTCCTAATAGTAAGCAGTTCACAAAATTCAGAAATACCAAGTCCTCATCTCATTTCCAGAACATTATCTCTGTTCATGAACTCAGACACTCATGAAGATTAAGGCAAATACATATCATTTTTTTCCCCATGCAATCACATTACCCTCAGATGACTCCCACACAGCCCATACATCCAAATATGCTCCCAACCCAAAATCTGTAATTTGCCTATCTGGAGGGTAACACTGATCGGTTCCTTTAATTTGTTGTCTCTGGGTGCCAACAATTGTTCTTTACTGAGTTAAATCTTTGAATGCTGCCTCTATGCCAAATTAGATTATTTTCTGGAAATAAAGAAATAAGGCATAATTTCCAATTTGACACAAGGCAAAGTAGCTGTCGTTTCTTAACCTAAATTACTTCTACGTTATGCCTCATTTAAAGCAGTCGATCTGTGGGTACGTCTACATGAGCAAGTAACACGTTGCAAATAAGAGTAAATTTGTAGTGCAAATCAGGCTGACACTGAGGATCTGACATCTATAGTGTATGTGTCCTGATGATTTTACTTCTGACTGGTTCTAGATTGATACAATATTCTGAACTTTCATTAGTAGATGCAGTGTATCTTCTGATTTCCTTTAATACCAATGGAATCCAGTTTGCAAGCTATAATCTCACTGATGTATTCCAAAGACAGGTAATGGGGATGAGTTGCTTAAAAATTTGCTCATAAACAGAATACTTATGTAGATGCTCTGTTTACCCCCTAGATGATGTAATAAAATCAAATAAACCAATCAGGCAATTGCCTATTACAAGGTCCAGATCCTACACAATAAATCACTTGTTGGACAAACAATATATGGCTTTATAACTATGCTAAGAAATGTTTATATAAACAGCATGATACACATTTTTTTTTCTATATTCTGGAAAGCAGAAGGAGAAAATGTGCTGCCTGTGAGTATTTGCATATCAGATGCTTTGTACTATCTACAGGTAGATTTAAGTAACATTCTTTATTTAAGTGCAGAAAGTTTGTTAGCGACATATAGCTTTAAGGATTCTATATCTCCTAATCATTTTACTGATTTTTCATTGTACTGTGTAATAACATTTTCCAGAAAAATAACATAATTCTAAGTTGTCTCCTTCAAATGAAATAGCCTGTTATTTTCTTTTCCACTGGGAAGATTTCAGAACAATAGCCTCTTATTTATATCTGACTAATAGAATTACACTCATTACACAAACAATGGCCACCTGAGGAACTAGAGTTAAGTGAATAATTGACAAATTAAACTCTCTCTCAGTGAACAACAAGCCCATGAGCAAATTGTAAGTAAAAAATATCTCTGTGAATAATTCTAGATTTGTAGGCTGTGAGCCATTTATTGGACAAGTATTTTTTTTGTGTATAACATTCAGTTTACTAGGTCCTTCTGGTATGCCACATGAATCACATGGTACTGTTTTGTTCCACAGATGTATGGGTGTAGTTCTAAGATTATGTTTTCTGGAGTAATACTTGGCTTTCTTAGATCAAAACCTGTTTGCCTTTCAGAATTTGTAGGATTTATTTAAAACGTTGCCCCCATGAACACTCTTTTCAGTTATTTTTCATTGTTACAATATGCAGGAAAAATAAATATGAAAGAACTTTTTCTGAATGGTAGGTGACAATGCTGTCCTCCCTAGTTATTCTCTGTGTGGTGCTGAGGTACTTTGCAATTGGTATTTAGTATCTTCTCAATTTTTATCTCAACTGTTCTTTCCAAAGGCAGATTGTTTACATTTTCCCTGCTTTTCAAATGGAAAATTTAATTACTTAAAGATTTGACAATAACCAGAATAACCAGTGTTTCATCCAAGCCCATATGGAACCATCTGGGAATATCAAGTTTGGATTTTAGTTTTTAAGTTTAGGTTCAGTTATTCTCCTAGCTTTACAGAAAGACAGTCTAAATCATGTTTTGTGCCAAAGATCCACGGAAGAGAAATCCAAGAAGCAGATGATATCATGATCACAGTATGGAACTGTATCAAAATCTTCTAATGACTCTGTCATGAATTTATGCCAAGTAATAGATTTTTTTTTTGCTTTGTTGTAATTTTTTTGGTGGTAAAAGGGGGTGAGGGGTAGTACAGTGTACTTGAAAAACTGGTAGACAGTTTGAGAAAACAAACTATGTGAGTTGCTTTAAAATAGTGGTGCTGAACAGTGATGAGAGCATTTGATACAGGTAATTAATACTTGGCTTACAGAAAGCAGAATTTAATAGTTCTGGCTTCCTAAGTGGGGTGCTGGTGATTACATGCTTTCTACTTTAAACGTCTTGTGATATCTTTTTTTGCTTCAGTAGGCAGATATTCTCTATGGTGTGAGTCCTGAACCGCAGACATCTGTTTCGTCAGGGACTCTCTGTCAGTAAATGAAATTTTACTGCTAATACATCACAGCTTCCTGTAAGAATTGCTGTGCAGTCTCTCATCAGCATTTATTTGAAACACATTTTACTAAACAGAGCCCCAAGATAGGTTGCTCCCTTAAAATCCTCTTCCAGTCATCCCATTTCCCTCAGTTCAAAGAGTGAGAGAAAGGTTGAATGATAAGCTGTGATCCCATTCAGAATCCAGGTGATTAATGTCATTATCTGGAGGGACCACCTACCTATATGATTTTCCTTTTGGAGATTATGTATAGTGATGAGATGCAGTGACACATCTTTTCTTTTGCTGAAAAACAGATAGCATACAGAGACACAAATACCTAAAGAAAAAGACCATGTGTATATTTCCTTCCTTATTCTTGGCATTTCACTCAGCCCCAGTACAGATTCTCATTAATACCTCCTGTTCTCTCAGAGAACCAGTTAGACCCAGCTGGCTGTAGACTCCATCAGTATCTCTATTACACATCTCTCCGTGGGGCTGACCTCTCCATGGTTCAGTGTTTATGGAGTACAGCTTCTTTGTTCAATGCTCATGTGAATGAGTCTCTGTCTTTTTTAAACTAGTTTTCAATTTTGCTATACCTGACAGGTTTCTTTAATAACATCTTTAATAACTATAGTAAAAGGTCCATTGTAAGCACACAAAAGATTTTCCAACACCTGCAATATTAACTTTCTATCCTAATTTTGACCATTTAAATTATGTTTATTAATGACTCCCAAAATGGCAGAGATGGAAGAATTTGAACAATTCCCAGAGGATACTAATGCTGTATTCTTCCTCTTCTTTTTTTTCTACTAGCCACCACTTGCTTTCCTCTTGCCTGAAGCTTCTAAGTAGAATCCTCTCAGAGTAAGCTAAAATTGTCTGCAAACTGACTATTTAGGCAGATCCCTTGTTTCCAGTTTGATGTTTTACATTTAGAATGGAAATTCTTTGGGGAAGAGATCATCTTTTTGGTAATGCTTCTGTAATGCTTAGTTTTATGAGGTCCTTGTCTATGACTGGAAATTTTGGCTCTGCAAGAATACAAGTAGTGAATAATAATGAGAGTTGACTGTACACGAAAGGCAATGAACACTGAGGGAAATATTGTCCGCTAAGTGCTTGCAACAAAGAAGTTCCCAAGGGCCAGACAGGGACTTAATTTCTTATAGAAAACTTAATGTGGACTTACTATTTTTCAGTCCATTAAAACACGTCTTATTTTGGAAGAATCTGTACTAATGAGTGGGATGTGATAGCACTCAGGAGAATAGTCATATTTGTGTTGTTCACACTGTTTCTGGTTAAAATAGCTTCTCTCAGTGATTTGTAAAATCAACCTGTTTCCTATAAAAAGTTGCACTTTTATAAGTTTTGAACCTGAAGCTATTTGCCAATACTTAATCAACATTTGACAGACAAGATAACTTTCAAAAGTCTATGGCCTTTTAGTCAGTATACATTTTCCTGTTTGTCCTTCTAGGGCCCACCCATTTTCTTCAGCTTCAGCTGCATCTCTCTTCCTGTGCCTATTTTATGGTATAAATGTGGTCACCACTGCTGCAATATCTACAAACTGTTACAAAGGCAAACTTCTGCAAGGGGGAAACTGCTACTTGTTCTTCTCTTAGAAATGTAGACCCAAAGCACAAGGAGCTTTGTGATTTGTCCTTAGATACAAAAGAAGTCTGTAGTGATGCAGAGATGTGAAGACATCTCTCCCATGCTTTGACCAATTGTTGTGTTGATGGATTTGTTTCTTTATAAAACCCTTGCTGATCTATACTGTGATGAGACTCTGTGATCCTCAAGGTGGAGCTGATCTTCCTTTTTTTTTCCCTTTTGAGGTGAATACATCAGAGAAAAGGCTTCTGTTTCTAAATCTCTGCTTTATTTGAATGATTTAATACTAAATCAAAATAGAATAATTTTGAAAGAGAGCAAACCCTTAAGTGCTGCCTTGAAACAATCTGAACAGGAGGCTTGAAAAGAAGTCTCATATTCTGTCTGCTCTGTCCTTGCAACCTTCCCTCTGGTTCTGCTATGCAGTTTGGCATCTTTTGGTGTTTTCCTGGTTGACACCCATCCAGTCCCCTCTGGGTCCCTAGGAAACTTTATTTTTTTTCTCTCATACCTTAGGTTTGACAAGTAGCTCAGATTCCTGCTGCAAGAATGTCATACACCTCTATGAGACCTCCAAGTCTTTCTTCAGAGCTGTTGTTTCTGTTTATGTTCATTTGGTGAGAAGGAAGGGATTTCTCTCCATCCTTCAATATCAGATGTTTCTTTGCATTCAGCCAGGGCAAGCTAAACAGATGTTTGTGCCTCCTGGCCATCCCCTTTTTAATAGAATAAATGTGTCAGTAACCACACAGTAAACCTTGAGAAAACAAATAAAGCATCTCCACAATTTGTCTTATATGCCAAGAGACATGTAGTCCTGAGTGTTAATGATTTGCCATCAAATCTAGATCAGGCATAAAAATTGAATTGAACCCTTTTTCCCTAATGGCATTAGGTCTGGCACCTGTCTATAGACTGACAAAATCCTTCATATACCACTTTTGTTTAGGTTACTGGGCTCCTAATAGGCATTTGTTTCATCAGTAATGTTGAGACAATTAATCAAATCCAATTGCTTCAAGGCAAGGCAGTCTAATGCACTGCTTTCTAAACTCTTTTCTTCCCTGATCCAACCTGTAAAATAACATTGGCATAAACAGTTTCTTAGTTAAAACATGGAAACATTCCAGTTGCTTAATATCCTCTAATGGAACTGTGAAAACACATATAAAATTAGCTACAGTTAATTCTGTTCCCTGAAATTAGGTCCACAAAAATACTGGTGTGATTTTTTGCAAAGTTTTCAAAGCATTTCTGACTATTTGAAAACTTTTCCAGGTGCCTATTGACAGGTTGTTTTGAGACTTCTGTAATGGCAAAGCTCTCCTGAGAGGTTGTAAAGTATTTTTTCTTCTATTCTTGATAGATTAAATTGAACGTATTGTTGACAAGCCTATTAATGTACCATTGGAGGTTCCAGGTGAGAACACAGTTCTGTCATACCATGCACTGTGCATACATATAATGATTAAGGCATAGTTTTTGTTTTGAACAGATATATTTAATACATTCCTTTGAAAAGAAAAGTCATGCCATTGAAACCACGGAAGAGCTCGACTTCTAAAACATAATTACTTTTGTGTGTAAAAATTACATTGATACTACTAGATAAATGTCAGACTAATTCTCCTCTTTTAGACTGTTTCTCTTTACAGAAATGCAATTTCACAGATTTCAACAAATATATTCCTGATTTGCATCATGGTAAGCAAGAAGGGAACCTGACTCATGGTTTATTTTACCTACTTGCTGCTTGGGAACAGAGTGTTCATATTGACAGGCACCTAAATAGTTACTAACAGAGCACAGGGTGAATTATATAATAACTTCTCTTAATGTAAGCCAAATATCTCTGTGGATAGAAGAAGCAAGTGTCATTAGACAAACATAAAGACTGTTCTGGACTGAAGGCGAATTTAATTTGATGTAGCAAATTAAAGTATAACAATGAATATTGTCTGTGCCAAGAGGCAAGGAAGAATTGCAATTAAGAATTCACCCTATTATTAACCCCTAGTTATTTTTGGCATATTTTAAACAAATGACTAGGATTCTTAATTGGGAAGTAGAAAGCTTGTGCCACTTTCATCATTTTCTTGTTACTCTGTGTGTCAGTAAAGAAATCTACTACTGTATCAGCCAATAAAACACCATTGTTACTGACAGGATCTAAAAACTTAGGTCAACACATATCGATGAACTTATTAATTATTATTCCTTTTATTATAAACATTTTGCATATGAGGAACCAAGACAAGAGAACTGATAAAAGTTTCTTTAAAGAAAAATAAGTGAACCAAATTGCAATTTAGCTGTGAGCTAGGATGGTAAAGTAAATTGAAAATCAGTTTTTAGGCTACTTTTCAGGCAAACATTGAAAAAATTTGCAAAAGATGACCATTTTTTTGAATGTGTTTATTCTTGGGGAAAAAAAAAATCCATAAAACAAGAGCATTTTAATTAAGACAAATTTTTAAAAATAAAGAAGAAATAATCTATTTCTGCAGTACATGAAGATGATATGTGAAGAGACTGCTGTCTCACTGCAGAGTCATATGTCATGGTACCACCTCTATGGCATGTCTCGCATTCTGATACCAACTCTGATGATGACTTGATATAATGTTAGGTATATTTTATGTGCTTACAATGTAAATTCCTTAGTTCATACAGTCCAGGTTTTGACTTCTGTATGGGCTGTCTGTTAGTTCTCCATACAATGTTCTCCATGTCTGTTAGTTCTCCATACAATGAAACTCAATTTGTTTTCTAGATCTGAGTGAAAAAAAGGTGAGTAGGTGCCAAATCTGTGATATGCATGATGATAAAATCTTTAAATTGCCTGGATATTTATCCACAGAATTTGTGGATATTATAGCTCTGTACCTTGTCTGTGCAGCTAGTCAAGCAACTATCTTTTCTGGGGAAATGATCACAAGTTTAGTGCAGTAGAAGGCAGTCTCTTCCCTATTCCTCCCTTATGCTTGTAGAATAACAGAGCAACTTGCAAAGCAGAAATTTGACAGCTATGAAGCACTGACAGATTTTCTAGGAGTGTGTTTGGAATCAACTTTTTGATGCCTCATTTACTGTGGTCTTTTTTATTATTATTGTTTTTTATACTTGCTGTGCAGTTTCTATATTTTCTGCATTGTTATACTTTCTTTCCATCTCGTATTGTCAGCTTTCTCTTTCTGACACTTTTCAGTAGAAAGGAAAGCATGAAAATCAGTATCTCCCTCAAGGTCATTAAAGCTAATCATTAGTAGAATAGCAGTAAGTTGCCATAGTATCTTC
Organism: Platalea leucorodia; assembly: GCF_965183815.1. Lineage (NCBI taxonomy): Eukaryota > Metazoa > Chordata > Aves > Pelecaniformes > Threskiornithidae > Platalea > Platalea leucorodia. The sequence goes on along the minus strand of NC_138858.1, from coordinate 34,824,294 downwards.
AAATTTGTATCATTAAAGTCCAGCATTTGCTGCTTCCTCTCTACTCTACCAGCCACTTTCTCTCCATGCCAAGCTTTATCTTTTGAGGGCACACTGCTTCTCCTGTGGAACAGTACCGAAACTCTGTCCCCCAAAAAAACATTTTAAAGCTGAGGCAACAGAAGTTATTATCTGCAGTACAAACCAAACCAAAGCAAACCAAGCCACAAACCAAATTATTCTTCAAGAATCTGATTATTTTCATCAGGATATTATTGAACAATCTGAGAGAAAAAGTAAATTATAATATTTAGGTGATGAAATGCATTTCAGATAACAATATCTAAAATCTAAAAGATGTAAGGGACTTGTGGGGGGGTGTTTAAAAGCACTGTCTTAAAGGAAAAATCTTGGCAATAGCTTTTGGCTTTTGATAACACATGCTGAAACATTCTAATGAATAAGTTACAGACTACTGAAGGTCATCTCTTCTTTGTGACAGAAAACAGTGGGTGTCCCATCTCCTTGAGTTAGATGTGGCATTAAAAATGTAGTAAACATTGCCCTTTCATTCCTGTGTACAGTAGACATTGGAGGAAGGTGTGACAGAGCTTAAAATTTTCTTTATTTTTTAAAGCCCCGTAAATACTTTGGTTATGTTTTCTGTACATAATTTAGGGTCCAGTAACAACTCCCAATGTTTTAAGTGAGATTTTTATATCTTGATACCCAATTCTTCTCTTAAGTATTCTTAGAAGAAAATTATTGAGAATTGTGAGTCAGGAACTTATAGCAAAAATTAATTTATTCTACAGTAAATAAAAAGAACAATAGAGTAGGACTGTGTCAGGTCCAAATGTCAAAGGACCAAAGATCTGAGACATAGCAAAAAGGTGAACTCCTAGTATTGTCCTTCAATTTTCTCATCAGCATCCTGCAGTTTAATCTTCTGTTTAATGAGCAGTAGCTGTCAGAAGATGCTCAGATAGTGTGGTAGTAAAGGTGCTACAGCTACGTAAGCAAAGTGGATAGTTTAGGTTGATTTTCTTTAGGCATTTTGTTAAAAGAGATAAAAGAAGAAGAATGGGAGAATGTTTATGGAGAATAATTAGAAGGAGCAGGTGAAGTGTCTTACAGCACTGAGGAAGGCCTTCCCACTCTGAGGAAATAATTTGAAGTGTTGAGATGTGAGTGGGAGAAAGATTTGAAGCCTCTTATAAAGTAAATTCAAGTCAGGTCAAATGAAAATGTAAAATGCAGTGTAAAAGATAGCCTTTTCGCCTGAAGATGAAAAGTTCATTTTGTTGTGCATAATAAGAAGAAACAGGAGGAATGAAGCAAGATAAGGTGCATGAAGGAATAATGAATACAGAGCACTTGGTAAAAGAATTTTAGGAGAACTTCAGGGCCAGAGGAGAAAACCTAAATATTCCAGTTTGAGTGATACAATTTGCATAAGATACCAAAAGTCCAAATATGCTTTAAAATATGCAATGTAAAGAAAAAAGATTTATTAGGAGCCTTGACACAGTGTCAGAAAGAGAGATCAGAGAAAGATGTGCACAGGTCATCCACCATTACCTTGGCAGAGTTTTCTGTTGTTAAGCAGAAGTGTATAGAAAAGAGAAGATTTTGAGAAGACAAGAGCAGCCACGATGCTGCTGGACTCTCTGTCCAGTTAGAGCTGCATGTCAGAAAATCAAAAGAGAAGTTGAAGAACTGCAAGAGTTAAATCAGAAATGGAGTGAGAGATTTGGAGGCCGTCAGCGTAGTCATGGCGCTTTCTTGTTTTCAAAAGCAGTCATCATCTAGAAAAATAAAATCAGCATCTATCATCTGTATTTTTCTTTTTTTTTTCCCCCTCTTTTTTTTCTCTAATTCAGTATTATTTTTCTCTTTCTGTACTGGCCTTCTTTCAGGCCATAGCCATTATGAAACAGGTAGTCATGAGGTTCAGGTTCAGCACCTTTATTATTCCTTTAACGTTTTCCCTCTCTGCCTGTGTTATTTGGCCGTGGGTATAAATGGGACACTTTGCAGGCAGACTTTCAAAATCTTTCTCTTAGCTTCCCTCTTCAGCTCATAGCATTAGATTTAAATAGTTCATGGGCAATTTACAGCTTCTTGTCTGTAATTTAGTATGTCTTGTTTTACATGATGCTTATCAATAAAATAAGGATTTTCAACAGTATGTAATAAACAGAGATTTGTCATTCCATGTTACAATAAAAGGCAGAAGAACTGCCTCATTAAAATCTTTTTCATACTGCTGTGTCTCTTCTTGTCGTATTCATAACAACTGAAGACAATATTAACCTTACATAGGGCACTGCTGCAACAGTAGCACTTAGAAGTGTCATGCTTATGCAACCATATACTCCTTTAGCAGGGCAGTAGAAAATTTTTTGTCTATTGGCATCAGTAAGTGTTGGTGTTGGAAGCTGAGGCTTTCACACCAGGTTGTTAAGTGATAACTGAAAACAGTGAGAAATCATTGCACAGCTGAAGTGCTGCAGATACTGTGCAGTCCAAGGTGTCTGCCATTGACTACTGACAAACATTGAGGTTCAGAATTTGTTTGACTTCAGTTTGTGCATGGGTGAGGAAGCTTCATGTCTGCTGCTCTTTCCTCCTCACACTCTTCCCCTGCTCCAGTGTGGGGTTCCACCTATGGGATACAGTCTTTCACGAACTTCTCCAATGTGGGTCTTTCTCACAGGCTCCAGTTCTTCAAGAACTGCTCCAGCATGAGTCATTCAGGAAGAGGCTCCAGCGTGGGTCCCTCGTGGGGCCACAGGTCCTGCCAGAAAACCTGTTCCTCATGGGCTCCTCTCCCCAGGCTGTGCTTCCTGTGAAGCTGGGGCTCTCCATGGGCTACAGCTTCCTTCAGAGGTCATGCCCACCTGCTGCAGGTGAGTATCTGCTCCACTGTAGGCCTCCATGGGCTGCAGGAGGACAACCAACCTCACCATGGTCTTTGCCATGGTCTTTGCCGTGGTCTTCACCATGGTCTGCAGTGGAATCTCTGCTCCAGTGCCTGGAGCACCTCCTACCCCTCCTACTTTTCTGACCTTGGTGTCTGCAGAGTTGTTTCTCTCACTCCTTTCTCACAGCTGCTGTTGCACAGTGGTTTTTACCCTTTAAAAATATGTTATTACAAAGGCGCTACCAACATTGCTGACTGGTGCAGCTTTGGCCAATGGCAAGTCAGTCCTGGAGCCAGCTGCAACTGGCTGTCTGACATGGGGGCAGCTTCTGGTGTCGTCTCACAAAGTCACCCTGCAGCCCCATCCCCACCCCCGCTACCAAAACCTTGCCACATAAACTGAATACAGTCTAATTCTAAGATTCTGTGAATATATGAAAAATGTCAAGGTTCAGCATATGTGCATGTCCTCATCTATTTCAAAAAACAAAACCAAAACCACCATATATTGTGCATTTCTGAAAGGTAAAACAATTACTTGTGGAGTTCTTTAAATTAAAAACTATTATTATATGTTTTAAAAGTATTTAATAAATACTCCTAGCAGTAGAGAACAGGATGCTGAGTATCTTAAGCGTTTAACAGTAAACTTACTTCAAAAGCTAGTTTCAGATACCTAAGCTACATGTACATTTGTACCAACCTCTGTAATAACCTTTTTCTGAAAGGAGTAATTTTGAGTGCTGGCCCTAAGGTCTGGCTTTTAGAGCTCAGTGGCAAGACTCCCTTTGATTCGTATTCTGCAAGATGGAGCTCTGACTCTTTAAACAAAATCTTTAAGCATATTTTTCAGAAAAATAATACAGGACAGTGTCCTAGAGTAGAAGTTTTCGTCAACATACCATACACTGGGTAGGAAGAAGAAGAAATGCAGTGCATATTAGCAAGTAAAGATGAAATGAGAAGATGGTTGAAGACATTGGATCTTGATTAATGGATTGAAATAGCTATCTAAGAGGTACAAGCTCAAGGGAACAAGCATTAGCAGCAAGAATTTGGGGGGAGGAGCTGCTGCCCATTGCTGCTGTTACTCACTAGTACCCATTTACTTCAACAATACTTGAACATTTTCCCCTCTGCTATTGTTTTCTGCTCTGGCTAATGCTGACTGTTTTGAGACAGTTCCTACTAGAAGTTTTATGCCTTCTTTTGGTCCATGAATAGCAGGGGCATTTTCCACCCAGAAGCAGCAAAGGAAAGTGAATTTGCAGCTCAGAACCAGTTATTTTACCTAGTTCTGATTTAGTATTTGCAAAGGTTTATGGAGTTCTCTGGGTGCTGTTTCTGCTGCAAAGAGAGAAGCTAAGAAAACGGGCCCTGATGAAAGCAGAGTGATTTCAGTCTCAGCAAAGGTGTTTCCCTTGACACAAAGGGATTTTTAGGAATTGAACACCCTGTGCATAAGAGTGTTGGTCAAGACTTCACTTATGTTTGTGGTGTGTCAGACAATCACTGACGTATATTAAAAAAAAAAAAAAAAAAAGGGATTAAGGAGGGATCTAAGCTAGCTAATACTACTTTAGAAAGAGATCTTAGAATTAAACATTCTAAAAATGTCACTTGCTGTTCAGATATAGTCAGAAAGGCTAAAAGGATGTTGGAAGTCACTAGGATAAGATTAAAGAACAAAATTCCACCGTTGTATAAAGACATTGTGTGCCTGAATCTTCATAAGTACATTCATTTCTGGTCAGCCCCTTCTCACAGACAGTGCAATAAAAAGAGAACAAGAGCAGAAAAGGGTGACAAGAATGGCTGAAGGAGTCCAATGCTGGATAAAATTTTAAAGTGTGGATGAAAAATATTGTGAAATGCATGAAGTCATGAATAACATGGAGAAGATATAAAAAGAATAATAATTAGGTTGTAGCAACTAAAAGGATTAGACAGCATGATTTAACAAGCAAAAGGAAGTATTTTTCCATAAAAACGCTGCAACATCTTGTATTGACAAAAGAAGTAGTATGTTCAAAAAATGATTTATAGAAATTTATAGAAAAATATCCATTAAGTAGTATTAAATGCAAACATATGGAAACAATCTTTGGCTTGGGAAATTTTGAAACAGGCAGTGTACCAGAGGAAATACTCTTTTGTACTTAGCTTTTTTTATGCTCTTCCTGTTACTAATTATTCAAGGATGATTAAAGAAGATTAAGCTTCCCCTCCCCCCCCCCGAGTATAATCATTCTTTTATTTTTATTATGCAGAAATACCAAAACTGAGAAAATATTATGTGCATTTTATTATAGTTGTTTTGGTAAGTCTTTCTGTGCTTTTCTGATCTCTGCAAGGTATATTATTAAGCCCTTAGGAAGCTAGTAGGTGGACTTTCACACTTTCTGTGGATGTCCAACGTGCAACATTTAGACTTCTCTTTACTTTATCCTGTATTTACCCTTGCACATGGAGAGGCCTGCACTTTAACTGGGCTGGAAAACAGCACTATTATGTGTTAAGGGATGTTAAGAGTGGCTGCTGCCTCCAGCAGCCCCAGCTCAGGACCTCTCCTGCTGGGCTGCTGGAGCCCAGCTGGGTGTGCCTGGGGACCCCGGGGTCTCTGCCCAGGCTGAGGGACGCAGCTGCCACTGTCCCATTTGCTGGTTCAACCAGTGATGAAGCTGAGCACATATCCCACGGACACACACATAAAGACGGACACACACACAGGACACTGACACGGCTCGTTACACAGGCTGCCACAGACAAGGCACTGCTTTCAACAGTACCCACAGACAGGACTTGCATAAAACACGAGTACAGCCAGGCAAGTCCCCTCCTCCTCTTGGTCTGGCAGAGGCAGAAGTTCACTAGTGCAGCACACACACGACACACTCTCAGTTCACAAGCACAAGCACATTTGCAGATCCCTCGAAGTACTGGTATGGTGCCTTTCCCTCTTACCCACCCCACAGGTACGCTACTCACTGGCTGGTCCAGCTCACTGCTCGCTGGCAAACACATGGCACTCGTCCCACAGGCATCCCATACTTGAAAGTGTGCTTGGGCTTACCAGCACTGACCATCCACCTGCCTGATACCCTGAACCCAGGGCTGCCCAGCTCATCAGCTAGTCCAGCTTGAAGTTTGTCAGTGAATACACGCACACCCTCCATGCATACCAGGTTTGGGGAAGATACAGACAGTGGGACCCTTCCCAGCAGCAAGAACCAGGCACACAGGCTGTGACCCATGGTACCGCTCCAGCTGCCAGTTCTGAGGCCCTCACTCACCTCACTCATGCTAGTCACCCAATAGCTGGTTTTCAGGTGACACACACCATTCCCACCCCAGTGGCTGGAGGTTAAAGGCCTCCACTTACTCCAGTAGCTGACACCAGGCCAGGGGTGCCTACAACCCTAGTCTGACTCCAGTAGTTGGCACCAAATTTCCTTCACACACAGAAGTCTCATGGGCACTTAGTCCACACATTCCTACAGGATGGAGAGTGAGACTACACAGAGAGAGATAGTTAAGAAAAGATTTAATGAGAAGATACAAGAAGATGGGACAGACTGTGGTGATCAGGTCCAGGGCTCAGCCAGACAAGAGTATGGACCAGATCTGTTTTATACTTGACCCTCTTGGACCCCTTTCTGTCTACCCCCCTGCTTTGTTCCTTCCTGTTCCCCCTCCTCCCACTCATCCATTTGCTTAGCCCCACTGACCTCCCTCCAACATGCTGGATCTTAGGGTTACATCCTTCTCAGTACCAAAGTCCCAGTTTGCCTGCAGTTTCTTGGTAGCCCATCAATTGCTGTGACTGACCAGGTTTATTTCTGGTTATTGTCTTTGTCAATGCTAATTGGTCAGGTTTTATGTCTCTGTATGTTGTCTCCCTCTCTTTTCTTATGATCCCAATTTGACAAGGTGCTTAGTCAGATAATCATATTGAAAAATGAAAATTCTCACACTTGACATATCCTTACCAATTAGTGTGGCTGACTGGGTTTGTTCTCATCACTACCTCCTTTATCATTTGTTCGTCACATTTATGTCTGTATGTTCTTGTTTATGGCCTCCTTCTTTTCTTGTTATCCCTCTTTGCATTGAAAAAGCCCTTGACCAGATACACGTCAAGGACCAAACACTCTCCGTCCACATAACTTTACGTTATCCATTTTCTTCTTTTAAGAAGCCAACTTCTAGCTTTAAGAAAGTGGAACAGCTGAGAGATCTGGTCTCTGGTAAGGTTTCACCAGATATTCATTCCTGGTTCATAATTTCACATCAAGTGGTTTAGGACCAACAGGTTCAAACATCAGGAAAAACAGTCATTGTGTCATACTCTTGGAGCCTGATGAAAATATGGCTACCAGACAATGTAGCAAATACAAGTGTTGTGTGTATTGATGTGGTGATACCTGTACTACCGGCTTTGGAGAACTGCAGCCTGTATGATCATAAGGCTTAGCAAGACACAACACTTAATCAGCAGTCTAGTGTCTTTTCCGTGCTCTTATTTACACCTGTAATTCGGTACTCCTGAAAGGCTGTCTCTTCTGACAGAACCTGGCAAGGTGTGTTTAGAAAGTTTGCTGAGCTGAAGAAATTTTAATTGAATTCTTACCCATTGCAGTTAGTGAAATCATCACCAGTTCTGCACACAGCACCATTTCCTTAGCTACTGGTCACCTCTACTGAGCAGTAGGTATCTTAACAGGTCATCTAGCTATGTGGAAAATTTTAAGAGTATCCTGTCATACAAATATTTTGATTTGATTCTAGTACAATGAGGGAGGAGGGATACTTTGACAAGAAAATCTGTCAACCAGACTCTGGCTGTTAATGGAATCTTGAAAACGTTGACATACATAAGTGGTCTCTTATATCCTTTTTCTACATGACTATACCTTTTCCCACTCTCGTACTTATGCAGTGGACTTCACCTTGTTATTCTCCTATTTGATCAGGACAGTTCCCAGACTATATAATTATGTATTGCCCAAGACAATTGTTGGTTTCACTAAAATGAAAACGACTGAACTGGAAGTGAAGGAGAGAATATCCTTAAGTCTTTAAATGCTTTCTTTTGCACTAGTTCGCACTGTATACTGTGCTTTTATGTAAACACATATGCAAAAGTACTGAGTTGTCAGCCATACAAGGTACAAACAGGCCTAAAACAGTTATCACACCTAGATGACAGTTCAGCACTAGAAGTTGGTAGGTCTGGCCATTCTCCAGATGGCCCCACCTGTAATTTTGCCAGGATGAATACCACCATTGGTGATATAGCACTGGAGTCAACAGCTGTCTTCACAAATTCACATTTTCCCATGTTCCAGGGAAAATGGTCTTCTTAAGTACTCACTCTGCTCTGTGCAAACAATCATAGTGGAATTCATTGACAGGGAAACGGACAAAGGAATATCTCTGGGATTTCCTGAATTAGGTTTATTTTTAGGCTTAGCTTAGACTACTTGAGATTTGACCATACTGAATTTCCAGTTCTTTTCTTTGTTTTTGTCTCAGCACAGACTGCTGGAGACTGTTGATTTTATAAGAATCTTCCTGTATAGACATCTTCCTGCACTGCAGTTGCTCATGCATCGTTCCAATAGTGTGCATGGAACTCTACTCTGGTCTGAGTGGTGATTTATCAGTTGCTGGCATTCAAGACAAACCTGTTATGCCTGGAAACGGCTTTGGGCTGTCTGTGACATCTGTTTCAGTGTCAGCCTTGAAATGGATTGAGTATAATGACTGGAGTGTTGCAATGGAGGGATAGAGGCTTTTGGGGAAGGACAGAATGGGAAGACAGGGAAGGGAAGTTGCCCTTTATGTGAAAGAGCAGCTGGAGTGCATGGAGCTCTACCTGGGATGGATGAGGAGCCAACTGAGAGCTTATGGGTTAGGATTAAAGAGAGGACAGGTAAAGGTGGCATGTGCCTGCTATAGGCCACCTGACCAGGAAGAACAAGTGGATAAGGCCCTCTATAGACACATAGGAACAGCCTCCTGTTTGCAGACCTTGGTCCTCATGGGGGACTTGAACCACCCCAATATCTGCTGGAGGGACAACACAGCAGGACACAAGCAATCCAGAAGGTTCCTGGAGTACATTGAGGATAACCTCCTCCAAGTGACAGAGGAGCTCCCGAGGAGAAGTAGTCTGTTGAACCCCATAATCACCAACAAGGATGGACTCATTCAGGATGTGAAGATCAAAGGCAACCTTTGCTGCAGTGACCATGAGATGGTGGAGTTCAGGATCCTTAGGGCAGGGAGGAGGGTGAAAAGCAAGCTAACAATCCTGAACTTCAGGAAAGCAGACTTTGGCCTTGTCAAACTCTGCTCAGAAGAGTCACATAGGATAAGGCCCTGGAGGGAAGGGAGGCCCAGGAAAGCTGGTTAATATTAAGGATCATATCCTCCAAGCTCAAGAGAGTTCCATTCCAATAAACAAGAAGTCAGGCGAAAATACCAGGAGGATAGGATGGATGAACAAAGAGCTCCTAGACAAACTCAGACACAAAAAGGAAGCGTACAGGCAGTGGAAGCAAAGACAGGTAACCTGGGAGGAATGCAGAAACATTGTCCAAGCAACCAAGGGTGAAGTTAGGAAAGCTAAAGCCCAAATGGAATTGAATCTGGCCAGAGATGTCAAAGACAACAAGAAGGGCTTTTACAAGTACACAGGCAATAAAAGAAAGACTGGGGAAAATGGGGGCCCATTGCTCAATGATCCGGGGGACCTTGCTACACAGGACATGGAAAAGGCTGAGGTACTGAATGATTTCTTTGTGTTAATTTTTACTAGCAAGACTGTTCCAGAGACCAGGGGGAAAGCCTGGAGCAAGGAAGATGTGCCTTTGGTGGATAAGGATCAGGTCAGGGAATACTTAAGCAAACTGGACATACCTAAGTCCATGGGCCATAATGGGATGCACCCATGAGTACTGAGGGAGATGCCTGATGGAACTGAGAGGCCACTCTTGATAATCTCTGATCAATCATGACAATCACGTCACTGTGAGAAGTGCCTGAAGACTGGAGGAAAGCAAATGTAATTGCTATTTTCAAGAAGTGCAAGAAGGAGGACTCAGGGAATAACAGTCCAGTCAGCTTCATCTTGATCACTGCAAAGATGATGGAGCAACTAAACCTGTGTCACAGGTGGAGTGAGAGAGAAGCAAAAATAAACTTTATTGATATAAAACAGTGAGTTAACAAGGTTCAATGCTAAATGCAATAGTGGTTTATCAAGATTCAATGGCAAGGTACACTTGATTTATTTACTGCCTAGAGGATAGGCTCAGACAAAAACTGTCAGGGAGACCCTCCCGTTGAGTCATAAGGTTCAGAAAGGACCCCCTTGCTTTCTAAATTCCTTCCTTAGAGAGGAGTCTAGGTGTGGCTGGACCCAATCCTAGTCCCAGACTTGGTTAACGGTTTATATCTAAAGGATTATATATGTGAAATCAATCCTTTATATCACTTAGCTAAGATTTCAAAGTTTAGCATGCTATTAGTCCCTTACTGAGAATCTGTTATGGCAAGGAATCTCTCAGCCTCGAGGAGTAACCTTGAGAGGCAGCCCAACTCAAGGGGAGATCCTTGCATGCAGCCTGCTGCCATGCAGGAGAGCTCAAGAGACCCTGGGCTGTCCACTAGTCATAGAGTAAGATGATTGACTTACAGTCATATTTGCATACGTCTGTGTCCCTGCTCCAGACAGCCCTTGGCTACTATGTTGCCATCTGTTCCCAAAGTCCAGCATAAGCTGGATGCAGACGCCCACTGGTGTCTACCGCTTATGCAGGGCGATGGGTGGGGGTAGGGGGCTAGCGCACCTCCACAACATGGGAACGATTTCCAGGCATGTGAATGAAAGGTGACCAAGAGTAGTCAGCATGGATTCAAGGGGAACTCATGCTTGACAAACCTGATAAACACCTGTGATGAAATGACTGGTCTGGTAGAAAAAGGGAGAGCAGTGGATATTGTCTATCTGGACTTCAGTAAGGCCTTTGACACTGTCTCCCTGTCTTGGTTTTGGCTGGGATAGAGTTAATTTTCTTCCTAGTGGCTGGTATAGTGCTGTGTTTTGGATTTAGTATGAGAATAATGTTGATAACACACTGATGTTTTAGCTGTTGCTAAGTCGTGTTTGCACTAGTCAAGGACTTCTCAGCTTCCCATGCTCTGCCAGGTGCACACGAAGCTGGGAGCGAGCACAGCCAGGGCAGCTGACCCAGACTGGCCAGAGGGCTACTCCATACCATATGACATCATGCTTAGTATATAGACTGGGGGGAGTTGGCTGGGGGGTAGCAATCACTGCTCAAGGACACACTAGGCATCAGTCAGCAGGTAGCGAGCAATTGCATTGTGCATCACTTGCTTTGTATATTATTATTATTACTACTACTGTTACTATTATTCTATTTTATTATACTTCATTTATTAAACTGTTCTTATCTCAACCCACGAGTTTTCTCACTTTTACTCTTCTGATCCTCTCCCCCATCCCACCAGGGGAGGGGAGTGAGTGAGCAGATGTGTGGTGCTTAGTTTCTCGCTGGGATTAAACCACAACACTCCCATAAGATCCTCATAGAGTAGCTGTTGATTTATGGGCTGGATAAGCAGACAGTGAGGTGGGTTGAAAACTGGCTGAATGACCAGGCCCAGTGTTCTGCTCAGTGGAACAAAGTCTAGTTGGAGGCCAGTAGCTAGTGGTATATCTCAGAGGTAAATACTAGGTCTAATATTATTTAACATTTTCATTAATGATCTGCCTGATGGGGTAGAGAGTACCCTGAGCAAGCTTGCTTATGATACAAAACTGGGAGGAGTGGCTGATAGGGTCATGCTGCTGTCCAGGGGGACTTTGACAGGCTGGAGCAATGGTCTGTCAGGAACCTTGTGATGCTCAACAGGGAGAAGTGGAAAGTCCTGCACCTCAGGAGGAACAACCCTCGGGGGGGGGGCACCCAGCTGGAAAGCAGCTTGGCAGGAAAGGCCCTCAGGGTACTAGTGTACACCATGTTGAATATGTCAGCAATGCCACTTTGCCACAAAGAAGGCTAACGGTATCCTGGGATCACAGAATCACGGAATTGTTTAGGTTGGAAAAGACCTTCAAGATCATCAAATCCAACCATTAACCTAGCACTGCCAAGTCCACCACTAAACCATGTCTCTAAGCACCACATCTACACGTCTTTTAAATACCTCCAGGGGTGGGGACTCAACCACTTCCCTGGGAAGCCTGTTCGGGGCCTGACTACCCTCTCAGTGAAGAAATTTTTCCTCGTATCCAACCTAAACCTGCCCTGGCGCAACTTGAGGCCATTTCCTCTAGTCCTATCGCTTGTTATTTGGGAAAAGAGACTGACCCCCACCTCGCTACAACCTCCTTTCAGGTAGTTGCAGAGAGCAATGAGGTCTCCTCTCAGCCTCCTCTTCTCCGGGCTAAACAACCCTAGCTCCCTCAGTTGCTCCTCATAGGACTTGTGCTCGAGACCCTTCACCAACTTCGTTGCCCTTCTCTGGACACGCTCCAGGACCTCAATGTCCTTCTTGTAGTGAGGGGCCCAAAACTGAACACAGTACTCGAGGTACGGCCTCACCAGTGCCACATACAAGGGAACAATCACTTCCCTAGTCCTGCTGGCCACAGTATTTCTAATGCAAGCCAGAATTCTATCGGCCTTCTTGGCCACCTGGGCACACTGCTGGCTCATGTTCAGGCAGCTGTCGACCAACACCCCCAGGTCCTTTTCAGCCAGGCAGCTCTCCAGCCACTCCTCCCCCAGCCTGTAGCGTTGCATGGGGTTGTTGTGACCCAAGTGCAGGACCCAGCACTTAGCCTTGTTGAACCTCATACAGTTGGCCTCAGCCCATCGATCCAGCCTGTCCACATCCCTCTGTAGAGCCTTCCTACCCTCCAGCAGATCAACACTCCCGGCCAACTTGGTGTCATCTGCAAACTTACTAAGGGTGCAGTGAAAATCTGGCTGCTTGTAGTAGTCATATGATATTGAATAATACTCTACTACTGTTATCTCATTTCTAGACAAGAATAAGCTCCTATTAATACTGTAGACAAAATTCTTGACTTTTACATCTTTTACTTTCAGTCCTCACATCCATTTATCTGAATTTCTTGCATAATTCTGGTAAAGGTATTGGGTGTGTAAAAAGAGCACTGATTCAAAAAATACTTCAATAAAATGTGTTGGAAATAAAAAATGCTATGACAACGACATGGCAAGTATGACATAAAAATGTCAAATAAATATTGCAATGGATGTTGGTTTTGAAAAGGGGTTTTTCAATGCAGATTAATTTTTGCTACAGACTTTAGACAAGATATTTCACAAATGAGAAGGTGTCCCAATAAAGGGCAAAGAAAATCCATGTTTCTACCATGCTGAGAAAAATAATCTTTTGGAAAGGTGTAAGGTTATTGAAAATTATTGTTCCAGTATATAAAAGAGAAAAAGAAAGGGAAAGAAAAATTGTAATTGTAATTTTCTCATGAAAAGAACTCCTTTTTTTATTTCTTAAAGTATATAAATAATATTACGTAAATATATAAATAAAAAATAAAGATCAGTTATCTAAATTACCTTTTAAAAGCAAGAAATTACTACAAAGAAGACCGAAAAATGAAGGATTTTTCCAATTTCCATTTTTTCCAACATTTTAAAGAGCAATTTTGCACTTTTTGACAATTTTACCACAGTGCAATGGAGAATAGCAGTATCTGATTGAAACTTCTCAGAGCTATATTGCCCAGAGAACCTGTGGATACTCCCTCCCTGGAAATGTTCAACGCCAGGTTGGATGAGGCTTTGAGCAACCTGATCTAGTGGAAGGTATCCATGCCCATGGCACGAGGCTTGGAACTAGGTGATCTTTAAGGTCCCTTCCAACCCAAACCATTCTATGATTCTACCAGAACTAAGACAGTTAATACAAATAAAGCTTTAAATATCCTGAAGCCCATGTACTTGTTACTTCAGAGTCCTTTAAAGAAAACTTAATAGACATCAACTGCAATTATAATTAAGATGGTTATTTTTTTATCCACCACACTTGGCTAACCCATTTGAAGAAAAAAAAAAAAGGCAAAAATAAATCTGGAATTGTTTTCCTCTTTTTCTCTCATTGTTTAACAGTTAGCTTCAATTGTGATAAATTAACATATTTTAAAGGAAATAGACTTCAAACTATTTCTAGTTTTTGTGTGAAAATTACTATTTGTATGTATTAGGAAAAAAGATTCCAAGAGTGCATTTGAGCAAACAATGATTAATGCAGAATGTCAACACAATGTAGTTCAAATAATTTCAGTTCAAAAAAGAAAGTGAACTCTTGATAAAATGCAATTTAAGATGAGCATGTTTTTAAAATATTGTCATTCATCCACTTTTGGTTTTGCATTAAGTTTCACCTTAGAAAGAGTTGAGAAGGGTAAGATTGGGGTTTTGCCAATTGATTTGAAGTTTACCACCTGAACACAAAAAAAAAATATCAAAGACAATTTATTCAGCTCTGCCTTTGGAATGTTCAGAAATTAATGTTAAATGGATGTAGGATGTTAGTACCTGCATCAATGCCAAAAATATATTTATCAGTGTCTAGTGACAACAATCAGCTTTCTAAAAAGTATGTAAGTTTCAATTGCACTGATAAATGGCTATTTGTTCTAAACATGAATTGCAGAAAACAGCATTGAAATTCACAACTCTTAAAATCTTCTATTTGATCTTCAGACCAATCTCAGCAAAGAATAGTCCCACTATACCCTTTGCAAAACTCCCAGCATGCAGAAATGTTCTAGAACTCAGCCAAATAAATGGAAATACACTCATGAGCCCTGTAGACCCTCAGAAGAGCACTATGAATCATCTTCATGAACATTTCAATAAAGAAAATACTTGATGATTTTCAAAGAGAACTGATCTATCCTTGATTTAAAGTCAAACAGATGGAATGAAAAGGATGAGAGATCTTATCTTTAAGAATACCTTTCTGATTTTTAGAGAGTCCTCATTTCTTCCATGTGGAAAATCAGCCTCTTTCGACGCTCTTAATTTCATCACTCACAAGTTAAGGCACCAAAACCATTTGTCAGTTGATTGCTGGTGACTACATCACTAGTAACTGTAATTACTGGTGATCACAATTCACTAATTTCTGAGTTCACTGTTAGTGAATTGTAATCCTTGATCATTGATCTGTTATGTTCTGAAAATATTTTGTAAGAATTCTTGTCTTTACACTGTCCAAATACGACAGCAGTGTTTTTGCATCGGAGTCTATGCAGTTTACTTTATATCTGATGATTTTGGTGACGTTATATGTGACTGTGACAGAGGCATAAAAGAGTTTAATACACTGCAATGAGTAAGTCTCCAGGTTTTCTAAGGTGTGGATTCTGGACACTGAGATGCCAGTTTTCAGAGAAGATAAAATAGCAGGGGGAGATAGAAATAGATTTCCAGCATGAGGTGGATGTTGCTATGGCTTCAGGCACTTACAGCATGCAAAATGTACAAAGTTACCATCTGTTCTATTGATCTATTGAGGAATAGGATATGATTAGCTTTAATATCTCTTCAACTACGACCATCTTCACATTTCCAGACTACAAATGTCTATTACAAATATAAATAATTTTTCTGTGGATGATGTTCCACCATATGCATCCGTGGACACTTCCAATGGAAGTGTACTTCTGGCTCATCAGAGACTGGGGGCTGAGGAATACTTAGGCTTTCTTTTTCCCTCTTTTTTTTTTTTCTTTTTTCCTCTTAAGCTTCTCCAGAGAATGTTTTACTTCAGGTGGCTGATCTTCTGAGAGCCAAGCCACACTGTTGAGAACAGGCTTATGAACTAATGTTTTATTTAAACAATACAAAAATGTCATGATTTCACTGTGGAAATTTAGTAGGAGCCCTGAAATAGAATCAGAGACAGTTTGCGAGAGAGTGTAAGTATGATACAAAGCCCTATCATTACTGATTACCAGTTACAGCTCCAAGACAACTTATTTTTAAAATTACTGAGGACTGGAACAAGTAGAAAACCAGATTCCAGCACTCTAGATAAGCAACAGGTTATGAAAACCAAATTAGTTGAGTAGCAATTCAGCTTCCTGCTGTATTTGATAGGGCTATAGGCTGAGGATAACATGCTACCCTTTAACCTTATGAATTAAGAAGCAACGTTACATAATGCTGCCACCTGTCATTTGAATGAACATTTTTCCTCATAGTTCCTAGAGAAGGGTGAATCTGGAAAATTTCATTACAGTCCTTTAAACAAGAGCAAAATACAATGACTTTGCAAGCAAGCTTTATCATGAAACAACCCGGGACTGTACTGTTTATGGCAAGAGAGACTACTACATGTCACAGAGGATGGCAGCCAACAGATTTCAGGGCTGAGAAATAATTACAAGGACTAGGCAAACTGAGGGAGACAAAAAGCAACAAGACATGTTAGAGAGGAGTCCTTTATACTCTTCAAAAAACGATTTCTTCATCAGACATCTCAGTGAAGAAACAGCAGTTCTTGTGCCAAGCTCATGAGCCTCACTGGCAGCCTACATGCAGACACAGTATTCATGATAAATTGAAAACAGGCAGACACATGCAGAGTAGCTAGCTGTATGGAGGAGATAACAAAAATGATGCCACTATATATTAATAAACATGCTTTACGAGACAAGTCCCACATGTATGAGCTGAATGCTGATGACCACAATGCATTCCTACATCACTTAGTAATCACAATGAGCCACTGCATGAACATATTGGCATTATCACAGAATCACAGAATGGTTGAGATTGAAAGGAACCTCTGTAGGTCATCTGGTCCAATCTCCCTGCTCAAGCAGGGTCACCTAAAGCCAGTTTCCCAGGACTGTGTCCAGAACAGCTTTTGAATCTCTCCAAGGTGGGAGACTCCACAACCTCTCTGGGCAATGTGCACCAGTGCTCAGCCACCCTCACTGTGAAAAAGTGTTTCCTGAGGTTCAGAGGGAACCTCCTGTGTTTCAGTTTGCGCTCACTGCCTCTGGTCCTGTCAATGGGCACCACTGAAAAGAGCTTGGCTTTACACCCGCCCTTCAGGTATTTATACACATTAATAATATCCCACCTGAACCTTCTCTTCTCCAGGCTAAATAGTCCCACCTCTCTCAGCCTTTCTTCATAGGAGAGATGCTCCAGCCCATCATCTTTGTGGCCCTTTGCTGGCCAGTCTCCAGTAGCTTGATATCTCTTTTGTGCTGGGGAGTGCAGAACTGGACATAGTAGTCCAGGTACGGCCTCACCAGTGCTGAATAAAGAGGATCACCTCCCTTGACCTGCTGCCAATAATGCATCTTGGAGAAGTAAGAAGGAGGCTCAGCAGAACTGCTACCTTCGACTTTCGGAGAGCAGACATTGGCCTGTTTAAGAGACTGGCTGACAGAGTTCCTTGGGAGATAGTCCTGAAAGGCAAAGGAGTCCAGGAAGGCTGCACATTCTTCAAGAAGGAAATCTAAAAGGTATAGGAGCGAGCCATCCCCATGTGCTGAAAGATGAGCTGTCAGGGAAGAAGACCAACCTGGCTGAACAGAGAGCTTTTACTGGAACTCAGGAAAAAAAGGAGAGTTTACGACCTTTGGAAGAAGGGGCAGGCAACTCAGGAGGAGTACAAAGATGTCATGAGGTTATGCAGGGAGAAAATTAGAAGGGCCAAAGCCCAACTAGAACTTAATCTTCCTACTGCCATAAAAAGCAATAAAAAATGTTTCTACAAATACATTAGCAACAAAAGGAGAGCTAAGACGAATCTCCTGCCTTGATTGGATGCAGGGGGAAACATAATGACAAGGACAAGGAAAAGGCTGAGGTACTTAATGCCTTCTTTGCCTCAGTCTTTAATAGTCAGACCAGTTGCTCTCAGGGTACCCAGCCCCCTGAGCTGGAAGACAGGGACAGGGAGCAGAATGAAACCCCCATAATCCAAGGGGAAATGATTAGTGACCTGCTACATCACTTAGACACATACAAGTCTATGGGGCTGTATGGGATGCACCTGAAGGTACTGAAGGAGCTGGTGAAGTGCTGACCAAGCCACTTTCCACCATCTATCAGCTGTCCCGGCTAATGGGGGAGGTGCCAGTTGACTGGAGGTTAGCAAATGTGACACCCATCTACAAGAAGGGCAGGAAGGAGGATCTAGGGAACTACAGGCCTGCCAGCCTGACCTCAGTGCCAGGGAAGGTTATGGAGGAGATCATCCTGAGTGCCATCACGTGACATGTACAGGACAACCAGGTCATAAGGCCCAGCCAGCATGGGTTTATGAAGGGCAGGTCCTGCTTGATTAACTTAATCTTCTTCTATGACAAGAAGACCTGCTTAGTGGATGAGGGAAAGGCTGTGGATATTGTCTACCTGGACAGTAGTAAAGCCCCTGACATTGTTTCCCACAGATTCTCCTGGAGAAAATGGACGCTTATGCCTTGGACGGGCGTACTTCACTGAGTAAAAAACTGGCTGGATGGCTGGGCCCAAAGAGTTGTGGTAACTGGAGTTAAATCTAGTTGGCGGACAGTCACACATGGTGTTCCCCAGGTCTCAGTGTTGGGGCCAGTCCTCTTTAATATCTTTATCAATGATCTGGACGAGGGGATCGAGTGCATCCTCAGTAAGTTTGTAGATGATACCAAGTTGGCCGGGAGTGTTGATCTGCTGGAGGGTAGGAAGGCTCTACAGAGGGATGTGGACAGGCTGGATCGATGGGCTGAGGCCAACTGTATGAGGTTCAACAAGGCTAAGTGCTGGGTCCTGCACTTGGGTCACAACAACCCCATGCAACGCTACAGGCTGGGGGAGGAGTGGCTGGAGAGCTGCCTGGCTGAAAAGGACCTGGGGGTGTTGGTCGACAGCTGCCTGAACATGAGCCAGCAGTGTGCCCAGGTGGCCAAGAAGGCCGATAGAATTCTGGCTTGCATTAGAAATACTGTGGCCAGCAGGACTAGGGAAGTGATTGTTCCCTTGTATGTGGCACTGGTGAGGCCGTACCTCGAGTACTGTGTTCAGTTTTGGGCCCCTCACTACAAGAAGGACATTGAGGTCCTGGAGCGTGTCCAGAGAAGGGCAACGAAGTTGGTGAAGGGTCTCGAGCACAAGTCCTATGAGGAGCAACTGAGGGAGCTAGGGTTGTTTAGCCCGGAGAAGAGGAGGCTGAGAGGAGACCTCATTGCTCTCTGCAACTACCTGAAAGGAGGTTGTAGCGAGGTGGGGGTCAGTCTCTTTTCCCAAATAACAAGTGATAGGACTAGAGGAAATGGCCTCAAGTTGCGCCAGGGCAGGTTTAGGTTGGATACGAGGAAAAATTTCTTCACTGAGAGGGTAGTCAGGCCCCGGAACAGGCTTCCCAGGGAAGTGGTTGAGTCCCCACCCCTGGAGGTATTTAAAAGACGTGTAGATGTGGTGCTTAGGGATATGGTTTAGTGGTGGACTTGGCAGTGCTAGGTTAATGGTTGGATTTGATGATCTTGAAGGTCTTTTCCAACCTAAACAATTCCGTGATTCTATGATTCTGTCTAGTTCTAAGGAATGCAATCACTCCAATCTATTGAAGCATGCAACAGTCCACACCAATTCGGAAAATTCTTATTAAATGTTTGTTTTTAAAAGATGTAAACTTACTCCATTGCTTAATCCTTTGCAGTTGCTCTTACCTAGAAAATCCATTAGCGACAGGAATATGCAAGTCTATTTAACAAACAAACAAAAAAAAAAAAAAAAAGACAAAAAGAAAAAAACCACAATTTTCAAGGAATTGAACCCATTATCTGGGCCAAAATCTCTGAAAGGTTTAATCTACTTAGCTTCACAGGCTTCAAGAGATTTAAGTAATTTCTCAAGTGAAGTGATTATCCTTTTTGTTGCTTGTAACTTAAAATTCCTATATCTTATGCTAAAGCTCTCACCTTAGTGATGAGAAGTCAGTTTTTCATTGCTTAGCTAAAAAACTAATAAGCCAGGTATCTATAAGAATCCTGAATTTTTGAGTCTTCCAAAGGGATTTGTAGTGAGATTTAAGATTTTTTGACTAAAATTAGATTAATGTCAGGTAAACTGCAATAATTATATTGTCTACACCTCTGTCTAAAAACTTTTGGTAGAAGATAGTATAGATCACATTCTGCAGTGAGTTTCTTGGAACAGGGATCAAATAAGGATATGTTTCAGTGTTTTAGATCTGAAGATTGTGTTTTCTGTATATGAGATGATTGTTCTTCACCATTGATTTGAATACTAACTCTTTATACCTCCACATCTCTGCAATTCGAATATCACACCTGATATTGAGTACTGTTCTGGTTGCATATGAATACTTAACATGTATTGAATGTGGCCTTTTTGTTCATCCCTGGCAACTTAAATTTACATGTTTATATCACTTTCTATAAACAGGAAACATAATATTTTCTGAGGTAAAATGTCTGTATTTTTATTTAGGAAAGCCCCAGATCTTTACTGTGAGTTGTAAAAGATGCATAAGCAGGTTCTAAGTTATGATTTTATTTGAAAAAACATCCCAGAATGAAAAATGTGCAAGATATTAAATTAGGCATAATGCTGAAATTACACTTAAGAACTGGGTGATAAAGAAAAATTACGAGCTAGCAGTGTCATCATCAGGAAGCATTAGCCAATTAAACTGAATTATAGGTACAGGTTTTCTAATGAGGGCTGCTGTCCAATAGGAGCTGAACTGTGACCTTTTTTAGACATGGACAGCAACAGTCTTTATAGAAGTACAATAAGTACACTTATTAACATCTTTAACTATAAGCAAGTAGGTTATGATCAGTGCCCACACTAACCGAAGCAGGAGCTTGTCACAGGGCAGATAAACTGTAATTTCATCCCTGAAGTGATTCATAAAAATGTGCATGGGGTCAGAGATTGTTTAAAACATATAAAAATCTGCAGTTTTCTGGAAGACAGAGTTTTTTTATTTAATGGTGGATACCTTATCAAGTAGAAAATAGGAAGTTTATACTATCTCTAACACATGAAACTCTTGACAGTATATTCTCCATTACTATGTAGAAGAATAAGTGAATGCTAACATACACTAACAAAAGGAGGATGAGAGTAAGATTTGAATATGTGGTTCTAAAAAACGAGGTTGGAATCTGGTTTGTTTCACTGGAAATATTTAATAGCAGTTCATGGAGCTTCCCAGTGTGTTTCAGCATTTTGGAGTCCCCTTAGAGATTACAATGAATCTACGTCCAGTATTTAAACTTATCATAAACATATAATTAGGAATATAACAACAAACTATTTCCCCTTAAATTTCTGAGTACTGTCATGACCAAATTGGATTTATTTCTTTTATTTCCTTGTTGAAAATGCAGAATATAAGGTTAAGCCCTGATTCTGTGTTGAAATACTGCTGTTACTACAGGGTGCTGCAGAAAGAAGTGGAGCAAGTGTAAGCAGGTTCTGCAAGGATATCAAGTCTATTTCCTTGCATGGAAAAAGCAGAAAATAATTACTAATTATTTAAACAAATTATATAATTAATTAAAATAATAGTCCTGCCTATATTCTTACAAGATTGGCATGCAACCAGACTAGGGGAGGCCATTTACAAATGCACCTGATACAGCCGACCAGCTTTTTCTGGTGAGTGTGGAGAAGAGGGGAGAATATGATGCCCGAGTGTCATATATGATACATCAGAATATGATGCATCCTTCCCATGCAGGTCTCAGGCACTGCAAAATCTTTTGCCCCCAGAAGAGGGATTGTGGCAAAATGATGCTGAACCCTCAGTAATGCTTAAACCATAGCCTAATGCTAAGCAAATATTGAAAAACTACTTAATATGAACATAGATTTTTAAATGGAAGTATATGTTTAAGTCATTTTGAGATTTATTCAGGTGTTTATTAGCAGCTTATTGTTGAGTACCTTTTTCTAGTTAATCAAAAACTTCTAAAGATGGTTTCATAAACCAAGTTTTAAACCTCCACATTAAAAATTCTATAGTCTTATTTATAATACTTAAATAAATCTATCATGGATCATAAACAAGCTTTTTTATGTATTGCTATCTCGTACATAGCAAAAGATATCCCTTGGCTAAAAAAAATAGCTCTATCATTCTCTATTTTTTAAAATCAAATTACCCTTGGAAAATGGATTTAGCCAACAAGAATAAAATATTTTCAAATTCTGACCAGTAAGGTTTTCTTAAACTGAAAAGAAACAGTTGCAGAAATGCTCAGATATTACCCACCCTTGCAACACTTATTTATACAAGTATAAATGTATTTATACTTATTTCTTACAAGTATAAAATTAGTAACACATGCCTGATGTAAGTGAACTAAATTTTTATAAAATTATTCTAATAAAAATTTAAAGGAACTAAACCCAGCAATTCACAAAAATAAATTTTAAACTTAAATTTATTTTTTAAAATCAAGATACTTGAAAAATCAAGTTAAATGAAACCTGCAGGTGATGCAGACAGGATAGGTCAATTTCTCCTACTAACACTACTTTAAACAGCAACCTTTTGGATGTTTGTTTTTCAAAGAAAGAAGGATTCTTCTTGGACTGGATTTTCCAGTGGGTTCAGCATCCGGCAGCCTCAGTAAATGTTCAGATTCACAGGTGCAAATTGTTCTCAGTGGGAACTCCTAGATATTTATCTTTCTTGAGAATTTTAGCTTTTGTAGAAGAGCTGAACACATGGAGACCTTGCTGTCTCAGTTATTCCTCCATCTATTTCCTTTACAAGATTTTTCCTCCAGCAAGACAAGTGTGTGCATAAACAAGATCAGCAAGCACCAGTGCAGTGTTATTTGAAGAAACTATTTTTGGTCTTCAGGGGGTTTTAACCTAGGTTCATACCTCCACTCCATTTACTGATTTGGATGTGGCCTTAGAGCATTGTTTCTTTACCCACGCTGCATTTTGATTCAATAGTTCTCACCTGCTGACACATTTGAGTCTTTCCCAGCCAGAAAGACATACACTAACTGTAGTGTTTTACTCATTCAAATTATCCGGAGGGCTCAGTAACAGACTATGCTGTGGCCTCTTCAAGCAGCAAGGTAGCAGAGAACCAGGTGTCCAAGCAAAATGCTTTTGGGAATGAAAGCTGTCAGATAGGATACTATATAAATCAAATATCCAGTTCAAGATGTGTTACTTCCATTGTTAATGATAAACGACCTGTCTGACATTGTGGAACTTGCACAAGGGAAGATACTTACTCCTGTTGTAATCCTACAGAGTCACAGGAATATAAGAACATAAGAAAGACCTAAGCCTCTCTGTGACAATTTTGATTAATTTATTCATACCACTGCTCAGTTCAGTGTGTTCTGAAAATAATTTTCTTAGGCACTTAACTGTCTCTCTGTGGTCTGCAATGACCTGGACAACAGAGAGATGTGTCCTATGGGACCGAATATGCAGCAGACAAAAGTCCATTGGCATCTGCTCTTTAGAACACCTGTGTATACATTAATGACCAGCAGAAAAAGTTTGTCCCATTTTCTTGTGCCTGGTAAGTTGTGAGTGCAGTGATTCTTATAAAATTCTGTCCAGGCATATTTGACAGGATTTCCATTTCCACATTTTACCAAAAATCCTGTCTTCTGACCTTCTCTTGCATGGATTCTAAACACAGATTTTTTTTCTGAGAGTTTATGCTGTATATCCCTCTAGGCACAGTTAGAACAGAGAAAAAGCTTAAAAGAGGCAACTAAAAAGGAGCTTACAACAGAAGATCTTTCTGTCAAATCTAATTTAGATTCCTCTCCTTGCATTAACCAAGTTGTAGCTGATAAACTTATGACCCTTGTTCCTGCTGCAACAACTTAACAAAATGATGGCTGTTAATTGAGCTCTTTTTTCACATTTGCAAGTATAATTTTGAGTAAACTTCCCCCAAACCAGTAGCATTGCATTGGTGGAAATAAGGAGACTGTTACCATGCCGTGGTATGGGGGCCCTATATTGCAGCATTGTGGAATGAACTTTGATTTAATTAGCTTATTGTAGGGCATTCATAATTTAAAGATTCTATATTCTATAACCTTCCTTGTCACCTTCTATTGCCTGAGCCATTCCAGTCCCGCAGCATCTTGTTTTGGGCTCTGTGATACAGGAAGGACATTGACAAACATGACTGAGTTTCAGGGGAGACCTCAGAGATGATGGCACTGGAGCCCTTGTCCTGCGATGAGAGACTGAGGGACCAGGGCGGGTGCAGCCGGGAGAAGGGACGGCTTCAGAGGCAGCCAACAGCATCCCCCTCACCGACAGGAGGGAACAGGAGGCGATGGAGAAGATGAAGCCAGGCTCTTCACAGTGGTGCCTGGTGGGAAGGCAAGAAGCAGCAGCACAAGCTGCTTCCACATGGGAAGCTCAGGCTGGAGATAAGGAGAGGCCTTTCCCTGATGACAACAGCCCAGCAGTGGGGCTGGGGCCCAGGGAGGTTGGACTGTCTCCATCCTTGGGTGTTTCACATCCCAGCTGGGTGAAGCCCTGAGCAGTCTGGTCTGAGCCCATGTCTGAGCCCACTCAGGGCAGGAGCTGGGACCATAGTGTCCTGGTTTCAGCTGAGATAGAGTTAATTTTCTTCTTAGTAGCTGATATAGTGCTGTGGTTTGGGTTTAGGATGAGAATAATGTTGATACACTGATGTTTTGGTTCTTGCTAAGTAGTGCTAAGCTGTTGCTAAATAGTCACTAAGTTAGTCACTAAGTAGTGCTTACACTGGTCAAGGACTTGGGGGCGGGGCGGGGGGGGATGGGGGATGAGGGCTGGGAGGGAGCACAGCCAGGGGGGCTGACACACACTGCCCAAAGGGCTATTCCATACCATATGACGTCATGCTCAGTATATAAGCTGGGGGAAGAAAAAGGAAGGGCGGGACATCGGGCGTGATGGCGTTTGTCTTCCCAGGTAACCGTTACGCGTAATGGAGCCGTGCTTTCCTGGGGATGGCCGAACACCTGCTTGCTGATGGGAAGTAGGGAATGAATGCTTTGCTTTGCTTTGTTTGCATGCGCACCTTTTGCTTTACCTATTTAACTGTTCTGTTTTATTTTACTTCAATTATTAAACTGTTTTTACCTCAACCCACGAGTTGTCTTCCTTTTACCTTTCTGATTCTCTCCCTCATTCCACCGCGGGGGAGAGTGAGTGAGCGGCTGGGTGGTGCTTAGTTGCTAGCTGGGGTAAAACCACGACACGTGGCCTCCCCAAGTCCCTGCCAGCCTGAATTGTCCTGTGATTTCTATGATATCCCCAAACTGAACTAAACAGTCCTTGGGGAAAACAAACAAACAAAACCCAGAGGGACCTTGCATAGCATTAGCTTCATTTCTATCAATTTAAATTCTGATTATTTTATCTGGTGCTTGCCTATGTTTTACAAGAGTACACAGTGTACTGGTTTGTGTAGGACGGGCTAGTAGTGAGAATGAAGTATCTCTGGTTACTTTTTTACAAATGAAATATGTTATAGATACTGAACCATGTAAACTGAAGGTATGGTACAAGGAAGACCATTTCTGTTTGCATACTGTGTGTTGGAAATAGATTATTCAGAATATGCAATTTTATTTACATTGAACATATTTGATTAACTTGAAAAATGCTGCATATTCTCACAACAATTTATGTATCTAATCAGAAGTGAGCTAGAATTCTTTCCATTTGTAAATATATGTATTTCTTAAAATTACTGGATTTCATCGTAGCTCAGAGGAATAACTTACTGCTTTGTGAATCTATGTGCTAGTAACTAGTATTAACCTTTCAACTTCAGCCACAGTTGTAAGGTATGTCCAAGCAAAAAACACCTGCTGCTGATGGTGCTGTACATGGCAGATGTGTCCATATCCTAGTAATTTAATTGATAGAGTAAAATTGCAGCAGGTGTGTTGAAGGTGCTATATCAAAAGGATTTAATGAGGTATATGAAAGTGTCCTGCAGTCTCCTTTCTGTCATCCGTGACAAACTAACCAACATTCTGTTGCCAGTATTTTATCTGGTCAGGAAAACTATTGGGATCTTGCTCAATTAGTCCTGTGGTTTTGCTATTTGATTCAGGGTAGGCAATGGAAACATTTGGTCTTGAATATTTTATTTTCCTGGGATGGCCAGCTTCCAAATGCCTAGAATAAAGCTGACAAAACATTCGTGTTGAACGTTTAGCTTTGTTTTAAAACTCAGCTTGCCTACTCAACAGGTATTGGAAAATACCATGAGTGCATTTTTACTTATTACCACCATAATTCCTCATCTTCTTTATTGTTGTCTGGTTTTGTAGACCTGGTACTTTCTGCCAGTAATATGTCTTTTTTTCTTCACTCTAGCTTTTGCTGTTTGCTTATTTACTTATGTTTGGTGTCAAAATTATTTATTTTCTTCCTGCTGATTTTGATCAGGTCTTTACCTGGTTCTTCTGAAAGCTTCACTTTCACGACTTTCTCTCCTGGGGAAAATTGGTAGCTCATTTCACTCCTAGCTGGTGTTTAGGATGTGAACTGTTCAGTTTACAGATTCCTGCTAAGTAACAGGAATCTCTTTAGACATGTTTCTGTTTTGAGTTAAAATAAGCTTTCCTTGCACAATAGAGCTAAAATGGTAACACTTATAAAAAGATGAGTTTTGGCTCAATCCCGTCACTTCAATGAATCTTCCTATTAAACATCTTACTAACTTTCATGGGAGCACTGGTAGGGAGATATTAAATGCATTTGAAAGCCCATCCACAATGCCTACAATTCACTTCACTGGTGAATAGACCCAGTATCTGGCCATTTTGACTAGTAGTTATTAATTTATTTTTTCTATATAATAGCCAATTCTTCCCTTACAATTATTCATATTAGAAATTTCTCTCATAGCTCCATATTGCATTCCTGGGTTTATTATGGTGATGAACATGCACATTCTTCTATTCCAGTTCCTTGATCACCTGCTCATGTTAATCTTCAACCTGAAGGAGTTCACACTGAAGTAGTCTAATATTTTCTTTTTTTTTTTTTTTTTTAAATGAATATTGATTCATAGCTGTTCATTTTATTTTTCAACACTACTTCAGTGGAAATAGGTTTTTAATCTACACAGAAATGATCTGAATTCAACTGTGTTACTAATCTGGCTTTCTTGGTTCATAAGAACAAAGAAATAAATGTGGCTGTAACTAAATTTGGATGCAGTCTGAACAGCTTACAAAAATGAAGTAATGCAAAGAAGGATTCTTTTTAAATTTTTTGTTTGCTTGTTTTGTTTGTTTGTTTTAAATGCAAAATTTTCCCAATAGACATGAAGATTTGTAATCTGTTCTGTGGGACATGACTCTGTCTCCATATAGGAGTAGGTCCACATGAGTACGTTAAGGCCAGTCATGGAAGTGAAGAGAACAATAATTAAGGAACACAAATTGTGACCTGATTATTAGCTGTGCAATTCACAAATGCAAAACTCATACTCTTTCTTGCTTTGTATTCAGCTTTTCAAGTATTAATTTCCATAGAGAAATGTGAGAAATATTCATGTTCTTTCAGAGAAGCTCCAACAATTGATTTATTTGC
Source organism: Platalea leucorodia (assembly GCF_965183815.1). Taxonomy (NCBI): domain Eukaryota; kingdom Metazoa; phylum Chordata; class Aves; order Pelecaniformes; family Threskiornithidae; genus Platalea; species Platalea leucorodia. The sequence continues at coordinate 34,796,724 of NC_138858.1, read as the reverse complement.
AACCTTTTTCATGTTCTACTTAGTTAAGAGAATCTCGTGTTTGTGATCTAGTGATACTGTAGCCACAAACCCATGTGTTTGGAAAGAAATTATATCTCACTATTTCTGTCATAATAATTGCCACAATTAAGGAAACTACAGGTCTGATCTTTGCAGGAATGATACAGGGGATACAGGCCAGGTGAAAAGTATAGTCAAAACCCTAAACCATAGGAAAGCAAGCTTTCAGTTGTTTAAGGAGCTAGTGGGTGGGATCCCCTGGAAAACTGCCTTCAAGGATAAAGGAGCAGAAGAGAGCTGGCAGCTACTTAAAGACATTTTTCTTAAAGAACAAGAACTCTTGATTCCATTTGCAAGAAATCAGGCAAGGAAGGCAGGAGACCAGCAAGGACCTGCTGGTCAAACTAAAACACACAAGGGAAATGCATAGGCAGTAGAACCACAGATGTGCATCCTGGGAAGAATATAGGGATACTGCTTGGGAGTGCAGGTATGGGATCAGGAAAGCTAAGGCACAGACAGAGCTAAATTTGGCAAGGGATGTGAACAATAACAAGAATGGCTTCTACAGGTCTGTTAGTCAGAAAAGGAAGACAAAACCAATTGTACTCCCTCTGATAAATGAGATGGAATCTGGTGACAACTGACATGAAGAAGGCTAAGGTACTCAACAATTTCTTTGCCTCAGTTTTCACCAGCAATTGCTCTTCTCACTTCTGTTGAGTCCCTGAATGTCAAGGGAGTGACTGGGGGAATGAAGTCCCACTCATTGTATGAGATCAGGTTTGAGACCACTCGATGAACCTGAACATACACAAGTCAATGGGACTCGATGAGGTGCACCTCAGAGTCCTGAGGGACCTGGCAGATGTAGTTGGTAAGCTGCTCTTCATCATATTTGAAAAGTCATGGTAGTCAGGCAAAGTCCCCAGTTACTGGAAGGTCCCTTTAAAGGTCCTTTCCAACCCAAACCAATCTAAGAGTCATTCTTTGATTCTATAATAGTTCTTTAAGATGTTGATCCCATATATCTGTGGACAGAAACTTAAGTACATGCCAGTGAAAAGCGTTTTATTCTTTTCTTCTGCTGAAGATTTTTTCGTCCTTTTCTGTGCTCTCAGTATAATTAACAAGTGAGAATCTGCCCACGCTACACCAGCAGAGAACAGAATAAGCTTTAAAAGAATTTCAACACCTGACTTTTCCACTAATAAAGGAGTCCAAATGACAGAATTTTGCAATCTATTCTCAAACCTCAGCCAATTGATTTACATAATTTAAATTAACAAGTCTTAAAAAAGCATACTCTTCCACAGCTCTTGGTAGGTGTCAGTCTCGTAACATAATATAAAAACAGTCTTGGGTCATTAATTTCAAGAAGTGATAAATTATACTCAGGAACTATGTCACTAACAACCAGCACTTACTAAACTTGAAAAAAACAGAACACTTTTTTTTTTTTTTCCCCCCACACAAGGGGTGACTTTCTGGACATAAATTCCTTCAAATAACTATGAAATGCTCTGGGTAATGATGAGTTGCCTGAGTTCCAGAGGGAATGTGTGGCACTACAATATCTACATTTTCTTTGGTGAGAAAAAAAAAAGCCCTAAAAAACATGGTTTAAAGAAAAAAAAAAGTGTTTGTTCTCACACACAACCTTCAGTATTCTTAACAAATGAGAGAAGCTGAGCATACATTTGGGGAACGGAAAGGGAAAAATAGAGGTTTATAACAGTGACATACATATACAGAAGCAAATTGATAGAGACCACATTTATACATCTTGCCAGCTATTCTCTTTTTCCTGTCTAACAAGTTTTACTGTATTCTGTGAAGGACAAAGAATATGTTAAGACAAGTGGAAGGATGGATGGGATGAATGTGTTCCTGTCTATGTCCCACCAAGTGTTTCAGGTCTGATATACCTACTTCGATTTTTTTTCCATCTCCAGGTTAGTTCAGCCAGATTAGATATCATAATGTGTTATGTTTCAGCTCTGAACATGTTGTACTAGTTTCTAGTCTTGCCTTTTTTCTTATGGTTAGTAGGAGTGGCATGACCCAAACCCTTTATACACCTTTGGAGACTGTTACAGTACACTCAAACTAAACATCTTACAGTGACTTAATGACACAGTGCTTGATTTTCATTTAAAGTTTTGCACTGCCAGAGCTGTGTAAGGTATCTTCAGTGTGAGATACAGCTTCATAGGTCTTTCTTCATTGATTAACATGAATTGTAGATAAAACTGTGTTTTCTGCTTTGCAATTGACAAAGTCCAAAATAACTATGTTACAGAGAAATTTAGCTTTGCATTGGTTACAATTTAGAAAGAATGTTGTGTTTTGGCTTCCCTAAAGATTGTAAGTTAGATTTGAAAGCTCTTCATTTTAGTCTTGGAAAACTTTATTTACATAAAGCTAACATTACAAAGCTCTGCAGCATAGTTTCTATCCTAAGTTTGCTCATGTATGGGCAGTGACGGCAGTCAGTATGCAGCTGCTGTCTGTAAGCAAATTTGAGAAGCTCCTAGAAAATTTCTGTATGAATTTGAGAAGTCCATTCCTGAGTTATTTCATTTAAAAAGTAAAGCTTCTTCTATAGAAGAAAAAGTTCTTGCAGTCTATAGGATAACAACAGTGATAAATAAGATATTGAGACACCTTTCCATTATAAATGTGATATTGCAGTGCTAGCAGAATCCATGGGACTATCATGTGTCTGTGGTCTTGACATGTCTATGTGTTATAATAAATGAGGCCTTCCAAAGCAAAGTGGGAAAGTAGAAAATGCCAAATAAATAAATAAATGCAAAATAGATGATTTTTCATGAGTAAATGGATTTTTCAATGCTATTTGACATTATACAAATTCTAAACCTCTTACAATTGTATGTATAATTATTAGAAACATGGTGCTTGCCCTTCATGGAGAGATAAAAAGATAGATCTTGTCGGCATTTACTGCATAGGTTACCAAATGCAGTGACCTTCTGCTTTGCTTTCCTTTATGCACAAACCCAGAAAACTGAGAGTTTGTTTTTTCCCACAAAAAGCTGTTGAGAACATTACACAGACAATCGCTAGTAGGGGAGAAATTGCACCCTAAGCTGCTGCAGCATGTCTCTTAGAAGGAAAAGTAGTGGCTGCAGCCTGGCAAATGGGAAGCACATATTAAACATATGGACTCTAATCTGCCAAAGAAGAGGCAGGTTGCAGAGAAGTCAGTAAACCTTGCCAAGAGCTGTCTTCTGTTGCCTGCCCTTGTCACACCTTGGCTCTGCCCAGGTCTCCTCTGATCATCAGAATGAGGATGGTATTGAGCTTCCCACCACGACATGGTGTTCTCCAGGGCTTTGAGTGCTTCTTGCTATTGAATTTTCTGGCAGGAGATGAAGACTGTAAGAGAGTGGAAGGGAAATCTGCATGCTGTGGCAGCAGATAGGAGAAAAACTAATCCTGAGCTTGGTATGAAAAGTTAAGGGTAAAAAGGACAGTATAATCTAATAAATTTGATCTAACTGAATGGGGCAGAAAGTACACACTCCCTACTCCCATCCAAGAGCTTCATATTATCATTACTAAAATCTGATATTTACAGTGCCAGATGCCAAAAATTCTGACTAACCTAATCTGGCAGGCAGAGTTTACCTACAATCTTTTGATATTCCCGCCTTTGTCATACAAATGTGCTACCACCGCTCTGTTGAGCAGCAGTATAGTGGTGTTTTTTATGATGATTCCTGATTTTTGTGCCATTCTCTACTGTGTTGCTTTATTTGTAACTTCATGTTTTACAGAATGGCTCCATCTTCAAGTGCTTTAGAATATACTCAGTGTTAACTACAGTATAGCTTTTCAGCAGAATCTACAGACACTTTATTCTGGCCTGTTACATACCTTCTGTATTTTCTTCCTCCCCCCCCAACTTTGTGGTGAATCTGATGGCAGCTGTTATGATCACTTTTTTGTTTATCACTTACCTGAAAAAAAAAGTTCCATTAGGAAATGGTGCCTAGATTTTCCATTCCCCTACTACAGAGTACAATGAGCTAGCTAGCTATATAATTAATATAATTACATACAGTGCTTGCTGAAAAAATTAAAATATTTTTACTTGCTATTTACCTGACACCATGTTGCAAATCCACAAATATTCTCTATTACATATATATTTTTTTTCTTCCTCATTTGGAAAACTTGCATTGAAATTGACAACAGTTTTTCTCCATTATTTCGTTTCCCATGAATATTGTGTGACATGGTGGTAGTTTGATTTAGATTTTTTATGTCCAGCTTACGTTAGTGGAAGACACATAGTAATCCATTCAGTTAAACCTATTAAAACTATTCCATGTGCTTGAGAGGGTTTTCCCCGCAAAAAAAAAAAAAAAAAAAAAAAAAAAAAAATCACTTGAGTGGATGAGGAAAAGACAGAAACATTTAGAAAGGGAAAAGAAAACGCATGTAGGAATGATAAAGTTTATTACCCAAAAGGACCAATTGAAGCTCCTGTACAGGGAAGTAAAAGAGAATGTATTTAATGAAAAATGATCCATCAGAACTTTTAATGCAAAACTGTTTTCAGGAGACAGATATTTTGTATACTGTGTCTGAATTTCCCAAATAGAACTTTTTTGGAAGTTGTAATAGTGCATCTCTGGTAAGATCCAAGTTCCATGTTATTTACTTTAGTCATCTCTTGCAACAAAGTTCATGAGTTACTCAGCAAACAGACCTAGGTGATACTGAATGTGATCTCCTGCCTTCTTCTGGCCATTTCTGCTTTCTAATGTAGCCATTCAAAATATAGGGAGCAGACATGCTCGTATGTGAGGTAGAAGAGAAAACCTGTCAGGTAAAAGCCAAATGCATTTGAAGGTGTCCACACATAGGATTATAGGTAAGACCTGCCCTATGTTGCTGAATGTCCAAGGTTTAGTAGCCTTTGGTGAACCTATTTGAAAGTGCAACAAGGCAAAAGCAGTTGCTTTCTTTGCTTGTGCTGTGGTGCGTAGGCACATGGACTAATTCTAACCCCCAGAGGGAAGAGCAAGCAGTGAGCAGAAGAGGCTTCTTTGCAGACACCCATCACCAGGGCAATCTGCAATGTGAGCTATTTGGTATCTGCCATGGGGGGAAAGGGCTGGTACTATGGTGCTACAAAAAGCAGTCTTTCTATTGAGACTTAAAGTCGTCCTTTTACTTTGTCCTGCTTCTGCAGCCTGATCATATAAACAACTACTGAGAGTGCATTAGCTTAGTCACCTCTGCATAATGACAGATCCTTCAAGACAGAAAAGAGAGAAATCAATATTCTCATATTTTCAAAAGTGCTAGAGCGAATGGTCTTACTAATGCAGAATAACAAGAAATGATGAAACAAGGATGGCTGTGAAATCAGAACCTGATCAGCCTGGAAAATGTAAGTACAAAATTAGATGGCCAAAATGAAATAATTCACTCAGTTGCCTCTTCCATATTGAAACTGAATGCACCATGGTCACAGTTATGGATATGTCTGTTATTGATTTTTCAGAGAGCCTAGAGGAATGGAGAAAATGGTAAGCAATCAGTGCATCTGCTCTTTTCGAAATGGATCCTCAGCTCTGCTAAGCCTCCTAATACTGGGTGGCCTTATAAACAATTTCAATGGCAAGTGAAGATTCTCTCTGCCTAAGCGCGAGATTTCTGTATGGCTTGATTGTGTCTTCAGTACAGATCAGCATCTCAGGCTTTGGTAAATGTCTGTCTCTGCACTGATGAATCTTACCTGTCAAAACTGCACTAAGCACCCAATAGTAAGCAGGATAAAAGTTAAAGTATTCTTGGCCTGAGCATTCAATGAAGCTATATTAATATGGTTAAAAAAAATCCTTGTATCTTCACGGTGTGAATGGATATGAAATTGTTCCATCTCAAGATCTGACCCAACACCTGAATATGACTATCTGAAATTATAAATTACTTTGCCGCTAACACTGCAATGCAGAGCTTCCAAGATTTGGGTGGGTCAAAATGCCGTTTCTGTCAGTGAAGATTTCCTGAATATCTCTCTGTGTGTCAAGTATGTTGCTTCCATTTTCCCAATCTGTACCCATCCTTTTCCACTTACTTTTTAGTCACAACCAGTCGCAATACTGAAGTGGAGCCTCATTTCAAGCACATTCAGCCTGTGTAAGAGTATAACCATTACAATGAACCCTTTCCTTTCATATGACACAGGCATTAGCAGCCAAACATCTTTTTTTTCTTTTTTCTCTCTGTATGATTTTTTATAACAAAAAACCAAATAAGAGAGGGATTTTTTTCTGTGATGGAGAATGGGAGAAATCAGCTACAGCTTAGGCTGATAAAAATTGATTTTTACCTCCCTGAATTGCTCCCCAATGAGAATATCTTTGTAGCTTATCCTCAGTATTACTGGTGGCATCAATACAGTGAATAATGTCCTGCTTAGTAGCAGCTCATGCTGAAACCACCACTTTAAAGGGAAAGAAATTGAAGGGAAAATACTGGCTAAAAACATCTGCCCCTCTAATTAATAATCATAAAATGTTTGTAGGTGATCGCTCCTTTAGCTCTGTGTGTGTGTACGTGGAGTGATTATGTAATAAGTTGTCTACTCTTTTTTTTCCATAAACTAATGATACAGTAATCCAGTTATACTTCCTTTTATCTCTGAATTTTTAATGATTTAGTCCCCCATATTTAGATTTTCATTTTATTGACAGTGAACCACTACCTTAGTTAACCTCTAAGCAGTCCAAACTGAGATGAAATATAGGGCAATGTTTTTCTGGTGCCTTTTCATCCCTCAGCTTGTATTTTGTAATGAGTAGAACAAGGGAAAGAAGAGACCATGGAAAAGTGACCGCAGGAGATCAGAAGAAAAAATGGAGAGTAGACGAAAAAGTTTAAAAGGTGATAACAGAAAACAAGCCATTAGTATGAAAAGAACTGCATAGAAAAGGAAAATAAAGAAAGGAAAATAAAAAGGACAGAAACTAAAGTTGGGACAAAAACCACACATAAATTATTGTGCTGTTTACACATACCTTCTTATAAATCTTTTGCTGCAATTGTTTCCACCTATGGAAGACATAGATCTTCTGTTCATGCAGATTATCATGACTCCATTGACTATGCTGATACCTACGCTTGAAAATCGGATATGCTATTTTTATGATGGCAAGTTTGGAAACTTAATGAGAAATTATTTCTATTTCTCTTTTTCTGTGGGTCATCTTGTGTCTCAGATGAGACTATATGTAGTTATTTCCTAGATCTTTAAATTTAAAGATAAACTTCAGACATCTTCAGATATACCAAGGAAATAACTGCATTAATTTGTCTCAAGACTGATTATTTGTACAAGCAAAAATACTATGTTTGATGACGTAGGGGATATCTCCTAAACATTCTCCAAAAACTCTTTTCTTGCATATGTAAGATAAGCAAGGAAATCTTTTGTATATGCAACTGCCTAATTAGTCAGTCTGTACAGTAGGCAACCCACAATAATTCATACATTTTACCCAAATCAAAATACTCCATTTTCCATTTATTTTGACCATGATTTTTCATAGCTAATTTACCACTCTAATTAAATCACAGGAATCTGGTATAATTTACCTTGAACACTTTAGGCTTTTGGTAGCTCTTAAGAACTAGTCACATCATTGCACTTCTGGCACAAAAACCTTGAAACATCTGAAGGACAGGTAAGGGCAAGTTTACCAAATGTTTCAGATATTTTGGAAGCTTGGACTTGGATTTAATTTTCAGAAATATGCAATGGCTTAGAGGAAAATCTATTGCTTTTTCTAAACTTCTGAATTTCTGTAGAAAGAATGATCAAGTTGTATGAGTGTAACCTCAAAATACTCCATGTCTTTTTGGTAGTTCTAAAGACAAGCACTGATTTATGGTAAAGTGTCTTGCCAGAAATAGATAACAAACAAACAAATTCACCCCATAGTTCCTCGTCTAGAGAGTTCTTCACTGTTCCATGCAGAATAGAAATGGATGTTGTCTTGGTAATAGGTCTCTTTCTTTTCAAGGAGCAAGAATGACATTGCCAACCTCTATTTTTTACTGTTTGTTCAGAAAATATAAACAATTAATTTCTGTCTTTTCCTTAATTGGACAGATAGTCCAGTATTATTATATTGCTGCTACATCTGAAAAATATAAAGAAAGAGTTTTGTAAGTATGTGGTGTGAATACAAGAGTCAAATTTTAATACTGTGGAACCCACAAAGCCACCATGGTTAACATTCAAGGCTTGATTAAATTCTCTCCTATGGAGTTAAGATTTTGTATTTTTAGGTATTCTTGGTTTTGGGAAGCTGCAATGTAAGGAAAGTAATAGTCACAAAACCAGCTTTTAATTAATCCTTTTGGGAATAATCAAGATGACTATGTAAACCCTTGACCATTCCATCTTTTATTTCATAGAGAGCCAGACACCAACAAGTGATTTATTTTTCCTTTAAATGCAATCTAGTGTAGGGCTAGCTTGTGCTTGCATTGTCTATGCTTCCATAAACCAATGTAAGACAGAGACTAGATTATGTCATGAGACTGCACTTTGCTTTGGGCCATTTAAGACTCTCTTATAAATATGAAAGAAAAGGTGTGATATACATCATATAAATTATATTAGTAAACAAAAGAGAGGTTAAACTGGAAGTATCAGGTGAGCAGGATTCTTCCTGAATCATCTTTGCCTCCTCATACTAGACAACTTTGTTTACAATAATTTATTCCCTGTTAATTGTACTTGTATCATTGTTTTCTGGCCCAAAGAAATTCGAGAAACTGTGTTTTAAAACAACACATATTTTAAATTAAACCACATTTTTTAAATAGTATACTTAAAAGTAGCTTGTGTTGAATTCTGTCAAAGCATTGGATCACTCAGCATTCTTAACTTTGCCATTTTATGTATAGTGTGTTCTCATTACTGAAATTAGATGAGCTGAGAAACATGCTTCGGTTGAAAAAATATGATACTTATCATGTTATCCAAAATATTGCTGTTTATTACACTGCACTAATGTCTTCCTTTAAATACAAAGCATAAAATAAGGCAAAATTCCTTTCTACAGGAGCCTGGGAGTTAGCCGACATAGCTAGCTTCATACTTTTATGATGAATATCTAAAAAGCATTTCAGGCAGAAGAAAATAATTATGGTTCTACCTAAAGCTGTAATCAGAAGAAGAAGATATGATTTTAAATGCCTAAAACCACATTGGCTCAAACACGTTTACCTGTGAGATCAGAGCAATTTAAAGTCTCTCGTATAATAATGTCTCTTTTATTGTCTATGGAACATTTTAATAAAACATGAAATGAAATTAAATATAATCATCTCCCATAATAGCTTCCTATCATATGGTAACATACCTGCCTGTTTACTACTGTCTAATCAGTAACCTTCTACCGCACTTTTGTGGTGCTTCCCTGCTGGGCCTATTGCCCACTTAGGAGTATAAAATCATGTTATGTTTTTTATTGCTCTCAGCCATCCTAGCTCCCTTTTCTCTGGTAGACTGTTTTGCACAGTATCACAGCAACATCAGATTAAACCTCTGTAGAACAAACTCTTATTCGCTCTTTTAGCATCTCTTCATCGTCTGATGTAAGCCACTTTGTACAAGTTCTTACTCTTCTTTATAGTATTTTTCTATATACTGCACAAATCCTTTGGCTACCCAAACTGTGTGAAAGAAGGGATTAAACTTGCCATGGAGCAAGGTGAATTCTGTACTTCAGGGGTAGTACTCTGGTATCAGTCTTTCTGAGGCAAGTCCATGGCCTTGGGGCTGACTTTGCCTAAGACTTCTAGATTCCTGGCTGCATAGAAGAAAGAGAAAACAACTTCCAGCTAAGTTATCAGTACACAAAACTGCTCCCTAAGTTTCCACAACAGACTTGCTTTCAGTCACTGTACAGATGCTACCAAATTTAACACAGGGAAGTATTAATGACATTTAATTTTAAAACATTATCATTTTTCATTAAACTTTATCAGGTTGAAGGAATATGCTTGGACATATTATGCTTGATTTAGTGAAATCTTATGATACTGTGATTAAAAGGAACATTTTTAAGTTTGTGAAAACAGTACAATAGCTTAATTTCTGTTCAGTGTTGTGTGTGTACTGTTTACACATTATTTCATGTTTCTGTGGCTCAGTTCCACAGCTGTAAAATATTCCTTTCTGTGATGATTATAGGTTCTTCAAGAACTAAATTGCCTTGCTAGGTGCTTGTAACCAAAGGACAAGGGGATTTAAAAAAGAGGATTTCAGCTAGGAAACTCATAATGGCTGAAGCTTCAGTAACACTTTGAATCACTATAGCTGCAGCCTCATATTTTCTTTTTCCATGCCTTTGGGGTTTTTCCTCCTAACTTGGATTTTTTCATAGTTGTATCCTTGCACAATTTTCTTCTATTTGTCAGAAGACAAATAACTGAATAAGAATAACACAAGCAAATACAATTCCTCCTTGTTTTCAGAGAAACTGTAGGAGATTGCACACATAGACTATATTTCATTCCCTAAAATCTGAGCAAAAACCATCCCTCTGACATTGTGTAATCTAACTTCTGTAAGAGTAGAATTTAAGGTATTCTAAAACTTGAGGTCTTAACTCATGTTTCAATCTATTACTATAAGCCTAGAACAGGGAACAAGGTTTTGATCAGCCTGTTTTTCCATCAGAAATGTAATCCTGATCAATATCAGCAGAGACAATGTAATTGCAAAATTAAAAATAAAAAGTGAAAATGGGCTTTTTGAGGATTATTTCCACTCTTTGATAAATAATGCCTATTATTTTCAAAGTCTAACTGTTGCAAATATGAAATGAGTGTGTTTAGTATCAGCAAAACAAGAAAAAAACTGTTAGTTGATGTTACAAGAAAGAATATTATGTCCTGCACAAATTTCAGCAAAGAGGTCAGGTAGAAATAATCTTTGTTAGCAAACTGATTCTGTAACTTTTTTTATTTATTGATAGTAGAATGTAAGAATGTAAAAAATCATTTACATATGAGAATATACCACCTACAGGCATAAATTTTAAATTAAGCAACAATAAATTTTCTCCACATAAACTTGGAATCTGTACCTACTCCCACTGCAGTGAATAGTAAAACTTCCATTTATTGCCGTATTAACAGGGTTTGTCCCTTAAGCCTCATGTCTTAGTTGTAGATGTAACAGTCAGCCACTTCCTAGGGCACTAGTAGAAATAGAAGGAAGAGTTCTGTTGACAGAAAGATGTTATTTAACTGGTAACTCTCCTTGACAGAGTTCTGCTAAGTAAAAGTAACAGATTCTGCTAAGTAAAAAAGCAACTTCCCATTTTCAGTGCTGTATGCTGAAACTCAAACATCCACAACAAAGGTAAAAGAGAAAGGAAAAGGAGAGTCTTCTGTCTGTTAAGCATGAACTGTATGGGCCAGGTTAAAAAACTCAAAACAGTTTAGGAAAGAATGGCAGATCACTGCCCTTGTTGAAGGTAAGAATGGTTTTGATGAAATCATCTGTAATTTGGACCCAGATGATGGTTCTTCTACAGGTTCTTTTCTCATGTTTCCAAGTATAGAATAGGAGAAAATGCTGTCAGAAACTTTTTCCATTTTTCCTTTTTCCATTTAGATTCATATAAAAACATATCTATGCTTTCATTTGTGCAGGCTTTTAGCAATATGAGCCAGTTGTCCAGGTGCTAGAACCAAATACCCAGAGGGAGCTCTGCCAAGAAAAGTTGCTTTCATTCTAGAGAAACGCAAGGTTGAAAAACAGCAAGAAGACTTGTTTAAAGACCTCCTTTTTAATCTGCCTTTCTGATCTGATCTGAGTTTTCTTTATTTAAGGAGTTATCCTGGATCAGGCCATACACGTATGTTCATGTACATATGTACCCATACCCATGCACGTACCTGTACCCGTACATGTACATGTATATGTATACGTACACTTACGTGTGTTCAGTTCAATTGTCATGATGTCTCTTGATTGTGCTGTCTCTGAAGAACAGATAGAATAAGCATTGGCCAATTGAAGTTCCTGTCATAACCTGCTTATATAAGAAATGATCAAATGTTCATAAAACCCCATGCAGCAGCTGTCAAAATTATGTGAAAGAAAGTGCTGAGTCTACTTAATTCTTGTAAATGAAACAAAAAGACATTTGTTAGTGTTGTTTAGACTTTTTTTTTGTGAGATTTTACACATTTTGCATATTTTAGATTGAAGTCTATTTGGCTCTAAGTTTATACTGCGTTGTTCTTTAGTCAAATTTTCAATAATTTTAAATGGTCTGCTCAAGTCACAGCAATGACAGTATATTGACCAGAAGTATCAAATGTTGATTTCTTAAATCAAAACCACAAACCACATATTGGTTTATGAATATTGAAACATTCAATTAAATCAATATAAATTCATATATTATTTGATAAAAAGGAAGCCAGATTCAAAACAAATAGAAGAGAGTTTAACAATCAATCAAGTGCATGTTATAGTTAGTATTAGCATTAATCACTATTAATCACTATTAATCACTTCAGCCCTTCAAAATTCAGACCATCCTGGTATGCTGAGCTGGGTATATTTTTCCAATATAAAGCTGTGTTTAGGTCATTTATTTTGCATATGTACCATGTTTGTTTTGTTTTATTTTTCTCTAGTCCTGGAACATTTGTATGAAGTTTGTATTCAGCTGTATTCTAGCATTATCTCCTGTGATGTTCTTCACCAAAATTAGCAGCCCTATTATTGAATGCATTGATATTATTTTTTAATTTTATTTTTTCAAAAATCTTTTGTTTTTGTAAACAAATTTTGTAATGTAAAAATTTTGTAATACTAACAACATACACTTCATGCTGCTTAGTGGCATAACCAGCTATTTAAAATGATGCATAGTGTAGGACAAGCTTTCCTTTAAACAAAGGATAACTGTGCACTGAAGCTGCTGGCCTTCTATTATGCAGCAAACCCACACATGTCAGAATTTGTATTACTCAAGATAGTCAGACTGTTGTTCACAGGGTGGAAATTGCACTTTTTTTTTTTTTTTTGTACGATCTGTAAATACAAATTTCATGGGAACCAGGTGATAAACCTCCGCTCTCTTTATCTTTTAAGATAAAAATGTACAATACATAATGGAAGTTTTCATAGCTGCATCTGATGATTGCTTTAAAAATAAATGTAGAAGTGGGGGGGGAAAAAAAGTTCCAATGCGTGAATCAGTCTTTTTACTTTCTAGTAATTATTTTTTCTGCTATCTGCAGTGAGTCTGGGGGTGATAATGGCACAGAATGGATAGTCTGCATTTTGGGTTTTTTTGGTTTGTTTTGTTTTTTTTTTTTTTTTCCTAATAGATCTCGTTTCAAGAAAAGCTTTCTTAGCAGATCATTTGATTGATAATTTCAGCTTTTTCTGCACTTTATATTGTCTATAACACCTGTAAACACCCTGGATATAGCTGGCAGGGGTTAAATAACACCTGTTGTTAACTAGTTCTTTCAGGATGAAAAGCTTTGCTTTCTGTGTCCTGTAATAGTACCAAGTTAACTGTAAAGTGTGGAAATTCTTTGGGACTTGCAACAGAAATTAGTTCAGTAATTTCCAAAACAGAAGGAGAGAGGAAAAATTCTGTTTCATTATGTTCAGAACAGTTATGACTAATTCATTGTAAAGCTTTTGCAGCTCCTGGTTTCCAAAGTGCAATTTGAAAGTAGAAAGGTGAGTGATCTGTCTGATGTGCACTGATATTTTGGGGAAACTGCTAACAACTGTATCATCACTGCCAAAAGACGGCAATCTGCTATTGTACTTTAGGCCTCCAAAAAATGTAATAAAAAAAAAGAAGAGAAAAAAGGGGGATACTTCATTCCTGAAAGTATTGAATCTTTTGCAACCACTTACAAAGGTGAATCCCATTTGAAAAAAAAACAACACTATCATGTCAAAAGAAAAATGCAGACTAGCACTTTACTTCATTGCTCTCTACAGCTTCCTGAGGAGGGGAAATAGAGAGTGAGGTGCTGATCTCTTCTCCCTGGTGTCCAGTGCCAGGACACATGGGAATGGTTCAAAGCTGTGCCAGGGGAGGTTTAGACTGGACATTAGGAAGCTTTTCTTTATCAAGAGGGTGGTCAAACAGTGGAACAGGCTTCCTAGAGAGGTAATCAATGCCCCAAGCCTGTCAGTGTTTAAGAGGCATTTGGACAATGCCTTTAATAACACGCTTAAGCTTTTGGTCAACCCTGAAGTGGTCAGGCAGTTGGACTGGATGATCATTGTAGGTCCCTTCCACCTGAAATATTTTCTTCTATTCTGTGCTTTGGAGAAAAAATGCAAAGCTGTGGTGAATAAGACCTATAGATCTGAATAATGTGATTTTTAATCTTCTAAAGTTTAGGAACAAAAAGCAAATTAATAAGTAAAAGGGAAGGAAAACCAGGAAAAAATAATTAGAACTATGAAAATAATAATAATATTTTGTGAGCAGGATAAGCCAGGTAACACTGACTGTAGGTTGGGCTGTTGCTTGAACATGGCAAGACTTCAGGAAGAAGTTTCAGCAAGAGCATGGAAATAAAAATCAATGAGCCAGACTAAAGCAAGCCCATGAATGATTTTAGAAGGAAGTAGGAGCTTTTAAAAATTAATCATGAGGTAAATAGAGAATGAACAAAAGTTGTTGAATGCTAAAAACAATAACAAAAGTCTCTTTCTACTGTGGTTAAACACAAGAATTTTGGTGTAGGATTAATTCTGAAATCTGTCACAGTGGGACGGAACAAAATTTTTAAATGTAACATATTGCTTGAGTCTGTTGCAACTATTCAAAGTGTAAAACCCATGAGGAAAAATCCTTTTCTAGAGCATGTCCCCAAGTCACCTTAGAAACTGAACTGGTTACTGCCTAGAGGTGCATGAGACACATTATGGGATGAAGTGAAAAACCCTTTGGGATTGCACAAGGTTTATTATGGCATGTGTAGGAGAAGGACCAGAGGTGGAGAAAGGGAGGGATGAGGGTGGTTTTGTGATGAAAAAGCATGGCAAAGTAGAGAGGAAAGGGGATAAAAGGGTTTGGAGGTGTGTGAACAGGGGCTGGTCAGTGTGCTTGTGGGGCCATGCCCTGCACGTCATCAGCATGGTCTGTCCTGTCTTCTCACTGATCTCCTTTTCTGACTATTTCCTGAGTGAGGAGCTCTGTCCTCTGTGTGTGTATGTGGAGGCTCAGTGCCAGACATGGGTGTGGAAACACAGGTCACAGGAGTGTGCGCCAAGGTGTCAGCAACTGTAGAGACTGGAGTGTCTGCATGTTGTCTGGGTGCATATGTCACTGTGTGCAATCACTGGCAAACATCAAGCCGGACTAGAGGCAAGCAGGATAAGGGGCTTGGGAGCCACGTGTTGGAGAGGCCCTAACTCTCTGCTGGATGCTATCAAGATCAGTCTGTCTGAGAGTCAGCTGCTGGAGAGGCTGTAGGTCGAAGCCAGCTACTGCAGAAACCAATGTGCATGTATTTGTGTGTGTGTATGTTGTGTGTGTGTGTGTGAATGTGTGTGGGTGCAAGGCAAGAAGGATAGCAGAAGATCCAGGGGCAAGCTACTATACAGACTTATGCTTAAAGCCATATACTGGATGGATCCATATTTTGTACATGTATACATGTATATATGTATATATGTGTATATATATATGTATATACAAATACAAATGTACATGTATATATACTTAGATACATATATGTATATTTATGTGCACATGTATAAATATACACACTCAGAATCAGAATTACAGAATAGTTCAGGTTGGAAAGGACCTCTGTAGACCATCTCATCCAACCCCCCTGCTCAAACAGGGTAACCTAGAACAGGTTGCCCATGACCATGTTCAGATGGCTTTTGAAGATCTCCAAGGATGGAGACTCGACAACCTCTCTGGGCAACCTATGCCAATGCTTGGTCACCCTCACAATGAAAAGTGTTTCCTTACACTTTCCCTTCAGATATTTGTACACATTGATAAAATCTCTCCTGAGCCTTCTGTTCTCTGGGTTGAACATCCTAGCTCTCTCAGCCTTTCCTCATACATGAGATACTCAAATCCCTTGATTGTTTTATTGGCCTCTTGCTGGTCTTTTTCCAGTAACTCCATATCTCTTTTGTGCTGGGAACTGGATGCCGTACCTCACCAGTGCTGAATAAAGAGGAAGGAAAGACTTCCCTCTGCCTGCTGGCAATACTTTGTCGAATGCAGCCCAGGATATCATTAGCCTTCTTCATGGTAAGGGCACGTTGCTGCCTCATGTTTCCTTCAGCAGCAGGCCCACATTTCCCATAGTCTTCCTTTTTCTGCTTATGTACTTATAGAAGCCCTTCTTGTTGCCTTTGACATTCCTCACCAAGTTCAACTCCAGGTGGGCTTTGGATTTCTAAACTGTGTCTCTGCATGCTCAGACAGTGTCATTATACTCCTCCCAGTTTACCAGTCCCTCCTTCTACCTTCCGTATACTTCCTTTTTGTGTTTGAGTTTTGCCAGGAGTGCCTTATTCATCCATGCATTTTTGCCTGACTTCTTGGTCATTGGGATGAATCACTCTTGAGCTTCCAGCAGCTTTCTTGGACCCCTATTGCCTCCAAGTCTTATCCCGTGGGACTCTTTCAGGCAGACTCCCGAAGAGGCCAAAGCCTACATTCCTGAAGTTCAGGGTTGTGGGCTTGCATTTTGCTTGCTCCTGCCTTTCAGGATCCTTAATTCCACCATCTCATGGTTACTGCAAACAAGGCTGCCTTTGACCTTCAGAATCTTTACAGGTCCTTCTTTGTGCATGTGATGTCCAGCAGAGCACCGTTCCTTGTGTATTCCTCTGTCACTTGTGTCAGGAAGATGTGATTGATGCTCTCTGGGAACCCCATGGGCTGCTTATGTCCTTCTGTGCTCTCCCTCTAGCAGATATTGGGGTGGTTCAAGTCCCCCATGAGGACCACCTTGTGAATGTGAGGCTGCTTCCGGCTGCCTGAAGAAGGTGTCATCTAGTTTTCTTCCTGATCAGGCAGCCTATAGCAGACACCCACTATAATGTCACCTATACAGGTCTGCTCTTTAATCCTTACCCATAAGCTCTCATTGGCTCATCACCCGTCCCCAGGCAGAGCTCCATGCACTCCAGCTGCTCTCTCATAAAGGGCAACTCCCCATCCTTGTCTTCCTGTCTGGTCCTTCCTAAAGAACCTGTATCTCTCCATTGCAGCACTCCAGTCATGCGAGCCATCCCACCACGTCTCTGTGATCCCAGCAAGATCCCAGCAAGTTGCAGCAAGTAGCCTTGCAATTCCACACAGATCTCTAATTCCTTCTGTTTATTCCCCACACCGCACGTATTGGTGTACAGGCACTTCAGAGAGCATGCTGATTTCCCAGAGAGGGTCTGGGTGTTTTTCCCATAAAGGTGCCTTGAAGGCTTGTCCTTGCTTACATGCAAATGCTTGGGGTAGCTCTGCTTAAGACCTGTTTTGTTACTTTTATGATACCTTTATGTTATGTCAGTCCAGGCCCTTTGCTCATCAGCACTGTCCATCATTGCATCACAAGGCTGCTAGTAACTGTCTCCCTCCCCTGTCACATATACACTCCATATCCACATATATACATGTGTATATATGGATATGTATCTATACACATAACATAGACACTATAGATACTACATATGAGTATATGTATTTTCCATTAACGAGCTTTCATCCTGATCAGCCAAAGAGGGGATCAGATTGTTAGTCCTGTTCATGGTTGAGTCTGTTTTCTTTCTGTGTTGATTACAGTGACTGGCCACATCTATATATTATACACATATAGATCTATGTAGATATGTACATACACATTTAAAGTGTAACGTGTGAGTGTGCCCCTTAGGGTTACATGCTTAGATTTGCTACTGGCTGGACTTGCAAACATGAAGTTGCAACAGACTTGCAGCTATCAGGCTACCAGATTTGGCAACACCTAGCAAGCAAACAAACATGATTTAAGAAAAATTGAAGATTTTAGACTTTTGTCATCTGACAGTGAATGTCAGTGTGTTCCAGCACAATGGGACTTGTGTTCTTGAAAACCCACATTCCTCCTTTTTGTTTGTTCACAGATTAGGACAGTGCGTGGTCAGCAATATTCAGAACTGCCCAGCTCTGGCTCATGATTGTGCTTCCAAACTCACTCAAAATAACTAAATTAGTAGAGAATTTTTGCCTAGGCAAAAATAAGTGAGTGTTTTCTTTGCTTAAACCTGACTAACCAGGAATTTAGAAAAACAAGCCCTTCAAAATTTGACTCTGGTAGTATCAATATCCTCTTCATTCTAATGGTTGAGTCTGCTAAAAGGCAGTCTTCTCTCACTGAAGTGGGTAGTGGGATTGGGATTAGAATTTGGGAACAGGACTGTTGACAGACACTAAAATAAAAAGCTACCAGGTTACATGAGATGCATCCAGATGTGGTCAGTATTAGTTTGGAATTCACTGAACTTTACTTTAAAGGATCTGAACTCTGAGTCATTCAGGTGTCAAGCATAGGATATTAACATTTTAAATTATTTTACTGACATAATGGCTTGTGTACCTGAGACAAGGAACTGAAAGATGAGTTTTATTGAATTTCAATTCCAGAATGTGAGCTTTTCCCTCTTTGGTCTGTATAACTCTGTGTGAACTTAATACCGAAATCTCCTTCCTGACTATGACTTGGCTTCCTTGATTAGTTTTTCCCTAGTGTGTTACCGCAAAGTCACTCAGGCTGTTGTCATTGACTTATTGGTATAACAGGGGTTTAAAGAATGGAAAACATCAAAACTTTTGCCTAAAGAAGCAAGACCACACAAAAGTCCGTGGTAAGCAGGAGAGAGAAGACAGCTCAGAAGTCATTGTATAAACTTCACCAACTGAGGTAGCAATAAGCTTATAGCCAGGATATGCTAACTTTTAATTTCAAATGTGAAATAATTATACCCTCCTAGAAGAGGGCTACCATAATTGCATGCTGACTAGTAAAATCTGGAGTACATAATTTCTCTGTAGAGAAACTTCATATTTTGTTTATTTTATGGGATTATCAGTCCCATGTTGAGTTGTTGTTGTTATTCACTATTCACAAAGAGCTGTCTTCACCAGAAAGTAAATAGTAACTTTGGAGAGAAGAAAGCTATAGAAAATAGTTTTTTCTAAATTGTTCTTAAAGATGTAAACTCACTAGTTTTCAAATCAGTGGAAAAATTATTTGCCTCCTTTTCCAGCATTTTGTGATTTCTACACTGTTATTCATCTAATATTAGGACATCCCATTATGCTATTAGCAGAGAGCAGGGGGGATTTGTCATTTCTTCACCACATGACAAATGCAGGCGACTGACAGCAGATGGTAGACTCGGCATATTCTGATCAGGTATGTGGGCCTTATGTGAAACTTCTTCCATTGTATTTGCTTGCAGTCTGCTCAAAGGTAAAATGTTAACAGCCTGGGGCTGGGGGGAAAAGAATTTTTTTCATCACTGGGACAGAGAGGCCCATAGAGGTTTCTGCATTCATCAGAAGTGAAGAAAATATCTTCGCTATAGTGTCATCACATCTATCTACTGCCCAAAGGAAGGATATGCTCAATGAGGAAAACTTTGATTAGTAACATAATTTATATTTCTACAGTTCATTCTTTCATAAAGTCTTAAGGACCTAATATGTTTTCCAAATGAGACCACTTGCTCATTAAATCACTGTTTCCATTTTCACTGAAATCAAAGCTCTCTGAGACATGGACAACCATATCAAGACTATACAGCAATTTTAAGAAGGAAGTGGGGAATGCCCTACCTGTTTCTTTTGGTAAGTGAAAGTTCAATTGCTGTTCCCCCAAGTAGTGCATCAGGAAATGTCAGAGACAGTAGTCATACCTCACTATGACCCTCAGAGTAGACTTTATACTTTATGGGTGCATTAAGCATTTAACTGACGCTCTTTTCTATATTAAAACCAGCTGCAGACAGAGAAGTAAGGCTCAAACCTCCCAGGACTATGTGGTCTGGAAGACAGCATGGAGCTAGCCAAGTTTTTATGTTTGAAATTCAGTGTACAGACTGGAATACAGTCATATAATATGTGAGGAAGTTTTAGAACATCTGTGTGTATCCTGGGGAGAAGCAGAAGTAAAAGGGCTATT
Organism: Platalea leucorodia; assembly: GCF_965183815.1. NCBI lineage: Eukaryota > Metazoa > Chordata > Aves > Pelecaniformes > Threskiornithidae > Platalea > Platalea leucorodia. Next base: position 34,776,471 of record NC_138858.1, on the reverse strand, counting down.
TTTTAGTCTGGAAGGCTTAGTATGAAGATTCTCTTTGGGAGGTTGCTTGTATATGTTATTATTCCTGCATGTATGATACCTTTTGTATAAAAGAGGGAAAGAGGGAAAGAAGAAAGGAAGGAAAGGAGGGAGAGAGAGAGGAAGGGAGATGAGGAGAAGGGAGGAAGGGAGCAGAAAGGACAAGAGAAAAGGAAATCCATTATTTAATTCTGTCACTAGTTTTCTGTCCCTCAGAGGTTTCAGACTGAGGCTATCAATCAGTTTTTCTGGTTAACAGACTTAAACCAACCAAAACCCCCTCATTAGAATTTTTTATCTTCTTTTTTGAGAACGAGAGGTTTATACACATTGGAAGGGAAGTCTGGAACAAGAGGTGGCCAAGAATTTGCAGCTGTAGAGAAACCAAGTTCTTCTTCTATCATATTTCCCACCTTCACTATACACACTAGTCCTACAGATTTCCCAGGGGCTATTTTGTTCCTGGGAATGCTGTAAACAGTAGTACAATATAGAAGTTAATGCTGTGAATGTGAACACCAGTTTGGCCTGGCAAGCCCTCATTATCAGGAAGTTATGCAACATAAACGGCAATTGTATTCTACTTTTGGTCTCTATGAATGCACCAAGTCATAACAGGAGGTGATCCCTGTTCACTTTCCATGTTCTCACTCTGCAGAGAGAGGATTCCAGGAGAGGAAAACTAGCGCTAGTGTGACCCAGATCTCAGCACACAGTGGAGCAGGAACATGACTGTGGTGTACATCCATAGCTGGGAATGGGGGAGCACTTCCTGATGTACATCTAGCCTAGAGTCTTGCCTATATAGATAAACTCATGTGCAGAGAAGTAGATTTGGAAGATTAGACAAACTCACTGGTCTTTTCCGTTTCCATCACATTACTGTTTTCTTTCTCTGTGCATCTCCTCACCTTGTCTGTTATGGGAGGAAAGATTTGATCCCATTGTAGTCATTCTCATGCAAACCTAACTCTACAAAAACGGATTTACATTTGCACTTACTGTTATTTCACTAATGCTTTATGAGAAAAATAAAAGTTTTTATCATAATTGATAATATGCAAAGTGATTTAGCTATATTGCTCATAATTGCTCATAAATTTGCCATTTCATCTCTCATTATGGAGAAATAATATTGTCTGCACAAAATTCTGTGGGGTATCACTTAGTCCAATAAATGTGAGCAGCTTATCTTTTTTGTCAATTTGTTAATCTACATCAGCTTGTAAAATAACTAACTTGGCTCTGATCTATGAATCTTCTAATTGCAACATCCAAAAACATTGAATTCAAAAATAAGCTTATATTCCTAAATTTAATTAAACCTTATAATTGATTTATGCAAAGCAATGACCACACTGATGAATGCTGAATACCATTAATTAATATCTTAGAAATTCTGAGAAGCGGCTTATATTGGGCGTAAGAATCAAGATTTTGGTAGCAGAGGAGGGGGCTTCAGGGGTGGCCTCTGTGATGAGGGACAAGGGTTGCCCTGTGCCAGACACAGACACTTTCAGCTGGCTCCAGTGGACCCTCCGCAGGGCACAGGTGAGCCCTTCAGCCAAGACAGCAGCACCTGTGTAAACGTATATGGGAAATGGTAGAAATGCTGGACAGAGAGAGGAGGAGGGAAAAAAAGGAGTGAGAAAGTGAGAAAGAGCAGGGGAAACACCAAAGACAGAGAAGGAGGGGAAGGAGTTGCAGCTGAGTGGGCATCTGAATGCTGCTGTGTCTAGCCCACCACACAGTTACAAGTTTCTTATTTTCCTTACAAATCTGCCACAAGATTGGTAGGATTTATGATACAGCAGAAAGTTTATCCCAGCAATGCTTGCAAATCTATTTGCTTGTTTACATTAAAATGGTAACGTGTCCATCAGAGAGTGGGGAATCCACCTAGTGTCTGTTGCTTGCCACTTTCTGTGGATTATATTGATACTCAGGGTGTAACGAGAATTTTAAGCATGAAGTCGTGAAATCTGTTCTGAAATATTCCAGTGACCTCAAAAAAAGTATTTCCCTGATGTCAGCTAGAATTAAAGAGGGAATGATGCTGGGTGATTTGTGAGCCCTCAGAGCTTCTTGATTTAGAATCAGAGCATCAAAAAGTCTTTGGAGAAGGACCTTTATAAAATACGGTTTCTTAAAAAGTGCCAAAATAGTGTCAGAAATCACATTATGGTAGATTAATTAATTAATTAATTAAAACAAAATGTATAGGGGAAAACAAATACTGCTATCACTCTACATCCTTCTCTGTGCCCCTAGTTTAAGAATATTCAAGTATAGAATTTTTAGCCTGAGCTCTGTTCTTCCTAGATCATCATAAATTCAGGAAGCTCTGTACTCTGAGTCACCAGGCATCTTTATCTAATGACATATATCCATCAGACCACTCTCACTGTCCACTTTTGTGAAATCTCTGTGTCTGCTTATTGTGTCAGTCATTGTCTTTACTTTCCACATTCAGAATTCTATGAGGAATCTGCAGCAATAGTTTGTGTATCTTTAGTATAACCTGCAAGTTAGCATGTAGCATACAGTAAAACATTAAGTAATATTTTTAGCTCAACACTTTCCTTTTCAGTCAGTCTTACCTTTTATAACTGGCACCGTCCAGTAGACTGGACAGAAAAAACATCATTTTTTCCAGAAAAGTGTATAAAGTGGTGATGACTCTCTCACCTATAAGGATTCCACAAATGCTAATAGTAAAACAAATGTGTTTCTTTCTATTATTAATTGTGCAAGATATTGATGTATATGTGTAATAGACCACAGTCCAGAACCTTGAGGCCTTAGTAAGAAATTACTTGTTAAAATCAGATTAACAAAACTATTCAGAAGTTACATATGTTGTAGGAATATAGAGTGTTACCTTGACCTTCATGGATTTACTGTTGCTCCTATCTGTTACTCTCTGGTGTTTGTATTAATTTACAAGAATCAAAATAATATTTTTGTGATTACTATGGAGAAAGGAAAATAAAATTAACTTTAAGAAGAATGACATTTTCACTTGCCAGTCAAATGAAGCATCCCTCTATTTTTCTCTCGGTCTCTTTGTCCAGACGTTTATCAGTGGTGAGAGAGATGTTGATAGAGAGTTAATATTATGTGTAACCATGGAGATGATAGCATATATCCAGGTCCATGTATAAAGTCTTACAAACTGTTACATTCTACCGTAAAAATAAAAATAAATAATTATTATTAAATGTTTTCTAATTGGTTGGCTCATGAAATGAAATTCAAAATTACATGGCTTGCAACATCTCTATGCAATTTGGTTTTGTGAATCTTGTTGTTTGATGTTGTCATAACCAGCATTATAATTCCAATTCTGTGGTAGATAGGCCCAACAGCAGTGCACAGTAAATTTGTATATGAGTAAGATGGGTGAAAAAAATAGACTCTCTCATTCTTCTTATGGACAGAAAGTGAATATAAAATATATTTATACATATGTATATGCATATGAATGTCATTGCTGAACTTGTAAACTGATGAGCTTCTGAACTTCTGAATCACACTTCAGTCAATATAGAAGTTATACAGAGAATTTTTTTTAAAGAAAAAAGAAACAAAACAGACAAAACCAAAGCAAAACCTCTCAGAATCAAAAACTTTAGGAATGCTAGGCAAAAGGAAAGAGAAAATAGAACAAAATAAAAGGAAACTGTTAAGAGTATCAAATAAATACAATTGACATCTCCAAGCTATAAAACAGCAATGTTTTTATTTGATACAGCCTATTGTTGTATTAGTCAATGCATTCCTTTATATATGGTGGGGTTTTTTTCTTTTGTTCTCAGTTCAGTGTATTCAGAGTATCAAAAAGAAAAAAGAAAGAATAAAAGCATCAAACTGTACATTATTTTATGTTTGGCTATAGGAAAACTAGTAATATATTAGATTCTTATTAATGAAAACATGTAGATATAAATGACATAGAAATACACACTAGAGGAAGTGTGCTGGTTGCTCTTGCAACCACTAAAATTCTGTCTTGAATTTACATGTGCAGCCTTAATCTTTTTCTTAGTAGACTGCTTTTCTTAAAGGTTGTTTACATTCTTTGTTACTATTAATATCCATAGACTCTAGCTATTGAAGTATATATTGAAGTCAAGGCAGCTAGAATGGTACTTATACATCTTCAAGGACACATGAGGTCTCACGCAGAATAAAGAAAGTTGTGTTTTCCCTGATCTTCAGTCTGGTGCTTTTTACACACAAAAAAACCCAACATTTTTCTTGCCATTGTAACTTCATCGTGGCTTATAAGGAGGAAGGAAGCTATGATCAGTTTGCTAAGTGGACACACAAAATAGTCATGGATGTAAGAGAAGAATGGCATTGCAGAGACTGAATTTTCTTTTTCATCTTGTGCCAGACAATTTGTTTGCTATGTGTGCACCACATGTGATGCTGCCCACTAAGTCAAGTGTATCTTGAGAGAGGTGTTTTCTTTACAAATACCTCAGTAAATTCATCTGGAATAAGCCCCTGTGAAGAGGATAGAGGAATACAAGGGGCATAGATCAAGCAAATGTATAGAGCCTGTAGCATCAATAGATCTTGTGAGACTCCAGTAAACAGGGTAGAAAACAGATACAGTAAGGAAAGGCGAATGGGCATAATGTGTGAAGTTTTCTGCAAGCCAAGAAAAATACCATTATTGTTAGACTTGCTAGAAGCAAGATCAGAGGGAAAATCAACATTGCAAGCATGCAATTGGCAGAGGGAAGACTTGTTTTCAGATTTGTACTTCCAGTCTGTCTCATTCACCAGATCTGAATTTTCCCCTGTTTGAAAGGTTACCTTCCTCTTATTTCCTTTCTGTGATGTGTGGCTTCAGAAATCTTCTGAATGTTTCAGCTGTGCTTGCTTGTAGGGAAAAAAGAGAAAAAGAAAAAGAAAAAGAAGAAAAAGAAAAAGAAAAAGAAGAAAAAGAAAAAGAAAAAGAAAAAGAAAAAGAAGAAAAAGAAAAAGAAAAAGAAAAAGAGAAAAAGAAAAAGAAAAAGAAAAAGAAAAAGAGAAAAAAAGAGAAAAAGAAAAAGAAAAAGAGAAAAAGAAAAAGAAAAAGAAAAAGAAAAAGAAAAAGAAAAAGAAAAAGAAAAAGAAGAAAGAAAAAGAAAAAGAAAAAGAAGAAAAAGAAAAAGAAAAAGAAAAAGAAAAAGAAAAGAAAGAAAAAGAAAAAGAAAAAGAAAAAGAAAAAGAAAAAGAAAAAGAAAAAGAAAAAGAGAAAGAAAAAAGAAGAAAGAAAAAGGAAAAGGAAAAGGAAAAGGAAAAGAAAAAAACTAAAAAGAAAAAGAAAAGAAAGTGCTTTATATGAAATTTCTGGAAAACTTGAGATCCCATTTAATCCAGCAGTGTCCAATAGGAGAAGTGGAATCAAACCTGCCTAATTTTTGTTATTTAGTGGGCAGGTTCTACTATCCACAGAGGCAGGAACTTGAGGAGCTATTTCATGAGACAATGCTAATCTCTTCTCAATTAAATGTTTAAAACAGTATCCTCAAGCACCCCTGCCTCTGAGCTGATGACCAGAAGACCGTGGCACACATGTACCTCACATGTACGAAGGAGCAGTTCATTCCTGATCCACATCCTCTCATGTTATTATGTTATTATCATCACCCACCTAATTGCTAGACACTCATCTTTGTCATCTCTGATCCATGACCAAGTACTAAAAGGAGGAAGCATGGCAATGGTAACTCTGGAGCCTATTTCTATTCCCATCTTGCTTCTGGGTAGAGATATTGCTCTGCATCTTTAAACAGCTTCAAGAAGAAGTGGTCACTGACAAGAGTGCTTTGTTCAGTGTCTCTACCAGTGTCTTGCTTTTACAGCCCTCACCATTTAGCTCTTCCTTCTTTCTTCTCATTTTTAATTTTTTTTTTCCTTCTGTGATCATTTTGTCATTAGTCTTCCCAGAGGGCGAAACTGCATGAAGCATTTTAATTCTCTTTCCCTAATTGGGAAGAACAATAGAACAGTGGCCAAAGGCAGATGCCTGCAGTAGTACCTCTCCAGGGTAATCTCCCAGACTCCAACAGCCTGTCCAGGAGTTTCCAAATGAGACATGTTACCTTTTAACTTAGAAGTTGAATAATAATATAAACAATCAAACAAACAAAAAATCAAACATGGTGGATTCCTCACCCTTGAATTTGTTCATTAACTTCTGAAAACATTTAAACATTCATCATCTGTAAAATCTTGCAGTGGGAGGTTCACTATTTGAACAGGAAAGTTATCCAAATGGTACTCTCCCTTCGCCTTTTCCAGTTACCACTGGAGAACTGTGCGGTTTGGCACTTCATCCTGCACTCTATTTGATTTGAATCAATTGACAGGTACTGTTTGTGGGGAAAACCCTATCCCTATCAATCAAAGAAATCAGAACTTCAGCAAATGCATATGGAGTTCCCAGGGCACTCCAGCTGAGAATCAGAAACTTCTCTAAAAATATGCAAAGTACTTCTTTGATTTTCTAAGATTTGTGGAAGCTCTATTAATTGAGGCATGTTTATAACTCTTACACACTTCTGTCTAGCAAAACTTATAGTGTTAAGAAATCAGTTCAGTAGCTTATAAAAATACACTGTCTTTTATTAGTAAAGGATGAAAATTTATAATTTTTTTTTTTTTTTCTCCACAAATAGGAGATAATATAATAACACAGCATTCCCGTACTGAAATACATGCCCTAAGGTACAATTTGCTTAAACCATATTCTTGGCCTCATACCAGCATAATGATCAGTATTTTGTTTTTCTTGTTATGTCATGCATTATTCTTTTTGATTTCTTTTAATAGATGAAACAGTCTTGTATCCTGTGAAGACTGTGAAGTTTTACCTGAAGTTACTATCTGGGTGGGCTTTTTGTTCACAGTCATAAAATCCCCATGGGAACAAAGTTAGCGGATGATACAGTTCAAAAAAAAAAAAAAAAACAGTGGGGAGAGTAATATCTAAACAACATGTGATAGGGAGGGGAAAAAATGAAAATGTGGAAAAAAAGATTAATCAGGACTATATCCACAATAATTTTTACTTAAAATATACCATTATCCTCCATCCATTTCAACCTTGTTCTTTCATTCATAGTTAGAACCTTAAATATGCAGAGAATAGAAAACTATTAGACAAGACATCAGCAAGAATGCCCATCAACTGTCAGATATGAAGTGCAAGGCAATCATTGTGTTTTGTGTTGGCTACAGAGAAGCTGATGAAATAAATAGAATATGTAACATGATGTCTCTTTCATCTATAAAAATATCAGCTCAGAGGTTATGCTTCATTAGCTTCAAATGTAGCATGCATAATGAAGGAAGAAGGCACAGCATTCCTTTGATTCATTGTGTGAAAGCTTATCATTCCCTCTTTCAAGTGACAGTTTATTAAATAAGGTGAATAATAGAAAATATTCAGACTTGATCCAAATCATAGTCTGACACTCGCTGCCTGATTACAAAGTAAATATGACAGCTCTGCACCTCCATTTTGTGTGATGGGGAAGTAAATGGGATAAGATATATGGAGCTCCCTGCAGTGTGCTCACTCAAAAATTTTTCCCTTAAAAACATTAATTGAATCAGAAAAAAATGTTTAAAAAACTACCCTGGTGCAAGACACAAGGAATCTTCACTTCCTTCTCATTAGACACAGGGAAACATATGGAGTGTAAAGAATAAATATCGACAGTAGCTCACCAGTTTTTACAAACCCTTTGCAATGTTGTAACACATATGCCACTCCAGAGAGGTGATAGTAAGCCATTTTCATAACCTCTATAAATTGCAATGCGTTTACCTAAATTTCAGTTCATTAAATGTGCCAAATACTGGAAAAAAAGAACTGCTAGTTCACATAACTTTTGATCCACATCCATTCTTAGACATAGCTGAAATGTCATTGGAGATTTCTGTAGAAATAATAGTGTTTCATCAGTTTTTCTTTAGAGTCTGCTTCAGTAGAGCACAGTTGTGAACAGGTCCAAATGAAAATTGTGAACGATTGTAAAAATCTCTTTGAATTGCTGTTTAATCATCAGTATTCCTCCAAGTCAGGAGGTTGGAAATTCCCAAATTATTATAATAATAAATGCTGCTGTGAGGAAAGATGGGAAAAAAAAAAGAAAGAAAAAAAAAACCCTCTGCAACCCTCCTCAAAAGGACAAGCAGTTCTCATCCTTCTTCGTTGTATAAAACCATCCTCTCCCTTCACCCTGGAAATATGCAATATGAGTTTAATATCTCAGGCAGATATGAAAGGAAGTTTTGAAAAAAGGAATTGGATAATACAATATTTTGAGTGTTTCTTGAATAAGAAACACTATACAGCAACCTCCATATCCTTGCAAGTCAAGCTTTTTCAGGTAATAAAGAATTGATGTTTAGATCCATAGAAAGGAAGAAACAATAAGCCATCTTAGATATTTTTTGCTTGAAATATTGGAAAATGAAAGATCAGCAAAATGAAAAATTGAACTTTCCCTTTTTAGAAAATAGGATAGGAAAAAGAAAAGTTAAACTCTGTACCTTTAATTCTGATCAGTTTGAAATGTTTAAACATGATAGATGAGGTTTTACTGTTAATTTTCTTACTTGTTTCAAAACATTGCCATACATAAAACTTGAAATACAATAAAGGAGAAAAAAAAATAAACAAATAAACTGTGGACACTGATCATTTAATTGTATTTATTGACAAAACAGGGGAAACAAAAAGGAAATTTTCAAGTTTGAAGAAAATAACATTTTTTGGAAAAGATAAACCAGACATGTTCCCTCACATGAAAACACATTGCTTTTTCTAACCCTGTGAATTAGAAACAACTTCAACATATTTCATGTTGCAACCAGCTCTTCTCAGCAGGTATTTAAATAATTGCAAATAAAGAGAAATATGGTCCTTGAAAGTCAATATGAACAAAATTTGACAGCTCTATTCATGAAAACAGTTTGATTATCTGTTTGTTTGGAGTATGCTTCATACAGAATACTAAGTCAGCCCATTTTGTTTCTGAAGATTATAACAGGCAAATAATCTTTTCAGTGAAATATTTAAGGAACTGTGAATTCATATGTGAGTTAAGCAACCATAATGAAATTATGGATTATGATGACAATGCTGCTACAAACACAACAGGAGCAGATCACCTTTGGAGATCTGTGTAGGTGCCAGGACCTGTCTATATGGGGCTTATTCCAGAATCAGCACTGAGTTGGTTTTTTCGTTCAGCTGCTAAAGGATACCAGCTAGTGCTCACTCCAGTTGCATGTCGTTTGGATGACTTTTTTCTTTTCTCCAAAGGCTAATTCAAAAGTTTCATTTAAAAATCACATTCAAACTCAGATTTATTAAAGTTTCTATTTAAGATTTGAAATGTGCTCCTAAAAATGTGAATATAGTCCAATAGGGAACAGGTAAACTGTAATATGACTGATCTAACAAGTCATTATCAATCTGCATAAATATCACTTGTTGAATAATAGATGCACTTGAATAATTATTACAGATAGTGGTACCTAATGCAAACATCATTAGTAGTAGAACATATAAACAAAAGAATTTATAAACAATTCACAGACAAAATGTAAAAAAAAGACTAAGCAACTAATACACTGAGAGGGAAAACTGTATCTCATGAGCAGAACAAGATGCTAAATGTGATAACATTGCTTTGGAAAAACTTAATTTAGAAAGACTAGTTTGTAGTCCTTAGTATTCAATGCTTTAGACATTTCTGCCTGGTCTTACATAAAAGGGGGATTACAGTTGTCTAAAGAGAGTAACGTTGCTCAAAGACTGAAAAGAATTACTTTTTATTGCAGATTTTGTTTAGTGTATCATTATCTGAGCACCATATCACTGTTCCAGTTATCAATAAGCACCAGTTAGGCCCAGATGTCCTAAAGCTTTAGTCTGTTAGGTAAGGTTTTGATACATGATCATCAGGTTCTGCCTCACAATACGACATTATGAAAAATCAGCTTTCTAGGCTTGAAACTACATTTTCTTTTTCTGTATAATATATATAATTTCATAAACCCCAGAAAACTCTGCTACTATCATTCCATGCAACCTCAGGAAAAAGTATTTGATCCAGGTAGTCACTGAAGCATCTGAGCAACCTGAGAAAGGCATAATGAAATATTTGTAATGCTATATTACCAGTTTTTCTATCATGCTAAGGTTGATTTAACAATAAATATCAAATGAGAGAATACCAACAAGTATTTCAATATCTCAGAACTTGAAGATATAATGAATGTGCCTTGGATTTTACTTTAGGCAAATAATGGAACCTATTGAATATTTAGGCCTCCATTTTTATTTGTGTAAGGTTGAAGTAGGATGATAAGAACTTTCAGCAGGGCTTTCAGAAGGATATAAATGGCCTACCACCTGAAGACCAATTGTGCTGCCTGAGTTATATTAGCGTAGCAAGGAGGCACGGCTGAACTCTAGTTAGTCTCTGCATGGTGTTCTGTGTAGTGATTTACATGCATGCTGAGGAAACACAAAAATGCCACCAGTTACTCCATTTATTTTACAACACAGGTAAAATTTTATTTCCTTCTTCTGTTCGGGTATAAACAACTTCTATTTCTGATGTAAGTGTAGCAAGTAATATGATTTGATAGTGTCCTACATTGCCTTTGTGAAATACCTGCAAACAGGAGAAGGCAGTAGGAAATTTTTTTATTTCACTCACTGTTTTTATTTGCAACTGTTTTATGTTGCCACATATCCATTAATATTGATTCAAATTTACAAGAGGAGTTGTTTAATCACTGGTTAAAATGTATTTTAACAGCTCAGAAATACGAATTGATTTTGTGCCCAATGTGAATCCACACTATACTGACATGCAAGGCCCTTAACATGAGAAAGATCCTTTCTTTTTGTTGAGCTATTCAGAATAAAGGCCAGTGGAAAGCAGAACACAAACTGCTATACTCCTTTTCCAAATAAGATCTTTTAAGATATGTTCTGGATTTTGGCCCTTAGAAATCTCTGGGTATTACTTAAAAAAATAATTAATTTTGTTTTAAGTTCTTATGCTAGAGGCTCTGTTCTTTGAAAGAATGTGCATCTTTTCTGGTCACCATGAACAGCAGCAAGGTATTTGAATTGTGGTGTTTTCACATTGTTTTTGACACATCCTATGGAAAACACACTAGTACTTTGAGACTATGAAATTTAGGTATACAAATAATACTTGTCATAGTATTATTTATAATCAGTCAGGACTGGGAAGATGAAAATTATTCTGAATTATATTATATGATTTACATTTGCTAAGGAGGAGAAAGGTTTTGTTGGAGTGCAGTGAGGGCAGTATACTTTCTGGACTTCTCATCCCATCAAGCTTGAAATCTAACTGGAATTCAGAGCACAACATTCTCCTTGTTCTGGTTCTTCTAGACTGATAAACACAGGAATTTTTTTGTTCTGTTCCTTCAGACTTGGAGGCTAACTCTGTTCCAACTTCTATATGGCTGCATTTTGTCGTGATATTCCAGGTCACTTGTGGTGGCCAAATAATTTTACAACAATAGCTAAATCATCATCCAGACTGGCTGATACCAACCAGAAGTGCTGAGTCAAGGCCTGGAGAGAAATGCAATGTGTTGCATGGCTAAGTTCACTGCCCGAAGGAGCTGTGTCCTGAAGGGATGAAGGAACTCTTTGTACACACATATGTGTGAATACGCGGTCAGCTGAAGACTCATTTTCCAGAGTCTAGGTCTTCTTTCAAGAAGTGAGATTCAGTGATCACTGACCCTATGTTTATGACCTCATAAAGTTCATGGCCAGTGAATTTGGAACAGCTGATGCCAGCCACATTTTAGTTCTGCCTTTTCATCTCTTCAGAAGCTTAGTCAGGGAAAGTACGCTTTAATGCTGAGAGGTCTCGAATACCTGTTCACTTTTGTAGTTCCTTTAAGTGATAAATTCAGTACATTTCTTTGATATGCTGAAGAACAGACACTTACATGAGCATAAATTTGGTATCATGGGTGAAACACCTTCCTTATTTTAGTCTATGGAAGCCTCCTATTAATTTCAAAGGTTCTAGAATGCCTTTTGATTAACTCATTTTTGTTCATTTGACGACCATGGCTATTAACAAGCACACAGAATAGTTTCAATGATATATTTCCTTTAAAGAGTTCTGTTTCAAAATAGGTAACATGATAATTGGCTGCTGAAAAGTGTTCTTTTTATACTGTATAATAAGGACTTTATCCTTGGCTACACACTTAATTAATGTATGTGACTTGGACTTTAAACAAAAACTGCTCACAAATAACCTCATATTTAGCAGAGTATTTTTTAAATTTAAGCAAGTAAAGAATAAATCTGTTTAGCTGACAGCTTGGTGCAGACACAACTGGGATGTAATAGATTTAAGGTGATGGTAGTATCTAAATGGGGATATCATACAGGCTTGCAAAAAATAGCTGCTAATTAAACAGTTGGGTTTTTTTTAAATGTTGCCTTCTGTCTGGCCTGTTTTGGTATCTTTTATCTTTGGTGTAGTCAACACATACTGCAAAGACCTGATTAACACAAGAAGAAATTATGAGTACGGAAACAGGGTTACCCAGAGGATTTTTCCCCCCCTCCCCCATTTCAGAAAATGCTTTTTAATCAAAGAGTAATGCCCAGTCTTCAGGACGGCTAATTAAAGCCAGGAAGATTGAACAGTGAATACATTAATGCTGCAAATGTTTCCGTTATATACTTAAGTAATAAATGAGTAGGCCATTGAAGAGGATGCTAGGCTTTTATTAAAAGCTTTTTTACCCAGAGAGTATGGTAGGCTGACAATGATATTTTCTCAGAAAAGCAGCAGGTTTAATGCATCAGCTGATGGAACAGCTGAATTAGAAGACAGAGGGGTCTGGACTGAATCCTGATCAAGGTCATTTCTTTCATGTTTTTCCCTTTTCACAATGCACACACACACTCTCACACACACAAATGAGTTATCAATTGCTTCTGTGAATAGCAGAATGATTTTTCAGGATGCATTTAGTCTTATTTTTTCCCTTCTCTCTCCCTTTCAAAACACTTTTTTACTGTTCTGATTTTTTCACAAAAAGCAAAAGAAAACAAACAAACAAACAAACAACTCCCAACCATTTGAACAGAAGGTATATATTTACTTCAAATGCTTCTCCCTTCTTTTTGTTCATCTGTAATTTTGTGTAGTATTAAATTGCCTTGTTCAAGGAGTTGTGCTGACTTTGAGTTTCCTTCAATAATAAGGTCTTTTTATAGTTTCTAAGTCTGCTGAAAAGAAAAAAAAAGAGAAGTGCATGTTTTCATGATCTTTAGTCTGGGGCACCGAGTTTTCTTTGATCCACAAGCTTTTCACGATGAAAAAGAGTACCAGAGATTTTAAAACACTGTGACAATCGCAGGGTATTTCAAATTGTCTACCACAGTATATTAGGAAGATTATCAAAGTGAGTCGCTTTTATTTCTGTGTGATTGCTCACAAATACTTTTATATTTAAAGGAAATTACCCAGAATATGTAAGTACAAAAATGTTTTTATATGGAATGGTGAAAATTTTTGAGTGTAAGATTGCTATTAACCTGCTGTTCACCTTAAAAATGGTACTGAAATAGCTGATATTATTGCTGTAACTTTCCTCCTGATCATTTTCCATCTAAGTTTGTGCACGAAAACAGACAAACACTGTGCAAATGAATGACGTGTTTGTGAACTTTTCTTTAATGCTACTCAGGTGAAAGACTGTACACATGCAAATGAAATCATAACAGATGATCCTCAAACTAAAGCACAGATGCAAATGTTACCTCTGTCCTAATAGTGATTAGGGTTTTTTTCCCCAATCAGGCAACAAATTTTTTGAAACACATTCACCTTTAATCAATATTGTCTAATGCAATGTTTCGTAGATAAAAAATAAAAATAAAAGCAAAAACAAAAAGTGTGATCATTTGTGATATCACAACTGGTATTTTAACTCCAAAAAAGAGCTGCCGAATATTCCTTGGTAACACATTTATTTGTACTTTGAAATTTCTACAATCTCAGAACTTTAACATGGAAAGAAACAAAACAGAACGAAGAGGGTAAAAAGAAATCTATCTTCAGATACTCAGCTATCTCACTCAATGAAAGTTATCAGTAAACTACAGGGCTATTATCACTCTTACAGGACCCATTTTTCACAATCCTACACTAACATCCTACATTTACAGGAAATTAGGTATGTTAGATGTCACCATTTACAATGGAAATTATTGCCCTTGAAAATGTGGGCCAAAATGAGAAGTGATATTTTTAACTTGCTATACCTTTTAGTCTTATGACAAATGTAATCTTCCAATAAGGCAACAGAAGGGCATATTATAAATGTTTCTACATATAGTTAAAGCCCTAGGAAAGTCTTTATCACCTCTGGGATTTCAACACCTGCTTAATTCATATATCTCAATAGAATATTATCCTTTATCAAAATTCTTCACTTTTCCTAATTGCCTCATCACAGTTCTTTTGACTGCCTGAACACTGCTGTCAGCTCTGCATGTTTTCATTCTATCTTCATTAATGTAGCATTATTTTAATTGTAACCAAGTTTCAGGTCCATTGGTAAATGCAGTGGGGTTACAGAGCTTTGTAACCAACCCTGGGAACACAGTCACATTGTCCACCCTTTCAAGGTGGTTTCAGGACACACCTATCACTGACAAAAGAAACTAAAATAATAAAAGCAAGCCATACTTTTTTTGGTGGATTTATGAAATGGGCAAGACATTCATTGTTGTCTTTGGGAGAGAAGGCTTCATTTTGCCTGCCCTGCTGCCCCTGTGGAGCAGCCCTGCCTGCTGCTTCCTGACACATCCTTGCTAAGCTGGCCACTTAAATTAGGAACACCCAGCTCTTTATTGTCGAGTTTATTATAACATAATCGAGTCAATTATAACATGGCTGGAGCCATTGCTCCAGCAAGGTGCATACCTGTGGCGGTATGGAAACAAGACAGCTCCTAGAAACAAAGCAGGCAGGAAGCAGGAAGGACCGCAGGCAAGGCATGCTGTTTGTCCACATGAAAAACATAGGAAAACTGGAAATAAAGTGGAAATTAATGGGACCTGTTGATCAGAGTGGGCCACAAAGGGTAAAAGAGAGGAGAAAAAAAATCCAGCCCCCTCCAAAAATAAAGGTTGTGCAACCAAACACCCTACAAGCTTTTCACCAACAGCCTCATATGCACTCTACAACCTTAGGAAATCACTATTTTATACCACCATGCCCCCACTATCACTTCATTTTCAGTTTTCCTTGTTCCTTACTTCTTTCCTCCAGTGTACATGTAATTTCCACCTATTTTTCTTAAGTACTAGATGGGCAAGAGGCAGCATGTATTGCAGCTGATTTTGAGCTACACATGTGCTGACTGGCTGATTAGTAAGTGAGCTGAATGGCCAGCTGGCAGGCAAAACAATCTCTTGAATTCATATTGCGGCCTTTTACCCCCTTGCGGATATTAATGTGTACCGCTGATTCTTAAGCGACCACCACTCTTCTTCACAGCTATAGGATATTGCTATTTTTTTAGATTGTACCTCTCTATTTTTATACGGTTGAAATTGGCCAAGGTTCAAAATTTTTATGCTGAAGAAATAATAGTCAGATAGCATGACTAAATAAGTCTTATTTTATTAAGAAATCTGTTTTTTAAATGAAAAGTGCATGTCAGACACTTTTCCACAACTGATTTACATAAGTACTAGGAGAAGACTACAAAGAAATAGTTATCTTCAGTTCAAATAATAGAAACAGAAAAAAACACAGATATTAACACATAATGAGGAAAAAATTGTGACCTACATGCAGATTTGGAAAGAAAGTATTTTCCAGTGAAGCTTTTGACTTTTCAGGTACTCCAGCTGGACCCTGAGAAATGCCAAATCAAAGAATGAGAAAGAAGCCAGCTGATTTATAGGCTAGCTAACAGTTTTTTTGAGCTATTGTGGCGTTGTAACAGTCAGAGATCTAAGATCAAGCATTTGAAAGAATGAAAGAAATAGCAAGTAAAGCACTATGTCTAAAGTCTCTCAACCTTGGGAGCAGCTCAAGCTACAATAGTGCCTCAGGAGAATGGACAGCACAGGTGAAAGACAGCAACTCATATTTATGTTATGAATCATGGCATCCCAGAAAGAGGGGTATTTTTACCCTGAAAAAGAGCTGCTGGCTGTGGTACTTGCAATGGTGCAATCCCATCTGCCCTTCAGACACAACGGGGTTGGGAAGCCTGATTCAAGTCATTCAAAAGAAACAGTGAAATCTTTCCTCATTACATGCTTAAGTGACTGAGTATACTCTGTTGGGAAAAATACGCCTCTCCCAAGGAAGGATATCAGCCCACTGATTGACAGGCATTTACGGGAGACAGCCTTTGCTTATGACACCAAGTGATCTTCATTGCAGTTTCAAGAACAAGGCACATAAGGAATGAAGACGAGCCTGTGCAAAGTCAGTAATTTGTTGCAACAAGAGAGGTAAAGATGGGCAGATATTTCATTTTACTGGCTCCTACTATAAAATAGGTGCACAAACTAAATCCAACCATCTAACTACCAACTGGAACACAATGGTCACAGGAGAGAGATGTAGTCATGAATGTGGTTGGGACAAGGCATACCCAGCCCAAAGAGAATAAGGAAACAAATAACAGAGAGATGTTTATGGTGTTACCTGGGATGTGAAAAGTTCTTTTCATCTGGCAACATGCAGTCTTCTTCTGTTACTATACAGCACTACTCAAACATAGTGAAAAATGGCAATGCTGTCCTTTTCCTAGTAATGGAGCCATACTGAATTACATTAGCTTTCTGCTTTGTCCAAAATATATAGTAACTTGGGCTCTAATAGTGTTGCAACCACTAAAAGAAGGTTCCTTCAAGAACCACTGAAAAAAAATGAATTGCCAATTGACTTTATGTATGTATGCATTTAATTTAAAGAAAGATACTGAATAATTTATCCTCATGCACTGGTAATGTCATATTTTCACTGGAAGTTGCAGGGTCTCAGTCACAGAAATGTCGTCTTAGTCAAAACTCAGAAAAAAATAGTACTAAGGTTAGGAAAACACTCAACTACAGTCAGCAGAGAACAGAAGCTGCATTAAAGGACTGAACCTGAAGTTTTGCAAAGACTTTGAACTAGAGGCTGTGTTTACATTACAGTATTAGCTATGAAGCTGGTGTAAGTGTGTAGACCTGGAGTGGTATGTTACATTTACATGGTGAAACTGATGTGGGCAGGATAAAGTATTTTGGACACAAATAAATACACCCTACTTTGAAACAGTGTCTTTTGTGGTCAGTGCTGTATCCTAGTGCTTGTTTCCTGTGGCTTAGGCCTGCAAGCGCAGAATCAATGTGCAGGTGGGATGAACAGGCAGAGCTGCCACAGAGGTGGTACAATTGTTCTGATTTACCCCAGCGGAAGAATTATGTTCTCTTCGTTTCCTCTGGCAAATTTATGAACCCTTCAGAAGCACATTTAATTTGGGGGGATTTCAGATTTTTCTGCAGCTACTTGGGTTGGAAAAGCTTCATCTCAGTGTTAAACGTTCTCTTAGCTAAGATTGCCCTTTTCACCTTTTTGGCCTTGGTACAGAAGGTTGTTGTTGTCGTTTTGCCTTTTTGTTTCAGAAATATTCCTATTATGTCATTTTCTTTAAAAGAGCAGCTTATGCGCATTGGTGTGTTCTGAGGATTTTGCTCCACTGGACTAATGAGAAACTGACATATATATGGATGAAAGGAGTAGTTACCCTGGGACTACAATTGTTGCGTGCAAAAGAGCAGCAGAAAACAGGCAAAGTGAATTTAATGCTAAGTTAGTTCTTATCATGTATTGTTTCTTTTCATTGCTATCCACTCTGTGAAAATCAGTAACCATGTCCTCACGCTATTTGCTTTCCCAGTTTTTGAAACAGTGGCTTATACTGGACACAAAATACTCTTTATCTTAGAATCACAGAATCATAGAATTATTTAGGTTGGAAAAGACCTTTAAGATCATCGAGTCCAACCATTAACCTAGCACTGCCAAGTCCACCACTAAACCATGTCCCTAAGCACCACATCTACACATCTTTTAAATACCTCCAGGGGTGGGGATTGAACCACTTCCCTGGGAAGCCTGTTCCAGGGCCTGACTACCCTTTCAGTGAAGAAATTTTTCCTCATATCCAACCTAAACCTGCCCTGGCACAACCTGAGGCCATTTCCTCTAGTCCTATCGCTTGTTATTTGGGAAAAGAGACCAACCCCCCACCTCCCTTCAACCTCCTTTCAGGTAGTTATAATGAGCAATGAGGTCTCCCCTCAGCCTCCTCTTCTCCAGACTAAACAACCCCAGCTCCCTCAGTCGCTCCTCATAGGACTTGTGCTCTAGACCCTTCACCAGCTTCGTTGCCCTTCTCTGGACATGCTCCAGCACCTCAATGTCTTTCTTGCAGTGAGGGGCCACTCTTTCCCAAGCCTGTAGCATTGCATGGGGTTGTTGTGACCAAAGTGCAGGACCCGGCACTTAGCCTTGTTGAACCTCATACAGTTGGCATCAGCCCATCAATCCAGCCTGTCCACATCCCCCTGTAGAGCCTTCCTGCCCACCAGCAGATCAACACTCCGGCCAACTTGGTATCATCTACAAACTTACTGAGGATGCACTCGATCCCCTCGTCCAGATCATTGATAAAGATATTAAAGAGGACTGGCCCCAACACTGAGACCTGGGGAACACCATGTGTGACTGGCCGCTAACTGGATTTGACTCCAGTCACCACAACTCTTTGGGCCCGGCCATCCAGCCAGTTTTTTACCCAGAGAAGAGTATACTTGTCCGCGCCATGAGCAGCCAGTTTCTCCAGGACAATGCTGTGAGAAACCATGCCAAAGGCTTTACTAAAGGCCAGGTAGACAACATCCACAGCCTTTCCCTCATCCACTAAGTGGGTCATCTTGTCATAGAAGAAGATCAAGTCAGTCAAGCAGGACCTGCCTTTCATAAACCCATGCTGGCTGGGCCTGATCACCTGGTTGTCTTGTACATGTCACTTGATGGCACTCAGGATGATCTGCTCCATAACCTTCCTTGGCATTGAGGCCAGGCTGACAGGCCTGTAGGTTCCTGGATCCTCCTTCTGGCCCTTCTTGTAGATGGGCATCACATTTGCTAACCTCCAGTCAACTGGCACCTCCCCTGTTAGCTGATAAATGATGGAAAGTGGCTTGGTCGGCACTTCCGCCAGCTCCTTCAGTACTCTCAGGTGGATCCCATACAGCCCCATAGACTTGTGTGTCTCTAAGTGGTGTAGCAGGTCACTAAACTCTTCCCCTTGTATTATGGGGGCTTCATTCTGCTCCCCATCCCTGTCTCCCAGCTCAGGGGACTGGGTATCCCGAGAACGGGGCTGGGTACCTCGAAAAATTCATTTCCAATCTCCATAGCTGTATCTGTTAATTTCTGTGTTGTCTGCTTTTTCTAGTGCTCCTCGTGGGTTCATTAGGCTGCCTTGTTTGGGGTCTCATGTCTTTTGCAGAAACTCTGTAAATTTACATTGACACAATGATTTGTCTGTCTGTGACTAACATGATTCTAGTTCTCTGCAAAACTTATACCTCTTCCTTGTGATATGTCCCTCACTATATACTTCTTCAGTTTATGGATTTGTTTCCAATTAACCCATGCTATTTTTATTGCTGGTTATTACTACTTAGCAGCACTTTTACTATGAAGGCAGTGATTTATTGATATGGGACATGCTGTTTTATAATGATTTCCTAATCTCTGTCTACGAACAAGAGTGACAAACGTATTATTAGCTGTTCAATTACTTTCTTACAAGAAGTAACAGTAAAGAAAAAATTGAGGTTCAAAGTGTCTAATCAATTATTATTATTATTCTAAGCAATTTTCAGTCAAAGAGTAATTTTCTCAATTTTCCTAGAAGAGCTTTTCTTTTTCAGACATTTAAGTAATTTATTTCCATTATTTCCATAATTAAATTATTATGAGGTAAGTAATAAATTATTTAAAGGCTAATTGTTTTCTTAACTTGCAAGAAAAGTATATCAGAGAATCCCAGAGCAGTATTTGTTTTTCAAATTTTGCTTTTTTCTTTCATAAAAGAAGAATAAAAAAAGTGGGTGTAAAGCAGTGTGATGGAGAGAGCCATGTAGAAGAACTGAAAATTCTTGTCTTGGCATAGGAAAATTAAACACTGTGCCAGGATTTGCAAGCTGCAGGCTCATTACCTCATTCTAAAACGGTCAATTGCTCTCTTTCTGTGTTCCAGTTTCACTGTGGGAAATGACTCTAAAGATTTCTAGGAGACACAATGTGCCTATTAGATGCTAATTGTGGAACTGCCAATGTACCTGACTCCTACAGATTCTTTACTGATCAGTGGAGTGCCATCAGGTTATTCACAGCTGACTTGGTATTTACAGTTGTATATAAATGTTGTAGGCCAAAAAGAGATTTTCTTTTGCTATAAATCCTTCTATGACTATTTTGTTATTGCGATGAAAAACTTTTTAATGGTTCTTTCAGTCTTTAGTCAGATCAGTATGGGGTTTTATATCTTTGTCCTTCTGTTCCAGCTTCTTTACCGAGCAACAGTGCAGCTCAGAAATGCTATTCAGGGCAACATAACTAACTAAATTCCAGTGATCTTTTTATCTTTCTAGCCTTTCTTCTCATCTTTTAAGATTTTTTGATTGGTTGTCAGTATGTTTTTTCAATGATTTATGCAAGAGAATACATAAGTTAGAAGGCAAAAAATTCCTGAACTTCAGGCCATTTTTGACAATTTGTCATACTAAGGCATGAATTTTCTTTTAGTACCTTTTATACTGACCAATCAAATAAATAGTTCCACTCTTGTAGTAGGGAGGAGGAAGAGGAGGAGGAAATAATTACTTTTGCCATAAATCTCTATTCAAGAGCTAGGCAAAATAATTTCTGAAGTCACTTATTGTTACAAAAATTTGCTATAAACAAACATTTTTTAGAAGCTCTTGCATTTTGCATGTTTCGTTTTTCACAGATGAATTGTGTTTTACTGCTGTAACAAGCTTACTGCACTTACGATTATACACATAGCTGATTTACTAACACATATGCTTGTATTTCAAAAAGCAGGTTTTTACTTTGTTATTTTTTCTATTATTTGTTCTTTAGTTCCACCTCAATTTTATTCAGTTAGTCCCCTGCAGAGGATGTGAAATAAAGTGAAGCAATTTGTTAAGCAATCTTCCACTATAAAGAAAGAAAAGAGAACCAAAATGCAAACATGTTAAAAATTTCATTTAGAGAAGGAAACAAATATAAGGTTAGTTACGACCCTATATTGAGGCCTAAGAATCCCCTTTACAGTTAGATGCAGTCAGTCCTAGAGTGTATCAGAGCAAGCCAGCAGAGAATATGGTCCTCTAATATAGCGTGTTCACAAAGGTAGAAGCAATGGTTTGACGTTCATATGAAAAAGAAACATTCTCTTAAAAAAAAAAAAAGTATTTGATAATAGTAT
This sequence comes from Platalea leucorodia, assembly GCF_965183815.1. NCBI lineage: Eukaryota > Metazoa > Chordata > Aves > Pelecaniformes > Threskiornithidae > Platalea > Platalea leucorodia. Next base: position 34,754,829 of record NC_138858.1, on the reverse strand, counting down.
AAAAAAGTCCCTGTTTCAGCAAAATTATTTGAGTAACATCAAATAAAAGGAAATAAATGTGCGCGTGTTATAGATACAAAAACAATGGTTAGTAGGTGGCTACAAGTATGACAATAGAATGCTTTAAAACATCATTAAAGAAAGCAATCTGTAACTATTTTAGAAATATCCATGAATTAATAATATTATATAAGTCAAAAATCCTGAGCCTCTGTTCTTCCAGACAGCAGAAATATAGCTGGAATTAACCTTCTGTTGGGTCACTGGTGCAAAAACCAGACAGAATTTAGGTTCAGGAAACACATTTTTTCTCTGTACCAGTGTCTTCCAATGCCTACAAGATTGTGAATGTATGTGAAAGGATGCAGTGAGTATGGGAAAAAGCTGCACCCACTAAAACGGTGCAGTTACAGACATGTAGCCTCTTTCCTCATGGGAGCCCAAGGACACAGCATGTGCCTCTGTGTGGCAGGGTGATTCCTGAGGCTTCCCTTGGGGCAAGAGAGTTCAATGCTGACACTAAAACAGGGGGTGCTACTTGCTGGGAAAGCCAGAACTCTTCCTGGAGCACTAGAGTGACATCATATTCTCATTTGCTGGCCTGATGAAGCGGTCTGACAATTAGTTCTATTTTGAACCTGTACTGAATTGCAGTGAAAAGCCTGTACCAAGACAAGTCAGGATGAGCACTCAAAAGCCAGAGCTCAAAGGGAACAGGCACCCTGTATCTTTTGCCAGTAAATTATCTGTATGCAGTGGTGTGAGTGGGGAAACAAAGAGAAGTATGCCATAAGCTAGGTAGAGGGTTTTTTTCTTTCTGTTTCTTACTTCTGAATGTCAACATCTTGCTGAGTTGTGGGGGGAATAATCACATGCAGAATTCCACTGCAACTTGGCAAAAGACTGTCAAAAATGGGTTGATTGAATGATTGGTGCCATCTCTGTGAGAAAGCGTCCCCCAGCTCACAGGTTGTATCAAATTCTATGCTCAGCAGGAGCTTAGTGTGAAAGCAAGATCTTTCCTTTTCATGTCTCTGCCTTTCCCAAAGGAAGATCATCTCATATCTTAATTTTTCCACTTCAATTAATCAATTTCTGGTACTTACGATATAAGACTTTGAGTGACCGTGAATAGTAATATCCTGTTTTTATTGTTACGAATCTAATTTTTGCAAAATGCGTTACACTGTTAAAGTACATATATTTTCAGTTACAGCTAAAATCTATATATTTGAAATACTAAGTTTTGATAGAAGTGTATGTGATTACGGAGCACATTGCTTTTATGAAAACAAACCTCTACTAAATATTTCAGGCTGATCCAAAGTATATGATTGTTTTACTCTCAATAGCAAACATCCCTTTGGTACGTGCTGGTGTGTATTCACAGCAAACTGAGTATTCAGAAAATACTGGACTGCTGGTGTAGTTGTTGTTTTCTCTAGGCAGGATCGTATCAAGAAAACCACTGTATTTTTCCATGCATCTTCTGCATTTCCCTGTAAAAGAAGCAAGTTATTCCTTTTAAAATATAGTCTTCTCTGAAAAGAAGTCCCTGGATAACTCACATAAGTTTGGATTCTACAAGAGGAATGAGAAACAAAAGAGTTGAAGGACATGAAGACATTGTCGGGTAAACTTCCATTGTACTACTCACACACATGGAACTATTACAGTTGCTGAATTGTAAAGCTGCTTTGTAGATGATTTATAGATTACACTAAATTAAAGTACAGTGCTTTTTCAGGAGCTGTTTTATGTTATACCTTTACCATATTACATCATCATCAGTACAGGATGAATATAAATAAAATAGAACACTAGAATTCCTCTGTAAGTCATAATCAAAACATAGTAGGAAGGCCATAGAAAGCAATCTGGATCTTTTAAAAACAATGTAAAAACTACAACAATTGATTAGATCTCTGCTCCTTATACCTCATTCCCTTCTGTCATCTGACTTCTGAGTGACCATATGAACTTCTTGTAGATGAAGCCTTGATATATGTCACCATTAAACAGCAGGATATAAATGTGAATGATTATGTGCTGCTGCATTAGAACTTCTCACAATACTCACTCATTAGCTGAGATTGGTATCTTCCCCATTGACGGTAGTTTTTAGCATTACTTCAAATATATCTGTCATGTCTTCCTCTATGCAGGCAAGTTGAACAAATGGAGTACTGTACTGCCACAAACTGATTAGGTAGGTGCCTCAGTAAGAAAAGTGCATAGATGGAGCTGGACAGTTGAATGACACGTGCACAGATGGGACATGTTGAGTAGAGTGCATGGAGTAAACAGCACTGCCAATTTATAACTGCTGAGGCCTGAGTTTGTTTTCTTTGGCAATTATTATTTTTCTTTCTAGATTTTTCCATCCTTGACAGAATGACTAATGTGGTCACAGATTTGCTGTCACTCTTGCAGTTTCTTTCAATATTCCAGCTTCCATTTGGGAAAATAAAGCAAATCTTTTGTCTGAAGCACAGTTCTGTATAACAGAGGATGTGCCTGTCTCCAGTATTTCTTTCAACGTGGTTCTGTTGGTGTTCTTTAATGCATTTCCCCTTCTTCTGGCTCTTCTAGTGTTTTCTTGCCATGTTGTGGAATTTAGTAGATAAAGGGTAGTAAATCATTGCTTTGTTTTAAATATTTCCTCATTACAGGCACTCCAGAGCACTATAAGCAGTACTACTCCCCACAATCCCCCACCAAATCTAAGAGCATAGGAAAGAAGTTAATTAAAAGTGCAACTAATTAAATAAGATTTAGTTTCATTTTCAACACTGTAAAAGACACTATATTTTGAACCCTAAAGGAAAGTATTTCTGCAGCCAAGAAATGTTGACTTTAGTATGTCAGGTTAAAAGGCCCAGATATTTTTATTTTACTTGTACAAAACTTGCACTGAAATTCATGAAATAAAACAAGTGGCATGAGCTTCAGACTCCATATATAAGCTACTGTGAAATATAGAAGCTGAATTTACAAGTTACCCAAGGGCTACTGCAAATTAGGGTAAATGGTTACAGTAAGACTCTGTCTTGTGAAACAAAAGGTTAATCAACCACTTCACTAAAAATGGCAAAGTATAATGAAACACATCTAGTCTAAATAATGTATCTAACTACTGATTTTGTAAAAGCTGAAGATGATTTGTGTAATCACTGAAAGCTCTGGTAAATGATTGTATCTTCTTACCTGGAGGTCACGATTGTTAATAATGTATATTTTAGATAACATATTTGCCTTAATACAATTTTATCTTAAGTATTCTTGTAGACAACATATCATTTGAAGGGGCACCTAGAACACAATGACACAACTCCAAACAATCACAATTGTGCCAGATTTGCCCTAGATGTTATTAAATGTTGGTGCAATAATAAATGATCTTTTGTCTAATACCGAATGCATCTACTAGCTGTTATATCATACCATTGCATTTTATTTGGAGCTGATGGAGCAGAAAGCTGACAGTCCACTATAAATTCATGGGTATTTTTACAGTGTACAGAGAATACAAGATCAGTGTCCTTTTGCATTAGGCATCTGGAACAAATAGAAGCAAACCCAATCCCACAAAAAGATTATTCTCTGAGGATGAAAAAAGGAGACAAAGGATGTTGCTCTGAGCTGAATTAATCAAGGAATTTTATTTTTATTTTTTCTTTATTTCATTTTACTCTTAAAAAAAAAAATCTTGAGGAGATATTACTTATTGGTTGCTTGTTTAATCAAATGTCATCAGAGGATCATTTAATCCACGATGAAGGAGCTGGTGGAAGTGCTGACCAAGGGCTAACAGGAGGTGCCAGTTGACTGGAGGTTAGCAAATGTGATGCCCATCTACAAGAAGGGCCAGAAGGAGGATCCAGGAACCTACAGGCCTGTCAGCCTGGCCTCAATGCCAAGGAAGGTTATGGAGCAGATCATCCTGAGTGCCATCAAGTGACATGTACAAGACAACCAGGTGATCAGGCCCAGCCAGCATGGGTTTATGAAAGGCAGGTCCTGCTTGACTGACTTGATCTTCTTCTATGACAAGACGACCCACTTAGTGGATGAGGGAAAGGCTGTGGATGTTGTCTACCTGGCCTTTAGTAAAGCCTTTGGCATGGTTTCTCACAGCATTGTCCTGGAGAAACTGGCTGCTCATGGCGCGGACAAGTATACTCTTCTCTGGGTAAAAAACTGGCTGGATGGCCGGGCCCAAAGAGTTGTGGTGACTGGGGTCAAATCCAGTTAGCGGCCAGTCACACATGGTGTTCCCCAGGTCTCAGTGTTGGGGCCAGTCCTCTTTAATATCTTTATCAATGATCTGGACGAGGGGATCGAGTGCATCCTCAGTAAGTTTGTAGATGATACCAAGTTGGCCGGAGTGTTGATCTGCTGGTGGGCAGGAAGGCTCTACAGGGGGATGTGGACAGGCTGGATTGATGGGCTGATGCCAACTGTATGAGGTTCAACAAGGCTAAGTGCCGGGTCCTGCACTTGGGTCACAACAACCCCATGCAATGCTACAGGCTTGGGAAAGAGTGGCCCCTCACTGCAAGAAAGACATTGAGGTGCTGGAGCATGTCCAGAGAAGGGCAACGAAGCTGGTGAAGGGTCTAGAGCACAAGTCCTATGAGGAGCGACTGAGGGAGCTGGGGTTGTTTAGTCTGGAGAAGAGGAGGCTGAGGGGAGACCTCATTGCTCATTATAACTACCTGAAAGGAGGTTGAAGGGAGGTGGGGGGTTGGTCTCTTTTCCCAAATAACAAGCGATAGGACTAGAGGAAATGGCCTCAGGTTGTGCCAGGGCAGGTTTAGGTTGGATATGAGGAAAAATTTCTTCACTGAAAGGGTAGTCAGGCCCTGGAACAGGCTTCCCAGGGAAGTGGTTCAATCCCCACCCCTGGAGGTATTTAAAAGATGTGTAGATGTGGTGCTTAGGGACATGGTTTAGTGGTGGACTTGGCAGTGCTAGGTTAATGGTTGGACTCGATGATCTTAAAGGTCTTTTCCAACCTAAACAATTCTATGATTCTGTGATTCTATGATTCTAAGAATGTAGCCATCCCTGTTAAGAACAGAGTTTCTCAACTGTCATAAAAATCTTTTCTCCCCTTCCATCTTCCTCCAGGCATAAGTAAAAATATATTCATGAAATCCTATATGTAAAGCAGTAGCACTGAGTTCTGGAAAATTTTGTTTCACTTGTGTCATGAGAAGAGGCTTCATGAAAGGCTCTTTGGAACTGCACAGTTTCATCAGTTGCTGTGGCACACAGAGGCAGCCAGTCTTATAAAAAATATTAAAAAACATAACAAAGAAACTAAATCTGAATCACCATAATGCACACTATTGGACTGTTAGTGATTTGTTCCGAGGAGTGGATGCTGCCTAGGTATGCCAGTGATGCCACAAGATACTATAAGCTAGTCAGGCCTCTCGGAGTACATCACAGATGGCTGTGTGGATTGGGAATAGAGTCTATCAACATGTTACAATATTTTCGCATCTCTAATAAAAGGTGCCAGGCAATGCAGGAAATCATTGAGCAGAAGGCATGCTGTAGACAATAAAACACTTCATTCTCCAGGGATGGCCAGATTGAGAAGAGTGTGTGTCACAAGATTTTACTACCTACTGAGAAATGATCTGTGTGTGCAAAATGGAATTTTGTTTATAGGAGACCAAACAATAATCCTGATAGAGTTAAGAGTTAACATCACAACAGTGATTCATGCTTCAAAACCAGAAGCTAGGAGGTATATCCCTTGAAAAATAGAAGAGATCAAGCTCAGAGTAAGGAGTGAAGTATGAAAGAGTATAGTAATAAAAAATAAAATAGGACAGTAAGGTCTCCTACAGCTAGCTTCCACTGACAGGAAATATTTTTCTGCTGTACATTTGTAGCATTGTATCAGTGAAGGAGAGCTTTCTGGAAGTCACCAAGAACTGGGACCTGGAGATTGAAGATGCATCTTGTAAGTGGCATGATGTTCAGGTAATATGCTATAAAATTCCAGTGATTCATCTCCCATTGGGAAAGAAATCAAAAACAACTACAAATGCTTACTCACAAAGAAATCATTAAGCAAAACCATTAAAAGAAACAATAAAGAAATCAGCCATGTAGGCAAGACAGTCTGGAGGACATTCCTACCTGGCATGTCAGCCTGTTATGATATACTGTCCCAGATATTATACAAGTCTTGTGGCCCATGCAAGAGCTTGTGAACTGAAGAAATAGTCCTCAACCTTCCAGCATAAAGGACAATTTGCTTAAACTTATGAAGGAAGGGCAGCAGAGGACAGCAACTCAGAGAGTCAAATGAGTAAGCAGTCAATTTTCCAATTTGGGTGACAGCATGATACATTAAATGAGTAGTTCTGGACTGAACCAGCAAATGGCCTTATAAAGTTGTGGCAAAAGGAAACACTTAAAGCTGCCATAATCGTGAATTACACATTAGGACAGTGGAAGAGATGACTTTATAATAATGCCATCTTGACAACAGGACTGATATCTCATTGTAAGATTAAAAATTGGAAAGATCAGTGACTGACAACTAGCGTGACAACTAACATGTCAGACTCATAATATCTTTCAGGAAGAAATTAAGTATAGGCATAAACATACAGAAAAATAGGACTCTAGAAAGCAAGGTCTATTGTGAAGTAGATTATTCTTTCGTTTTATACTAGTTTCCACCTTGGATGTAAGACAGATTACTGCTGAAAGTGGTATATGTTTGGGCGAACCACCATTTTAAAATAAACTAATGTGTTCCTGCTTGCATGTTGCTTAGCTTGTGCCCTAAGTGACTCCTGCTTGGATTGTCACCTGTTTTGTGTGCACACTGTAATCCAGCAACTGAGCTTGTGCTCTGGTATCCATATATAAAGTTTTCCCTATGGTTATAATTTAATTTTTAAGATGTCTTTATTTTCCATGTTTAATTAAGTTGTTCTTGCAATCGTTAAAATTCATGCTAAAAAAAAAAAAAAAAGGAAAAAAAAAAACCAGAAAAAAAAAATGCCAGACAGCACTAAACATGAGTTAGAGGAGGTGGAAGCTTTTATACTGTCACCATGAATAATAGAAATCCAGAGTGCTTGCACATTGCACAAATGTTCTTCCAGTAGATTTTCTAAACTGCAACCATATGCTTGCAATGCAAAAATATCACAGGGAGTACTGTCCTACTTACTACAGAAAAAACAGTGGGTTTTAGCTCTTCTCAGTTAGGCAGCAATGTAATGTAGTTAAATCAGCAAAGCATTCCCTAGAATATAAAATCCTTGTAAAATGAAATAGTTGCATTGGTCTCTGATGCCTCTGATGTATATTCTCCCTAGCAGAGGTTCCCATGGAGAATAGTGGGGTACAGAGATAATCTGAAGTAACAGAACAATGTGAAAATAGGCTTTCTCTTTGCTTGTTTTAAAGTGATGAAGAGAGAAATAATGAGCAAAGAATGATCACACGATTTTAAATACATAAAATTATGAAAGCATTGTGTGCAGAATAAGTCAGGAGATTATCTGAAGATGGTACAGTGACAGCTGTTTCTGCTTTATTATATAGTAGAAGTAAACCTGTTGGCTTGTGAAATGCCCCTTTTGTATTTCTAGCACTAACTATCAGCAATTACAGTATGATACTAGAACATATGGCAATGTAATTGAAGGTGTGGCAAGAAATCAGAGTTAGGCATTTAGGCCATATGTTCCCCTCCACTAAGCAGAGTGGAGAGAAGCACAAGTTAAAGAAGCGAGGCATAAAGCACTGGCATCGTCCACCCAGAAGGCAAAGGCAGCTAAGTTACACTTCAGTGTGTGTCAAAGTGGTGAGCCTTTATGAATGAGCTGGAGTCAATGTGTTCCCTCTTAAGATCTAACTCAAATTTTGAGGTGTGTTACCTCTGAACAAAAGAGTCCTAGCTGAATGAAAATGGGTAGCTGCTGCGCCACAGTGTGTTTCCAGAGACTATTCTCATAGATCAGCACTGGGTGAATAAGCCGGGGAGCATGCTGATGAGACAGCAAATGTCCAGGAAAGCTGTGTACAACAGGTACAGGTCACAGGTCCCTCTCTCTCTGCCCTGACATTAGACTACTATGAAGTATATTTTCCAAGAATTGTTCAGATTTGTGGTCTCTGCTCATTTATATGTCTTCCGTCCTCTTGTCTCAGGAGATATTACATCATTGTTTAACCCAGCCATTTTCGGGATGATTTTTGCAGCATTTGGAAATTGAGATAAACCACAGCCTGTTCCAGTTAATGATTATCTTCCTTCTTCACTATCCTTCTTGTTTCTAAAATGGACATAAAGCCTACTTTCACATTAGAATGGCAGAAATTCGTACCAACCTTAAATTAAACTTTTGACTAAACACATTGGTGAGAGGTGTGGGAAAGTCAAGTTATAATTATTATATGTTTTGATTTCAGAATGTTATTAAAGCAGAAGTTAAAGAAAGAAGAAATTAAAAAAAAAAAAAATTAAACCTGTTAGTATTTTCTTACAGCATAACCCCTTTCCTCCAAGAATAGTCTTTATTTGGGAGTACTCAATGTGTGAGCAATAAGTCAATTTTTAGTCAGCAATTGATTTTAGATCATTATCTCTACCCAGTATCACTTGGTATCTGTGCCTTCAGAAAATCAATAGCACAATAATTATCTTCAGTATATGATTCACTACCATATATATGCTATGTATAGAATCCTATTCCAAGTATTCATTATTTTGATTAACATTGGAAAGAGTACGCTGATTTTTTCTGTAGTGAGAACTAACCTGTTTTCTGTGGGGAAAATAAAAGTAATATTTTTCTTATTTCACTACAGAAAATAAAATAAGAACATGATTTCAGTGCTAAAAATCTGGATTTCAACATTACCCTGCAGCATGCAGCTACAGAAACCAGGCTATACTTTGCCACCAACCAACCCTGCAATTAAGAAGTTAGGTATTAATATGATATTTAAGAATGCACAATCCAAAGAAAAAAACAGAATTGTAAATTCATATGGGCCGCTGTTGAGTGGTTTGTTTATTTCATGTTTAAGTGATATTTCTTCCGCTTAATATTGACATAAATGACAGTGAGCTTGTTGTAGTACAGCAGGGGGCAGCATGGTATGCAGTTTTCCACTCGATAGCCAGACTTACGGTATTAACAATGCGATTTACTAATTAGCACCGAGCTTTGCTGGTTACAGACTGTTGTATAAACGCCATTCCTACCAAAACAGGCACAGAAGTGTGAGTTCCGTGGATGATCTGCAAGACTTGGCATAGATAGAAGACATCAGTAAAGTATCAAAGAGGGAAAAAAAAAATCATCATTCACAAAGATTACGGTATGTAGTGTAGGTTAAGACCTCATTGTTTAATCAGTCCTCAGCCATTAGTGCATAAGCGCTTCAGATAATAAACATCCAATTACTACTAGTCTCCTTGATTTGTTGCAGACATGAGGCTGACACAGTGATAAAATGACACCATTCTCTGCTTGCAAAGCTGTTCCAGGGTCTTTGTATTGTACAGTTTTCAGCCCAAATGCTCACACTGAAATCAGTTTTGCTAAAGACCATTACATCATTAAGGCATTGAGTCTGAAGACATGTTTTTGCACTAGATATTGCTGGCAATTGAGAAGATTTATCTTTAGTGTTGGTCCCCCGAAGGTCAAAAGTGAACATAATTATTCCAAAAGCCTTTTGTTTATAGATGTGCCTCTAGGATCAATACAATTGTTACGAAGGTGTGCTGGGAATGAGGAGGGCACTTGCAGTATTCTGCATAATTTATTCTAGAGTTGATTTAAAGTGCACTGATCCTTACTTGTTTTTTTAAACTCAGTGCTATGAATGAGAAGATTCCGGTTAATGCTTAAGGGTCTGTTTTACCACATAATTTCCTTGCCATGCTAAATAGACTGTTTTGTCCTTCTTACAGTATAAATTAAGGAGAGCAGAAGGAAAATTGATTATTAATTTCCTTTAAAGCAGCAGAGAAGAATTAATGATATCACAGCTTTCTGATGAGGATGGGTAGTTTCTTAAACCAAACAGAAAAATAGCTCTAACTACTCATCAATTACACCTGGATTAGGAGATATTACTAGCAATTAACGATCATGTAATATTGAAATCAATGAGGCTTGTCGAAAGAAATAATGAGGCCCATAGCATTTCCACTGTTCAGCTACTGTAACCTCAAATTATTGGATGGAAAAAGAAAGTCCCTTACTGAAAGTGAGGAAAGCTAACTGCACGCTGAAAAATGTTAGGATGTCCAGAAGAGATGATGGCCCAAACATTCCTGAGCTCTAAAGATTTATTAATAATGTGCTTCTGCATAATCTTGATATGCAGAACCATTTCACCCTGCAGGGTGAAAAAAAAATATACATTTTCCTTTTGGTTAATTAATTGTATTGAAAGTGGGTCATGTTATTTTGCATGATGTGTAATATGCAGATTTTCAAGGTTTCAACATTAAACCAGGTAACACTCAGCAATTTTGCTTTGAGAGTCTGAGTGTGTTTGAACCTGAAACTCAAAGCAAAAATTGAAGAGGAGGGTACAAATCTACATGGATAAAACTGAATAAAATATTTGTGCAGAATCTACAACGCCAAACGTTAAGTTTTGCTGAGACCTAGTAACAGAAAAAAGCATAAAGTTAAGCAGTTATGTTCTTGCTAAGACATATCAAAACCAAAGTAATTTTAGGAGGGTAGAACATCTACTGCTATTTATTTCAGTGATCATCACCTTTGAAAACAAGTCTTCTTGTACGGTAATTACCTACCTAAATATGTGTTTCCTCATTGGCTGGTGTATTTAGGTTTGAGAATATTGTCTCTTTCCTTTTCTGAAAATGAGTGCTGTCAGGGAAGATTTCACTCACAGTAGTCACATGTCAACAAAAATGCAGATCAAGTTTGTGGAAAATCACAAAGTATTTGCAGCGGAGAAGGAGTATGGATTTGCATGCACCAGCCTTGACAGTCCTGTAGTGTAGACATTCAAAACTGTTAAAATGCATACAAATTGATCCCTCAGTACAATACTTTCAGAAGATGACTCTCAGTGTACTTAATGTCCTTAAGTACACCTAACATCGCATCTGGAAGTCAGATACTTACTGTGTATGTGCACGGTGCTGGTGCATGGAATGTTGAGGCTCAGGAAGAAACTTCATTTGGGAAAGTCCAGAAGAAGAACTATGGCATGGTCTGCATGCACATGGTTTATTCATCTCTACCCATAGTGCCCTGATCATATGGCAAGGGAGCCAGGGAGACCTAGAGGTTTAAGGGTAAAGCTAGGAGGAAATTGCAAAGAAAAGGTCAAGCAAATGGCACACTGAGAGTTATAAATGCTCTGGATGAAAACCACAACAGAGCAAAGCAGGAATCTGCAGGACTAGCTTATGAGATGCTGAACACAAAATTATGGGATTTCTTTGGCCATTATTCTCCAATAGATGACATCCATTTCAGAGTCTGGATACGTAAAACAGCAGTGGGTACAAATAAATGCATTGCATACCCTGGCATACACATAGATGAATAAATGGTACTATGATAAACTAACGCTTCTCAGTGTGATTAAGTCTTCCTGGGAAAATATGCAAACTCTCCATGTTCTTTGGCTATAATGTCTAACACTTAAAATACTTTTCATTGTTTATCTATATACTCATAGAATGTGAAATCCAAGATTTCTTTAAAATTAATCACATTTTTAAAACCAGTTTACAAGAAGAACATATGTTATAGTGTTACATTTTATGATATATTGGGGAAAAGTTAAAATTGCTTTATTAGTTCTCTGAGTGGCATTTCCTTGCACAACCACCAATATATTGTACTCATCCTATTTTTTCAAAAAATGAGAGAAAACAAAATCTAGAAATCCTGGAAAATGCAACAATAAAGTCTGACCTTTTTATGGTCACACCACCAGAGAAGCCAGGTAAATGTGACCAGGAGTAACTGGAATGTCCCATATGCGTCAACACTAAGAAGCTCTTTTGAAATTTCTCTAAAGTCAAAGAAACTGTAAATCACACAGTTCTTGAATTCATTGTTAGCACAGTTCCATCTCTTCTCCTTTTACTAAAAAATATTATGCTTCTCAATACACTTTTAGTAAGCTTTTTTCAACCTGAAATAATTATGGATGGGGGGCGGCGGGGGGGAAGTATGTGTACATTTGTTACCAAAAAAAAATTTTTCCTGTAGCTATTGCATTTTATTCACCTTCCTAATTCTGTGCATATGAATGGATACACAGGTCTCATCTGGAAATCTGTAGTTCTGAAAGCAGAATCTATGTGGCCATGATAAAGATACCCTGACAATATCTACTCAGTCCATGGTAGGGAAAAGAAGAAGAAAAGAGTGACCTTTGCTAATTTAGTCACTTAAGGTTAGTTTTTGAGTCTGAGTTTTCTCCTGTTGTTCAGCAACCCCAATTACCCAAACTTCAGGTTAGCAAGGCTCAGGGTTAACCAAAGGTCAGTTAAAACCTTCAAGCATCAGTGAACACTGTAAACTGGGCTTTTAGCTCAACTTCCTTTCCTTATGAGTTACTATGTCTTAAATCTCCAAAACCAACTTTTGTTTATTCATTAAGTGAAAATTTTCCTTGCATTTTCCAATAGTGTAGAAACCAGGTGATTTACCTCTGATACTCTTACCTACTAGCATAATACACTCTTGTTTGGGAACAAAATTACTGCTCCTGCCCCTCTAAATGTTCCATGTTCATCCTCTCTACCGGCCAAATCCTTTTCCTCTAAATATTTGCTAAATGAAATAAGACTTTTTGAAGTGACTTAAAATACATAAATTAATAAAATACTTATTGGAGGAAACACTGCAGCAGACCTTAAACTCAGTGCAGATTTTGCTTCTTTCACAACTGTAGGACTATGTTTAAGATTTACCTTACAAAATATAGTGGAAGTATATTTATGAGATACAAAAGAAGTTCTCCAGCTTTTCACTTTTGCCAGGCAACAGAGATACAGTGTAATATGTTGTTTTCCCTGCCCCTTCTCATTATCTTTTTTTCATCCTATTGCATCTGTGTAGTATTTTCTCAGAGGTTTTCTAAGCCAGCCTGCAGGGTCTCCAGCTGATGGTACATCCAGAATTTTAAAGGGATTTATTGTTAATTTTTTTTAACTTTCTTTCATTTTCTCCTGTCTGCAGCTTCAAACAAAGACACATGTCCACTGCCTAGCACCATGTCTTTGTAAAAGTTTAATCCATGTTTTGTATGTAAAATGTTCTTAAAGGAGGCCAGGATATCCAGGTAAACACTTCACAGCTGCAGGCTGAAGCATCCAGCACATTGTAATATACTTAGTAAGTGGCAGTGCACAGTACAAAAATATGTAATGAGTTGTCTAGAATGGCAGTCCAAGGTTGCAAAATATTTTGTATTTACATCTATTAATAGACATATGTATGCCATTTCATTAGGTTTCCAATCTTCTTTTCAATTTTGTTGTGCTTCAGAATGACTCATGAATAGACAGCAATTATTTCCAGAGCTTTGTCTTCTGTTTAGTTTGAGTCCCTTGTCTTCATCTCTGCTCTTTTTTCAGTCTTTGTTTAAAAACAAGCTAACAGGGTAGCTTAAAATGTCTTTGCTTTCACATCATCTATATTCTTTTTTTTTTATTATTCCTTTTTTTCCCTTTTTTCTTTCAATATTGCATAGTTGATCTGGGTCTTTTTATGTCCATTAAGGGACTTGTGTACATAATACTAATATTTTGAGCACAAATCAAATGTTGGCAAAAGCAACTCTTATTCACATCTATCAGTCCAGAACTTGGCATACAGGGTTGCGTCCTATGCTGCACTCTAACTTTGTGAGACAGCTTTGAGGTTGTTTCAGTGTGCTTTGGTTTGTTAAAGAACTGTTTAGTTACACAGTTGGTTTGGCAGTTGTGTTCTTCCACACAGGTAGGGAAAGAGGTGTACAAAGGGGAGCAAAGCTTTATGCACACTGAGGTGCGTGTCTTAAATTCCCTGTATGGTGTTCTCCAAAAGAGTTATTGATAGCATGCTTTAATTGCTTCTCCACTAACTGTAAGCTGCACGTGCAATAGACAAAATGCATCTCACTCAACACAACCTGAGGAAAACATTGTTAAATAAGGCATCCATAATAAATAATAGGCTACTGTGCCAATAAAACCAAAGGCAAAACCATCTTCTTTCTCATCTGATATACATCATGTCACAACTTCTCCTTTCCCTGAGCTGATTCTTTCTTTGAAGGACAAGTTATGATTATCATAGAATCATAGAATCATAGAATTGTTAAGGTTGGAAAAGACCTTTAAGATCATCAAGTCCAACCATTAATCTAGCGCTGCAAAGTCCACCACTAAACGATTGAATCCATTGAGCCAAGCAAACTGACTTTCTCTTTGCTGCTGAAGACATTAGGAAGTTGTTCAAAGGAACACATGGCATTCATCAAGCATAGGTGCTATGTTCACCAATGTGTACAGCCAAAACATTACAGATATTAAAGGGTAAAAAAAGTAATGATATTGGCAACATCAATGTGTTTCTATTCTGTGGCACTGAGAGGGCACATAGCTGTATTCTTTGCAAAATACTTTTGTGGTAGATTTCAATTCTTCAAGATTTGGGCATTGCACTTGTTGAAATTTGTCTCCTTTTATTTTGTTTTGTTTGTTTTTCTTTTGCCAATATATACAGGCAACTAATGATGTCCTGAGTTTTTTTATGAAATGTTATATTTTGTAACCTCCATTCTTCCCGTTTAGATCTGTAACACTCTAGTTTTCAGAACATCATCAGAGGCTAGAAAATTTTGAAAGTTTCTGGAGCGAAGAAACGACAAATAAAGAACACAGAAGGCATTAATAGGAGTGAAACATAGCCATCAACGTAGGTTTCATTCTGCCAGATTGGTGGCAAAAACAAGAGTAGAAAAGGAAAAACGGAACCAAAAACTGAATTTTCAAAAGTAACTGTTTTCATAAATTGTAAAAAAAAAAAAAAAAAGCACATTGAAATAAAGAAAAAAATGTCAACATGTCCAGTCATTGTTTTTAACAGGATAGAAGTCTCATGACTTGTTGAATAGAACTCCCAGTTGGTAGGTCAACTTCGTTATCCTTTAGCTGTATAAGCAGCTAAACACTACATTTACCACTCTATCTCCTCTCAAAGCATATAGGCATTGACAAGATAAATCTGACTGACCTTGCTTCCATCACACTCCAGTAGTAGATCAAAATGACACTTATTTTCATATTATCAATCAGGCTAAAGAGTATGTTCATTTAGTGCAACATTTTGCATAAAAATCCCAAGTAATCCCTGCATTGAGTCTAGCAATTTTTGTTTGAATAAGATCTCTTTCAGAGAAACACCCCTTGAAAGAGTTCAAGCAGTAGCGATCCTAGTCTTTCATGGTGAACTATTCTAATGGCTAATTATTCCCACTGTTAAAATTTGCACTTTATTTCCACTTTGGATTGCTCAAGATTCTGCTTGTTCAACTTGTTGTTATGCCTTTGTCTGCTAGATTAAAGATTGCTTGGGCTCTTTGTTTTTTGTGTACTTGATGTGGACTCCTGAGGGTGCTATTCACAGCCTCACTGAAATCTCCCTGCCTTATGATTCTACACCTACCAACTAAGCAAAGTCAAAATGATATTAAAATAAAGGGGAAAAAAAGAAGGAAAGCATGTAATGTCAACTAAATGAGACAATTTTTTTATTTCATATGTAGATATTCTTTTTCTCTATTCAGTAGTCTCCCACAGAAAATCCATTAATACTTCTTCTTATGTTCTCCTTCCTTCCTATATTTCAAGAATAGCCGATCTCCTCTTAACATTATCTTAATTCTAAAAATTTTAAGAAATAGAAATCTGTTGCCTGTCAGTGTAAGTGATGGTGTGTTCTAGTCACAAGTAAAGGAAGTTAGAGGCAGAACATATTTAATTAACAAAATAACAGAATGGCAGGCTTGTGTGATGTTTTTCAAACCTTTTGGCTAAGGCTTTTCTCACTAAGAACCATGCATACTAGATCTCTCTATGTCAGTGACTGTCAGAAATTATGATGGATGAAGGGAAATCAGAAACCAGTAAAGTAAAACAAATAACCTTCATTATCTTATTGTCAGAGGACACTGTTTAATAGCAATAGAACATTATGGTGAAGTTTCCAGTAACCTTTGCACCATCTATGACACAGGTGTTCTTACAAAAATCCAGAAATACCTGCTGCTGCTAGGATTTCATACTGCTACTTAAAAAACAGATTTATTTCTGGTTGGTGGTATATGGT
Source organism: Platalea leucorodia (assembly GCF_965183815.1). NCBI lineage: Eukaryota > Metazoa > Chordata > Aves > Pelecaniformes > Threskiornithidae > Platalea > Platalea leucorodia. The sequence goes on along the minus strand of NC_138858.1, from coordinate 34,738,456 downwards.
GACAGGTGCAGATAACTGTAAGAGGCCAATAAATTAAATCGAAGACTTTTTGGTAGATATGTGAAATTTTGCTATTTAAATGACTGGTCAAGATGTTTATCAACAATGCAGTGCAGTGATTATGTCTCCCTGGCAGAAGTTGCACAGACATATCCAGTGAGAGCTCAGACACCAAAAGCAACATAACTACCTAAGTGCGTCACTCCTTTTGTGCTAAGAAAACTTGCTTCTTGGTTCTGTACTGTGCACGTGCACTCTGTGCTCCCAAAGCCTCAGGGCAAGTGGCTGCCTTAATGCATTTTAAATGGGAAAGCCACACTTCTCTTATCAAATATCTCACAACTTGCTAACTAGGGTTGTAGCTCCAAGACACTGAAATTGGGCAAGACTCTGGGTAAACATGTAACCCACTATAAAAAAATGGATTTTTTTGAGAAGTAACTGCCCCTTTTATTTGAAATACTTCATTAGAGTTTGGTGGGTTTTTTTTGTTTGTTTGGTTGGTTTTTTTTTTCCTAGCATAGTAAGCAATTATTTCAAGGAACTTAAGCAGAGTTAAATCTGAAGAATTATTTAAACCTTCAATCAATCAATCAATCAATCAGTAAGGAATAATACCTGTGAGCAGCATAAACTGTTTTCCTCTCAGTCCAAAAAAACCCTGGAAGACTGTTTCCATGCAATGTGTTTTACACCATTGCATAGTAGTTCAAAGGTAGCTGTGAAATTACTTGAAAGTCAAAGTTCCTTTTTACCCTACATGAGAACAACTAGGATCACCTAGCACTGAGGAGTTTTGTGTTGGGAACTGTTTCTTATTCAAAAGGACTCCAAATTTGCATCATTAATATAATCTGGGCTTATTTAACCCATGCAACTACACATTCAACCTTCAAGTCACCTCCTGAGCATGGTGAAGAATGTTTCCTTCATGTTTGTAAGGAGATTATAAAACATATGGGATCCTCTGAGTCTTCTTAGTAATTTCCCTTACTTTTTCAGAGGAACTAACATTTCTTTGGAGAGAATGTTTCCCCCTAGGAAACTTTGTCCTACTTCTTGACATAATATAATGAATTGAAAGTTTTCACAAAAGAGCTATCCTTTCAGAAGAAAAATGTATGGCACTGAGATGCTTTTGTGTACAGCAGCTCATTTCTTTATGCTAGCATGCAAATGAAATTAAAGTAACACCACTATAATCTTCTTCAAATCATCATTTTGTAAACTCCATCCTTTCTATAACATCTGTAGGAAATGAATCAACTTGCAGTGATTAAGTCAAGGACATCAGCTAAAATGTTACTAAATGTTGGGACCCACAGAATGTGTTGACTTATATGTATAGCTGTGTGAATTTCCTAGTCCTAAAAGAACTAGAAAGTTAGATAGAATGTGTTCTGATCATGGATGAGAAACTGCACTGTATTTATTGTTGTGGAAGGTTTGTCAGAAAATTTGGTCCTCTGAAAACTGGAAAAAGTGAACATTTATGTGTTTTTTGAAAAGAAAAAAAAGGAAGAAAAAATTTGATGTACTGAAAAAATACAATATAGGATAGTCTGGAGTCATGTATGGAAGAGAGAATGAGCACACTTCCTGGTATATCATGTTGTCTACAATCTTTGTAGACATTTTTAAGAGGCAGAAGTTGTCAATGATACCTCTTTAGGAAGAGGATTGAACTGACCCTGAATTTTCCATATTTGCTAAATGCATTTATCACTGCATAAATGGGTGGGCAATGAAACACCTTTTCCAAGTCATTTTACTCTTTTTTTGAGTCTTACCCATCATCAAGCTGAAATGCATTTTTTGCATTAAAACCAACTACAGACAATGAAGGCTGACAGAAAGCCCTTTTGCTTTGGCAAATACAATATTTTAATAATCATGCCTACTGATCACCTCATTAATGGTTACAAATTTGAGCAGAAAAATTCTAATATAGAAGACCTTCATCTCAGTTCTCTACTGCTGTGTAGGTAGATATGAAAATTTAATGCCTTCTGTTTTCCAGTTTCTGAAAGTTTTTTCCTACAAGCATTGTTTGTTAGTTATTTTACTTCTGAGTTTTGAATAGTGTTAAAAGACACAGAGGCACAACATTCTTTTTTGCTGGTTAACATTCTGGTTGTTTTTTTTTTTTAATTGCTGATGTTTTAGTGAAGAACAAAAGCAATAATTTCTGAAAATATCTTACTAGGTTTTAGATGGAATAAATGGAAAGCCAATTTCTTAAATCTCCTAAACAAGGTCTCCTAAATAAAGTGTCTGTGAAGACTAAGTTGATTGCAGTACAGACACTGCTGAATATTCATACAATGATTGTGGCAATATTCACTGCTTAAATCTTGTTATGAGTATTTTCTGATATAATTCCTCAATATATGCTGTTTGTACTGCAGTCTATTAGTACATTATTAGTTCTGTTTATTTCTGAAGGTTAGTTTAGACACAATAAAATAATGACTCCTTTCTGGCTATCTTTAAGTGCGCTTTCAGATATGCTTTCCCGTCAATGTTGTGATTTGTTAGTGCATGCTGATAATACCACAACCTAAGGAGTCTACACGAAATTTAATTAAGCTGTTTTTTTATGGGAGAGTATGAGAGGAGATAAATGGTTCATGATAAATGAACTCTCAGGCCACAAATTGGAGCATTTATTGATTCACTGGCCATTTATCTTGGAATTTATTCCCTAGCAAAAAGAATATTGCTATACACTTAAATAAAGGTTTTGAATATTATGCTAACCTTTCATCAGGCAGTAATAAGTGCCCTAACCAAGCTCATTCAGCTTTGCTTCCCATTCATTTCACTGTCATCATCAGCATTATCATCCTTTTCCACTACAGAGGCTCAGCAAATTATAATGGGTTTATCTGGAATATAAAGTCATGAACTCCAACCTTCCCACATTCTTTATATCCTCATGGTGTCTAATAAAAATGTACAAATCTTATATTGATTCAGATATCTGTATCAAAATATACTTTAAATGAGGACCCCATTTCAGTCAGAAAAGCTACTATCCATTGGGCTTTTTGGAGTATTTGTTAGAGCATATCACATGATATCAGATTTAATTTTGATATTTAAGGCATATGCTGATTAAATATTAGTTCCCTGTATAGCTTCTAACACATATATACACAGTTAATACCCAGCGTTTATGCTTATAAAATAGTCGAGACATTAGGGATTGTTTAACTTTGTTTTTTCATTGCCTTTGGCTAGTCTAGATGTATTTAATTATAAGGTTTCAATTCACTTGGGTTTTGTAAACCATTTGGGCACAAAAAGCAGAATAGTCACAGTAAGGATTCCATTTAGAGTATGTCTTAACTGAGGATAACATTTCTTTTTTTTCTTTCTTTTTCTTTTTTAAGCTCCTCCCTCCCCCCAGCTGTTTCTAGAGTTATGAACTAAATTACCTGAGAGAGATTCTATTTTAAAAAAGGAAATAAAGCCGCGGAAATATTTAACATTGGATAGTATTTCAGCTTTAAGCAATGCATCCTTAGCATGGATTCATGTGGGACACGCATGTGAAGATCAAATGTCATGTTTCAGACAATTGGGAACAATTAGCTGGCTCTCAGAGAATGCTGAAATCGGGGGAAAGGATAACATCAGATGTGTGGTTCCTGGAATGGTGATCAGTAGCCAGGCTTTTTCCATGGCACAGGTTGTGCTGCTCAGTGTTGCTTATATTTGTTCACTGATAGCCACTCTTAGACACTAGTTTTAGCTGTTCAGTGAAGGATTTTCAAGAATGCTTTATATGGTCCTGTATGGTGTAGCAGAAGCTAGTATGGAGGATGGAAAAGAAGACTGAGTGGGCTGGTTTGGCAATTTGAGGGCTAGAAGAATAAGGAGGAGGAGGCACAATGGGTCTCTAATAGACCCTCTGAAATGGAACAATATCCAGTGCTCCTAATGGCCTCAGAAAACCTCTCAGTAATGGCAGAGGAGGACAAAGACATCTGAGAGATGTTAAAGGCCCAAAGCTTCCTTGCAGAATTTTATGCAGGGGAAAAACAGCCTTAAACAGGTTAATGTTTTCTCTAGAAAAATTCTCTCACATACTCTCTGTTCTAGTAACTTACAATTGCTTTGACCTGAAAGAAGTCTTCCTTCCCTGGATGGCTGTCCTAAGATCTCCTGCCAGAGAAACAGAGAATATCAAAATCAGCTGTGCTCCAGTACTGCTTATGCTGTATACGAGTGTACACTATAGACAGAAAGCAAAGTGATGCAGGCACTGTTATACACCTTTTCTATTGGCTATTCTTGTCCTTAGCCATGAGGTTTTGATCTCTACTGGAAACAAGATCTATTTATGGCTGTTATATCATTATGTCAAGCTGTGATTCTGGGACCATGAGTGCAAATTCTATGCTCAGTTTAAGCCAAAGGCTGTTCACTGATCTAGCCAGCAGTCTGTTTAGGCTAAGAAGCCTGAGGTGGCTAGGTTACATATTTTCTTCAGTGCTGTTGGTTACAGAAAGTAGCATGCCATAACCACATTGCTCTGAAGGACTTCTTTGCTCTTTTGTTACTTCTTTTTTTTAGTACTTCTTTTGCTACTTTTCCTTCCAGTAGTAGAGAATTCTTGTGAACTGAGAGATAAAGTACATTTTATTTAGGATGAGTTTAAGAAAAAACAAGATTTAAAAAAATGGTGACATTTATTCTAGAAATGACATGTAAGTCCCTCCTGTGTGTTATACTTTTAATGACTTTAAAGCACCCATAGGAAGAAGAATTAAAAATGTGGGCAACCACATGCATAAATCATTCATTTAAACAGGTATTCATGATTCAGATCCCACTCCAATAAAAAATAAAGGTTCATTCAATTAGGGAATGGTCTCTTGGTCTCTATCCCCATTCCTTCCACAGAATGTTTAATGGCAGAACCTTGGTCTTACTGGTTCAGTGAATATATCATTCATTGAAAAGAAAACAGTTTCATCTAACTGGTGCTGATGAATGCTTGTGCCACAGTGATGTAAAAATGGTGATTACAGCATACTGGTGGGAAACTGAGGGCTTTATAGTCTTGCAGATAGAACTCTTTCTGAAAGTTAAAGGGTTCATTGATGCTTTCTCAGCTATACTTTCAAGTAGGTCAGTTGTGCTATAAATGCTACCCAGATCGGGCTCTGAGGCATGTCAGACAGTGAAATAGTTTATATTGAATGCTGAGGTTGGAGATAACCAAAGTAAAGTAGATCTAGAAATTCCCTGAAATTTTTTTTGTAACCCTCAGAATTTTGGTATTAGATATATCAGCATATAGGGATTATTATGTTAGTAAACAGCAATTTAGGAACTTTCAATTGACCAACAGTTTTGAAGATAATCCTGAGATGTTAATTAGATGTACTTTCAACATGCAGAATCAAAAGACATAGATAGTAAGGAAGAATTCATAAAAAATGAAACTATGAGAAGGGATATTTTCATTGTCCAGTCATATCTGCTTAAAAACCAAACTAAACGAAACCAAACCCAACCAAATAAACCCACACCAAAATAATAATAAAAAACCCCATACAAATCTTTCCGTAGAAATGAAATTGCATATCTAATCTTGCTAGGGCCAGTATCATATTTTTTGTTTATCTGAAACTTAATTGTGAATGAAAAAGCGTAACTGGTTGAATTAACTTCTGTAACTGGTTTGAAACATTAGACATATTTTGTGTTCTAATAAATGTATAATTCACTAATTTTCACTAGTGAAAGGCTTTACATATTTTTTGGATGATACAATATAATTTCCAGAGTAGGTGCCAGCTGAATAGAATGGAGAAGTAAAAGTAAATATATATTCCTAAAACATACACTTAACCAATCAATTTTCTTGATAAGAAAATAACTCTGAGAAGTTAGCAAGGTATAGAAGCAAGACTCAATAAAAAGCTGAGACTAAAACATAAAAAATCCCAACAAAACAACAACAAAACAAATGAACAAACAAAATTTATCTAGTTTGGTAAAGTCCTCACCTAATTCTTTAATAAAAGTCCTGACTCCTTAAGATCTTTCCATTGAAATTCCTTTTGGAGTCTGTGAGCTTTTTGCTGACTTAAACAGTCAGCACTATACTTAGAGAATGCCATAAAAAGCACAGAAGAGGTAGTATTTAGAACAGTACCTACTGGAATTCTGCATACTTCAGAGAGACAAGAAAATCAGAGTAGTTAAAAAGCTCATATTTCAGAGGTAGAATGCCTCAAGAGCAATGATTTAAGTGATTTATTTATTCAGAACAGTACCCAAGCCTATAAATGTCTTCATGATGTGGTCAGGATTATTACCTCACTATCTTCTGTAGTAAATAACTTTATTGTACAGATTAAATTCATGTAAGGATGCCCTGAGATGCACAGCCAAATTTCATGTGTTGCTGCAATATTCTGGCATGCATTAGCGGAAGCTTTTTGCCTTTGATGTTTGACTAAAGCCAAGGATCAAAGTATAATTTCAACTAAAAATGGTTTTTGTTGAGTAAAATACTCTTGGCCAGACAACTGAAGATGTCATTCTCTCTATATATGTTTTGGGGAGACTGCTGTTATAAATTAACTTTTCTCTCTTAGGAAGAGAATGAAAGATTGGAGATCAGCATGAGATAAGATGAATCTTTCAGCTATCGCTATATAAATCTTACTTTCTTTATACTTAGAAAGAAGTTTGTTAATATAACATTAGGGGTTTTTTTTTCATCAAATATAAGTTTCAATGATTTCACCTCTATTTACCTTGCTAACCTTGTAATTCTGTGGGTAGCTGCACTACACCTCAGTGAAAACTGCGTAATCAACAAGAATCCTACTATTTACAAGACATAGGCACAGCCACCTGAAGAAGGGAGAATGATATTGTGATAGGAAAGCCAGTTAACACAAAACTTGTCACTTGGGTTAATGTTCTGTAACAGAGCAGCGGGCCACCCTCTCATCATTTTAAAGCAGACCTACACTGAAAGAACTAGAAGCATAATATACAGTTGCAAGAGAACAAAACTGCTAGGAGTGGGAGGGACTGTAGCTTTTGAAATCTGAAGAACTATCTCTGACTACAGCGTTAGACTTGCCTAAAAGAGACATTTTGTACATCAGAGGAGTTAGGCTTATCAGGGATAAAGTATCCAGAATCCACATATTCTGAGTGAAGAGGACTAAGAAGGAAATTGTGCACTAATTATCTTCATGAAAACAGATAATCAGGTAGAAGAAGCTGAAAAGAAAGCCAGTTTAATTGCTTGAAAGTGAAAGATTTAAGTTTCTGTCATCTTTTATATATAAATATGTGTTTAACGTTGCAGAGGTTCCCATTTGACTGATTTGAGTTTTCTAGACTAGGGTCTTCTCAGCAACTGAAGTGTGACACTATGCCTTTTGCGTCCATAGAACAGAGCCCAGCCCTACTATCAACACTAGCTACAAGACTTTATCTTCTTTAGCTTTTCAAATTTATTGCAGATATGTACCATCTCTTTGACAGGAAAGCAAGTTACCATGCATAAGACTGCACTAGGGTTGGCCACTTTTGACCTGATCTAGTTGTGATAAATAACTTAGTGCTTTAATTTTAGTAGCTGCTTGTGCTCTGACAACATCCAGAGGCCATAATCTTTATCAGGGCCCATGATGTGAAGAATTTCGAAAACAGAAGAGTGCAACCTTTCTCCAAGAATCTTACAGTGTAATTTTAGACAAGACATGACAAATGGTTGTAACTGGGGAAAAAACAAAACAAAACAAAACAAAACAAAACAAAACAAAACAAAACAAAGAAGAAGAGAGTGGGAACAAGGATAATAGTGACAAGAACAGCTGTTGATATTACTTAATGTTACGCTTAACATGCTGGTAATCAGATCCTCAGAAGCTACAGAAAAAGAAGAAAACATTAGATTGTGCTCTAATTCTTCATATGACCACCATCTAGGCCATAAGAAGGAATTAATGCACTGCCATTTGTTTTTGATTTATACTCTTTCACATGAGACTAAGATGTCATAATTTGAATAACTCATGTATTCAAGCCCTAATACTGAAATCCTCTTTCACTTTGACCTTTAGATCGATAGTCTGCCTGAGAGTGTTTGGTCCCTGTACTCTTTTCCTGTTTACAAGCTGTTTGGGCAATAGAGCACGGAATTTAAAAGTTTGCCAGTCAAAGTATAAAATACTAAAGGGCTGAAGTTCGAAAGCTTTATAGAAGGACTAAAAATTGTGGTGACTTATTCTCAAGAAAAGGTATACACTGGTAACAGAAAACTAAAGCCCTTTAGGTCAAAGTTTGAAACAGGAATGGAAAAACTGCCAGCCTGGAACATAATGAATTTAAATATGGAATTCACTGCGGATGTGGATATGAATGCTCTACAGATCTCAAATTGTCTTCAAGGTTTTCCCTTCTTTTTATTTCACCATAAATATGTTTGAATTGTCTTGCAAAAAGAAAGAAAAAAAATTAAGGCAGCGAATGGTAGACCAGTTTCAGAGTGTTAAAAAAGACAATAAAATACAATAAGAGTTTGCAGAGGTTTTCTGTATGTAGGAGGTAAACTATTAACAGTTTAGTTTCAAAATTTCAAGGCATTTTTCCACTGACTGGGGATTTTAAGTGCTGATAAGTGACTCAGGCACAGACATGGGAGGACCTGTGTAGCTTTAGTGTCAAATAATGGAAAAATTACTCAAAAACCTTGAATGTTAATAAAAATGCGCTACTGAAGCATATTGGAAAGGATAAGAAATTCTGCAGGAGTGATGCTTTGTCTTTCCTTTAAAAATCAGCTTTGAAATAAGACTGCCAACATCAGAAACAGAGAATCATGGACTGGTTGAGGTCGAAAGGGACCTCTGGAGGTTACCTTGATCAACTCTCCTGCTCAAGCAGGATTACCTAGAGCCGGTTGCCCAGGACTGTGTCCAGATGGCTTTTGAATCTTTCCAAGGATGGAGACTCCACAACTTCTCTGGGCAACCTGTGCCAGGGCTCAGTCACTCTCACCTTAAAAAATGCATTTCCTTATGTTCATATGGACCCTCCTGTGTTTCAGTCTGTGCCCATTGTTTCTTGTCCTGTCACTGAGCACCACTGAAAACAGCCTGGCTCTGTCTTTCTTGCACCCTCCCTTCAGATATTTGTACACATTGATGAGATTCCCTCTGAGCTCTCTCTTTTCCAGGCTAAACAGTACCTCAGTCTTTCCTCATATGCAAGATGCTCCAATCCCTTAATCACCCTAGTGGCCCGTTGCTGGTCTCTTTCCAGTAGCTCTGTATCTCTCTTGGGGAGTGCAGAAGAGGACACAGTACTCTAGTACTCCAGCACTCTCACCAGTGCTAAGTAAAGGAGAAGGATGTTTTCCCTTGACCTGCTGGCCCTAGTTTGTCTGATGCAGTCAAGAATGTTATTGGCTTTCTTTGCCACAAGGGGACATTGCTGGCTCATGTTCAACATAGGGTCCACCAGGATCCCCAGGGCCTTTTCTGCAAAGCTGCTTTCCAGCCGGTCAGCCCACAGCATGTACTAGTGCATAGGGTTATTCGTCCCCAGGTACAGCCTTTGCACTTCCCCTTGTTGAACTTCATCAGATTCGTGACAGCCCATTTGTCCAGCCTGTCAAGGTCCCTCTGAATGGCCGTAAAACCCTCTGGCATATCAGCCACTCCTCTCAGTTTTGTGTCATCTGCAAACCTGCTGAGGGTACAGTCTGCTCCATCATGCAAATCATTAATGAAGATGTTAAAAAATGTTAGACCTAGTATTGACCACTGAGATATACCACTAACTACTGGCCTCCAACTAGACTTTGTTCCACTGAGCAGAACTCTCTGGGGCCTGGCCATTCAGTTTTCAATTCACCCCTGTGCAAAGATTTCTTTTCTTTGTGATATGGTCAGTCACCACAATTATCTAGAGAGCTTTTTAATTGCAAATGTACTGCAGAATGCTTCACTGCAGATGATTTGCGCCACTGCACTTCTTTTCTGTACTCTCTTTGTCTCTGTTAGTTATTTGCATCAATTTCCAAATGGCACACTGGAAAATTAAGTGTGTTATGGTGATGAGTTAATACTCAAGGGGAAAGGATACAAAGTATGGGAAGGAAAAGAAAGTTCGGAGACGTAACATGCTAGGCCTGTTAAGATGAGTATATGGGTGGTAAAAGAAATGCTTACGAGCTTTGTAGCTATCCATATTTTATCTATTAATACAGAGTTCAAAACCTGCGTCGTACTATTTTCTGAAATACCTTTCATGAGGTTAGTACGTTTTCTGATAACACTGGAGAGTGTATAAAATTAGTATAACATTCTTCTCAGTATTTGCTTGCCAATCTGGAGGAACCACTCAGAAGCACAAAATGTCCATTGAGGAACCATGCCATTATTTTATTTTGAGCTTTTTGACACAAATATTTGTTCCCTGGCACACATCTCTGGCTTTTTCACATGACATTCCCACAAGCAGTTTAAACTATTGCAAAGTAATGCTTTAGTCTCTATGAATGCTCACAAAGACTTTGCCCTATACACAAAAAGTGGTGAGTTATATGGAAAAGGTGTTGAAAATACTTCTGTTCCGGTGATGGTATCAAATGTTAAATTAACACTGATTTTTTACTTTTTACTTTTGAAATAGCTTTAAATAATTAATCCTTTTTTTTTTTTTTTTTTTTTTTAATTTTGGTTTGTTTCTTTTTTGTTCAGAGAAGCAGTAGCAGACAAGGTGTAGCATTACTTAGTAGGAATGTTCATAACTAAAAAATTCACCCCCATATAATCACTGAATGTAATTCTTTTGTATTCTTTTTTAATGTGTAGATTGTCATAGTTTTGCGGGAATGCAATATCTAACCTCCATAAACTAGAAGACAATCAAGGATGAGTAAAATAATTTTTCAACAAAAGTTAATTCCATTGAGATTGAATTCATGCTCCATAAACCTCTCCAAAAGTTGCTATATGAAATACACAATCAGTAAGCAAGAATACAAATCCACAATCAGTTTAACTGGCAATGTGAAAACTGAGTAAATGGTATTTATAATGGAAAAATATACATAGGGAAAAGAAAAATTTTACCAGAAGATTTATTTCTGTTCACTTTCTTTCATTTTCTGATAGATGGTTCTAGTTTAGTAAAAAGTTATTACATGAATGTTTTCTTTTAGAATTTATCCTCTGTTTTCAGGTATCCAATCCTTTGGTTTTGTAGACTGGTGTAAGCTACTGCTATGTTTTTTAGCTTAGTAAACAGTTCATCAGTTCTGCAGTTTCATTACACATCAGGTAACTTCTGGGCATAGTAATGTAAAACACTAGGATGTGATAGTTTGGCTCAGACACAAAACTAAAATCCTAAATCACTGAAGATTAATTTTGGACCACTTCCCAGTGTGAGCAGGGAAAATACTATTTTTTGGTGATGTTGGCTGGGAAAAGTAATTAGGAATAATTCATAGGGAAGGAGTAATCCTTAGGACATAATCCCCTACTAGATCTCTAGATGACCATCTACTGCTTGCCCATCTGTATATTTTATTCTCATTACAGTTATAATTGGAGGAGTTTTAGGGGCTCCATCCAACTCTGTAGTCAGTGAGTCTGTAAGTCTTGTCTTCTTGATGTGATCATGCAATCAGAAAAATAATCTGCGGCAGAAGTGATCAAATAGTGTTCTTTCTATAAATTATTGTTTGACTTAATTTGCTTCATCCACATCTGCTTTCTCTGTTTTACCATCATTAATGTTTAGAAAGCTGCAGATTCATTTACACAAGCTGGTAGTCTCAGACTTGCCCAGACTTTTTGATTTAGATTAACTGTGTCTGTCTGTTCATTTTAAGTAGGTGGATGTTGATGTCAAAGACAGGGGGAAAGCTAATCATAAAATGTAAGATACTAGGCTTCAAAAAAGGAAGAACAAAGCAAGGTCCTCCATTATGTTCCTTAGACTCCACTCATTTACTTGATCAGCAAGTTAACAGAAACAACATACATCAGAGGTGACATCACCTTCTGCACCGTCAGTGGGTGATATTTTGCACTCCCAAACTGGAACCCTGTGCAATAGCAACAAGGGAGTTTAGCCGCAGCTTTACACAAGGGTTAAGGAGGCAATGTGGAGGAAGTAGTTACAGGCTGAAGCTCCAAACACAAAAGAATTAAACCAAATAGAAGAGAGTAAAGATAGTATTGTTAAGAGACCTGTTTTTGTAACAGCATCACGTTAGGATTTTTTGGAAAAAACCAAAACTCTCAGTCAACAAAAAAGATGGCATCTTTGTCCTTAGAGCACCATTAATGATGCCTGCTAACGCAGAGGTAAGTACTGCAGGAGAGCAGCATCCTAATCTGTTTCACAGGTTTAGCTGTTGTGTTTTTGTTCTTTAGATTATTCATTTCTCATTAGTCAAAGAGCTTCTGAGAATATCCCCTTTTGTAAAGAAGACTGGAAAGAGAGTCAGAAAAGTGACATCTTATTAGCACACTTCTCTCAGAATACATTTCCTCCCTTAAACTACACGGCAGTCCTGCTGGGATTTAAAGCTCCATGTCCCATTTTATTGCTAAGAACAAGAAATTAAGAAATCCATATGAGTTTGTGGCTTCTAGGTATACTTTGGAAAATGTAAGTACCAGCTTCTCCATTTTATTTTATAGTATTGACTTTAACGGGGCTGGAAGATGGGATTAGATATTTATTCACATGTAACTTGGATAAGATGAAATGCACATCAGTCTAATTATCCACTGTGGGCTCAAACTAAAACATGATTTTGCTGACTTCTTGATCTCTTTCCAGTTCCACATGATAAATCTTCTGACTGGATGTATCCAAACTGATCAGTTTGATTCAAGTCCTTTAAAAAATCAATAGCATTTTTGAATTTCCTATTGTCAAGTTCCTTCACTCTGCATCTAGTTAAAAAAAGAACCCCAAACCAAGACACCAAAGAATAACAACAAAACTCCAGAAAACCAACTCCAGACTCTGCTGGGCTTCATTCTTTGTTGGCAGTTTATTTCTCTGTTTTCCTTCAGCCCCAGATATAGGGCTTTGTGGCAAGGCAGACTGGAGGTCTGATAGACAGAGGTCTAATGTGCCAGAAAGGACACCCTTGGAGTTGTATTTCACCTCTGTATTGACTTGGAAGATAACACTGAGCAGATACACATATGGGATTAAAAAAATAAAAGTAAGTAAGTTGTCTGTCTCTGGGGTCACCTTATGCAGCTAGATCATCCCTCCTTTCCCAAGCACCTGCAGAAAAAATCCACAGAAAAAGCATTGGATTATTTCAAGAGTTAATATTTTCCACAGATTTTACTGGGGGAAGGCTCCTTTTGTCCTCTTATTATATTCCACGATCACACATACAATATAGATAAACATGTCTCAAGGTGTATGCTTTAGCACATGCAGTAAGTTTTTCATCATATGATTGTAATTATTTCTGTTTATGTCACAATCATTTGTCAGCTTTAATCTTGGGTTGAGGTAATGTCTCACATGTGTTTCTACACCCAAATCTATTACTGAAAGATGAGTACTGTTACAGGCTAAGAAAATACTGTCCCCGTCTCTGTAACATCACAGACCCAAGGTCCTGAGGGAGAAGGAACTTCTGCAGAAAGGAGCTGCAGCAATATTTGGGACTTCTTGCTGGGGCCAGGGGCAATGGACTTGGCACCTGCAGGAGATGAGCACTGGTGAAGGGTCTATGCCACCAGGTAATAGAGCTGTGGGAGGAGGTGAGCAGACTGCGTAACATCAGGGATGCTGAAAAGGAAATGGACCAGATCCCCCCCCCGACCCTACAGCTACAGGAACCTGAACCCCCAGTGCACTGAGTAGAAGCAGGCAGAGCCTTAGCTTGTCAGGCTGGGCATGGAGATGCTGGGTCTGGTGAAACCTGTGAGCTTGTGAGCTTTGGCATCAGGAGGATGGTTCCTGCTCCACTTACAGCTCTGATCTACAGAGCAGGTTCTGAGCCCTGGCAGGAGGCAAAGATAGAGAGCTGTGTCCAATGAAGACTCTGAGCTGGCTGTGCCTGAGTCCTGTGGCAGTGCGGGCAGGACAGGGCAAGAAACAGTGGTGGGAAACTCCCTGCTGCAGGGACAGAGACACCTCTGCCAGCTCCACCTATCACCTGGCAAGGTTTGCTGCTTGCCAGGGCCTTGGGTCCTGGATACCATGAATAGGATATGACTGAGGCTGGTAGTGGTCTGGCCCTCAGACTATTACCCTCAGCTGCTCTTCCATATGGACACCACAGATATGGCCAGGGGAGACCAGGAACATATCAAGTATGACCACACGTCTCAGAGGGTGTTGGCCAATGCCTGGTAGCCTGCTGGTGTCTCTTTTGTCCTGCTGGTGAAGCGGAAGGCCTCCTCCACTGGAGGAGTTAATGAATCCCACAGGCCAACAAACTCTTATGCAGCTGGTGTCAACAACAGGGACTCAGCCTTTACAACTATGGGACCTTCTCTAAGTTTCAAGAACAGCTAGGAGGTGATGAGATCCACTGACCATGTGGGGCGAAAGCATCTTTGCCAACAGGCTAGTCAACCTGCTAAGGGAAGGCTTAGACTAGGACCGATGGGGAAGGGAGGTGGTGATCTACTATCCATTGAGGAAGTGGTGGTCAGGGTTCACAAGCAAAGCAGGCAGGGTGATGTGGACAAGAGCAGCCATATAATTGATGAAACAAGGCTAAGTCGGGCCACCTCAAGTATATGCACACAAATAAGGAACTGCAGGCAGAAAAAGAGTATGCGGCAAGTCCATTTTCAGGGAAATCGGCAAAACTGGGTGTCCATCTGAAGTACCCGTACACCACTAATGCACGCAGCACATGGAACCAAATAGGAGGAGTTAGAGGTCTACATGCAATTGTGGGGCTAGGATTATACTGGGATCAAGGAGACATGGTGGAATAGCTCACATGATTGGATGCTGTCATGGAAGGATACAGCCTTTTTAGGAAGAACAGGCTGGGACAGTGAGAAGGGGGGATTTATTCTTCATATGAGAAAGTGGCAGGGATGCATGGAGCTCTGCCTAGGGAGAGGCAATGAGCCAGCTGAGGTCAGACAACCATGGAGAATGTTGTAGGTGTTTTCTGCAGACTTCTTGATCAGGAAAAATAAGCAGATGAAGCGGTCTCCAAAAGCTGGAAGGAGCCTCACTTTCACAGCCCCTTGTCCTGATGGGGAGCAATGAACTGCCCTGATACCTGCTGGAGGGAGAACACAGGAGTGTACAAGAAATGTAGGAGGTTCCTACAGTGCTTTGATGGCAATTTCCTGACACAGGTGGTAGAGGAGGCAACGAGTGGAGGTGTTCTCCTGGACCTGATACTTACAAACAAGGATGAACTGGCTGAGGATGTAAAGGCTGGGGGTAACCTTGGATGTGATGCCCCTGAGATGATGGATTTTAGGATGCTGAGGAAGGCATGAGCCTAAAAGCAGGGTTGCAGCCTTGGACTTCAGGAGAGCAAACTCTGGCCTCTTCAGAGACCTCCTTGGAGGAATCCCATGGGATACAGTCCTGAAGAGAGGAGGTGTCCAGGAGAGCTTGTTCATATTCAAGGATTACCTCCTCCAAGCTCAGGCATGGTCCGTCCTGATGAGCAGGAAGTCAAGCAAAGGTGGAAGAGGCTTACATGGATGAATATGGAGCTCCTGACTAAACTCAAACAGAAAAAAAGAAGCATAGAGGAGGTGGAAACAGGGAGAGGAGACCCAGGGGAAATATAGAGGCACTTGTCCAAGCATGCAAAGATGGGGTAAGCCAAAAGCCACGTAGGACTGAATCCAGTGAGGGATGTGGAGCAAAAGGAAGATGAGTGAAATGAGGGCCTGCTGCTGAATGGGGTAAGGGCCCTAATGACAAAGGACATAGAAAAGGCCAATGGACTCTTCACCTCTCTCTTCACTGATAAGACCTGCTTTCAGATCTGGTCCCTGAGTCCCTGAGACCTGTGGACAAGCCTGGAGCAAGGCTTGCTCCTTTGGTGGAGGAAGATCAGGTTAGGGAACATCTATATAAACTGGGCAGACCCAGGTCCTTTGGAACTGATGGGATGCACCAACGAGTGCTGAGGGAGCTGGGTGGAGTCATTGCAAAGCCACTCTTGGTTATCTTTGAAAGGTCATGGTGATGAGGTGACATTCCTGAGGACTGGAAGAAAGAAAAAGTCACACCTGTCTCCAAGAAGGCCAGGAAGGAGGCTCTGGGGTACTAGAAGCCAGTCAGTCTCCTTTTGATGCCTGGGAAAGTCATGGAGCAAAGAATCCTGGAAATAATTTCCAAACATAGTGAGAACAGGAGAGTGGTTGGGAGTGGTCAGTATGGATTCATGAAGGCAAAATCATTCCTGACCAACCTGACAGCCTCCCATGATGAAACAAGTAGAATGGTCAATGACGGAAAAACAGTGGATGTTTATCTTGACTTTAGCAAGGTTTTCAACACTGTGTTCCATAACTCATGAAATGCAGGCTAGATAAGTGAAGAATGAGTTGGATTAAAAACTGGCTGTACAGCCAGGCTGAAAGGATTTTGATCAGCAGCACAAAGTCTTGCTGAATGCCTTTAATTTTGGATTTCTCTCATGGTTGATATTGAGTATAACAGTGTTTAACATAATGAATTACCTGAATGATGGACAAAGTGTACCTTCAGCAAATTTGCAGATGATACAAAACAAGGAGGTGAGGCTGATATACCAGATGGGTCTCCTATTATTTAGAAGGACCTCAACAGGCTGCAGAAATGGGCTGACTGGAACCTTATTAATGCCAGCAAAGGGAAGTACAAAGTCTTTCACCTGAGGAGGAATAGCACAGGCTGTGGGCTGACCAGCTGGAAAGCAGCTTTGCAGAAAAGGCCCTGGGGGTCCTGGTGAACACCAAGTTGAACAAGACCCAGCAATGTACCCTTGTGGAAAGGAAAACGAACAGCATCCTGGGCTTTATTAGGCAGAGCATTGCCAGTAGGTCAAGGGATGTTATCGCTCCCCTCAACTCAGCATTGGTGAGACACATCTGGAGTGCTGGGTCCCATTCTGGGCTCCACAGTACAGGAGAAGCATGCACATACTGGAATGAGACCAGAGAAGGGCCACTAAATGACTGAGGAAGTGGAGTAACTCTCATATGACAAAAGGCTGAGAAAGCTGGGACTGTTTAGCCAAGACAAGAGAAGAGGAGAGACAAGTACACAAAAAAAAAATAAAGGAAATTCCATGTAAACTTGAGAAGAAAAGAAAAGAAAAGGAAAGAAAATTTTTTTAGTGTGAGCGTTGTCAAACACTGGCACAGGCTATGCAGAGAGTCTGTGGATTCTCCATCTTTGGAGATATTGAAACCCACCTGGACACAGCGCTGAGTAACCTGCTGTTGCTAACCCTGCTCTGAGCAGGTGTGGGACTAAAAGATCTCAAGGTGCTGCTCAACCTCAGCCACTCCATGGTTCTGTGATTTCTGTAGCAACTTCTTTGATAATATACTCAGCATAAATTAGCACTTCAAGAACTTCCTCTTTTTATTTTTTTTTTCTTTTTATGTGAAGAGTATTGGTAAAGTTATATGAGCCTCATCATACTCACTATGAAGCAAGTGGTTTAAAATCTGCCTGCTTATATAGTATGGTCAGATCTCGCTGGTCTGTTGTTGATAGTTTTCAATAAAAACATTTTTAGACATTAGAGTGTACCAGTATATTTTCTTCTTTTTTGTCTCATGCTGGTTTACCCCCTGGGATCTGCAGTGTTTCTTGTTTGTTACTTCTTTTTTCTGATTCTCTCATTGCTGTTCCAAAGTCAGCTGAATTCTATTCGCCACATGAAGCCAATGTGATTTGTTGCACAAACAGTGACAGCAGATCCTGAATCTTTAACTGAAAATTTCCTCTTGCTCCCATGGTAGTTTCTTCATTCTAATTTCAAACGTTCTATGCAATATGTCCTCTCTTAGCAATTTAATACAACCTGTTGGATTTCATGTGGAGATAGCCAAGTTGGTTATGATGAGATATGGCAGGAAGGGCGCTGAAGATTGACCAGGGAGCAATGGTCTCCACCTAGCAGAAAGCCATGGCCTCACTAAGCTCTGCATCCACCACAACTGATGCAGCTGCCCAGTCCAAGCTCCACTGGCAACATGCTGCCACCCAGGTGTCAGGCTGCAGGGTATGCCCTACTTTTATGCCAGTACTGGATGGCAGCAGTGAGCACAACTGTGGGAGGTGTGCCCAGGTAGATGAATTCCTACGCTTAGTGACAGAGCTCTAGGAGGAGATGAGTAGGCTGAAGAGTATCAGGGAGTGCAAGAGAGAGATGGATTACTGGAATTGCACCCTATCTTCCCTCAGACAGGCCCCATGACACAGAAGATTCCTTATCTTCTCTCCACCTGACTGAGCACAGTGACTTAAGGGATAGGTGGAAATGGTGACAAGTTCCTGCCCGGCGCAGCAGGCGCATCTCCTCTGTGACTGCCCCACCTTCCCAGGTGCCCTTGCAAAACAGGTATGAAGCTCTGCAAGTGGAACGAAACAATGACCGTGACAATGGTACATCCAGCTCAGAGGTGTTGCCAAGGTTAAGCTGGCCTACATCCTGTGTCAAAACAGCTTCCACAAAGGAATAAAAATGGGTCAGTGTCATAGGAGACTCTTTCCTGAGGGGAAATGAAGGCCCGATATGCAGACTGGACCCACTTCTTAGGGAAGTCCGCTGCCTCCCTGAGGCCTGGGATAAAGATGTGAAGAGAAAGCTTCCTACCCTGGTATGGCGCTCAGTTTACTATCCATTATTCGTTTTTCAGGTAGGCAGTGAGGAAGTTGCAACTAGAAGTTCAAAGACAATCAAGGGAGACTTCAGGGCCTCGAGACAACTGGTTAAGGGATCAGGAGCACAAGTAGTGTTCTCTTCTATCCTACCAGTTGCAGGGAATGATGAGGGATGATGCAGGAAGAGCCAGCAGATGGCAACAGATGGCGTACACTTGTCTCAAAGGGGAACAAGGATCTTTGCACAGGAGTTAGCAGGGCTCATTGAAAGAGCTTTAAACTAGTTTTGAAGGGGGAAAGGGATAAAAACCCCGCCTGAGGGTGGTACACCAATATTTGCGGGCCAGTGTGCTAGTGAGGTACTTCGGTCTGCTGTCTAAGTGGAGATAGGAAATGGAGAGCCATGCAGCAGCAAAGACACAAGGGCTATGGATGTGTTAGAAACCACAAAAGCACCTGAGAATGTTCACATAGGAATTAGGGCTTCTCCCCCAAAAAAGATGGCAGGAGCAATAGCCCAACTCGAGTGCATCTGTGCCAACGCACGCAGCATGGACAACAAACAGGAGGCGCTGGAAGTCATTGTGCAGCAGGAAAGCTTTGACATAGTTGTCATCACGGAAACATGACAGGATGGCTTGCACAACTGGAGTGCTGCAATGGATGGCTATAAACTCTTCAGAAGGGACAGGCAAGGAGGTAGAGGCAGTGAGGTAGCCTTGTATGTTAGGGACAGTTTTGATTGTCTAGAGCTTAACGATGGTGATGATGGGGTTGAGCGTTTATGGGTAAGCATCAGGGAAAAGGCCAACAAGGCAGATATCATGGTGGGAGTCTGTTATAGACCACCCAAGCAGGGTGAAAAGGTGGCCAAAGTATTCTATTAGGATGTGGGAGAAGTCTCAAGATTGCTAGCCCTTGTTCTCATGGGAAACGTCAACTTATGAGAAGCCTGATGGAAATACAATACAGCAGAGAGGAAACAGCCTAGGAGGTTCCTGGAGCGTGTGGAAGATAACTTCCTCACACAGCTGGTGAGTGAGACAATTGGGGAAGGCGCCCCACTGGACCTCTTATATGTGAACAGAGAAGGCCTGGTGGGTGATGTGACAGTTGGAGGCCATCTTGGGCAGAGCAATCATGAAATGATAGAGTTTTTGATTCTTGGAGAAGTAAGAAGGAGGCTCAGCAGAACTGCTACCTTGGACTTTTGAAGGGTACACTTTGACCTGTTCAGGACCCTGGTTGACAGAGTCCCTTGGGAGGCAGTCCTGAAGGGCAAAGGAGTCCAGGAAGGCTGCACATTCTTCAAGAAGGAAATCTAAAAGGTATAGGAGCGAGACATCCCCATGTGCTGAAAGATGAGCTGTCAGGGAAGAAGACCGGCCTGGCTGAACAGAGAGCTTTTACTGGAACTCATGAAAAAAAGGAGAGTTTACGACCTTTGGAAGAAGGGGCAGGCAACTTGGAAGGACTACAAGGATGTCGTGAACTTATCCAGGGAGAAAATTAGAAGGGCCAAAGCCCAACTAGAACTTAATCTGCCTACTGCCGAAAAAGACAACAAAGAAGTGTTTCTACAAATACATTAGCAACAAAAGGAGAGCTAAGGAGAACCTCCATCCTTTATTGGGGGGAAACATAATGAAAAAGGACAAGGAAAAGGCTGAGGTACTTAATGCCTTCTTTGCCTCAGTCTTTAATAGTCAGACCAGTTGCTCTCAGGGTACACAGCCCCCTGAGCTGGAAGACAGGGACAGGGAGCAAATGAAGCCCCCATAATACAAGGGGAAGTGGTTAGTGACCTGCTACATCACTTAGACACATACAAGTCTATGGGGCTGTATGGGATCCACCTGAGAGTACTGAAGGAGCTGGCGGAAGTGCCGACCAAGCCACTTTCCATCATTTATCAGCAGTCCTGGCTAATGGGGGAGGTGCCAGTTGACTGGAGGTTAGCAAATGTGATGCCCATCTACAAGAAGAGCCAGAAGGAGGATCCAGGAACCTACAGGCCTGTCAGCCTGGCCTCAATGCCAAGGAAGGTTATGGAGCAGATCATCCTGAGTGCCATCAAGTGACATGTACAAGACAACCAGGTGATCAGGCCCAGCCAGCATGGGTTTATGAAAGGCAGGTCCTGCTTGACTGACTTGATCTTCTTCTATGACAAGACGACCCACTTAGTGGATGAGGGAAAGGCTGTGGATGTTGTCTACCTGGCCTTTAGTAAAGCCTTTGGCATGGTTTCTCACAGCATTGTCCTGGAGAAACTGGCTGCTCATGGCACAGACAAGTATACTCTTCTCTGGGTAAAAAACTGGCTGGATGGCCGGGCCCAAAGAGTTGTGGTGACTGGGGTCAAATCCAGTTGGCGGCCAGTCACAAGCGGTGTTCCCCAGGTCTCAGTGTTGGGGCCAGTCCTCTTTAATATCTTTATCAATGATCTGGACGAGGGGATCAAGTGCATCCTCAGTAAGTTTGTAGATGATACCAAGTTGGCCGGGAGTGTTGATCTGCTGGTGGGCAGGAAGGCTCTACAGAGGGATGTGGACAGGCTGGATCAATGGGCTGATGCCAACTGTATGAGGTTCAACAAGGCTAAGTGCCGGGTCCTGCACTTGGGTCACAACAACCCCATGCAATGCTACAGGCTTGGGGAAGAGTGGCTGGAGAGCTGCCTGACAGAAAAGGACCTGGGGGTGTTGGTCGACAGTCAGCTGAATATGAGCTGGAAGTGTGCCCAGGTGACCAAGAAGACCGATAGAATCCTGGCTTGCATCAGTAATACTGTGGCCAGCAGGACTAGGGAAGTGATTGTCCTCCTGTACTTGGCACTGGTGAGGCTGCACCTCAAATACTATATTCAGTTTTGGGCCCCTCACTACAAGAAGGACATTAAGATGCTGGAGCGTGTCCAGAGAAGGGCAACGAAGCTGGTGAAGGGTCTCGAGCACAAGTCTTATGAGGAGCAGCTGAGGGAGCTGGGGTTGTTTAGTTTGGAGAAGAGAAGGCTGAGGGGAGACCTTATTGCAGTCTACAGCTACCTGCAAGGAGGTTGTAAGGAGGTGGGAGTCGGTCTCTTCTCCCAAATAACAAGCGATAGGACTAGAGGAAATGGCTTCAAGTTGTGCCAGGATAGGTTTAGGTTGGATACGAGGGAAAATTTCTTCCCTGAGAGGGTAGTCAGGCCCTGGAACAGGCTTCCCAGGGAAGTGGTTGTATCCTCACCCCTGGAGGTATTTAAAAGACGTGTAGATGTGGTGCTTAGGGACATGGTTTAGTGGTGGACTTGGCAGTGCTAGGCTAATGGTTGGACT
This sequence comes from Platalea leucorodia, assembly GCF_965183815.1. Lineage (NCBI taxonomy): Eukaryota > Metazoa > Chordata > Aves > Pelecaniformes > Threskiornithidae > Platalea > Platalea leucorodia. The sequence continues at coordinate 34,716,290 of NC_138858.1, read as the reverse complement.
TGATGATATTAAGGGTGTTTTCCAACCTAAACGATTCTATGATTCTAAGATAAAGAACATTTCGTGTCCGGTATAAGCCACTATTTCAAAAACTGGGAAAGCAAATAGCGTGAGGACATGGTTACTGATTTTCAGTATGATTCTATGATTCTAAGGTAAGATAAGCTAAGAAAGTAAGTTGGTATGATATTCATGATACAGTATACATTAATGATAAAACAATAGTAGTTTTCAAAATTTTGCCCTTACTTGCTCATTGTCACAAACCACCACCCTACAAAATGTGAAATGTTATAGATGAAACAGGAAGCAAAGCTCATTGATTTGCTCTGTTTATAACATGCAGACAGAGAACAGGTAGGAATTAAGCTAAACTTTGACTGCAAATCGCCATTCATTTATTGGCTCACCACCTTTGTGGCAGGAGAAGTGATTACTTGGTATCATATATACTAGTAGAAAATCCATGCCCTCAGTGCCAACAGAAACTGAGAAGGAATTTTGTCTCAGAAAGGGAATTAGTGCAACTCGTTGTTTTCCACAGTTGCTTCTAGCAACACTCCTAACTTGTTTTTCTTTTAAGTCTGAACATTCTTACAGAACACCCCTGCGAGGAGCACGTACCTGACTGCTTCCCTGTAAGGCAAACATTACTACCTCAGCTTGTTCTTTCTTGCCTGTTCATAATGACTCTGTTATTACATGTTCGTGTTCTCATGCAGTATTTATAATACATGAGAAGAACTTGGTGAGCTTCATTGATGACCGAATATATCAAATGTTTAGCAATAGTTGTGTATGATTGAATAATTCAGGACTAAATAATTGCTGTGATCTGTGGAAGTTCCAGAAAGGGTAACACAATATCCGTAATGCATCAGTTCTCTAAGGCTAACATTGCATTTTTAAACCCAAGATACACTCTGACTTCTTGGGTTGTTGTGAATGTGCTGGATTTGTTCTGATTTATATTGCAGCAAGACACAGAGCCACCTGCATGGACAATTCCAGAGGCCCTCACCTGCTGGGAAATCTGTGCACATACATGAGATGGGATCCAACTGACTCAGAAGCCTTGAACCCTGCACGGAGGGCATAAATGCAAACACAGGGGGGAAGCAAGATGCAACCTCATAGCCTTCACCTGTTCCTGAGCAGCAGCCACATGAATATATACATGCTGCAACCAAATTATATTAAAGAAAAATTTGTTTTCATTAGGATTGTTTTCTTCACATACTTATAGTCTCCAAAGTCTGCATAGGCACAGCTGTCTCTTTTTTTCTGCCACTGAATCTTCAGAAAATCATTAGTTTATTGGATCAGTGCTCTTAAATTAGAGTTGGTAAGGAAAACTTCGATTAATCACTTCTTGTATAGAAAAGACTTATCAGTTAATCATGGTATGTGTTATGAAACAGTCAAAAGTTCCACAACATTTTGATTTGGGGAAACATAAAATTATGTCCAAACATTGCAAATTTCAAAATTCTGCAAAGAACAAAATTAATATTATAAACAATGTTTTAAAAATCTGAGATGAAACTATTTCCTTGCATCTGTTCACAATTCACAGATTTTACCCTCTGTTTTCTTCACTTCCCTAACTTCCCCTCCTTCCCCCACCCCAGAATAAAGTTAATGATCTATATTGCAAATGTTTTCCAAGCTGAATACCAAGATTGTAATTCAGGTGAGGTGCTCTACTTCCATTCATAAATCACCTGAAGACTGCTCTTGTGTCAGCAGAACTCTTCGATTGAATTACATGCTTCTACTCAATCAAGGATCATCTGTATCACATTATAAGGTGACAGAACTTGCCTGTGATAAGGCTGAACTGTGAGATCTACAAAGCATTGCTTTTCAGAAGGTTGTGTCTCAATAACTGCAGCTTCTGTTCAGTTCAAATTTGGCACAGTTGATTATCAGTTGTAGCCCCATGAAAATGTCTGCTTCACTCATAAAATAGGTCACTCTGCACATATACCCACATTTAAGGATTTGTTTCTTTTGGAGCATCAGAGCTAATTTGGGACTAGCTTAGATTTTCAGAAGCATCTAGTCCCTACCCTGAGTGACTAAAAATTTCCAAAATATCTAGTTAGTGTATTAATGAACAGTAAACCACATAGATAGACAAAGTGAGGACCAACTCAGTATATACTGTAATGTTACTGCTGTTAATCATGTTAATGACTTCCTTATAAAAGTATTACTGTTTGACATCTCTCATTGAGCTTAGATTTTATCCCTTTCTCTGTCATATTTTCCAGTTCTCACTTACTGTAAGTTTCCAATATTTTAAATTTGAAATATATGGAATCTGATACAAACAAATTGCAAAGCTAAACAGATAAGCTCGTTTTACACAGATGAAAAAATTCTGAAACAAACCCCCTACGTCATGGATAAGACACTTAGTTGGCAATGTTTTTAAATTTAAGATTTCGGTGCCTCTAGACTCCATCTCTAGTATGGGATTAATCATGTACTCACTTTAACAGGCAGATTAAACAACAAAAAATCCTAAATTTAAATTAAATGCAATTCTTAATATGAGTAAATCTGACTACTCACTCCCTGTGAAAGATTTCACATTGAATTATCAAATACCTTTAGCTAGTCCAATCCTTTCCTATTCTCATTTTCCTAAACATATATTTTCTCTCCTTACAGTCCAAACCTTATCACTATGCTTGACATTGTAAGAAAATTTAGTCTCGCTTACTCTTACATGAAAGGCAAGTAACTAATAAGCTTGCAATTGTTGTAGAGTAAGAACTTGAACAGGGGGAGTTCCCACAGGTGGATAACTCAGAAATTAGGATTGGGGAGGAGAGAGAAATAAGAGGCCAGGAAAAAGCCCCCACAATCCTTAGCACCCTGAGTAGCCTTTTAGACTGCTTATGCCTACAGCCAGATCTGCTCCTCAGAGGAATGCTTTAAAAAATTCTAATCACTGATTGTGTTGAACTCATAATGCAGCCAAAAAGCATAAGAATAGTTCTGTATTTTAGAACATAGTCTGAGTAGAGTTCAATAGGCAAGGCATGGGGCTAAACAGTAAAACCAGAGTAAATATATAAATAGCTGCTTGGTAATGAGCACTCTCTCTTAAGACACTGAAGCCAAGGGTCCTCTGGTGAAAAAGGTACGTTAGTTAGAGATTCTCATTAAATATATATTTGCAGAAGAGCTACAAAGGCAAATCTGAAACCAGGATCTCAAACTTCTGAGTTCCTGATTTAGTAACTTTAAGATTGTTTTATCATATATCATAGATTCATAGAATCATAGAATATCTCAAGTTGGAAGGGAACCACAAGAATCATTGAGTCCAACTCACTGTTCCTCTCAGGACTACCTAAAATGAAACCATATGACTAAGAGTGTCGTCTAGCTACAAAAGTAAGCATTTAAAACTAAAAATAGAAAAGAATTTCAAATAACATACTAAAAAGACAGAGGCAAAATTCCTAGCAAAGCTTGGAAAGTTAATCCTACTGCTTAATGTATATGTTGAACTCCAGTCGAGGAAAACACTCTTAGTAACGAAAAACACTGAGAAGGCGGCAAAAAATAAGTAAGCCCTTTCATTCTATTGACACTATATAAATCAAAGTCATAGTTACCCCAAGACAAATGATTGATATATGCAGACAATTGAACTGCATAGCACACTAGAAAAGTGTCAGGTACACTTAATATTTAAAGCTATCTATTCCCTGAACTTAAAAGCATTAAAACAGTAACCAAAGTACAGTTTAGTTATTACTTTATTCTGAGGGATTCTTTCTTGTGGGTTGGTTGCTTTTGCCTTTAAAGAGGAGTTTTAGAGACAAGATAGTGGCTTGTTGGTCTGGCTGACTATTTGTGTAGGTCTTCACAAGATCCTTCTTCACAACAGTATTCACAAAGGATACCCTAACCTACTGATGGGATATTCTTGACTTAGTGAAGAACTATAAAAGATACAGAATTTTAGAGAGGAAACTTGATTTGCTGTTAGTGTTCTGTCTTTCCAATTTGAAAACAACCAACATTTGTGGATGACACCAAAGATATTATGCAGACCTCAGGGACCATTATGAGAAGACTTTTCTTTCAGAACACTATGTAAGCATGCAGAATAGGAAAGACTATTACTGCTGCCCTGAAATTTACTCAAACTCTCACTAACTCCATGCCACAGATATGAATAGACATGAAGGAGGACTTGGGAGAAAAAATTCTCTTCCACTAGTTCAGGTTTTGTCCTTGAGTAAGTCATTTCATCTGTCTTTATTCGCCCAGATGAAAAAGGGAAGATAATGAGGATCATGCTCTTAATAAAATACTTTCAGGTCTGCAACTGAAAAAGGCTATATAAGATTATCAACTTTTTCAGGAAACAGCAAAAGCAGCCTGCTCCAGAAGAGGTGAACCAGAAGCCCCAGTGACAACTTTTGGGTACCCCACAGTACTTGAATAAGGTGAGCAGAACTGGCTGCACAGATGAATCATATCAAATAGTTGGCTTGGAGTACATGCAGCAAAAACCTTGCAAAGTGGAGTTTCACTCAGGGTTTCACTGTCAGTACTGACAGCTCTAGGAAAATTTGAGTCTCTACCATTTTGTAATTACATCTGAATCTGAATCTGAATTCTCTCAGTGCCAGGAGGCACACAAGGCGTGAACATCGTTCTTCCACTTCGATCGGTCTGCGGCTGCGTGCTCTGGAGTCACCGAAGGGCCACAGCGCAGTCTTCTGTTGTTTTTTACCTCAGGACATGACCGATCCAGTTTCATCTCCTCCTCCTCACTTCATTACTGATTTTCTCCATCTCCGCCGTTTCGTTTTTTTTTGAAAGTTGATGCTTGTCATTTCTGCAACTTTTTTTTTTTTTTTTTTTCTGGGAGGAGGTAGTTGGCCTCCTGCCCAGCCCCCATGACTTGGAGGGCCAGTGTTTTTTCTGTCAGGGTGGCCTTCCCTTAGGCTGCATTGGTTCGCGGCACCTTCTTCAATTTTATCCGGTGCACCCTCCAGAGAGGGATCCCCTATCCACCACCCAGGGGACGTGCCTTCTAGCCGTGCAGCCCCAGCCAAAGGTTTTGTAATTACATATTCTTGGTTAATTGGTTGTCACCTGAGTAGACTTTTCATAATAGCATAATTATTATTCAAATTGTTCAATATTTTTATAAGATTATCAATTTGTTTTTAATACTGAGAATTTATTACAACAATTTCAGTATTATTAGACAAATGAATATTTTCTGAGGCAGAGGACCAATTACTACAAAAATATGAAAATACCATCATTTTGCAAGAAAACCAACATTTCACAGGTAATGTAAGATAACAACGGAACTGGGCTTTCACAGCATGATGTCGTTGATTTCTGAAGGTTATTATGAAGTCCAGGAGGAAATGGACAAAGTAGAGAAGAGAAAGTCATATCTTGGAATGAACAATCTGTCCATTCGACTGCCTGGATGTTATGTTTTTGCTTCCTGCTTGGATACTTTAATGAAGTTTCACTGCATGGGGACAGACTTGCTGTGGCTTTGCTAATCAAAATTCGTTTCATTGTACTAATGCTGTCTCTCTATATGTCACTTGCAGTTGGTATGTATTGATTATACTGACAATAGTAATAAAGATTGAATTGCATTATGTATTGGATGAAAATGTGTATGATTCATCATCCATGATATGATTGTGATGTGTTCTATCATATTTCCCCATGGATGCAAATATAAAACACACACATTCACTCACATGCACACACACGCAAAATTATTATCAATCTTGTGTTTTTCTCAGCAGGGATCTTTCCTGCTGGTAGGCAAATTCAGAACCATACACATATACATATATATCTATATATCTCTGTTTGTAAACATGTATATGTGTGTGTATATACACACATACATATATGTACATATATTTGTATACATATATGTATGAACATATATATATGTATGCACAAATGTATTTTACCAAAACAATAAATATCTTTGTGGCTTTGTCTCTACATTAGTGTGACTCAATCCCTTTTTTGTTGTTTTTTGGTTTGGTTTTCAGTTGTATTCAGGTTGTGCACATCCATGTTTTCTACTTCATTGCCTAACAAGACCCTAACAGAGACTCCAAATATCAGAGTATTTTATAGGACTCTGTGTTTCCATGCTTCACTTACAGAATACCATTTGTTGGTATAGACCTTTGTTCTCGCATTTGCTTGATTGCAGGATGAAAGCATTGAAAACACTTTTATTTCTAGCACCACACTCTTTCCACAGGTACCACAATCATAATCTATGCCATTAATATTTTCCATCAAAATAAGCTTATTTCCTTTTCTCATACTTATTTCTTGCTCATTTCTCTTAGCTTTCAGGAAATAGTTTGTAAACAGAAGGATGCTGCAAATTGTTAACACACATAGCCTGCAGAAGCAAGACGTTTTCACTCAGCACCAGCTAGGTGGATAAAGCTGATTTTACGGTAAAACGTAAGAGCCAGGAGATCTTCATGGTATTTCATATGGTTGATAAAGACTTAGCCAACACTGGTCCTGTTGCTTGTAGCAGCCCTTTGATCGTGCTTTCCTGTATGGCAAAATGAGAGAATCAGTGTTCTCAGTGACTGTACCACACACCGCAAAGATATTTCTATAAACTGCATATCTTTGCTTTCTTATGGCACTTGTCAGTACAGACGGGAGTGAAAAAGTGATCAATTTTAACTGTTCCTTGTCAAGAAAGTGACTGGCTGCTCTCCACATAACCCTGCCATTCAATTAAGATGCTCTAGGAAAGTCAGTCTCATCTTAGAAGGAAGAATTGATCTGAGATACTGGAATATAATAGTGAGATCGTCCAGAAAAAGGTGCTGTGCCAGCTTTTGCCAGGTTGTTTTGGGAAACCCTCTAGAGAGATGTGAATCAAGGTTCAGAGAATTCAGTCATAAAATTTATGGCTTGATAGTGAGCTAGCAGGAGTCCTGGATTTAGAGTGTTTATCAGACATATTTACATCATTATTCTAATGACGAAAACTAGCTTCCAGGATACTGCATAAACTAAGAATTATTTACCATATCTTTTACCACCTTCTTTAAGTTCACACATATTAAAATAAATAAATAAATAGATAGGTAAATAAATAAATAAATAAGTAAAGCAAGACCTGTACACTTGTGGGTGTAGTAGGAGAGCCTGTTTGCATACACTGCACCACTTTCTTTACCACAGTTAATATTTAATCATTTCATATACTGAAATTCTACAGTACATGGGTTCCAGGATCATTTCAACACATCACCTGATGCTGCCTGAATGAGTACACTTCCAAATAAAAAGAAGATTTAATACTACCTCAGTGAAAAGCAACATTTTAGAAAGACAACACCACATTTTTTAACCCTATTTTCCATGTTAGAATTATGTCTTGTGATGCCATTTTGCTTTCAATAGAAGCTGTGTCAGAAATCTCCCAAACCAGAAAATGTTGAAAGGAAGGCTGGCCATTTATACCTTTAAATATGTATCATATTCAGAAATGGAGACTAGTTTTCCTCGCTCATTGATTAGCCATCTGTACTTCTGGGCCATACCGTTAAAGTAATTTCTCCTGGAGCCGTAAGCAAAACTACTATTCCCGCTATCTTGACTTGCTCCCTCTATGTTCATTAAAGTAACAATATATATTTCATTTTCATCAATACCAATCACAGCAGATGAGGTCAAGCAAGATGTTATATTAGGCGAAAAACACAGCTGTGGGGCAAATATTATCCACTAGGGCTACAGTAAAGATGGTAAAAACTACTTGTTTCCAGGGCCTGGCTGGGACATGCATTATATACGTGCTGTCTAGGTTTGTGCCACAGATAAAGCTGCCCATTGAATTAGCAACAGGCAGCAAGTACAGCCCTGTACACCAGTACAATTCTTTCCTCATCTTCTTCCTCTATCTCTCTACAACCAAATGGTTTAAAACTGGTTACTAAGTGGGATTTCCAAGCACTGCAGTATATTCCAGTTCCCCCTTTTGAAAGGGATGACATTGTTCTTGCTCCATTATGTAAAGGCACTCAGTTCCCTGAGGGAATGTGTGCGCCCAGGGAGAGGACATATGCACGTATTCATGCTGTTCTGGAAAACAAAGAAGTCAGAAGACTATGAGCAGTGAACGTTGCTGGAGAGACTCCTTTTTCTTGTGGTGTTGAGTTTCCCTCAAATATTGCAGTAAGATTAAATAAAGTAGCAGAAGATTTTACGAATGAGTCAGCAGCCTGAAATCGCTCAATGTTGTCATACAAGTAAGCAGCTCTCTGGAGTAAAGTAAATTAATTCGATGAAACCCAATCACATTGTTCAGATGAAGCAACAGGTTGTTTCATAGCTGGGAGCCACTGATACAACATAGTTTCATTTCTTTTATGAACATGCCAGAATTTATTTAAGTCCAACAACATTTGCTGAGTATTTTTCTGAATGGAATTCAGGCATAGAGATGAAAATTTATGAAGACTTTAAAAAAAAATCAGTTACGTTGTATTATATGGGTTTTTTGTTAGCTTAAGAATATGAGCAAAAATGTTTTTCTTTCACTGCAATATCCTTGGCTGAACAAAACTAATTTAAATATTTTTAATTTACTGCACTGTCATTCTGTGGCACATGAATTCTAGGTTTATTTGAACACATGCTGCCTAGACAAATACAGGCTATTGATATTTACATTATGGTAACATTAATGGATCCACAGTGGACATTATTGTACCAATTTAAGCACTTGGGTTTGAGTTTTTTTATATAGTTTTATATGAAGTCTCCCGTAGGCCTTTTTTCCCCCTCTGAATTCCTGGATGTCACTGAATCTAAACAAAACATTTGAAAGTTTATTCACTGTAAAGTTGATATGATGCTAACATCCTAACAAACAAGTCACAGAATAATGATTTAAGTGAAAAGATGCTGTTACCAAAAATTAAAAAAAAAGAGAAGGACAGAACAACTTGTAAAACACCATTATACTGAGTTTTGATAAGGCATTAGATGATGGAATATTTTTTTCCAAGTCTGACACTGCACTTCAAGAGAGTAATCGGAGAAAGTACAGAGAAAAATAGTAGAAAGAACATGTGATCTGTGAGAATAACTAATGCTTAGTCTAAAGAAGGACTGGCAGGGATGATGACAGTAGTCTTCAAGTATAGAAGCCTTCAAGTTTATAAAATAAGAACACAATCTTTTCACATCCATGAAAGAAAGAACAGGAAATAATGATCTTAAAAGGCAATGACATAAGCTCCCATTAGCTATCAGGAAAGCTGTTTAGTGGAACAGATAGAGAAACACTGGACAGGCTGACTGGGAAGGCTGATTGTTCTGTATGGTCTGTTCAGTCTGTAAATATGTAGCTAGTCAAAATTCATTATGGGAAGGTTAGGGAGTACATGAGTTCCTTAGGACTCGTCAATATATGGAAAAGGTAACCTATATTTTCCTGTCATGCCCCCGGTTTCTTGTGTTCAAAAAACGTAGCTCAAAATGTTGATTTAAAGGACAATTTATATATCACATAGTCCTCAGACCAGCACTTTGCTCAAACATTTATTTAAATCCTGTTATGCATATGTGAAAGTCCTATTTCAGACCAAATTTCAAGTAATTTAGTATTCTCCATTCTGTATGAGGTCTTCCTGCAAGAATAACAACAATAAATGAAATCTATTACCCTAGTTACGGAAGGAAATATTTTATGCCAGACATGTTCTGAAAGTACTGAGTTACAAAGTATTTTGGAGGAAGAAAACCATTTTTTTTTTCACAGTTCCTACAATTTACTTGTGCAACATAAGCCACAGTTCCATTAAACTCTAGTTTCAGAATCTTTAGATGTCAGCTCTACATGGATACAGATTTGTCGTACTGACTCTTCAGACGAAAAAAATTGGCCTTCTGTCATTCATTTAAATAAAGTTATTTCTGAAACCCGGTGATGGCAACTTTGTTGACACATTGCTAATTGTTAATAATTACATCATCATTACAACATAATATGTATGCATCATTGCTGAAGAAAAGAGTCCAAGAGTATTTAAATAATTAAAGCATATAATTTTGAATACTCTGAATAATGAATAATCTGAATTTAAGGCTCTACAGAGGGATGTGGACAGGCTGGATCAATGGGCTGATGCCAACTGTATGAGGTTCAACAAGGCTAAGTGCCGGGTCCTGCACTTGGGTCACAACAACCCCATGCAATGCTACAGGCTTGGGGAAGAGTGGCTGGAGAGCTGCCTGACAGAAAAGGACCTGGGAGTGTTGGTCGACAGTCAGCTGAATATGAGCTGGAAGTGTGCCCAGGTGACCAAGAAGACCGATAGAATCCTGGCTTGCATCAGTAATACTGTGGCCAGCAGGACTAGGGAAGTGATTGTCCTCCTGTACTTGGCACTGGTGAGGCTGCACCTCAAATACTATATTCAGTTTTGGGCCCCTCACTACAAGAAGGACATTAAGATGCTGGAGCGTGTCCAGAGAAGGGCAACGAAGCTGGTGAAGGGTCTCGAGCACAAGTCTTATGAGGAGCAGCTGAGGGAGCTGGGGTTGTTTAGTTTGGAGAAGAGAAGGCTGAGGGGAGACCTTATTGCAGTCTACAGCTACCTGCAAGGAGGTTGTAAGGAGGTGGGAGTCGGTCTCTTCTCCCAAATAACAAGTGACAGGACTAGAGTGGTTGAGGCTCCATCCCTGGAGGTATTTAAAAGATGTGTAGATGTATTTCTTATGTACATGGTTTAGTGGCGGACTTGGCAGTGCTAGGTTAACGGTTAGACTTGATGATCTTGAAGGTCTTTTCCAACCTAAATGATTCTATGATTCTTTGATTCTGTGATTCTGTGTTTTACTAATCTAATCAAACTGTTAAGGCACTTGGTATAATTTAAGGAGAAATGGAAGTATGAATATGTTTCACTATCCAGTAACACAAGTTTTACCCTGGTACTGGTGGTAATTTCCATCAAAATCTTATGGCCTATCTGTCACTTGTGGCATTTATAGCTCTCATAAAGTTGCAGGTCCACAAAATATCAAAGAATTTTTAGAAAATCAGCCTTAAAATGTAACTTAAAATTGGCTGCCTAAAATGAAACTGCTTTAAGTAACAGGAGAGATTGGGAAAAAGCTAACTGGAATGAGGCTTCTGACTTCCCAGACACCTTGAGAATTGACTTAGTAAATTATACTGGCCCATGTACTCTCTTTTATTATTGTATTCCAGGCTTAGACTCAGAGTAATTGTGTGAATAAATAAGGTAAGAATGCTTGAACTGTAACTTGAAATAAAGAGGATTTAGCCAGTATAGATGTGTCTCTGAATGCATTTATGTCTCCTTGTCTTCTTCTAATTAGGTGTGTATAGACTGCCTGCTCTAAATATCCCTAGGAATAGTTTGTTGAAGACTTTTCCACATTGATTTTTGTGCCGTGTTCATGCAGGACAGCATGATTTTGAGACCCCAGAAGAGCTCAGTGTTGTGGGATGGAGTCTTAGATCTGCATTCGGTCTTATAAAAGTCTTTGGGGAATTTCTAGTCTTTACATCTAAATGATTTTCGAGTACAGATCTTTTAAAACATGACAGTACTTCTCCTGGTCACATCCATTTTTCAAGAAACAGAAGCTGCTATTCAGTCTCCAAATATAAACGTCTTAAAAGAATGACTCCATAGAAATTAAGAGTCATAACTTCGTTATCAGAAGATTTATAAAATACTAGACTGTACCATAATTTACTTTTCATTCTCTCTGCTCCATTGAATGGAGTTTTAAATTTCCTAGGAATATTGCTTCTGTAAGAAAATTCTAGTTGCTGGAGAGTTGCTACACTCTTGATTTGATGACGTTCATGCACTGGAACTTATTGTTGTGACTCTTGGAGCAATTGCAGTTGCAAATAGATTTTTTTTCCAGCCAAATAAGCATTCATACATAAAAGTTAGAGCTGTAACTTGCTTTATAAATTACTAAAATATCCTGATGCTGAAAATAAGTCAGGAAAAAAAGATACAGTAATCTTTGTTTATACTAACAAGTATTTATAGAAAACACATTTTTTAAACCACTTATGGGTTCAATTAACACAATAACTCACTTTCTGTAGATTTTCCTAGAGAGTGTATATCTTTACTGCATAGTTAGTTCTAGCTCCTATTTATCTATTACCCCTTTTCATCCAAACAAAGAAGCTCTGAGCAGGATTTAAAAGTGCTTTAAATCTTACCAGGTTTACCAAGATGAAGACCTAGGTTGGAACATAGGCTCCATTAAGACTCAGGACGGTAAATCATGGCAAAGATATAAGTGAAGTAACTTGTATGCTGAATATTCTCCAATTCCTTTTTCATTATTCTCCGTGAAGAACAGACAAAATTTCTCATAGAAAATTGGGGAAGAGTCCTAGATCTTCTCAGTAAAAAGACCCATAGCTGCTGTACCTCCCCAAACGCAGAAAGAAATAGGTCACATATGCCCGAGAAATACTTGCACTGAGGTTATGCTAGTGTGAGCACTCAGACTTGAATGACAATCTAAGATACACTGACTACCAGTGTGGTAATACTGTGAAAGTTGGAAACATTGGGAAATGCAAACACAAAGAAACTTTCTTCTGTGTCTTTCTTTGCACTTTCTGGATTTTAGCAACTTTCTCCAACCTTCAAAGGAGCAGTGCTCCAACACAATATGTTAGTGTACTTACTAGGAGAGAAGAGCAATTGCTGTGATAGCACTTAGCAACTGTGCAGCTTTTTTCTAGGTGTCTGTCAAACTTATGTAAGGGTAAATATCAGTTATGACCATGGAAACGACTGTACAAATCAAATGACAGCATGTTAGTATAATACAAGACTGCTGTTCCTTGAGCTAAGACTACAGAGTCTACTACAGTGCCTAGTAAGAATTGGATATTGCTAGAAGCAGAGACGGGCTCATGCCATGCAGACTGTTCACAGTGCAAGTAGGCAATGTTATTTTTCCTCTTCATGGAACTTTTCAGTATGATGGCATATCCTCCATTATAACTATTGGAGACTAGAATGCATGCCTTTTTCTGCATCAGCATTACAATCTGAATCTGACATATGCTGTGTGAAGCACAGTGCGGCAAAACTGCTTCTGTTCACTGCTTCTCTACTACAGAAATGCTGTCCGAACATATGCAAGTGACCCCTGCACCTGTGCTCCATTCCACTCTGAGTTCAGTGTTGAATTTCAGCATCAGAATTTGGAAATGTGCACTGCACAAGCACACATCCATGCACTTGAAAAGGTGCAGCATGACTCTCAAAACAGCTATGAAGACCATGATATAAGGATGCTCTTTTAAATCTGCATGTAACATTTATTCTCAATTTCAAATACTCCAGGGGAGCAAATCATAGTTCTGAATTGCAGAAGACAGAAAATGGAAAAGCATATTCCATATGCCCTGTGAAATAAATTGGCACTAACTTTCTAAAATGGTAGTAATTGATGAACACAATTTATTGATGTAAATAGTCTTTTCCTCTCTTAATTGTCTTTATTTCTTTCACGTCATTTTTTCATTTGTTCCACTAGCTAACACAGTAATATAAAATTAGCATTTTTTATTATTATTATTTAGCTAAGCCTTGTATATTTTTCATAAAGATAAATAAATAGTGAAAAGAAAAAGAGATATAAGATAAAATAAAAGGCACTTGTCTTTATGCATGCATTCATAGAAAGCTGAGATATCTAACATGGGAGGATGAAATTTTTAATTATATCCTATTATTTGGATAGGCAAGTTTTTACCCTGCTGTCAGAAAGCGACTGTACAGGGACAATGTGACTTATTCTTTTATAAATGGAAGGCTCTTGAACTCTGTACTATGGGCTGCAGCATAAAATCTATTCTAAGAAGGGCAACTGTTCTGATCCCAGTAAATATAGCTTTAAAAAAGGGTTGAAAGCCCAGATGACTCAGGAGATTAGTAATAGACTGTAGAGTCTTTTCACTTCTAAGTCATTAGTTCAAGTGCAGCCATGACTGGCAGGGTTTGAATCACTGCTCTTGGATGGCAGTTATAAAGAGTATATGAAGAAAATTCTGTAGTTTTTATTCCTGTTCTGTTTCACAGAGCATCTGTGTTACAAAATCCTCATTATTAAACAACATCCAACAGAAGCCTAGTAAACTAAATGGATGCTCTGTTTCAAGCCCTGGCTGTAAGTTGGGAAACAAGCCTTCTTACTTCATTATGAGGTTTTTCACTCTGAATCCCCATGTGAAAGGCGGCAGCATCTGGGTGCAGAGTAGACAAATGTCAGCAAATCTTTCTGCTCTGGTTTACTGACTGTAAAATGCAGATAATGCTTCCATTGTTGTTATTTGACTTCCCTGTTCATTTACAGCCTAAACTCATCAGGACAGACAATGCTTTTCCTCATGTTATAAATGTATCAGACCAGGGAATATTTACCTGTGTTTGGTATTTATGGCAATGGGAATCTTAATTGTCATAGCTGCATTCTCTTGTAATGCAATAAAAATCCTTAAAGAAGAATATGGGCTTAAATCCAAGTATGTAAGCCTCTTTCTTAGTAAATCTGTAAGAGGAGATAAATTACTTGACTAGGTGCTTACTTTGTGTATACAAATTTGTGTCCCTTTGTACTTTGTTCTTAAATGTGCACATAGAGAGAAAAGGTTATATTTTTCCAACTCCTTAGTTTTTCTTAGCTCTGTTGTGTCAGTGCATATTTACTTAACACATACCTCTATGTGCCTGTCGCTAATATTTACCTAGCACAGCCTAACTGTCAATTTTCCAAATTTGTCCCTGGAAAGCCTGTAGGTGTTACTTGATCTTCCTATTTCTTGAATAAATGTAACAAATCAAGTATGGTGTCTCTCATAATTTTCTTAAGTACAAATTGTTAAAAAGCTATGTACGTTTAAAAAACAACCCCCCCCCCAAAAAAAAAAAAAAACAAAACCCAAACTTCTAATGTTACCTGTGGAAGCACCTGCAGAAAGAAAAAAGAAAAAAGAAAAAAAAAAAAAAAAACAGAAGAGAAAAATGTATGATGCAGTATCTTTGCAATGAATATTAAGTTTATGTAAAGTTGCAGGCTGGATAAAATGTCACTGCGGTAGGTAAGAATAACCATCACCCTTACTTGAAGATAGCTGTAACAAGCCACTTATGAATTCCTCTACAAAAAGTAGCAGCCGTCACTGAAAGCACAGGAACATGTCACTTTCTAAAATAAAGGTATAGGTTGGTGATAAGACTTTGCTAGGCTTTTGGGGGGTTTTGTTGTTTATTTTTTGGCTTTTAGTTGTGGATTTTTTTGTTGTTTTTTTTTTTCAGTAGAGAGATGCAAGTGTGTGTGTGAAAAAGAGAGGAAGTACAGAAGAATCACTGAAAAAATTAAAGAAGAAAAAGAAAATGAAGCACCTTCCGAACAGGCTTTGGGAATATGACTCTAAGAAAGTTCAGACCTGGGGAGTTTTGAAAAGATATGGAGCTTTAAGCAAGGGAACTTATTTGTTGTTTGACTCATCAACATTTAGGCAATTGAAGCTTTGTGCATTGTACCCTACTCTTTTACCAATCATTCTTAATGAAATAGACAAATTATGGGGGAAAGCCTCCATTTTCTTTCTGCCAAAGGGGACAATATTTATTTGGTTATAATTTTGAAGGAAGGCACTGGTTCCTAAGATTCAACAGAGGCACTGCTTTATTCCTGTGCCAGACGTGACTTTGAAGCACAGGCTAATGAAGGCAGAGGGAAACATTTACACAAATTTTTGGCTAAAAAAGGTTCTTTATGAATGGGTTTAGCTACAGAATGATTGAATTTTACCATGCTGAAGGAGCTGTGAAGTAATGTTGTCAAGCATTCTCTGTGCGGCCACTAAGGTTTTCTATTTCTTCTTTATGACATCACACATAAAAAGATAAATCAAACTACTTCCGACTTTGTAATATATAGCAAAATGAAACACAGCTTTCTTTACACTGTTCTCATTTCAGCCACATACTGTTCAAATTATTTAAAGAGAAAGGGAGTTGGGTGTGGTACAAGCCAGCTGCATAACGCACAGAAACAGAGAAAAAGCTGCAGTGACACCGGCATCTTTTTAAATAAAAATAATAATTAAAAAAAAAAACAAACACACAAAGAAAAATCCAGCTAAAAAGTCAAGTTTTTTTATTTGAACAGAATAACAATAAATTATTTTTTGGTTGAGCTCAGTGATTCTTTTGGTGGTTAGACTGTCACTCTCTCTGGACATATTCTGGATCCCTTTGGAAAAATACGTATTTAAAAAAAAACCTCTAAACATTCTCTAGCACAGCTGCTTACACCCACCCAGAAGGGTATTACAGGGTGTACTTTCCACATGAGGATAGCTAACAAAAGGAAGTTTGGACAAGGGGAATGATTCATGGAGACTGAAGGCTGCCAGGGACTGGAGACAAAAGATGGAGAGCTACAAATGCGTCACAGGATAAATAGGTAGAAGAAACTACTACAAAAGGGTAGTATTGGGTTCAACATATGATTTAGGAAAGACACATGAGACAAGGAGATCTGATCGTTTTTCAGCAATTTCTTCATTATACTTCTGAAAATTTTTGCCTGAACTTCAGAATTCACTGACCCTTTGCTGCTCACCAGAATTAAAATCGTAATCCAGAGCTTCTGCACAGCTCTTAGTGTATGAGCACACACACACACACAAAAGCTGTCTGTGTTGACTTCACAAATAAGTAAACTCAGATGGACCAAATCTGCTACTACACTCTCATTTACACAGGCCAGTGACATCCAGCTATCACATTTTTCAAGGCTAATAGGTAGATATTCCGTTAAAAGACCAGAAGGTATGGAAGACAGCAATAGGAACAGAAATCTAGAAAATCGTCAAAATAGCACCAAGCACAGATTTAACCATATGAACATATAATCATGTACAGTAAGGTGAATTTAGTGCTGTTTCAAACAGAACTGCAAATATTGTAATTCTTTGCTAACTGCTTCTAGCAAGGAACTGTATTGCCTGTAAGCAAGACTGTTTAATAAGCAGTAATTCAGTTTGGTATGAGGTAAGCTCTGGTTATAAATGGCATAGAGCTATTAATAAGGTATGTAATGCGAACATGAAGGTAGAAATACTTTTCTTCTTTGCTATTATTTTATTATAATGAAATTTTAACAGTTTTGGAAATATATACTAAACTACGAGGAGCTGTGGACTGCCTCAAGGGTAGAGAGGCCTTACAGAGAGATCTGGATAGACTAGAGAGCTGGGGAATCACCAACTGTATGAAATTTAACAAGAGCAAGTGCCAGATTGTCCACTGCGGACAGGCTAATCCTGGTTGTAGGTACAAACTGCTGGAGAGCAGCCCTGCAGAAAGACATCTGGTTCGGGTTGATGGCAAGTTGAATATGAGTCAACAGTATGCCCTGGCGGCCGAAAGAGCCAACTGTGCCCTGGGGTGCATCAAACACAGGGAGGTGATTGTCCCACTCTACACGGCACTGGTGTGGCCCCACTTTGAGTACTGTGTGCAGTTTTGGGTGCCTCAGCATAAGAAGGACATCAAACTACTAGAGTGTGTCCAGGGGAGGGTGACCAAGATGGTAAAAGGTCTTGAGGGCAAGACTTACAAGGAGAGGCTGAAGTCACTTGGTTTGTTCGCCTTGGAGAAGAGAAGGCTGAGGGGTGACCTCATTACAGTCTACAACTTCCTCAAGGTGGGGCAGTGGAAGGGGGGTTCTGATCTCCTCTCTCTGGTGACCAGCGATAGGGCACAAGGAAATGGAATGAAGCTGCGTCAGGGGACTTTCAGGTTGGACATTAGGGAAAGGTTCTTCACTGAGAGGGTGGTCAGTCACTGGAACAGGATCCCCAGGGAAGTGGTCATGGCACCAAGCCTGTCAGATTTCAAGGAGCAACAGTCTTAGTCATATGGTTTAGTTTTAGTTAGTCCTGAGACGAGCAGAGAGTTGTACTTGATCCTTTTGGGCCCCTGCCAACTTGAGATATTCTGTGAATCTATTATTCTATATTGGGTGGACTCAACAGTCCCATTGCCTATTCTTTATTTATTCTGTTAATTTGGCGGTAGTATCTGGAAAGAACTTTACTCCACTACCTGAAAAAGAACCCATTATCTTGATAATAGACTGGCAGGAATATGTTCAGTGATAAAGCTTTAAGTTACTGTATTTACCTCAAGACTGCAGGGCTCCTCCAGGCAACAGTGCATAAGCAGTGTAGAAAAAAATTCAGATGACATCAACAGAACCCCATGTGCACCAAGAAAAAACTGTTCTCTGCTGTCCTATTTCTGTCAGGCATTGCAGAGCTAATGGGAAAGCACTTGCTTGATCTATTTGCTTTTCCTAGTGATTGATTTAAATTCCCCAGCATTTGTAGGGGTATAAAACACACTTAATCAGTCCAGGTAGGCACCTTATATGATATAAGCTTGCTATTTTTGAGAATGTATTTACCATGATCTAAATCACCAGAATAATTCTCAGTGCTCAGCCCTGTAATGTTACCTGCAACAAGCACACATATCCTTTACATCTTTTGTTTCATAACAAATATACATTCTGCATGTGAATTGAACAGGATCATTTTACGGAGTGCATTAGTTACAATGTGGCCTCATTGTGCTCTTTTGTATGTTGATTTTGCTCAGAATTCGATGACAGTTACTGTTGATTTATGTCACCGTAAGAGAGAAGCATTTGACCGTGGGCTCCTGACCAGGGTATCAAAGAAAATACGCTAACTGAAAACTACTTCAGTTATAAATATTTTGTAAAATATCTGCACAAGAGTTATGAACAACCCTGCTCCCATGCATTCCTAGTAATCTATAGTAATACTACTTCTAAAGAACCAGATAGTAAATCCTTTATTCCCATTAGTAGGCACTCAGTCATGCATTCAGGAGTATTCCTGTGATTAACAACTCACCAGTGGAATGGAGGGGTCGATATTCTCAGCCTTTCCTCAAAACACATGTAAGAAAGACGTATACAATTTCTATAATGAAGTAGATCTTACCAGCAATATTCTTTTTGGATGTCTCAGAGCTCTGAAATAACCCATATAGGGAAAAAAAAAAAAAAAAAAAAAAAAAAGAAGGAGTACTATCAAGTTTTTTTTCTTCAGGAGCACTTGGACTTAAACATGAGGGAGGAAAGCAACATGCAGAGGTGAAACTGTATTTGCAGGTGGGAGAAAGTCCTTAAGGGAGAAGGATCATCTTTTCTGCTACACTGACTGAAGTCTCTGCCCTAACCCTTTGAACATACATGCATCCTGATTTTCATATAACCAAATAAAAAAATACTGTATGTAAGTGAAGGAATATTATTTTGCTGTGACACTTATGTGCCTGCTTATTGCTGTGGTAAGTGGCAATCCTGTCTTTCTTTTAGTTCGCTCTGTTATTAGTGGTTCGCTGTTTCATCGCACTGCTGTGTTTGAAAGGCATACTGTCAACATCAATCCTGTTTCTGTTTAAAAAAGAATGGAGGAGGGGAGCAATGAGAACGCACAAGAAGCATCTGAGTACATAGATTTTTCTATCTTTCTCTTTGTCTGACTTGTCTGCCTAGGCTGCTAGGCTTTCTAGGGCAGTGACTGCGTCTTCTTTGTGCTTGTACATTCCTAGCACAATTCACTTTCCATCTTGGCTGGAGATTGTAAGCTGTGCTGTAGCACAAATTAAAAATAAAATACTATCTTGTTATCTGAAAATGACAAGTTTTTCATTTGGCAGTGTTCTTTAGTTTCCTTGTTGTAATTGCTTCTAACAGTGACCAGTAAAGGACATCCTATTAATGTTGTTTAGCAGAATGAAATAAGGTAATAGCAGCTAGATAAAATATTTTTGTCTTCACTTTTAAGATCTTTCCATTTGGTATTTAAAATAAAAATAATTTTTCACCATCCACTAGTTTATTTAGGGGAATCTTTTATTGCCTACACGTAGTCTCTGTTATAATCTGCATAGTCTATGCCAATTTAAAACAAAAATTGGATATTTAGAAGTAAACCCAAGAACTCTCTTAATCTAGTTTAACCTAAATATAAATTTAGCATTGAAAAAGTTGGAACTTCATAGTAGATATTGCTTTATTTCAGTAGCATGTAAGATGATACGTGCATACATCGCATGTGTAAGCCAGGAACAGGTGACTATAAATTTAAAGCAACATGAATTATCTGAAGCTCAGCTATAACAACAGGAATGATTCCACATACCCTAATGGTCACTGGACAACAATAAAAGTACATGTATGCATAAAGTCAAACGAGAGATGGACTTGTGTTAACTCATTAGATGACAGGATTTACATAAGTTTAAACCATTACTATGATAACTGTTTAATTTGGTTCCTTTCCTAAAAGTGCCTAGATACCCATACAAACAATTTTAAAGGATTTTTTTTACTGTAGGCGTTGGGTTGGATAAAATTTATGTTAGTAAAAAGCTGCTTTGTCTTGTGTTTTCTTTTGTTTCCAGGCCAACAGAGAAGTACATTTGTAACTTAAAGCTGAGAGTAATTAGCATACTTTAAAGTTTTGATTTTACATTAAGAAAGATAAATGTTAAAATATTGACAATGGAATATATTTCTTATTAAGACTGTCACTTTAGAGATGAAAAGACACTGTATTCTAGACAACTTTCTCTGTAGTTTCAATATGTAAATTACTTACTACTACAACAGGCAGAACTGCTTAGTCAGGCCTGGAGAACTTTCAGCATCCTGGTGGTAAAGGTCCAGGTCAAAATGCTCATTTGGATTAAATAAACTAAGGGCCCAAGTTAATGTATGAATCACTTCAAATCATACTTCCTTATTTTAACAGAAAATCAATCATGAGGAAAAGTGTGTAGACATTTTCATGAGGCACAGCATAACCTTCCACTAGACCTTGTGAACTTGCTGCCACTGTGGTGACCACAACTACGGGTTTTTTCTTGGCTGCTTTCTAATTCTCTTTGGAGATGCAGAAAAATCTGAGATGCTGTTGAATTAGTAAAGTAGGTTAACCAAATTCCTCTAGTTTTAAGGTAATTTTTGTTCTCATGACTAAGTGGAACTAGACCCAGTAAGAGTGATGAGAAAGAAAGGCATTCATCATGTTATTTGTGGCGTTTGTTTTTCCATAAGAACACCCATTAAGCAGGATTAATTTTACTGGTCTCCTTGAAATATATAATAGTTGTTTCTCAACTGTTATTTTACAGAAGACTAAGCTTTACTGTGTGAGTAACAGATAACCAGCCTTGGCAATGGAGTTAAACCCGCATTTCTATGTGACAGTATTATTGACACTGCTTATCTAGGTCACTAATATAGGAAAGTTGTCAGCTCAGAGAAGAAGGTAAAAATATATATACTTAGAAAACTTTTAGGGGCAATGGGCAGTTTCAAGTGCAGGTGGGACCCTGAATAGGCAGAGCTTTACAGTACATTTACTTGTACCTTTTCCTTAAAAGGAGCACTCCAAAAGCACAGAAACAGCTTTCAGACCTTGAAGATATGTATTATTAGGACAAAAGCAAGAACAGGATAATCTTTCAAACAAAGAAGGTAAGATTTACTAGCTGACATACATGAAAATAAAAAAGGAGATGATAAAAATCTGCCTTTGCCAAATCTGTCTGGGACTGGTCTTTCCCTCTAGTTATTCTTTCCAGTCCAAAAGCTTCTAGCATCCTCATGTGTTGAAGCAAAGTCCACAGGAAAACCTCCTTCTCTAACCCTGGGTGCATAGAGGGTTTCACTGTCTTTATTCATGCCTGACACTCCTTCCTACTTTCCCTTCCTTCCCCTCTGCCTCACTCTCCTACCTGAAAAGACGGAGTCTTTGCTTCCTGGAAGAAATTTCCACCTAACTCAGTGAGCAGCAGTTAATGCTAGGGCAAAAGATTTTCCTTTTTGCAAACACATCATGTAGTCTGCAGAGAGTAAAATGCAAGCAAATGTCATATGCAGTTTCTGTCACAGAAGTTGCAAGAATTCACTTGGTGTCAGCCTTGGTACCAATGCTGGCACCTAGGCAGGAGCCCAGTTTCTATACCTGCTCAGTAAATAAAAGCACTCCTGGAGGGAGACTTAAAGACAATAAAACATTTTTTGTGGGTGTGGTCTGGATCCCTGTGCTTTTTCCATTGAGTCTGGTGGAAGGCATCAGGTACAGGAACACCTATGAAGGTCCCCCTTTGGTTGAACTTAGATATGTTTCTTGTAGGCTTCTGAGGAACTTAACAACAACTAGAAGAGTTGGAAGATATTTATAAAATCACTTATATAAAAGAAATGACTGTTAAAAAAATTGTTCCATTAGTATGCAGCAGCACAGGAGCTGCAGCAGAAATTTTAGTTGGTATTTGTCATGCCGAGTAAGCAGAATCATGGCCCTCTTTAGAAGGTTACTTTAGGCTCTGCCCACTCAGAAATTACAGCAGCATTGTACCTTAGGTGCAATGCTTCTAGGTGTGGTGAGAAAGCACAAACACTTCTTCCACGCAGTTCAGCTCATACCATCTGTCTCCCTTGAAAAGGCATCTTCTGATAAAAAAGATGACTTTTATACCAGGAGGAGTGTAGATAACATCATTGCCCTAGATCCTATTTAAAAATGAGACTGGGCCTGTTTGAACCCACACCCACATCCTCTTTACAGAACCAGGTACAAATATACTGTCATTCTCAAAATAAAAAAAAAAAATATTAAAAAAATTACTTCCCCTCTTGCTTCACTGTGTCCCACACAGATTTTATCTCTAAAATGGGACAAGAAAAAAAGAAAGAAGAAACAAATACTTCTATTCAAAACCAGAGATACTGTGACCTGAGAACACACACTTTTATAGAGCATACCGTGTTTCCTGCTCATTCTCTTTCTCCTCCATTTCACCTCTGTGGTGCATTGTGTTCAAACGTAACTATTCTGAAGCTAAAATAACCATTAAAGGCTTTTCTTTCTGGGCTAGACTGTGAATGCTTCAGAAAGCATTTTTCAGAAATGAACTTATTATATTCTTGTGAGATACAACAGTATGGATGAACAGTTGTAAGATTGAAGCCAGTGAAAAAACTAAGATTATAACAAAAGAATCTAATTTATAATCTTAGATTCTGGTAGTTACATATTAGGTCTTCTTCCTGCTCTGAACCAAAACTACACATCCTCTTATTATAAACCGAAATAAAAATGTCATATTTAACAAGTATTAAACTATTGGGGCACAGAGTGATTTTTTTTTTTTTTTCCCACAGAATCCTGAATTTTCTGAATGATGCCTAAAGATCTGTCTTTAAAGAAATGAAGAAAGAAATGGGAAATAAAAAAGTGCAGCGTCAGTAACAAGGTCAAAAAAAGAAGTGGATGAAATATAAATGCACACACACATATATATATATTTAGCAAACATGAATAGTCTCTAAAGGTATAATTAGTGGAGAAGTAGACAGGAATTTTACACTAGGCAAGAAATAGGTCAATTCAGCTGAGGTTTCCTACTGTACTGACAGCTGGCTGAGTCTTTATATATGTTAGAAGTATAGACACCAGTGATTTATTGGTCTTTCTTTCTCTAGCACCTATTGTATGACAGTGCAGGAGAAGAAACTTTATAATGACGCCCAAATTGGAATTTTTGCTCTTTATTTGGGTTTTGTTTGTTTGTTTGTTTGGTTGGTTTGGTTTGGTTTGTGTAAGGTAGGGTATGTATTTCTATGATATTCCATTTGGGAAATTAGTGTAATCCTAAAATAACATATTTGAAAAGAAGAGCAAAAGGAAACATTGCTAGTTAGCTTCAAATACAGTGAAAGCATGACTCTCAAGAAGAAAATTGTACTGGAAAATTAACATTACCTGATCGTTTATGTCTGGTGAAAAAAAGGAATTAAAGGTGTTCTTCATTTGCAAGTATACTCTTTTTATTTAATAGTAATTCCATAGTATGAAAAGATCATAAAATATTAAAGATCAGTGAGGTACACTTAGCAAATTGAATTTAGTCTTGCCTACACCTCCAAATAAGTGCTTTTCAATATTCTGTCATAATACATTCTCTCATAGAACAGCTGTGACCTGCATTTCTACATTTCTGTGTCTGTTCTATGTCTATGCATTGTTTTCAAATACTGTTGCTCACTTACAGTGTGATCAGGTTTGTGTAAAGAATTGGCTGGTCTTCATTCCTGTTTGCCATTGCACCTGTTTCAAAACTAACTGATAACTCAATCTGCACATATTCAAGATCTTTTGCTATGATTTGCGTGACAAAACGTTAAACAGAACTAGATCAGGAATAGGAGTGGTTTTGAATCTCTCAGTGATGGTCTATTTTCAGCTAGATTTTTAAATTAACAGATTAAAACGTTTAATTCAGCTTAATCCAACACCTTGATTTTGTCTACTATGAGCATTTTGAAGGACAACATTGGATGAAAGAAGTTAAATGTTTTTTGAAGAGGCTGAGCATGTTTTGTCTATAGGTGACTCTGTAAGAGTAGTAATCAGTAATGTCAGATAGACAGCCTCATGAGCATGGAGTGAGAAAAAAAGCCATCAGGAAGGACTGTCATTATAATCTGTTGAATAGACCACTCAGCTGGACATGATGGAAATTTAGAGCTCTTGTCCCAGGCCCCAAAACTGGGACTTTCCTCCATGGTAAGGGCTGATACGAACTACACAAACCTTTCAGGGAGCGACCTCAGAAATCTCTGTTCTGTCTTTTCCCCATCTCCATGTCAAGTACAGAAGTTTACTAGACAACAGAGACTGTGCCACTCTGACTGGCTGATTACTTTTTTTTTTCCCCTCAAAAGGAAGTTCAACACTTGCTTCAGAAGGACCAAATAGCCACCACTTTTCCTTTCCTTGTACCCCGCCATTTCACAATCATAAAATTATTTTTTTTTAATTTAATCATACCAGATCTGGGCCTTTGCTGATTACCATCCACTGTACGATTATTTCTTCATTATTTCTATCATGTACAGATTCCATCTTGAACCAGCTTTTCAGGGTTTGGCTCAAAAGAAGGCTAAGAAATAAATAAAAAGGATCCTCGTGATCTCATCTGCTATAACAGTTTTGCGCCATTTCACTGAGCTTCCCACAGAGAGATCTGTGCTGCCCTAAATGTGCTAAGTCATTCTTGGGTTAGTTTCTTCTCTTCTTACAGCTAAACGGCCCCTGTAGATGATTCCTTTCTTGTTCTATTTTCTCTTCAATGTTCTCTGCCAGGCATTTGTGCTGATTATGACCTTCTGGATTTTAAAAATTAAAAATTACATAAATTCTTTTTTTCCTCCAGGATTTCCAGTATTTTCTCTCTCACACTGATTTTTCCACCCATTTTTGTTTTTACAAGTAGCACTATTTTCCTCTTCTTGTAATGACTGAAGTTATCATTGCAATATGCACTCACCACATATATAATGACACTTTTTTCTTTATTATTTACTATGAATTTCAAACACCATTTTCACTCCTTAAATGTCATTGTATGGATTGAAATACACAAGTACATACTGTGATTGTATAACATATTTCCTTGAAGACTCATTATTCTTTACATACATCGGTTGACTATGGGTCAGTAGGCTATATTAGATTCTTCCTAGAAAAGACTCTGGCATAAGACATCTTTGGTAGGTAATTGATTTAAGAATCAAACATCGAATTTTTATCAGCAATTACAGTGGTGACACCCATTATTTTTCTGGCTGTAACAACATGGTGTGGAATTTTGCATGCCATATCATACTCACCCACAGTAACTGGAAGTGACAACTTGTCTGGCCTCAAGGAGATTGTTTTATGTCCGTGTAAAGTGAAAAACAACAGCAACAAATCAGGTGACACACCACAAATGGATTCTTTTTCCCCAATTAGTCTGAAGAGAGGGGTAGTACCCACTTATTAACTCTAGCAAACACACTAATTAAAAACTGTTGCATTTAGATAAGAACAATGCTTATAATACATGATTCTAAAAGAATGGACTGGATTCTTCTCTACATAAACTGTAACCACTTTTAATCCTCTCAAGTATATGGCAAATGACAGTAGCCAGAAGCAAACAAACAAACAAACAAACATGCAAATAAAAAAAACCAAGCAAATAAAAAAAAAAAATTTCTACAATGCATGTGATAAATGGTGAGTAACTACAGGAACTGTGAGTAACAGCTTGGAAATAAAATACTAAAACATGAATTTGTGTAACACTTCAGTAGGTACAAGAATAAGGTGAAAGACACTCTATTTTCCTGTATTATGCAACTGATATCTTATATTTTGAATCATACTTCAGTTTAAAGCACTCAAAGTCCACTACAAATGTACACGGAAGATCACTTAATCAGTTACTAAAGCAAAGCAATTACTGGCAACGAGTGTGAGAAGAACTGCTTATTTGATAAAATGGAATGTTTTATTGCACCTAATGGTAGCAGGTAAAGTGCATTCATCTTACAATGAAGAAAATTCAGTAAAGCTGACTTTAGGATATTTGGCAAGGTATAAAATTTTACAGACATTTTTGGCTTCAAATGTCTTGACTTCTATTTATAAATCAAGTTTATTTCCACACCTACTGATGTATAGGGATATTAAAGTACATTAGAAATTAATACTGTGCCTTACTCAAGGTTAATTTGATAGTAGTAGGTATTCAGGTATTCAGACTTCCATGTCATACTGTCAAGTACTCTCTGGTGAGATGCAGATTCACCAGTGCCAAGTACAGGAGGACAATCACTTCCCTAGTCCTGCTGGCCACAGTATTCCTGATGTAAGCCAGGATGCTATTGGCCTTCTTGGCCACCTGGGCACACTTCCAGTTCATATTCAGCCGCTGTCAACCAACAGCCCCAGGTCCTTTTCTGCCAGGCAGCTTTCTAGCCACTCTTCCCCAAGCCTGCAGCGTTGCATGGGGTTGTTGTGACTGAAGTGCAGGACCCAGCACTGAGCCTTGTTGAACCTCATACAGCTGGCCCCAGCCCATTGATCCAGCCTGTCCAGATCCCTCTGTAGAGCCATCAAGTGTTTAGTCAAGTGCTTGTCATTAATGTACTTAATGAACAGATCTGGCCTTATTATTAAAAATATGCATGGCTTCTCTGCATGAAGACGACAATTTTATCACAAACAACACATTAACCCTAGTGCTAGAAGATGATTGAATCGGAGGGAACTATTCCACGACTAGCACCATGCACTATGAGCTACTGTGACTTTCTAGGAGTCTCTCTTTGGGTAACTAAAGGAAGCCAACCCTGCTTAATGACTGGAGTTCAGAAGGTCTAAGATCTTTGTGACAGCATTTCTTGTAAGTTTTATACATCTAGTTCATTTACATTGCTACAGTGTTCAGATGTAGATAATCCCATTCTCCATGTTCCAATCCGCTACAGTCAAGCTTTGGGCTGATTTCTATTTTCTGATAGTTGCCAGGAGTCTATGAAAATTGTGTGATTGTACGGGTGTATGTATGTGTGTCTGTGCATGTGGTCACTTCTGGGGTATCTGGGTGCTATGTAAAAGGTGCAACAGCATTAAATTAATCAGAAAATTTAGATACATGGAACTCAAAATTTTCAGAGTGGCACACCTCAAGTGATATATTTCAGAAGTAAATACCTCATTGTTCATGCAACTGGGAACTCCCACTTCCAAAAAGAAAACCCCAAGAAATCTCCCAAACTGATTTTTTTTATATGATCAGGTGACTGTCATCTCATCAGATGACTGCTTTTCTATAGGGTTTTTGCTTTTATATTGAAGAAAGATAGAACAAGATTTTAGACAAAGTTTAGCAACGGCCATGAATCTAGCTGACAGTTGAGGAGCACACAGAAGCATAAAGTAAGTACTTAGACACCACAGAGGATATGTAAGATAATTATATTTCTGTTGTGGAAGAAAAATATGTGTCCTATAAACTATTCCTTAAGAGTTCTAGCATTATACAGATGACAGACAAAAAGCAGCATCATATGAGTATAAGGGCATTGGTGGTGTCCACATAGCATGGATTATTATCTTCTAGAAACAGAATGCAAGGAACATTTCTGGTTGCTCTTTTCAAAATTTGTGCACCAGTTAACAGGCAGGAAATACAGAGGTCATTGTAATAATGCAACAGCATTTTGCCATACTGCTAGTTTTGGAGGTACAAGCTTTATTAAGATACTATAGTGTTCCTTTCAAAGGCACTGACTTCCCATGCTCAACACAGTCAAATATTCTGTTTGTTTGATTTCCCTTGGTCTTCATTTAGGACATCACAAGATTCTGTCTTTTTTCAGAAAAAAAAAAATAAAATCTGAGAACAAGGTGTTCCAGGATAACTCAGTTTCAGGAGACAATGGCATACCTCTTTTTTTTTTTGAGGCTCTGGCTATTCAAAGTTGCTCTGCATCTGTTAAATTCAGGTCTGTGAGACTTTTAGCCACTGCAAAGGTCATCTCAAATCTGAACCAAGCTACAGAAAGATGGGGTCAGAATGTCAAATCCCAAGAAGTAAATCCTGCAGTGACTCAGATGACAAATGAAATATATTACATAGCCTTGTCTCCTCCATTTGCTGTGAGCAGCCTAGGAAGGTTTGAATATTATAAAATATGTAGTACAGCATAGAAAAAATAATAATTAAATTTGACAGCGATTAAGTCCAGAGAAATAATAGAATCATGCAAAGTTTTCTGACTGTAAAGCTTTTTTTTAATTTCCACAGGCGAATCTCTGCAGTCACTATCTCAGAGAAAAGTCAATGGATGAATAGCAAAGCATTAGCAACCTCTTCCACCCCCCCCCCCCCCCCCCCCCCTTATATTAGTGAGTTATTTGGCAGGGATCTGCCTTCTGACAGTTCAAAACACCCTCCTCAATTATTTTCCAGCTCTTTTTCTCATTTTCTGACATATTGGCATGACTTTCAGGGTTCCTTACAAATTAAAAGTTTACTTGATATGCCTAAGGTGTGTTTCTTATTTATACTATGATCCATTTACTCTTTTGGGAAATGCTGAGGAGCTTTAGAAGGTTATAAAAATTGCAAAAACAATGTAAAAATTTTTTTTGCCAATTATTGTATAAGACCTGCACATATGGTTTACTACCTGTTTCTTTTCAGGGGCTTCTTCTTAAACTGAAAGGACAGGAGAGAAGAAAGACTGTAATTTACCATTCACTATTACATACTTTAAATTCTACCAGAGGCCATCTGACACCACACTGCACTGAGAACTTTTATATGACATACTGCTTCTGAACCTCAGCTAATCCATCGCCTGGTGGCAGGCTGCGCACAGTTAGCATTAGAAGTAGAACTTCATCTGTCAGATTCAGATAACAATCTATATCTATTTGTTCATTTTATGAATCTTTAGAAAAAGGTATAAGCGACTACAAGACATCACTGCAAGGACCAATGTTATTTGTCAGTGTACTATACAGCATACCAATCCAGACTGACCATGTCATTAGGTGTTATTGAACGCTTTCAGCATTTGGTATGTCAAAATATGGTCTCACCTGCTATACAAAGTGTAGCCATGACTTTTTTCCCTAAACTGAGAACATCTGAATTCAGCTCTAGTGCCACAGAGAGCCCTATAGAATTAATGATGCCAGATAGCTTGGCTGTTGCTGTCAAGATCCATGAAAGTTCTGAATATAAGAAATTAAGATCCTTTTTCATTAAAGACAGTTAAATAAATGATAGGAAAGCATTATTCATCACACTGATCTTCTAAATTGGTAGCTTAGACAGTTCACAAGAACTAAAAAGCTGAGCTGTGATACAATGCTTAGAGAGATCAAAGATTTCCTGTGGTAGTATCAGCTCCCATCTCTAGTGGCCAAAATCCATATTCGCTAAAAACGGTGAGTTCTGTAGTCTCAATATATTTCTCAGAAGTTCCCCAAACTGATGAAAATGTAGTGTAAATGGGTTTTGGTGTGAAAATATGGGTTTTGTTATGAAAATTCATCTCTTTGGAGGTAAAACATCATAAGAACTCAGGGTCAAATCTGCATTATCCCTGATGCATTCCTAAACTCCAGATCTGGTTTGTTTTCTAAATCCTTGAGCTCCATCCTTCCCGTGGTAGTGAAACAAAATCGGAAAAAAAAATCCTCTGTATCGGGGCATTTTCATGCCTGTTTCCTTAGATATGCAGGAGATTCCCTCTTTTAGTTTCTTCGTATTGTATTTCATACAATATTATGGATGAAATAACAAATCATTTTCATCTCAATGAAAATAAGATAAGTAAATTTCATACAAGATTGATCATTGTTCTCTTATTTCCTAGAAAACTTCTGATCCTTTACACATTCAAGTATATCTTAATTTTGTTTTTATACCTGGTCTAAATGCCAGGTTTTAAATATCATGAAATTTAAATGTTTAAATATCATGAATTTTAACATGGTATTTAAATCATTTAAATACCATGAAAAAAGAAACAGAAAAGACTCTTCTTAATTAGTGTATTCACACTTCTGATCTGTGGGCCAAGAATGATTAGTGGTAAAGGACTTTCTGTAACTCAAAGTTCTCCATCTCCTTCTTCAGTATGGCTGGATTTTCTGTGTGAGTTAAAGGAAAAGTGTTTCTGAACACAGTATTTGGACACTGGATTACTGATCAGTACAGTCTGGAGTGTGTACTTGGGCAGGACTTTTGATTTACAATACTTCCTGTTGATTGTGGGGGCCTGCTAGTTGGAATTATGTAAAGACTATCAGAAAAAAAAACAGCTTGCCAACTGATTTTAGTGTGGAGGATCAGGCTCTTAGATTCTGCTGTTTACACATATATATCTGGTTTTGGTAGAAAAAGCACTTTTATAGGCAAGTTCTTAGGTGAAGACATTCCTCAATAAGAGTTCCTTAGGTGAAGACATTCCTCATTAAGAACATTCTGAAAAAGATAAAACACAAAACATTTCTGTTAAAGCTGAAGACTCAAAGATCTGAAGAGTGCATATAAATCAAAGCATTATTTTGCATATTTGAAGATATGCCTAATATAATTTACATATTTTTCTTTTTTCTTTGTTTTTTTTTTTAAATTAACACATTATTTTCATGTTTTTCTCTAAGAGTCTTACCACAGCAGAGTGTGTATGCTAAAATTATGAAATCTTTAACTTCAGCTTCATGAGAACTTAGGCATTTTTAAAATGTACTTTGAAAAAGTTTACTAACACCATTGTATGGTCATTCTTTCCTTGATATGCTAGAAAACATGTAACTTTCCTAGATAATGCACCTGTCTTAACACCTTTGTGAAGATGATGCTGGAATTATAGCTAACAAGGACATTGATAAGCATGTAACGTAACATTAAATATCATTATGGAAGTTATCAAGGGGAAGAAAAAAGTAATATGTATTTGAAATTTCTAGTAGCTACCATTTATAAAATTGTGAAGTATATAGCTGAAGTGGGGAAAAAATTGTCACAAAGTACAATAATTTTGCAAGGCTATGCCTATGCAAGGATATTAGCTTAGATGGACTATATAGAAGAGACAGTGACATTGCTGAACAAGGTAGACGAAGAGTAGTAGAATGGCCTTCTTTCCTAAAAACAGTAGCACACCTGAGTGTCAGACCATGACATGGTAGATTTCATAGACTACCTGTATCTTGAAAAAATAATGGAGGAAAATATTCAGGTCTACTCTACAACCTAAAGCAAATCTAACTGAACCCTGCCTGTAAATTGTTCACGTGCATTAGCTG
The DNA here is from genome assembly GCF_965183815.1 of Platalea leucorodia. NCBI lineage: Eukaryota > Metazoa > Chordata > Aves > Pelecaniformes > Threskiornithidae > Platalea > Platalea leucorodia. The sequence continues at coordinate 34,684,420 of NC_138858.1, read as the reverse complement.
TTGAAGTATGTGACCATTGAATAATTTTTGGTGCTAATCTTGTTTGGCAGTACGGTCAACCTTTTCTCTACCAATTGATTGGTTTTTGTTACCTTTTATTATGTGTAGAAACTCTGAAGTCAGTGTGTACTCAGGAGTACATTTCTTTTTTTTTTTTTTTTTTTTTTTTTTTTTTAATTGCTAGCAAGGTCTGATTTACTATTGGATTAAGCCTTAGAAATCTTACAACTCATGCAGGCACTCAGTGACATGACCTGCTCTTCAGGGATTTACAAGTCGGCTGGAGAAGTTGTGACCTTTTGATGACAAAATGAGCTATAGCCCTCCCTTTCTGTGTTGCTGCCTGCCAGCATTTTCCTGGGCTTTTTACCTTTTCATGTCAGCATTTTTCTCTTTAGTCTTGGAGCTACTGCTTACAACTGATTCAACAGTTCTAGTCCTTTGTTTCTTCTTTTTAGATGTTGCATGGTCTTAACTCTGATACTTGCCCAAAGCTCACCAAAATTTTCTTAAACTAAAGCTGAACTGAGCTGCCATGGCTGTGCTTTGCAAAATCAGCTTTTAGGCCCTGGCATCTGAACCCTGGGGTCATGGACTCTAAGGAAAACCAAATGTGGGAAAGCAATCAAATATATGACTTGGCTGCAGTCAGCTGGACTTTCCAGGGATGCATTGTAGACAGAGCAAAGAGAATGTAACCCTCCCTGCAGATCCTCATCCTCAGCCCTTAGGCTGTCCCCTCTGCTCTCACCTTTTAATAATTAGCTACCCAGGCCACAGTTCTATCTCCAAAACCTCCTGCTTCAGCCTTAGTCTGCTCCTTATATTATTTTCAGATGACAACGGATGAAGTTTTTTCATTGATTATTGAATTGCATGATAGCACTACCTTTCATCTCATTACACTCGCGAATGATGGCTTATGTCCAGGAGAAGAGTCAGCTAGTGTATGTCACCAGTTTCGCTGCTACATACACACTTCTCTTTTCTTTGCAGTTCACTGCTTATGCCAAAGACCTTTCAGTGTTAGGATATTTAAATATACTTTAAGGTCCTTCTACTGCCAGCTCAGCTGGCCTTTACATTGCTGTAGCATTTGGTTCATGAACAGCAACAGAGAGAACTTCTGGCTTCTCTCCTCCTTCTGGTTTTAAATAAATCACATACATACCCCTTTACCCATTCTTGAATTACATGCTGGCAATATGCCTAGTAGTTTTAAAGAGTCTGTATACTGATTCTGTAAGATTTTGGATCTTTCCATGTTTATCACAGGACATCACTGAAGTCACAAAACAGAATGGATTGGATTCCATCCACAATTAACTTCAGAAAAAAGAAGATAGTCACAATCAGCATTTCAAGCAGAGGCATACAGTATTTTCTGCTGCTAATTTTGATGTTAACACCTCAGGGAAGCATGAAGTTCTGGTTTTATAGCCATTAATTACGTGCTGAAAGTTTTAAAAGAATCTTATTTTACCCAAATGTTTTATTTGATTTGATTAAAGCATCATTTTGTAGCAAATGTTCTAAAAAAACTTAAGCAGCATATTCTTTCCCTCCCACTGCTTCCCCCCCCCCAAAAAAAAAAAAAAAAAATCAAAAACCACACAAAACCACACAACCAAAAAAAACCCCCAAAACCTCAGTGAAAAATTCATGGGCTTAAAATAGTTGGTTGATCTGAAAACAAATGTGTTGATTTGTTTTGTTCTTTTTAGCATCAGATATGTTGTATGCTATTTCTAAATAAATGGTGCCATAAGACAAGCATATGTTGTTCTATATCACACACTGCAGGTGCTGCAGTACAGGCTTGCATAATGTGCCACCTGAAACTCAGAGAAGCAATTTTCTTTAAAGGACCAGATTGCGGAGCCCTAGCTCACACTGATAAGTGCTTACTGATGCAAGCAGTTCCATTAAAGCCCCTCCTTTCAAGTAGGTGCTAACTTACATAACTAAGTTTTATAGGCCAGCTCTTAGCTTCCAGTGTATTTTGGCATTAACAACCACGTACTGATTCATACATTTTTAGATCCTCTATACGTATAAAAATATGAGGAATTTGGAAGGTATTGGCAAGTATTTAGGACTATAAATTTGTATCACATTACACAGTTCATTAGATTAAATCTTCTAAGTGTCAAATCCAATAGACATCTGCTGTAAGTGCAGACTTATAATAATGTTGAACCTTATTGATATACAGGTCAGTAAGTATTTGTTTAGGTAGATGATAGGACAGAAAACTTACATATACTTGCCATATATCAAGGAGAGCAGAGTCCAAGGCAGATGGTGACAGTATCTAATAGGGAAAGTAGGTAGGAAACTGATGGTTGTTTTCCGGCCCAGACAAGTAATATGGGTTTGTATTATAAAATACTATACTTCTCCATTTATAGAATATGGAATTCTGTTGTGCCACCTGTGATAAACTGTTTTAATCTGTACTGAAATGATTTCTGTTTACCTCTTCACAAGCCTGCTGCTTTCAGAATCTGAGTTCCCTGGGACAGAGACCATTGTAAATTTATTTGGTGTAACATGCATTTGCTGCCTATACAACACAAAGGACATTCTAACAATATTCTTGGGGTACTTGGTTTTGTAAATCTTCTCACACCAGCTATGTGGACAATTGTGGACCAAACTGGTCCAGATTTAGGCTGAATTAGTAATTTAGTAATTGCCTACATTTGAAAACTGTCTTTAAAAGGAACCACAGTTGTGAAAGCTGCTGCTATCAACGTAAGGGGAATGCACAAAATCAGCATGGAGGCATAAGGATTGTAACCTCAAATGAGGCAAGCAGTCATAGGTTCAGTTGCTAGAGCTGTGGGTAACATAAGTATTACAGAGAAAATACTGCAAAATTCTACTAGATTTCTCTCATTGTGCTTCTGATGGAAGACTCCATGGCAAATGATCACTAGGGGAAAAACTTAATACAGATTGTACTATAGTCCAACCCAATACAGGCCAAACATTATATGCATTACCTTAAGCAACATTGCATGGCTTCTTGAATTATAATTGCAGGGCTGGTGTACTCAGCTAGATTTTGACAATGGACGTACAATGGCATAATTTTTTTCATTGTCACATAATGAATGACTCACATGGCATAGGGTAAAATGTATAGAGCTTCTGATATTTCAATAGGATTTCTCTTAAAAGAATCTTCTTTTTCAGCTCTTCTCATATGATTGTGTCCACAGATGTGTACAAAAAACCTTATGCACATGCATACATATTTATTTATATAAAACACAGAGCATCTGTGTAATATGTGCACTGTGTATATACACTATATATACATATTTGCACACATGTATGCATATGTATATATACAATACTTAAGTGAACCCTGACTACAAGTTGGGTTGCACCACAAGCAAACAAGCTAAAATTACAAACTGCATGCTCATTGCCTAGGGCAACATTTTGTTGGTGGGTGATAAGATAAAAATAGACACATCCTATTCTAATTTTCCATTCTTAGTCTAAATTTTTTCTACAAAATAAATTAGGGATGTCATCATCAACATCATCTCTGGTACTGCATTTTCTTCCTAGCAGATACACCATTATTTCTCTACTTTTTGGGTTCATCTTTCTGCTTGTTAGATAATTTGAATTTGTGGGCACTCTTCTATCTAAAGGATCATTTAGGTGATGCAATAACTTGATACGCAGTGGTACCACATATGCTGTTCCCCATAAGCAATTTGAATATCTATGGTACAACTTTTCATTCATCCACTTTTTACTAGCATAGATGTTAAGATAGTTCACGTGAGAAAAAGGAACTTCTGGAACAAATAGAAAAGGAACAAATGCTTTCACAAAGGAAATGTGAGTATTCAAGAGTATGTTCTTTCATTTCTTCCTATAATTATGTTTTTTATTCACCAAAAAGGGCATTTTTTTAAATTTTCAACATTTTTAAAAATTAAGATTTGGGGTCCACTGGTATTCTTTTTCAGGAAAAAATGCTTTTTTTTTTCCCTATATTATAAATTCAGGTACCCTGTGACACTCTTGAAAGAAAGCTTCTGCTGTAATTTGAATGTAGCACTGTAGTAGGTGTGTGTCTCAGTGGAGTGTGGGTCCTGACTCTCTGAGTGTCTGAAGTGAGTGACTTCTTCTATCTGCAACATACAGTCACATCCCCTTTCCCTGAAAATCACGGCCTTTGAAAGAGGTCAGTGCATACCCTTACTTTGTCCTAACATGATGTTAAGACATGACAATCTCATTTGCTTTTACATCCGAAGCTCCTAAGTGCAATTGCACTTTCTCATTTACATACAGCCCCAATGGGACTTGTGGAACCAGGGGCACTGTGAGGCTTGTGTTAGTCAAGGAGTCTGGCAATCTAAGATCTGATGTAACTCTTGATGTAAATAAATCTATCAGAAAATTCTTCATGTGTTGTAAGCAAATGTAAATTCAAAACATTAGTCAGTCATATCATTTTTATGTAAATCCCAGATGTAGTATTCGACCAATAGACTCTGTATGCCTGTGGTTTTTGTTAGGACTCGCCAAATCTGGCAGACGGCTGGAGGTGGGTCTGAGCATATACTCTCAGTAAGCACACACAGAAACACACTTATAGAATACACATATATGCACATAGACGGATCAGCACAGCCAGAAACCACAGTACTCTTGCAGACACACGCAAATAGCACTTATGGCTTCATCCTATTTCCCTCTTTGGCTGGTCAGGATGAGGGTCAGTTAGTGGGAATACATACATGTACATATAAAGTACAATGTGGATCCCTCCAGCAGTGGGGCTCAGACACTCAGTCTGCCCAGTAGCTGCCCCTGGATCCCAGTCTCCTCAGTTGCTGGTTCCTGGACATGCAAACACAGACTCACCCTTGGCACTGGTACAGAACTCCTTGAACACACACACACACGCACGCACGCACGCATGCACTCGCACATGCACACACATGCATGAGTGTGAATCCCCTGGCAGCTGGGCTGAGACACACAGTCTGTCCAGTAACTTCCCCTGGATCCTCCTGACCCCAGCTGTTTCTTTCTCACACACATGCACACACATGCACTCATACACCACCACCCCCCCTACGCACACACCCACCAACAGGTGTCTCAGTCGACCGCTATTCCCACGGTCCCTCCAGCACTAGGCTTGCACCCCGGTCCCTTCAGAAGCCAACCCCTCCATGTTCCTCACCCTCAGAGGCCCCGGTCCTGGGCCACTCGCCCTGCTCCCCATCCGGTCGGGCTGCATGTTCACTGGTGATCACACACCAGCACATGCACTCACGCTGGCTCCAGCAGCTGCCACCATGGACACATGGACACTGACCCATTGTCCCCTCCCACAGCCACCACCCACCCCTCCGCACACACATGGGACAGGGCCCCTTGCCCGGGAAGGAGAAATGGAGATCAGAGAGAAGACAGGGTGGACCATGCTGATTGGGTACAGGGCATGGCCTCACGAGCTCACTGGCCAGCCCCTGCTCACACCTCTCTGGCCTCTTGTATCCCTTTTCCCCTCTGTTTTCCCATGCTTGCTTCTCCTCAAGCCACCCTGATCCCCACCTCTCCTGCCTCTGGTTCCTCCCCTACACATCCCACAATAAGCCTTGTGCCACCCTCTGCACCCCATGAACTGTCCCGCACACCTGGGCAGTGACCCCTCAGTTTGTGATGAGACCCAGAGAGCCCCCAAGGACTCACAATGCTGCACGTCCCTCATCCCCTGGGGTGGAGGCTCCCTGGGACACCCTCGGGAGGGGCCAGGTAGGCACCGAGGGTTCTGGCTGGGGTATTGACACACACCCCCATTGTGCCTCTGGGGTCCTTCATGGGGGTGTTGGTGTTATCTGGGTTCCCTGACCTGTCTTTTTTCCTCTGTGCATTTTTCTTTGTGTGGAAATAGGCTGTTTTATCACATAACTTAACTGTTTTACCATGATAAACCAGAAATATTCAATATATGTTGTGTCCCTGTGCAATAATATTTAATTTAAATGCAAAGTGCTTTGTAGTTCCCAGCTCAAAATGACATTTGGAGATAGCATATTAGGAGTTTTACAATAAGTCTGCATTGCATGTGGCTTCACTTGGAATAACAGAGTATGCTTTTCATCTATATTGTAAAGATGTTTTGGAATTATGAATAAATATGCTGCACCAAAATTAAGCCTAGTTTTAATTGGATGTTTAGGAGTGTAATGGCCTGACTTCTGACACTTTTAATCTTCAAAAAATCTACTTCAAGCAGAATATGTCCAAATAATATTGAAAAGCAGGTTATGGTTTGAGGTCCATTGAAGTCAACATACAAAAGGATCTCATCTGAGATTAATCACCACAGCTCAGTTAAGTTTCTGCTCTAGAATTATGACCTGCTGCTTTAAAGCTTCTCTGTTACTGCAATAGTCTTCTGCAACAATAGCACATTACACTAAAATGAAACTTAGTTAATTCAAATGAGCTTTACTTCCAAATACTCATTGGTGGGTGGCTGAGATTTACTGACTCCTTTGCAAAAGCCAGAAGCCCACATCAGATCCTTGAAGATGCCTAGACCTCAGCTGTTGGTGTGAGTTATTCCACCCTGTCAGCAGCTTGAGGGTCTTCCCAGCTCCCCTGAGTGACAACTTCTAGCCCCATGCTGGCAGGAGTGAGAGAATGCCAGGTATTTCTTCTAAGCTTATTTATGCTAATGCACGGGTTATGGTTAATTCCCATCCCTCCCCAATACATATTTGCACATACACATTCCCCATGGTCTTCTCACTTTCCTCAAACACTTATTGAAGGAACAGCCTTGCAGTGCTGTGGAGGATTGGGTGAGATATCAAAATTCAGATGTTGAGAAACCTGCTTTAGACTTGTGTGTTTTGGTGTGTTTCTCTGATTGGAGTAAACAGAATCAAACCCTATGAACACAAACATTTTTTCTCCCAAAAAAGGTCAACACTTTGCCGTGATTTATGCCTGTTGGAATTTAAGGTGCAATTGACATAACCTACTTAAAAATTCTGAGGCAACAGACATTTTTCCTATGGGGTGGTTAACAGCTACGTAAGCTAAATAGGGACTAGTTGGAAGGAAATACTCTTACTGAGCTGACTTCTTAACAGATCTGCTCATTGCCTAGCTTTGGCACACCCCAAGCAGATCTAGAGGAAGGTAGTTTACTTCCAGAAATATCTCTCAGCAGTTAACTTTTGGGGCTGTAATTATACTTCACAGTGAAGAGTTTACTGTATACATATATTTTTTTCCTTTCTAATTGCATGATGAGGAATACAGATTTGCAAAGACGAATGTTAAAATTAATCCTTGTAATCAATCTGGACTGAGCTAGGCATCAAATGGACAGGAACTGTAATACATTATTTCAGGAGTATTCTTCCATCTTTTTTATCTACAATAATTTAGAAGAAGTTTATGGTGCATTCTCTGTTTAGGTGGAAGCTAAAACATTTATTATGGCAAGAAGACAGATTTGATAAAAACAGCAGTAACCAACAAATGATTACACCTTCAGCTGGTTTTCCTATAGCCCATTATGTTTAAATGCTGAAAAAGTGATAGATTTAACACAAACATCAGTTTTGCACACAGCCATTTTAGCTGCTTATATTAACTGTGCTTTCAGTGTAATCATATCTTGTTTTCTTCAACATAATGTACAAAAGAGACAGTGTATTCATTCTTATTAATGAAACTATTACTAGCTGTTACAGTCGTATCTTTGTAAGGAAATGTCTTTGTAATGTTTGCATGTAGACTCATATATGTGTATATATGCTCATGCATATAAACACAGAAGTTGCTTCTGTGACTAAAAGTGGTTGTGGCTGTTATAGACCTATTCTTGGTTCCTGACATAGAGGAAAAGCCCGACAGGAAAATAACACATCTGAGCTAAAAATTTTTAGATGTGCAGTAGTATAGCACCAAACCTCTCAACAGTATATTTATGTTTATGCCAATGCATAAAATGCTGTGAAAAACTTGTGTGAATTTCCAGTAAATAGTGTGAATGTCACTCAGGTATGGTTAAGAATTTGTACTGAAATCTTGTGTTCATAACTTTTTGTATTAAGCATTTATAAGCCACCCTCTTATCAGATCAAAGGCCATTCATTAAGACACACTCTTGGTTGAAATTTTTTTTGCATTATAATTGAAGCTTTCACGTCTTCAGGAAAATATAAGGCAGCATTGCCTCTGCTTCGTTGTGACAGTGAAAATCACTTAATGAGGAGGAGTGTAGTATTTGTGTCCTACATATGCCTTCTCTGATTTGTATCGCTAGTGTGTAAATATATTTTCAGCTGATACTCTCTGAGTGTATGTACATAAAAACTTTTTTTTTTTCCATTGATTAAGATGCTTTGGTTTATTAAATTTGTCTGGGCTTAATATACTCAGTGTGACAATTGAGCATTTATGAAAAGGGAGTTGTTACACCTAACTGTAGATGTTCACTGTTTCTTGTCATTTCTTGTCCATAAATTGCATCTTCAAGTTCCTTACGAAAGTGACCCTAGGTTATAACTTGTCTAGCCTACTTTCATTGCTATGCCAGACATTTTGGTATTTGATTTAGAAAATGTCATCATGACTGTCAAGGAATGATACATGGGGATCACTCCAATATTTTTTTGTGTAAGAAAAGTAAATCTTATGGAAAAATAGACTAACCTTTAGGGAAATAAGAAGAAAATAGACCAATGCATTAAGATATTTTATTTATTTTCATAAAATGTCTTGCAGATATAGCTTTCCCTAATAACCTACTGTTTACATATAACAAAGTCATATTTTTCCATTTTTATTTCTTAGCAGTGTTTTAAGTCTTCAAATATATATATGAGGTGGAGAAATAGGGAAGTTATTCACATGCCAGAGAGAGCAGAGGCGAGGAGTCCAGAGTGCAGGCAGATCCTAAGAGTACAGGGATGTTTTGAAATTATCTGTGTCAGAGCCTTGTTTACACCAACAAGCCCTACAATACCCTCCACATCCTGACGGTATAACTACCTAAACTTAAGCTCAGCTTTCATACAGTGAAGCTGGTTTAATTTTGGACGAGACTTCTGTCAAAACAGTGAAGTTGTGAGACAGAGCTGTATGAGAAGCCTTCCCTGGGTCTTGAGAGCTGCTTTTTGCCTGGACCCTTCCCTGGTGTCCTGGCCCAAGCTGTGCTGCAACTAGTAGTAAGCCATTGCCCAGCCATGCACCAGACACCCTGGCCAGACCTTGGACCTGCCTGGTGGCTGCAGGCTGGTCTGGCCCTGCTTGCTGTGTGGTGGTGCAGCCCTCAGCAGGCCTGTTCTCTTGCCTCTCTATGTTGAGGCAGGTGGACTGAAGCTGTGCTGCCATTTCCAATGCCATGTTGAAAGAAGCAATTGTGGCTGAAAAACCTTAGTCTGGCCAAAGAAAACTTAGAAAAAACTGCTTAGAAAGAAGAATTTCTAACAGGTATATAGTGGAAAGCATTTGGAAGATATAGAAGCAGTTATCACAAACAAATGGCAATGGTGAAAAAAAAAAATGGTTATTTCTCTCTGGCACTGGATGATGCTGTTTTCCAACATAAGACCACAACCAAAGACACACATTTGAAACAATTACTGCCCCAGTTCTCCCTCAGGGTCTGGTCACTGTCCTGCTGGCAGAAGTTGCCTTGACTTCCAATCTGCCTGTCTGTGCTGCTTATATATCAATTACTAACCCATGCTGTCAAAGCAAACTGGCTTAACCTAAAAATTTGAAATAGTAGATCTTTGCTAATGAAGCCCATTTTAATGGAAATAGCACAAGTAGCACTCACACAAACAGCTGAACTGGCTCATCAGAGGCTGTTAAAGTGTTTGGTCCCTAAAGCAAAGTGGCTTTGACAGAGTTATCATTTTACCCAAGTTTCCAGTGCAAATTTGATAGAGAGCTCCGGTGGAGAAACAAAGTACAGGAAGGTCATAGAAATACACAAGGAGAGGGAACAGAGAAGTGTGTATGCTGCAAATCATGAGCTGGAAACATTTTGGGTGTATTCAGGAACAACATTCAGTAGACGTCATTGTTTTATGGTACTGTAATGTTCTTCTCTTGAAAACAAAAAAAACTCAATGGATTGTGACTACTCAAGGGTACAGGAAAGAGATGCTGAAATTTGAAAGGGCAGATTTTAAATCTATGAGAAAATATTCTCAAAAAAATGCTGAAGAGCAAAGCAGAAAACCTCAGACAGCGTAGATATATCCTGCAGGCTATTCCTGGACACCCTTCTCAAGAAATGAGTTGTTTGCATGCTAGTGGGAAGAAAATGTTGAAAAATAATAGTGATATTAAAACCACCGTGACTTAGGGAAAGAGAGTAAATGTATTGTTAGACAGAAAAAATACCCTTTGAAAAGTGTTACCCCATCCTGAAGAAACTGGAAGGCAGACTATATAAGCTAACACTGAATTATGAAATACAATAGGAAAATATGGTGAAAATAATAATTTAAATTTCAAGATTAATCATTGAAATAGAATTAGTTTCAGAAATTTGATGTGTTGATGAATTCTAAAATGTTCTATGTTGTTCTAAAATAAATCTGTCTGGTTTTCTTCTGTCACCCTTCTGCCTCAAAAACGTTTTTACCCTAAAAAAGGATGTGGAAAATATCCACACGCCAGAGGATACTTATTTGAAGGTAATAAGATGTTTTTTACTGAAACTGAAATTTTCACGGGGAAACCTTTAGATTAGTTTGAAATGACTACACAAAAGGGTTGCTGTCATCTTTTAAGTCAAAACAGCAGGCTAGCTTCACTACCTCTGTGACATACTGATCAAGTTTTGTACTTAATGGCAACTGTGAAGACTTGACTACGATAGGTAAATTGATACCAGAAAAGAAATAAAAGAACTAGCTAAATCAGAGTATGCTCATGCAAGAAAACTATCATAGGATGCAGTTTTATTTCTATACTTGAGATGTCTATGCTAAGGAAATTAAACCACCCTGAAGCAATCAGGGAGTTTATGTTTTGTTTCTTCTGTCTTTAGTAGAAATCAATTAACCACAAAAGCTGAATACAGTTTCATAGAGAGAAACACGGTGGAATAATGCTCACGGGAAAGACTCTTCAGTAGAGAACTGTTCTCACCATGTGACACTTGGCAATAGACATATTTAGGATTTTAGTAGTCTTTCAAAACTCTTTATATTGAAAAACATTCATGAACATTTTCATTTTTCTCTCTACCAAACACAATATCCCAGAAGAAGATGAAACAAGACAAACTGTAATCTGTATACTAGCAGGAAAAATATTTTACTATGATTTACAAAGCTAAAAGGGGTTGATCTCTCCTAGAATTCAAAATCTACAAATTTGATACCCACACCTGAAAGCACTACCTCTTTCTAGTCAGTATAGAGTAATACACCTCTATGTATAGAGTAACACACTCTGAGGAAGCAATTTATCTTTGTCAGATATCTACATCAGGATTAAATGAATTGCAGTCCTGAGGTGCTTGTTTCTTTTTATTGGTAATAAATGGACTCTAGACCACTAAGTAGAAACCTCAGTGTAAAACAGAGCACATGAAAAGCCCATTTCTCTTTATTGATTTTAAAGAGAGTCTAGATGACTGTTTTCTTCAAAAATTTCAAATTTAAGTTATTGAAAACAACGAATTGTAAATCATACTTGGTCAGTATTCATTCCAGTAGAATACAGCTTAAAAATCTCTTGGGGAAAAATCCCTAACCTTAATCCCCAGAATACACCTAGTCAGTTATGCAGTCGGTGCAAAATGGAAGCTTCCTTCTGATTTCCTTCTTTTGGTTTCTTGAAGCATGAAATTACATGTTTTACTTAATTTTTGTCTTAGCAGATAGGTCATTCAAGCCATGAAGAACTCTTCAAGATGATTTGGTTAGTAGAACTTCAGGTGTGTTATTATTCTCTTTTGCTAAAAACTCTTCTGGGAAATAAGATATGAAAGGAAAGCCATTTATTAGACATCTTAAGTAAATGTGTTTAACAAAGGAAGAATCAAAGAGAAACAAAGAGAGTCAAAGAATGACAGAAGGCACAAAGACTCACAAAGAATCTTCCCTTTTGGAAGCTTCTATAAAGAAGAGTGCTTTTCAGCTTCCTAAATTGTTCATTTGCACAAAGCAGGCAGAACAGGAACCTCTTCTTATTAGTGCCTTTGGGTGCTAAAATGTTGTAAGAAGAACAATGAAGTGCACACCACATCTTTTACGTTCATTTTCCTCACTGATGTCGTCTGTCTTTTTCCTTCTCATTTTCAATTTGAAGAAAAAAAATCTGCTAGTAAATGACACCTTCTGATCTGCAACATAGAAGCCTAGAGGGACTTATTCACTCTAGCTCACTGGTGACATAAACAGCATGCTGCAGCTTATATTTTTCCGATTCAAAAGTGCCTGAACACCTAGCTCTCAGATGACTTGCAACATGATGTATAAGAGTGGATAGTTTCTCACAGATCATATCCTTTGTTTCATCACATTTTGTATGGGGAAGAAAAAAATTCCATCTGTGTCTTTTTGCAGGATGAGTCCACAATTTATTCTACAACTATTCCTTTCATTATGTTAATAATGGGTTTCGTACATATGCTCTTTGGCAAATTGTACACACAATTTACTTCTGTTTTGGATCTTTCTGCATTGCAAATTTAAATAATTTCAAGCACAGCTCAGCAGATGAATGGCTAGCTCTGGTTTCCTCAAAATCTCCATGAAAACTAAACTTGTTAACTGAAAGAAACTGAATCAGCTCTGCTGCATTTTTGATGTAGCACCTGGTCTTGTTTAATTGAACTTAATTTAATAAAAATGATCTAATCATTTTCCCACCTCCTGTTCACTCTTTTACCTCTCCCTATAAAGGCACAACTCAGAGGAAATATGTACTATCTACACATCAAAACCTCCTTTTTATTTTTTTTTTCTTTCATTTTACTTTGTAAGTCATTAAAAATACACAGCATTTACCATAATACTTTTTGATCATAGGAGGTGAGTCACATGGACAATGAACTTAAAAAATACAATCACCCATTTTAATACAAGAGAAGAAGTACAGGAAAAAAATTGTTAAGAATAAAACTTTGAGATCAAAACCAACCCCGTATCTGTCAGCCTGTGTTTGGGGGGAGTGGGTAGGGAATGGGCAGAGCTTTGGCTACTGCTCTGGAATTTCTGAGTTGCTTTTTAACTTCTGTGTTAATATTCTGTTGAAGGACAACAAGTTATTGGTGTCATGGACCATAGATGGTACAGCAATCCATTTCTACTTCCTGAGAATGAAGAGGAAAGCAAGAAATAAAGGTGACTAAAAGGTGTGTCTGAGTTACTGTGTCTCCTGGGAAAGTACCTATACTGATGCACTTTATGAGCAAATCCTTGCTCAAGGCTTTACATAACCTAGAAATTTAACCAGGAAGCCTTACTGAAGAATTTTAAATAAAAAAGCATGGAGGTTCTCAGGTAGTTCTGAACTCTTTTATAAGAATAACCTTACTGTTTCATAAAAAAATCCAGAAAAACTATGATACTGTCACAACGGAAAAAAATGCATATGAGAGGGTATATTCAGTCTACATATTTGGTGGGGATTTTTTACTTGTTTTGAAAACAGTAACACTCAACTTCATTTGGAGGATACCTGTTCTGAAATAAGAAAATAGAAACAGGTTAAAGAAAAAAGGTAACATTTTAAGATGTTGCAATTACTGGAGAATTTTTGCTGATCACAGTTCATCTCTTGTCAGTAGAAACAATACAGTCACATAAAGATAACGGCAAACTTTACATTTTAAAGCAGTATCTAAAATTATTTGTCCACAGGTTGTTTAATTCCTTTAAACTACTAGCTTTCTCTCCCTAACAGCAGAGTTCTGATGTGCATGTGTAGAATGAGTTCTTACCTGTTCATTTCCATTTTGCATTTCTTTCACTTCTGTAGAAGACATTTCTTAAGATAAGGGAGAATTAAACAGTCACAAATAAAATCAAGAGATATTTTTATTTAAAGAAAAACTAATAACTTGGTAAAAATGAATACATAATTGTGTTCCCTTTATAAAGAATGAAAGGCAATCTACTGAAAACACTGAAAGAAAAGCCTTTTATCTTGGTCATGCACTTTGGGTGTGTCCAGAAATAAATCAATTCAAAGTTTCACAGGATAGCCTGACCTCACAGATTTATTCTAAAAGTCTAGACAGGTAACTTCAGATAAGCTGAAAAGCATTTTCATCATGGTCATACATGATACAAAGCTAAGATGTTGGTTAATCAGTGAGTATTTACTGATTTTTTTAATCCAGGCAAATTTTGAAGTGATAAGCATTTTCCAAAGAAGAGGGAGGTAGGAGAAAACATGTTTCTCTACATAAGTGCAGAATACATGACAAAAAACAACCATGCTAATGTGTGTTGAGGCAGAGCAGGTGTGAACATCATTGTGCATCCCAGGATACCATGAGTATCTGTGAGCATCTGGCTGAAAAATCCCAATTTAAACTGATAATCTCTCAAAAATTCTGCCCAAAACTTTCTGCAGCTTCCACTTGTCTATTTGCTTATGTTTTTTTTGCACCAGGTGTATGAGCAGGCAGGAGTATGTATATGTTTTGGTAGAGGAAAGCAATGCAGTAACCAGCAGTACTTTCTCAGGAAGATGTTTCTTAGCCACGATTTTAAAGATGCTTAGTGTCATCCAATGACCTGCATGTAAACAGAGTCTTTGAAGTTTCACTGACAGTAAATCTATAAGGAATTCAGTTTACATGGCCCAATGGCATAATCCTTGCTTTAGAATTAGCATTGGACTGTAGAAAGGACCATGCTCTTTTTCTCTATATATAGAGCATGAAACTTTTGAAAAGAAATAATAGTGCTCTGGCACAAAAGTTTGCTGCCATCTGATAAAGTTATTCAGAAGAAGTTTAAAAATATACGTCTGAGACAAAATAAACATTTCAGCACAAGAGAACTGTCACTAATATGTATGGTAAAATTGCCTAATATGCTCCATGATAAAACCTTTCTAATGCTTTCCAATTCTTCTTAGCTTTAATCACTTGATGTGAAAATTTCTCTGCTTCCTGCCTGCTTCAGGCTGAGCTATTTGGGAAAATAAGCCAGAAAAACTAGCTGGTTTTAGTTTCAACTTAAAGACATTTTGATAGTCTTGTCAAAGGTAAAAATATTCTGACTCCTTTTTTTTTTTTTTTTAATTCCCTTTGGGGTTGGGGGGCAGGTAAGTAAAGAGGAAAGGGAAACTATGTCAAATACCAGAGGGTTTTGAAGCAGAAACTTGACCTTTTGCAAGTGGACACAGGAAGCATTTGTGTCATTCAGAAATGTGATGAAAGTCTTCAATTTCATCCAGAAACTTTTGATTAAGGAAATAGTTTTCATTCAGAAACTATTTATGTAGAAAATTCCTAGTTAATTTTTCCTGGTTTTTTCTTTTGAAAGTTAGAAATTTCTGATTTCATCTGTTGGTTAGGTTAACGTACAAAGATAATTTTTACATACAATAGACCATTTATGAACAAAATGATACATAGAGCATTGAGGACAAGAAAGAAAAAATTGCCATCATGATATATCTTTGGTAATTTTCAGTCTTTAGGTCTTTTAAATTTTCTGGAGTCACTATTGTATAGTATACAGAGATTAATTTGCTCAGCAAGCACTTGCAAAGAAAACACTTGTGCTCTAATGAGTTTAAAACCTATGCCAGGCCAGCCTTCATTGATCCTGCTCTTTAGGAGAAATCCTTTTCTTAATGATCCCTTCAAACATCTTAATAGACATGAGAAAATTTACCTTGTAGTCTTTCAAGTATGAGTTATTGATGGAGACTTAATGAGTGACTTTCTGCTGTTTTTCTTTTGAGTTTGTCACAAGCTTAACACACCTCTAAAGTTAACAAGATGTCTGACAACGTACAACCTGCTGCTTTGTTTAGCATCATTTAATTGGTAATTTTTTGGTAATATTGATCTTAAAGCTCACAGAGAAAATCGGTATGTCTTCTGGTACTTGTGGTAAATGTTACTGTCTCAGCATTTGGCTTGTGGAAATACACGGATATTAAGTCTGACTTTTTTTCCAGCTTCTGGTAGATGAGGCCTATAGAAAGTTGAGAAAGTTTTTAGAAATGAAAGAGAGTTTGAATTACAGTAAAAGAGAAGCCAACAAAACATCCAAATCCATAAAATCTGCATTTTGATCAAAGGTTGCAGAGAGACCAGATACATGGGAAGATGCTTTTTTTTTTTTTTTTCCTTTTTTCTTCTTTTCCTTTCTATATTGTAGAGTAAAGAGCTATCACCAAAGGAAAGGCCATGCTTGACCTTTGGATAGTACATTCAGAGTACTGCAAGGCAGTATTCACAGGAGGTATTGTTTCTCAAAGGTGAAATGCCTTTGTTCATCCATTCCTGCTACAGAAGGAACAGTAGTTACTCCTATGCTTGGGAAAAAGCAGTTTAGTTTCTGGAAAATTTGCTGTGGCAAACCAACATTTTAAACACCCATTTCACTTCTTGCAACTTCATTATCAGACTTCTACATACAAAGAGTCTCCACCAGCCCCAAATTTAGGAACCAGTTACCAGTAGGTACTTGCTTATTGAATAGATATATAGTCAGTAGAATTGGATGTAAAGGATGAAATACCTTATTTCCTACCATATAAGAACTGTTAGGGTGTAACCTAAATCTAAATCTGGACTGGAATCTAGGTGTACTGAGTGGATAAACATTACTCGAGCTGCTAAGCACTTAAATGTGAAGGAAGATATGTATACTATGTAAAAATAAATAAGCAAGCAAACAAAACCCACCAATACATGAAAAACAAAGGAACTTAATATAAGAAATAACACATGCATACATATATGTGTAATCATATACAGGCAATATTCCTTTCATGACTATTGCAGATGGTTTTATTTACCCTCAAGTCTGTTATCCAAACCCTGAAAAGAAGAAAATGTGGTCATCTTAATGATCAATTCACGCTGGATTTCTCCAAAAATAGTCTAGGACAAAGCAGGAACAAGCTTATGTATGAACTGGACATATAGATAGCTCACTATATCAGTGTGGAAATATAAGAAGGTAAAATGTATGGATTAAATAGCAAATGCACAAGTAGGCATTGGAAAGCTGGAAAAAAGTAAAAATCCAAGACACGAGATCTTGAGGCTCTGCAACAGTAGAATACATTGCATATGTTCTGTTAATTGACTATTCAGTCTTACTCCCAGAAGAAAGACAGGGTTTTCCAAGCAGTCTGTACCAGAGAAAGAAATGGAACAAATGATGTTTTACTCATTTGTAAACATCATAATTTAAGTGTGTCCCATTACGCAACGCAAAGCGATATTGATATCAAAGATATCAAATGCAGCTTAAGTTGTTAAGTCTTAAAGTAATCCTTTTTCCTTCACCCATTACATTAAAACAATACTGTCTAAGTCTACTGATCCAGTATGTTATACATAGATTTTATATACATTTTTTATAAACATTAGCCCACTTGAAGGTTACATTTATTTTCACTTTTCCATAGCACAGCAAAATACATGTCATATTTTAGGAACAGAGGAAGGCTGTCTGAACATTAGTATTTAAAATCTGGGTCCTTCTGAGGTAAATGGGAGTTTTGCCATTGGATTCAACAATATTGTTACTGCACACCAGAGAATTAATTTGTTGTGAAGCTGATTCTGATGAATCAACACAGCAGCTGGTGATTTCCATATTTGGAACATAAATGGAAACTCTTGGCCTTATGATCACTTTTTAAAAGGGAATATGTGAAGAGTGTGTAAAATTTTGTAACATTATTTTGTCATATGAAAATCAGTGGTCCAGTCCATCTAGCCATGAGCCATGAGATCAATGGGAGCTGGGAGTACTCAATACTAGGAAGACTGTTTTTGAAAGTTGTTCACTCCAGGTCTATGGGAAAGGTTGGGCAATCTTTTAATGAGATTATTATAAGGGCGAGAAGATGAATCAAGAATTTTTAGAGGTAGAACATTATCTATGATGACACCTTCACTGCTGACCTCCCTTTAGGGCTGTTTCTAGGACTCAGAAGTCCCTGTCATGAAAACATTTTAACCAGAATTTTTGCTTTTTTTCTTACGTGCTTTCTTTCTTCTTTTCCTCCTCTTCCTCCTTCTCTTTCTTCTGCTTCTTTTGCTTCTTCTGCTTTTTCTTGTTCTTCTTCTTCATTTTGATAGTTCTTTATTTTTTTGTGTTGGTTTTGTTTTTAAAAAAGCTTCATACCTTGAATTTCCATTACTTCTCTGCTGTCAACATGTGTTTATTTTCAGTTCCCACTACAAGGCTAAGAAGGCCTCGAGGACACATCAAAATTTCTGACAAAGAGGGGTTGCTGATGGCAGTTGATGCTTGTTCACAGAGTAGATTAAACAGACACCTCTTTTGCAGCCTGAAAAGTCCTTTCTTCCTTTACTTTACAAGTTGACTTTTATTATAAACTTTAAATCACAGCCACATGGCCAAGATTCATAGACCTTCTTAATTACCAGTCATCCCATGCATCAATCAAGGAATAAATTAGATGCACAATCTTACAATATCTAAACCATGAGGAAGTCTACATTTAGATTTCATTCATGCCTTTGAGAGTAGTGTCATGTTTAAAACAACACTCTTCTAGTCTACTCCAGGTTGAATCTTACCACTGTGTGCAAATGATAACCAGACCAATCTTAATTATCTTTGTGGGGCATAAGCCATGACTAAGACAATTATGTAAGTCTACTGAGCCCATATTATTAATATTAAATTACATTAATACCTTCATGTGATTAAACAAGAATAATAATTATATTAATTATTATTTTTTTATTTAAAGAAAGAAGTCACCTTATTAAAAAAAATAGCCTTTTTTTATGTGTATATTGTGCTGCTCTAAACCTACAGCATTTACATAGACACGGTATGCAAATAACCTAAGTACAGAATGTGAACAGTTCATGATTTAGGATCCAAGTCCCATATAATTAGTATAACACTTCAAATCCCTCTAACTTCAAGTTCTGCATATGCATACATTAGCATGAGTTAATATGAAATCATTGTCTAGGCAAGATTAGATGTAGGTTAGGGAAAATTTAGACAGCTAAGATTATGTAAAGAGACAGTAACACACTATGAATTTCAAACAGAAAAAAAATATACAGAAACAAAAGGGAAATACCTAGATAATCTGATCATCACCTGTTAGACTAAGGAGAATTTTCATATAGATCAGTAGAAAGGTATTTGAGTCAGTGCACCTTGAAAAATCATGGTCACGCTTTCTTTTTATTTTTTTTTTTTTTGTGTGTGTGTTTTTAACACATGCTTTGAGACATTTTCTTGCTTTTCTTCTGGCTGTACATGAAGCAAGTTAGGCTAAGTTGTTAGCTATACATAGGATATGTGCAATGAAAAGATATCCAGAAAGAAAAACAGTTCTTTAAATACTTAGCTGATAATGGTCTGAGAATTCCATTCCCACCTTTATTTTAGGTAAAAGGTAGAAATATTCAAACATTGATGCTTTAAAGGAACTGCAAGTTTCGGGACTGTGCAAACTTTTTGGCAGGAGCTATGGTCTCATAACCAAAAAAAAAAAGAAAAGGAAGTGTTTGGTTTTTTTTTTTAATTTTTCTTTGATTATCATTATTAAGTTCTTTGGCTTTACGTTTTGGTGGGCTTTTTTAAGATGTGCAGGCTGATAGGATAATCTTAAATGCGATTGACACTTAATCGATCAGACAGTAATTGCCAAATATATAGTAAGATTCCGAACTAAATTTCAGTCAATGAAATAATGACCATTTGTCTCAAGGCAAAATCTGTTCTCTGGTGTTAAACTGTAATAACTAAGAATAATCTGGAATAGAAATATTGAATAAATCCAAGATCTAGGAACTGTCAATTTACACTGAAGTAAAACAAAATTGTCATAAGCTATTTTACACGGAAACTGTTCCCTGAGGAACCATATCTTGAGGGCTGTTGAAGATAAAGGGGATGGTAACAGAGACCCCAAAAGTATAAGCACAAGATGAAAGCAAAGGCCTTGGAAATGCAAGCAGAAACAGCAGGCCTATAAGCACAAGTCAAAGATGGTTGATTACTGGTTTATTAAAGGAAAGTAACCCTTGGATCTGTGTACAACTAACTTTAAATGTAAGAAAGAAAACAGAGCATAAGTCTCCTTCACAAGTAAAATCACGTACAGTAAATGTGGATATAATGTGGAACTGGGAACCATTGAAGAAAATGCTGGCAAGCAACCTGTGTTGACAAACATATGAAAGTGATCCTAGAAAGAGAAGGAAGAAGGTGCACCATCAGCATTATACTCCCCTAACAGAGAACTTGCATTTCCAAAAACACATCAAAATTACCTTCTTCCTGAAAAAGACAGATACCATTGACATTAGGACCCAGAGCAAGAGTATAAAGTATAATTGAGATGATATAATTAGAAAATGCGGACTATAACTCTTGATATTGTTACTGGACAAATAATTCTTAGACTTTGTTAAGACTACAGTTTGACTCACAATAAATTCTTGTCTTCTCATTTAAGGTGTATTTCCTTACTCCAGAAAAATTGAACAGAGTAATTTGATGCCCCCATTCTTGAGGATAGTTGTTAGAATTTAATTGCAACAACTGGGGAGAATGTGGGCAATCTAAGCAATAATTTGCAAAGTAACATGGAAGTGTAAGATTTTACCTTCTAAAAGCATTTTCAAGTTGTTCCCAGGTACTATGCTCTGTTTTAAATTGTGAAGTAGTATTGGAGCACATGATTGAAATATGTTTGGATGAAAATATACCAGAAGAAATAGTTCTTTTTCAAACTGGCAACCCATCACAAGTGAGGTCCCCCAGGGATCGATATTGGGCCCAATGCTATTCAAGATCTTCATAAGTGATCTGGATAATGGGATCAAGTGTAGCCTGATGAAGTTTGAAGATGACACTAAACTGAGTGGGAAAGTAGACAGTCTGTAAGGGAGAGCTAGCATGCAGGAAGATCTGGATAGGCTGGAAGAGTGGGCTAACATGAACCGTATGAAGTTTAACAAGGACAAGTGTAAGGTCTTGCACCTGGGAAAACATAATCCAGGAGTGCAGCACAGACTGGGATTCACCTGGGTGGAGACCAGCTCTGTGGGAAGGGACCTGGGGATCCTGGTGGACAGGAAGCTCAATATGAGTGAACAGTGTGCTGCTGCAACCAAGAAGGCCAATAGGATGCTGGGTTGCATCCTATCCTAAAAAGGGCATCACCAGCAGAGATAAAGAAGTCATTAACCCACTCTACTCGGCTTTTGTCAGGCCACACCTGGAATACTGTGTACAGTTCTGGTCCCCGTTATACAGAAAAGACCTGGACAGGCTGGAGGGGGTCCAGAGAAGGGCCACCAAGATGATCAAGGGTCTGGGAAGCCTGCCGTATGAGGATACACCGAGAGATCTGGGCTTGTTCAGCCTTGAAAAAAGGAGGCTTAGAGGTGATCTCATCACCACGTACCAGTACTTAAAGGGGAGCTACAAAGAAAATGGAGACTCCTTTTTTACAAGGAGTCACATGGTGAGGACAAGGGGTAATGGGTACAAGTTACTCCCAGGGAGATTCCGATTGCACATGAGAGGCAAATTTTTCACAATGAGAACAGTCAATCTTTGGAATACTGTCCCCAGGGAAGTGGTTGACTCTTCTATGCTGAACACATTTAATACTCAGCTGGACGTGGTGCTGGGCCATCTCGTGTAGATTGTGTTCTTGCATGGAAAGGTTGGACCAGATGATCCTTGAGGTCCCTTCCAACCTGGTATTCTATGATTCTATGATTTTATGATAAGATGTACTCCAGGAGTGTGTGCACACAGTGAATTCCAGCTGTTGTCAGGAACTTGGTCCATGGGGCCATGCTACAGCTTAAGCTAAACCCCTCAGAATTGGTGTCAGGTAGAGACCACGTTCTCAGCAGCTAGTAGTTTACTCCACAGGTCAGCACCCATCATGCTACAGTAATTACTAAGATAAACACAGTCAATGAGTTCAGAGATATTTTGTCTTTTCTACTGTCTCAATAAAATTAGAAAAACCCCAAACCAACTCCAGTCATTCAGATTATCGCCTTTGCACCGTTACTCCGATTACTGAAATTCCTTTCAAAATGCTATGACAACAAATACATTCATAAACATTTGTCTTTTCAAAATGAATCTTTTTTCATGCCTCAGTTAACTAAAACTAATTGAGAGTTTAATGGGAAAAAAATAGATATTTGTTTATCTTTTTCCCTAGAAATTATGTAGCATTTTCCAACTAGCTTGAGGGGAAACATATGTAAATACAAATTTCTGGTAATGTTGTTCCAGAAAGTTAGTTGCACTGATCTGGAATGATGTCCAGCCTTTCAACTAGAGACAATCTTCATTTTACTACAAGAACACTGATTACTCTTTTACTAGAACAGGATTATGCATAAAATGCTTGGAAAAAATATCCCTAGTTTAGTTCTTATCTGACAAACTCTGCCAAACTTTTACTGTAAATTGCCACAAGCACGGGACAGAGATACTCAATATATTATTTCAGCAGTGACATAAGTGACACAGCCTTTGCTTGATGGCTGACTATGTTCCCCAAACTCCCTCTTGCACTGAAAGATGTGACTAAAAATATATTTTCATTCCTTTAAACTTAGAAAACTATAAGCCGCCATAACTTCTGCACAGCAATATAAAATTCCTTACTTACACAGACATTTCATTTTAGCAACTGATTATGATAAATGTGATTAGTGTCCCTTTCAATGTGTTTAAACTGAAAACCAGAGTTCATGTACAAGCTGCTACTACTCATTATCATAAAATTTGATGTGTGATAATAACAAGAAACATATACAAAGACTTAGTAAAATCCATGAATTGTAAACTGTAATCTTTGCTTTCTCTTTCTTCCTCTCCAAGGATATTGTACTTCATATATCAAAAAGAGCATGCATCTTTTCATGAAACATTTGCACCATGTAATAGGATGCTCAATTTAATGTATAAAATATATACTCATAAACCTCAAAACCTGTCAATTAGGATATTGGGAAATGAAATGCCCCTAAGGCTACTAATACCTTGATTTTAAATAGTGTGTGACAAACAGTATCTAATACGAAGCACTGAGGGCTCTCAACAATAATGTATCATTTAAAGATTAGTACATAGATACAGAAAATGCAGCAATTTAAATGGAGACCTTCTCATCAGAAAGCAGGAGCTTAGCAGGAAAGGAAAGGGATTCCAGGATGACAAGTTCAGTGTCTGGATTTACCAGCTGACCTGCCATAACTGCTGTATTTTTTCCTAGCATTCTCAGAGAACTCAAAAGGCTGGAAAAGTGGGAAGGCTCTTTTGAACGATTCAGACTGTGTAATTTTTATTAGTGTGGAAGTCAAAACAAAGCAAAACGTTATCTTAAATACATATTGTTGTTGACTGGATGAGCCATGGGGCTGTATTTTTAAAGATCTGTATCTTCTCAAGTCTTAATTACCAGTGTAAGTCAAGTATAAGCCAGGAGCAAACAAAAGTAATAAATATTTTTCTGTCATTAGTTTACCTAAAACAAGTTACTAGTCTCAGTCTAGCTTCCAGTGGATAGACATCTGTATTACAGATGTTGCCCTGAAAATTGACACCTTAGTTCAGATCATCACTGTAGAGAAGACAATGACATGAACCATATTTCTAAAACAATAAAAAGTCTGCGGAGAAATAGACCCTGTCTACAACTTTTTTTTTCCCTCCAAGGAAGTTCACCACTTCTACCAGTTCCAGAACTAATGAAATAGTCCTTGATTTCAACCAGGAGGGTTGTCATAGATGTTCTTCAATAATGTATAAATAACTACAAGGAAAAGATTATGTAAAATGTGCTATTAGTCACTTTCTATCTTGGAAACAATCATTCTTTAACGTGATTATTTTAAGTCAGGCTGATTTCAGGTTATAGCTTATCTAACCTGTATCTAATTATGATAAAAATGTGCAAAGGCTGGCTTTTATGTGGCTTTTGATTTTTCACATTGAGGTTCCCAGACAGTCTCAACCAACTTCAACTGAATTTCTCTTCTCAGTTCTCATCTTTTTGTTTTATCTTTTAATTTCTTTTATCTTTACAATGTGATCTCATGAGTTTAAATTATGATTATCACCTTACACTTGTTCTTTCTCTTTGGAGACGGGCATCATTGTAGGCATTTTTCTCAATATTATACAGTATTTGCAGCTTTTCAGGGTACAGGTAGTATATTATTTTTCCATATAAACATATTTGACAGAGAGATATGAATTAATCACATTCATATTGAGTCTTTGCTTATGATATTTTAAATAAATCAGCTGATATGTATCAACGACCAAAACATTTATATAAGAAGATAATGCATGATGGCAAAACTTAGGTAGATGAGTAACGGGTATATGTGTAGCGCTACCCTTCTTTTCTAGAAAGGATGTGCCACATATTTCAGTCTTCAAAACACAAGGACAGGATAACCTTAAATTCTGACACTCATGGACATGTGCCTGGCTTAAGGCAGCCTCACTATAGTCCATGGCCCACTTCCAAGGGGTGCTCTGTGCTTCAACTGTACAAATTTCCGATGGCAAGAAAGGAACTTGACCCTAAACAACTCTTGTAAAATCTTCAATCTAGGCTGTTCTATATTTACAGCTGCAGCACACACGGTCTCAGGGTCCTACCTGCCCATTGGCAGCTCTCTTGGGAAAACCCTGAGTACCTCCTTGCTACCCAGGGCTACCACAGCACAATGCTCAGTCCAGCACTTTCTCTACCCACAGAAATGAAAATCCCCAGCACTGTCTCTGACATGACCTTCCTCTAACTTAGCTGAATTCTCAGAGCCACCACCTATTGCATGCCAGGACTCTTCCAGACTCTATTCTTCTTTAACTAGAGGAGTTACAGTGGAGTCAGAGATTGCCCAGCAAGATATTGCATCTTCTGGCAGCTTAGCACTGTGGTTTGTAAGGAGCAACTGATAACTGAAGATTTCTTCCATCTCCTCTCACATTCATTCAAAGAAATTGATGGTTTTATACTGCTGCCAATCCAGCTGTGATGTGATTTAACACCTGGATAGAGAAGGAAAGGGCATTTTACACCTCTTTACATGGCCTTTTCAGTCATCCTGGACTAGAAAGAAGTGCATTCATTTGCATTGATATTTCTTTAAACTTTTTCCTTACACTCATGCTTCTTGCTCAAAAACAATTTCAATAAGCAAAAGAAAATGTAGCACACACTAATTTATCTAGAAGGCACTCTAGCTAGCATGTCAACATGTTTTTAAAAAAGGTATATCATTTTATATTTTACTATCATGGTAGTCAGAATTACTAATTTTTATTTAAAACAGAAAAATTGCCATAGTTCAGTCAAAGAAATGTACATCCAGTAAGTGTGAAATGTATACCATGTGAAATACATATATGCATACTATAGTCTATGTTTATATACACACAAGCACAAATATATATTCATATGTATACTAACACACATATATGTATATACACACACATTTCTCAGGGATAATTTTGAGATGAAAATGTTTTGTCTATTTGACATTAGGTTAAAATGTTGAATGTTTCTAACGTTTTGAACACCAGCAATCTGAAGAAGATTTTACTTCAGATCAGACAAAACATGTAATAATTTTTAAATCAATCCAGATGTAATCAGGATTGATGCTAACAAAAAACTTCGATCCTCCCATAAAATTCCTATAAGATGACGTACTCCATTCTAACTGTTAAGTCCCGGTCTGATTGTCAGGCTCGGGGAAGGTTTGTAATGATCCCAAGGGCGAAATTAAGACACAAATGAGGTCATATGCCGCCAATCAGACGTTTTATTGGGTAAATATAAAAGAGTAAAGCGATAGGAAAGGCAGGAAATATTAGGAGGAAATTAAGCAAGCATCCAGAGAGAAGCAAAGGATAGTCACCACCATGGATCCAGCAGCGTCCCGTTGGTCCTGTCTTCAGTTTTTCGGTGGTGGATGGCCACACTCAGGTTTCGTTGTGCCGTCTTTTATCTGGTGTTGGAGAGGGAGTTTGCCCTCTCGTTTCCGTTTGGTTACCCAGGGCAACATCACGTACCCAACACATGCACATCTACTGGTGGGGCAAGCGGCCTGACCAGATACCAGTTGGTGTCCTATTCTTGGTCGTGCCCGATAAGCCAAAGAATGGCCTGCTGCTTCAGCAAGTTTGCACAGGCTTCCTTGCAAGATGGTGGTACTTGATAAGCCAAAGAGTGGTCTGCCCTCGGGTCTTGTCAGACAAAAGAGTGGTCTACTGTCCGGTCTTATCAGATAAACACACAAGCAAGCTTTGAGACAATTGTTCTTAACACTTCAGTCTCTTACACTAACATAAGATTTTCAATTCAGTAAAAAAATGTTCATACCTGGTAGCTTAATTAAAATGCAATATGTATATTATTAACTGTTACGTTATGATTTCCAGCGGGAGTGACTGATATCTTGTTTTTAATTTGTATTTTGTTCTTTTTTAATGCTGCTCATAAAGCAGCATTATAACTCACTAATGCCCGAACCACTTTATCTTATGAGTTATACAGGCTTTCTTTCTTTCCGTTTGATTGAAAATCTGTAGTTATGGCTTATCTAGCCTCTGTGCTAAGCAACACATAATTACAAAGAGCTTAGGAAGAAACAGTAAGACTTAAGAGCACCAAATTTCTTGTTTCAATCTACAGGAGGCTGTATTTTCATTCAGAATGTTTCAGACTATCAGGGGTTAAAGGAACATGAAATAACATTATGACAACCATATGGATGCTTACATTTTGCTTATTTGTTTGTTACCTGGCATCAGTATATTCATCAGTTGTTTACTGAGTAAACCTCCAGAGAAGTTACTGAATAGCCAGTCTGAACAGTTCTGAATAATTGATGGTTACCTAAAGATGTGAATAACTACAGAATCAGCTAGATTCCTCCTTTCCTGAGGACACACTTCAGTGATCCATGCCATTCCCAAACGTGCCATGCCCAGCACACAGATCTAAAAGAAGTAGTTTACAAGGGAAGGTAGTAAACTCAGAGAGTTCCCAATTGTATATGTAATCACTTTTCATGCAGTCTTAATGAAAGTAAAAGTCCCACTGATTTCAGCTTTATTTCAAGGGGTTTTGCTGACATAGGGAATGAAACAATCAGTGGTAATGGTCTTTCTAAGCTGAGACACACTATCATGGGGTTTTTTTTGTTGTTTTCTTGAAAAAACACCTTTTCTCATGAATTCTGTTACAGGTACACCTCTCTGATGATTCAAGTCTCTGTTTCACATGCTGATTTTGCATCTAGTGGCAATGTGGACTCTGAGATATATTTGCTGGTTTATGGTATGATTAACCCAAAAGCTCAGAGCAAAACAAAGTTGAAATTGTTGAATGTCTGTTGGTTTTAACACCAGATCATATATCACTCAGGATCCCTTACAGTGTGACAATAATTAGAATCTTCTTGGCCTCTACATGCATTCTTTTTCTTTTAAAATTTAAATATTAAACTGGTTTTCCCTGATTTGATTGAGAAGAACAAACAAACAAACAAACAAACCCACCAACCAACCAACCTCAAAGGTTTGACTACTTTAATGCTCCCAAATTGTCAAAATTCTGAAAATCCATGTGCAAATTCATGTGTGGCAAAAATGCAGTTCATTTATAAGATCCACAGCAAGACCAGAACTGTCAGTGGAAGCTGGCTATTGAACTGGTAAATGATACAGCTGCCTAAGAAACAGAAACAGTGATTGTGATCATCTTCACAGCACAGCATTAGGAACAATCCATTTCTAAACAGTTTGTGAATCTCAGTGCATCTGAGACATGCACAGAAACCAAGAATAACTGTATTTTTCTATATGCTTGTACAGCATGATGAACAATGAAGCATGGCCCTTCTCAGGCAGTATGGAATGATAACAGTGTCTAGTGTTATGTTATTTTTATTATCTAGGTATTTCCTCTTTTCTTGTTTAACGACACATACACCTTTTTGTGTTGGTAATATATGAAACCAAAATAATTCTGAGTGATTCGATTTAGCCACTTTTTTGCTAAAGGTTGGAAAGTATTATTCCTTTTCATTTATCTATATTGAAGGCTTAATTTAAAAGAAAAAAAAAAAAAAAAGCCAGATATGGTTATTTCTCTGTACATTCATCTACCCTGGTTACATCTTGAGTATACTAGACCAAACTAGAAAAAGGTAAAAGTGTGATTTTTATTCCTGTTTATAAGTAAGCTATTTTTCATGTTTTGATGTCAGTCTATTGAAGGGCAAGTCCACTGTATATAATCTGAACACCTCAGAAATACATGGCAAGAAACAGGACCCACCTGACCATGTGGGACAAAAACATCTTTGGCAACAGGCTGGCCAATCTACTAAGGAAAGGTTTAAACTAAAAATGTTAGGGGAGGGAGTTGATGACCAATCATCAAGTGAGGAGGTGGTGGTGCAAACAAAGTATGCAGGGTGATGTGGCAAGAGAGGCCTTATAATCAATGAAATAACTGGGCTGAAGTAGGGCCACCTCAAGTATATGCACACAAATAAGGAAATATAGACAGGATGGAAGTATCAATTAAGCTCACACATTTTCTGGGAAATCAGCAAAACTGAGTGTCTATCTGAAGCACCTGTACACCACTAATGCATCCAGCATGTGGGGCACACAGGAGGAATTAGAGAACTGTGTTCAGTTGTGGGGCTAGCATCTCACTGAGATCATGGAGACATGGTGGAATAGCTCACATGATTGGATGCTGTCATGGAAGGATACAGCCTTTTTGGGAAGAGCTGTGATGGTGACGAGGGAGATTTTTTCTTTGTGTGAGAGAGTGGCAGGGATGAATGGAGATCTGCCTGGGAATGGACAATGAGCCAGCTGAGGTCAGACAACCATGGAGAATGTTGTAGGTGTTTTCTGCAGACTTCTTGATCAGGAAAAATAAGCAGATGAAGCGGTCTCCAAAAGCTGGAAGGAGCCTCACTTTCACAGCCCCTTGTCCTGATGGGGGGCAATGAACTGCCCTGATACCTGCTGGAGGGAGAACACAGGAGTGTACAAGAAATGTAGGAGGTTCCTACAGTGCTTTGATGGCAATTTCCTGACACAGGTGGTAGAGGAGGCAACGAGTGGAGGTGTTCTCCTGGACCTGATACTTACAAACAAGGATGAACTGGCTGAGGATGTAAAGGCTGGGGGTAACCTTGGATGTGATGCCCCTGAGATGATGGATTTTAGGATGCTGAGGAAGGCATGAGCCTAAAAGCAGGGTTGCAGCCTTGGACTTCAGGAGAGCAAACTCTGGCCTCTTCAGAGACCTCCTTGGAGGAATCCCATGGGATACAGTCCTGAAGAGAGGAGGTGTCCAGGAGAGCTTGTTCATATTCAAGGATTACCTCCTCCAAGCTCAGGCATGGTCCGTCCTGATGAGCAGGAAGTCAAGCAAAGGTGGAAGAGGCTTACATGGATGAATATGGAGCTCCTGACTAAACTCAAACAGAAAAAAAGAAGCATAGAGGAGGTGGAAACAGGGAGAGGAGACCCAGGGGAAATATAGAGGCACTTGTCCAAGCATGCAAAGATGGGGTAAGCCAAAAGCCACGTAGGACTGAATCCAGTGAGGGATGTGGAGCAAAAGGAAGATGAGTGAAATGAGGGCCTGCTGCTGAATGGGGTAAGGGCCCTAATGACAAAGGACATAGAAAAGGCCAATGGACTCTTCACCTCTCTCTTCACTGATAAGACCTGCTTTCAGATCTGGTCCCTGAGTCCCTGAGACCTGTGGACAAGCCTGGAGCAAGGCTTGCTCCTTTGGTGGAGGAAGATCAGGTTAGGGAACATCTATATAAACTGGGCAGACCCAGGTCCTTTGGAACTGATGGGATGCACCAACGAGTGCTGAGGGAGCTGGGTGGAGTCATTGCAAAGCCACTCTTGGTTATCTTTGAAAGGTCATGGTGATGAGGCGACATTCCTGAGGACTGGAAGAAAGAAAAAGTCACACCTGTCTCCAAGAAGGCCAGGAAGGAGGCTCTGGGATACTAGAAGCCAGTCAGTCTCCCTTTGATGCCTGGGAAAGTCATGGAGCAAAGAATCCTGGAAATAATTTCCAAACATAGTGAGAACAGGAGAGTGGTTGGGAGTGGTCAGTATGGATTCATGAAGGCAAAATCATTCCTGACCAACCTGACAGCCTTCCATGATGACGTGACTGGCATGATGCATGAAGTAAGAACAGTGAATGTCATTTGTCTTGACTTTAGCAAGGATTTTAACGCTGTCTCCCATAATATTCTCACAGACAAACTGATGAAATATGGGCTAGTTATGTGGACATTCAGTTGGACTAAAAAGTTGCTGGACAGGTTCAAAGTACTGTGATCAGTGGCATTTGTGATCATTCTAGCTATTACTACTTGCATATCCCAGAGTTCAATACTTTACATCTTCATTAATGATCTGGATGATAGGGTAGAGTGTACCCTCAGCAAATTTTCAAATGACACAAAACTGGTTTGCTGATGTACCAGATGGGTAGGCTGACAAGAACCTCAAGCAGTTCAACAAAGGTAAGTGCAAAGTCCCACACCTGGGGAGGAATAACTGCGCACACCAGCACAGGCTGTGGGCTGACCAGCTGGAAAGCAGCTTTGCAGAAAAGGCCCTGGGGGTCCTGGTGAACACCAAGTTGAACAAGACCCAGCAATGTGTCCTTGTGGCAATGAGGGCTAAGGTTTTCCTGAGCTGCATTAGGAGAAGCAAGCAAGTAGAATGAGGTGATCCTTACTCTCTGCTCAACACGGGTGAAGCCACCTTTAGAGTACTATGTTCAGTTCTGGGCTCTTCAGTACAGGAGAGACATGGACATAATGGAGGGAGTCCAGTGAAGGGCCAAGATGATTCATGGACTGGAGCACCACTTACATGAAGAGAGTCTGAGAGAGCTGGAACTATTCAGCCTGGAGAAAAGAAGGCGCAGGTGGATCTTTTCCATGTGTATAAATACCTGATGGGGAGGAAGTAAAGACAGAACCTGACACTTCTTGGCGGTGCCCAATGAAAGGACAAAAGCCAATGGGCACAAACTGAGATGCAGAAAATTCTGTTTTAACAAAACAACAAAGCTTTTTTTTTTTTGTTAATAGTGAGGGTGGGCAAAGACTCGCACAGGTTGCCCTGAAAGGTTGTAGAGTCTCCATTCTTTAGATATATTTAAATCTGCCTGAAGATGGCCCTGAGCAACCTAGCTGCAAGCAGGAGTGGTACTAGATGATCTCGAGAGCTGCTCACCAGCTTCAGCCACTTTGCAGTTCTGTGGTACTGAAATGTTGTGGAGGCATATGTCAATAAGGCAGCTTGGAAAGCCTCAAGTGCTCCAATACAGTGCATTTTTTACTATTCAGGAGTGTTTCTTTGGGGGAACATATTCTCATAAATATGCAAGCTGATATGTGAACATAGAATGATGTCACAGTTTAACAGATTATGAGAGTTCCCTGGTGGGACGTATGAAGAACTGAACACAAATCCTGCTAATTGAACCATTTCGAACAAAAGGCTTTCTAAAAGAGTATACCTGTTCATTTGCCTCAGTGAGGAACCTATGGTGAGGAACTGGATTTGCAACTGATGAACAGGTATCTTCCTTTTGGTAAGGAAGTTGTGCTGTTTTATAATGATTGAAAATCTGGCCTATTACTCTACTTTTTTTTTTTTTTTTTGCTTGTTTAGATTTTTATTTTAATTTATTTTTCTCTTTTAATTTTATTACAGTTATGCATAGCATTTCACAAACAATATGAATACTAAGTCACCCTCCTGAGGTATTCATCAGGAGTTCAATCTAATCAATCATTCAACATCTGAAGGGACTATATCATATGAAATGGAAAAAGATCAAAATGTTATTGTATTACTTGTAAAATATTGATAAAAATAAGAGTTTAAGTAGTCTGGAAGAGAGATAATGAGTAATGGCTACTCAGTTAGTACTCTCTAAAGAAACAGTAGTGAGGATATTCAGATAGGAGTGGGACAGAACAACCCAGACAACATCAGATTGATTTAAATCCCATGAGCTGTTACTGTCATGGTTTTGCCTATTATTATAACTCTTCAAAAAGGGCTGTATGACAGCATGTGCAGGAAATAGCTAGAAACGACCCAAAGAGGCAGTGCTGTAGACATTACTACTCAATACTGTAAGTAACAGTCTTGTTTCTTTCTGTCCTTTTTAACATTCCCTTTTATAATAAAGTACTTTAATTCTTTAATTAAAAAAGTATTACTAGATCTAAACTGTGAGCATTCAAAGATATCTTGGAAATAAGAGGTTTTCAATGCTAAGGCTTATTTTTTTTGCACGTATTTAATGTTAGTATTTTAATTTTATGTCACTAAAAATCTACTTGTGCAAATTTATTTACCTTTCCAACTGGTAATTTACTATGGAAAATTTTCTGGCTAGTTAAGACAAAATTGTAAACCACCTTGAATATCTTTCAAAAGTGAGAGCCTGAATCTCTAAGAGAATTGCAAATCCTTAGCTGTAAAAAGATATTTATTTCCTCTACATGGATCTGCACAGCTCTTAGCATGTGGGTTTGTGCCTATTTTGCTCCGATATTTCCATACTCTTTTATTTTACAATGTCTTTTCAAAGATACATGTAAGTGCCTGCTTGATATTGTACTGCATAGTCTCTATGGAACAGCTAGGTGTGTAGGAGTCTTCAGTTTCAAGTTGTAAATGCTCTGCAAATACTAGAACCATGCGGGCAAAAGTCAAAGAGCCAATAGAACAGAACACTTCTCCCCTTGTACAATAACACAAATTAGGAAAAGACAGGATTATCATCTCAGGAAAACTGGCCCTGTAACATATGTATATTCTCAGGAACTCAGCCTGAGAAAGAGCGTGCACAGCTGTTTTGTAACCTAGTTTTTTAGTAAGACATTTCAAAGATGAAGAATTCCACAGAGTGGATCTGAGCTATATACTGTAATTGGAAGGGACTGACTTATCCTTCTTCCTTGCAAAGAGAATCAGTTTACAAAGTCATTATTTTCTTTCCCTTTAACAGAGGTGTCACATAAAACATGGGAAGAAAGCACCATGTGACTGGGAAGTGAGAGTCACACTTCTGAACTGCCATTCTGTGACAGTTATTAAAAGATCTTTTCTTGTTCTAAAGACCACTTTTTTTTGAATTGTATGACTTGATGTTCAACACTTTAAATTTCACCTTTTTAACTTGAAAAAATGTGAAAATAATAAGAACAAAGTTCTTCTGAAGTCTGAGATCTACAAATGAGCTTGTTTTTCTCTAAAAACAGTTGTGAGAGTGAGCTGTAAAAGAAAAGACAAAAAATAAGACTATAGAATTCCAGGCTGTATTCAAAGGAGACAGGTTCTGCTTTTCCGTGTTAATCAATGTTTCATACCATAATAGATTGTTGTGATTTCAACAGAACTATATTTATAAAGCTGCTACAGAGTGTGCTACGTGGCTATTCTTCATTGTCGTGTTTAAAGGTAGTCTTATTTTCAGAAAATAAAGAGTAAGTACAGCATAAGCTTATGTTCCTTAGGAAAGAAATACATTGCCTCAGCTCAGAACCACTGCATATTTTGAATATATACAGCAATTCAAACTGAAAGGTAAAGATCTTGAGGGTATTTATCTTGAGTATTTTCCTATTTACCTTTGATTAAAAAAACCTCAAACAATCCAATAACATATTTTCATAATCATTGTCTGATGAACAAACACAGTGGTTGTAGTAGCATCTTTTCTATAAAATTGGTAATGAATAATGGACAATATATTCCTAACTATAAGTTGGTGCTGCTTTTCCGAATCTAGTCTTATAACCATAAGACAATAAGGAAGGCTTTTCTAATTTATACCAAAAGAACTTGTATGAATACAAACACAAACTAATGCAACCTAGTTCGTAGACTAGAGACACAAGGAGTACATTACAGTAAAGGGCAAAGATTCTTTGAATTTCTCTAAATAAACTGGTAAAGATACCAACAGCAATCCAGACTAAGAAATTCAAAAGTCAATAAAAAATCTGATACACCCTACTGAGAAACAAGTAATTTTCTGCTTGACTTAAAGATTCTGCTTAATACAAACATTTCACTGTGATAGATAAGGAGTTTTTACTCAGGGTCTAGCCTATGGGAAGTGATATAAGATCCTTGCCTTCTGTGTGAAGTTATGTTTTCTCTAAGACTATTTCTAAGGTCTATATTCTGATTCTACAGTGTGGGAGACCACAAAACACACAACTATACTTGGGTATAATGCAGAACAAAATTGTAGAGAATACTGTTGTATCCATAGACAGAAGTTCCAAATATGATGGTAGAAAAAATTCTCCTAGCTAACGCCTTATGTGTAAATTCTCTGTTTCACAGCACTGGAAAAGGGAACATTCTAATGCTACCTGTAGAAAAAACATTTTTTATGGCCATCGTTTTCATTATATTATCATTACTAAGCACATTCATGTAGTAATACTCATCATAAGGTTATCATAAGGAACACCAAACCTTCTATCTTTCCAAAGGAATGAAAAAATATCTTCCAATTTGTCTTGTACAAGAAAAAGAACATGAGTTGTTTCATATGTTTCTGGGGTCATTAAAGTCCCCCTCTATTATCAGATATTTACTTCCCTGCAGTAGGAACAGCAGGTTCCTACTTTACAACATAGTTGCAATCTAAAGCTTCTGGAGTGCAAAAAAATTCCTTTGAACTTGCTAATTGTGAAGTAGCTTTAGAGAGAGACCTCATTCTTCCATGAATAATTTGTGAGCAGTAGGATGTCAGACTTTTCATTCAACCTCTGTTTTGTTTTGTTTTCCTTTTTTGCCAAATTTGTGTGTTGTGTCTTCCATGCAACAGAGTTCCACTTTTGTACATCAAGCTGTCACTCATTTGTCACTTCCCGCATTATTAACAGCATTCACTTAAGCTGGCTTTATAGTGTCAAAGGTTGCTTTACATGTTATAGGCAAGGCTTATGTTATTCCTCAGGATAACTCTTTTTTTACTGTCTCACTGGTTTTCTAGATTCACCTAAACACCTTCTCTTCTTTATTCTTGGTGTGGGCTATGCTGTAGCTGTAAATCATCCCATGGCTACGCAAGGCTTTCCTGGAGCTTGCAGCCTTGCAAGCATTAGTTGTTCAGAGGACTTAGATGTAATGCTTTTATTGTCTTTGTTTCTTCACTGGGTTAGTAATTTTCTGCTAGCTTACTCCAGCACTACACTTCCCTGTAATACTGACTCAACGAACTCCTAGGCTGAACCTTCTGATAAGATCTGGATTTGCACAGGTAGGAATGTAAGGGAGGTCTCAGCCCCAGGCAGAATTCAATCCTCAGCTTTAAAAATAGTGCTGCTTTCAAACAAACTACCTTGTACGCTATTTAATGAGTCATCGCACCGCTAGAGGTACAAAAGTGAAATAAAACTTTGGCTTTCTTAATTATGCAAGTACCCTGTTTGATGTTGGAAAAATAATGTAATTTTTTAATTTTAATTGGAATATAATTTAACAGCATAATGCTTTTTTTTTTTTTTTTTTTTTTTTTTCACTGCATTGGCTTACAAATAATGACAAAGACAATTTGAATTACTTTCTTCTGGCAGCCAGTGGGGTTCTATGCATTTTTAAGAATAAGATCAATTAAAGGAGAAAGCTTTACAATAAGTATTTGTTAGGTCTTCTTAGACAATGTCTGAAAGTAACTACAGAATATATAGCATTCATGACAGCTATTTCTGCTCTGGCTCCTACGAAAAGGTCACCTTAGTTGAATCCTGCATAAAATGAAACTTTAGCGAATGAGCGTCTGAGAACTTGTCCTTGTTTTTTCAATTAGTATTTTTATCCATTGGTCAGCACCTATGTATGAATCCCTACAGGTATTTTTAAAAATCTAACAGTAAAATAAATGACTCACGTGATTTCACATGAACTAGCAATTCCCTTGAACTGTTTATGTATATCAAGCAGTTTTAATAATCTGTCTTGGGAAAACTCTAATTGGTTTTGAATATATCAGAAAGAAGTTAACATTTATGTTTCAATCTAATGTGGTGCATTTAATTTCACATCCTTTTATTATAATTTGCATAGCTAGGACAAAGTAGAAATGCTTGCTTTCATATTTGTGTTTGCTGAAAGAAGCCAGTGGAGTATAACCAGTTTAGAGTTTTGAAGCTGTGCTTAGTCTGAGTTCTTGTCTTGCCTTCTTTTCCAATCTCTTTCTCTTATAGACACAACTCTGATCATTTTTGTGGTTCTCCTCTGGACCCGCTCCAACAGGTCCATGTCCTTCCTGTGCTGAGGACTCCAGAGCTGGACGCAGTACTCCAGGTGGGCTCTCACCAGAACAAAGGGGCAGAATTACCTCCCTCAGCCTACTGGCCACGCTTCTTTTGATGCAGCCCAGGATATGG
The DNA here is from genome assembly GCF_965183815.1 of Platalea leucorodia. Lineage (NCBI taxonomy): Eukaryota > Metazoa > Chordata > Aves > Pelecaniformes > Threskiornithidae > Platalea > Platalea leucorodia. The sequence continues at coordinate 34,647,684 of NC_138858.1, read as the reverse complement.
TTGGCTTTCTGGGCTGTGAGCACACATTGCCAGCTCAACTCCAGCTTTTCATCCACCAGTACACCCAAGTCCTTCTCTGCAGGGCTGCTCTCAATCCCTTCCTCTCCCAGCCTGTATTGGTTCCATGGGTTGCCCTGACCCAGGTGCAGGTCTTTGCACTTGTCCTTGTTGAACCTCATGAGATTCACATGGGCCCACTTCTTGAGTTTATTCAGATCCCTCTGGATGGCATCCCATCCCTCAGGTGTGTCAGCTGCACTGCTCAGCTTGGTGTCATCTGTAAACTTGCTGAGGGTGCACTCGATCCCTCTGTCTATGTCATTGATGAAGATATTAAACAGTACTGGTCCTAATACGGACCTCTGAGGGACACTACTCATCACTGATCTCTATCTGGACATTGAGCCATTGACCACTACCGTCTGATTGTGACCATTCAACGAATTCCTCATCCACTGAACAGTCCATCCATGAATACTATATCTCTCCAATTTAGAGAGAAGGATGTTGTGGGGGGACATGTCAAAGGCCAAATATGGTGGAGAGTGGCTTGGCAACTTCATCTGCCAGTCCCTCAGGACCCTGGGATGCATCTCATCAGGTCCCATGGACTTGTGTATATTCAGATTCCTCAAGTCGTCTTGAACCTGATCTTCTCCTATGATGTGTGGGAATTTGTTCCCCCAGTCCCTGCCTTGAGATTCAAGGACTCAAGATATGTGATAAGCGTAACTACCAGTGAAAACTGAGGCAAAAAATTGTTGAGTACCTCAGCTTTCTCTGTGTCAATCGTCATCAGCTCTCCCTTCTTTTTTACCAGAGCTGGTACTTTTTCTTTAATCTTCCTTATCTGGGCAATGCACCCATAAAAGCCCTTATTATTCTTCGCATCCCTCACTAAAATCAGCTCCAACTGTGCCTTAACTTTCCTAATTACATCCCTGCACATCTAGGCAGCATCCCTATGTTATTCTCAGGATACACATACCTTGTTCTGCTACCTGTACATTTTCTTCTTACACCTCAGTTTAACCAGGAGGTCCTTACTGAGTGTACTGAGTGTATGTTGCTATGGTTTGGAATTGTGCTGAAAACAGTGTTGATATCATACTGATGTTTTAATTACTGCTGAGCAGTGCTTACGTAGTGTCAAGGCATTCTCTGTTTCCAATTCTTCCCTGCCAGTGAGTAGGCTGGGGGTGCACAAGAAGTTGGGAGGGAACGTAGCTGGGACAGCTGACCTCAAGTGACAAACACAATATTCAATACCATATGACGTCATGCTCAGCAACAAAAGCTGGGGGAATAAGAGGGAAGTAGGGGGCATTTGGAGAAGGGGGAGTTACATTTGTCTTACCAAGTAGCCATTACATGTGATGAAGGCCTGCTTTCCTGGGCATACCTAAACATCTGTCTGCTGATGGGAAGCAGTCAATGAATTCCTTTGCTTTGTTTACATGTGCAGCTTTTGCTTTACCTATTAAACTGTCTTTACCTCAACCAATGAGTTTTCTCACTTTTACGCTTCCTGTTCTCTCCCCCACCCCACCGTGGAGGCTGGTCGGTGAGCTAGCAGCTATGTGGTACTTAGCTGCCTGCTTGGGTTAAACCACAACCCTGAGCCATGCTGGTCTCCTGCTTTCCTTGTCTGAATTCTGACATGTGGGAATTGAGAATTCTTGTGCTAATTCTGTAAACAACTGCAAGTTCACTCTCCTAAAATTCAGTGTCCTAACTTTCTTCTTCACCTGGCTGATATCACTCAAGATTGTGAATTCCACCAGGGCTGCCACCAGTCTTTATATCCCTAATTAGTTCTTCTGTGTTGATTAGCAACAGGTCCCATAATGCTTCTCTTCTGGTTGGGCTGTCTATCACCTGCTTTAAGAAGTTATCCCTAATGCTCTCCGAGAGTCTCCTGGACTGCTTACATCTTGCTGCACTGCTTTTCCAGCAATGTCAGGGTGACAGAAGTTCCCCAGAAGGATCAGAGCCTGCAAGGGTGATGCTTTCCATAGCTGAAATAAGAATGCTTCATTAACAGGCTCCCCTAGGTCAGGTGGCCTGTAGTAAACACCAACCATGAGATTTCCTTTGTTGGCTTGGCCCCTGATTTTTTACCCATTACCTCTCAACCTGTTCATCGCTATTTTTTTCAGAGCTTTTTCTGTGCAGACAATCAATGTTTTTACATAGAGGACAACATCCCCCATCCCTCCTTCCTTGCCTGTCGCTTCTGAACAGTTTATAGCCATTGGCTGTGGCAATCCTGTCATGGAGTGCTAGAGACTGAAATCCATTCCAAACATTCTTTTCCACAAAGGGTCTTTCTGCTTTTACATTATGTAACCTAAAACTGATTTAGGCCATTGTTTTGCTTCAAAAGCACATTTTTATATCTTATCTTGCACAGTGGAAAAAAAAAATTCTTTTAAGGTGAGGTTAAAAGTAAACCCAGAAAATTTTAGAAAGTCCAGCCATACTTTTTCTTCTAAAGTCTCTTGCTTTGTCTTAGGGAAACTAAAAAGTGTAACAGGTTAAAGTATTAGAATCAGGTTATAAATTATGCTCTCTTTTGCTAGGTTTAAGCTGTTACGGATACAGGCAGTGGGAGAAGACAGCAAGTCACAGAAAGGGCCAGCTTTTCTTTATAAGATAGTACAGTATCATAGAAGGAATGATGATTTCCACCAAGAAAAAGAATGTCATTTACTTTCTATAGATGAATAATTGTTTGTCAACATTCTTCTGCACATTGAGAGGTGACAACTGCAACAAATTTTCAAGGTCACTATATTTATATTCCACATACACTTTCTATTTTCTATTTCTGCCTTGTAATTTTTAAGTCTAATAACCTTATTCCCCAGGGGAAAAAAAAAGAAAAAAAAAAAAAAAAGGAAAGAGTAAAAAAGAACATTATCAATATAATTGCTATTGAGTCTTCATGTGGTGAATCACATCTACCAAAAAAAAGAAGAAGAAACGTTGCAAAACATTTACAGAAATGATGGTTTAGAAACAATCTACATGGGATTTGTATGGCAAGGTTTTGGTAGTGGGGGGGCTACAGGAGTGGCTTCTGTGAGAAGCTGCTAGAATCTTCCTCTGTGTCCAATAGAGTCAGTGCCAGCCAGCCCCAGGACGAACCTGCCGCTGGCCAAGGCCAAGCCCATCAGTGACACTGGTAGTGCCTCAGTGATAACATATTTAAGAAGGGGAAAAAAACTGCTGTGCAACAGCAGCCAGAAGAAAGGAGTGAGAATATGTGAGAGAAACAACTCTGCAGACACCAAGGTCAATGAAGAAGGAGGGGGAGGAGGTGCTCCAGGCACCAGAGCAGAGATTCCCCTGCAGCCCTTGGTGAGGCAGGCTGTCTCCCTGCAGCTCATGGAGGTCCATGGTGGAGCAGTTGTCCACCTGCAGCCCATGGTGGACCCCATGCCAGAGCAACTGGATGTGCTCTGAAGAAAGCCGTGACCCCATGGGAAGCCCACACTGGAGCAGGCTCCTGGCAGGAGCTGTGACCCTGTCGAGAGAAGCCTATCCTGGAGCAGGTTTTCTGGCAAGATTTGTGACCCCGTGGGGATCAAACACGTGAGCAGTCTGGCCCTGAAGGACTGCACCCAGTGGAAAGGACCCATGCTGCAGCAGATCATGAAGAACTGCAGCCTGTGGGAACGGACCACGTTGGAGAAGTTCATGGAAGACTGTCTCCCATGGGAGGAAACCCATGTTGGAGCAGGGTAAGAGTGTGAGGAGGAAGGAATGGCAGAGACAATGATGTGTGATGAACTGACCGCAACCCCCATTCCCTGTCCCCTTGCACTGCTTGGGGGGGAGGAGGTAGACAAAATCAGGACTGAAGTTGAGGCCAGGAAGAAGGGAGGAGTGGGGCCAAGATGTTGTAAAGTTTGGTTTTATCTCTTATTATCCTATTTTGATTTTGATTCGCAATAAATTAAACTAGTTTCCCCAAGTCGAGTCTGTTTTGCCCGTGATGGTAGCTGGTGAGTGATCTCCCTGGCCTTATCTGAACCCATGAGCATATCATCACATTTTTCTCCCCCTGTCCAGCTGAGGAGGGAAGTGATAAAGTGGCTTGGTGGGCACCTGGCATCGAGCCAGGGTCAACCCACCACGCAATCATATTCCATTATGTCTTTTTCACTGTACAACACTGCAGAAAGATATATATGCATCCAGTTGTATGTTTCTTTGCAAGGTACCTGCTGAACTGTATTCAGCATTCATTCATTTGGGACAGAGATCACAAGAAGCCATGTTCAGCAGTCAAATGTATAGAAATTCTAAAAGAAAATCACAGTTCCAAATTCATACATTAGGAATTAGTTTTGGATTCCCATTTTACACATAGAGAAAAACATTAGGAAATTTTTGTCTCTTCTTAGTGAAGAATTAACTTACATTTCAAGATCAGGACCACAGATATTTTTTTTTTTTTTAAGCTAGTCTGAAATAGCCTGCCTATCTTTGCATGTATGATACCACACTTATTTTTCATTTATCTGAAAAGGTTTGGTCAATACTGAAGATCACTTACCCTTAGAACTGAATACTGAAGTATTACCTTTCAACATTTAAAATATTTAAATATTGCCATCTGAAAAAAAGGACTGAGGTTTAACATAAATCACTCAGAGTACTGTAGTAAGTTCTTTCAAGAACTACATAACATTTCAACTATATGGTGATTTTTATCAGTAATGCTATAATTTTCTAGGTCGTAGATAATCTTATACCACTGTCATAAACAGATATTTCTTAAGACAGAAAAATAATACACATTTGTAATGGTAAGAATTCTGAATGTGAGACTATTGTTGTATGTAAATATTACTTTAACACAGTAAGCAATTATAATAAGGATAAGCAGAGAAAGATCATAGAATCATAGAATGCTTTGGGATGGAAAGGACCTTTAAAGGTCATCTAGTCCATCTCCCCTGCAATTGGCAGAGACATCTACAACCAGATCAGGTTGCTCAGAGCCCCATGCAGCCTGTCCTTGAATGTTTCCAGGGATGGGGCATCTACCACCTCTCTGGGCAACCCGTTCCAGTGTTTCACCACCCTCATTGTAAAAAATTTCTGCCTTACATCTAGTCTGAATCTACCCTCTTTTAGTTTAAAACCATTACCCCTTGTCATATCACTATCGGCCCTGCTAAAATGTCTGTCCCCATCTTTCTTATAAGCCCCCTTTAAGTACTGAAAGGCTGCAATAAGGTCTCCCCACAGCTTTCTCTTCTCCAGGCTGAACAACCCCAGCTCTTTCAGCCTTTCCTCATAGCAGAGGTGTTTCATTCCTCTGATCATTTTTGTGGCCCTCCTCTGGACCCGCTCCAACAGGTCCATGTCCTTCTTGTACTGAGGACCCCAGAGCTGGACGCAGTACTCCAGGTGAGGGTCTCACCGGAGCAGAGTAGAGGGGCAGAATCACCTCCCTTGACCTGCTGGCCACACTTCTTTTGATGCAGCCCAGGATACGGGTGGCCTTCTGGGCTGCGAGAGCACATTCCTGGCTCATGTCCAGCTTTTCATCCACCAGTACCCCCAAGTCCTTCTCCTCAGGGCTGCTCTCAATCCCTTCATCCCCCAGCCTGTATTGATACCAGGGATTGCCCTGATCCAAGTGCAGGACCCTGCACTTGTCCTTGTTGAACCTCATGAGGTTCACACAAGCCCACCTCTCCAGCCTGTCCAGGTCCCTCTTCTTGAGTTTATTCAGATCCCTCTGGATGGCATCCCATCCCTCAGGCGTGTCAGCTGCACTGCTCAGCTTGGTGTCATCTGTAAACTTGCTGAGGGTGCACTCGATCCCTCTGTCTATGTCATTGATGAAGATATTAAACAGTACTGGTCCCAATACGGACCCCTGAGGGACACCGCTCATCACTGTTCTCCATCTGGACATCGAGCCATTGACCATTACCCCTCTGGATGAGACCATCCAGCCAATTAGCTATCCACCGAACAGTCCACCCATCAAATCCATATCCTTCCAATTTAGAGAGGAGGATATTGTGGGGGACTGTGTCAAAGGTCTTACAGAAGTCCTGACAGATGACATCTGTAGCTCTTCCCTCATCCACTGATGTAGTAACTCCATCATAGAAGGCCACTAGGTTGGTCAGGCAGGACTTGCCCTTGGTGAAGCCGTGCTGGAGAAATTTAGAGTTTCATTGGTTGCCATTCACAAAAAGAAAGTGTTTCAGGTTAGAAGGAAGACACAGTAATGTCTGCAAGGTGCCCAACAAGGCAAATAAGAGGGGAAAGTTAGTGACAAGGAAGCAAACATTCTTCTGGTTCACCTTTGCTTTTAACAAGAGTTTTATTTTATTTGTCAAATTAAGTTCCTCTATAACATTGTTGTAGACACTTAATATGTGTTCCATGTGATGTGCAATTCCAACTTTTATCTTTTTTATTATTATAATTATTATAGTGAGCATATTTATGTTAAATATTCCACTTGTACTCTGCTTCCTGTAGTCCAGAAGTCAATATCAGTTCAGTAAATCTGTGACTGCTGCCACATGCCTTGGAACTGGTGATGCAAAGGTGATGAATATCCAACAGCCATGGAATAAGAGTGTGCAAACAAAACTCTCTACTGACTCACAAAAGAGTAAGAAAAATGTTCACCTGATGTATATTTGGAATCAATGCCAGATTGCCCTTCACTAGTTCTGTGAATCTGTAGACTAGTGTACATAAATGGGTACCTTTTTCCTTTATTTTGCTGGGATTTTTGCTTGCAAAGCCTAGGTGTTTTTCAAACAGACCCCACAAAAAATAACAGGGCAAATGAAAAATGTGATGAATGTACTTTTTCTTTCACAAAATCTTAAAATTTATATCTATTTCTATACTTATATTCCTGTGGGAAGGAGAAAGAGGAAAATGTACTGTGTTCTAGAGTCTAAGTATCTGTACAAAAAATCATGGGAAGGCTTTCAAAAGAAGAAGGATTATCTTGCATAATTTTTATTTCTTTTCCTTTGGTCAGGGGAGAAAAGGGAGAACTTTGCAAGTCTATGAAAAGTGGGACCTAAGGATCTTCCTGAATATGTCTGTTTGACAAGAGGTTCCGTATTTCCACAGAGCCTTTCCTCCCTACCCACTCCTACCTCCCTTCCCTTGCACACAGTCTAATATACCGTGTTACAGCAGAGTGAGGCCTCCAGGGCACTGATAATGCATAGATAACTACATTGTTAACTGTGATCTTACAGAAGCAGAAAACTAATGATAGTTATCTTTTTATTACATTATGCTACATTTTGCCTCATGTTTCTGGTGGATATTGGCAATTCTTCTCCTCTCCTTAAGCTAAAACTTTTAAAGAAAACTTTGTCCCAGCTTCCTATTCCCCAGGTGAAAGTTTTTGAATGAATTGTTTTCATAGCAGAGTGTATCTTCATGCATCCATTTTGTTTCATTTTTTAACCGTCGTGGTTTACATTATGACCGAGTGTTGCATTATTCGCTTCTTTTTTAAAGACAGAACATAGTAGCCTGCTGGATAAACTTATTGAGCTCCTAATCATGTGATTCTGTCTTTACATCACCTGTCAATAAAGAATAACACTTAAAAGTGGAACTCAGTTTTCCTAAATCATATTATGTTTCCTGAATCTGAATTGCCAATATAGAATTAAATGGAGATGCATGAGAGGGGGCTGAAGTGAATATTTAATGCTTTTAGGTCTGATGCTCTGACAAAAGAAAGGGGCAGGAGAACACAAATCATGATAGTTCAGGTGAGCACAAATCAAGTAAGCAGTAACTATGAAAGCAGCCTTTAGCCATCGTGCACTGACACTCCCAATAGGGGTTTTTCCTGAGAAAATTAAAAATTGTTGGAGGGGCTAGCTGAGGAAAATGAGAGACAGAAGTAACTAAGAAAAAGGAGAAAAGTGTTATACAACCAAAGGTGACATTTTAGATCTACTGGGTCATCAGCATACATCTGTTTCACTCCATCTGACCTACCATCTGTTGAAAGGCAGAGAGATATGGGCAGCTTATATTCAAGTGTAAAAGCCTCATGGTAACTGCTGATCTCTACATCATTATTTTAAAAGCCTTAAATGAGGTACAGAACAGAAAAAGGGTGAAGAAAATAGAACTGAACTTCAAAACTGGACCCTCATCTTCCATTTGTTTTTTATCTGCTTAGTTACTAGCAAATCCTTTTCTGACTCCTTTCTGTTTCATAAGTGATTCCTATCTCTTCTGTGTTGATGCATGTATCCCTAATAGGATAGTTTCCAATAGTCTCTGACACATTTCCACTTTCATTTATTAGAGATAAATGTTCCAGCATGCACAGCATTGAAAATTAATTTAATCTAAATGCTCTTAGGCTCACTATCTGAAAATGTAAATACTCCTATTGTAAATTTTGATCCAGCTGACTTTTAGTTTAAACAGTAGCTTGAGCTGATTGTGGGAGAGCAGCTGCCCGTTTATACGTATATGTATACTTTGGATTATTTTAATCAAATAAGAAAGCTTATAAATGAATGAGAAGAAAGAAGATTTCTTTTTTTTTCTTCAGGAATTGATGTTAGGCTAGACTTGGTTAGGGCTCTAGACAGCAAATATTGGACTTGGGGAAAAAAACTAAAAGGTTAAAAGGGAAGGAGTGAAGTTTCAAGATTCCCACCAACACTGATGAAGGGGAAGGATTGTTACAGCTCCATCACCACCACCACCCCCAGTTACTCCATCAATAACACTACTGTAATTAGATATTAGAAAAAGGGGTTGAGAAAAAATGTACATATACATATATATATGCATACGTGTCTCTCTCTCTCTCTAAATATATATATGCTTTTAAACCTTATTGTGTAAAGTAATGTCCCAGTAAACTGAGAGTAAGCCTGTCTGTAGCAATGACCTGTCAGAGACACAGCAGGGGCCCCTGAGAACACAGGCTGGCAGAGGTCTGGAAAGCTCAGGAGCATGATGGTACTAGGAGCCCCAGGGCCAGTCACACAAATGCCCATTTGCAGACATACAGCTGTGTAACAGTCTAATGAAGCTGCACATAAATAATATCACAGGTGGAGCTGTCTTCAAAGTATGTATAAGACAATAAAAAAAGCACAGCTAGGTAAAAATTAAATTCTATTATCTTGTGTACAGTAGAGGTGCAGTGAGCTGCTATCACCATGCCCACATTAGCCGTAGCAACCTTTCCAGCCTAGGGCCAGGGTCTCAGCAGGTATCTGGCTCATGGGCACTGTTAGGTATCAATTATGCTTGATACCTGCAAGCATACTTTTCATATTTCTAAATATATTTCATAACTGTATCAGTATATTCAGTTATATTTAGCTTGCATACAGTGTAGTATAAGCTGCACTTCCAGGCAGCATAAGCTACAAGTGCAAGATACAAGTCGTTCTAGGCATTGGCTTGCAGGAGAGCAGGCAGGCTGAGAGAAGGCTAAATCTCACAAAGAAGGAATAGAAAGATAGACTGGGGACTCTGAAACTATAACAAAATTAGATTTACAGCAGTAAGTATTAGGAAAAAAATATTTGAGCTGTGCATTCGCACAGCAAAGAAATGACATCTTTGGGCTGGTAGACCAAAATCTTGAATCTTTAAAAAACCAAACAAATAAAACCAAAAAAACCCAAACATAACAAAACATGGGACCACTGACAGCCCCAGGGAAAACTAGAGTTGAGCCTGGTCAAAGGATGGCCCATGGACACCAGTCAGGAGCTGAGGAGGTAAGGCCAGAGGCAATGATGGAGACCTGCACTCATACAGGTGTTGCTGGGGCAAGGACTGATGGCCCTGAGTTGAGCCAAAATGGGAGTCCTGGCGCCAGGGCCACGGGTGCAGGAGGCCCCAGATGAGGCTGTTCAGGGCCATTAATATCTGTTAATGCCCTTGGGGCCCAGAGAGATAAAGTCTGAGGGAGCTTGGCCAGTTCACCTTGGAGATAAGATGGCTTCTGGAAGATCTTATAGGTGTCTACAACTACCTGGTTGGAGAATCCAGAGAAGATGGAACCAGACTCCAATTGGAACTGCATGATGATAGAACAACAGGCAATGGGCAGGCATCTGATCCTCAGAAATTCCAATGAGAAGCAAGGAAAGCACTTTTTACCATGATGGTAATCAAATACGGGAACTAGGACCCAGAGAGACTGTGAGATCTACATTGCTGGAGGTATTCAAGACTCAGAGGCACAAGGCCTAGAGCAGTCATCTCCAATTAGACCTGCTTTGAACAAACGGTTGAATTAGGTCATCTCTGGAGGTCCCTTCCAACCTGTTACTCTGTGAATCCATAGTTAGAAGCAACATTATCTTCCTATGAGAGCACGGCAGAATAAAAAAACATTTTCAGCAATATCATGGCTCTGGAATACACAGTGAGCCTACAACTATGCACTCAATACAGAATTGTACTTTGAGAAAGATGCACAGATATCTGGTCATATGTAATGCTAGGTTTAGCAGGGAGTTCAGTCACCTTTTCACATAGAAAACCATTGTGAGGTAAATTGGATTCATCTGAACCTGGAACTGTTCAGCCTGAGGTTCAGTATTTCTATGTTTACAGGAGACAATCACTCTGGAGCAAAATTGATGTTTTTTTTGTAGAAGCATGAATGAAAACAATTGTCACATCAGTAAAATTCAGATAAATTACTCATTAACAATCCAACTGACTTCTCAAAGAACTTTGTAGTTTTAAACCCTTATGTCAAACCTCTGCATTTTAACTATTGCAAAACAATAATTCTGAGATAGCAGTTCCAAAAGCTGGCATTACATGGAGAACAGCTTTACCAGGAACTCAATTAGCCTGCTTTAACATTTCCATTAGGTGGCATTTAGAAGTGCACAGAAGCTTTTGAGTTGGCAGAAGTCACGGACTTCTACACTCTGTTAATTCTATCACTTCTCTCTAGATTTCTTTGAATTTTGTAGCTTTCTTTTAAGCAGTATTAATTGCTGTCAATTTCAGCAGTGCTCCCTGTGCACTTTGTGATGAGATGATTTATGTATGGCTAATCTGCATAGAAACCTGACCTCGAGCTTGAGTATCAGCAGGCTCTGCCCTTAACAATGATAAGAGCTAGCCATGGCTCTGACTCAGATTAAGGAGATATGACTGTCCTCAACAGTATCAGGAAAGATGTCCCATGAAATTAGTGAGATATTTTATTAGCTTTTGATCTCCTTTCAACAATGAATGACCATTGCTAAATATTTTCCATGCTATTAAAAGGGGAGCAAAATGCATCATTTTGTTTGTGCCTTGAATGTCTCTCTCTGCTATATTCATTGTATGTGCTCATCCTTTTGTGGCTTGCTCATTTGGTCCATGCATTACACAGCTTACTGTGGTTTCTCTGACCTATTTCGCTTTTCCGTTTCTCTGATCTCTTCTGCTATGTAAGTAAAACCAATCTTTATACTCTTTTTTTTTCTAATTTTTCTCATGTTGATCTTCTGTATGGCAATTTGTGCGCTGCTCTGAAAATTATCAACCATAGCATCTTTGTTACCATATTCAAATCCCCCCATCAAATGACACCTGGCATCTGTTCTTCCATAACTGAAGGAGATGCAAAGACTTTAATTGTACAAAACCCCTCAAAATCACTAGTATGTGCCTTTGAGGATGTATTTTACCCTAATCATTTTTCACTTCCCCGCATTCTTCTTGTCAATTATCTCCCTTTTAAAAGTGTTTTATTGTCAAATTTAGATTATACTATCTTTGTAGGAGAAATTATTTCTGATTAGCATATTTCTGAAGAAAACTAAATATTTTTTAATTTTGACCCCTTCTGCCATTTTTAATGATATCAGAAATTGTAGTGTGTTTAACAATAGAGGACAAAATTTTATTCAAAAAATGTTTACATCATAGGGGAGATAGATGAGGTGAATTTAGACACCTATTTTCTGTTTCTTCATGCAGTGCAGTTAGTTTGCATACAAAAATGTTTCTGAAACATAATCTTTTTGTTATGGACACTTCCTGACAATTCTGTCATCAGTGCAGCTGGATATCTGACAAGCAGGAGGATTTAGAAAAAGATCAGTTTAGGCATTGCAATATGTTTGATTGACAATATGTCTTAGACCAATGGCAAATGAAGTATCTCTGTGTTTGAAGGAAGAGGGAGGCGAGTACTGTAGTTGTCTGTGATTTGCTGCCGGTGAGGGAAATGACACAAGGTACAGCTAGAATAAGATGCCTCAGCAAAACACACTTTGCTCGGAGAGGTAATTCCATTGAAACCAGTACATTTCCTCTTCATAAGTATTTCAGAATCTAGCTGAATATCAAAGCCAATAAACAGGGCTTCTGTGATTCAGTCTGGTTGCTTTACATTAGAGGCTGAAAGAGACAATGGCAAGGCTGTTGTCCTGAATAAACACACAGGGGTAAATTTTCAGCAGTTCTTCACTTACACTGCGTACAATAACTTACTGACTACACTATGGACAAGTAAACTTCTACTGGCCTTTTTTGTACCTCATTGTGATGCTGGTTAACTTTTAGAAAGAAATTTCATGCTGTAAATGTTTCTTCCATTCACAGGAACATTAAACAAAAGAGATCTGTACTCTCTCTCTCTCTCTCTCTGTATATATTTAAAATTTGCAACAGCACTGCTGGCTATGCTGCTTTCCAACATGCAATATCTGACATATTCATTACAGTTGAAATTAGCATGTAGGGAGTTTCAGCTACTGCATCTGTTTAAAAGGGTATCCCAAATAACTTAGGGTGTAATCCAGTTTCAGGTTCATTGGCACATATGCTCACGGGGGCTAATGTTGCTTTCTGTGAACTCAGGCCCAACATTCCCAGTGATTTTTATAGGACTGAGATCTGGTTCATTGCTCTTCAATGCTTGTATGTCTACAACAGCAATAATAATTTTCTAAAGGCATATGATCTCTGTGAGGTTTTGAAAAACAGTTTCAATCAAACCATAAACTGAAAGAGATAGAAACTATTGAAACATATTTCAGTTTTCTTAAGTTTTAGTACAAAGTAAACCTGCATCTGCAGCCAACCTTCCCAGAGGGAAAGCAAATTGTTCATTACCTTGTCAAATGTTAATACTATTTAGTATCCCTGTACTGCTTCTTTTAAAGAAAATTGTCATTGTCATGCTTTTGAACTAAGCTTTGAATGATGTTCTTTGTACTGTACCAAAGATATCTTTTTTTTTATTTTTTTTTTTTTTCTTTCTCCATTCTATTTGTACTGGTTGACAGCAACCAGGAATACAAGGTGGAAATACAGACTCAACATAATTCTCAAACCTTTTTATTTTATACATGAACTAAAAATGTTTTCTTACAGTTGCTTTTAGACCACAAGCTAGTAATAAAACACTGGCTTGATATTTAAGTACTGAAAGTTATAGTAGCTCTCCAAAGTTACAGTGATCCTTCATATTAAACCTTTAAAAAAATTGCATGCCTCTTCTTCTTCAACGGTAACTATACATTATCATTTGTTTTCTTATAATAATAAGAGGCTTTCTGATCCTTCCACACAGAGTACAAAACTAACAAAAAGGTGGATCACTTATTGAAAAATTTCCGTTCTAAATAGCTCTTTCTAGTACTTGATCCTCTGCAATGCTCTGTAACAACGTTTGCGTATTAACTTGATTGTGTGAAGTACTATCGCCAAAGCAGCTTGATAATATGACAGCATTCAACAGTTCATAAAAATTAGTTAATAAGTATAGTTATTAAGTAGTGGATCCATGAGGTGATGCTGAAGGGAAGACATACTTTCTGTCCCTTGTCCTAGTATTTTCAAATCTAAACTAGGCTTTAAAAGAGACAGTAAAAATGATTAATATAATTTCATTTTAATCCAATATGAAATCCAAATTTAAGGTCATAAACACTCCTTTAAATAAGATAGAGTACAGAAGAAGGATAATTTAATCAAAGCAGGATACAAAGAGGAAGTAGAACTGTTTCCTTACTCAGATATGTATTTAGAGACACTGTCATTATTAATCTGCAAATATTAGTCAATAAATAACACTAAAATTACACACAGTGTACTGCAAAATAGCTCTAGTAATTACTTTATTTCACAGACATACTCACATTCCAGATAGAGATAAATGTGCCTTTGGTATTTTAAGGAATTTCCATGCAAAAGATATAGGTACCAAGATTGTTTGTATGCTAGCTGTTGCTTCAGGGAAAATATATTTTTCCTATTGTTGCAGAAAAAGATAAATTATTTGTTAATCAAATTGTAATAACAATTATTTGTAAAGAAGTATACTGTGGCTGTCCTGTAATTTAAACTACAAATCCCCTGGGGTGTGTACTGGCCCTTTCCCTTCTGTTCCATCTTGTCTTTTTGGCACAACAGCTGGAATAATAAGTCTTAGTCATCCAAGTTCAGGATAGTACAGTGCAGTGCAGTGCAGTGTAGTACAATATAGGAAGTAATATATGGCACGAATTCAATGTCTTAAGTAATTGTTAATTAACGCAAAAACAGTGAATAAATCCTTATTTCAGTAAATTATGATATTAAGCTGTGCTAGTTAGACATGTGCACATATCTCCTTCACCTTCAAAAACTGTGCTTTTCAAAGGTTCACGCAGGACTACTAAAAAGAATGTCAGAGCTAAGCATCAAAGCAGGGAAACCAGACACCAATCATCTTTGCTGCTACTGTGGAATGGAATATGAAACAGCTGCTTGAGTTACATTTTTTTCCCCATTCAAAAATGTCATTGGAGTCTTCACAGAGGCTGAAACTTGAGCTTGAATGGATTCAAGTGTCCACAAGAAGTGTGAAAAACATGTAGCAGCTGTAGCAATTCAAGGTTGGTGTAGCAATTCAAGCTGCAGAATTCAAGGATTTCCTGGCCTTTCAGTACAGCTAAAAGGGTTGATGAAGATCTGAAATACACAATGTGTGTGGAAAATAATGTCTGATATAAAACCATTGCCATGATTTCTTTAAAGATAAATCTAATAAAAGAACAGTAATGCACAATGTTTGAATTCCTGGACTGCAACTGAGTAATGAAGAACAGCAAATATGAATGGCATGGACAGTTACCTGTGTTTATTTAATGCTGTGTAAAAAAGGATACAGGACAAGAACTGATATTTTTCTGACCATAGCTCACTTTGCTGCAATACTGATCTTGTCAGTATCTATTGTTACGTTTCTTTACCGAATGGGACCTGATATTCCAAAGGTCTTGTAGTCATACAGTTTATTTTCCTGACCCTCTGTCAGAGCTTGCATGAACCAAAGCAAATGATTCTGTCCAACAATCTCATCATACTAAATGCCTGTATACATCCATCAGCTAGCTAGAAAATGGACTCTGAAAGACTACATAGCCTTCAATGATCTAATATATTAAAAAGAACAGTGGCAAATCAGAAATCACCATCAAGTAGTTTTCCCTTTGCAGAGATTCTCCTTTCCAGTATACCTAGCAGGGCAATCAGAATATAAGCAAGGAAAAAGAAAGTGTGAGGTGGGGTATGTCTACAAAAGTTGACTGAGGATTAGGCTTGTTTTTCTACATGTGCTTGGAATAAGAATGATCATTAATCATGGCTATATTTTCTCTGTGTATCTATTCCCCAGTGAAAACAGGAATGTAGACCTGACAGTGATCCTGCACTAAATTATTACTTAGTTATCTTGAGAACTCATGCACTTATCTGCATGATTTTACACATATGGGGTGGTCCTCCCTCCATTTTCCCCTTTAGTTTTCCCCTTTCATAAATGGAATGCTATTTGCTTTATTCAGAGAATTGAAATCTGCAGCTGAGAGATACTGTGAAGCTTATTTCTTTATTTTTATAGTCGATTTTACATAGGTACTCAGCCACTTGCAAGAGCATTCTTATTTCTTTCCCATAATATATCCATCATTATCATCTACTTTTTCATATATAGAACAGTAGTCAGTGTTTTGTACCCGAGCCCTACTTGGAAATATTATCTTAGGGAAAAAAAAAAATACAAACCAAATCAAACAAACAAACAAAAAATTCTCCAAACCGAACAACAACAAAAAATCCCCACAGAGCTTTCTCCAAACAACATTTGTTATCATCTAAGATATGTGTAAATATGCAATTTATACTTCTTATTACAAGCAGCAAAAGACTCTTCAGAGCATGTTGCTGTTGTCCTGTCCTCAATATGCACTTTAGAACTGATTAAAGCATCACTGATCTTCATTACTGGTGTTCCAGTCCTCCTGATGCTTAATCACACGTCGAACATATGCCAGACAATGTTGGATGTCAAGAAAGTCAACATTCATATTTTCTGTACTTCCTTAAATACTTCAGCTAATATATTCTCTCCATCTGTTGCAGAAAATGAGAGATAATGATAACGTACATAATGATGCTGAAGTTATCTGCTAAATCTATTCTATTACTGTGAAAGGTTGAGACTTTTAAAACACTATTAGTTGGTAGGGATCAACTAAGCGCCCTGAGCAGCTTTGAAAATCGCAGCCAAGATTACCAGTTTGCCTTTGGTAGCAAGAGGAAACTGAATTTCCCATTGTGTCTTTCACATCTTGTGCAGTTACCCTTTGCATAACCAATCAACTGCATGATTCTTAGGAATTTTCCCTTCTTACTCATGATCTGTTCTTATTCAACAACCAGGTCTTACTTTGTGAGCAATCAGACACACATCATGCCATTATGCAGCCTTTTTTTACTTTCCTCATACACAAAACCTTTCTCATCAGCAGGTCCCAGCCTTACCGTGCCAGCCCTCTGTATACCTAATGGCATGGATGACCTCACTTAGAAATTCTGGTCCCTAAAGAAACATGGAATAACGTGTATGTAATGATAAGGGAATGAGAGAAATTCACTGTTAGCTGTCAAGGAGGATTTCCACCATCAGCATTAACCATATAATATAGTGGCAGTGGAGGGCAATGAATGTGGAGAGAAGTGAGAGCAATCAGCAAGCTTTCATTCAGTGAGATGGAAGAGCTTGTCAAAGACACAAACAACTAATCAGTTGCCAGCACTGATTGATGTCCCAGCCTGCATTCAAATCTATCATCGTGACCAAGTAGTGCCTATCGTTTACCCAGTGGATGGATAAACTAGAAGTAATATATGGCATCTAAGCAAATAGATCATTAATTCTGCTTAATATGTGGGGGCTAAAGCTTAAATCTTTTTCTAAACAACAATCTTTCCCTTCAGGGAGGCAAAAAAAAAAAGCTAAAAAAAATAAGATCTACTGTGGTTGACTAGGCAATAAAGATTTTTTTTTTTGCAAGTTACAAATTTGCTGCATTGGATTTTATTTCAGTTTATGCCTCACAATAGTCACTGCGTATTAAATCTATCAAGAAATTTATTAACATCTTAATTAAAATGGTTAAAGAAGATAAGAAATGATATGCCAGCAGAGACAGAGGACTGCTGTTTTGCGTTTCCTTCTTATGCTTTTTTATTCCCCAAAGTGTCCCCAAGCTCAGCCCTGCTACAATATTACCCTTGACTTTGTATTCTTTTTTCTGACTATGAGAAGAAAATTTTAAATGCAGACATACAGTTAATTGGATTTTATTATTGCTTGACTTCTTCTTAATTGCAGGGCATGGCATCGAATGATTTCTTAATGGTTTGTAAATTCCACATCTTGCACCAATCAGCATCAAAGTCAGTAGATTTTGGCACATGCTTTTGTAAAATGTTAATTCAGGTCATAATTACTGGAAATATTGAGGTCTGCATTGATATAAATTAAAACTGTCTTAGGACTGGACAGGAGGAAGTAAACAATCTACAGTTCTCCAAACTGGGCTTGGTTTCTGTCAGTTCTCAATAGGGAAAAATACAGGTGTTAACAATTAAGAAATAGTATCTCAATTTGCTGCATATACTATAATGAAATAAACCTGTAATTTCTGCAGCAGATACACCCAGGAGTATGATTTCTATGGTTTTGCAGTTTATTAAGATACACTTTGGCTTGTTTCAAACGTTGCCATTAGCCTCCGATCAGTAGGATACTGTTAGTAAATAATTAATGGTTTCATTCATGATTTGTGTCTTCTGAGGTTATAAATTATTAATATCAGGCAACTACAATAAGCATATACATTTATATATTCCATTTTGCTTAATATACTTCACTTTTAAGACTGTAAAAGACATCAAAAGTACTATTAAATTATTTGACTAAAGCACAAGTCTACTGAATTCGTTACTAAGTAGTATGTTTAGAAACGTTAAGGCTGAGAAAAAAAAATACTTTTCTTTCTTAACTTTCAGAATTTTTTTCTGAAAACAAAAAGCCTTCCTGTACAATTTCCAAATTATCTTACAACCTAAACCTAACTACATAAAGGTAGGTGGCAAACCTGCAAAGTGTTCAGACATGTAGATATTCTCAAAGTCACTGTGTCAGTTAAATGAAACCTAGACTTACAACACTTACTTTACTATCTGACAGTAGCTTCCCGAGACTCCTCTCACTCATCCTGAGATTCTAAATCACTTGAGAATCCCTGACAAAGCCCAATTTACTATCAGTAAAAATTAAATATTTTAAAAATATTCTCTCCAGTGCTGATCTTAGTCAGGATGCACTGATGGAAAGCATTTTGTTCTTTCTGAATTGTTACTTTTTCTCAGTGATGCATTTATCTGGAAACTGTAATATCATAGTACTTTACTAACTGCTGTGATACCATTTCAACTACATAGGCAGTAGGAATGCTTTATGTAAGTATTTGTAAGAGGTTGTATTGAATGGGCTGCATGCTTGGTTTAAGAAAATTTGTTTAACCACAATGGCTTAAAAGCACCTACTTTAAAACATATTCACTAGGTCTTTGCTTTGAGAACTAAAATATGTATTATTTACAGTGTATCTGATCTGAATTCTCTCAGTGCCAGGAGGCACACAAGGCGCGAACATCGTTCTTCCACTTCGATCGGTCCGCGGCTGTGTGCTCTGGAGTCAAGGGCCACAGCGCAGTCTTCCGTCGGTTTCCCCCTCAGGACACGACCGATCCAGCTCCATCTCCTCCTCCTCACTTCGTTACCAATTTTCTCCATCCCCGCCATTTCTGATGCTCGTCGTTTCTGCTACTTTTTTTTTTTTTTTTTTCCGGGAGGAAGTAGTTGGCCTCCTGCCCAACCCCCATGACTTGGAGGGCCAGTGGTTTTTCTGTCAGGGTGGCCTTCCCTTAGGCTGCGTTGGTTCGCAGCACCTTCTTCAATTTTATCTGGTGCACCCTCCAGAGAGGGATCCCTGTATTCAGGGATACAGTGTATTCATCCATGTATTTATTCAGAACAAGCTAGTCTCTTTAAGATGAATATTTTCTATCATAGAGTGTCTGTTCTTTTAAAATTCTGAGCATCAAAACTTGCTTTAGTTTTTCTTATAACTGTTGAATAAATCTTAAAAATATTTGAAAAAGAAGTAAAATATAATAGAATGAAAATGCTATAAGCCTCCCTTTTCTCTTTAATACAAAACTTTGGTTTTCAAATATTTCTTTGATAGCCTCTTTGAGACCTATAAAAACTAAGTAATCAACTCAAATTCCACGAAATAGGCCCAAGAGGACTGAAATACAATTCTGTCCTGGGAAATTTTACTGAGCATGTAATATTTGTGAATGGTGTTTATTGCCCTTGGCCCCTGTTTTCCAGTGGCTGCTGATGTTGCTTTACAGTCTTGTGCCTAAACACCAAACTGCAGTTTCAGTTACAGGGAATAGCTCAGAGCTGTAACAGTTTTTCTCTGCACTCCTGAGCGTGCTTATTCTGTCAGAAGCTTGATTAATCCTTATCATTTTTTGGTTTAGATCAGAGACTGACGGGAAGGATAGTGTAATAAATTGTACTCATATTAACCTTCTGATTCTATGGCTTCTTCTAGACATAGTGGTCTTGGAGTGCTTCTGTGCATATTGCAGGGTTCTTTGGTCCCATCACTTTTAGGACAGAATCACATTACATTTGAGTCCTGTAGTTCTCCAGAAAATGGTCATGTCTTAAAATATATGGTTTGGTTTGGTTTGGTTTGGTTTAGTTTTTAAATTGAAAAAAGTTGAAAGTAGGTGTTGTTCCTACAATCAAAATGATGAAAAATCCTTGGCAGTCAGGTATCAGTAGAAGTCCTGGCTAAAAATAAATAACAGTTGGATGGGATTTGACCTATGTCTATCCATATCTGTGTAATAGGCTGTTAAAGATGTAACTAATCCTGAAAAAAAATATGACCTATACAATAAAGAGATTAGATGTTTAGTTTGAGTTTTCACCTATACAGCCATGCATCTCTAGTCTACATAAATTAGAATAGAAGCTGATATGGACTAGGAGAAAGATTCATTTGCATAAAGGTCCCTGTTCTGCTTCCAGGAGAATTTTTTGAAGTCCTACAGATCTGAAGACACAAAAGCACCTGATGCATTCATTGTTAAGAAAGGTGTTCATAGTTCAGGTAATTTTTAAATGAACTAGACATCTGAGGTATAAAAAATGAGCACTCAGTTCAGCTCATAAGATCTTGGACTGTGTCACGCAGTGGTAGAAATATTGCCAAAATTGCAAGCTGTATAGTTCCAAAGTGAAAGTCACTGTCTGCATAGCTGACTATATCTTGTTCCATAATCACTTCCATTGACGTCACTGCAATTATTGATGGAATAAGATAATATTACACATCAAGAAATGGACTGGCGTATTGCCATCACTGGCATCACATTTAATTGCTACCGTCTTTTTTTTTTCTCGAGAAATCTAACTGCAACCATTTACTGAATTCCAAACTTCTGAACTCTGTCTTGAATTTCATTGACTTCTATTCCCATTAAACTTTGCTTATGTTTTACCAAAGTTTTCCTGTGGGAGTACTTGTTGCCCAGATATGACAAATTTTTGAGTATTTGGAAGTATGTTTAAACATCTCTTTTTATTTTTTTTTTTTTTTTTTTGTGCATGTCCAGGTGTGTCAGTTAAAAACATACAAAGAATAGAACTTAATAAAGCATCAGAAATATGCAGTTGGTAAATTACAAAAGTCATATCACAAGTGGTATTATTACATAGATTTGATTTTCCCAAATGTTGGTGTTATTAACTTTTAAAATTATGCTGTGTGGTTTTATGGTATTTAGTTGGGTAATTACAGGCTTGCTGTGAGAGCACGGCAAGGGATCTTTGTAAGTAACACTTTGAAATATAATTTTGAAATCTGGTTTGCAATTTTTTCCTTTTCTAAGCTTTCATAGAACTAATCCTTACACACAACTACAAGATTATGGAACTGCCGTTCAGTTAAACCTATGCCAGTGAGTCATGGGACAAGCAAGAAATATCAGGATAAGTCTTGTGATTACACTGGGAGAACTAACACTATCTAGTTTAAATTTAGCTTAATTTTAGTGAGGAACAAAGTTGCTTCAGAAACGATGATGTTGAAGGCTCTTAAATTATTATTCTGAAAAGAAATTCACCAAATTTGAGTTACTCAATATCAGTGTTAAATTTGAGTTAACTCGGTATCTGAGTTTCAGCTACTCACTTGCCTCTGTTCTTTTATATTCCCCTCTTTCAGTCAGAAAATGCCAATCACAAAGTAATACAGTTTCCACTAAGTATGCGTATTGCTAAAAGGAAGTTTATAGCTGATGCTAAACGGAGTTGTGTTCCTCTTTAGATTGTCACGTGGGAAAAGGTAAACCAAGTCAAGATTTGTTTCAGTTCACTCACAGATTCTCTCGATTAACCGTGCTGTCCTGACTATTAAGTTTAAGCAAGCATGTTTACCTTTCTGTGTGAACTAGGGTGGGAAAGGGAAGAGAACTGCCTGTCCTGTTATAGTGCATCCGATCCATACAGATATAGTTGATACAGCCGTTATGCCACTATTCTACTCTGTACCTACAGACTGATTTTTTGCAAGGGCAGTTAACAAAATCCAGTAATAATTTCTAAATACTCAGATATTTAGACAGTGAGAGGTCATAAAAGAGGTCACCTTCTTCTGCTCCAGCTTGAGAAAGAATATTCTTTACATGTAAGAATATTCATTAAATCAAGCTAGTCACTTTTTATTTAATGGATTTAATGAAGATTTAATGAATACCAATACTTCCAAACGGTTGCATGTACATATGACACCTTCCCCCCCCAAGATGGGTTATTCTGAGTCAGCCCCTTGCTCAGTTTAGCATTACTCACCATGATTACATTGAGCCAAGTCTCTGTCTTGCTCTTCCCTACTTTACAGAGCCATTGCTTTGGTTGACTTCTAGTGTTTTAGTTACATTTTAATTCCATATGGCTTTTCAAAGGGGAAACATTTCTGATCAGCTGGAAATGGCAGTATGAAAATACTGAGCAGGTGTATATTAACTGTTCTTTGTTAAATTATGTTTTCTTCAAAATAAGTTAGATAGTTGTCTATTATGTGCCAGAAGTATTTTACATTAAATGTTTTGCATTAAAATATCTTTAATGATTACACACATTTAGCATATCTAGGGAAAAAGAAGGAAAAAAAAAAAAAAAGAAGTGCAAGCTGCCTCTCAGTTTAGGCACTACATTCAATTTTCAAGAAAAGGTATGTTAGAAACTTCAAGGGGACTTAGAATATGAAGGACTTAAGACCCTTTTGAAAATGGGACTTACTTACCCGTATTCATACAGGCCAAAATAAAGTAATGCAAAAAGCTCTTCAGGTGTCTCTGGTAGTCAGAGCAGAGTGCTGTTGAGCAGAGTGCTGTTCTAACATAGATAATCTGTTTTTTTAGTGTCTGAGCTAACTTATCCAGAGATGTCCTTGCACAGCAATGTAGTATGCTGGAAGACACACCTTTTGAAATACCTTCATGCTATACTGTCACATGTGAAATGTTACTTAGACAAAACCATTTTGTCCCAGAATAAAGACCTTTCTGGCCTACCATTCTGTGTTTTGGGTTTGTTTGGTTTTATTTTCCTATAAATATTTTAGTCAAGCTAATGGAATATGAAACAAAACCCTGAATTCATTTTACTCTGCAGCTTTTCACTCACTTCTTTGGTACAGTACCTGCATTTCCTAATCATAAATATACGTTTACTTCCATGGAAATGAGATGAAGTGTTCTAATTGACCTAAATGGCAACAGAGGGAGGTCGTATATTCCATAGCTGTTTCTCAGGAGCACTAGGTCTGATTCTCCTTGTTATTATTCATGGATAAGATCAAAAGAAGAATGCTGCAGGTGTTTACCACGCTTCGCAGAATCTGAGAATATGAAGTGAAGAAGAAAACAGTCAATGTGAAATTGTGTAAGGAGTTTAGGAAAACAGACGTATTTTCTTTTTCTGTTTTTGAATAAAAACCAAAATACAGGTATAGTTACCAGGATTGGTTCTTTCAACTCTGTGGATTTATATGTGTTAGAAAAAATGAGAAACTTTTCTTCAGTAGTAAGGTCACATTTTATAGACATGGAAGGGTTGGGTTTTTTTTGTTTTCCCCATAGAAATTTTTAGAATACCTAGGATTTCATGTCTTAATAGCACAACGATTAAGTACGTGAGATCTTTTTACATTAATAGTAGTAAAGTGACTGAAAGCTCCTTTCCCTCTCAATATTGCAATCCAATGACTGCAATGACTCAGTGACATTCATCCTCCTCAAAATGTCTAGGATCCCAGATGCAGGTGAGTCCTTGATTTTTATTCCTTCCTCAGAAGTGCATTCTGTGGCAAAATAGGGATGAATACAACCTTAAGCACCTCCATGGACACAGCTCAGATTAAAAAAAAAAAGCCTGTAACAGATGCTGATACTGCAATCCAAGATCCCAAACAATAACAACTTGGATCAAGGGGTGTCCTTCTTAGTCAGTTCTTCTTCATTTGCCACTTCCACTTCCTGCTCCCTTCTCTTTTACTGAATTGCTGGCACCACATCATATAGTAGACCGTGGTTCTTTGGAGCGCTACCATTCACGCTTGATGTTTCTTTTATTTCATGTTGATTACTTTGTGAGGCAGTCAGGACCTCAGCCTGAGGTATGAGTGATACCAGCATAATAATATTTTCAAATATTTATACAAGCATGAAACTTTTTCTTGGACCACCTTTTCTAGGATATTATTTGCCTTAGGAATAACATGTTTTCATGAAATACATGTGATCCTACAGTCTCCTGAGAAAAGCCATAAACTTACAACGGTACAGGGACAATGCAGTAGTATGCCATACCTGTGATTTGCCTGCTTCATTGTTCTCTATTTGTAGACACTGAGTAAGAAACAAATAATCCTGGAGAACAAATAAAATTGGCATAGATTAACCCTTAAGTCTTTACTGGCATGTTTAATTATCTCTTGCCCTGGCTGCAAAGGTAAAGTGACCTCTGCCTCTTGAAAGACTTGACAGAGTGGTTAACTTTTTTCCTGCCTATCATACAGTCATCTGCAGCTGACCATCTTTTAGGATTCCAGTGGGAGAAACTTTGAGGCATGGTACGGGTTTTTTTGGTGTTTTTTTTTTCTGGCTCGCTGATCCTCATGTGTAAATCGTTATCATGCAGCTGGCTATTCTAGGGCTGCAGATACCAGAATGCTTGCACAGAGGGGAAATCAACTGCTATTTTTTCCTAAAACTTTAAAAAACCCAAACCTCTCAGTCTGCAATCTAATAAAAATCTAAATGACCCTCACAGATTAGATTTATTGGCTTGCTTTATACTTTAGGACTGGTGACATTTTGTCAAAGAATACAAAATGCATACTTTCCTTCAAAACTGTTGTAATGTTTTGCTGATAGCTGTCTGTCGTGGTTTAACCCCAGCCAGCAACTAAGCACCACACAGCCGCTCGCTCACTCCCCCCCGGTGGGATGGGGGAGAGAATCGGAAGAGTAAAAGTGAGAAAACTCATGGGTTGAGATAAAAACAGTTTAATAGGTAAAGCAAAAGCCACACGCACAAGCAAAGCAAAGCAAGGAATTCATTCACTACTTCCCAGCGGCAGGCAGGTGTTCAGCCATCTCCAGGAAAGCAGGGCTCCATCACGCGTAACGGTTACTTGGGAAGACAAACGCCATCACACCCAATGTCCCCCCCTTCCTTCTTCTTCCCCCAGCTTATATACTGAGCATGATGTCATATGGTATGGAATAGCCCTTTGGCCAGTCTGGGTCAGCTGTCCTAGCTATGCTCCCTCCCAGCTTCTTATGCACCTGGCAGAGCACAAGAAGCTAAAAAGTCCTTGACTGGTGTAAACTCTACTCAGCAAGAACCAAAACATCAGTGTCTTATCAACATTATTCTCATCCTAAATCCAAAACACAGCACTCTACCAGCTACTAAGAAGAAAATTAACTCTATCCCAGCTGAAACCAGGACAGTATCCACCCCTTATTCCATACCATTTACGTCATGCTCAGGTCCCACATTATCCAATACATCCTCATTAACCACCACCCCACTTATTCTATGGACCACTCCTGTAAAATGTCTGTAAAATGTCCATAAACATCCACAAATGTCCACATAATGTCCATTGAGTTCATTTAGTCCGTGACTTTGGGCTCCATCGGTGATGGTGATCACTCAGGACAGGAGAGGTGGTGTGTTGCGTGGAGTTACTGGGCACCAAAGCCAGCTCAGGTCGGGTTACTGCTGCACTTGCACTGCTTCTTGTAAGGCTTCTCCTCCATTTGTTCAGGTGGTTCCTGCTATGGTAATTCCTATAACATGCAACTCAGATCATGGGTTACAACAATTTAAAGGTATTTCCATTACAATCTCCACCCCTGGCCACTTTGGGCCAGGATTAACATTGCAATGAACTCCTCCCCTTGCTCCTAGCCTGGCTAGCAACAAGGGGTTCCTGCTATAGTAATTCTCATAACATGCAACTCAAATCCTGGGTTACAACAATTTAAAGGTATTTCCATTACAATCTCCACCCCTGGCCCCTTTGGACCAGACCATTGGGTTTAACACTGCAATGGACTCCTCCCCTTGCCCCTGCTTCGGCTTGGACTTATCCACAGACTGTAGTCCCTTAGGGGTTTACCTGCTCCAAGCGGAGCCTTGTCTATGAGCCACAGTCTCTCCAGGGGTATACCTGCTGTGGCAGGGATTTATCCACAGCCACAGTCACTTAGAGGTGCACCTGTTCCCACATGACCTTCTCCATGGGCCACAATGCTTTCAGAGATATACCTGCTCCAGCGTGGCCTTGCCCGCAGCCACAGTCTCTTCAGAAGTAAACTTGCTCCACCATGGCCTTACCCGCAGCCACATTCTCTTCAGAAGTAAACTTGCTCCACCATGGCCTTACCCATGGCCACACGCTTTGAGGTGCTCCAGCATGACCTCATGCACAGCCACTGATGCTTCAAGGTGTACCTGCTGCAGCACGGACTTATCCACAGCCACAGATGCTTCGAGGCGTACCCTCTCCAGCGTGGACTTATCCTTGGGCCACAATCCCTTCAAGAAGTATACCTGCTGTGGCACAGACATAACCATGGCCACAGACTCTTCGAGACATACCTGCTCTGGTATGGGCTTATCCACGTCCACAGGCGCTTCGGGGTGTCCTGCTCCCGCATGGACTCATCCACAGGTCACAGTCCCTTTGACTCGAGTTCACACTGGAGTTTCAGCCTGTCCAGTACAGCAGCACAGAAACAGCAGCGATGCCCTGGCCATCTGCCAGCCCAGGGCATGGCCGTTGTTGTTATCAAAATGTTCCCAGGCACAGCAGAGTAAGATGATCAGCAGTACAGCAAGTAGCAAAAGCAAAAAGCAGCCACTAACGAGCACTATACTCTAATATACAGTAAGGCAAGCAAGCCCCATGGCAAGTACAGAAGCGTGCTGATTAATACCTAAACAGCACTAACAACTATAAATTCAATCATCTAGCACATTCCAATTAAATCTGTCATTATCTCGAACCCTTCGAGCCCCACGTTGGGCGCCAAAAAGGACTGTCGTGGTTTAACCCCAGCCAGCAACTAAGCACCACACAGCCGCTCGCTCACTCCCCCCCGGTGGGATGGGGGAGAGAATCGGAAGAGTAAAAGTGAGAAAACTCATGGGTTGAGATAAAAACAGTTTAATAGGTAAAGCAAAAGCCACACGCACAAGCAAAGCAAAGCAAGGAATTCATTCACTACTTCCCAGCGGCAGGCAGGTGTTCAGCCATCTCCAGGAAAGCAGGGCTCCATCACGCGTAACGGTTACTTGGGAAGACAAACGCCATCACACCCAATGTCCCCCCCTTCCTTCTTCTTCCCCCAGCTTATATACTGAGCATGATGTCATATGGTATGGAATAGCCCTTTGGCCAGTCTGGGTCAGCTGTCCTAGCTATGCTCCCTCCCAGCTTCTTATGCACCTGGCAGAGCACAAGAAGCTAAAAAGTCCTTGACTGGTGTAAACTCTACTCAGCAAGAACCAAAACATCAGTGTCTTATCAACATTATTCTCATCCTAAATCCAAAACACAGCACTCTACCAGCTACTAAGAAGAAAATTAACTCTATCCCAGCTGAAACCAGGACACTGTCTAAAAGCAACAGGTTTATGAGCAGTCATTAATCTACAGGATGTTGTTAATTTTTTATATATTGACATCTATTTTTAACTAAACATTTCATGTCTCATATTTTCACATCTCATGTCAAAAGGTGGCAGAACTCAGCCCTGCAAAGCTTTGGCAGGGAAGGTTAATTTTCCATAGCTTTATCATGCATGAATGACACTTAGCAGAATTTCAAATGTCATTAGGTGACAGAACATTATTTATAAAACAATTTCTTTCTAGTGGTTTCAGACCTGACAGAAAGCACAAGCTCAACACTTCAGTGGGCTGCAGCAGAACAGGTACAGCTCACACAGCAGCAATAAGAATCACCACCCCTCCTTCTGGATAACTTCGTGTCAATAATTCCTTTTCAGAGAAGAACTCCAAAGTTCAGCCAAATCCTGGCCTAAGCCTGAGAAAAAACAAAAAAGGGTGCCAAATGGGGCTAATAATGATGCTTGTGTTTTGTAGACATCTGCCTACAAAGAATTCTCTATCAAGTAATTTGACATAGCCCACTAAGGAATTAGCAGCTCTTAATGACATACTGTTGAAGCCAGCTTACACTGAATGTAAACTGGTTGCATAAAGACTTGTAATCTTCTCTCCCAGGACAAGAAAGGGTATTTTTGTGTGAAAGGTTCAGAAGACCTAAGGTGAACTCCTCTCTTTGCCACATATATAATTTGTGAGTACAGACACAGGTTTGTAAAATGGGGAGAGTACTGCTATTCATTCTTTCTTTCTTTTTTTTTTTACTCTCTTCTTTTTTTTCTTTCATCTTTTGTCTTTTGCGTCTGCTCAGTTCCTGGGCTCCTAACCAGAGACTCATGATTACTAAGGAGTTCCAACATAACCTGTGTGCTTTAATAGTACGAGCAATTAGTAGGGCTTCTAAAAATAATATTAATCAGATACTCATGTGTGACCACATTGTGTTGCTACCCTTAATGTTTACCAGGGTTTTGTGGCTGCTTTCTCTTCCAGGTAATTGGATTGACTTAAACTGGACCACCTGTGGGATAATTACTCAATTACCTGATGAAGAATAGAAAAATCTAGTCTTCAGCTAGCACTGGCAATTACAAATCATTACCAAACCAACCCTGAAAGGCACGTGAATGTTATATATATAATTTATATTATAGTATACATACATGTATCATATACATAGGTGTACACATATATGTATATATATATAAATAAATATAAATGACACTGATGTCAGGAAATGCAACAGTCATGAAATATAGTTGAATCGTAGTGGAGTTTACAATATTTGACACTAACATATTGTAAAGGATTCTGTTACAGAAACCTGTGTACATAAATAGATTTAAGCAACTGCTTTCAGCTACCTTTGAAAAGAGTTTTCTTCGTGGGTTTTTTTGCTTCTGCCTTAGTGTTGCTTAATGGCAGGAATGTCACTGCTGCATGCTATGCCTGGTTATTATGAATGATGCTACTAATTATATTAATACTATAATCAATATAAACAGAAATATTTGTGCCATCAGCTGTCACTTTTGATACTCATAGTCATAAATGAAAGTTGAGGAAATAAAAGGGAAATACTTCATTGATTCCAGAGGTGTGCCTGGCTATTCAGAAATAATTATACTACTTGATGAACCATGGTACTGTCTGCTCTTGTTTTCCTGTTTGATTACAGATCAGATACTAGCACTTAATGGGTAAGTGATCTGCCAGTTAGCTTTCCTTCATGCTGTGTTTCAGGATACATTATAACAATTCATGTGATAAAATCCAGCTTTCTACCATATGCTGACATAACACAATGCAAGATGGTGAAGTGTCATAACCGACATGTTGCAATGTAATCTGCCACCCATGAAAAGGAATGCTTCAGAAAAACAATATGCCAGTTCTCGAATAAACTCTGACTCCAGTACATACTGAAGCCGGTAGACTGTGTAAAATGCTTTAATGTTATCCATAGATTGCTCAGCTCTTCTGCCAATACAAAAATAACGGTCTAATTTTAGCTCTGCATTGGAAAGAATGCAGTTAACCTTACAACACTGCAGCAAGATTTTATTTTAACCACTACAGCAAATGCTGACTTTTAACTTTTGTAAGGTTATTTATTAAGACATGCGGTTACCTCCCAGTACACACAATTTCTCTATGGCTGTGAATGGATAGCAAAGTTTCTAACATTTATTAAGCTCTGCTACGAATCAAGTCTACTGAAATAGTCATAATGTATTCTATTAGTAAACATAAAATATATGTGCAATATTATGTCAGCCTTTCAGCATAACAGCAGCCAGATTTGCACTGTAGTTCACTACAGTGATCCTGAGTCAGCACTTACAGAACAGGAAATGGAAATTAAGGGTAAACCAGCTGATAAAGCTGTAAGGAAACAGTACTGTTGTTCTTTACTCACATGAATGGTTTAATAGAGAAATCCAGTCTGGCTATACTTGGCTAGCCTGGGCATCTTCTTGCTGGGCTGGTAGAGACACATTTGCACTTATTGGTCCAAGCTAATGTTCAGCATCAAACATTGCCAGCAAACCATCACCAAGATATAGCAGATGCCATTCTGGTCACAGTTCAAGGATGCAGGGAATCCACCTTACCACTGACAGATTAGAGTGGAAGCCCTATCAGGATGATATCGATGCTCTCCATCCCTCTGTGAACACCATCAGCTGATTTTGTCACTCAGGATGGGAGACAGTGGCACTACCAGAAACTGCCACATAAATATCATGCTATCAGTTTTGACAACGATTTCAGTGTTGTGTGAAACATTAATCCAGGAATGATTATGTCAGGACTGTCTGCGGTGGCCTCCTGTATACCCACGGTGCTATGGAGGATACAGGCTGGTTACTTCTTGTGCTTAAGTACCTTCACATATTCTAATTTAAGAGGTTAGTGGGTAACTCTATGTGCTCTAAAACTTCCCTGGTCTGTTCTTCTGTTATGCCATTACTATAAATGAATTGTTGATCTGTTAAAAGCTATTGTTTTTCATGGATACTTCAACAACCTGATTGCAAAAAATGATTATAGGTAAAAAAATGAACAGTTATTTCTTGGAAGAACAGACAAGTGTTTCACTTATTAATTAGTTCTTTCTTGTGTTCTTCTAAAATCCCAGAAGAAAAGATCATCCCCGCCTCCACCCCAAATACTGTTTGGACATTAATTTTTCATATTTTATTTTCTCATACAGTCATATGAACAGTCTAATAGAGTTAATTTTATGCAATCACGAGTATCTCATAGATGTTGTCTTTCAAGAAATTGTTGATCATAATTTTCCTTATGATTTCTAAATCCTTTCCTCTGGCATGACTTAAGGCATAAAATACGTAACAATATCTTCAGCTAAATTCACTATAATTTACAGCTATCTAAATTTATTTCCTCTCTGTTACGTTAACTTTACCATGAATGTTTATTATCATTTTTTGTGAGCACCATAATTACTGTGTATGTATATATTATGTGTGTATACATTTTTCAAACAGTTCCTCATTTGTTTTCTGTTCTTAACATATTGTTTTCATCCACAGAATAGATCATTGTGCACTAGTGCTTAGCAAATAAAATTTTTTAAGATACATAAAATTTTCTTAATGGTGTATTCCCTGAAGGAGATTTTAAGATCATTTCTATACAGGTAACTGCAAACAGACACAAACTGGCACTCCTTCAAGCCACAGCAGCTGAAGCAGTGCAAATCAGGAAGCTGTACAGCAACACTGTTGAAGTACTGAGTTTATATTTCCTACAAAAGCTCTTCTAGCTGTCCCAGAAAGAGATACTGATGTTATAGAGGAATTCTTTCTCACTGGCCTTCCTGGTGTTCCTATCATTGATGGAATTTAAGACAGCCGCACAGCTTGCTTTAGTGATGTGAGGTCATTATCAAGCTTAACACCAGTAGCCTGAGAAAATACGTTGGGATTTGTTTGTTTGTTTTTTCTCCATTATGTGTTCTTCTCTGCCTTATTCTCTACTTCAAAAAAAAAAGACTAAGGAGCACAGCTGTGATCCACCTCTCTGAGCAGAAGTACTCCTTCAATAAGAGAATCCTGCTATAGCTAAATTACAGTCTACTCCACCCTTGGCAAAAATAATGTGAATAATCATTAAACACACAGAGTGACTGACTCTCTCAGGGAGTATATCTGAATGGCCTGAAGCACTGCAGACATTTTATCCCAGACAACTCTGTTGGGAAGTAGAACTGTAAGAAAGAGATGAGATGACACTGAAAGTCACTTGCCTCCTGCAAGAAACTGACCGTGACTTCTGTCTGTTTTTTGTTATGTCTAGTTATAAAATTTTATTTTAAAACTTATATGCTCTTTTACAGAAATTCATATAGAACATTCTGCTCACAAAAAAGACCAGTGGTGCCACGAGTGGGGAAAACCACAGGTTAATTATGGTTCAGTAGGTAACATAGGTTCAGTAGCTGCTGCAGGCTGTGGAAGACAGCAGAACACAGTATGACAGACATTGTCACAGCTGTTAAAAAAAAAAAAAAAAAAAAAAAAGGCCTACTCTAACTATATGGCTAGCCTAGCAAGACAGCAACACGAGAAGCTCACAGATGCTCCTGATATCACAAAAAAAATAAAGTCCCAACAGACAGCTAACTTTAGCCACCTAGTTACACTAACAACCTAATAGTGTGATTTTACAGGAAAGGGTGCAGGACCTTAGCAAGTCATTAGCTAAGTGGAGATTACCAAGGCAACTGTAAGTTCCAACTAAAGGGTATCAAATCAGCTGAAGGGGTAAGAAAAAATAGGATGGATTATTTATATGAGAAGTGGTGAGAATGGTAAAGATGAAGAATTTGGGAGAGAAAAAAGAGTGGAAGAATGTA
The DNA here is from genome assembly GCF_965183815.1 of Platalea leucorodia. NCBI lineage: Eukaryota > Metazoa > Chordata > Aves > Pelecaniformes > Threskiornithidae > Platalea > Platalea leucorodia. The sequence continues at coordinate 34,615,150 of NC_138858.1, read as the reverse complement.
TATGAGGACTACCATTTCATATGATCAGGAGGTCAGCCCTGCTCTTGAACACTCTAGTTTGGGACAGGACTATAAACCCTTGGGGTTCTTTTAACATGCTCATGTCAGGCCTCTAAAGTCAGGAAAGTCAGGTGTGTTTTTCCCCAGTGCTGTTGAGGGCACACTGGGAGTGCTTTTCCAAACTTCAGCAGGGAACTACCCAGAGGATGCCTTGTAATAACATCATCTCTTCCTAAGAGAAATGGTCATGATCGATTTGAAACTCTGGAATGTGCAACAAAAACTGTGAAAGGAAAAAATAAAATGCTATAAGGACTTCAGTGACCCAAAGTACTGGCAACATGCTGAAGAAAATATGCAGCAGACAAATGACTAACAAAGTAGTCTGAAATCTCATAGAAGACATGTAAAAGAAAAACTACAAAATACAGAGAATCAAAGTTGTCTCAAAAATGTTCAGCTATAGAAGATGTATCTTGAAATATATTCCTCTTAAAACTGGAGATAACTGTAGCAGTTTGTTTGTGATGCTTCCTTGGCTGAGTTTATACTTACTATAAACTTGTACTATAATGCTTGGGCCCTTCTTAGTCTGTGAAATACATAGTATATAGCAGGACACAGCTGGTTTTATAGTTTTGCAACATCACAGCCTATTCTTAAAAGGAAGTTTGCAAGTATATTTACAGAAATAGCAACAGCAAGAAGAAAAGGATAAGTAAAGAAAACAATGGCAACAGTAAAATGATCATGTCTTTTCACAGGCTAACTTGTACACAATTTAAGGTGTTTAAGCAAACAGTTCTCAAGGTCTTTCAGGTTCCAATTTTAAAAAGCAATTATGTATCTATTTTTTCAAAAAATCTTTGGAAGGTTTATGACAGGGACAGATTTGTTGGCAGTTGATTACTGTTTGATTTAATCTGCGATAAGATATTTTCTGTTTTGGGTATAAGGAAGTTACTGACAGCATCTCTAATGTAGTTGTAGTTTTAAATATATCAGTAGCACTGTAGACAGATTTTATTTTTTTTTCTATTTTCATAGATACTGTTATCCTAGTATAGATACTATTTTCATAGATATGGATTATACATTGTTAAAAATAAATAATGAAACAACATGGCAGATCTGGAAATGAAAGGAGAGGAAATGAATTTTTATATTTTGTCATAAAGGAAAAGAATGTACTTAACACTAAGCAAGGCAAAACCAGACACCCAAAGGAGCATAATGGAAAATAGCTGCCTAGGAAAAAAGAAGGAAAAAAAAAAAAAAAATCAGAAAACCAATTGCTGTATCACCATTCATGTGATATGTATGTCTGTACAGAAAGGAATTTTGAGACCATATGTTTCCTTTTTTCAGAGTTTCATAGACCTGGCTGCTGCTATGTGTAAACCTGGTTATAAGGTATTAAGTGGTCATCCTCTTGTACTTAAGCGTGCTCTATGCTGTCTAGACAAACTCTCCTAATCTTGAAATCTTCCCAAAGGTATGAAGTAAGGACACAGATTGTTCTTTGTATTTTCTTCCCATACAATCACATTCCACATGCCATCAGTCAAGAACAAGATCCTGTGTGGCTACCACACAGCAATAGATGATGAGAGCATCTTCAGGAAAGGTGACACTAAGTTGAAACTACAAGGGATTCCTCACTTCAAAATGGTTTTGGGGAATGCCTCTGTCTTTCTTGCCTCTCCCAAGGACAGGTATATGGCAAATAAATATGAGAAGGAGCAATGTTTGGCAGAAGAGATCTGCATACTGAGGAAATTTTTTCATATAGAAATCCTGAACATTGCCTAATTTTGGAATTGGTAGCATCAGAAAAGCACAAATTACTTTAACCGATCCTATTTACAGCTATACTTTGAGGCTTCTCAGACTATATACATTGCAACATGAACCACAGACTATCAGCAACTGTTGGACCCTTAAAGAATAAGGACATATGAAGATATTTCTTTCTTTACAGCAATAATAAACAAATAAATAAATAAAAGACAACTCCATACCAACAAAGAAACACTAAAGGTAAGCAAAAAACTTTTAGTGATAGACAGGGCACTAATCTGGAATAAAATAGAGAAAGAATAGTAAAAAACTTTATGACCAATTCCTATTTAACAACAGGTGTGAAGGACACAAATCTCTTTGGAGCATCATGGGGTTTTTTGGAACTAGATTTTGGACAAAATAAAGTAAAAAACTGCAGGACAACAGGATAAGTAAAGGCTAGTGCTTTTGATTGTCACCCTTTCAGGTAAGGGGATAAAAAACTATAGATTTAAAAAGGCAGATGTTTAAAGCAGCATGGTGTCAGGTGGGATCTGATAGAGGAAGCAATATCAAGTTTGATGCAGACCTATGCTTATAACAGCACAATATCATTCAATATATTTGTAGAAAATATCACCCAAGAAATCCATCTTTCCATTACTCCCTGTGGATTAATGACATTTAATCTGTGAAAAGATAAGCAAAATACTCAACATTTTAATTTTACCAGATTTTTACCTGTAATATTTCAGTAACAATAATGTGGCACAATACAAACTGAACTTCTATAGTTATCAAATAAACCACTATAGTTAGCAAATGAACCACTTAAGCTGCTTACAACAGCACTGATACTATCAAGACTCATTAGCTCAAGTACCAAACCCAACATTATGGAGCCAGAAATAAGAATTTTCTAGAAGTGCAAATAGCATCATTCTTTCATATGATGATGATGATAACCTAAGTCTATGGTTTACCCTTTCTTTACTGGTCTCATACCTTTGTCTATCTTTGTTCACATACTCCAGCTGTCACTGTTAAACTTTAGTATGGGCCTTCTTCAGACTTCCAAATTCAATCTCCAATTTCAGTGCTCCTTCATAAGTTCTCCCCCCTGTTCCCACTTAATACTTGCCATAATAGCATAGCTGAGTTCCATACTGTTCCATTACAGTGTAACAAAAAACATTTTTATTTCTATGGCAGAAGTAGAAAAAAGATAAGGTCTCATTATGCAAGATATTGAAGATACTTAGAATAAGAAATCAGCAGTATTATGAAGTATTTACAGTCAAAAGGGTTTATCCTAAATACAGGCTTGAAATCTGCAGGAGTGTTCATGATAACAGAGTTAAGCAGTGTAGTTAGAGGATTGTGGTTTTAAGAACCAAGACAGACATAAAACAGGAACAAAATTGGAGGTAGAAAAACTAAGCAAAGAAAAGTAAATTACGTGCCTGAATTCGGCAGAGAAGTCAAAGGCAGAAATTAGTCTCAGAGCATAAAAATACATGTTATGAGCATTTACATTTCTGTATGACTGTAATGAACATGTTACCCTAATTTTCTTAAAGACCATAAAATGCTTTCATGAAGAAACTTCTTAAGTTATGTGAATGTGGAACAACCGATGGAATGGGTCAGTGTAATTTCATGGCAACTTAAACATCTTCTACAGCAATTTTAAAGTTTCTGTCTGGTTCTTGTATCTCTGACTGTGGGATACCGAAGAGTTTTCTCTTTTCCTTTTTTTCCTTTTTCCTTTTCCTTTTCCTTTTCCTTTTCTTTCCCCTTTCCCCTTTTTCTTTTTTTCCTCCTTTTCCCCATTTTTTTCCTTTTTTCTTTTTTCTTCTTCCTCTTCCCCTTTTCCCCTTCCCCCCTTTTCCTTCTCTTGAGGTGACAGATGTCTCTACTTGTTGATTGCTACAAGAAGTGTATCAGACAGCATAGAACTCCCAGTTTGGCTGGGATAGAGTTCATTTTCTCCATAGCAGATCATGTGGTGTTGTGTTTTGGTTTTGTGACCAAAACAGTGTTGATAACACATCCATGTTATTAGCTATTGCTGAACAGTGCTTGCACAACATCAAGGCATTCTGGTTCTCATTCTGTTCCATTAGAAAGTAGGCTGAGGGTGGGCAGCAGGCTGGGAGAGGATGCAGCTGGGACAACTAACCTGAATTCACCAAAGAGATATTCTGTACCTTATGATGTTGTGTTCAGAAGCAAAACTGATAAAACTGATGGGGGGGGTGTGTGTGATGTGGCATCCAAGTTAGCCACCCAGGGACTAGCTGGGCATCGGTCATCTAGTAGGAAGTGATTGCTTTTGTGTCACTTCTCCTCCACCCTGTTTTTTTTTCCTTTCACTTATTACATTGTCTTTATCTTGACCCACAACTTTTCTCATTTTTGCTGTTCTGATTCTCTCCGCCATCCAGCTACAGGGGAATGAGTGTGCTGCTAGATGGGGGCTTACCGGCCAGCTGCGGTCAAACCACCACAGAGACTTGTATCCCTTCTGAAATAAGAAAGTAAACCTAAAAAAACCTAAGGCATTATTATGGCACCAGCCATCATAACCTGTAATTTATCTTTGGGGGTTTAAGTCCTAGGGTGCATTATCCCAGGTGCCCTTACACAATAGCTAAGAGGCTCTGGAACTCGAGGACCAGGAGAATGAAGATACAGACAGTGGTCCATCCAAGGGGTTGACCTGGGGGAACCAGTCAGCCCCATGCATTACAACGGCCACTGGTATGAAAAAAAGAAGGGTAATTGTCATAAGCGACTCCCTTCTGAGGGGAACAGAGGGTCCGCTATGCCAACCGGACCCATCCCATAGGGAAGTCTGCTGCCTTCCTGGGGCAAGGATAAGAGACACTACCAGGAAGCTCCCTAGGCTAGTAAAATCATGCGATTATTATCCACTATTGGTTGTTCAGGTTGGCAGTGATGAGGTAGCTGATAGAGGCACAAAGATGATCAAAAGGGACTTTAGAGAACTGGGGCGATTACGTGAAGGATCAGGAGCACAGGTGGTGTTTTCCTCCATCCCGTCAGTAGGTGAGAGGCATACAGAAAGTAACAGGAAGACCCATCTCATTAACACGTAGCTCAGAGGCTGGTGCCAGAGGTGCAATTTGGGGTTTTTTAATCATGGAGTAGTTTACACGGCACCAGGCCGGCTGGAGAAAGATGGGGTTCACCTGTCACAAAGGGGGAAAAGGATTCTGGCTCAGGAGTTAGCAGGCCTCATTGAGAGAGCTTTAAACTAGATTCAAAGAGGGAAGGGGATAAAACCAGACTTGCTAAGGATGAGCCTAGGGATGGCATACCTGTGTCGGAGACAAGATCAATAGCCCAACTGAAGTGCATTTACACCAATGCACGCAGCATGAGCAATAAACAGGAGGAGCTGGAAGCCATTACGCGGCAGGAAAACTATGATATGGTCACCATCACGGAAACATGGTGGGACGACTCACACAACTGGAGTGCTGCAATGGATGGCTACAAGCTCTTTAGAAGGGACAGGCTAGGAAAGAGAGGGGGAGGGGTAGCCTTGTACGTTAGAGAGTGTTTTGATTGTCTAGAGCTCAACGAAGGTAATGATAAGATTGAGTGTTTATGGGTAAAGATCAGAGGGAAGGCTAATAAGGCAGATATCCTGGTGGGAGTCTGTTACAGACCACCCAACCAGGACGAGGAAACAGACAAAGTATTCTACAAGTGGTTGGCTGAAGTCTCACAATCCCTAGCCCTTGTTCTCGTGGGAGACTTCAACTTACCAGATATCTGCTGGAAATACAACACTGCAGAGAGAAAGCAGTCTCGGAGGTTCCTGGAGTGTGTGGGAGATGATAACTTCCTGACACAGCTGGTAAGCGAGCCAACCAGGGGAGGCGCCCCACTGGACCTGCTGTTTACGAACAGAGAAGGCCTGGTGGGCGATGTGGTGGTCGGAGGCTGTCTTGGGCTCAGCGACCATAAAATGAGAGAATTTTCAACTCTTGGTGAAGTAAGGAAGCGGGTCAGCAAAACCACTACCCTGAACTTTAGAAGGGCAGACTTTGGATTATGAGGAGTCTGGTTAACAGAGTCCCTTGGAAGGCAGTCCTGAAGGGCAAAGGAGTCCAGGAAGGCTGGATGTTATTCAAGAAGGAAGTCTTAAAGGCGCAGGAGAAGACCGTCCCTATGGGCCGAAAGACAAGCAGGCAGGGAAGAAGACCGGCCTGGATGAACAGAGAGCTTTGGCTAGAACTCAGGAAAAAAAGGAGAGCTTACCGCCATTGGAAGAAGGGGCAGGCGACTTGGGGGGATTACAAGGATGTTGTGAGGTTATGCAGGGAGAAGATTAGAAAGGCGAAGGCGCAGCTAGAACTTAAACTGGCCACCGCCGTTAAAGACAACAAAAACTGTTTTTACAAATGCATCAGCGACAAAAGGAGGGCCAGGGAGAATCTCCCTCCTTTGTTGGATGCGGAGGGAAAATTTGCCACAAAGGATGAGGAGAAGGCTGAGGTACTTAATGCCTTCTTTGCCTCAGTCTTTAACAGTCAGACTGGTCATCCTCGGGGTTTTCAGGCCCCTGAGCTGGGAGACGGAGATAGGAAGCAGAATGAAGCCCCAGTTATCGAAGAGGTAACGCTCAGCAACCTGCTCCTCCAACTAGATGCCCACAAGTCTATGGGGCCAGATGGGATCCACCTGACAGTACTGAGGGAGCTGGCAGAGGAGCTGGCCAAGCCACTCTCCATCATTTATCAGCAGTCCTGGTCAACTGGGAAGGTCCCAGATGACTGGAAGTTAGCAAACGTGATGCCCCTCTACAAGAAGGGTCGGAAGGAGGATCCGGGGAACTACAGGCCTGTCAGCCTGACCTCGGTGCCAGGAAAGGTCATGGAGCAGGTCATCCTGAGTGCCATTACGCAGCACGTGTGGGATAATCGGGCGATCACGCCCAGCCAGCATGCGTTTATGAAAGGGAGGTCCTGCTTCACTAACCTGATCTCTTTCTATGACAAGGGGACCTGCTTAGTGGATGAGGGGAAGGCTGTGGATGTTGTCCACTTGGACTTTAGTAAGGCCTTTGACACAGTCTCCCACAGCATTCTCCTGGAGAAGCTGGCTGCTCATGGCTTGGATAAGTGCACTCTGTGCTGGGTTAAAAACTGGCTGGACGGCCGAGCCCAGAGAGTGGTGGTGAATGGAGTCAAATCCAGTTGGGAGCCGGTCACGAGTGGTGTTCCCCAGATCATCAATGTTGGGGCTGGTCCCGTTCAACATCTTCATTGATGATTTGGATGAGGGGATTGAGTGCAATGGCAATCACATCGGTGGTCATCTGGCACGTTGAATCATATCTGTTGTAGACAGATGAGTCTGATTTTTAAAGGTACTTCACACAATCCTATTATTTTTATAATTTCAGCTAATTTCTCATCCTTTTGTGTAGCCCCAACTTTTACCACAAGAACAAAGCTACTATGAGTGCAGACAAATATATAAATATTGAGGACTGAATCCACAATTAATTATGGATGCAACATGGCATCTAAGGAACTCAGACCTGCAATGAAAATTTGAATCCTAGAGTAAATGCCTTTGCCTTTCTGAGAACACTACATAGTAATTAGACAGCTTGAAGCCACTGTTTACTGTGTTAATTCATTGTTTGTTCATTGTTGTTTTGTGCCTCCCTCTCTTTTTGTTACATCCACCCATTTTCCTTCATTTCTAATTTAGACTGAAGTTCCCTTTTGGTAAGAGCATTTTATCTCAATAATGGTGTTCTATGAGCTTCCAGGGAGCTTGCATCCTCTCCTCTGGCCAAATTCTACCATTTTGGCTCCTTGAGATTCCCCCATGCAATTTCAGATCAGCAAGACTGTCAGCATATATCGTGTTCCAGTTACATCTATGTCAACTGAAGAAGTTACTGCCCACAGTTGCTTATTACCAGTACCTCAGACCTGCCAGCTATGAAGCTTCATTTACAGAAATTGTATTTATTTCAATCAAAAATCAGGCCACTGCATCTATGTGATGTGAAAAGCAAATCTTAGATACATTATCTCTCTTAAACTGAAAACAGTTAGAAAACATTTGCAGGAGTGTTCAGGTTGGGCAAGGGAGCAACATTCTGCCAACTGGAAGGAAGCAGCTCTGTTGTCATCTGCCACAGCTACCGCAGGTGCTGCAAGTGCAGCTAGAACTGCTTTCATTTGCAACATGTGGAATGGCAGCTGGCTATTATTTTCTTTTTTAAGGTGGGTCGCAATACTGCAATCCTGTATGCAGGATGACACTATAGCCTAGAATGTGCAGAACAGAGATGGACCACAGCATTGTTTTTCTCCCTGAAGCCAAAGCATTGCCTCACAAGGTAAAAGGTAATTGTGTGATATTTGCACTTATTTGAGGATACCGTTTCTGTCATAGAGTGCTTAGTGTTCAATAGTAAGCAAATTGGGCCCTATATAGTTTTATAGTTTAAAACATATCTAAAACTTTAGCTCAAAGATCCACAATAGAAATAAATATAATTTAGCATGGATATATAACTGTGTTGTGGGCAACTAAGTGAAATGAGGCTTGCTAATAGTGATACTTAGAGCTCAGATCAGAGTTTTCAAACTGACTAAATTATTAAGTGTTTAAAGAATGAAAGCAAAGGATTCATTGATGGATAAATACTAAGAGAATATCTTTATATGTAATATTTAGTTTGTTTCTTTGTTTTTACTGTATGTGTATCTCTGATGATGTTTTAACACACCAGAATGACTGGTTTTTTAATATCTAGTTGGAGCAAACTATTTGCATTTGGGGTTTGAGAAAGTTCTGAAATTACATAAAAATTAGGCCTCTCAGAGTTTTAAATTATTTTTGCTTTGCTGAGACTAGTTAGTGAAAATATATTTGATAGCTTTCAAAATAGAATACAGGGGACATTCTGCAACTCCTCATGATAAACATATGTAAGACACAGATGGAGAATCAACAGTTTTCAGAACTAAAACTATTTTGTCCCCACATAATTGTTTTTCTCTGGCATGACTTTTTTTTTAACAAAACAAGATATATGAGGAAAACAAATACCCACATCAAAATTTGTGGGTGTTCTTATTTCACTTTTTTGGTGTTTAAAGTTGGGTTTTTTTTCAGTTAAGATGATTAACTGAATTGCCTTGCCTTGCTTTGCCTTGCCTTGCCTTCTCTTCCCTTCCCTTTCCCCCACAATTCTTATGTAATATGACCTTGCAGTATTTCTGGCTAGAGATGCACTATGAAAGCTTTTATTCACTTCCTATGCTCTAATCCTGTAATGAGGTGCTCTTCTAAATAGCAAGCAGGAAAAGGGAGCATTAAAATAAACCAAAACCTTACAGCGACCTCATGTTTTCACTGGTCAGATAAGCAACATATCTTAGCATCTGATGTTGAACAGAAACAGAGCTGCCTTTTTGTGGAAGAATAGTTGGTGTTGGCTGATATGTTGCTGTTTGAGCAACTGAGAACTCAAAACAGGATCTCTCTCTCTCTCTTTCTCTCATCCTTCAGGTTTTTAGTGGTCTAGTAGATTAAACATTTCTAATGAAGTGTCTGCAGATCTGAATACTAAACGAACCTTTAGAGACTCACCCATAGTAATACTAGCTTTTTGTACTCCAGTCAAAATACTTGAATTCCACAGAGGTGTTTATTTCATAAATTAGGAGGAAAAAGAAAGTTGTTTCTGGACAAGTGGCATGACTAGCATAAAACTACATAATAACTATTTGAGCTGAGCTAGTATAAGAAAAAGGAGAACATAAAGTTGCAGGGCTTCTTTTATCCTTTAAGCATAGAATTAATTTTTCTTTCCATTTATAAAAGCAATAATTTCCAAGGCCTCCTTTCAAGTCATGAATATTTTACCCAGAGCTCTCCCTGAGAGGGAGAGAAACAGCTTTTCAACCAGCTGGTGCAGGGTTATTTTTGGCATATGGAGCCTGGATTCAGTTATTGACTTCGAAGCCCATAAATACCCCCTTAACAACAGTGCTGTATGTAATACACATCGTTGGGGAACTCCTTAACACAGATTTCTAAGGTATCCAGCCTGCTTGTCTACTAGCAACACAGTACACAGCAAAGCAGAAGACTTGAATTTAGATCAGGTTGATAAAATCCTGTGGCTGGCAGAAGCTGTGGAGTCTTCAGTAACAAAATAAACTCTGGGAATTTGTTTAATGAAGAGAGATGCTAAAACCTTTTCAATAGTCCTTAGAACCATTTTCAACTCGTTTTGCATGGTGTAGTAGTGAAAGATGCTGAATTAATAATGTTGAGGAATGATATATGCTTTAAGCGAGTCACATATACAGTACAACCAGCAACAACGCAAGCTTTCTTGTAACACCATTTGGGCTGCCTTGGAAGTCTGTTTTCTTTACAGCTTCAAGTTTTAATATGCTTTGGTTTCAATTAAATATTTTAATATTTTTTTCCTGATGAGGCAATTAAAATGATTCTTCAGGGTTACTCAATTCACTCTTCTTGGTAAAATTACTGATAAAATTATTTTTTTTTAATATTTTCAAATTTTCTTGTTCATTTGCCTGACAAAAATAATATAAGGTCTGTATATGCTGAATAGTTCAATGCATATGTTGTTCAGGCATGTAACAGCTGGGATCTATTACTGCCAAATGATAATTAAACAAAGTTGGCAACAGAACACTTGGAAAAGTTTTGTATGCAAAACAGAATCATATATCTTCTGTGAGGAAGTTTCTTGTGGGTGTGTGAAAAATGCATTCAGATTACTTTTTTTTTTTTTAATTATTTACTAGAAGTAAAGACAATTTCAACCAATTTAAAATAGGGAGGTTGACTCTAAAAATCATTAAAATCAGAAAGGTCAGTGAAGTAGCAGAATTCCCTAAAGTTTACCTTATTTAGAGAATTAGAGCAAAATGTGATTTCTTAACAGTATCTGTAATTAATCAATTCTGCCTAATTTCCAGGCTGGCAAAAGAGTTGTGTACATTTTATAATAAGCTTTGCTTAAAGGGAATATTGCAGACTCATTATGCAAAGTGTGCACATATAATTAAGTATTTCAATATAAATTCTGACTCTAAGGGTGATACACATTCAGTCAGGCAAAACAAACTGGCAGGATGACCATGGCTTTAAAAATGCTTAGCTGTATATTTTTACACTCTAAACATTTATTTTTCTGTGGCATTAAATATGGCTACTCATAGCATGAAACTCAGACATACATGGTTTATTGGCTGGAATTGGTTAAACATGTAGTTATCTCCACAATTAGACATTTTGAAAGGAAGACAGTCAGAAGTTACTTTCACGTGACAAGCACTTACAAGGAAATGACAAATATCTCACTCTCCTGAAGTGAGAGAAGAAAATGAAACTTTCTGAAGAAACTGTCGTGAAAAGTTTGTTCATCTCCAGTTAGTAACTATGAATCTTATTGACACGATGTGGGACTATAAGGCTGGAATCAATATGCCAGGTCACAAATCTGTACTGCAGGTTCCTGTACTGCAATGCTTTGAACCAGAATAAATTACTTGAGAAGAACTCAGAATTTGTGATGGTGAGATCTTCTTACTTGCTTATTGCTATTGGCAATGGATAAAGCTGTTCCGGAGTTATGCTAGCTCTTTTGGGAAAGGGCTTGGAGATTATTGTGATGATGTCCTATGTTCTTGACTATCACGGAACTTTTAACCCTTTAAGTCAGCTTAACCTGTCTTCGAGTATCTATTAGTTAAGTAAGAGCCAAATGGACTCTTCCTTCAGCCAGTCACATTATACAGGAGTTATATCTGTGAATAAATCGAAAGCTTTCACTGCTCTGATTCTCAAGTTATCTGCCCCTCAGCAAAGTGGTAATCTTTTTACCTCAGCTTGTCTTTTTTATTTAAGTATAGCTGAGCATCTGGAACCCAAGGAATATCTAGGGCAGTGATTTTATACTGTGGGTCTCTCATTTCCTACTTTTGTCCTTTCCTTTTCTTCTGATCACTTAGTCCTTCACCCAGTATGAACTGTATCCATTCTTAGTAACTCTTAGTAATTGCCATCAAACATACTTGCCACTATTAGGTCTACAGTAACACGGAAGATAAACTTTTCAGTAGCATTTTCTTATTGCCCCAATAAAATATGGAAAAGCAGAAAATAAGCAAGTATAATCCTCTTTGAATTTAGAACATTAGAAAGGTTATGAGAAAGCCTTCAGATTTCGAGGTTATTAAAACAGCAGTTTTAAGACTGTCTGTGGTAACTGAGAAACTTTATACAGTGTAGTGGTTGTATATTGTAACATTACAGATCTTGGAATACACCTTTAAAGTTTTTCAGTCAGATACGTGTTCTGTAAATGCATCACAGAAGAGTATCACAGTCTGTAAAGTATTGTATTTAAAGCTTCTATCTGCCACAAAGTGTAAAAACGTTTCCTGAGGAAATGTAGCTGGTTATTATTGTGGGAATACAGTGGTCACTGAGGTGACATTATGTAGGAACTTATCAATGCAGACCAATACTAGCAATTCATTTAGGAGGGTATGAAATTTCCAATGTTAGTCCATTAATGTTAAAAAGATTAATGGAAAACAGGATGCGGAAACAGAAGCAAAGGTAAGGCAATGATAAAAGCAAACAAACTGTTATATATTAAAATGGGAAGGGAGAAAGAGCAGGCAAAAAAGCTTACAGTGTATGACTAATTTGCTCACATACATGGTAGGCTACCAAAGAAAGGTTCTGCTGTTGAAACAGGTGCGTGCTGAGTTCCCTGCTATGACAATGATCCTATGTGAAATCCTTAAAGCAATTATTACTGTAATTTTGCACCCTTTTCCTCCTGCATATACACTGGTGAAGTACCTAGAGACCATCTTAAAAAAGAAATGTGAAGTGAAAAAAAAATAATAATTATCTCTCCATTTGCAGTAAGATACAGACATACATCTTTTCTATATATAGAGAAGAAGCCTGTGGTCACCTTTCATATTGCTGTAGATTAGTTTTGGCGTTAAAAGACAAGCCTGAGTGCTTATGCAAGTATTTACAATTAATGTGATTAGCAGATTTCGGAGGCAGCAGGAAAAGTAAGCATTCCAGCAACTGGAAGTAGGAAGTATCTACAGTATAAAAGATACTGCAGTAAGAACCAGGGACTGAAAGCAATAGCACGCCATTATGCTCTTGAAATCCCTGGGTTCTTTCTGTTGGTTATTAACATTTCAGATGTTAATGATCATAGGCAGATGACTCATATTTACTAGACAGTTTTCACAATTCTCATAAAAACTGTGGGTTATGTCTTGCTCACTTTTCTACTACCCAAATATTTGTGGATCTCACTAATGAAGAAATTACAAGCAGGGAACTTTTGTGTAAGCATAATGAGGATCTCAAAAAGACCAAACCAAGTCAAACCAAAATGGATAGAATCATAGAATCATAGAATCGTTTAGGTTGGAAAAGACCCTTAAGATCATCGAGTCCAACCGTTAACCTATCACTGCCAAGTCCATCTATACCATGTCCTTAAGCACCACATCTATCCGTTCTTTAAATACCTGCAGGGATGGAGACTCAACCACTTCCCTGGGCAGCCTGTTCCAAAGCCTGACCACCCTTTCGGTGAAGAAGTTTTTCCTAATGTCTAACCTAAACTTCCCCTGGCGCAGCTTGAGGCCATTTCCTCTCGTCCTATTACTTGTTACTTGGGAGAAGAGACTGACCCCCACCTCACTACAACCTCCTTTCAGGTAGCTGTAGAGTGCAATAAGGTCTCCCCTCAGCCTCCTCTTCTCCAAACTAAACAAACCCAGCTCCCTCACCCACTCCTCATAAGACCTGTTCTCTAGACCCTTCACCAGCTTCGTTGCCCTTCTTTGGAAACGCTCCAGCACCTCAATGTCCTTCTTGTAGTGAGGGTCCCAAAACTGAACACAGTATTCGAGGTACAGCCTCACCAGTGCCAAGTACGGGGGCACTATCACCTCCCTGGTCCTGCTGGCCACACTATTCCTGATACAAGCCAGGATGCCATTGGCCCTGTTGGCCACCTGAGCACACTACTGGCTCATGTTGAGGCGGCTGTCAACCAACACCCCCAGGTCCTTTTCAGCCAGGCAGCTCTCCAGCCACTCCTCCCCCAGCCTGTAGCATTGCATGGGGTTGTTGTGACCCAAGTGCAGGACTCGGCACTTAGCCTTGTTGAACCTCAATATATATTAGTATGTTTTATCTTAAAGTAGTGTTTAAAATTCAAGAGCTAGTTTATATGGTTGTTCATACCTAGGGGGCAACAGCCTTTATAATGATCAGCAGAATAAGCAGTGTAGCAAGGATAGTACTGCAATGGAAGACAGGTTCTTTAAACACAGGCCCCCTTCACTGCTTACACAAGTTTCTGTTTATCATGTGAAGTGTCAAGGTGTTCATCACATCTTACAACTTCTGCTTTTTAGAGAAGTTAAAGCAATTTTAAGCCATTAAGTTAATCCATGAAAATAATGAAGTTAAATTTAATTCATTAAACCAGGCATGGAACATGAAAACCATTATAAAGAAGTTGGAAGACCTTTCTGAAAAAAAAATCAAATTGTACCCCTTTCTCTCGATCTGACCTTATTCCCCTGACTGTCAAAGGAAGATTTCCTGTTAATTTCAATAGAAGAAAAATAAAAATATATACAATTTAGCAGTTTAGCAAAATCTTGCCCACATGCAGAATTGGCTAGTAATAAATCAGGAAGAATAGACCCAGATTTACATTCCAAGTGAAAATAATCTCTAGATGGGTTCAAGCTTAGTCCTTTAACAGCATTGTTGGATGAAATATCCAGTTTGTTTTAAGGCCCATCATGCTTAGTGGTAATTGGAAAAGTCTGTAGAAACATCGGTATCTGAGGAATTAGAGTGGCTCCTGATCACTTTAGTCTCCTCAAATATTTTTCAAGGGTTATTTCAGATGATGGAAGAATGACACCTCGCCTACAGCTTCATAGAGGTTCTGATAGGCTGTTCTGCACATATCTTGAAGTAGCAAGCCTAATAATAAGACTGGCTCTTCAACAAAATCTAACTAGAAAAAAATGATTTTTCAGTGCACTGTTTTGTGAACATAGAAACTGAAATTGTGTGAACTACTACAATGAGACATTAGCTTGTCTGTGAAGCACAGAAGTGATGGAGCAACTTTAAGAGAAAAAAAAAACAAACAGTCTTGCAGAGGCACAGTACAGTGGACTCTTGCCTATATTTCTCTGCTTTCAAGGACTATGGCTATGCAGCATAAAGTAGTGACATCAGTTTCTTTCCATCTTGTTACAGTAACTCATTAGACAACACAGCAGTGCCACTTCCTCCTGTAATGAGCTGTTAGTAAGGATGTTTTGCAGTGCTGCAGTGGTACATAGGGTTGACGTTCACTATGCCCCCTCTGTATGGTTTCTGAGGAAGGTTATATGGCAACACATGAAAGAGTCTGTGGTCTTGCTGATTGTCTATGAGAGAATGAAAACTCTCCAACATGTAGGAGCCATTAAAAATGAGGTCAACACTAAGCAAAAGTAGCAGTTTAAAAGAAATATTTTATGGCTATACACAATATTTAAAATATTTAAAATATTTTTTTTTTCTTCTTTGGGGCACTGTAAACTTTTAAAGAAAAAATTATATATTATCAAGGTAAATAAAAGATGTATGTGAACTACTATGACTGAATATGTAAAACCAGCTCTGGTTTTAAAAAAAACCCAAATATTTGCAAAATTGAAAACTTTTTTTCTAGAATTTTTTTCCTTTTCTCTTTTCTTGAAAGAGATTTTTCCCTTTAAGTCTTCCATGGTTTTGGAAACATTTTAATATTTTCTACTGAAATCTGAATAGCCCTTGAATGACACCTTCTTACCAAAATATTAATATTGTTGTTCATATGTAATTAATTGTTGGAAAAATAAAACTTTGTTAGGACTCTGAAAATTGACTTGGTGTATACTTGAATAAGAACAGTAAACATTGTTTAAAATGAGAATGCAGGCTATCAGATGCACAGTCTATGCAACTGGATACACCTGCTCCGTCCTGAGGAAAACATTTATTCTAAAGCTGCCTTAATTTACAAGAGTTTATTAAAGGGAGGTATCTAACCTCCCTCTGAAATGCAGAAAAATGAAGTGACACAAACCATATTCTCTTGAACCATTATGTTAAATTTGGCTAAATGCTTTTATTTCAAAATCACCTACAAAACTGCAATGTCTTCCTTCTGTATTCTACTGTGCAAACTGATTTGACAAGGATGAGCTGCCAGATATTGTATGTTTATAACCCATGGGATGTAATTATTTCTTAATTTTGGAGGGACTATATTACACTCTAGTAACTTGCCTGTGAATTTTTATTACCCTGCCATAACTCATTCTTTATACTACTGTAGTTTGTATCACAAAGCTATAGTTTTCTTTCACTTCAATGTAAAAGACAAATAAGCCCAAAGGAGTTAAATCTACAGTATATGGGTGCTGATTATATTATTTCTATATTTTACTATATTTGCCTTATTTTTGGACATTATGATGCTCAATGGTTTTGTATTGTTTCAATCTAACTTGAAGTACATTTGGAATTTATGGTTAAACTCCGCAAACTTTTTTTCAGAATTAAATTATGAGTAATTAAACATATATTGGGTGGCCTTACACCACTTTCACAAGATATATCAGCATGCATTCTCAACTTCCAATATTTATAGGCCTTACAATATATTGCATTGCTGCTTTATTTTTTTGATTAAATCCTGCTAAAGTAGCCATGTTTTTTCAATGTGCTCTGATGGCATCATAAAAAATTAGATATTAAATGTACTTTTCAACAGAAAAATGAGCCATATCTTAAATAAATAGTCTATGTGAGAAAAAATTACCATGCAAATAGAATGTAAATGAGCAGAAGAGAGAAAGGATCTATGGTAGAATATACTTATAAAATAGATGGAAAAAGTAGATCACAGAGAAGGAAAAGAATAGACACTGGCTTCATGTGATAGGAAATCTTATAATTTATTTAGTTTATAATTTATTTACAAGAGCATTCATGCATTAAAGACAGTATAGACTTGTACAAAAATAGATGGAGAGTCGATCTGCCTGCACTCCAGAAACTGTGTTACATGATCATTCAAAAATCCTAATCATAGTATTAGCAGCTCAATTTTGATCTGTGAAGCAAGAACCCCTTTCAGAGCAATGTTTAGGAAAAATGAATTAAGCTGACATGGGAGAGGGCTGTTCCACTGAGCTGCCATGTCCCATGAATTACTTTTTGATTCTGAGAAACGTTACTGAGTTGTGACAATTAAAGTTAGAAATCACATGAAACAGAATACGGCCAAATCTTTGGTTACCAAAATGCTTGCTTTTCTATTGAGGTTATATGTGCAACAAAGATATTTTTGATGTTTCATTGGACCCTGGTTCAGCCAAGCACTTTGAGCAGACGTAAATCCCTTTAATGTCAAGAGTACTTGATTATATGCTAACAGTTAAGTATATGCCTAAAAGTTTTTCCTTCCAGGGTTAAGCATTCTGTCATTATCTGTGGTAGGAAAGATAGGATATGACTGTAGATAATTCTGAATTGAAGTTCCAAATTATAAGTGTACCAGATGCCTGCCATTTGTATCTTTTCATTAATATTTCCATTTTGAATTTAAGGTTGACTTATCTGAAGTCTTCTAGCGTCCACAAAATACACAATTGCAGTCACAGGTCAAATTACAGTACCCAATTGAGCAGACAAGAATTTGCTTCACCAGAATGTTTCTGGAATAAAAGCAGAAGGAGACATGTTTTCAATAAGCAGAGCTTATTTTAGTGAAAAAAAGTAGATATAGTGGCATATTATTTTATATTAAAACTGAAGGTATTTCCAACAATGTTTGAGGCAAATGTTCTATTCCTAAATGTATTATTGTTAATTGATTCCAATCATAGTTATATTCCATATAAATAACTTGAAAATTACATTGCAGTGTTTGGTAAATAAGAAATAAATAATGGAAATAATGAATAACAAGTAATGGAAAACAGTATGATGTTTTCCAAAAAAAATCAAATAATTCCTTTCAATTTTTACATTAACTGTGTTATTTTAAAGAGAAACAGTAGCTAAGATGCAGCAAATCATATCCATTCCCTTTTTGGTGTAGTCAAAAAACTGCAGTAGCAACACCATAGCTCACCACAAAGCCAAACCGCTCATGAAAATCTGGTCACTCATCTAGGACCAGCTTGTGATTGCTTAGTCCTTTGATTCCTATTCTCAGAGTTGAGGAAAGCAAGCAAATTAACATTTATCTTATTTCATGCCTTGTGTAAAAGGCAACCCCAGATTGGAGTCTTCATGTCAAGAGGAACATAGTGGGCCAAAACTGCATCCTCCCTGGTAAAGTATCTTTCAAATTATTATGGGAAACTGTTTTCAGATCAGTCTGGCAATTTCAAATGTAACAGTCTTACACGTGAGGTTGTAATGAAATCCAGCCCAGTGCACCAACCAGCCTACTAAGCTTGATTTTCTTTTAAAGAATTGTCAAGGAAGATCTAACACTTAACATGTGGTCTGAACAGTAATGGAGTCTGACAACTCTTTAAAAACCAAACCTTTATTGAGGCAGTAAGAAAGATGAGCAACAATGCTCCCATACAGTGATCACTGATAGCAAACACAGGATTGTAAGTGACGCCATGGCTCTGGCAGACTGCCAGGGATGCTTAATGTCCTGGGTCATCTGGCAGCAACAGTCAATCACGCAAAAACTTTTTGAATGCGGGTAAGAGTTGTGACACCTCTTGGCTCCACCAACAGCAGTGTGATTTGAGAGAATCATTCACACCTAACATGAAAAATGTAGGCAGCATCTTGCCTCTGTTAACAATGTTGGTCAGGGGACTGGGTGTCAGGAGGAAGCGTGTTGGCAGTCTGTCTATGTTGCTGATATTAGTCAAGGGCAGGGTGTCAGGAGACAGGGTGTCATAATGTTAGAAGTTAGACATTAATATAATATTTACATGTGCTTCATGGCTTCACTTAAATGGCTTATATATTTCATTGTTTGTCTTCATTGAAGCTATATGTGAAAGTCTTGGAGATACGTGTCCAAATCTTGTGGTGGATATCAGAGCTGATCTTTCAAGATAAGGAATTAAAGCTACACATTTTACTTCAATTATTGTCTCATTTAATTATTGGTTAGTAAGGAAAATACTTTTCATTACATAGGGAAGGGAGACTTGCTACCTTATGCCTTCAGGTGTTACTCCTTGTTGAAAAAAAGAAAAACAAAACATTAAGGTTGCATTGCTGAATGCTTCCTTGCTCTCTAAAGAATATGCTCTGTTCTAACTGACTTGTCTTCCATGGAGCACATACACAGGGCGTGGCTGTCTTTATTAAAACGTCTTCATTTAGATTTCTCATTGTAAGCTTGTTTACTCCAGCAGGTTACAATCACAACTCTTGGACATACATCACTGCTGTTTCAAATAACTTATCTTCGCATGGCCTACCCTTTCAATAATTGTAAAGTATCAATTAAACCTAATAGATGTTGAACTTCACTGGTTTTCTCATTAATTTCTTAGAGAACAGCCTATTACATTTTTCATTAAGAATAATTGATTTAGAACATTCTATGATTGCCTTATTATTTTGTCCATATTTTCAACATAACAGTTTTGTTCTTTGTGCAATTGTGCATCTCTTTCTCATCATAGAATACATGTTTTTCTTCTGTTTAACATTTCCTATACTACTTTTAGTACAGGATTGTTTTTCCATTCCTTGCTGCATCCTATATATTACCACTACTGGTGTGTAAAATCAATCCCTTCTGTTGTTTCGGGTTCCTTATATCTGTCAGAAAAGATCCCTTAGGAGTATTCAGTCCTTACAGCCCCTTTTCTCACTTCTGTTCCATGCTTAACAGATCAACACTTGTGATTATCCACTAAGAGCCAACAAAGGTAGAACTACTTCTTTAATTTAGAGAAAGATGCAACACCCCCCACCTTCTCACTTAAATTTCAAAATTGGTGATTGGGGAAGATCGGTAGCTTTTGGTTTGACTGTTGTTTTTTTGTTTTGTTTTTTTTTTTTTTTTTTTTTTTTTTCCTGGCAAAGTATTTCAATTTTAATAGCTTAGCTGAATGAGTAATTGGAAGCATATATTTTTAGCCTAATATTTCATAGATCATGGAATCTCCATCGCAGCAGACACAAATGCCTTTCAACTACATTTCAAAATCTGATTGTTTGGGTTTATAATTTTAAACAAAGAACACAAACTGTCTTATATGCAGAAATTGAATAAAGACGGCTAAATATTTTCTCTCAGTAATGAACTAAAAAAAGGAAAAAGCACTCAAACAGAAAAGCTTCTGAAAATGCCTTAATTTTTAAAATTATTTACATCACTCATGCATTCATTTTAGTGGTGCCTTAAAAAAATCTGAAAACTTATTTTTGTTGTCTAAAATTCATCCTGCAGACACACACACACACTATTTTTTCATCTCTATTGTACTTCATGGATTTGCCACCTTCTTGTTTGATTATTTATGATTAAGATACATAGTTCTAAAGTCAGAGCACATGTACTGAATAGTTGCAATAAATGATTTCTAGTGAAACCTTAGACAGGAAAAAACTGTTGTATTAGTTTAAGTTCTCCATAGTAATTAATTCAAGAGTTTTCCACAATAATGAAATCATTCTATAATCTGAAAAAGGTTAGATTCACTGGATAACACACATATAATGAATAATTAACTTCTATATGTTTGAGTAATTATGACATTGATACATTTGTTCCAAATTGCAACGTTTAGGAATCCTAAATCTGAAAATGTTTTTTGGTATTACTGCTGAGGAATAAGTACTTTTCTATGAGGAACTTATAAAGAAAGTAATGTTGATAACAGCTTTTTAAGGGAATTTTAAAAACAAAGGCAGTAGTTGTGGGTTCATTGACTTTAATATTACAAGACTAAACCCAGAATGCACCTCTTATTGTGAATGAAAAGCAGGCAAGCAATGAAACAGGAGTATGTTATGAGAGAAAACTTACTGAGATTTGCATCTTTATCTTTCAGTTTTATGTGTTGATATCTGAACAAATATGCAGATATGCATTTAAATGCTTGCTAATTCACTTGACTTTTTTCTGCACAGATTTTTTAGGTTTTTTTATTTATTTCTGTTTCATTTTATTCTTGCAGCAAGAGATGCCTCATATAACTGTGCCTCTCTTTGATATCATGTAAAGTTTGCAATGCTCTTAACTCTCGAAGATTAGGCATTAAGACCTGGGCAGTTGAAGATATGATTACCTTATGTTGAGCAGATCAAAAATCAAGGTACCAAATCATAAAGATCATTTTAAAAAACATATTTTCAATATGCAAACCATTGGGTTTCCTGACCAGTCAGAACAAGCTGAAGGTTTTACTAATGAAATATTGATTGTTGCCAGTCCAATGACAGTGGCATTGCTTAAGACAGTATAAATAAGCAGCAGCTCAAGGGCCAGACTCACCAATATTGAAACAGGGATGTCACAGACATTGATCTGGGACTCATTAGGGTGCAGACTGAACATTACTGTGCAATCATGCTAGTGAGATGGATCACCATTTGCAGATGGAACATGCAGAGTCATTTTACTGTCTTTTCCTCAGAAACATATGCAGTTTTCCAACAATAGGGAGATTTGTGGGTACACAAATCAAGTCTATTATGGAAAGGATATTTGTCTTGAAGCTCTGAGTTGCTTTTACAGACTCTGTGATGATAAACCCTGAAGCAGGATCGAGGCAACATGGTTGTAGTTTCAATCTACAAAGCTAGAAATTGTAGCACAAAGTCATTGGAGGATTTGAGGAGACTTTGCTCCTTTCTGTAATAACTGCTAGGATAGTGTTTCTGTGGCATGAGGATTTTCAGGAATTCATAGTATAAGGTAATTGCTGAATGCCCAAAGGTTATTGAAGAAAGTTAGGCTCATTAATTTATGCCTACTGATTAGCCAGATAGACAATGGTCCCAGACTACTCTGGAGGAATATAGGGATGCACAATTTAAAATATTCTTCAAGAAGGCTGTTAGAATGTGGAAACCTTGAAGAAGATTAGCTGACAGGCAGAGCCTGTAGCACAGTCTCAGTGAAGACAAGAATGAGCTAACAGGCTGGCC
Source organism: Platalea leucorodia (assembly GCF_965183815.1). Lineage (NCBI taxonomy): Eukaryota > Metazoa > Chordata > Aves > Pelecaniformes > Threskiornithidae > Platalea > Platalea leucorodia. The sequence continues at coordinate 34,593,070 of NC_138858.1, read as the reverse complement.
CCATACCTCTTCCAAGGGGCGTAGCAGATTACCCTTTAACTTCTAATTTGGATGAACAGTATGAAGGAGGCAGCTTTTGCATCATCAGTGATCTAAATATTACCACATTGAGAATACTGCTGAGTTTTGGCACTTCCAGATGATTTTTTTTTCGTTTTGATAGAGCTTATACCTCCTTGTAAACATGCCATAGATGGCCTCAGGGGGCTCTTTATTGAATCTTTGACTACAGAAAATGATATATTCCCACTGGAAAAAAATAGTAGTCTGCCTGATGTTCAAGCTATGCACTTCTACAAGTGAGAGGAATCACAATAGCTGTATTTCAGCCTAGAATGTTCAAATCTGTTACAGTGGAACTAGTACAAAATATTCAATAATTCATTTCTATACAATCCTTATGGTTTTGGTGTTTTTTAGTCTTTGACTTAAACTATGGTAACAAGTATCATGATGAGTAATGGAAACTAATTACTTCTTAGAACAAATTAAAGAGGGTGAGAAGGGAGGGGGAAATCCAAAAAAATCCCTTCTGCAGAATATGTGAGTGGGTGTATTGTGCTTGAGCAGCTGTGTTGCTAAGTACTTTGAATGCTCCCTGTGATCTTACAATCCTAAAAATTTTGAACAAAATACCCATACATGTAATTTGAAACTTACTCTTCTGCATGAAGTTTAGGGTTGATACATAGTGACTTTAGTGTGCCATCATGAAGTCACTTAATTTAATAATTACTTTATATAACTGATTATTAGAATGCAATAAAACTCTCCCAATAAAAAATAGTGGAAAAAATTAAGGATGTGGATGGATGATACCTGATAAAAGTGATTTTTCCCATTGATTTTTTTCACAGAACAGCTAATCATACACTTCAAAACTTCCTATTAAAATGTTTTCTCCCAATAAATTTTAAAAGTGACTGTTTATTTTGGTCCCTGATACTGATTGATACATATATGTTTAAAAGATACCACTCTCCAGTTGAATATCTGCCTGAATGACAAGATTCATCAAAAGATTCTAATCATGTACAGTCATCTGAAATTTGTGAGACATTATCAAATTCAGAAACTATTTTTCTCTGTTCTTCAAATCTTTTTAAAATACTAATGTTTTCTTTGAAACTAATAATGTCAATAAGGAGATTGGAATGAAAGACCCAAATGCAATAGCAATTTAATGGTTTTTTTTAATTTTTATTTTAGATCAAATTCTAGATTTTTACACATACATCACTAGAAAGTGTCTCCTGCCTAACATTATCACAGAACAAATTTTTTAAAATAACAAGTCTGACAGTTCAGAAACTGACATCTTGATTTTCAATGTCAACACTGTATAATCAAGCAAACCAGAAAAGAAATAGAATTCTTGCAATGGGGTGGGGGGATCAGAGGGAGTTCCAATTATTGTTATTGTATGACTCATTATCTTCTGGAACACTAACTTTTATTTAAGCAAAACTTTTGTTATATATTCTTCATTTATTTTATATTCCAAGACAGTGTAGATCACTAGGAACAGAAATCAAAAGAAGCTTGGCTTTCAGCTAGATTTGTTTAATCCATAATTTGCTAAATCTTATTAATTTTGCGTAGGAACCCTATGTACAACTTATACAAGGGCTTGTAAAGACCAAGTTTTCTGTGGCTCTTTGAAGAGACAAAAGCTGCTACAGCTCTGTTTTTTGAGGTAGGCTGTGTTTTTCCGCTTCACTTTCTTTCTCAGCACAACTTGTGCTTGTGCAGAATACTGCCATTGAGACTCGAAAGAAGTATTTCTCCTTTGATGTCTTCAGTATTCTTTTCTCTTTGTACTTTCACATTCTTCAGGGTCTTAATTGTTGAATGCTTCATTGTCTGCAGCATTACCAGAGTATGAATCCTTCAACTCCAGCTTGTTCATGACAGTATTAAATCAAATGGGATGTTGTGCTCATAATCACTATATCTTAAAAGTTTTGGTTCAATATTGAATTACTAGATGTGAAATAGTAGAGAAGATATTTCATAGATTTTAAAAACAAATCTTTTCATTACTTTAATCATAACATTTAACCAAGTACTACTGTTACTACTGAGATTGACAGTACCACACTTCAAAACATTCAACTCAAAGTGGGAACCAAGAGGTACACAAAGCCTTACAAGTCCTGTCTTTTTAGAGTTGCATTTTACAAGAATAAAAGTGTCACCATAGTTACTTAGGGTAATATATTTACTTCAGTGGAACACAGGTTCAAAAACATATGTGAATTTCATCCTACGTGATTGTAGAGCTGCATCAAATTCATTGAGAATTAGTTTATTCTTATAGTTACCTCTCAATGTCACTCCAAAGAAGATTCTTTCTTCTCTACAGGTCATATTCATGTATACTCAGTGTTAATGAAAATCTCTAAGGAACACTATTGTATTGCACAGTTTCTGCTATTGTTGCATACTCCCTTCCATCTGAACGTTCCTTTTTGAAGCAGTGTTTGACTTAATAATAACAGTATTTAGTTAAGGTGTACATGCACATATTTACAGCTAAGCTTTAATCAGTTTCAAGGCTAGGTTTTTGTTTACTGGTCTTCAGAAATTAATCACTGCCAGTATATTGTTAAAAGGAAAATAATGAGACATTGATGAAGTGCCTACAATTTGTGCACTGTGTATAAAAATCAGATTATGCAGAACCAAATCAAGAACTTAAAATATATTATTAAGGCAAGCTCCTTTCCTACCGTGCATTGCAAATGGTGGTGGTTAAACATGCAGTAATTATCTCATGCTAATACCAAAAAAAGGGGAATTCTTTAAGAAATATTTGGAAAATGGTTGATCTATCTCTATGGATAGACCTAGTGCAATCTTCAAGAAACACTGACTTAACAGCTCAGATTACTACAGCCTCCTTTACTGTTATTAAAAATGAGTGGTAGTCTGTCTTCTGTGAGTGAAGTGACTTTACAGTTAAAAGCTTGTATCCCACATGACAGGGGAGGAGGACAATGTATATAAAAGAGGTTAAACTCCATATACTTAAAAATGTTAGGAATAGTACGTCAGGAGAATAGATATTTATGTTAGAGAGAGAGGAAAGAGACATAGGTGCTGATCTTTATCATTCTTCAGGAGTTATATGTTTCCCACATGTTATAAGAAGAAAAGAAAAAGAAAAAAGTCTTTGGATGTCTTGATCACAATGTCTTTCTCAGAACAGTCCCTTCAGAAAATTGATTTCTCCTTCAAATTCTGTAATACTGCTGTTCCAGCAAGGTCAAACCAAAATGTTTGGAAATCAGTTTGTGTGTTTTCTTTTTTTTTTTAAAAAAAAAATGTCACAAAACCTTTCTTCAGAGTCACAGAAGTCCTTCTCATCCAGTTTGTCTTTTCAATGTCCTAGAAGTATGTCCTAGGAACCTGCAGTCAGCTCTTTTCCAAAGGTAGCACTGAAGATAAGGATAAAAGTTCTGGATCTGGCTTCAAGTTTTAACAATAAAAAGATAAGGGAAAAGAGAAAATTGAGAGAAGACAGGGAGGGTACTGAAATAAAAACTACTGGAAACTTCCAGACTAGTTCATCTGACTTCTGACTTTTTTGTTGTTCTTGTTGTTGTTGCTTTTTTTTTTTTTGCTTGGGTTGCAAAGAACAGTCTTGCTCCTTGCAAACTGAACACCTGAATAATTGTATTTGTGGTTTTGTTATTACTCTGTCTGCTCCCAGAAAAAGTACACTCACAGTAGTCAAAGAATTTTCTCTTGTTCCCTACTGGGATTGTGAGCAGATTTATCTATCATTAACTCATACCCTTCCCTAGATGTCTTGCTAGGATCTGCACAAAGCTGAACATAAGTTTGCTCTCTGCCTTCTTTGCCTTAAATGAGCTATTTGTGACAGTCGAGGCATTCTAGCTTCCAGTGACAGAGGATGCTAGGTAAATTAGTCACTACATCTTCCATCTGTACATCCTGCATCACTGTTTCTGTGCCAGATATTTTCATAATGGAGACAGAATAACAGTTCTGTGATTCTGTCTTTCATTTTGCCCTGAGCAGGGAAGTAAACACACTCCTTTAATTGCATGAAAGAAAACTGGAATACACAACCGGATCGATTTCTTTCAGTTGTAAAGTATATTTGCACTAAATAAAGAATAAAAAAAAGAACCCTAAATGAAAAAAAAAAAAAAACAAACAAAACAACCTTAAGAAAACCCATAACCCCCCCCCCCAAAAAAAAAACGAAATAAAAGATATAGCATTCTAGAGTTGACACTAGTTTATTTTCAGCAATTTTCCTTAGTCTCTTTTCCTAAAGGACTGATGACTCTGCCAGTATGGTAATAGACTACTTGCTTCTGCCTGAACCCACAAGTAGTAGCAGAATTCATTGTACCCACAGGTAATGTTCCTCTTCTACCTGCACATTCAAGAAGCAGTATTTCTCCACATTTGTAGCACATTCATCGTTTTTCACAAAATCACTTTAAGATTACATTCCTCCATGCAGTGAAATAAAAAAATGCTCCACTCTCAAGGCTGTTGGGTAGACAGATGAGAATCCTGACTGGATAACTGCAAGGGGGAACACAAGAGGTCACTTAAGTGAGGAGTATATGACTACTAATGGCATCATAGTGTTTTTTAAGGGCTGTCAATGGGACCAATGTCCTGTTGGAATGAGCATTGTAGGTACATGCATAGCAAGCCATGTTCTCTAGCTGAATTTGCAATGTAAATGGACAAAGTAGAAGGTGGACAGATAATGCCTTGGATTTGTTTCCTTCTCAAAATACCTTCCCATAGAAGGTTGGAGGGATGACGAATACCAAGATATGAGTTATTTAACCAAGGCCACACTACGGGTCAATGAAGAAGCTAAGAAAGAATCCAGTCCAAGTCAGTAAGTTGTTGCGTGTCATCAAATTAAAATCCAGAACTGAGCTCATGCTCCAGATCTTCCCTAATACAGGATCTGCAATTTTGTCTGATCCTCATGGGAGGAACTGTGTAGGAAGAGAATACCATTACAATCTTTTTCTCTTTTCCGGTACCGATGCCAGTCAGAGTCTGGCCCAGGGCCTATTCTGAGGGAAGAACAGTCTTGGGATCTGGCTTGCTAAAATCATTAGTCTTCTTGGTCATACTTCTATACATATCTGTGAAATAAAATTGATGAAAGTACTGTAGCACTTCTTCCTAGAACCCCGTGGGACTATTTTGGGGCATTTTAAAGTTACATAATAAAAAATGCTACAGAAGGAACAGATAAATTGTGAGCAAGAAGGCAATAATGCTCTGTCAGCAGGAATCAAGGGACTAATTTGTGCTGGTTTTCCTTTTTTACTGGGCAACTAAAGCAATGACATGCATATGAGAGAGCAGAGCCCTAAAACCAGATTCACAATACTGGATTACAGCTGTCTTGGGCTTGCTTGGACTTCATATACTGTTGTAATTCACAGTTTGCCTGGCATGGTGCACAGAGAACCATATGGTTGTAATTAGTGGCTATATGTGCTTCGGTTACTAATAATAGCCCTAGGTGCCTGAAGGAGTTTTGTGGGTTTAGTTTACAACTGTCTACATTCATCTCTGGTGAAAGGTCTTTGCTGCTTATTTGTCTCCTTTTTGATGAGTCAAACCACGGAATGGATGAACAAGTAGAAAATTATTATCACTTAATCAATCAGTGCTTCAGAATCTAGAGGAAAGTATATGTGTTCATATGTGAGCATACGTATGAAATATATAATTACATATTTGTATTTATGAATAAAATATACAGTTATATATTTATATTTATGTCTAAAATAATGTAACAAGTAACTGAATAGAAGAAGAAATGAAGGCCTTTTTGGCACAGATAAGAGTGAGCAGGGTCTAAGGAAAGGAAGATAGATGTGGTTAGAGTCAACATTTTGTAACAACACAATGATGTGGAAAGGAAAGTTATACTGAGTAAAGTGCATATTCCAAAGCATGCAATAAAATTAGTTTTACCAATGAAACAAACATGGCATGTGGGAAGGGCAATCAAAAGCTGGGTCAATAAATATCAGCATGAATACGATCTATGTGGAGCATTAACAGATAATGAGCTAATGTAGTGCAGTGCAGAAACTGAAACTTGCTAGGACAAAAAAAAAAGGGAAATAGACCTTTTTAAAATACCCATACTTTTTAAAAGCAAAGAAAAAGTTTACCTAGATAATTAAAATTAAGACTGTGGGAATCACAGTTATGGAGGAAGAAAGAAAGAATTCTTGTCTAAATTCAGGTACCAGGTGAATTGTTCCCATGTGGCAGTAATAGACCACACAGGTCTGTTCCTCTGCAAATGCTTGTGCTCCTAAGTTTCCATAAATTGTCTGACCTCACTGACACATGAAGCTCCCTCCACCTTTGTCTCTTCTTCATTCCCTTTTGATAGTCTGTGACCTTGAATCAAACTATGCTTCCCTCAAGGACTATAACAGTGAGATTTGTTGGAAAAGGGAATGGGAAAAGCTTTTTGGGAAAAAAAAAAACAAAACAAAACCAAACAAAACACAACAGCTGGAACAGACCACTGCAGTGTATCTCAACTCGTTTCCATAAATGCCTTATTGCCTTCATGCATTTCTTACTGTTTTCTCTCATTTTTTCCTCCCTGTTCATCAATTTGTTGAGCCTGTGTTTCATATACTGAGCTGTCTTGTCAATTGCTGGTAGAAGATAACTTCTTTTATATATATGTGTTAATTATTGTGCAATTCATAACTCCCAATAGGTTCAGAGTATAACCTGATGTCAGAATAGACTTTGAATTGGTTGAAGAATAAAGCTATATAGTAATTTCACCTTTTGTTTGTGTTGGACAAACTGAAAGCTTTTTCCAGTTGATTGGATAGTTTCCTTCGTCAAAATGAGGAAAAAAAAAAAAAAAAGCATATTCTAAACTCATTGGTTTTTACCCTTTCAGTTAGCAACAAATAAAACATTTAAAATGGAACATCACTTGAAAGACAAAGTAGAAATGGAACATTTAATAACAAAGCAACACTGAAATGCGTCTGACATCTGTTTCTTTTCTGCTTCCTTATTCCAAGCATCTGACCTTCAGATTACCCCTCTGTTAGATCAAAATAAATTTCTTTACAGAATATATAGATTGAAACTTTGAGTTTTGAAACAGGGAAATCCAAAATTGGTTGGAGTGCAAGATCTGGTTGTCATGTGGCCTCTACATGGTGATGGCACCATCCTTATATACGTATAAAAGATAAAGATAAATCAGCAACTAAAATCCCATTCCTTCCGTGTCAGCTTGACCATGTCATGCTTTCTACTGAAATCTGTTACTTTATTCATCTTCTCTACTGTATGACTGAATCTTTCCTTAAAAGACATGAAAGACTCAGTTTCTTCTAGGTATTTATCTTGCTGACTCTTGCACGATACTATTCTCAGTCCAGTACAATCAGTCTTTATACTCATTATACTCACTGCCAGTGAATACTAAGGTTGTTACTGTGTTAGGAGCCCTGTGCACCTTGACATGGTCTGCTAGATGACTGGCCTCATTCAGTTCAGGATTCGTTCTGTATTGCTGACAAGCAATTAAATGTCTAACGATACTTTCTGGTTTCATCATGTTAACATAATTTAATGAGGACATAAGCAATTATGCATTTGCTTACTATGTTATCTCTCACTGAATTCAGCTTAGTCAAATGAGACCTTAGTGCTCTATCTTTCCAGAAAGGTCTCAGACCATAAAGGTAACAATGAAAAATTAACTGAATAATCAAGTTGGAAGCATGTGGCAATATGTAAAACCTACTTTTCCTTTAGCTCATCTGTTCAGATTTTTAAGAATTTTTCTTTTTTTTTTAGTTGTAATTATGAGATTTTGAACAGCCAGTTACACTTGAAGACCTTTGATGAGCCTTTTAAGTAAATCATTTTGTGTTTGTATTTATGTGCTTCTCAGCCTTCCTTCCTGTGCAGTTCTAATTTTTACCTTGCTTGCCTCAAGAGCAGCAGCACAAATGAACTATATAAAGTGTCTCTATTTACTGGCACTCAAGGAAGCCAGTAGCCCTGAGCTCTGTTGCATAAACAGTTCTAAAGACACTCCATTTAAATACAGATATTTGACAGTTCACATAGTCTGACTAAAAAATATACTCTCTTTCCTTTTAGCAACACAGGAAACCAGAGGGTTAACCATGGATTTTTCTTGAGAGTGGGCTTCAACACTCACTTCTGAAAGGTCTTTATAACTAAAAAACATACCCATGTCATTTAAGAGAAGAAAGTCTAGTACGTGTTTCAAGTAAATTGAATTTTCATTTTGACTATGGTAAGAAAGGTTCTTTTGCATTCATGTAAAGTGAAGGGGAAGGGGGTGTCTGTGACTAGAAGATCTTTTTCTTAGAGGGGGAAAAAAGACAGTCTTTGGCCTTACTTTAAAGTGGTATAGCAGCACACATTGTAAGAAAAGCATGAATGACTTTGAAGATTTCTTTTTGTCACAGATACTTGCAGCTGGATGAGCAGGAATAACTCAACTAAAGCCAGTAAAGATGCAGTGGTTTTGTTAAAGGGACATTACAGCAAGATTTTCTGTAAACTTTTTTATTTTTAAACAAACGATTTTTTTTTTCTTTTTATTTCAGTGCAATTGTGATTTTGTAATCAACATATCTTGTTTGGTTATAACAGTCAAAATATCTTGGTTTTAAAGGATCTCAAGTTCATGGGATTTTGATAAGTTTGTAAAATTTTGACTGTTTCTCAAAATGGCTTCTTTTTTTTGTTGTTTTCAAACAAAATTATACACAATTTAACCCAATGTGTGCCAATCACAGTTTTCTAATTTGAGCAGGACTGCTGTCAGTACCTGGAAGTATACATATGCTGCATAACCACATGAGACAGTTTGCCACATCTTTGTTCAACATTTTTTTCTGGAGACACTGACCAGAAAGAAAACCTAAGGCACAAGAGAGTATTTTAAGTATAACTTCAATACCTAAACCACATTATTCAGCATGACCCTTTTTTCCTGGCATTGTTTTATAGACAAAGGGAAATAAAATATTATAGACCCCTTGAAAATATTAAAATCCTGGTAGGGATGATGGAAGTACATCATATTAATGATCATTCTACATACATCAATAAATGCTGGCTGTGTGCTCTAATATCCCTGAATTCAGGGGCAAGCATTGTCAGCTTCTCAAATGGCTATATCGATTTTGTTTTCCTTCCTTGGATTTGAGACTAATAGTTTGAATTGAATGAATGGACTTAAATCAATTTCCCTAAGCTATGGTGGATTTGGAAAACATTCTTGCTGTATTGGCCTGTTTTGCGGATACACCCGGAGATGTTGGAATCAGTGGGAATCTTCAGAGTACATCCAGGAGAGAGTTTGTTTTATAGTAACACAACTTTTCATTCCATGGCACAGTTTAATACTTGTATTGTAGAACACTGCGAAGGAAGCAAACCTTGTGCCCAGACCATGAGCTACAGGATGAGATCTGCATGTATCTATCTGTTACTGAAGCATCTTGGTGGGTGCCATCAGTTTGTGGTACATAGAATCATAGAATCATAGAATAGTTAAGTTTGGAAAAGACCTTTTAGGTCAAGTCCAGTCGTTAACCTAAAACTGCCAAGTCCACCACTAAGCCATGTCCTCAAGCACCATGTCTGCTCTTCTTCTAAATACCTCCAGGGATGGAGACTCAACCACTTCCCTGGGCAGCCTGTTCCAAAGCCTGACTGCCCTTTCAGTGAAGAAGTTTTTCCTAATATTCAACCTAAACCTCCCCTGGCGCAGCTTGAAGCCATTTCCTCTAGTCCTATCCTTTGTTACTTGGGAGAAAAGACTGACACCCACCCCGCTACAACCTCCTTTCAGGTAGTTGTAGAGAGCAATAAGGTCTCCCCTCAGCCTCCTCTTCTCCAAACTAAACAAACCCAGCTCCCTCACCCACTCCTCATAAGACCTGTTCTCTAGACCCTTCACCAGCTTCGTTGCCCTTCTTTGGACACGCTCCAGCACCTCGATGTCCTTCTTGTAGTAAGGGTCCCAAAACTGAACGCAATGTTTGAGGTGCGGCCTCACCAATGTCCAGTACGGGGGCACTATTACCTCCCTGGGTCCTGCTGGCCACACTATTCCTGATACAAGCCAGGATGCCATTGGCCCTGTTGGCCACCTGAGCACACTACTGGCTCATGTTGAGGCGGCTGTCAACCAACACCCCCAGGTCCTTTTCAGCCAGGCAGCTCTCCAGCCACTCCTCCCCCAGCCTGTAGCATTGCCTGGGGTTGTTGTGACCCAAGTGCAGGACCCAGCACTTAGCCTTGTTGAATCTCATACAGTTGGCCTCGGCCCATCGATCCAGCCTGTCCAGGTCCCTCTGCAGGGCCTTCCTACCCTCCAGCAGATTGACACTTCCACCCAACTTGGTGTCATCTGCAAACTTACTGAGGCTGCATTCAATCCCCTCATCCAGATCATCAATGAAGATGTTGAACGGGACCAGCCCCAACATTGATGATCTGGGGAACACCACTCGTGACCGGCTCCCAACTGGATTTGACTCCATTCACCACCACTCTCTGGGCTCGGCCGTCCAGCCAGTTTTTAACCCAGCACAGAGTGCACTTATCCAAGCCGTGAGCAGCCAGCTTCTCCAGGAGAATGCTGTGGGAGACTGTGTCAAAGGCCTTACTAAAGTCCAAGTGGACAACATCCACAGCCTTCCCCTCATCCACTAAGCAGGTCCCCTTGTCATAGAAAGAGATCAGGTTAGTGAAGCAGGACCTCCCTTTCATAAACGCATGCTGGCTGGGCCTGATCGCCCGATTATCCCACACGTGCTGCGTAATGGCACTCAGGATGACCTGCTCCATGACCTTTCCTGGCACCGAGGTCAGGCTGACAGGCCTGTAGTTCCCCGGATCCTCCTTCCGACCCTTCTTGTAGAGGGGCATCACGTTTGCTAACTTCCAGTCATCTGGGACCTTCCCAGTTGACCAGGACTGCTGATAAATGATGGAGAGTGGCTTGGCCAGCTCCTCTGCCAGCTCCCTCAGTACTGTCAGGTGGATCCCATCTGGCCCCATAGACTTGTGGGCATCTAGTTGGAGGAGCAGGTTGCTGAGCGTTACCTCTTCGATAACTGGGGCTTCATTCTGCTTCCTATCTCCGTCTCCCAGCTCAGGGGCCTGAAAACCCCGAGGATGACCAGTCTGACTGTTAAAGACTGAGGCAAAGAAGGCATTAAGTACCTCAGCCTTCTCCTCATCCTTTGTGGCAAATTTTCCCTCCGCATCCAACAAAGGAGGGAGATTCTCCCTGGCCCTCCTTTTGTCGCTGATGCATTTGTAAAAACAGTTTTTGTTGTCTTTAACGGCGGTGGCCAGTTTAAGTTCTAGCTGCGCCTTCGCCTTTCTAATCTTCTCCCTGCATAACCTCACAACATCCTTGTAGTCCTCCCGAGTCACCTGTCCCCTCTTCCAAAGCTCTCCTTTTTTTCCTGAGTTCTAGCCAAAGCTCTCTGTTCATCCAGGCCGGTCTTCTCCCCCACCTGCTCATCTTTCAGCACATACACATTTCCTTCCCACCATGTAGGAGGAGGCCAACAGAAGTCAGCGGTCCTCAGTCCAGGAGCAGTGCTGCACATCAGACTCCCCACATCACTGAAATCTGCTGAGGGAATAAGCCTTTCAGAAGCTTGTGCCTATGATGCATATATTGATCATTTCTTGCTGTGTACAGCACCATGTTGACTCCTGAACAAGGCATTTCAAGGACAAAAAAATCCACATCTGTATGAAGAACTTAGGGTAAAAACAGTGTCAACTCTGACTGAAACTACAGAGGTTGTGTGTAATTAATTGCAATCTGCTGGACAAATTCCACCCTGGGTAGCATTCATATTTGATATGAAAGCATCCTGGACCTCCTGGCAGTCAAATTCCAGCTCGTAACTATTCCAAGATAACTAACTGTGTGTTTTAGCGCAGCACCTGACTGTAATGTGTGATACCATTAGTTCACTACTATCACACATAGAAGAAAATCAAGTACTAAATCACCATTGCCACCTCCTCTGTCATCCTATCAGAGATTTGCCAGCCAAATAACTGACCTAGTGTAGCTTTATTAGGTTTTTAGTTCTGCTGGGACAATAATGCAAATATCTTGTCACCAAGTGTTTTGGTACATTGAACCTTTAAAACAGTAGTTTTCAAATTTTCACTTGTCGCTTTATTTTTTGAGGACATATGGGAAAAAATCGTGAACAACACTGCTAGAAAGATGTTTTCCTATTGTTTGGCATGTTACACAATGAGTATTCTTTAATAATTCTAAAAACAGGTGCTTCAGGAAACAGAAAATTCTGTAAGTGATAGTTTAAGCTTAGCCATAGTACCTCCCAAATTTTACGCTATTTTCTTCTGTCTGTGCAATTGTTGCAAACAATCCTATATAATCAGATTTTGGAGAAAGAGAAGGAAGATAAATATATCTGTAGGATCTAGGGTTTTTTCACTGTTGTTTTGTGGTTTTCTTTTCCTTGTTTTCAATGTATATACATAACCTCTCTGTAGGAAAAAGATTATCTGGGTCTGTAAACATTTCTTCTGCGTTTCTTTCCTGCTAAGAGCAGATTGCATGCTACAGTAAATTCAAAGGAGTTATTATTAAAAAAGTACAAGATAAGCAATTCTGATAACAAGCAGATGTGTAAATGTTTAATACTCTGCATTGTTATATGCTACAGCAGAAACTAAGGCTGTCTAGTCTTGTGGCAGTGCCCTAGATTCCCTTGCCTTTGTTCTAGCCATGCATCATTTAGAGCTCTCTTGGGTGATGCTGTAATGCTGAGGAAATGGTAGAGTGAAAAGGGTGGGGGAAAAAAGGAATTAATTCCCATAAAAAGGAGCATAATAACTGGTGTCATATGGTATATATCACCGGTATATTTTACACACAAAAGTACAGGGCTTACACAAAATAGCATATAGCATTTTGACGCGCTAACAAAGTCTTCTCAAGCAAAAATGGACCATATGTTTTTTTAAGAGAATTCAAAGCTCACAGTTTATGAAAAAGCAACGTGCATAGGTATTTTTAGAATGCTGCCATTTTGAGGTATTTTCAGCACTGCCTTTTCTAACCCTTTCCTTTCCATATATAGCAGGGGGACCCTCTTCTCCACTGAAAACAGGTTCTTGCCTCAAATAGTTTATCTATCCCATTGATCTATATCTTCATTAATTATATTGCCCAGATCTTACAGATGGGATGTCTGAGAGCAGAATTCCAAATCTTCAGAATATTGATTCTGAGATGGGCCAATGGGGTAGGTATTTCTCTGGAGTATATTGAACTACATAAAGCTCTCTAGATTTAATGGTAACAGTATTAATTACTAAGTGATAATTAGTGTAATAACACCTCCGAACATTATTGTTGTTATCAGCTGAAGTGATCCTTTAACTATATTAATAAAGCACCTGCTAGTTTTTAATTTAACATCATCAATAAAATTTCTTTTTCAGTCTGTATAGCTTTTCTCATTTGCAGAAATGGATACATTTAGGCTATAATAGTATAAACATCAGAAGTTAACCAATATGCTCATGGAAAAAATTGCTTACATAATTCATGCATTTGTATAAGAAGACGTGAAATAAATCCCAGTTTATTGGAAGAACTCCTAAATGATGGTTTATTTGGTAAAGAGTATACCCCGAAGAACAGAAATATCAGCCAAAGCTGTCCTGATTCTGAAGAAACAAAACCGCTGTACCTCATGGGATACATGAGTCTATATAGCGACATTAAGTGTATATAGTGACATTAAAAGACAGAGGGCACTGCAGCAGCATAAAACCACAACAGAAAGTTGTTATTGTAATGCACAGAATTACATAAGCATCTCCTTTTTCCATGCTTTCAATTTTAACAAAATGCTATCTTGGTTTTTCTCCATTTTTGTATCAAACTTTTTTTATGAGGTCACCTTTTATCTTTGCTGATCTTGAAATGTTATGCAGAAAAATCAATTCACACTGTGTCAAACTTTTCAGATTATTATGCTCAGTTCTCTTCACACAACTGATATGTCAAAGCGCCCTAACAATTGCCTCACCGAAAATGCATGTTGCTTATTAGAGTGAAGAGTAGAAGGCTGCTGTTATAGATGCTTTCAAAAACATGTAAGTTATTAACTAAATGTTCCATTATGTAATGTTTTATTTTATTCTCAGCATATATTAGAATTAATATTTTATGTTGATGGATGAATAGTAAAACAGGAGGCAAATTTAGTGTATAATAAATCAGGTTCAGCTTCATCTCCCCAGCTTCACCCTAAACTACACAGGTGACTTTGGGCAGTTAACTTCACTTCCAAGTGCCAGAATATCAAGTCTTTAAAATAGCTGAAGATATCTACTGATGAAATAGAAAAGACACATAAAGACCTGTGTTCCTTCAGGACTCCCAGTGGATTAACTTAAATTCTTCCAGAGGAGGAGTTTGATATAGAGAATTGGAGAAAGAATGCAGAAAAAAAAAACACTCCTCCGTTTCTGGTTTCTTTTTTCCCTTTTAAGTGGGAATCTGGTATTGACCATCGATTCACATAAGTCAATGAGACTTACAGAGCTTCTGCTACCCCTGCATGGCTGTCTTGGGAAGGAGTTAGGCATTTTGCTCCTAGAGTGTATAGTTCTCCAAGAACGAGAAAACAAGAAGACCAATCATGCCAGTCTCATGGGTCTTAATATTCACATAAAATGAGTTCATATTCATAATATTTGAGAAAGCAGTCCCTTATAAACACCTCATAACACTGTTCTGTTTCCACAATACAAAAAGGCAATAGGAGCACAAGGGTGGATTTTGTGCAGATCCCATCTCTCTAGCTTTTCAATTGTAAGTTTCCAAATCCTAAACTCTAAAATAAATCTTGAGACCTTTTATAAGGATAAATGAAGAAAGTATATTTTATTTTTGTAGAATACTGCTTCTAGTTTTTGTAATATCCACTTTCCAGAAGACATTGAGGACCATTAGACTAAAAATGCAGAGACTAGTCAGGATTTAGGAAGAATAGATTCAAAATTTGAAATTATTTTCTATTTTGGGGGGAAGAGAAGCATTGGGCTCAGTCTGCATTGCATGAGAAACAAAGCAACATATTTTAGAATATGAATCATGTAGGCATCTACAAAGACTGTTTCTGACAAGATATATAAAGAAAACACAAAAATGAATTTAAAAAAAAAAATAATGACAACCAATAACTTTCAGATATTTGATCTGCCATTCAGGTACACTGCTAAAAGCCTGAGAAACAAGGGAAATGAGTCCAGAGCAAGAGCCCAGACTGGGAACCCACTTAAAATAAAGTAGAATTCCTTGGTGAGAAGGTGTATACACACACACACATATATACACACACATATATACACACACACACACATATATATATATATGTATGAGGAGGGGAAATTAACTAGAACTATAGAAATTAGGAACTTCTTTTTTTTATATTCTTCCTCTCATGAAACAGGAACAAATTTGAAGCAGATTAAAATTTACACGTAGCTTATAGCTATCTGAATATTTTCATAGTTAGGGATCTGCATGTAGTTTTCAGGTAACTCAATAAATGTGAGGTTGGAAGGTGTTGGTACAATTATGGGGCTTCAGAAGACAACACGGGAATTTAGCCCAGTATTTCTGAAGAAGCATGTATAGACTGACAAGAGGTATGAAATATTTTGTGAGACTTAGTCATGTATCTAAAAATAAAACCACACACTGTTGCATAGCTGTTACAAAGCCTATCTACTACACATCTTGCAGGTCTATCAAACTTACACATTGCAAATTATGTGACCCAAATGTTTGACATCGCGTACCAGGTTGATTTGATCAGAGAAACCAAGCAAACCTACAAACTGTCAAACAGCCTTAAATGACAGCTACTGCAGGATGGAGCTCATTCTCTGCTATGATATTCTCTGACTAATACCCCTTAGGAAGGATTGGTAGAAAAAGAGGAATGTTTCTGTCATTTCAAATATATATATATATATATACACATGTAAA
This sequence comes from Platalea leucorodia, assembly GCF_965183815.1. NCBI lineage: Eukaryota > Metazoa > Chordata > Aves > Pelecaniformes > Threskiornithidae > Platalea > Platalea leucorodia. The sequence goes on along the minus strand of NC_138858.1, from coordinate 34,576,941 downwards.
TATATATAAAAGCCTTTATATTGCAACTGATATTTTAGGCATGACTTTGTATGCATGCTGGGTTCTGTAATGGAAGATAAAGAGACTTGTTAGACTGACAAAATGTGATGAATATTAAGAAGGTAGAAAGAAGATCCCTACAGTGGTCAAGGACCAGATCCAAACAGGATATAAGTGCTTTTCCAGAGTTCAAAGAGACATCTTATATGTCTCTGTTCAGCTTTGCTTCATTCTGGCTATGCTAGTCTGCATAGCCTGAAAATTTGCAATCTCTGCCTGTGTGTACCCAGAATTCCTCTACTATGGTTAAGATTTAAGAGTACTTAGTTTCCATATTGGATAGTTATAGAGGTGTGCAGGGGAAAGAAAGCATCTTGGTGGCAATGTTATGTTACTCAGAAACACAGAAACTATTTTGCACAGTGTTAATGGTGTAAGTAGAGACCCATCAATTCTTCCCCCTACTCCTGGTAAGTATTCCTGACGAAGCTGGCAGAATTCAAGACTTCATGTACTCTTCTCTTCTTTGTTACTGGCTCTTTCTTTTTGTCTTTGAAAAAGCCTGACCTTCCCATTTGTTTTCAGTGTATTTTTTAGTGTGCAGGACATGTAGAACTACATTGATAAAAATACATACTTAGTTTGAACTTTCTCTTGAATCTCAGCATGTTTAGTTCTAGAAACACTAATTTAACATGTTACTACAGAAAGCATTATTAAGGGCAGTATTAAATTTATTCATAAACAGTGCACATATAAGGCTGGCAGAATTATAAGCGTATTAATAACAAAAGACTACATGTATGCAGTTTAATCAAGAATTTGTCAGGTAGGTATTTCCCTACAAAATAGTAAAATATTTAAGTATGCTTATTTCCAGATCTGACTGCAGTTATACACTATTCTAGAAGAATTCTATTTAAATATGTATATTTAGGATAGGATTTTTTTTTTAATATATGGCCTCAGAGGCCTGGTGGAAAAAGGGGAGTAAAGGAAGAAAATGAAAATATACCACGAGGCGTGTGTTTGTGTTTTAGAGGTAGTTAGAGGGATCAGAGTAGCTATGAGGTGTTAGAGACCATCCATAACATTAATTAAGGGGAGCCCCAAGTTTTTTTAGAACGTGGCAAATTACATCACTGCTTTGAATTAACTCAAGCAATTTCTCATTGTGCTGAAAATCTTGCCAGGCAAGAAGCAATTAATTAACCTAATTAATTAACCTAATTACCTCTTAACTGGACTTGGATAAGTCCAAAAGAGACAGCTGTGGCCTCTTACTACCAAATGCCCATCAACTAGAGTTGCTTTTAGGTCCCAAAGTTGTTGTGGTCTGGCTGTGAGCTATAGAAGTCTTGTCTTCTAATTCCTCAGACCTTCCTCCATGCAAAAAGTGGATCTGCTCCTGACTCTCCATCCAGAGTCCTCTTCCTACCTTATCATGTTGGTTTTTGTTTTTTTGTTTTTTTTTTTTTTTTTAACTTTGGTGTTCAAAGGACCTCCTGCAAGATAGTTGTTGCCCTGGGAGTCTGTGCTAGGAAGCAGCTTATCAGGTCTATACCTTCATATCTGTGCCATCTTCACTGAGAGTACTTTCTTTCTTATAATTTTGCCCCCAAGTGTCATTCCCCTCCTTGCAAATGTGTTTATTTCCTCTGCCTTTTCCAGTTTTCTCTGCAGGCATATCATGTTTGTTTTGTTTTATTTCCTGTTGTCATGGCGGGGCTTTTAAACTCACTTATACTATGTCTTCTAGTAATTAGAAAATGTCCTTGAACCATACAATCGGAGTTCTGAAGTCTTGGTTTAGTTTTACTGTTTTACCTAGTCAGAATTAAAGTTTTAATTTTGCAAACCCAACAGAGGAAGGTACAACAAAAGATTTCCAACTTGTCCTTAAAAATTATTTAAAATGAAAGCAATGAAATCTTTCAGAGTTTATATCAGTGTACAAGTTGGGTCAATTGCCTCAGGCTCATTATGTTTGCAATAACATTTCCCACAGAACACAGTGTGATAAAATTGCTAAAGCACTTAAAATACCATATAGGAATATTTCTGTGAGTTTCTGAAGACTGAAAGAGATTGCTATCTAAATTTTCTTACCTTAAAAAAAGCTGTGTGGAACAGACTATGGGAGAAAGAGTGCTGAAAAGCAAGAAGTTCTTCAAGAGGGAATTTTGTATTCCTGTTAATACTAGAGATACATCCATCCCAAACATTTGATCTTAATTTCTCAAAATCCTGATCTGTTTTTATTCAGACTGAATATTAGTAGCTACCTCCTCTGTATGCAAGAAATAGCGTGTAGAAAATGCTTAACATAGGGAAACTGTCAAATGCAAAGACAGTGAAGATTGTGCAGTGTTGTTTGTAGGATTTTGTTCCATCTATTTTTATTAAGTGATGTTGTGAAAAAGAAGCATTTTTGTGTAGTTGACATTTTTGTAAGATCAGTGGAAAATGTAGTTTAAAACTTTTCCAATTGGTGATGCAGCCTTAGTCACCATCGGCAAATTGAGCAATGTGGGTGACAATTTTAGGTTCTCCTTGTAGCAGTACCCTGTGGCAGTTGAAAGATTAGGGACATGCAGCTATTTTATAAAATCAATCAGTTCTGAAATACTGGAAGGAACTATTAGCTGAACCTGCTTCTGTTTCTGGGGAAGGTCTCCAACAGATTACTTCTGGAATGAGATGAATAAAGATTAGAAGTCTCTAGACCATATTTTACTGCAACATTTACCATTGCTTGCAGAAATAATCATTTACAGGAGAAGAAAGTTCGCTTCATTTTAAGAGAGTCTAGTATATGTATGGGAATAGAATAATGGATTTCACATTTACATTGAACAGCGAGACATAGTCGTTGAATAGACTGACTAAACAAATCATAGAAACCAGACGCTCTGTCTTGTTTTTCAGATGCTGCAGAACTGAGAGCCGTATATATACTCAAATCATTGTCTTCAGTTGAAATAAGGGATAGATTTATACCAAATTCCTTAAACACAAGCCAGTGACCAAATTCAAAACTTTTATGGAGTTTGAAACTTCATTTCTCTACTTACTTGAGATTTGTTTCTAACAGAACTTGTATCTAAACTGAATTAACTTTTTGTCTCCAAACAACATGAAATATTTTGACCTCCATTACTTGTCTTTAGGTAATAGAGAAGTCCAAACAAAACTGAACTGTAAACAAAATATCTGCCAAATTTCTCTGTAATATCATCTAGTTTTCAACTGTGGAACCAAAATTTCTCCATAGAAGAGTATGAAAGAAACTGATGCCACATGCCAAAACAAAGCAAAGATTTTACAGTATGGTTTATTAAACCACTGCTCCTAGCTACTGAATCACATTGTCTAGCGCTGACAAAAGATATACACAAAAGAGAAAAAACTCCTTTTTCAAGGAATTCATTGGGGATTTGAATTAGTGCAACTAATACAAAGTTGCTGTGATATTGTATAACACTGCGAAATTCAGATCCAGTAGGTCACAGACAGTAAACTACTAAGGGATTTTAAAAGCTGTCTAAGCTGATAGGATCTGGGGTGCAACCCAGGAAATTAACAGAAAGGGATTCTCGTACCTAAAACAGCTTAGTCTACATCCATGTAGAACTGAGAAATGCCACTGTCTCTCTGTAACATGTCAAATCTATAAATGTGAGAGAAAGGTACCCAGAAAAGAGCCACTACAAAGACACTTGCCTCAAAGGCGCTTAAATGACCCTTTCCTCAAGCATTAGTTTGCTTTATGGAGCCAGAAGATCTATTGGTATGATATTCATTAGGTGCATGCACACATACCAAGATGGGCACCCAGTGAAGAAGCTCACAAAACAAAGTTTGGTCCCTGTGTAACCAACTCCCAAAGGCACACTTATTTAAAACTGTGAAAAGCCACTAAAAAAAAAAACCCCAAACCCCAAACCAAACACCCCAACACCCCAAAAAACTCCAAACAAAAAAACCGAGCAACTAGCCCCCAGCCCCCAAAAAAATCCACAGTCATTTCTGCACAGAATTATGGGATTCTCCCCTAGGCAAAAATGAACATACAGAATCAAGTACTTGTCAACATTATCTGCATTATGGATCATACTGAACACCTGCGTGGACATCAACTGAAATCTTTTCACACATTCCAGAAGCTTGAAAAGTTGTCTCAACATTTTCTTATCTATGCCTGCTAGTCCTTGACCGCCAGTATCTAAGTGACAGATACTAATATGTAAGTTGTCAAGGTCACAGCTTCCAAGGAATAACGTCCTCTAGGCTACACCTGTTTCTTCACTTGAAAGCTGAATGGAAAGCCTACATTCTCTGCTAGATGTCTGCAAAAGGTCCTGTTTTCCCTGTCATTAGGCAGATATGCAATGGATGTTTAATGCTCTTCCTGAAACATTACCTCCATGGTTTATCATAGACAGTGAAAGAAATCCTCTCCAAACTCAAGTGTTGTAGTTTAAATGTTCTAGTCTAGTCTCCTCTTTACCATTGATATCCCAGTGACTGAAACATTATTAGCTTCCTGCAGAGACATGTCAAGTGCACAGAGTCCTTATTCATCAAGGAACATGGATAATTGAAGAAACCCATGTGCTTCACTGCACCATTCCCTGTGATTCTGGCTGGTGTATATTTACTTTTTCCTGTGACCTGTGTGTTCTTTAGATACTTGTGTATAGACTGAAATGGAGGCTATCTGCAGTATATTTTTCTTGAAGGAACTGGAGATATTCTTTTATGAAATGACTGAGTTCTACATTTGTTATCTCTAGATTGCTTTTTTTGTTTCTTGTTTTATTGTGCATATAGCTCTTTGATTTCAAGACAAGATGGGGATCATAGCCATAATGGAAATTCCTAGTCCTAAATCACTCTTATGGATTCTTGGCAGTTCTGAACTACAGTTTGGCATGTGTCCTCATTCTTTTAATAGAACTAAGAAGGTGTATATGGCAGCAATAAGCTGAAATTTGCACTTTGAAAGAACAGAAGCATCAGAACTTGTTTGATAGGTGCTGCAGCACACTTACAATTCCTCTGCCTATGACAGTGTTAGATGTCAAGACTGGAAGCAGCACAGAATGCTTGCCATCCTAAATTTTGGAGGTTTATAAATCCATTTCTGCCATCCTATCAGAAACTGTTGCTTAAGTAGTCTACTTTTGTAAAGCTGTCACATTTTTTTATCATCAGTGGTCATTATGGTCAACTATGGTGATTGAAGCAATGCCACTTTCTCTCTCCGTGAACAATACTGATGAGTGATAACCTTTATGTGAAAGAAACAAATGTTGAATATCTAAGGGTTTATGCTAAAGTAGATGCAGAACAGAGATAGGGTTTATGTAGAGAATGTTGTCTGAATGTTTACTGTGGGACAGTTGTGACCCAAGTTGTACCTTTCCACCTAAGTGGAAACTCACCTGCACATTGTACTTAATGCTGAAACAAGACCTTCTCCTTTAGCTTTTCATCATTTTCCTGGGATGCAACCCATGGCATGAGGAAAAGTCTTCTTAGCCTGGCTAAGAACCACAGCTGAAGGTCTTAAGGTCTCTCTAGCCCTCCAGTATTGGACAGTATAAAAACAGAGACAGTTTCTACTGTCTCTGGTCTCTACTATGCTATTTTTGAGTTGGTATTTAGCATGTTTTATGAAGCTCCTGTGCCTGTTCCCAGGTATATAGTTAGTGGCAGGGTGTGGTTAGTGTCTGGGCTATTAAAACTGTGGGTGTGTCTTCTGACAGTTCATCTCTAGTCCTTTTCTTAAAACAAACCCCTGTTTTAATTTTGCAGACAATATTAAAGTATAAGCTATTGAGTGACTATTAATCACCTTAAGATAAAGAAACTTTTTGCAATCATTCAACATTTCCTTACTTTACCTAGCTGAAGGAAGCAAGTGCAGGAGACAGACACGTTTTCCCTTTTAAGTGCATTTTAATTTTCTTTTTAAAGTCTTCTGCAAAATATATGTACATATAATTTCCTTTCTCCTTAAAATCTCTGGAAAAAAAATGAAACTAAAAAAATGTGTGGTTCATAACACTGTAAAAAGAACCTAGCCCTAAGACACCTGGTTCTCGCTTGCTGTCAGTAGATAATATTGTTTCTACTGCTGACTTCTTAAACTTTTTTTTTCTCTTTTCTAAATAAAGAGTAAAAAGCAAGGCACTTTTAACTTTTCTACTTTTCATCCAGATGTCCTATTTAAACCTTGGCAACCAGCTAGAAACATAACACAGAATGGAAAAACTTAAAAAAAAAAGAAATTCTCTATTGCCTTTTGTGTCTTGCCTTATGTACACTATTTTAGCGTTTTATTCCAATTTTCTTTTTTAAATGCTAATCTCTGAAGGCCAAAGAACCCCTGCCTCATTATCCATATGATGTTACTGTTGTGTATACATTTTCTATTTTCAGAAAAATAGTATTTCCATATTTTGAAACCCATTCAGGCAAAATACTGTTACCAGTTTCTCATTTGTCCAGCACTGAGGTGGCTTCAGGTGAACTGCTTGTTAGGACTTTAGGGACAGAAATGACCAGAAAGCTTGTTTTCTGTTTGGTTTCGTTCAGAAAACCAAATCTCATTGAAGTGCAACTCCAGAATTATTACAGTTGTTGGCTAGACTTTACCGGAAGGAGTATCAAACTACAATTTTGCATGAAATGGATGGGTAGCATTGTTTACTGACCTAAAGAAAAGCAAGACATTGGTGGTTTTCCTTCAGAAATGCCAAGACTGATTTTTCACATATAGGTTTACTGCTCTCTATAAAGAATGCTGAAAAATACTGCCACAGTTGAGCTCATTCCTCAGTTTGGGGTGCTAAGCATCCACTGAATGCAAATAAGCAGGTACCAATATCAGTCACACAGGACTGAGGACTTTTAAACTTAGCAGTTTTTAAATTTCATCTGATTGGCATTGAACAAAATCTTTTTTTTTTTTTTTTTTTTTACTCAGATGGTATCAAATTATTCAAAGCAGAATCTGCTTTGAAGAAGCTTATTGAAATGTGTATGTGTGTTTTTCAGTATTCTGAGTATACAGTACCAATTTCCAAACAAAATCTTCCCTGCATGTAGGATTTGGTCAGGCTGAGAATGGAAAGTTGGGATCTTCACTCTGTCCTCTTTTACTGTTTGCTTTTTGGTTGTTTGTTGTTGTTGTTGTTTTCCGTTCTGTTTTTCATCCTCTTTCTTGGTACTCTTATATGGTTAACTTACATATTTTCTACTCAAACAGCCAGTAGTAATTTCATAATTAGTTTGCTTGCCATAACTTGGGAAACTCTAAGAAGCAGAAGAGCTTTAAAATCAAACATTACAAAATCTTACATTAACTTTTGAGTCCCCCCCACCCCCTCCCAGAGTCCCATTGCTGCTGGTCTGTATAGATAGATAAACCACAGTAACACAGATGGTGACTCACTGATCATATTTGACAGGTGAACTGTATTTTACTGTTTGTATGTATGTGCCTAAACCCTTGTAAATGCAGTGGAATTGAAAGTATGCTGCACTAAATAGCTCCAAATTGTCTCAAAACATTTTCATGGCTCAGGTAAACAGGAAGGGTGTTGGTTTTTTTTAACTTCTAAGTAGTGCCATCTGCATGAGCTAGGAGTACACAAACAGTCAATTAAGATTGATGCTTTGTAGATTTTTAAACTGCAATAACTCCCTTGTTTTGTAGTCCTATGTCTGTATCCAAAAGTTGGGTGCTGTTTAAACCTTCTCCAGTTGTCCTCTGTGTTTCTGGAGCATTCCAACTCTAGTGAGGTTTTCACAGCTCCATTCCTGTGCTCAAAGTATTTCTCTTCATGTGATTTATTCCTGGCACCATTGGCTCTTCGTGATTACTCAGAGCCAAGGAGTCTAGCAGAGTTCTGCTTCCTCCAGTGTTTCACTTCGAACTGATCAGAATTGTAGAACATGATCCCCTGCACAAGAAAACAGCCCATTTCTAAAGGCTTTTCTGAGAACCTCTTACGTACAAGATCTCCTGCACAGCTGGATAATAGGACATAATTATCTGTCAGGGAAGGATGCCACAGACCTGCAGACTGAGAAATAAATGCGGAAGGGTTATAACAGGATGATTTTATATTTTGGATGGCTGTAGAGGAGAGCGTCTTGAGCTGAGTAAGCACCTGCTGGATCATCTTCTCTCAGTAAGTGCTGAATAAATATATGTGGAATTTATTCTTGGAAGTCCTAGCTATGAGTGTTCTGGGGAGCCTGTGGAGAGCTAAACCCCAAAGGATTCGGGGGCAGATTTTAAAAAGTATGTAGGTGCTCATGAAATTTCAAAACATGGAAGTCTCTAATTCTCAGCACAGTGTTAGGGGGAGTAAGGCACCTAGGTATGTTATAAGATCCCACTGGGAACCTGTTGTTATTTACAAGTGGGCAATTTGGAATGAGGGCCTCTATGCTTGGAAATCTGAAAGTACTAAACTCCAAGGCCATCCTTGGTGCATCAAGACAGTTATTGTACCTTCCACTAGTTCACTTAGTTGATGTTCATATTTGTGGGAAAGGAAATATGCAGAGGGATATTTTTGGAAATCTGTCTGGTATGAACCACCTAGTAATATGTCTGTTTGCAATGCATAAGATGACTGAGGCAGTCCTCCTTCCACACAAGGACAAGTGCCTACAAATATGTATGTGTAAGGCTAGGAGATTTTTATGTCCATGTACATGTGAGACATGGACACAATAAGTTTGCAGATCATGTTTTGCCTGATACTTTATTGAACCTCAGAATCTCTTCACTGGAGACCAACAATTTCTTAACTGGGAGACGTCTTATCCAGTCAAAGTTGTCATACATAACTAGAAGTTCTATCTCTCCACAAAAATTTTGCAATTTCCTTGGCTCAAATAGAAACTCAGAAAGATAATTTCTGTGTAAATTGTTAAACATCTGCCCAGTTAAATATTGTAGGTTTTTGTATTGTGTTAGGATTTGTGTATTATCGCAAGAAAGGTCTTCTCTACTAATTTTTCAAACTTCATAAATGAGTTACACAAGCCTCTGGCAAAGTATATGTACAGGTTTTGACTCATTTATAACTGATCAGCAAAAAGGTACACTTCTTTACAATGTTACACATTGTATGTACACAGCAGAGAGTGTTTCCAGGAGAAAGTATTTTACAATCAGACTACTGACAATTATTGAATGCTACTAATACAGTGAGGGAGCTCCTGATATCACTAAGAGAGCTCTTTATTGTAGTAAATAAACTTATATTGTACCTGACATCCCTGATTTAACAATACATCCTACGTTTATCTGTTTGGAAGCTTCATGAAATGAATATGGAGAAGATAGAGGTTGCAAAAAATTGTCCATCTAATCACACTTTTTCTCATCTCTGTATTCTAATAAATTTACTTTTTTATTCTAAGAAGTGCTTAAAGCATTTTCTGCTAACCCACATAATAAATCATAAAAAGGGGAAAACTCTAGCATCCTAATTCCTCAACTGCAAGAATGACACCTTGTGACCATGGGGAGTCAGATACATGCTTTCTTACTTCCAAGGCTAGACCAGGAGCATCTAAACCATCTTAAAGTTACCTCTGTGCTATTCCTTGCAGAGCATGTGTTCACTAGACTGTACATACCGCCATGGAACAGATGAATATATTTGTAGAATTGCTCTCTGCAGCTCTTCTTTACCAAAGATGGTAAATGTGTGAGTGGAAGAATGCACCTATCTTCAGTGGCTTGTTTTGAGGAGGTCTGCTTCCTAAGTCAAAAAATCAGAGATCAAGCTGTAATACACAAAGCTGTGTCATATTTGACCTCAGGACTCACTAACAAATCCTCCAGAAGTTCAGCTTTTTTTGACATGGTATTATAAGGCAGAAGAGTTTCCAAAGTTGTAGTGCTTTGAGGGACAAATTGAATAATGACTCCAAAGAATGCTCATGTTCCAGTAACAATTGAAAGTAGAGGCGTCAATATCAAATGCTGATATTCCTTACACAGTTTTACATGGAAAACCGTGTCCTTCTAAATGGACTTAGATCTGTATCTTTTAACTGCTGGTGTGAGTGTTAAAAGCTCATAATTTCTTATGCTTTTGCACGTATTATAGGGGTGTTTGTCTACTGTGGTCATGAACCATGGTCAATGAAAAAAAAAAACATGTGTACCAGAAACACAAAACTTAGGCCAATTTTCAAGACCATAGGACTATTAAACTCAAAAGAATGATGTAGTTTCCCCTGGTGATTAAAGTAACGCCTTCCAAGCCTCCAAATATGGACTTATGTCAGCATATCAAAATGAAACGAATCCCTTTAAAGTGAAACAGTAGGATACATAGCAAAGGGCTAAGCAGATGGAAGATTCCCCTTAGTGAATCTGGTTGACTATGTAAAATGAAAATAAAAAACATTCCCAGCACATATGGCAGGAGAATTTGAGAACTAGTGTCTGCAAGAGTGAAAGAAAAGATGTTCCTCCTTTTAACAGCTGGCTAGAAAGAAAAACAGTCCTGAGCAGCTTAATCATTGACTTCCTGGACTCAAAACCTGTTTAGAAGAAGGCCCCTTCCTGCTGCAGCACGACCATACCTTCAAAAGGGTCTAAATTCTAAGTTGCCTTTTATCAACTTAATAGTTCATATACTTCTCTGATAGTGATTGCTTTAATCGCAGGTAAATGAGGACAGACAGCTATCACAGCTAGGTGCACCCTTCGATATGACCAATCTACTTAACATTATTAGTTCAATTTCTCAATAATTTATATGTGAACCAACCAAAATATTTTTTTTTATATTTGAAAAGATTACAAAGAGTTATTTCAGTGTTTTATGCACACAAATTCTAGCCAATGGATTGTTCATAAATTATTTGCTATGCTACTTATAATTTACGTTTCCTAATCTCTCTGGTATTGGTATCTGACAGTATTGTTCTCTTTCCTCATTGGACATAAGAAACCTTGAGGAAGCATAAAGAACACAAAATAGAAACACTTGTAGGAAATTATATGTTTTATATATATATAAATATATATATACACACACACACATAAAAAACATATTTCTGCAAGAGGCTGTGACATGCTTTCCTTTGACAGACTAAACTGTTGTTCGTGTGAACATTTCGGAAAGAAATGAAAAAGACACAGTGTTGTCAAAATTTTATGGTGTTTTTGTACCTCAACCTGTGTTGATGAATACCTATTCTCAATACCATTATTTTCATTATCATTTTTTGCTGTTTGCTGCCCTGTTTAGCCCTAAGTGTATAGATGTTCACTTAAACTAAATAACTTCTCTAAACTGGGGAGTCAGTGATTCCCTAAGCACGTTATAATATGAAAGATTAATGGCTGAATTAAAGGTTGATGTAAGTCTCAAGAAGTAACTACAATTATACTGTAGATTAACTTAAACCATGACTAATAAAAGACAAAAATATAATACTCTCAGAACACTTGGAAATGTCCATTATTTTATTTTACTATTATGGAATGGGTGTCTAATTTTGCCATATTGCCATATATCATGATGATATTACCATGTTTTTATGATAAAAGTGTAAGTAGATATTTGAGTGTAGCTAAATGAATTACTTTATCTACAAGCTACTTGTACGCTTCTCTTTTAGCTTACACATTTCCATTCAGTTCACAGGTTCACCCATTGGCTTGCCAAAACAGTATTTTCAATAATGGATTACTTAGATATCTTTTGCTGTTTTGAATATTCATAACAGTCTTTAAAATTGCTTTTCAATAGAAGGAACCACCCCTAGCAGCTCCTTCTGCCCAGTGTTGTTAGACTAGGTAAGAGTGGAAGCATGTGAGCTGACAATTTTGGTCTAAAAATGGACCAGCAATGGATAATCTTGTTGGTCTAAGCACAAAAGCCATAGATTACTGAAAGAGAACGGAATATCATGTAGCAGCAGGAAAGATGAAGCTGAATACTTACTAATGGTTTGTCAAATGGAAAGTATTCTCCATCCTGAGTGCTAGAAAATCAGTTCGTAAATGCTAGTAAACATAATCAATTTTCTATCACAGTTGGTTCCTAATGGCAGCACCACTCTTATGCTTCTTACCCAGCCTCTTTGAAAATGAAATATTTTTACAGTAAGCTATTTATTAAGTCTTCATGACAACACCTATGGAAGCAGCTACCACTATGGCAAACAACTATTAGATAGTTACCCATTGTCACCTTTGCCTCAAGATGGAAAACTAACAAACTAGTTGCTAATTACCTAAATGGTTGGCTTCTTTGGAAATACAGTTTCAATAATGCATGGCTTAAACACCACACTGTGCTCTTTATCCTTTACAAAAATTATATGTTCCTTTCCTTTGTCTCTATTCCATAGTTTGGAATACACATTGAGATAAGATGAGTCCATATGTAAAAGGAGGCACCGCTGGTAATCAGCCAGCCTCTTCAAGATAAATTGCTCATGGTGGGGCAGAGAGAAGGAATAAATGGGCTCCACATTTATTGAAAAGAATAACCTATTGCTTTAGAAATTTGTTTCTTGCTCCTTTCTTATTTTTATGTTGCTACCCAGTTGTTATATGAGCTACCGTTGTGAAAAAGTTGTTTTTTAACTAGGAAGCATCTTATAACCACAAATTTAGTGTCATTCTACCAACTTAGAGGCTTTACAAGAGTCTCTCTCTCTCTCATACAAAATATCATGCAAATGGAGAAAAAAAAAGGGCTATTTTTTTGCAGCTCAAATCAACTATTTCTGCAAATTCTGTGGCCACAGTTCACCTTGAAATTGTTTTTTAGGTGGAGAAAAGAGTCATTGGCCAATACTAATTGTATTTGTTAAATCACAACTTTTTTCACAAAAAAAAAATTCAAAACCAGCAAAATAGTTTTTTTAAGCTTGGGAAACATTAGGCCATCCGGTCACAACATAGAATAAGTACAATGTAACTTTTGAAACCAGTTGCAGTGAATATAAAATATTCATATTTAATAGTTGACAAATGAGCTGCAGAACAAAACTTTTTTTTCTTTTTAATACAAATAATTGGTCAAGAAATTGTAAATCATTAATGAAGTCATGCCGTATTTGTGAACAAATATAAAAGCTGACTTCTCAAATAAGCTAGAGACAATGAATAATTGACTCAGTTCTAATCATGTATAGATAAATTTAACCTTACACTATACTAACAGCCAACACGCAAGCTTCTAAGCGTGAATTTTCCAGAAAACTCTATCCATCATGAGAATTTTACAAAGGTATTGCTTTTTTTAATGTTACATGACAGTTTAAACAAACTTTCCTTTAGGAAAAATCTTGTGTGTTTAACTTTCTCGTTTCTTTCTCTCATGTCATGTTAATAAGATAAAGTTGATACACATTTGTTCTGATTTGCTGATGTTATGTGTTGTTAAGATATAATTCTGATTTAATTAGCTTTTTCAAGGCACATGAAATTAGAAAAAGTAATGATTTCCCTAAATATTATCTATTCTCTTTAAATGAAGTATTAGTTTCCAAAACAAAAACTCATTAAAAAGCCAATGATCATTATATTTGTGTTTAATTGTAGTGAGTATGTAAATTGCATGCATGAGTTTCCAAATGCACTCTACATCATGCGTGAGCTTCCAAATGCACTCCACATGTTTCTGCCAATACACAAAATGTGACATTTACAACAACGCTTCCAGGAGAGCCAAGTAACTTCTCTTATGGAAGTTGGTAGTGAAATGATGGTTTGAAAAATAATTACCTGTAAAAATGGATTCTTTTCAAGTCCTCCTGTGAACTCTACTAACTTCTCAAGGATTCCTAGACTCAATCTAATGCATCAAGGGTTAAATAATATCTTAGCCATGATATAGATTTTAGCTGTTTTTCCTACCTATGAGCTTTTCACTTTCGGTTGGTCCTAAGTGTGATCCTCACTTAACTTTCTCACTATTTAGTAAGGTCAGATTTTGCATTACAACGGTTGTCCATTCTGCTGGTCTCCTCCTTATTACCATTTTCCTCTTAGGAAATGCAAATTAATGATCTACTGAACTTGCAAAACAAAATACTGGCTCTCAGCCTTCTAGGACAGAGCATTGTTCATGCTATCTTTGACACAGGTTCCCCTGGGTTAAAATTCTAGCTTACTACAGCTGAAGTGTCTATAATGCTGTGCTATAATCTGTCACCAAAGCATGTGTCCTGTACAGATGGAAGTACACTGGTCATGCTTTAGCTGTATGGATAGCCAGAATAGAAAGGAGGGCATTTAGTGGTTTTTATCCAAATAATCAGAATAATGAGTGCAGAGCTCTTGGCAAAGGTATCATTCATTAACATGAATAGCAAGCAGTAAAATCTTAAAAAAAACAAACAAAACCAACAAAAACCCACAAACCCTAAATGCAGAAGTATAATCTTACACCTGTATTGCACCCCACGCTTTGAAGCAATTTATGGTAACAGCAATAGGAATTGAATTTAGTAGACTGAAACATAATATAATCCACTTGAAATAAGACAAGGAAAAAACATATTAGCTTAATTTATTCACCTCTTAATGACTGAATGAGTGGTTGTATTTACGGGTGAATTGTTAAGAACTTGGTACAGCCAGGGTCTAGCACGTACTGAAACAGCTGTTTCAGCTGAGTCTTACAGGAGTGCCTACACACATTTTCAAGACCATTTCTGTGGTAGCCCTTCACACTGTAACACAAAACATTTGGATCAGCTCTGGAGAGGAAATTTATCTTTCGCTAGGCTGGTGCCAAGTGGGACCAATAAGTCATGTGGTTTGCACAAAATAAGAGTTCTGGCTTCCCCCTCATTTTAAAATGTCTGCAGAAAATGGCAAAGAGAACACAAAGCATCCACATGCCCTGCTTTCCTCGTTGCCCTATGCCTGACGCATAAAAATCCCCAGACCCGGGCCCTGTGAGGGTGGAACCTGGGGTGGAAATTGCAGTTGTTTATTGTGCTGGCTTTTCACTTTTTAGTGTTCTTTGGCATGACCACTTGCTTAGTGAGCCTTTGTTTAAGCCTGAAAACCAACTGGAGGGAAAGGGGAATGGTGTTGCTTAGCAACGGTTCTCTTTTGGGTCAGGTAGGGGAAGAGAAATCTGTAAATTCCGTGAATTTGGGTCCTATCCATGAATTTTATTTCATTTTCCAGAATTAGGCTTTTTCCTTACAAAAATCTTGGACTGTCTTGATTCCCCAAAATCTAAAGCACAGAGATGGTTAAACAACAGCATCCTGTAAAAAGCAAGCAATGTTAGCCTAATGGTTCATTTAATTCAGTTCTTCTGTTGTATCTGCCCTAGTATGTACTTCTGAAGGATACTTTCTAAATAAAAAGTATTCTCAAATTATACAATTAATTTATTTCCTTTTATAAACTGATTTAATTGTATGAGAATATAAATCCATACCTAAAAATTAAACTCAACCTCTCTTTTTAAGTAGCAGGATATTTAAATATTTTATCCCTTTTGTGTTAGCAGGGTTTTGATTCAGCTTTATGTATTTATTTATTAATAAGGAATAGATAGTGGTAAGGTTTCCTATCTGGAGAATAATTCTTGTCTCTACAACTCTTCACTGTCTACTCACGTGTAGCAGAGGGGACAATAGTCTTTCTTACATAAAACATGATGTTATTATATTGATGCAACCTTGCAAAAAAAAACCAAAGCAGAAATCTATGGATTGGAGGTAACCATAGCAGCACCAGAATCTGTAAAGTCAATACCCCTAACTCTGGGTGAAGAAAATAATGTTATTGCTATTTAACCTACCTAAGCTTAAACAGAAATTGCCCTATTTTTCAACTGTACTGTCATTTTAGAACTCAGAGCAAGAAGTTTTATATCTCCTGTGAAAAATGTGTTCTGTTCTTGTGTCTAATTTAAATTTAAAAAGCAAACAGAAACATTGTATTTCTGAGCATATGAGGGTAACTTCCAATTCTATTTTATTCTGTGTAAAAATTAATACAAAGTAAAAGACCAAAAATCCTTTGGAGAGACTGCTAGAAATCAGATAAATGAAGAAGAAGAAAGCTGCTCAAGAAAGTGGGCAGGCTTGGTTTGTTTACATCCATACTGTGTGAACCCCAGTCTCTCTCTGAACGTGTCCTTTGTTTGAATGTGTCCTGTTTGATGACTAGCTCTCTCAGAGAAAGTTATTCAGGTTTTTGCTATGGAGTCATTCCATACTGGAGTAGAGTTTTGGAGGACTGTAAAATACACTATGCGTAGTTGTGTACATATGTGTGATCAACTTATGTGTTTATAGTTATGCTCCATATTGTAAGTTATAGTCATGGTCTTTAGATCTCAGAAAATTTGGATCAACCTACAGGTGGAAAATATAGGATAGGTAATGTACAATGTTATTAAGATTCTCTACCAACCCCTCTTCATCATCCAGTGCATTACTTGTAGATCATGTTGCTACAAATAGGTATTTCTTAATAACAGAAAAAAGATTAGTGGAAGAGAGGAAAAACACAAAATTCATCTAATTCCTTTTTATATAATCAGTTATTAGTACAGACAATAGAAAACTTAGGGCTAAGAGATAATATTTTTGCAACAGATTTCGTTTAAGGAGACCATGCAAAACATTTTTTTTTTTTTAATCATTTTCTATGCTAACTTATGGGAATTGTTATGAGTAGACAGAATGTTAAGATTATGTATGAACAGGTGCTGCCTAGTAAACAGTTTCAGCATTGATCTAAACAGACTGAATGGGACAAAAAATTCTCAGGAGGTTAGAAACCTATCCATACTGTATCATTATTCCCTCTGCATTTCATGGCTGTGATAAGTACGCTTTTGGAACTGCAGTGTGACAGAGGTGGACCATATGAAATTGATTCACACCTTAAAGCTCAGTGGATGGTTCCAGGGAAATTACACACTTCATTACACTTAAGCACAGAGAGATGAACAATAATGAAATGCTAATATGCAGTGGCCATAGGGTACTGATTATTGACATAAATAGTAGTTCAAGGAAATGGCTTAGGTTTTTTTGGATGACTAAGCAACAATAGATATAATGAGTTTAGCCAACTCTTGATAGGAAAATGATATAACGGAGTAGTACTAAAATGAAGAATATACATGTTGAAAACCCACATATATTAGAGATACAGAAAGGATCTGCCTAGAATATGGACAAATCAAGTATAGCACCTCTGCATAAGGGAGAATTGTCTTCTTTCTGGCAGCACATTTGACTTCCCTTTGCTGGGTGCTATTCTGGAGAAATGGAGAAAAGCACAAATGGGACTGAGTCAGCAGAAAATCCAAGACAGTTTGGAAGCGTGTTTTCTGTTCCTGAAAATACACTGATCAAATATTGATCAAGTATGCTGATGGAATAGTTTTGTATTCTCATTTTAAGTCATGTTTGTCACGTCCCACCTGGGGAGGAGGGGGGAGGAGTGACAAAGATTCGCAAATCCTCTCGGTGTGGGTTAAGGTGGGCCAACACTCAAGGTCCGTACACAAACACCAGCTTTAATAGAAAGCTTCTATAGAGACAAATATTGAGTACAAATATTCGATACCCACCAACCCTCACAGTTATATTCACCCCAGCTGTGCGGTTTTACAGAAAATCAAGGTAGGCTATACAGCACTTGACTTCAATTTAACAACTTTAACAACTTAATCACCTTAGGAAAAGCGAAAAAGAGAGAGAGAGAGAGAGAGAGAAAGAGAGAGAAAAGAGAATCACCAGTCCTGGATCCAGCGTTGGTCCTGCCAACAAGGGTATTCGGTGAGGGAAGAAAAAGAGTGAGGAGAAGTGAAGGTTCTTATAGAGATGTTGATTCTGCGCAGGATGCTCGGTGATAATAATTCCACAAATCACGCACGCACGAGCATGAGCACGAACGTAAACACGAGTACCGGTACACACACGAGCACCACCACACACACAAACTACAGCACGTCTATCAGGCTACATGATTAGTATAAACCCGCCTAAATTTACACTTATTGGTTAGTGATTAACATTTCGTACACTATTGGTTTACTGTATTTAAATCAGCCTCGCTTGCTATGTAAATTAGCACGCATGCTCCTTTCAGGCGGGGGGGGGCAAGTCTTTTCAGTCCTGAATTGAGTCGGTGGTTATGATCTCCCCTCGCCACATTTACCTTTCACCTACTTTCTGCAGTTTTATCTTCTCTGGCCACTGTCCAGTCTTTGGTGCCAAGATGTTCACTTTTGTCAGCCTGTTAGCTCTTCTTCAAGGTTAGAGCAGTTAGTTTTCCACAGTTTGTTATCTTTTAGCTCCCTCCCAAATTCCTTTCCCAAGGCACAAGTGGTTAGTAGTTTTGCTAATTGGAAATTTCATCAGTGCCCAGTCAAACCAAGAGGAGCGATACCAGGACTGTCCCCCAGGCAGTAGGTGTGGGGGGGGAATAAGATGCTTCACAGATCATGGGGAATGGGGCCAAGGCAAGGCCGTCCTGTCTCCACATGGCTCCCTCCCTTACCCTCACTCCAGGGTACTGTCCGGTCCTGGGTCCTAGCGACCGTCGCTCTGCATTGTGGTTTTAGCACCAGGCTGTTTGAGACATCTTGTTCTCTTACATTAGCAGTTCTCTACAATGTTTAATACCTGATGCCTCTTAATTATTGCAGCAATAATTAACTTTTTCAGCAAATGTGAACAGAGGATCTAATCCTCAAGCACTGAAGATTGTCATAGTTCCACAGAAATCAATAAAGAAATAGGTATTTTCCCCAATAGTTTCGCCATTATACTTCCCCTTCCCTAATTGTATTGCTTTCTTCCTTTCTGTTGAATAATAATATTTCTCTCCCAAGAAAACTTAAAATTGAGAAAGTTCTGGATTTTTTTCTCCTTCCGCAGCCTATTAATTTCTCTCACACAGACACACAGACACACAGGCATATGCACACACACTCCCACATAGCACAAGCTAGCTTATACGTAGCTCTCCAGAGACTGCTGTAAAATTATATGTACACACAAGGCACCATTTTTGACTAGGTAATACTTCACAGACCCATATGGCTTTGAACTTTCTTTGCTTCAGAGGAAAACAAGTCATCACTTTTCAAGTATCTAGGATATACTTTTCTTAAATATTTTAATATGTATCTACTATTTTTTTAAAAACTGATATAGAAGAGGAAGATGAAGAAATACAGACATTCAGTAGGAAAAATGAATGTGTACAGTAATGGAGTAATAAAAGACAAGTGTGAAGCTTCAAAAATTATTTAAAGAACTCTACACTGATAAACTGTTGAAATATTTCATTGCTTTGCAGGCTTAACTTGAAGTCAGATACTATATAAGGAATATAGCAGACACTGGGTCAGTCTGAAGAGTCTCACTGGAAACATCTGTTACAGTGGATAATCACATGGTTTGGGCCTGCATATACATGAGCATTTTGGAGTTATGTAGGAAAGGTCCTGTAAAAGGAAGTCCTTATATAAGTTATTGGTTTTGTTAGTTCAAAATTACTCTCTAATCAGGATTTCCTCCTTTGGGACAGAGATATTTCAGTAAGGCAAACAAGTTCAGTCTTTAAATCATAGTGCAGGATGCAGGATACATCTTACAATGGACTTAATTGTGTTCTCAGAAGTGGTAACCAAATACCTAATATAGAGGTGCAACTTCCAATTGATTGGTTTCAACTCATTGTGCATTGTCATAATAGAGAATTTTTTCCTTCTCATTTGTTTCCCAAACCTGCTTCTTCTGGTATCACTTACTTTACTGATCATTTCCTCATTCATATAAAGGAGTCTTCTTTTTTTTCCTTTTTTTTTTTTTTTTTTTTCCCTTTTTTTTTAAGGTAACAGTCAAACTCAAGAGTAGTTGGGTTTTTTGTTTGTGTTATTTGAAATTTGATGTTCTTTTTTGCAAGAGTCACCTCAGAGGTCTAGTCACTATTTCACAACTATATGACATGTTTGTGATTGTCCAGATCTGATGTTCATCTCATGTTCATCAGAAGCCAGGCATGCAGTTAAGCAGTGTACCTGAGCAAATGTTCACTTATAAAACGTAGTTTCTCTCTTGATAACAGCTGAATTAAGCTATCAAGGCTGCACATACAGGTGCAATGGATTTGCTGAAAACATTGGGCTGAATCCCTGTCAAAGGCAAGGGTTTCTGGGTGTTCATGGTGAATTCTGTGTATGCTCTGCTGCTTAACGAACTTTATTGCAGATTCATGAAGAGGTGATATTAGTTCATTCCATATCCAAAGGTTTAGAGAGTCTCCTGGAGTCCAAGGCAATTCATCTTTCCACTTTCCTACAGCCGCTGTTTTCATGTCTTTAAATAATGCTTTTTAGAGACAGAGGGAAAAGCTTCCAAATTCAATTCAGCAAGCTTTTGCTTGCTTTAGGCAACCATAGTGTGTTTGAGGGGATACTGCTTCTCTTTGCAATGGTCTGCTTTTTAACAGATTGACCCACATGAGAAAATCCAGAATTGTCTCATAGGTTTGCTGAGCCACCGTCTGGTCTCACTTAAGGGTAAGAAGGAAATTAGATTCACTTCCATATTTTATCTAGAAAAAAATAGAGCACTGCTGATTTTCAGGTGGCTCATTCATGTTCTGTAGGTAGCCTACACCATTAAAGGACTCGGGACCTAGTGGTCGTCTTATGTGGTCATGCAAAGTTGGAAACGTCACAGGAAGGAGTAAAGCCCCAACAAGCTCAGTTTTTCACTGCAAATTACTGTCTTATATTGTGTGTAGTCAGGGAACAGAACCCAGTGGAAAAAAAGATACCCTGAAGAATTTTCTCTGGGTGGATAATCACTAGGTAAAAGT
Organism: Platalea leucorodia; assembly: GCF_965183815.1. Classification (NCBI taxonomy): domain Eukaryota; kingdom Metazoa; phylum Chordata; class Aves; order Pelecaniformes; family Threskiornithidae; genus Platalea; species Platalea leucorodia. The sequence goes on along the minus strand of NC_138858.1, from coordinate 34,556,060 downwards.
AATGTCCTTTGCTTGGTCTGTTAACTATCTCCCAAACTCTGAGTGATCAAAATTATTTTTCCACTTTCTCATAGGAGAAGGTAGTTGGAAGAGATGTTTTGCCCAGTCCCTACTTAAACCCAAAAGCTGAGTGTCCTTCTTGCTGTCTGTCCATGAAGACAATGAATGACAAACTTTATTGTTGTATGACTACATTTTCTGTGGTTAACCATCGGTAATCTGATTCTTCTAATGAGGCTAATTTTTCCATTTGCAAGATGCAATAGATAGATAATGCTTCTGTGATGGCATTTTTGATCTGCACATGTGCTATCACCATAGATTTTCTAAAATAATTGTGTTTTTCCCCTGTGATGAGAATAAAACATATGACAAAGGACTCGAATCTGTAAGAGCCAAAGATGGAGAGGTAAGAATTCATCTGTGAAAGCTGTGCACCTAATCTGACTGTTAAGCCTAAAAAATGACAGAGAACAAATCTTATGTTAATGCTGCCTTATGTACATCCTTCTTTGGCTTGGTCTTCTCTGCTTTTTTCCAGTGCTGTGGAATGTGAAATGCTAACTGGGTCTCAGGCTGCTTCTCCAGGTGACTGACAGTAGTCTCTGCAAATTTGTGAATTGTACAACATGACAGAAGAAAACTTCAAAAGGATTAGTGTCGATGCCACTTCTAGAACTGCCGAGGCTCCAGAGGAGGACCATATGCTGGAAAGAGCAGTCCCAGATCTAGTTCCAAAATCATGTGGAGCTTTGATCATGGAAGGGGTCTTAGCCTCCATGACATGATTTCCCTCTGTATATGTTTCTTAATTGCTAACCTCCTGGACCTTTTGAGGTAGGTATATAGGTTTCTTTAGCCTTCCCTTTTATATTTAATCTTACACACTTCTGGAGCATCTGACCCATAAAAGATCTAAATCATAAATACAGCCATATCTATTTTGTTGTGATCTCTCTACTTTGAAATAGGTCTGAGAGGGAGTGTTTCAGTAGTTAAGACTGATCTTCTGTCCTATGCTTGTGCTCTGTAGCTCAGTAGACAATCCATCCCCTCCAATAATATAGAACTTTTCCAAAGACTGTCTGAAACTTCTGAGATCATCCCTGTTTTGATTATTGGTTATATTCTCCACAGAAGACTGAGAATTATCTTGTGCAGATAATGGCACAGAAGCTCTAGTATTTCTGCATAGCTGCTGAAGGCTTCTTTCCCTTCCAGTTTGTCTACAGTTGTCAATGCAAAATCAACTGAGGGTCACCAGATGCATGTCATATCTGCACGCCCCCCTCGCTCCCCCTTCCAGTTCTGCTTTCTGGAACATCTAAAGTTTTCAGTTTGCACCTAACTTTTCAAAGGACTTGTTGCATCTTGTCAGAGGGCTCTGGTATCTCACAGCTGAAAAAATCAATTTCTATTCAATTAGTAGATGAAGATTTTCCTGCTAGAAATTGAAACCAATCAACTGCAGCTTTAAGCTTTACAGAACTCAAATATAGAAAAGAGGATACTGTATGATCACCACAGATATCACTAATCACAATCAAGGGCTACTTCACACCCAGGCTTGCCTGTGAGTAATTTAACAATCTACAACTCATGAACACACTTCCTGCTGCCTATAGATTTCACTTTTATCATAGCTTTTTATCACCATTCCTTTGTTTTCTTAGTGCTTATAGCTTGGCACTGTGTTTCCAAACAGAGCAGAAAGTCCACAAAAATGGTTGAATATTTGGCTGTTTCCAACAGTAGTGGAATTCCTTCTCATCTTCCCTCTTTCCTACCTCCAGGCCTCATGTTTACTGTGAACAGTGCAGGCCTTCATTTTTTCATTCTTTATTTTAAAGCAGGGAAGGAAGGAAGGAAGGAAGGAAGGAAGGAAGGAAGGAAGGAAGGAAGGAAGGAAGGAAGGAAGGAAGGAAGGAAGGAAGGAAGGAAGGAAGGAAGGAAGGAAGGAAGGAAGGAAGGAAGGAAGGAAGGAAGGAGGAAATAAGGAAGGGAGGGAGGGAAGAAGGAAGGGAGGAAGGAAGGAAGGGAAGGGCCAGCATTGTTTCATCTGTTATTGGATCCGTAGTAAAAAAGAGTAAATGCATAAGTTTAGTTTCTATTGTCAAAAAGACTGACTTTCCTTCCCAATTAAAGTGTTTACAATTAAACCTTTTGCTAGATTGCAAAATACTTTTCTGCATTAACATTCCTAGAAAATTTATGTGAAATGATAACCAATGTAGAGTTTAAACAAAAAGTGTATGTTCCTCTCCAAACGATTTTCCCGCTTGAATCCTCCTGTACCACAGGTTTGGTAAAGGTTTTAAGGAATCCCTCAGAAAAATATAGCAACTGTATTACAGTTCCTGGTGCGTAGTTTACTAGTCTGGCCACACTCACTTGACAGTCTTTCTGTAGCCAAACATTTGTTGCATATGTATGCAAGTAAATCTCAATCCTGCTCATATTCATAGTAAGAGGACACAACCAAAGGAAATTAATTTTTAAATAAAAAATTCTGGATAAATTTCTTGGTATTCAGCCAGCTCCAGGCCAGTGTCCATGAAAAAGAAATAATCCCATTGCTTGCAACCCATTGGCTTTTGTGTGTTCTTTCACATAATCTGAATTCCTAATAGGTGTGCTGAGAAGAAATGACAAGTGGCTAGCCCCATAGCTCATCATCTTTCATAAATATAGGCAAATATTACTCCAAGAACTGTCTTTTGTTGATATAATTGCTTTAATGCATTTCTTACTGTAGTAAGAGTTATCCAGGGTATGTCACTGCCTCTAGTATAGTAGTTTGGTTTTTGGCTTGAATATTATTCATACAAATGAATTCTCCAAAACCAGTTTTATGTCTGAAACATTCCATTAGAAGTGACATTTGTGCGGAGAAACTCAGATTTTTCTTGTTCTAAGACATCACTCCCCAAAGTTTCTGCTTGCGAAAGTGATAATAGAACTTGGAGTTCAAAGCGATTTTGACTGAATGCCAGGTATTTTGAGATGCCTGCAGCTAACACATCATTGCATGACAAATCATTTCCACTAAACCTTTGGAGCCGTCCGTTGGTTTGTCTGCTAAGCTCCTAGTTACTGGGAGATCACTTGAAGTTCTGAAGTGTAAGACATCATCCACAATATGTCCCTGGGCAATTACTGGATATTTTTACACTTGTAGATCTCTACAGTTAAGTGCTTCTGTTTAGAAATGGGAGAATTCTCCAGTTTGTGAAACAGAAGTAACATTTATCCCTCTTAAATTAGCATGGAATCATTGCTTCTCATTGACTGCTATGACTATGTTAAGTGCTACCAAGAAGCATTTAAACAGTATATTTTCCTGTTAGAATGCATTATGTAGCACCTGTCCAGTGAGACCTGAGGCTTAGGAGAAAAAAAAAAAAAACAAAACCAACAAAAAAACCCAACACTAAACTGAAAGATTGAAGTATAGCTTTTTGTTCTGAAAGAAATATTGGAACAATCATTCTTATCATAGAAAATAATATTTCATCTCCTGGCACTACACGTTTCATATTAAAGGTTCCCTTAATCATCCTAGTTGAAAAAGGAATGCCCGGCATACTCCACATTATTTTCTGGAAGTGATCTACATTCTGGTGTTTTCCTATAGGGAGTGCTGGAAAATATTTGAGGGAATCAAGATCAAAATATCATCAAGTAGTCTTTTAATTCTGTAAGGTCATATTTAATAATTAGTACCATCCATCTGATGAAAGATACAGTGCCTGGTCTTTCAATGATTTTGTGTTTTTTTGTTGTTGTTGCTTTTAATAACCATTTTTTTTCCTGATTGCAATTTTTATTTACAAATAATTGTTCCTTTTACAAAGATATATATCTACAGAAGATTATCTAATTCAAGGGTTTATCTGAAAGCTATTGCACAAAGAACAGCATAAAATGGTGCTTCCAGACATGTAGGCAATTGTTGAATAGCAAGCCTGCTCTGCAAGCCAAGTTCTTGCCTTCAGGGTTGCACAGGTGCAGCTAATCATGTGGTTCCCTGACTTAGCCAGATACTTCATAGGACTGATGTGTTTTCACAGAAGCAGCCAGTCAGATTTCAAATTAATTGCGCAAGAACTGGAACGGGTTTTTAGGTTTTTTGTTTTCTTTTCTCATTTTGTTCACTGGATGCAGGATTTCTTTCAATTTAATTGCCTTTTGCAGGTTTACAGCTGTGATAGGGAAATGCTGAAAAAAATCTAGTAACAAGGTAACAAAAAGCTCATTAGAAAATAGAAATCATATCACCTGAAGTTATAATTACATCCAACTATTTTTAATAGATGCAAGCATAAATATTTAATAAAACTTTATATGTATGTTTAAAGACATACTTGATAAAATTATGAAAAATTATTAAATTGTAAATGCTAATAATTGTTATTAACTGATGACAATTATTATGAATGATGCTTGAGGTGCGATTCTTATTCAAATTATAATGAAAAGCAGAAAAAAATAGAATTGAAATACACATGGCATAATTTAGTGACATAAATATGTCACTAAATATATATACTACATATACCAAATACATAAATCACTAAAATCCCTAAAAATACTAAAAATACTGTTATTTGAAAGACATCTATCCAGTCTTTGTCGACTGAAAGCACATTCTGATCTTCCAAGAACTCTCACTGTCACTTCACTTTCTGATGGTTCTCTAGACATAAATTAAAAAACAGTATCAGCAGCACCAAAAAACAATTCCTTGAAAGCAACTGTCTCAGTAAGCGCACTTTTTTTAAGTTACTACAATTTAGGTGGATCCAGAGGTGCATAAGGTTAGTTTTAGCCTTTTACAACGTCAATTCTTTCCAGGTCTCATACATTTAATACAGAAAATGGAGACTAAAATTTCTCCCTAGGTTTTCCAATGTTCAGAACTATCAGGTGCTGATCTCCGTAAGTACAAAGCATACCTGGAAAGAAGTATCATGTGGTTCTCCCTTCATGGAGTTAGACTGCAATTTTTCAGAGCAAAATTAAACACACAGGCTATTAATTGCATCTCTTCAGTGTTTTCTCTTACAAACCAAAAGATGTTACTTCACAATATAACTCTAAGGAGTTAAATAGTTAATAAAATTGCTATTTGCTTTTAGGAATTGGGGAAGGGAATGTAATACTCTGTAGATACATAGGCAAACATTATGCTTAATCCAAAATTATTCTGAATCTGAAATCTTTAGCAATTTGGAAATGCTAATTTTCAGGTAAATCCTACTATAATTCTGTATAAGAAATTGCATTAGTTAAGAATTTAGAAATAATTTAAAATACACATAGATGCTGGTGTAACGAAATGAACCTTAGGTCATTTTGAAATATAACATTCAGTCCTTCAGTAAGCATAAAGTTTTTTAAAAAATTAAAGTATGCAAATAGGAAGTAAAGTGTTTATCTTGAGAAAGGTAAAGTTTTAAAATATAATCAAGCTGAAATATTGTAAAATGAGATTTACTGCAACAATAATTTAAAGTAATAGCAAAGATGTCATTTAAGCAATTTGCAAACCATATATTTCCCTGCTGTGTTTGCAAGATTACCTTGTGAATCATCAGGAACTATAACTCAAAAAGCTTTTGATTTACATTTTCCTGAAACCTAAAGGCAAGAAAGGACACTACAGATAAGATGAATAACTTGATGATCTACTAGCTTCAATAAAGAAAAGGCTGCTTTTCCCAACTGGCTCAAGTTAGCACCTGATACATTCTTGCAACCTATCATATAGATATACTGCATGGTAAAATACTGTGTCTGGCTCAGTTTGTGAGAAGTTTTAGAGAGGTTTCTACATTATGAGTAAACAGATAACAACGGGTCTGAGAGTGCAGGAAAGGAAGCTTACAAAGACTCTGGAGAATGAATGCAGTATTAAAATAATTTTAACAATTAAGGTGTGCTCAAAATGGCTTTGCCTTACATTTCTGGCTATATCACAGGCTTATTTCTGTGGAAGCCCCACATTTCTGTGGAGCCCCCCCCATACCTGAATGTCTGCCTCATTCTATTCAGGGTCAGCTCTGTCTACAATTACAGAAACATCTGAGTGCCTTATTTTAGCATATTAAGTAGTATGGCTAATATCTGTTCTGTATTTATTTGTTCTCTTGGTTTTATTCCCAAATAGAGAAAAATGAACAGTGGAGGTTTTTTTGGTTTTTTGTTTTTGTTTTTTTTTTTTTTTTTCTTTCTTTGTGGAGACTTCTAGAATGTGCTACTATGGATTTACATCAGGATCAGGATTAGGAAAGAAATGTATCCTGTGGCTGGAATAGATGACAATGAGGATCTCGTTGGTCCTCTGTTCCCAGGGGAAGCTCCCTATCCTCGTAAGACAGGATTTAATCTTAGAGAACAAACACACCCTGTGCTAAAGCAACAGAAGTGCTGGCACCAGCTTTCACTGTAGGGTAAAAGATTATTTTTTTCAGTAGGTTGAGCATAGTCTACTGAGGGCCATGAAGATAAGGAAAGCATGTGTATATTTGTCTATCTTCTATATGGCAACAATATAAAAAGGGAAAGCCAGGTGTAATGCTTTCAAGTAATCTGTGTTGTAGGGAAATCTGATGTTATGTGAGTACATAAAGACCAATGATTTGTTTCAGTTTATGTAACTTTCTTGCAAGTGTACACATCAGAGACGAAAATAAGTTTATTCTAAAAAATAGTCCAAAGGCTTTTTTAGAGAAAAACCTGTACTTATGAATACAAGCTATGTGAAATCCTTATGCTAGCAAATGTGTATCAGCAGCCTTCTCAAAACAGGTTTCCTGTTGAGATTTACAATACTTTTTACCTCTGCTTGGACTGGAAATAATACAACAAAGCTTGCAACATCTTTGAATAATGTATTCTACCATGGCTGGCTGCTTAGGACATGCATACTTTGATGGCACACAATGTTTGTACAATCCCTTCTCATTTTCCTACAATTCAGTTTCCTCATTTTCAATTTCCTATAAAAATCAACAGGAAATATTGTGAATTACCTAGTCTGCTAAAAAAGGTATTAGCATTTTTCTTCTGAAACACAGACTTGATGGAACCTTGTAACCTAAGTCTTCATGTGGGATTCAGGAAGTAGAACAGTGAAGTTTCTTGAGTAAATTAATCCTCCACTAGCAGCATACAAACAAGCAAAAGCATTTATGGTGTATTATGCCAATACTGATAGAATGGGGGAAAAAAAATGAAGATATTCTGTTGGTAGGAAAATATAGCTTAATATTAAACATTAATAATTGATTTCTCAAAGTCACTGAGCTCCAGTGGCAATAAGATGTTATCAGGTATCTCTAGGCTTTTTAAAAGCAAATACTAATGTTAGTTTCACTTGCTTTACAAACAGAGTTGAAAATAAACACAACTGTCCAAGAAATTGAAAAGGAAGGAAATTGCTGAGGAGAAAAAAGGATTTGAATTTGAGTTTTCAAAAGACCATCATAAATGAGATTTTTTTAAGCAATATAGTACATATATTGATCAACAGAATTTTCTGTTAGTTATTTGTGTTGTGCTTGATTACTTTTATTTAATTGCAGACGTTTAGGTAGAGAAACTACACTAGCTAACTTTCATGTTAACTAATAAAGAATTTAACTTGATTTCACATTACTAATATATGCCCTATAAATTTTGAGTGAAGGATGTTATTTTTAAAGTAATTCCATATTGTAAAATCACCTAGAAATTTCTGCTATTATTCTGAATGTTGTTTGTTTGTTTGTTTGTTTTTGTACACAAGTAGAATGGATATTTGAATACTACTTTTTAAAACCAATTAACTACCTAACCAGTTAATTTTGGGAAATAAAGCCCTCAGACCTTGAAATCTTTATGAGGTATACATAAGTTTTGAAATTACAAACCTTGTATTATCATTACTCGTTAGTGAACTCCATATACAAAAACTCCCATGGGACCCCAATCCAGGAATAAAATTCACATTCTGGAATGAAACAGCCCTAGACATAAGTTACACTGAAACTCTAGACATAAGTTACAGATTTCTTAGGTTACTGAGTCCTCTTCCAGAAAACAATCACCAAAAAATAAGTGATTAAAAAAAGAATAAAAACCTCATGTAACCAAATGAAACTGTGAAACATGTTTATCTGCCTCTGCCTTTACATATTTCCTTGTTTTTATGTGGCATAAGGACAATATATAAAACTCAAAGGAATGTCAGGAAAAGTTCACTGGGTTAGTTTCTAGTCAAAATACCATTGTGAAATATACATATATTTTCAAGGAAATTTTTGTTTAAGTTAAAAAAAAAACAGAGTGCTTTGTTTGTTTTGTGTTGTGGAAGATAAGATTTCCAAGAAGGTTTAATAATAACACAAACCCTAATGACAAAATTTTTGCAGATGGAAAGCTTTCTTTCATCCACTTTTGCAAAAGAGAAAGTACTGCTGTAGAAATCTCCCTTTGCATGGGCAAGCTACCCCTCTTTTGCAAATATCACCTGGAGAGCTCCTATAGCAATGCACTGCCTGAAATTCAGGACTTCCTGGACCCCTTAACAGATCATACGGGGGAAAGTGCTCTAATCCCCTGCAAAGAGCCCTTTTTCATGAAGTCAAATTTCTGGGTGGAGGTGGTGGAAAAATTGTACATGTTTTTACCCTAGAAGTTAAGTAATATAAAGAAAATATTTTATTCGTTATGTCACTGTTTTAATATTTTTCTAAGGGATCACATTCAGAGGCCTATAATTTTAGGCAATATAGTTATGGAAGGGCATAAAATATACTGAAGCTGATAGTAGTAAAAGAACAGATATGAAATCCCAGACTGTGAGTACTGTTCTCATCCAGTAACAAGGCAGGAGAAAGATATTTTAATGAAAGCAAGATAAGGGATTTGTAGGGTCCTATCCATTATGACCCTTTTCTCTCCCAAGTCTTCAAAATAACATACTCATTTTACTGAACCTATTTGTTCTTCCTATACTTTTCTGAATTTTCTGTATTTAACACTTAGCACAAGACTGATCTTTCTCTTAAAATTTTCAACTTGATTAAAATCTGTGGAGGAAGATTGTTCTCACAGAATTTTCCGTGTGGAAAGGAGAGGTTAAAGAGTCATGACTAGACATTGCAAACTAATTTATATGAGTAAAGTTACTGAGAAGGCCAGGAAAATTCTTTTCATTGAGTCACTGATGTAAATGGAGTGTGAGAATGTCTATATTGCATCTCTAACCATAGCTATAATGGTCGTTAGTATCAGCTTTACACTTTTTGCCATATTTCTGTGAATATTCCAGACAAGATCTCTGTTCTGATATCCTCACTAGTTAGCATTATATCTGAAATATTGTGTGATATCCTTGCCTCTCACAAGGCAGGTCTCTTTGAGAATCTGTACTGTAATACCAGTGAAACTGAAACAATTGATAGTGTGAGGGTTAATGAATCTCACATGGTTTCAATACAAAGAAGTATTTGCATTTTTGGATCCAAAAAACAGACATCTGTGGGGGGAGGGGAAGTTTTCTTCCTCCTCCTCCTCCTCCTCCTCCTCCTCCTTCTTCACCTTCCTCACCTTCTTCTTCTTCTTCTTCTTCTTCTTCTTCTTCTTCTTCTTCTTCTTCTTCTTCTTCTTCTTTTTCTTTCCTCACTATTTCATGGTTTTCTGGTTTAGAGTTGTGTTTAAGCACTAATATGGTTCACTGATTGGTATCTGTTCTGTGTGAGTTATGGCTAAAATGATCTCTGTGTACTTTAGCTCTCTGTTATGAAGTTATAAAGCTTGGTTAAATTAGGTTTACAAAGTGTATGAGATATTGTTTGAGATTCTGGAGACAAAGGCACCCTAGATGTGCCAACACCTACATAATTAACAACACTTTTCTCTGTTTGAATTCTTCTGATGACCATGTCCATAAAAGGAAGTTTTGGGAATGTATGCATCATTGCTGCTAACATTGGTATAATCCCACTGTTGATGGCTTTGTATTAACAAGATTCCCATGGATACAGATGTCATGGCATTTAGTCTGGATTTAGACAACATGTCAGTAAACCCCCAGTAGCCATAGCAGCTTAGCATGCTGTTTTGTCCATTCTTGTTTGTATCATGTGTTATCAAAGGCAGGTTTTGCTGAATTGAACAGTGACAGGAAACTAATGAAAATCTTATAGGTTATAAAATAGATTCACCTATTGGCTATTTCTACTGGGACTACACCGATTTCTTCAGTCATCCCTGAATTCTTCTGTCCTTGGATAATTTGGTTTTCCAAGACCTTTCCAAAGGTCTGACTCAGTTTTCAAACATGCCTGCCCTTACTGGTCAAAATTCAGAAATTAATATTGTTTTGCTTATATTGCAGTTATGCCCACCTTGTTACCTTCAAGGGGGATATTTGAGGTGAGAGATGCTATGGTGGTTTCATATCCACAAAATTCTTCACTGGGCCTAAGTCCACTGTGAAAAATTAGCAAAAACAACACTTGAAACTCCTTTTGGTGAAGACGTATTCTAAGTTGGAAAAAAACAATGTAGTGCTACATTTCTCAAGCAGCAGGGCAAATTTCTCTCAGCAAAGGCAGGTGAGTTTTAAAATTATTGTTTTTCAGGAAGCAGTAAGCAGATCTGCTCAGCAGTGGCAGCAGAGCCAAGGGCAACCCCAACACAGGGCAGGGCAGGGCAGGGCAGAGCAGGCAGTGCCTCCGATGGGTGCAGTTCCCCCTCAACGGAGCAGGGTGAACGGCCAGGTCCCTGATGGTGACCAGGGCCAGCCAAGATTCTCGTTGAGACCCAGAGGTCAAGCCAGGGAGTTGAGTCTGTAGGTGACAGTCTGGATCTGAGCAGTATGTCACCAGGTGCTGGCACAGCTGTGAGGGCTCCTGAACAAGGTGGGGGAGCAGGGGCATGCATAGCCCTTTCTCACAGGTCCAGGCAGCCTTGTCATGTCAAAGCTGGCCTTGAGTTCAGGCAGCAAACCCCTTACGGTCTCTATGCATGTGTGTGGGTACTGAGGGGGGTGTAGGGTCCTTAAAATAACTGTTAGCCTTACCGCGGTCATGAATTAATCACATCGTTGTCATTGTCACTGTCACTGAGCAAGGTATAAAAACTTCTCTTAGGACAGGACTGACTTCCAAATTTTCTTGAGAATAAAACTGAGGATTTCGTAGTCCCCTGAGACTGTACAGAATCTCGTGCTAGTATCAGCAGCAGATTTACACAGAAAGAGAGAATGCAACTCTTGAAGTGATCTTGACAGGTTTAGTTGATGTGCAATGCCACACTGAACTTTGATTAGTGAAAAGTACCCGCCTGTCCTCACATCACTGTTATTGTCCATCTATCCTCTCTTTATCCCTTCCTATCTTTCAGTCCTCTCTATCCTTCCTTTCTTCTGAGTTTATTCCCTGCAGCCAGTCCTAAATTATAACCTTTAAAGGCATCACTCCTATCACCTTTCTTCTTTCACCTTTGGAATAGTTAGTATTACTGACTTTGAAGTTTTATCATTGTAATAATATTCCAGGGAAAAAAAATAGGGATGGAGAGTTCATAGCCCTGAATCTGCTGTTTGCGGATGGAGGCAAACATCCTGGTTTTGTTTTATACTACGCTCACATCCAGAACTTTCTTTGTTGCTTTAAGGCAAAATAACCCTGAACCCACATTTTCTTGAACATGTAACCTATTCTTAAGTCCTGCTGTCCTAGTTTATGCTGTCAGCCAAGTCCCACCAAAGAGCATATTAATTAAAATGTGATTAGCTAACCTTGAATTCCGTTTGGGCTTAGGTCACATCTGCAGTACTAACAAGAATAGGTGAGTATATTCAGAACAATTTGTACATATCACTACAATGTCAAGGCTACTAACTTACTAAATTTTCTTCCTCCACTTAGGACTAGAATGAACACAGGTTTGGAGTCGATGGGTAGGAGTGAAGTAGACTGCCTCGGTCAAGGCAATGCTGTAACTCTACATCCTTCATAGCAATGCACTTGTTTGCACACATGAAAGAAGTGTTTGGTTTAAACCCCATTTTCTTTACAAAGCACTTATTTGTAAAGTGCTGCTTCTCTTTACTTTTCATCACAGTGATAAGTCTTGCCCATAGTAACATCACTCACTATGCAGTCACCATCTTATATCCATGCCATCCATTAGGTGAAATCCTCCTGGATAAAAGAAATAAACCTGTTCAAGGAACAGATTTACTATACACCAGGGCAATGAATTAAGAAGTCTCCAGACTCTCTAGTGTGTTCTATATTTCCTGGCCATTTAGCACATCTCTTAGAAAACAAACATGAAAGATCACTTTCCTCACCCCAACTTGTAAAGGCAAATTGAATCTAAAATAAAAACAAGATGCATAAATTCTTTAAAAAATGCTGAAGTAAATTTTCTTTTCTGATTTTTTTCTTTTCTTTTTCACTGTCTCCTAGCAAGATAATGCATTCACTGAGAGTAGTTTATGATGATGTGCTTTCCCTGAATTTCTGTGCATGTCAAAAGAAGCACCATGATAAAATTCTAGAGATGTAGGTTCAGCTCCAGGCACTTTGATGGACTTCTTTTGTGACCTTGTACAAAGTGACATGGTGATAGATTTAGTACAGCAGTCAGAATTCATCATTAAAATTAGATTTTCATAAGGTTTGGCTTACGCTGTTGAGATGCAGAATAAGGAATGAGTAATTTTCCAGTTCCTTGGGCACTGAACTGCTCTGAAAACCAGGCCATGTGTTTCACAGAGCAAGCCATTAGAGCCTAATATCTTTGAGTGCTACCAGCCACAGAATCTGGTCTCTTAGAAATCTGGCCCTGGCCTTTTGTGATAAGGAGCCACCTATCATCTTTGTGCCTCAACTTGTCACTCACAAAATGAGCTTCCATTTCACGTTCCATCCCCTTTTGCCTTTCTTTTGAAGCCTATGAGAAACTGTTTTTAGCTAAATACATGGGCTATACCTAGTGCAATTCCTTCAGCTGCTGCTATCAGAGGTTCCTTTAGTACCAGTAATCATGATATAAGGAATCTATGATTCTAAAAGAAATTGCATTGCACATATAGGAAAGAGAGGTGGTGGGGTAGCCTTGTACGTTAGAGAGTGTTTTGATTGTCTAGAGCTCAACGAAGGTAATGATAAGATTGAGTGTTTATGGGTAAAGATCAGAGGGAAGGCTAATAAGGCAGATATCCTGGTGGGAGTCTGTTACAGACCACCCAACCAGGACGAGAAAACAGACGAAGTATTCTACAAGTGGTTGGCTGAAGTCTCACAATCCCTAGCCCTTGTTCTCGTGGGAGACTTCAACTTACCAGATATCTGCTGGAAATACAACACTGCAGAGAGAAAGCAGTCTCGGAGGTTCCTGGAGTGTGTGGGAGATGATAACTTCCTGACACAGCTGGTAAGCGAGCCAACCAGGGGAGGCGCCCCACTGGACCTGCTGTTTACGAACAGAGAAGGCCTGGTGGGCGATGTGGTGGTCGGAGGCTGTCTTGGGCTCAGCGACCATAAAATGAGAGAATTTTCAACTCTTGGTGAAGTAAGGAAGCGGGTCAGCAAAACCACTACCCTGAACTTTAGAAGGGCAGACTTTGGATTATGAGGAGTCTGGTTAACAGAGTCCCTTGGAAGGCAGTCCTGAAGGGCAAAGGAGTCCAGGAAGGCTGGATGTTATTCAAGAAGGAAGTCTTAAAGGCGCAGGAGAAGACCGTCCCTATGGGCCGAAAGACAAGCAGGCAGGGAAGAAGACCGGCCTGGATGAACAGAGAGCTTTGGCTAGAACTCAGGAAAAAAAGGAGAGCTTACCGCCATTGGAAGAAGGGGCAGGCGACTTGGGGGGATTACAAGGATGTTGTGAGGTTATGCAGGGAGAAGATTAGAAAGGCGAAGGCGCAGCTAGAACTTAAACTGGCCACCGCCGTTAAAGACAACAAAAACTGTTTTTACAAATGCATCAGCGACAAAAGGAGGGCCAGGGAGAATCTCCCTCCTTTGTTGGATGCGGAGGGAAAATTTGCCACAAAGGATGAGGAGAAGGCTGAGGTACTTAATGCCTTCTTTGCCTCAGTCTTTAACAGTCAGACTGGTCATCCTCGGGGTTTTCAGGCCCCTGAGCTGGGAGACGGAGATAGGAAGCAGAATGAAGCCCCAGTTATCGAAGAGGTAACGCTCAGCAACCTGCTCCTCCAACTAGATGCCCACAAGTCTATGGGGCCAGATGGGATCCACCTGACAGTACTGAGGGAGCTGGCAGAGGAGCTGGCCAAGCCACTCTCCATCATTTATCAGCAGTCCTGGTCAACTGGGAAGGTCCCAGATGACTGGAAGTTAGCAAACGTGATGCCCCTCTACAAGAAGGGTCGGAAGGAGGATCCGGGGAACTACAGGCCTGTCAGCCTGACCTCGGTGCCAGGAAAGGTCATGGAGCAGGTCATCCTGAGTGCCATTACGCAGCACGTGTGGGATAATCGGGCGATCAGGCCCAGCCAGCATGCGTTTATGAAAGGGAGGTCCTGCTTCACTAACCTGATCTCTTTCTATGACAAGGGGACCTGCTTAGTGGATGAGGGGAAGGCTGTGGATGTTGTCCACTTGGACTTTAGTAAGGCCTTTGACACAGTCTCCCACAGCATTCTCCTGGAGAAGCTGGCTGCTCACGGCTTGGATAAGTGCACTCTGTGCTGGGTTAAAAACTGGCTGGACGGCCGAGCCCAGAGAGTGGTGGTGAATGGAGTCAAATCCAGTTGGGAGCCGGTCACGAGTGGTGTTCCCCAGGGCTCAATGTTGGGGCCGGTCCTGTTCAACATCTTCATTGATGATCTGGATGAGGGGATTGAGTGCAGCCTCAGTAAGTTTGCAGATGACACCAAGTTGGGTGGAAGCGTCGATCTGCTGGAGGATAGGAAGGCCCTGCAGAGGGACCTGGACCAGCTGGATCGTTGGGCTGGGGCCAACTGCATGAGGTTCA
Source organism: Platalea leucorodia (assembly GCF_965183815.1). Lineage (NCBI taxonomy): Eukaryota > Metazoa > Chordata > Aves > Pelecaniformes > Threskiornithidae > Platalea > Platalea leucorodia. Next base: position 34,541,057 of record NC_138858.1, on the reverse strand, counting down.
ACAAGGCTAAGTGCCAGGTCCTGCACTTTGGTCACAACAACCCCAGCCAACGCTACAGGCTTGGGGAGGAGTGGCTGGAGAGCTGCCTGGCAGAAAAGGACCTGGGGGTGTTGGTTGACAGCTGCCTGAACATGAGCCAGTAGTGTGCTCAGGTGGCCAAGAGGGCCAATGGCATCCTGGCCTGTAGCAGGAATAGTGTGGCCAGCAGGACCAGGGAGGTGATAGTGTCCCTGTACTCGGCACTGGTGAGGCCGCACCTCGAGTACTGTGTTCAGTTTTGGGACCCTTACTACAAGAAGGATATTGAGGTGCTGGAGCGTGTCCAAAGAAGAGCCACGAAGCTGGTGAAGGGTCTAGAGAACAGGTCTTATGAGGAGTGGGTGAGGGAGCTGGGTTTGTTTAGTTTGGAGAAGAGGAGGCTGAGGGGAGACCTTATTGCTCTCTACAGCTACCTGAAAGGAGGTTGTAGCGAGGTGGGTGTCAGTCTTTTCTCCCAAGTAACAAAGGATAGGACTAGAGGAAACGGCCTCAAGCCGCGCCAGGGGAGGTTTAGGTTGAATATTAGGAAAAACTTCTTCACTGAAAGGGTAGTCAGGCACTGGAAGAGGCTGCCCAGGGAAGTGGTGAGTCTCCATCCCTGGAGGTATTTAAAGACGTGTAGATGTGGTGCTTAAGGACATGGTTTAGTGCTGGACTTAGCAGTTTTAGGTTAACAACTGGACTTGACCTTAAAGGTCTTTTCCAACCTAAATGATTTTATGATTCTATGATTCTATGATATCAGTAGCTGCCAAACACAAAAATACACTTCTCTAGTTGATCATATTGCGTACATGAATAATTTAAGCCAATACAAAAAGCAGAGTAATATGGAAGGTTTCCACACAAAAGAAATAGGAAACTACTCTTTTTAGAAATAGGAAATATACGTTGGATTGTCAGAGAAACCTTGACTTTTAGAATTTATTGACGTTTAAGCAGGGCTGGGAGAATTCACCCTTATGTTTTTCTTTAAAGACAAATTTACATTTGACATTGTAATATCAAATAAATGTCTATTGCATTTATTTTCATTAAATGCACTGTCTACAATTACTTTAATGAGTGAATTAGCAAGATTGTCCAAATCTTTTTTACAGTTAATTTGATTTTACAAAATACCCATGGAAAGTGAATTTTAAGGTAGGAACCGTCAGCATCCATATTATAACCCTTCCTTTAGAATCTACTTTTGAGATAATGGGTTTTTGGAGAGAAAGAACTGGGTAAGAGTCTAATTGGAGGTAATTGTCTTGCACCAGAACCTGACAGAGTAGCAAAGTCAGTAAATCCCATTCTCCATGCTGACTCTGATATCATACTTTAAAGCCCTTGAAGTCAAAGATTTTGCAGAATTGTTTGGCCCAGTTTGGTAAATCCCTATAGTTTTGTTATTATTTTATACACCATATAATTTATTTTCTATTTTACATTGTTCAAATCATGGTTTTTCAGACCAATAGCTTGTGAAATAAAATAAAGACTGAACTAATGTTCTGCAAGTAGTTATTTGTATGTGTGGTATTTTCTGCTAAAAAAAAGTCTTAGAGAGAAAAAGTGTTGATAAACTTGCATGAATTTTTTTTAACTTGGTGTGTTACAAAAAGTAGTTCTTGCTGTCTAAGAAAATATTTGATTTTAGATGGCATGTTTAGTGCTCAGAATCATACAAACACAAAGGAAGAGGCCTCTGAAACTGGGGGAAGAAACAGGAGATTCAATTCCTTCCTCTGAGGAGATTTTAACTTCGTCACAGTAAAGTTTCCCACTCATCACAGTATACGGGTCTCTGAGGTGGGGTGTTCTCAATTACTTCCGTTCACATTCTGTTTCACTTTGCATGAATAATTAAATGTTTGTTGATCGGGGAATAAAATCTGACTATCCCAGCTCCCAGATGAGAGTCTGAACCTCTAGGCTGGAGAATACCTCTTCCCTTTTCATGCCCACAAATATTTAATTATTTATGTAAAGTGTAACTGTGACATAAGGAGAAAGTGAAAACATCCAGTCTTATTGCGAAGCTTTGGGATACTTTCCAGGGAGGTAGCGGAATTCAGAGACAGTAACTGAGCCTTCTTTAGCACATCCAAGCTGATAAGATATGCACTGAATGATGGTAGAATAACTGTCTCTATTGATCAAAGCCTCCAGTGGAGATTGTACACAATGATACCTTCTCTGAGTTTTTGCCTTTTCACTGCTTGTTATAAATCATTTAGTAAATAATAAGGGTCCACATAATTGTCATGGTTTAACCCAGCAGGCAGCTAAACACCACACAGCTGTTTGCTCACTCCCTCACAGTGGGATGGGGGAGAGAATTAGGAAAAAAGGTAAAACTTGTAAGTTGAGATAAAGAAAATTTAATAGGACAGAAAAGGAAGGGAAAATAATAATGATAAAAGAATATACAAAACAAATTATGTACAACGCAATTGCTCACCACCTAATGACTGATGCCCAGCCAGTTCCCAAGCAGTGACCCTGCCCCCCTCTGGCTAACCTCCCCAGTTTTTTGTTCATCATGATGTCATATGGTATGGGATATCCCATTGGCCAGTTTGGGTCAGCTGTCCTGGCTGTGTCCCCTCCCAGTTTCTTGTGCACATCCAGCCTCCTCTCTGTCAGGGCCGTATGAGAAGCTGAAAAGTCCTTGACTTAGTGTAAGCACTGCTCAGCAACAACCAAAACATCAGTGTGTTATCAACATTATTCTTGTCCTAAATCCAAAACACAGAACTATATCAGTTACTAGGAAGAAAATTAACTCTGTCCTAGTCAAAACCAGGACAATATCCACCCCTTATTCTGTACCATCTACATCATGCCCGGGTCCCACACTTTCTAATACGTCCCAATTAAACACCACCACCTTTCCTGTATTTTGATATATACACAAATGTATCATTCCCGTAATCTATGGGCCATCCCTCTAAAATGTCTGTTGAGTTCATTTAGTCCATGACTTAGGGCTCCATCTGTCATAACAGTCCTTCAGGGCAGGAGAGATGATGTGTAGTGTTGGAGTGTTGCATGCTGAAGACAGTTCTCATTCCATCACTGCTGTGCTTGTCTGGCTCTACAATCACTGCATTTTGCTTAGTTTCATCAAAATTCATTCTTCATTATTTTGGGTGATTCTTACTGTAATACCATTGATATGGCATATAGCAACCATAAAGTGATAACATACATTATTATATAGCAATTAACATAATACAGTTCAAATCTTTGGCTGTTATCACTCAAAACCAAATCCCCTTGAAATACACATCGGAATTCCCCATCCTTCTGCATTATCCACCAAGTGCACCCAGGTCCTTGAGCAAAATGAACCCCATGAATGCGTTTGCCTTTGCACAAGGCAGGAGTAACCCAGACTGTCTCCCCAGCATATTTTTTATGTGCACCACAGGGACTTTATTCCCTTCTACAGTATGTAAAACTTCTGATTGGGCAGGGCTAGCTTGATTGGCAGATCCTCTAGTGTTGACTAACCAGGTGGCTTTTGCTAAATATGTATCCCCATGTTTGAATTTCCCACCACCCATTGCTCTCAATGTAGTCTTTAACAGTCCATTGTATTGTCCTTCCTGGAGGCTGGTGCATGATAGGGGATGTGATAAACCCACTCAATGACATGCTCTTTGGCCCAGGTGTCTTTGACGTTATTTCGGAAATGAGGTCTGTTGTCTGACTCAGTTCTTTCTGGGGTGCCATGTCACCATAAGACTTGCTTTTCAAGGCCCAGGATGGTGTTCCGGGTGGTGGCATGGGGCACGAGATATGTTTCCAACTATCTGGTGGCTGCTTCCACCATTGTAAGCGCATAGTGCTTGCCTTGGTGGGTTCATGGGAGTGTGATATAATCAGTCTGCCAGTCCTCCCAATGTTTATATTTCAGCCATCATCCTTCATACCAGAGAAGCTTTAACTACTTGTCTTGTTTGATGGCAGTGCATGTTTCACATTCATGGATAACCTGTGCAATAGTGTCCATGGTCAAGTCCACCCCTCAATCATGAGCCCATCTACACGTTGCATCTCTTCCTTGATGGCCTACAGTGTCATGGGCCCACTGAGCCAGAAATAATTGACCCTTACGTTGCCAGTCCAGATCCACCTGAGCCACTTCAATTGTAGCAGCCTGATCCACCTACTGGTTGTTTTGATGTTCTTCAGCAGCCCAACTCTTGGGTATGTGAGCACCTATGTGATGTACTTTTACAACCAGGTTCTCTATCCAGGCAGCAATATTTTGCCACAATGCAACAGCCCAGATGGGTTTACCTCTGCACTGCCAGTTGCTCTGCTTCCATTGCTGTAGCCACCTCCACAGGGCATTTGCCACCACCCATGAGTCAGCAGAGAGATAGAGCACTGGCTACTTTCTCAGTCAGCAATGTCTAAAGTCAGATGGATGGCCGCTTCTGCAAACTGACTCAATTCATCTTCTCCTTCAGCAGTTTCTACAACTTGTCATGTAGGACCCCATACAGCAGCCTTCCACCTCCAATGCTTCCCCACAAGACGACAGGACCCATCAGTGAACAGGGTATATTTTGTCTCATTTTCTGGCAGTTTATTATGCAGCAGGGTCTCCTCAGTACACATCACCTCCTCCTCTAGTGATATTCTGAAATCTTTGCCTTCTGGTCAGTCCGTGATCACTTCCAGGATTCCTGGGCAACTGGGGTTTCCTATTCAAGCCCATTGTGTGATCAGTGTGACTCACTGACTCCACGTAGCATCAGTTGCATGATGTGTAGAGGGGACCCTCCTTTTGAACATCCAGCCCAACACCAGCAGTCGGGGTGCCAGGAGGAGCTGTGCTTCAGTACCAACCACTTCTGAAGCAGCTCGAAACCCTTCATATGCTGCCAATGTTTCTTTTTCCGTTGAAGTATAGCCAGCCTCGGATCCTCTGTATCCCCGACTCCGAAACCCTACAGGTCAACTTCAAGTCTCCCCTGGTGCTTTCTGCCAGAGGCTCCAGGTAGGGCCATTCTCCCCAGCTGTGGTGTAGAGCACATTTTTTACATCTTGCCCTGCCTGGACTGGCCCAAGGGCTACTGCACGAACTATCTCCTGTTTAATTTGTTCAAAGGCTTGTCGTTGCTCAGGGCCCCATTTGAAATCATTCTTCTTCTGAGTCACTTGATACAGAGGGCTTACAATCAGACTGTAATTTGGAACATGCATTCTGCAGAAACCCACAACACTTAAGAAAGCTTGTGTTTCCTTTTTGCTAGTCGGTGGAGACATGGCTGTTATTCTGTTGATTACATCCATTGGGATCTGATTATGTCCATCTTGCCATTTAATTCCTAAAAACTGGATCTCCTGTGCAGGTCCCTTGACCTTATTTTGTTTAATGGAAAAACCGGCCTTCAGGAGGATTTGGACTATTTGCTTCTCTTTCTCAAACATTTCTTCTGTGTTGCCCCACATGATGATGTCATCAGTGTGTTGCAGATATTCTGGAGCTTCACCCTGTTCCAGTGCAGTCTGGATCAGTCCATGGCAAATGGTGGGGCTGTGTTTCCACCCCTAGGGCATTTGATTCCAAGTGTACTGGACGCCCCTCCAAGTGAAAGCAAACTGTGGCCTGCACTCTACTGCCAAAGGGACTGAGAAAAATGCATTAGTGATATCACTTGTGGCATATTATTTGGCTGCCTTTGACTCCAATTTATATTGAAATTCTAGCACGTCCAGCACAGTAGCACTCAGTGGCGGCATAACTTCATTCAGGCCACAGTAGTCTGCTGTTAGTCTCCACTCTCCATTCGTTTTGCACTGGCCATATGGGACCGTTAGAGGGTGAGTGAGTCTTGCTGATCACTCCTTGGCTCTCCAGTCAACAAATCAGCTTCTGGGTGGGAATCAGGGAGTCTCTGTTGGTGCGATATTGGCGCCGGTGCACTGTTGTGGTAGCAATTGGCACCAGTTGTTCTTTGACCCTCAGCAGCCCCACAGCAGAAGGGTCCTCCGAGAGACCAGGCAGGGTACACATTACCAGGTGTAATTGCCTCCATCTCCAGGCAGCTATACCAAAAGCCCACCATTACCATTTTGGGTCCTTGAAATACCATCTTCCGAGGTAGTCTGTGCCAAGGATGCACGGAGCCTCTGAGCCAGTCACAACGGGGTGCTTTTGCTGCTCATCCCCAGTTAGGCTCACTTCAGCCTCCAATACAGTCAGCTGTTGGGATCCGCCTGTCACTCCAGAAATACAGATGGGTTCTGCCCCTGTATAGCTTGATGGCATTAGGGTACACTGTGCACCAGTGTCCACTAGAGCCTTATACTCTTGTGGGTCTGGTGTGCCAGGCCATGGAATCCACACAGTCTGGTAAACCCAATTGTCCCTTTCCTCCACCTGGTTGAGGCAGGGCTCCTCTAGTCCTGGCCATAGTGTTCATTGCTCACTTCTTGTAAACGCAAATCAAAAGTCCTTCTATTAAGACTGGAAGCAAAATCAGCCCTTGTACTCTGTCTGGGGAACTGCTGACTGGAAACTGAAGCAGTAATTTTCCTGGAAGAACCCCCATTTGTGATTGTTTTTTCTTGCAATTCACATACCTGTGCCTCTAGGGTCAAGGTAGGTTTTCCATCCCACTTCAAATACTTTCTATGGTCACGCAGGTAAAACCACAGGGTGCCCTGTGGTGTGTACCCCCTATATCCTCCCTCTTGAGCAGACAAACGCTTACTCCTAATAGCTGAGATACTGGTCCATACAGCTGGGGAGTAGGGCATATCCTCTTTGAATTGCTGGACCTCCTGGGACAGTTTCTCTGCAGCTGAGACAGAGACCTAGAGGGAGGAAGAGAGACTTTCTTCGTATTGTCAGAGTTGGCCAGCCAATTCATTCACCGTTTGTACCTCTCCATCTTTCCAGGTCATTACTGCCAATGAGTTGGCATATGATGATGGTGCACTCCATACAAACTTCCACCACATAGGTCGTTGCACCTGACTTCATCTGGATCTCTGGATAACAGCTCATTGTCCAGGTCATCATATATCACGTCCAGAATAGCTAATTCCCTCAGTTACTGGATACCACTCTCCATAATGGTCCACTTGCCTGGGTGATACATACATCTTCCTTGAAGGGATGCCTTTCATTCGCACCTGACAGGAGTCACCTCCAGAGGCTGAAGGCTTGTGCCCCTTTTCCAATCACTTTGTCAATGCCCCTTCCCTAGAAAGGCATCTCAGCTGCTTGGCTTCCCTACCCTCTCATTCCAGGATACTGGCCTTGTTATCCCAGCATTGGAGCAGGCAGGTGGCAATGTGCTCGCCTGGATAAGGGATGAAATCTTTTCACATATCTCACAGATCACTCAGGGATAGGAATCAGGTGGTTACCATCTAATTTATGGGTTCTGCCTCTTCCTCCTCCTCTTCTCATGATGGGCCTGTATTGGAGTAGCCTGCCTCATCCACTCCTTCCTCTTTCCCCTTCTTAATAGGAGTTTCTTCCCTTACTAAACGAGCTGCCTTTTGCATCCAGTATTTCTTCTTGTGTATAGGGGCAACTGGTACAGGCATGGGTTGGTTCTCTGGTTCATCTGCAGTGCCTGTCACCAGGGTTGGATTAGCTGCAGTGCCTGTCATTTTGTTGCCAATCCGGAGACCTTCTCTTCCCCTTGAGGGTACTGAATAGTGTTGAACAGGGCTCGGTAGGCATGGGCCAGGCCTCAGCACGTTGCAGTGATTTGTGTCCCTCTGGAATTGCGAGGGTGACAGCATACTTTTTCCAAATATTTTACTAGTTTTTCAGGATTCTGCACTACTTCAGGGGTGAAGTTGTAAAATATTGGAGGTGCCCACTGTCCTAAGTAGCTGCCCATACCATTCCTCACACCCTGCCACTCATAACTATCCAGCCTCTGGGCAGATCTCTGGGTGGTATTCTTAAATAGTTGTTTAACTTTAAACAAGACCTGAAACACATTCAGGAGACGTAAAAATAGGAACATGATGGTTTGAGCATCCCAAAAATATTAAAAATTCTCAAGAGCTGTTGTAACTAGCCTGGAGGAGAAGGGGAACATGAAGGAGCAGGGAAAAGTGTCTCCCCTTGTCTCCCCCATAAATTGGCTCTCCAAGGAGAAAATAGAGAGTGTAATTATTAATAGTTTCCAAGAAGCGGTTCCCAAAGTACAGAGATGATGGCAATGCTGAGTACAAATACCAGATTAATCTCTTGACCAGTAATTTTATCATATTATAAGCCAGTGTTACACAGCACAGCAAAATGATAACCTTAATCCAGCCCCTGGAGATGATAAACAGCACAACAGGGAACATATACAGCAAGTAAAGTGTTACATAATAGAACTCTGAGAACAAGCACAACAGCTGTGCGAGCAAATAAATCAACATTGTGACCAGTGACTACTAACCTAATAATCAATGTTTATAATAAATTTGCTTTAACACACTCTGGTCAGATCCGTTGTTATCTCAACACTTTGAGTCATGTTAGGCACCAAAAAGGACTGTCATAGTTTAAGCCCAGCCAGCATTTAAGCACCACACAGCTGTTCGTTCACTCCTCTGCAGTGGGATGGGGGAGAGAATTGGAAAAAAAAGGTAAAACTTACATGTTGAGATAAAGACAATTTATCAGGACAGAAAAAGAAAGGAAAATAATAATAATACTATAAAAGAATATACAAAACCAGTGATTCACAATGCAATTTCTCACCACCCACTGACCAATGCCCAGCCAGTTCCCGAGCAGTGGCCTCAGCTTCCCTGCTAACTTCCCCAGTTTTTTGTTCAGCGCAGCGTCATATGGTCCAGAAGGCCAAATGTATTTGGAGCTGTATCAAAAGAAGCGTGGCCAGCAGGTCGAGGGAGGTGATTCTCCCCCCCTACTATGCTCTGGTGAGACCCCACCTGGAGTACTGTGTCCGGCTCTGGAGTCCTCAGCACAGGAAAGACATGGACGCATTGGAGTGGGTCCAGAGAAGGGCCACAAAAATGATCAGAGGGATGGAGCACCTCTGCTGTGAAGAAAGGCTGAGAGAGTTGGGGTTGTTCAGCCTTGAGAAGATAAGGCTCTAGGGAGACCTTATTGTGGTTTTTCAGTATTTAAAGGGGGTTTCTAAGAAAGATGGGAACAGACCTTTTAGCAAGGCCCGTTGTGGCAGGACAAGGGGTAATGGTTATAAACTAAAAGAGGGCAGATTTAGACCAGATATAAGGAAGAAATGTTTTACAGTGAAGATAGTGAAACACTGGAAGAGGTTATCCAGAGGGTGGTAGATGCCCCATCACTAGAATCATTCAAGGTCAGGTTGGACAGGGCTCTGAGCAGTCTGATCTAGTTGAAGATGTCCCTGCTCATTGTAGGAGGGTTGGACTAGATGGCCTTTAAAGGTTCCTTTCAACCCAAACTATTCTTTGATTCTACGATTCTATGATTTTTCAGATGACACCAAACTGAGTGGGAAAGTAGACAGTCTGTAAGGGAGAGCTAGCATGCAGGAAGATCTGGATAGGCTGGAAGAGTGGGCTAACATGAACCATATGAAGTTTAACAAGGACAAGTGTAAGGTCTTGCACCTGGGAAAACATAATCCAGGAGTGCAGCACAGACTGGGATCCACCTGGGTGGAGACCAGCTCTGTGGGAAGGGACCTGGGGATCCTGGTGGACAGGAAGCTCAATATGAGTGAACAGTGTGCTGCTGCAACCAAGAAGGCCAATAGGATGCTGGGTTGCATCCTATCCTAAAAAGGGCATCACCAGCAGAGATAAAGAAGTCATTAACCCACTCTACTCGGCTTTTGTCAGGCCACACCTGGAATACTGTGTACAGTTCTGGTCCCCGTTATACAGAAAAGACCTGGACAGGCTGGAGGGGGTCCAGAGAAGGGCCACCAAGATGATCAAGGGTCTGGGAAGCCTGCCATATGAGGATACACTGAGAGATCTGGGCTTGTTCAGCCTTGAAAAAAGGAGGCTTAGAGGTGATCTCATCACCACGTACCAGTACTTAAAGGGGAGCTACAAAGAAAATGGAGACTCCTTTTTTACAAGGAGTCACATGGTGAGGACAAGGGGTAATGGGTACAAGTTACTCCCAGGGAGATTCCGATTGCACATGAGAGGCAAATTTTTCACAATGAGAACAGTCAATACAAAAAACAGTTTGGAATACTGTCCCCAGGGAAGTGGTTGACTCTGCTACACTGAACTTTTAAGACTCAGCTGGACATGGTGCTGGGCCATCTCGTGTAGATTGTGTTCTTGCATGGAAAGGTTGGACCAGATGATCCTTGAGGTCCCTTCCAACCTGGTATTCTATGATTCTATGATTCTATGATTGAGTCTATATCCCTTTGGCCAGTTTGGGTCAGCTGTCCTGGCTGTGCCCCCTCCAGTTTCTTGTGCACATCCAGCCTCCTCCCTGGCAGGGCAATATGAGAAGCTGAAAAGTCCTTGACTTAGTGTAAGCACTGCTCAGCAACAACTAAAACATCAGTGTGTTACCAATGTTACTCTCATACTAAATGTAAAACACAGCACTATACCAGCTACTAGGAAGAAAATTAACTCTTTCCCAGTTGAAACCAGGACAATAATAAAAAACTTTTAAAATAGTTTACTGAATAAGAAATTAGTCTTTGTGTACCATGATCTTGTTGTCATTGTGGTCCTTCATGAGCTCTATTGTTCCCTTTCGGTTCTTCACAGAGTTGTCTTTCACTTTGCTCAGGGCCCTTGATGCTCATGAACCAATCTCATTTAAGCTTTTCTTTCTAGCTGGTTTTCTAGATACATCTCAATGTCCTAGTCTTAGTAGCTGAAGACTTGAATTTTCACTGGGCTGTCATTCATTCACTCATTTGTTGACAGATGCATATTTAACATTACTAGTATCACTATAAAACAAATGAACTAACCAAAACCCCCTTTCTGCAGACATATTTTATGCCCTCTGATGATCTTTTATGTTTACCACTCTCATGGGTGGTATTATTTCTCTGCAAAACACATTTTGCTCCTCAGATGAAAGATTTATCAGTAAAAGGTAAAGAGTTTTATCATCTGAGTTCAGTAGAATGAAAATGAAAAGTGGGTTGGGGAAGTGAAATATGCAGGCTGTGAAATAACTTGTAAATTTTACCTCATTAAAAATAAAGTTATGTCAAAAAAGATCACTGGAAATAAGGTTTTTCGTATGCAATTAACTAGCTGTTTTAGGCCTGCAGCTGGAAGCATTTTATAAAGTCTCTTCCACCGCCAGTTACAAGTCATATGCCAGAATTTGAGGAGTGCTTTCTCTGTCCATCTTTCAGGGTAACTCTGTTCACGCAGTGTGACAGGGGTTCCAGTGCTCACTGAATCTCTTTTGAGATGGAATTTTTTATTTAGTAGTACGATTTAGGGCTTTTCTTTTTTTTTCGCTGAGCATGTATAACCATTAAAATACACCTAGTAAAGTAACAATCTGGTTACAGAAATAAACAGACCTGAGTTCAGAGCTGTATGTTTAACAGATCTTTATTGCATCTGACACTGGAGTGTCAGATGTTTAATACTTCTAATGAAATAAACACTTGCTGACAAGCTACAAGTGATATGAAGGAAAGTGGGAGGTCACAGTGTGTTTTAAATAATTCAAAATAAAATTTGTAAAAAAAAAAAAGAAAAAGGAAAAGAAAGCTTGAAAAAGGATGTTGCATACCAAAATACGTCTGTTGCAGGATAATACAGCCACTTACTCTAAGAGGCACGTATGCTATAAAAGAAGTATTTTAATAAAAGATGATGTCTACTGATTTTTCCTACTACTCTACCAGTAAGTAAACATAATTGTGAATTTTGGCTAGAGTTTTTTAAAAAGTTGTCAGGAAATAAGAAAATAACTCTTGTATCATGCTAGAGTGTCATACTTGTCTTTTTTGTAAATGAAAATTGTGTGCACAATAAATAACACAGTGCAGATTTTTGTGTGTGTGTGTTTTGTTTTTTTTTTTTAACTGGGTACTTCAGATATATCTTTCATATGAAAGAAATCTATAATTTATAATAATTATTTCATTAATTCTATGAAATTCAAGCTTGTACTACATTGTGGAATGGAAGAGATTAGAGGGAGAGAACGGTAATCTTTTCAAAGAGCAAAATAAATACAAACAGCCTGTTCAGGGAGTGGATCTTTTACTCTTGAGAAGAAGATAAAAATAAATGCCAAAACATGGAGGGGGGGTATTTTTATTTTTTATCTGTTTCACGCAGATTGTTAACCAAAACTCATTTTCCAGGTGAATTCTGTAGTCTACAAAAGAAGACAGTTCTTCCCCCTCGTCTTTGTATTTTCAGAACCCCAGACTAGTCCATTCCTTCCAAAGAAATATTCCTTTCAAATGACTGATGAATGGAGGCACCCATCAGCTTCTACGTAATTGACAACTGGACATTTTAACAGAAGCAATGCATAAAGCAAGCATTATAGGGGAGCTGACCAATTCAGTAGTTTGTGCCACTAGCAATAATTAGATGTTACAGCTCAATGGTGTGCTGCATTGTTTGGCTCCAAAAGGTATTTCACCAATACAATAATTCCAGATGCATCTCTCTCATGTGTCCAAATCATTGTCTGCACTTTTCCCTCTAGAAAGCAGCAATGGCAGAAATGAGCTAGGGAAGAGCCAACAGAATAAACTCAAGAGATTAGGAGTCATATGCATTTCAGGTGGATTGCCACAAAACCAATTTTTCCTAAACCCTGTATGCTTGTTACTTGCAGTGCTCTACTCAAGTGTGGAGAGAGTGGTCTTACATCTTCTTTCAGTAGAAACACAGCATGATTTTGCTTGAAATGAGGTATACATTAAAGTATAAACTGCACCTTTATGCCTGTTGGATGAAGTTTTTATGTAGCATGGGAAAGAGGAATCTTTCTGAGTGTGAGCTACCCAATTATGTCCATTAAAATACTAAGAATGGAAGTATATTGGTATTACTAGACCTAACTATGCAGTCCCTATCTGACCAAGGATGAACATTTCAGATAATTTCCCATCAAGTAAGCAAATTAATCCATTGTTCTATTCCCTGTTTTCTGACAATAAGCACTTATGAGTGAAACAGTGCTGATGAAGATATCAATTTCTTATAAATATAATTTCTGTGTTTCTGGGAAATATTTTATGCAGATCTAGAACAATCGTTGAAATACCTCACATTGCCATAATCTGTGTGACTTCAGGGGGACTTAAAACACCAAAACCATTTATGTCACTTACAAGATTTGCAGCCTCCACCAAATCACAGTTGCTTCTAGAGCAAGAAACAATATCTTCATAGTATAAAACAGTAATATAAGTTGCTTGGGGCCTGGAGTGGTAACATAGATTTTGTTTTGGACTGAAGGGAAGGTTTTATAAGAAGCTGTTCAATTTTCTGAAGGCTGCTCATGGAAGTTAATTCATGATTTATTCTTCATTGTGCAACATAAAAATTCTGGGGTACAATTTCTTACTGGGAGTGATCCAATAGTTCATTGTGAAAAATAGCTTAGCTTTCTGCAAATGTTTTTATTATCTTTTAGAAATCATTCTCTTTCATGGCCATGAATTTTGTCTCTGATTATTCAGTGAAGTTGTGCAATACTCATGGTTCAAGAATCATAGAATCATAGAATCATAGAATCATAGAATCATAGAATCATAGAATGGTTTGGGTTGGAAGGGACCTTTTAGGATCATCTAGTTCCAATCCCCCTTGCCATGGACAGGGACATCTTTCACTAGATTAAGTTGATCAAAGCCCCATCCAACCTCATTTTGAACACTTCCAATAACAGGGCATCCACAACTTCTCTGGTAACCTGTTCCAGTGTCTCACCACCCTTGCCATAAAAAAAAAATTCTTCCTTTAACCTGAATCTACCTTTTTTCAGTTTAAAACCATTTCCCCTAGTCCTGTCACTACAGGCCCTGGTAAAAAGTCACTCCCCATCTTTCTTGTAAGCTCCCTTCATATACCGAAAGGCCGCACAACCCTTATATATTGAAAGGTTCAACAACCTGAACTCTCTCAGCATTTCTTCACAGAAGAGTTATTCTAGCCCTTTGACCATTTTTGAGGCCCTCCTCTGGACCCACTCCAACAGGTCCATGATTTTGTAGTGCTGAGGGCCCCAGAGCTGGATGCAGTACTCTGGGTGGAGTCTCACCTGAGCAGAGTAGAGGGGGAGAATGACCTCCCTTGACCTTTGGCCATGCTTCTTTTGATGCAGCACAGGATACAATTGGCTTTCTGGGCTGCAAATGCACTTTGCCAGCTCATGTCCAATTTTTCATCTAGCAATATCCCCAAGTCCTTCTCTTCAGGGCTGCTTTCAATCCATTCATCCCCCAGTCTGTACTGATACTGGGGATTGTCCCAACCCAGGTGCAGGACCTTGCACTTGACCTTGTTAAACTATCATGTGGTTGACCCACCTCTCAAGCCTGTCAAGATCCCTCTGGATGGCATCCCTTTACTCTGGTGTATCAACTGCACCTCATCCATAAACTTGTTGAGAATGCCAATAATCTTACCATGTCATTAATAAAGATATTGAACAGTACTGATCCCAGTACGGACCCTTGAGGGACACCACTTGTTATTGATGTCCATTTGAGTATTGAACCATTGACTGCAACTCTTTGGATATGGCCATCCAGACAATTCCTCATCCATCTAACAGTTCATCCATCAAACCCATATCTTTCCAATTTAGTGACAAGAATGTGTGTGGGAGGATTTCAAAGGCCTTATGGAAGTCCAGATAGATGACATCAGTAGCTCTTTCCATACCCACCAACTCAGTCACTCCATCACAGAAGGCCACCAGATTAGTCAGACATGATTTTCCCTTGCTGAAGCCATGTTGCCTGTTTCTAATCACCTCCCTGTCTTCCATGTGCCCTGACATGCTTCCAGGAGGATCTGTTCCATGATCTTACTGGGTATGGAGGTGAGGCTGACTGATCAGTCGTTCCCAAGAACCTCCTTTTTACCCTTTTTAAAAATGAGTGTGATGTTTCCCTTTTTCCAGTCACCGGGAATTCACCTCACTGCCATGACGTTTCAAATACAATGGACTGTTCCTCTTCAGTTAAATTTTCTTAATTTCTGATGTTCCTCCAGGGTGTCATTATTGAAAATCTAAAGGTAACTCTGTACTGGCTCTTCACAGACGGGGAACATGTAAGCGTGGCTGAAATATACAGTACTCCTCATACCCAACCTTACTCCTATGGCAGTAGGCAGCTGTGTAAGTGTTCTACACCATAAACTTGTTCTTCATCTTCCTGCAAGGCAGCCTTGTAGGAACAGGTGGGTTGTACAACTATTTTTGCTATTTTTTGTTGACGTGTGGGTAGACGTAGCCAACAGGACTAAGACGAGCAACTTATTGTTGAAAATAAGACTTCAATGATTCAAAAAAAGATTTACCCTATCTTTTTTGTTGCCCAAGGTAAGTGATCGGTCATCTGAATCACACCTTTCTTCTGTTTTCTGATTTGGATGACCTACTAGCAAATGAAGACGTAAAGAACAGATTCGTTGGTGCACACTCATCTCTATTTTCTTGCAAATATAAACCCAGCAATGTCAATAGAGGTTAAAAAAAATATTTTAAAAGAGGGTCAGATAAGTTTAAGTTTCTCAGAATTCAAAATCTGTTGTGCATGCTACTTTTCCATTTTTCAGCATATTCTTGTCCTTAATAGGCCCCTTTGGAATAACTTAGATCTCCAGGTTAAAAGTTACATGGAAATATATGATTTTAGCTTAATTTTTCTGGAACTTCAGTTCAAGGTTCAGTTAGACTCTTGAGGGAAGACTGGCTATTTCAGTTCATCCAGGAGGGCTTGCTTTTGTGCCATGTTTTATGTTGCAAATAATTTCAGGTGGAACTTGAGAGTCATATGAAATTTTTAACAGAAAAGTTATTTGGAAATATAATTCTAAGAAAAATGTCACCATTTTCCCACAAAACTTTTTCTGTATTCAAAAAGATATGTCTTAAATTAAACAGCAACAAAACAATAAACCTGAAAATTATTTTCCTTGCTTTAATGTTGAATTTTTGCATTTATTTGTTTGAATACATTTATTAGTGCTCAAGATTCAGAACTGACTCTTCCCCATATGTTTGTGTATTGACTAGCTCAGCAGGGGCTCAGCCACAAGGTGATACCACATTTCTTATAAATCTTTAAAATAATGTTAATAATAGATAAGAAATGTAATTGGTGCTAATGCTGCATGTCTTATTTTTCCTTAAAGAACACAGGCATTAGTCTTCTGGCTTTGCAAACATAGATACTTGCAAAGGATACTTGTGAAGATGGCAGGTGCTTAGAAGCTAAGGGAACTCTCCCCATCTCTGATGTTAAGTTTATGCTTACAGTCAGGATAGTTCTTGTGGATGATTTTTTTCATTTCTGACGTGAGTCACATGGCAGTGAAATAGTGCTAATCATCTCTTTAGATGAAATGTCCAGAGATGGAACTAAAGGACTGTATACTTAATAAACTATTAACTGATTCAGACAATACCAAACTAAATGTGGAAGGCTTTACCACAGATTAAAGAGCAGGTCTGGCTCTTAACTTATTGAGAACCTACTTACCAGTTAGGTTCTGATGTTCTATGGAAAAGCACAAGCTAGACCAGACTACCTTTCTTTAATAACTGTGTTTCCTTTTTGGTTAAATAAAGTTCTATTGCATGAAATCTGATCAGTGTAGCTTACACCATTCTGGGTTCATACTAGCACACAGTAATTTTACTATTCTCAAGCAACCGATCTCCAGCATTCTGCCACTTGGCCAGTTTCTCCAGAACCTATCACTGGGAATATGTCTGTGCTAGCTCTTTTTGTCTGTATCAGCATATGTTGGGCAATGAAGCACAAGATTTGCAAATGGTTTTCTTAATTTGAATACATAATTGTAAACTGCACTGTTTTTATCATCTTTCTCCTCCCCCGCCCCACCTCATGAAAGTATTCAGTTGCATCTCTTAGCTCTAATTTAGAGGAGAAGAATGAAAAACAAATATATAACTTTGAGTAATGGTTTTCCATTACTAAAATTCTGTGGAAGAGCAAAGAATACACCACAAATTATTCAGAAATCAGAGTCCCTTTGGGAACTTTTCACCAAAGAAAAATTTATAAAACTATATATATATATATATAGTTTTATAAATATATATTATATATATATAATAAATATATATATTATTAAAAAAGGTGGCATAAACCCTAGCAGGAAAATACGTACTGTATACCAACAGTGTAATTGGTTTCTTGAAGGCTTCCCTCTAGTTTTATACTTCATCAGTTATTCTTTCAATGAAGTAATATTCTGCCTGGTTTGACAGGGTCTTTAAAGCAAGTACAAAAGGTTAATTGTACCAAATTCTCATATCTAATATGATACTAATGCCACAATATGTGGTGAATACTGGTCGTTTTATCCACCATGTGTGTTTAATTGCCATATCCATTTGTCAAAGTAATTCTGAACACAATGACCTCCTGAATGTCTTCAGCTGACTAGTTTAATTTTTTGTAATGATTATTTTCTTCTAGTAAATTGTGAATATTCGGTTTCCTTCTGTCCTGAACAGACCTGCACACATCTGCCAAGCTGTGTTTTTGTTTCTACTGTAAAAAGTACAGGTGATCTGGTCATCACAGCTTTTCACCTTTTGAATAAACATTTAAAAAAAAAAATGCAGCTGACCTGTCTATTAATTTCAGAAATGACACTGGGTAGGCTCTATGAAGCAAAGTTCAGAATGGTTAAGCTGGAACATTTAATATCTTTTAGCATGTGCTTTCTCTTTCATATTTTTAATCCTAATCTGAAAAAATAAATGGCAATTTATTAAAAGATAGTAGTACTAGGAAAATCCTAAACTTTTCTTTCTGTTATGTTAAGCTAATTCACTGAGGATGACCCCAGTGACAGCCATGATTAAAAGGGGAAAGTGTGAGTTAGATGTGAGCAGGAAAAAATACTCAAACCCAAACCAGGCTTTTATTTTGCAGAACTGTGTTAGTCATATGGCAAGGCTAGCTTACATTGGTTTACCACAAAGGGCTCTGGCTATGATTTTCACCCTATTTTGAAGGACAGTGAAGAAAGGTAAAATATAAAATTATTTTGATCGCTAAAAATTAGTAGGACATGAAGGGGAGGGGACAATGACAGAGTGCCTTTCTTTAACAGGAAAAATGTGTTTTCAATTTGTTTTCACAAATTGATTTCACAAATGTCATTGGTGGTCACAGGGAAAAGAGCCCAGACAAAGTGAGGTCAGACCAAGCAGAACACAACTGGGAAATGGAGAGAGAGAAGTTAAAATGAGAAAGAAAAAAAAAAAAAAAAAAAAAGAAATAAAGACTATAGATGAGAAGATGACATTTGAAATAAGAAGAGTTACAGAGAAAAGAAAAGAGAGGAAAACAAAAGAAATGTTCCTTTAAGTGAATTCTGATTTAACAGACGCTGAAAAAGAGAAAATAAAGATAGCAAAGACATGTTTTCAGTATATGATGAATGATGTAAAGAAATCAGAAAAATATTTTCTTACCTTTTTAGAAGCACATTTTGTAGCTGTTGGCAGCTGCAGCTGCATTGATATTTGACATGTAGTGTCAACATGAATGAATTGTTATGAACAGTACTTTAAAATGCCCTTATTTTCACTAGGAAATCCAGGGCTAATAAGTTACCAGCAACCATTAATGATGACAGTTGTGATCCAAAGAGTCATTGGACTTTTTTGATATTTCTGTTGCCTGACTTTGTCCTGAGCAGACTGATAGGCATCATAAAGATTCCTAGATCCCCTTTCCCCCATGGCTTTGTGACTGCTGAAAATGCACCAACACAAAAGCAGGTTCCAAGAAATTGCAGGTGCAAACAAGAGCTTCTACAATGGACATTTAATAATAGGTTTTCAGCTGGGACAGAATGAGGTTAAGCCCACTCTCTGTCTTCAGTTAAGAGTTTTAAAATGTGGCTTAGATGTTTTAGATAAAGGTGCTTATTGTGAAATGCAAGTGATTTTTTTTAATCTGCATAGGAGCAGTGGTGCATGGCAGGAGAGTGAAAGGCAACAGGCATAAGATGAAACACAAGACACTCATGCTGTACATAAGGAAAAAAACTTACCATGCAGAAGGTAAAGTATTGGAGCAGGGGCCCCAAAGGGTTGTGCAATCTTCACCCATGGAGATTTTCAAGCTGACTCTGCTTTGGGTAGAGGTTTGGATCAGAGATCTCCTGAGGTCCCTTCCAAACTTAGTTATCCAATGATTCTGTTTTGCTTAAGTGCTTAGACATTTTTAACTAACCTTTGTAAATTCTCAAGTTGTGATTAAAATAGTATGCTTTTAATCTCATTTTCTGAAAAAGGTTAATACTTACCCTCTGAAGCCAGTTCATATAAAAATGTCATTTACTTATCTGTCTGAAAAAGAAATTTAATGAAATATAGAAGTACTTATCTACTTATTAATGTTTTACTTTTATAACTGCTAATTTTATATTTATAAGAATTTTATCATATATTTATTCTGTTTAAATCTATATTTAAATATGTAAACATGTTTACACTATTTCAATTTTTTCATAAAAGAAGTGACTCTGTCTAATTTGAGGCTAAAAATACTAAAAATCTTATAACTTTGGAGTTTTTTTAATGTTATAGCCAAATTGGTGAGATACGGACTTGACAAGTAGACAATAGCATGACTGGTGGACTACTGGGTGGGTGCAAAGGGTTGTGATTAGTCCAAGCAGTCCACCTGGCTGCAAGTTTTACAAATGGTATTAACTTGGGAGTTGATACTAGGTCTAATAATGCTTAACATCTTTACTGGTGGCCAGAATGATAGGGCATAATGTGTTCCCTGCAAATTCATTTGATACCAAATTGGAAGAAATGGTCAATATTCAGGAGGGCAGAATTGTAGAGGGTCTTAGACAGGCTGGAGAAGTGGGCAGAGAGGAACCTTATGAGGTTCACCAAAACTGAATGCAAAGACTGGCCCCTGGGATGGATGAAGCCTTGCAGTAGGACAGGGTGGCACTGACCGGTCAGAAGCAGCTCTGCAGAAAAGGGTCTGGAGCCTCAGGGACAAGAGGTTAGCCATAAGACAGCAGCACTCTGGGGCAGCAAAGTAGCCCCTGCTTGCTGAGCTGCACAAGCAAGGTTTCAGCCAATAGGTCCAGGAAAGGATCCTACCCTGTTGTCTGGGACCTGTGAGATGCACCTGGAGTGCTGTGCTCATCCTGGGGTTCCTCCATATGGAGCAGACACTGATGTACTGGCATGAGTCCCATAGAGGGCACCAAGGTGGTTGGGGGCTGGAGCACAGGTTGTTTGAGAAGAGGCTGCAGGAGCTGGATCTGTTCACCTGGGAACAGATGTCTTCAAGGGGGGCTTATTAATTCTTCAAGGTATCCAGTAGGGAGGTGTAAAGAAGGCAGAGATAGACTCCTCTCAGAGTTGTGCAGAGGAATGAACAGACTCTTGCTGGAACATGGTAAATTCTGACTAAAGGTAAGGAAAGATTTTTTCACTGTGGCGGTGATCAAACATGGCAACAGGTGCCCAGAGAATCTGTGGGATCACTGGCCTTGCAGATACTCAGAGCTACACTGAACACAGCCCCAAGCCACCTGCTCAAACTAGACCTGCTTTGAGCAGGGGCTGGGGTTGGTTACCTCTGAAGATCCCTTCCTAGCCACACTACGACTCTGGTGGAATTTCACTTGCAACTTTCTATAACTGAGAAAGGCCTAATAGCTTGCATTAGGGACCAAATACCATACTCTCCAAATCAAACTCCATAGTCACATCTTTTGATTATTTAATTTACCTCTAGGTAGCTAACAGCAAGGTTTTCTTCTCTGTTAAATCATTTAAATTAGCATATTCATATTTTGGGGCTTCTTTTCTCTTTGGTAATTATTTGGTTTTTACTGTAATGTGAATGTATAGCTACAGAGAAACATTGTTATTGATTTGTTCATTTCAGAAGTTAATTGTTTTACAGAGAAGTGTACTCAGAGGGAGATACTACCAGCTCTGACAGTGACAGTGAACATAGAATATAGAAAACAGACTATGTACATCATACAAGCTCATTTTCCGTAGTCTTGCATATTCCCATTCCTGTCTCTCCAGCAGAGTGAATGTGAAGATACTGTGACAAACACAAAGCAGGCAGTAGATACTCAACAACCAGACCATCATATCCAAGGGGACCTCCATGTCTCTGCATTCTTACTATGTTGATATTAATCCAACATCATTAGACACTTTAAAACAAGTTTATTTAAAAGAAATAAACAAAACAAAACATAACACAACAAAACAACAACCTAAAAAAAAGTAGGAAAAACACATGTAAACTTCTGTCACTCTTCTCTCGATTTGTACTAGGGGCTTCACTCCACGTCTGAACTTTCAAAATTAGAAGTAATATATGATTCTCAAGTTGTAATTCCTTATTCCACTTCCCAGCAGATGTTTTCTGATATGTGCCAGAGAAAAATTGCTCAATAAATCTTATGAGTCAAGTCTTGGTTTCGATACTTCATAAGGAGTTCTGATCAACGCAGGAATGGAGCCTTAGTGCTGATTCATAACTGGTACTTGTAATTTGACCATGTTATGATAACCACTTTCTTTTGTTTTTCTTTAATTCTTATGACCTTCCTGATGCTTTGAAATAAGTTTGAAACATCCTCTACAAGTAAAGTCTAGATCTCTCATTATATCCAATAGAGTTGACTCCTAATCTTGCTGAAATGGTCACAATTTTCTTTTCACCACATTCAGAAGTGAAGTCACCTCAATTTCCAGAGGAAGTGAAAGTAAACCGTCTTCATGGAAGTTGGATGACCTCTGTTTTCCGAAGTTACAAAACTAGTTAGGCAACTGTTATGCATCAGAGATATATAAAGAAGCCAAGGGAAATGCAGCTGATTTCAGGACATGTAAGTAATTAGCCAGAAACATCTGTGCATCCCTGAAGGGCTAACTTCCTACAGTACATCCCTAGCACACATATATATCTTTTAAACTCTAAAGAGAGTGATCCAGCAGTGTGACATGTAATTAAGTGTTCTCCACAGCTCAGTGTGTTGCTATGACATAAATAAAGACTGTCTTAACACAAGAGAGACTGCGGGTGAAGAAGGGAATTAGGGTTTCTGCAAGTACAGAGGGAGTCTGGTTGAAGAAAGAAGCAGGAGAATATGAGTAGCAGGAGACTTCATGGAAAATATTCTGTGGGAGTAGGTAGAAGACAAGAGACTATAGATTACTTCAAAGGTAGCAAAGGTGGAGGAAGGAATGATAATAGAATAGAATGGTAAAAAGAAAGATAACAAAAAAGATGCTAGCACAGTTTCCTGTCCCAGATACTAGACAAAAAGGTAGAGTTCTCCTTTGAATGCAATGTGAAAGATGTGTTTGATTCCAAAGTCTTACTCAATTTTGAATGTGACAACTTTGTAGAGTATCAAATCTTAGACAAAATGTAGCGATCTTACACTAAGGCATTAAATGTACAACTTCATTTAACTGATACATATACATGGGTGAACCAACAAGGCTTTGTTTGTTTATTTGATTGATCATGATTGTCAGTACTGTTGTGATGGGGTAATAGTCTGAACTGTGGCAGTAATACTGCTCTTGATCTACGCAGCCACATGCCTCTCTGAGTGTAATAACAAGTCAATGCTAAAGGAAAGCATGGAGTATTGTTAGGATATTGCCTCCAGCATCTAATGCCCTAGGAATCCATTTACAATTGGAATCCACTCCATCACTTAGGTTTTAGCGTTTATTAGGAACTTGAAGATCAATTTATCAAATGCAGGCTACTGGAAAAAAAAAAAAAAAGAAGACATTGCTTGAGGTTCTCCACTATATTATACTGGGATATCAGCACTTAAATGTCTGCAATATAATCTGAGCCTTGTAATTAGTAATCATTCATTACAAGCTGAAAACACCTTATAGAACACTTAGAGCCCCAAAGGACTTAATTGTTAACTGCAGCTAGTCTTGTTTTATGATTCCAATAACTAAAATCTATTGACTGATTTTATTATGGTTTGTAAAGAAAGAAATTGAGTGTCTCTTCCATTTTCCTCTAGCCTCGGGCATTTGCTGTCTGTCTTAGTTTCTGTTACCATTAGAACTGAAAATCTGGAGAGGAGTACATTTCTTTGTATTAGATAGCCAATGGAAATAAACAATGTGTAAGCAATTGATGATATTAAATTAACATATTTAATCTTAAGTATCAAGCTGTAGTGCCCTGTTCATTAATATACTTAAAACCATATGCTTGCTTTTGTTTTTGGTGTCAGTTTGGTTGGGTGGGCAATGCTTAGGCACAACATAAGATACACTTATTGATTCTTAAAAGGTCTTTTTTCACAGTTGAGCCAAAGCAGCTGGTAGAGAGCTAAAGAGCACTCAAGTCACCCAGATCTCTGGATATTGCTTTCTGCTGTACCATCTGTATCCTGTTAAATATTCTCGACTTTTGCCAAGTTTGGCCAATTTATATGTTAAATCGGTTGCTGAAAACAGGATCCAAGATGCTTGTGCAGGAGAAAAATAGTATTAAATTCAAACTCTTATGCATTAATCATTTGTTTTGGAAAAATCCAATTCAAGTTCTACTGCACAATAAATGGCAATGATATGTCAGATTTCTCAGCCTTCAAGACAAAAATAGGAGGCCAAGTGTGACTTCAGCACATTTTATTCCCATCTCAGCCCTCAGAGGAGGCGTTATCCAACTTCTTGTTGAAAGAGTCAAAAAACACCAGTCCTGTGAAGCAGCTGTAGAATCAATTGCAATTGCAAATGCTTCTTCATCCAGTATATGATATAACCAAATGAGCCCTAAACTGGCTAATTACTGACATTTTACTGCCTCGTAACCAACTAAACATTGAAACAATCCTGAGTACCATACATTTAGTGCTACTATTTGATAGTGATAATCTGTAAGCAAGTCAGTGTTCTAATTTCCTATTACTAGTTTAATTTATGGAATTAGGAAGACAAAAATCTTATCTCTGGATGAGATCCATCTTGTGGGAAGCAGAATGAAGCCGCAATAATTCAAGAGGTAACAGTTAGCGACCTGCTCCTCCAACTAGATGCCCACAAGTCTATGGGGCCAGATGGGATCCACCTGACAGTACTGAGGGAGCTGGCAGAGGAGCTGGCCAAGCCACTCTCCATCATTTATCAGCAGTCCTGGTCAACTGGGAAGGTCCCAGATGACTGGAAGTTAGCAAACGTGATGCCCCTCTACAAGAAGGGTCGGAAGGAGGATCCGGGGAACTACAGGCCTGTCAGCCTGACCTCGGTGCCAGGAAAGGTCATGGAGCAGGTCATCCTGAGTGCCATTACGCAGCACGTGTGGGATAATCGGGCGATCAGGCCCAGCCAGCATGCGTTTATGAAAGGGAGGTCCTGCTTCACTAACCTGATCTCTTTCTATGACAAGGGGACCTGCTTAGTGGATGAGGGGAAGGCTGTGGATGTTGTCCACTTGGACTTTAGTAAGGCCTTTGACACAGTCTCCCACAGCATTCTCCTGGAGAAGCTGGCTGCTCACGGCTTGGATAAGTGCACTCTGTGCTGGGTTAAAAACTGGCTGGACGGCCGAGCCCAGAGAATGGTGGTGAATGGAGTCAAATCCAGTTGGGAGCCGGTCACGAGTGGTGTTCCCCAGGGCTCAATGTTGGGGCTGGTCCCGTTCAACATCTTCATTGATGATCTGGATGAGGGGATTGAATGCAGCCTCAGTAAGTTTGCAGATGACACCAAGTTGGGTGGAAGTGTCGATCTGCTGGAGGGTAGGAAGGCCCTGCAGAGGGACCTGGACAGGCTGGATCGATGGGCCAAGGCCAACTGTATGAGATTCAACAAGGCTAAGTGCTGGGTCCTGCACTTGGGTCACAACAACCCCAGGCAATACTACAGGCTTGGGGAGGAGTGGCTGGAGAGCTGCCTGGCTGAAAAGGACCTGGGGGTGTTGGTTGACAGCCGCCTCAACATGAGCCAGTAGTGTGCTCAGGTGGCCAACAGGGCCAATGGCATCCTGGCTTGTATCAGGAATAGTGTGGCCAGCAGGACCAGGGAGGTGATAGTGCCCCTGTACTCGGCACTGGTGAGGCCGCACCTCGAGTACTGTGTTCAGTTTTGGGACCCTTACTACAAGAAGGATATTGAGGTGCTGGAGCGTGTCCAAAGAAGAGCCACGAAGCTGGTGAAGGGTCTAGAGAACAGGTCTTATGAGGAGTGGGTGAGGGAGCTGGGTTTGTTTAGTTTGGAGAAGAGGAGGCTGAGGGGAGACCTTATTGCTCTCTACAACTACCTGAAAGGAGGGTGTAGTGAGGTGGGGGTTGGTCTCTTTTGCCAAGTAACAAAGGATAGGACTAGAGGAAATGGCCTCAAGTTGTGCCAGGGGAAGTTTAGATTAGATATTAAGGAAAATTTCTTCACAGAGAGAGTCGTTAGGCATTGGAACAGGCTGCCCAGGGATGTGGTACAATCACAGTCCCTGGAAGTACTCAAAAAATGTGTGGATATGGTGCTTGAGGACATGGTTTAGTGGTGGACTTGGCAATGAGGTCAACAGGTTGGACTCGGTGATCTCAGAGGTCCTTTCCAACCTTAACAATTCTATGTTTCTATGATTCTATGGATGAGATATTTTTCCTACAAATTGAAGATCTGCTGCATTGTGTCAATGATGCTCCATCCACTGATTTCATGTCAGTAATCTCCATGCAGAGTTTGAGTTTGACCATGTCACTAAAACAAAAAAGTACATTAAAAATGTCTTTATGTCTTTTTTTTTTTTTTTTTTTTTTTTGAGTGGATGCTGCCTTTGTTTTGAAAAAAATCTGTAGCTTCCTGGCAAATAGAGATTTAAAAAAAATACTTTAACATATGCTGAGTCTGATTTTGTATCCCTTTGTTCTTCCTCTATCTAATTTTTCTTTTATACATTTTACTTCTACATTTTAAACTCTGTTATTGCAAAGACATTTACACCTTGACTGCAGATCTGTGTATATATTACCAGCAGTAAGACCTTGCCAAATTTCTGATATGATAGTTTCAGAGTCCCATTGTTCTCCCTCCCCACAGTAATACCATAAAGCATGATCTTTTGCCACTTCTCACTCTCATCTTGAATTAATGTGTGTTTATTTCAACCAGAATGCTTCCCTGCTGAGATTTGATGATATACCAAAGTGGCCTAACTCCAATGTTAAATCAATTTCTCAAAAAAGTAACCATGGGTTAAATAACAATATAAATAATTTCTAATACAAGCAAGGAGAAATAATTCCTTATGAATATTTGTGGATATGTTGCACATTCTTACTTCCATGGCTCTCTATTTGACCTGTGGTAGCTACAAGAAACGGAGTATTTGGGTCTAGAACACAAAGGCTACCATTACTTCACTTTTGAATAAAATTTCAAATTGATTCACTCAAACATTTCCTCATTTCTAACTCTTTTTTTTTTTTTTTTTTTGTCACAAGAAATACAAAGGTTTTGAAAAAGAGGAGAGGGTAAAGATTGCCTTGTTTCAAGGTTTATTGAAAAAGAGACAAAAATACAATATTCTTTTTCCATAGTGAAGCTTCACAAACTCTTCCTGAATCTACAAATCAGTCAAGCCTGCACTTGAGAATGCATGAACTGGGTGGGTCTGAAATGTAATGCCTTTGTTAATTTACTTGCAATTTTAAGTGCTCATTTTGGTTTTATATATATATGTGTGTATGTGAGAGAGAGAGAGATAAGTGAAAATGTTGCTTAGCTGGCTTTTTAAAGTGTAAAATATAGGCAATAATCTTCTTAAAGAGCTAAGTTATTCTTTCTAGCTTCCCTGATTTCATTGCAGCAAGTGGTACACAGAAGATGTGTTTTGCTTGTTGGATTTCTGCATTGCTTTTAACAGGTTTCTTGGTTCCAGTTCATCCAGGTGAAAATATAAATTTTGAAACATTGTTACAAATAATGACTTCAGACAATATATAAGTAATTTATTGAATGTTAATTAAAATTTATTAAGATCTACATACAAACTATCAGCAACCAAGAAGAGACGATAGCCTTTCCTTTTTAAAATTGGCTTCACACTAAGAAAAAAACAATATATATATTTTTAAGCAGCAAGTGTTGAATTACTCATTTGGCTTTCCAAATGGCAAATCAGAGATTTCACAGGTGGTGCCAGTGCTTCATGTCAAGTGTTATATCAGAATTCAATAGGATGACATCCTTACTTCATTATTAGGTCTCAACTACCTAAATTAAACTGGAGTTGTCAGCTCCTCTGACTGGGTGATGATGGCTAATTTTCCCAAATTGTTCATAATCTATTTGATATTTATTGAAGAATTAGGATGCACTACGAATGCCGTCTCTGAAATGAAACCATGCCAGGATCTTTAATCTTGTATTCTGCTGCATGAATTTTCACTATTATTATGCATTCATTTTTTAGAAATTTTAATAATATTTTCTAACAGGAGATGAATACAGGAATGATTTAAAGTTGGTCTCTGCTTCTTTAACTCTGTGGGACATGGATAGGGCTTAGCATGAAGAAACTGTTAACACCTTGTAATTACCTGGCATTCAGTGAGCTATCTCACAGTGGCTGCATTTAAGTAATGTCTACTGTAGTTTTACTTGACTAGCTTTAGGTGATATTTAAACTAATCTCTTAGATTTATCTTAAAACAAACAAACAAAGAATCACAAAGATGCCCTAAACTACTGTTGTACAACAGTCTTTTTGAGTCTGAATCTTTCAAACTAGATTTCAATGAGAACGAATAGATGAAGGATGTGGGGACATAAGTTTTAGCTCAGAAATATGTAGAAACACCTTTGTTTATTAAATACCATATTCCTAAATGGCCTTGCTAATGATTTGGTTTCTGAGAGCAATCTTATTCTGTATGCTGTATACTGGTGCTTTTCTTTTAGGGTTCGACAGCTCAATTGTGGTTTATATACACAGGTTGCTTAGTACTCATTAATATTCAGAAGAAAAATGGTTATGTATGAAGATATGACTTAGTGTTTCTCTGTCACCAAGTGGCAGCAGAAACGTGGGCATTCCAGATTACTATGTGAGGTAAAACCAGACAAATCGAAGACGAGACTTCAGATATTCAAACACTGTCAGGTCTGAAAGCAGTACAGCAAGAATGTCCCAAATTTGTGTTGTTTACTGTGCATGCGCAAATTACCTTAACATCTCTGTCACAGCAGTTTATTTTCATGATACTCAAACCCAGAGTGTAAAGGTGATGAATTACTACTAAAGTAATTATCCATTGCTGAAATGAATCCCCTCTGCAGGTCAGAGTGTGTTTCTCAATCTGTAATTTTATAAAGTCCTGTCTTTTAAAACAGGAGTATAAGCAAGATGCAAATTTACAATTCTGTCTTGCAGAAATCTTGAGTAACATACTTTGTCTTGCCTTGGGATTATAATTTTCATGTATTTCAGTCTGTAACTCTTTCCTAGGTCTCTAACAATTTTAATTGCATCATAGTATTTCTTCTGCATTTCCAGAATTTTAAACTTGAAAAACCCATACACCAAGGGTCTCATCAAGTGTATGTGGCCTAGAAAGGTGTTTTCAGAGCACTTGTCTTCATTTAGGTAATGATAGGATCATGGAATCTCAGGCTTTCAACAGTGAAAAAAGGAAAAATGCTTTCACATGTACAGTGATCTTAGCTGCTTCATGTTACTAAAAGCTTCCGTATTATGGAGCTGTGCAAACTATTCACATTTTTCATAATAAAATTGTGAAAGATTCATATCAGTGTAAGGGATCATAAGAAAGTTATCACTATTATGAAAATATTTATTTTATTCTCATATGAATGCTGTTCTAATTGCACTGAACAATTGCCAGGGGCTGTGTAAGTGTAGTAAGAGCAGATTGTCTTTTCTCAGTTGGCCTTGTATTTTGAATTGACCCATTGTCGTGGTTTCTTGCATGTACACTCTCTAGGTCTCTTCACTTCAGGCTCCAGTGAATTACACACATAGCTGAGCTAGTTATACATGTTAGCCCGAATACTGAAAGTAGTGCAGAAGTAACAACACAGACTGTACAGTCTAATTCATCTACCTGTTGTCACAGCTGGGTCTCATGTATAAATTATGCTAGCTAATGTGTCTCACTGTCACACTGCAGCCCACTGGGTAGATACTGAACTGCCTCACAAAGATTAGCTGCTCAGGTAAAGTGCTTTAATTCCTAGTTTAAATAACAAAGTTGGAAAACTGCTACTTATTCTCCTAAGTACCTTTAAACCATCAGTGACTATTAAATATGAGTCCACTTCAAGGTCTGTATCCTTCCATCTCTTTCTAGCTGCACCTGTCCTCATTCTCTTTCTTTTTCTATCTCACATGCTATTTTTTTTCTCCCACTTTATCTTTTGGACATAATAGCAGCTGTATTTGTCGTACATTTTCCATGCTGTCACATTCTTAATGTTTTTGCCCAACCCTCTGTGATTTGATCAGATGGCCATGAGGGAAGAGGATGAACTGGCACTCATTCAAGCTTCTTCCTGTTAATGTTCAAGCATGATAAGATGGAGGGAGGGGAGAAGAATAGCTGTTGTAAAATGATATTCTGCTTTTCTGTGTTTATTTCCATCACTGACTTCCATATCAAATTCACTACTTTGTAACCTAAAACCAGATTTTTCTGACTGTCAGAAATACATGCTTGTCCTTTCTCTGAAAATCAAACTGGGTTCTTCTTGTCTCCTCATCATCCACAATAAAGATTCTGGAATTAAAACTTAACAGGCAGCTTGTGATAGTGCATGGAAAAGAATAACATGTTGTATTGTCTTTGCAGTGCTGACAGCATTAAATTCTTTGCTAGTAAATTAACAGCTGCATTTCCTGAGATACTGTGGAGGGTTGACCTTGGCTGGTCGCCAGATGCCCACCAAGCTGCTCTATCACTCCCTTCCTTAGCAGGACAGGGCAGGGAGAAAATAAGATAGAAAAAAACTCATGGGTCAAGATAAAGGCATCTTAATAAAGTAAAAGCAAAGCCAGTGTGCAGAAGCAAAGGAAAACAAAAATTTATCCTTTACTTCCCATCAGCAAGAGATGTACAGCCACTTCCCAAGAAGTGGGGTTTCAATATGCGTAGTGGTTGCTCCAGGAAGCAAATATCATAATAATGAATGCCCCCTGCTTCTACTCCTTTCTCTTAGCTTTTATTGATGAGCAGATGTCATATGGTATGGAATATCCCTTTGGTCAGTTTGGGTCAGCTGTCCCGACTGTGTCCCCTCCCAAGACCTTCCCTGCTCCCAGCCTACTGGCTGAGGCACAGGGATGTTGGAGAGACAGCTTGATGCTGTGTGAGCACTGCTCAGCTGTAGCCAAAACTCTGGTTTTTTATCAATACCTTTTCTAGCTACCAATACAAAACACAACACTATGAGGGCTGCTATGGGGAAAATTAACTCCATCTCAGCCAGATGCAGTTATGTATAACAACAAACCAAAATATTTTCTTGCTACTTTCTTTTGACCTAAACTAGGAGACTGTTCAATAAACATATCTTGTGACTTAAAGAAGCTTTTCTCAGAAAATATCGATCCTAGATATGAATATTCCAGAGTCTTGCTTCACTCACTCCTTCTGTATCATGACCAACTGCCAGTATGAAAAGAGATATGACACTGATGAAATTTATGATGATGTTAATAATAATAACAATGGTAATAATAATAACAATAGTAATGACAGTGCTAACAGTAATAATAGTTTCTCTTCTGGCTGGAGATTTTCCTTAATTACTTTAATTCTCAGAGTTTCACAGAAAATGTTTTTGAGTGTGTACAAAAGTTACAAACTAAGCAGTACCTTAATCATAGAATCACAGTTACAGAATGCTTTGGGATGGACAGGACTTTTAAAGGTCATCTAGTCCATCTCCCCTGCAATGGGCAGGGACATCTACAACTAGATCAGGTAGCTCAGAGCTCCATCCAGCCTGACCTTGAATGTTGCCAAGGATGGGGCATCTACCACCTCTCTGGGCAACCCGTTTCAGTGTTTCACCACCTTCATTGTAAAAATTTCCTTGTGTTCAGTCTAAATCTACTTTCCTTTAGTTTAAAACCATTACCTCTTGTCCTGTCCCAGCAGGTCTTGCTAAAAAGACTATCCCCATCTTTCTTGTAGACCCCCTTTAAATATTGATAGGCCACAATAAGGTCTCCCCGGAGCCTTCTTCTCCAGGCTGAACAACCCCAGCTCTTTCAGCCTTTCTTCATAGCAGAGGTGTTCCATCCCTCTGATCATTTCTGTGGCCCTCCTCTGGACCCTCTCCAACAGGTCCATGTCCTTCCTGTGCTGAGGACCCCAGAGCTGAACGCAGTAATCCAGGTGGGGTCTCACCAGAGCAGAGTAGAGGGGCAGAATCACCTCCCTTGACCTGCTGGCCACACTTCTTTTGATGCAGCCCAGGATACAGTTGGCTTTCTGGGCTGCAACAGTGCATTGTTGGCTCATGTCCAGGTGTGTCAACTGCACCGCTCAGCTTGGTGTCATCTGCAAATTTGCTGAGGGTACGCTCGATCCTGCTATGTCACTGATGAAGATATTAAACAGCACTGGCCCCAGTACAGACCCCTGAGGGACACCACTCGTCACTGATCTCCATCTGGACATTGAGCCATTGACCATTACCCTCTGGATGTGATCATCCAGCCAATTCCTTATCCACTGAACAGTCCACCCAGTCCATCTTGATCTGCTGGGAAAAAAAGAAGGAAAGAGCAACAGGTTCTTTCGGAGCTAGATTTTTTCATAACTTTAGTGATATTCTTAAGTATATTTATCAGTCCCAAGAGAGTGAAATAAGATTCAGTTAAGAAACTTAAACAGTAGAATAAACCCTAAGTAAGAAAATAATTTCTTTAAAATAGAAGGGCAATCTAGTAGTAATGATGGCGGTAACTTATATGTGGCAAAACAGTTGAAAAGAAGGAAGTGAACTCAAAGTGAAGGACATGCATATCAATGATCAGTGAGATAGTAGGTCAAAGGATATGAAGGACTCATTCATTCCTTTTACATGGAATTGAAGGTCTAGAAACCCCAACCAGCTAATTTATTTAAATGGTACAAATAAGGTCTCTGGTGCTTGGACTTCATATTCATTGGTGCAATCCAAAGCACCAAATACATATAGCAAATAAACCATAAATTAAGCAAATATGGAACATTAGAGATGCCATGACATAAGCTCTTTTACAGAGCCACTGCTGCCATCCTGCTCTTTTGCAAGAAAATTTTCCAGGAACATCCAATAATTTCCTTGTATTATTAGTGGGAGAATTACCTTCAAACTCAGATGCAAGAATAGGAGGTAGGAGCTCTATTTACTTCTGTTTTAAGAAACAGTTAAAACTTCTTCCTATAAGTCATATCCAAGACTAAAAGAGGTACATCCTCTGTTTGATGGCATGAGGAGATCCATGGGATATTTCAATTTGAAAGCAAATATTTTGGGGGATGAAAGGGGAGGAGAGGCCTTCTTCTCCTGGCATACATTATGCACAGTGCTCTGGTTGGTCTGTCCCTGAAGTTTTCTCAGTAGCATTTTGGACAGAAAACAAATGTTAAGGAATAAGAAGATAAGATCACAGAGTATGAATGGGAGGGGGGCAGGCCATGATGCTTGACAGTACCTAAACAGTAATTGTAAAATGAAAATAAAACACAGCGCCAGGAAGAAGATGATGGATGAAGGGGAACAAAGTAGGAAAAGACAGTTGCATAAAAATTCTGTTTAATTAGTCCAAGTGGAATATATGTCATCAAGCTGTGTCACCGTCTCTGTCACTGCTATTCTTTCTTTCTAGTTGTACTGGTTTTGGCTGGGATACAGTTAATTTTCTTCATAGTATCTTATATGGTGCTATATTTTGGATTTTAATGAAAATAGTGTCAATAACAATTACACAGCATCAAGGCTGTTTCTGATTCTCATTCTGCCCTGCCAGAGAGTCGGCCGGTGGTGCACAGGAAGTTGGGCGGGGACACAGTTGGGACAGCTAACCCCAGCTGACCAAAGGGATATTCCATACCATATGACATCATGCTCAGCAATAAAAGCTAGTGGAAACAGAAGAAAGGGGGAGACATTCAGAGTTACGGTGTTTGTCTTCCCAAGTAACCATTACATGTGATGAGGCCCTGCTTTCCTTGCTAAACACCTGCCTACTGATGGGAAGTAGTGAATTAATTCCTTGTTTTGCTTTGCAGCTTCTGTTTTACCTGTTAACCTATTTTAAGTCAACCCACAAGTTTTCTCACTTACACCCTTTCAGTTCTCTATCCCATCCTGCTAGGGCATAGTGAGTGAATGTCTGTGGGGCTTAGCTCTCCACTGGGCTTACACTACAGCAGTCCTTTTTTGGAGCCCAACATGGGGCTTAAAGTATTTGAGATAATGACAGATTTGATTGGAGTGTGCTAGACCAAATTTATAACTGTTTAGCTACTAACTGGCAGGTTCCTGTGCTTGCCACAGGGCTTGCTTGCCTGACTGTATATGTAAGTCTAGTGTTTGTTAATGTCTGCTTTTTGCTTTCGCTCTTTGCTGTACTCCTTACCACCTTACTCTACTGTGCCTGGGAACGTTTTAATAACAGCAACAGCTATGCACCTGGGCTGGCAGATGGCCAGAGCATTGCTGTTCTTCATCTGTATGGAACACGTTGGAACTTCAGTGTGAACTTGAGTCAAAGGGAGTGTGACCTGTGGATAAGTCCGCATGGGAGGAGGTACACTCTGAAGCATCTGTGGCCACGGTAATGTTCACATAACAGCAGGTACATCCCTGAAGGGATTGTGGCCCAAGGATAAGTCCATGCTGGACACCTGTCCAGATTGTCTGTGGCTGTGGATAAGGTCATGCTGGAACACCTCAAAGCTTCTGTGGCCATGGAAAAGTCTGTGCTACAGTAGGTATGCCCCTTAAAAGACTGTGGCCCATTGGAGTTCTACAAGATGATGTGACAAACATCATAAATATTTTATTATAGCGTACACAGACTGATAAGGACTAAGGAATATTCTTCCAGGGGACATTTGTGTCTAAGTTCCTGAGTTTGTACCAGTTTTCTAACTACTGAAAGACAGGCACAGCTACAGAGTGCTCCAGGAACCATGTTAATTTTTTTTGTAGAAATTCAGATACAGTGCATCACTCATGTTACCATGGAAGATCAGGCAATTATTTTAACAAACAAATGTGCCTACAGATATATTTGATACCACATTTCAGAATAGCATGTGATCTTTTTTCACATGAGGTTTTGTGAAGGTGAATTTGAAGTGTCCGTAATGGTTTCATCTTTATAATTTATTTAAAAGCAACTTTGATAACTTTGCTTTAAATACATTGAATGCATTTGATGACTTAATGCAACATGTAATTGCTAGATACTGCAGCAAATTTATCATCACTAAGAACTTTGTACCTTACGTGAGAATTTAATTTTTAATGTTGTTTTTATTAATTGATGTTAAGACTTTTGCCCTCTACATGCCTACGGTTCTGTAGTTTCTTTTCTTTTTGCAACATCTTTCACATAGACCAAAGATGTTTCAGATATAGAAACCCATCCATCAAGTTTTTTCAATGGACAACTATATTTTACTCTACAACTGGCTATTCTACTTTCGTCTCAGCATCTTATTTAATTTTTTTTACAAGTTAGAACATTTCATATGATTGACGCAGCTGACATATATTAGATAAAATAGTAGAACATTTTTATAGAAAAGCTATTGTCCCTTATGAAAAAAGAACCATCCATTATTATTTTAAGATTAAAATACTTTACATTCCCCCCAACCAGGAAACCAAATGCTTAGGTGATGTAATTTAGTATAGCTCCACTGACTTCAGTGAAGCTCTGCCAATTTTATATCAATTGTGAAACTACTTTCTGCATTCCTTTTGAGTGGATTTAATGGTGATTATTGTCAGTTTCCATTGTAAATGCTGAAATAGTGCTTATTGTCCTTTTTAGCTGAATGTTATTGAGCACTTCTGTGTATCTTCTCCCTTTTTATCATTTGTGCTGCTCAAGAAAATCTGGTGTGGAGAAAATAATTTGTAACCAGTGACTAAAAGAATGACAAAACATTTATTTTAAGAAGAAAGGCTTCTCAATGATCATGAGGAACAGACTTCAAAAGGATCACTGAGCTTCAGCACATATAGGTCAGGTTTTTTAAAAGGGTGTGAGGGCTGCCACTCAGAAGTGGACTATTTAATTGTAATATGGAGGAAAAGCTGCATTCAGAGAGTTTAGATTTTTAGCAGAAATTAAGGATTTCAGAAACCATGGCAGGAGTCAAGGGTTACTGAAACAATCTCTTAGCTCTCATTGTAAGTTTAAATAGCCACAGACAAATGAAGAGGCCAGCATAAATTTCCATAAAGAAGCACATGTAATCATTTATTTTACGTGTTAATAATAAGTGCAAAATTAACTACAACTTTTTAGGAAAAAAGGATACACAAAAATAAGTATTCTCAGTCCTGGATTCCAAAATGTTAAAATAATTTAATGGAAGAAATCAGTCTCCTACAAATATCAAACAATCCTACAAGTCCAAAGCAAAGGGCACTTATATTGACTTTTCATGCAGAACACATTATTTTCCATGGCAGAAGTGCTTTTTTAGTGATTTATTTTTAAATAAAAGGCTCTAATATGCAAAGATGAAAAGCAGGAAGGAAATTGTTGAAACCAAAAGATGTGCCAGCACATAGCAGAATGTTCTGTGATAGACTATATATTATGACTTAGTATTTTGGACTGCTCCCAATAAAGCAACATGAATAATAAAATAATAGGGTCCCAATTAGACATGATTATTTTATGTGACACAAAATTAATAGTGATTTATGATTTTCCTTCTACTACTTAATACCATCAGGTGAGTGGGTTTTTAAACGCTTTCCCTTTGGCATGATCATAATCAAAGCAAATACATTTCCATTCCCTCCATAATCATCCACACATTGGCAGAGGATAAAATTATTATTTCTGTACCAAATGAAAAGACGTTTCCTTATTAATATTTCTGAAGGAAAGACCTGTGGCATTTAATGATCACTAAACTCAGTAAATACTGAAGTTTATAAATACCTGACTGATTTATGGGTGTAACTCTCCATAAACTTCTAGTGGGAGCTGGTCATTCAACTGCTTTTTCTGGATCTAGGTCTCAGGTCTTATGTGATTTGCAGGAGAGAGTCTTTGTTCTGTGTTATGCTGCAGGGACTTGTTTCTGTTACCAGATCTTCACTTTGCTCTGAAATTATCACATCTAGGAACAAACACAGAACTCCTCAGGCCAATCATTCATTTGCATTACAGGCAATATTAATGTTGCTGTTTCAGGAACTGCTAATGTTTTTTTACCAGGCAGTGAGGAAATTGAGAAAAAAGGTTGAAAGGTAGTAGAATCTCTTGTACACAAATAGCATTTGAAAAATAAGCAAAATGGTATTTTTTTTTCCTGTGTAATGTTTAAGATAAAGGTACGCTTAATGTGGATTAATAATAGAAGAGCGTCAAAAGATACTCATGAGAATGCTATCATTTGTCCTTGTAAAGTTCAGCATTTCTCTGTTTCTCCCAAGCTTATTTGTAGCAACTGAAGATCTGGTTAACAGCATTCAAAAGGTGTTTTTACCACCAAATCTGTGAGGCTGTGATGTGTTCAAGGGTAAAAAGAGGCAATCAAATTATAACAGCATAAGGCAAAAAAGAAGCTGCATTTAAATGTAGAAGAGCAAGAGAATATCTGTCTTCCTGTTGATTTGCTGTAAGCTTTATACCGTAACCATGCTTGTTTACTAAGACTAGTTTGTAGTGCTGGTCCGCAGACGTATGATCCTTTCCTTTCTTGCATGGCTCATTCAGGTGCCAATAAAAAAATCTCTTTTTGCATCACGAGTATGTTAAGTTCTATTTTTTTCCATCTATATTCCTTCAAAGGGGAGTGAGGAAAGGTTCCAGTTAAAGAATGACTTGAGAAGTATGGTCTTTTTGTCTATGGGAAAGCTTGGTGAGGGACTGCACCTGAAAGCACTATCAGGCACCTGTTTTTTAGCGATTCTGCCACACAAAATCCCATTACATTAGTGTCGTGTTAATTATTTCTTCTAAGGTCATTGATACTGGTACATTTACTCAGGTAGTAATACCAGTGCTACAGTTATTGAGCTACAAAATAAAAGTAAATTATAAATTTAACTTATAATTGTAAAAAATCTAGGAAACAAATATGAAAATTATATAATCCTAATGGAGTTTCTGTATCTTTTTTGTGTTTTCTTTAAGATGTGCCTTTCCTTTCTAAATGGTTACAATGTGACAATAATTATGAATTATCCTTCTTATTTAATAAAATTCTGCAGCATCCTGCACTGAATACTTGCTGGGTATCTCCTGACTAAGAGCACATTGTATTTAAAGGAAAGAAGTGGATTTTGCCTTTTTAGTTGCATTTGTGTAGAATGACTGCTTGCATTTTCAAAGATTGCATATGGACTTGCAGTCTTTGCAACATAATTGTTTACCTTTCTTCTTTCAGTCTCCTCATCCCTCCCCTCCCCCCAGAGTAATTCTGCCAATATTTTATAGTTTGCATAATTTGTAGGGAGGTTGTTAGTTATCTAGCACATATGTGGTTTATTTTAGTTTTAAAGTTGTTATTTATAAATGACATTGACTGCATTGATATTTCACAGTTAAAGTGTATGAATTATGTACTCTGACACCATTTGGCTAGATATGTTTTTCTTCCCTACTGGGCAATACAATCCAGATTATTAGCTGTTTCAGCAGTTAGCTCAAATGCTGATAATTCTGGGCTGTGTGTCTGTGGTGTATAGCTCTTCTTGCATAGCTCTTCATGCTGTCTATCCAATGTCTGGGAAACCTTCCTGGGCCATTTTCCCAACATATGGTCCACAGCAGCCTTTCTGTGCCCATATGGCACAGGTGTTCAGGCCATTTCTGCTGGCTTCCTGCCACATTTTACTGAGCTATACAATCAGATTAGTCAAAGTCATTTCACTGTTGGAGTTCCTTTTCCTTTTTTTCCATTAGTATGAGCATATGATTGGTTGTAAAATGAAAATAAATGAACACTATACAAATCTCAGTAGAGATTCTTTCACTTTATCTAATCTTGTTTCTGGCCCATACATCAATATATTTCACCTGCAGTCACTTCATAAAATTCAAATATGCAAAAAACAAAGTTCGATGTCATAGAAGTTAATAAGAGATTTGGCTTTGATTTAAATCAGCAAGAGAACAAAACCTACACAGGTGAATTCTTTAACAATACAGATTCCAGAAACTGTACATGTAGAATGTATTGTACATATAATGCACAAAACCTATTAATGTATTACCAATTATTTCAGTTATTTTCATCACAGTTCCATTCTGGATATTCCAGTCTTGCTTTGGGCCATTACATTGCACTGAAGTAACTAGTGCCAGGTAACTTACTACTCACAGGCCAGAGCAAGCATCATCTTTAACAGAGTTGACTGATGTTCTTCTAGCATCTTGTCATTCTTTGATTTTTTCATGTCTGGCTTTCTGTTTGCTCTACCTCTTTAATCACTGGCTTAACACACTTTTAGAATGTCTTTGTATACTTTCTGTGTATTATTCAAAGGGTTCTGTCTTTCACATATCTTTACACCTTAGTAGTAGGAATTTTCCTGTGTAGAATTAGCTGCTGTTTTTTAACTTGGATCAGGATTTGGGGTGGTTTGGTGGGTTTGTTTGGTTTTGGGTTTTTTGTTTTGTTTTGTTTTGTTTTTTATTCTCTGCAGCAGACATGAAACATCATTTCCTTTAATAAAACATTGTAATGTTTCAAAATACTTTTTCTTCCATTTCAAAACAAAACAAAACAAAACAAACTCCCAAAGTACTTTAAAAGATTTGAAAGAAGAAATATACACATGCCTGTGCCTCCAGTATATCAAACAGAGTAGTGGATAAAGTTTATCCCCTGATTCAGAACTATAAATTAAAATATTCCATCCATACTCATCAGGCTACTGGCTATTCTTCAATAGGCAGTAGTCCTGAAGCTAAAACCAACACAGGTCTGAAGAATTTTATTACTGAAAGATTTGTTGAAACACAATCATTTCTGCAAAACTTATCATCAGTTTCAGTGAGAAAATTGGAAAATTTCAATCTGCCACATTATTTTTATATCCTATAGTTGTCATGACTTTTGGGATCCAGTTTTCAAGGTGTATCTGTTGCATTAATTGTATTTCTACTGACTCAAAAAATTGCTGCTGATCATTTCAATATTATTAATCCCTTACTTATTTTGTTTCTGTTTGTTTGATGGAAAAGCACAACATTTTCCAATATCAATCTCTTGTTAAATTTAGGACTTATCAAATTCACTGGGGGTGCTAGAACAGGATTCCTAGAACTAGACAGATTATTTTCTTTTTTCTGTGAAAAGATTTTATTTAACTGATATTTGTTGTACACTCATGCCAGTGGATTTCCCACTGAAAGTACTATCAATTAGAAATGAATTAATGGGTATCAATAGTAAATTAAAATATCTTTTCTTTAACCTAATGAAAATATATAGCTGCTTTACAACCACTGAACTTCCTTACCAAAAATGAACCACATGATGAGGCAAAGAATGGTAGAATTACTTCTGTGGAGCACTTAATATGTATTATTCAATTCTTAGAATCACTACCAAATATTTTTTACTACTTTCTGAATTTTGTTCTGCAGATAAATGGGTGAAATTCCAGCTGTGTTGCTAAATTTTGATAAATCTTGAGTAAAGATTTTTGTTTCTGATCCTGATTGGGCGGCAAAGTATACACTTGTAGTTCAAGTACCTCATCTCTATTTGTTATTTGGAAATTAGATATTATACTTCCAGAATTTTTTTTTAATCTGATAGATTTTAGTGGAAAGTAGTAAGAAACAGGGATTTTTTTTTCCAAAAAGGGAAAGCACCAGTCACAGAGATAAATTTTATATATAACCCACTTCTGTTCAGTCATGTGATGATAATTTTCTACTCGAAAAGATACTTTCCCTAAGATGGGTGAGGTGTTCTCCTTTCTGCCAGCATGACTGAATTTAGTCAGTTTTGTCAGTTATGTTGAGGTACATGAATCTGTTTTATATCCCTTCAAAAGTCAGCTTTTTTGATTCATTTTAGTAGAATCTTTGTGAATTCAGTTCATCTCCAGTATTCAACACACTCATATATCATGACTTTAAAAACAAAACAAAGCAAAACAAAACATAACAAAACAAAACAAAAAAAGCAAAACACTTTTGTCCTGTTTCTCTTGTCCTTATCAATATACAGTATGAGTAACGGAATTTCCCACAATAAGGTATATTTTATACATATATTTTTTATATCAGGTCATGTAGGGGTAAGAAAAAGTCTGTCACAACCATCTGTTATGTGTGTGATATCATTCAATGGACTGATCACGAGCAGTCAATTAGTGAATTATTGAAGCCGTACCTTCTGAAATCCCAGTTTTATTTTCTACAGAATACATGCTGCCAAAACTTTTAAAATAATATTTACAATTAATAAATATTAAGAATTTATAAAAGAAAAGAATGCAATATTTTTCTGCACTGTAGCTACTTTAGAACTGATAAATTTATATGTTATCATAATTACCTTTCTTAGGACTGAAACAGCAAAGCTGCTCCTAGGACTCATAATGGATATGCTGCTGACTGATTTACTAAAAAAACATACATGCAAAAGAATGGAAAGCAAAGATGTCAATTGATGTGACTTCAGGAACAGTACTTGACCAACGTCCTCTCCTGGGCACTCTCAGAGTCTTGTCAGATGATGTAATTGCTGGCTACCAAGACCTTTTCTGGTTACCTTTTTAGCTTTCCAACTCTTTGTAGGATTCAAGCTTTGTCACTGACTTAAGATTTCAAGAAACTGTCCTACTGAGTGGATTCTATAGCTATCCTCTTCCTGGCATCTGAAATCCATGGAGAAAATGTGTGTCTTATTGTGCTTGGAATATGCTTCTCAAACCTATGATGTTTTGTGCAAGTTATTTCCAGAAGTTCTTTTGGCTATTGTAGACTTTGGCCTTCTGGGCTTATTTTTCCAGAAGCCATGTAAATGATCTGAGAAAAGAGTTTTGTTCCAATATAGAAAATCTTTCCATAGAGTCAGAAAACTCTGTAGTTTTACTTAACGGTCCAAACACAAAGGTTATGTGGAACACATAAACATATAGAAAAGCAGTGCTCCACAGGTTTCGTGTTGTCCTTTAATCTTTGCCAGACCAAGTTACTGGTGCAGCGCCCCTTGTTCTGAACCAGAAGAAAAGATCCTTCCCAAGTAAAGTCATTACTGCCTTCTCGGAACATTGGGCCTTTTCTTGCTCATTCTTTGGCTGGGGAGAAATTATAAAGCCATTCCAGGTGACTTCTTAGATAAGGCGGCCTATATCTGTTAAATCAGTTTTACTCAGTCAGAACTAGGCAATTATATAGCATATGTATTTTTAAGTAAAGAACTGTTGTCTTTTAACCCCTAAACTTACATATCTGATAATATGCTTTCAATAAAACAAAGCTAGCAAGTAAGATCAATCTAAATGTTCCTTTAAGATGAAAACAGTATTCATTTTCCCTTTTTATAATCCTCTCTACTCACAGTTGTCCTTTGCTTGTTTTGATTACAGTATTTGTATATATACTATTGAGTCTGTTCAGCTCAATAAAGATGAGGAGAGTTTTTTTCTTTTCTGGCATAGTATTCTGAGGAGTTAGTGAGCTGTGTGACTGAGAGAGAGCTGCAGAGCCAAGACAGAGAAAACAGTAGAATTACACAGCCACAAACAGTCTTGAACTAAGACAACCTCTCTCTGCAGAGGTATTAGATTGACTCAGCCAGCTGCTGAAACCTAATCTTAATTATGAAGAAATACATGTTTAAACGGAAGTGGACAGTATAAGAGTGAAAGGCCATGCACATAAAACAGCACTGGCAAATAGATAAGATAGAAACAGAGTTGATCATTTCATATACAATTCATAAGACTAGATTTTGCAACATTTTTAAAGGAAAATTCACCCCTGTACCAGGAGAAAATTAAGTAGTTCTGCATAACTGCTTTGTGTGACCTGCCATCTGCTAGTCAATCACTTCAAAGTTTTTGAATGAAATTAAATCTATGTGGTAAAAGAATGAAGTTTGCCACTGACTTGTCAACTGTGGTGGGTACTTTTTGTGGCATGTACATGTGACTCTGCACAATAGCTGAAAACAGCTGCCTTTTATTCCTTATATCTTTCTTTGTCTGAATCTGCAGTGAATCTTGCCTTTTTATATGCCCTTTGAGAATCTCTCGTAGTGATGGTACTTACTGTCCACGCGTTACAATATATACTGCAATCTTCTGTCACACTATCTTTAGGCACAGGCAGTGCTTTAATCTGCTGGCACCTAAAACATATCTACTTTGTGGATTCTTATTCCCAAACAACACACACGATAGTGGTCAACTTCAGGTAATCTGCTCATTTTTTTAATTCAAAGATTTTTTTTTTCTTACCTGGTCTTAAAAAAAAGAAATTTTTGTTGTTTTGCAAACGCTTCAGTGTAAACAATAATCGACATAGCACCAAAATATAAAAGACAAAATTGGCTCTGCATTTAAAAGAGGCTCAGGTGTTTATTGAATTCTGAAGAAAGAACTTGTTATTTTCCAGTTTACACAAAGACATCTCAATTAT
This sequence comes from Platalea leucorodia, assembly GCF_965183815.1. Lineage (NCBI taxonomy): Eukaryota > Metazoa > Chordata > Aves > Pelecaniformes > Threskiornithidae > Platalea > Platalea leucorodia. The sequence goes on along the minus strand of NC_138858.1, from coordinate 34,497,987 downwards.
CACCTTCTGTATATCCAAGTTTTGATTCTTAATTGACAAAACACAACAAATATGTATTTCTTCAGCTATCTTATTTCAAGAGAGCAAAAAAGAGGAAGAGGGAAGCATGGGACTCATGGTAAGTCCTCAAAATGATAAGGAATAAGACAACTTAAATCTAAACATTACTTGTACAAAATGCAAAACTTCTTAAAATGCAAGTATAAGTGTAAATGTAGCTTATATATCCCCTTCAGTTCACCATTCCTGACACGGAACCTTTTTTTAACACTTCATCTGGAAAAGATGCTGATATAAAGGCATTTGACGACTTCCCTTGTCACATTCTTTCATGCCTTATATCAGTCAACTGGATACTTTCAAGTGACAGCAAAACTAAAACACTGAGATAGGCAGAGGCAAAGAATGAAGAAAGTAAAAATATTGAATAGTTTTGCAATATCTTATAAGCATGGGTTGGATGCACTAATTTTCTCTTCAAAACTTGAAAACTAGAAAGAAACATTGCTTTAGAATTACTAAGGGTGGAATGCAGGTTTTATCTGCCCCTCTAATACGCAGATAAAACTGACAACACTTTCTATAAACAGATTGTACCAATTTGAACTAATGATTATAAGAAACAAAATGGGCTTTTATTTTGGCTGGGTTTTAGGCAACTTGTAAGTATAATAATGACTCCAGGCACAAAACAATAAGCTGGTCCTAAAACACGGTGTGTGTGTGTCCTGATTTTGGCTAGGACAGGGTTAATTTTCTTCCTAGTAGCTGGTATAGTGTTGTAGTTTGGATTTTGTATGAGAATAATGTTGATAACACACTAATGTTGTAGTTGTTACTAAGTAGTGCTTACACTAAGTAAAGGGCTTTTCAGTTTCTCATGCTCTACTGACGGAGAAGGCTGGAGATGCACAAGAAGCTGGGAGCGGGCACAGCCAGGACAGCTGACACGAACTGGACAAAGGGTTATTCCATATCATATGACATCATGCTCAGTCCATAAACTAGGGGAAAGTTGGCCGCAGGCCACTGCTTGGAACTGGCTGGATATCTGTTGGCAGGTTCTGTGCAATTGCATCGTGCATCACTTGCTTTGTATATTCTTTTATCATTATTGTTATTATTATTTTATTTTATTTCAGTTATTAAACTGTTCGTATCTCTACCTACTGGTTGTTTTCACTTTTACTCTTTGAATTCTTTCCCCCATTCCACCATGGGGAGGAGTGAGCAAGCAGCTGAGTGGTGCTCAGTTGCCAGCTGGGGTTAAACCATGACTGTGGAACAACAAAGACTTCTCATTGGCAGAAATTTCATATTTTATAACTAAAAGGTACTTTTAAGTCAGCTTCAAGATAAATGTGTGTCCCTCGGAACAGTGGGAAGAAATTACCAATGGGTGATCTTTGCTCAGAAGGCTTTGGTAGGGGCTGGAAGAGTTGTTACTGTCAGGACTCTGCTTGGACATTGATTAGCCTGTAATGAGTGTCAAAGATGGGGAAGCCTGCCATGCTTCAATACAATAAAGTGAAAAATGGTAAGCATAAACTTGGAGAACTATATTCTCTGCTGCTTCTCTCCTGGCCAAGAGTAAAAAAATCTACAAATCAAAATCTGTGAATGCAAAATACACATCTCTGTCCTTTGAGGATTTCTTTCATATCCCATAACCTAAAGTTCTATGATATTTATAGTGCACTAAATATGTCTTTTTAAAAAATGCTTGTGAATAACCTGTTGAATAAGCTGAGTATTTGGTACTCAGGCTTTTCCTCATCGAAAATAAAGCAGACTCCCCAGATGTAGGAGAATAAAAGGACTGACGATCTTACTTTGTTTTCCTATCAACAAGTTGATCAGATCATATTGTCAAAATATAAATTAAGGTATTATGATACTGAAATATTTCTCAGGTGTTTGTATGTTAGAAGTTAATATATTCTTACAACAAATATAATTTTAAGCAAAATATTTTTAAAATTTAATGTGGAGTCCTTGCTTCAATTGTAAAAGTAACATGGAATAAAACAAAGAATTTATAAACACTGCTTATAATTTCTTATAAGAATTGTTTACTTTATTTAAAGTATATTATAAAAGAAATTTTTAAAAAACTGTGTGTATGATTGACTATCAGTAATGGTAACTGCACCTTGAATGTATTCCCAACATGTACAAGTATATATGTTGTACAGAGGTATAAATTGCACTTGGCCCTGATGCGGATTTCTAACCTGCTTTCGTGCTCAAATTCCATATCACAGTTTATCTAAAACTTCTGGTTTGAGGCGTTTTGCTTGTTCTCTTTTGAAAAATTGATGTAAAGGTGTTTTCTGTTCTTAAGCATAAGAAAATGCAAAACAAATGGTTATATTCTGCGTATTCTTAGAACTGTGCAAAGCTTTCTCTTTTAATATTGAATTTGGGGGCAAATTAAGCCTTCACTGAGAAACAGCACTAACATTGTCTTCAAGAGAAAATTCCTTTCTATTTATCTGAGTTATGAATATTTAAAAATCACATATGGCAGGATTTTTCCTAAGCACTTATGATTGGCTTAGCTGTTCCAGTGGAAATAATGGTAACATGCCCATTAAATTCAATGCAAGCAAATTTAAAGCCAAGATTTTTAGTGTTGTTCTCCGCAGACTTGTATAGAAGATACAAGTAGATTTTAAAGTGCTGCTGCAAAATAGTGGATTCTCATTTGGAATTAGTTGGATTTGATTCCATCAGAGCTGGTAGCATAACAGCTGTCTTTTTGTCAGTGTAAACTAGCAGAAGCCATTTACTGTGTTTGTGTAATGAGACAGCTGAAACTATAATAGCCATGAGTGAAAACACAAGCTCATGTGTTTAAGCAGAAGCTGAAATATGCAATACAAGAAGTTTTTGTAAGAATCAGCACAGCAATGGCTGAGATGAAGTCACTGATTATACTAGAAAGAGTTGGCAATCTGATACAGAATGTACCAAACTGGGAGGAGCAGGTGATACACCAGATGTGTGCACTGCCATTCAGAGAGATCTGGAAAGGCTGGAGAAATGGGCCGATAGCAACCTCATGAAATTCAACAAAAGACAGTGGCACGCCCTGCAGCTGAGGAGGAATAACCCCATGCGTCAGTACACACCGATGGCCCATCAGCTGGTGTGCAGCTTTGCAGAGAAAGACCTTGTGATCTTGGTGAACAATAAGCTGACCATGTGTCAGCAATGTGCCCTTGCAGCAAAGAAGGCCAGCACCATCTTGCCGCATTAGGCAGACCATTGCAAGTGGATCAAAGTAGGAAGTCCTTCCCCTGTACTCAGTTCAAATGAGACACATCTGGGTGCTGTGTCCAGTGCTGGGCTGGACAAGAGAGACATGGATATACTGGATTGAGTCCCCTGGAGAACCATGAAAATTATGAAGTGACTGGAACATCTGTCACATGGGGAGAGGTTGAGAGAGCTGTGAGTGTTCATCCTGGAGAAGAGGAGGCTCAGGGGGATCTTCTTCAGGTCATAGAATCATAGAATCATAGAATATCCTGAGTTGGAAGGGACCCACAGGGATCATTGACTCCAACTCCTGTCCTTGTATAGGACAACCCCAAAAATTATACCATATGTCTGAGGGTGTTGTCCAAATGCTTCTTGAATGTTGTCAGGCTTGGCGCCATGACTACCCCATGGGGGAGTTTGTTCCGGTGTTCCACTACCCTTCGGGTGAAGAACCTTTTCCTAATGTCCAACCTAAAACGCCCCTGGCATATCTTCCTGCCATTTCCTCGGGTCCTATCATTGGTCACCAGGGAGAAGAGATCAGCGCCTGCCCCTCCTCTTCCCCTTGTGAGGAAGCTGGAGACTGCAATGAGGTCTCCCCTCAGTCTCCTCTTCTCCAGGCTGAACAGACCAAGTGACTTCAGCTGCCCCTCATACAGTTTCCCCTCTAAACCCTTTACCATCTTTGTGCCTCTCCTCTGGACACTCTCTAGTAGCTTCGTATCCTTTTTGTATTGTGGCGCCCAAATCTGCACACAGTACTCAAGATGAGGCCACATCAGTGCAGAGTAGAGCAGCACAATCACCTCCCTCGACCAGCTAGGAATACAGTGCTTGATGCACCCCAGGACACGGTTGGCCCTCCTGGCTGCCAGGGCACACTGTTGGCTCATGTTCAACTTGCTGTTGACCAGAACCCCCAGATCCCTCTCCATAGGGCTGCTCTTCAGCTCTCATTCCCTAGTCTGTACGTACACCCAGGATTGCCCTGTCCCAGGTGCAAAATACAGCACTTGCCCTTGTTAAACTTCATATGGTTGGTGATTGCCCAGCTCTCTAATTTGTCCAGATCTCTCTGCAGGGCCTCTCTGCCCTCCAGAGTGTCAACGGCTCCTCCCAGTTTTGTGTCATCCACAAACTTTGATAACAAACCTTCAAGTCCTGCATCCAAGTCGTTTATGAAGATATTGAAGAGCACTGGGCCCAAGATGGATCCCTGCGGAACCCCGCTAGTGACTGGTCGCCAGGCCAGTGTAACTCCATTTACTCTAACCCTTGGAGCCTGACCCATCAGCCAATTGCACACCCACTGCATTATGTGTTTATGCAGCTGTATGCTGGACATTTTGTCCAGGAGGATACTGTGAGAGACAGTACCGAAAGCTTTACTGAAATCTGAAAAGATTACATTGACTGGCTTCCTTTGGTCAACTAGGCGGTTAACCTTGTTATAGAAGGAAATTAAGTTTGTTAAGCAGCACTTTCCCCTCGTGAATCCATGCTGGCTGGGACCAATGACTGCATTGTCTTTCAGGTATTTTTCACTAATTCCCAGAATAATCTTCTCCATGATTTTGCCAGGCACAGAGGTGAGACTGACAGGCCTGTAGTTACCAGAGTCATCCCTGTTGCCCTTCTTGAAGACTGGGACGATGTTTGCCAGCTTCCAGTCAACTGGGACCTCTCCAGGTTCCCAAGAGCATTGAAAAATCATTGGGAGAGGTCTCGCTATGACATCAGCCAGCTCTTTAAGTACCCTCAGATGAATCCCATTGGGCCCCATTGACTTATAGGGATCCAGCTGGATCAGCAAATCGTGCACAAATTCGGGACTGGTTGGGAGTTTGTCTTTCTCGCAGTCATGGTTCTCTAGCCCAGGGGGTCCCAGAGCCCATCACCAGTGTTGAAGACTGAGGTGAAGAAAGCATTAAACGTCTCTGCTTTGTCTGTGTCCCTGTTTGTGAGGTGACCATGCTCATCAAGTAACGGGCCAATGTTATTTCTGGCCTGCCTTTTGCTATTTATATATTTTAAAAAGCCCTTTTTATTGTCCTTCACAGTGCTGGCCAGCTTCAGCTCTAGTTGAGCTTTGGCCACGCGTATTTCCTCCCTGCAGTGGTGAACAGCGTCCCTGTAGTCCTCCCATGTTGCCTGACCTTGCTTCCACTGCTCATACGTTTTCTTTTTTCATCTTAGTTCTAGCATAAGATCCCTACTCAGCCAAGCCGGCCTTCTGCCTCGCCTGCTTGACTTCTGACAGTTTGGAATTGACTGTTCCTCTGCTCTTAGGAGGTGGTACTTAAAAAGTGACCAGCACTCATGGACCCCAGCACCTTCAAAAGCTTTCCTCTCAGGGAGCTTACTAAGTAGTTCCCTGAGCAGCCTGAAGTCAGCTCTCCTCATATCCAGAGTTGAGGTCCTGCTGGCAGTTTTCCTCCTGTTACCATAGATTTTAAACTTGACTGCTTTGTGGTCGCTGTGGCCAAGGCAGCCACCAATCTCCACTTCACTCCCGAGACCGTCTCTTTTAGTAAGCAGCAAGTCGAGGAAAGCACCTTTCCTGGTCGGTTCTCTTAGTACTTGTATCAATAAGGTATCATCCAGATGCTTTAAGAATCTTCTGGACCTGTTCGTACTAGCTGTGTGGTATTCCCAGTTGACATCTGGCAAGTTGAAGTCCCCCATAAAGACAAGGGCAGATGACTTGGAAGCATCCCTTAGTTCCTTAAAGAATAACTCATCTGTGTCAGCATCCTGGCTGGGTGGCCTATAGTAGACTCCCACAATGACATCTGCTTTATTTGTCTGTCCCTTAATCCTTACCCAGAGGCTCTCAACTGTGCCATCGCCAACTGCTAGCTCCATGCATTCCAGCCCCTCTAGTGCATACAATGCCACCCCACGTGTAGGTGTAGGTGTATAAATACCTGGGAGTATTATTATAATATCCTGTAGGTGTATAAATACCTAGGAGACTGTGTTAAGGAGAAGGAGCCAAACTTCTCAGTGGTGTCCAGTGACAAGACAAGAGGCAATTGACACAAACTGAGATATACGGAAATAATTCTAAATAGAAGAAAAAGGGGTTTTATTGTGAGGGTCATCAAACAATAGAACAGGTTGCCCAAAGAGGCTGTGATGTCCTTGTTATTGGAGGTATTGAAGCCTGCCTGGACACAGCCCTGGGCAATGTGCTTCTCTGTACATCTGGGTGAGTGTAGACAACCTCCAGAACTGCAGGCCAGCCTCAGTTACTCTGTGATTCTGTGATAGTTCTATCAGGAAAACCACTGCCAAAATATAACTAGGAGCAGAGAGAGAGATATTGAGCAATTACAAGACACATAGTCATGGCTTCATGATTCTGACAAAAGTGACTTTGAAGCTTCTTGCTTTATAAGATATAGTTGGAGCCACTTGTGAAGTAAATGCCGCCTGTTGCTTGGTATCTCATGTGATGACAGAGCAGGAAGTCTTTATTCACACTTCATTGTTGTCCACTTTATCTAGAGACACATGTATTCCACCATCAATATATCTTTTTATCAGAAACAGAAAACCCACAAACCTGAAGTAGTTGCTCAGATCAACTCAGATCATACAGCAATATAGTTGCTGTATCAGAACTACAATAACGTTTCTTAGAAACATATAAAACTATATATTTTTCTCTTTTTTCCCTATTTCAGTGTTCTCATGTTTTGCTTTCTTGTTTCTTGCATTCTATAGGCATCTGAGATGCAGAAGAGGACAGGAAGAAAGAAAAATGGAGAACATCACAGATGAGCGGATAGTCTGTAAGCAATTGTTATAAAAGCGTAAGGTATCTAGAATGTCACACTATGGCTGTCAAGCTGGATGAAGTGTTTTGCATTAGAAATCTGAAGAATTGAACATCTCCTTTTAAGATAAGCTACAGTTGTAATTTCACTATGTAAAGTTTATCAGAAGCTTACTTTTGGTAAACTGGAAAAACGATTGTCAATGACAGTATTGGAACAGAGTGCTGTTTTGTTTACCTTTAGCAAATACCATATTGACATGTAGTTTCTATAGCTTGATAATAAGCAGTATTTTGTTGTAATGTTTATGATGACACCTATAAGCTTACATTTATTTCTGACCAAAATGGCATAGAAATTACCTCCTCGATTCAAAAATACTGTATCAATTTTTAGAGTATATATCATAGCTTGATTTACACTAACTGATGCTTCAGTCAGTTCACATTATAAGAAGGTGAACAACCTATTCCTATCCCATATTCACCAAGCAGTAACTTGGTAGTTAAGAAATGTCTAAGCACAATAGGATAATCCCTTGGTTTGTTATGGCATTGCTTCTTTTTGAATGCTCCGTTTGTGTTGGATGTTTAACTTCATACCTAATATACCAAAACAAACATGGGGTACTTTGGATGGTATTTAAAACAGCACAAAGTTTATGCAGGAAGATGATTTTTTGCAGACCACCAGCCACTGATGCCATCTGCAGGTGGTAGGAACACTTCTTTTTCTTTTTTTTTAGTTTTCATGAGATAAAGTATTTGTTACAGTTGATGAGGGTACAGATTATAAATATAATTCAATTAAAATATAGAAACATGGGAAGTATTTTAAACCTTTGTGATGCTTTGGGGGGGAAAAATACTGTTTGATTTCTGATGCTAAGGTGGCATCCTTGACAGGTTCCTTTTCCTCTGTCCTTTAATCTTTTCACCTCCCCTAGGAAAGAAAATCTATTGGTTTTCTATAAATGTGGATAAAAAATATCCAGTGGCTCTAAACTGCTATGTATTTTTCCCTTTATAGATATGGTATATTATGTCCATGAAATGCTTTTCCTATGAGCAGTTTAAATTTTTAAATTCTTGTATAAGCCCACAGACAGTGATGCAGCCTGTAGTATAAATGATAATAAATATGATCTCCCTTTGTGATGCAAAATAATCACCATCACAGGCCTTCTCAGAGAAGATGTCAGCAGCTTCAAATCACAAGAGGTTTGTCCTTTGCTGCAAAGTAAGAACAATGCTATGCCAAAGCTTTGAAGGAAGCTCTGCATAAGGAAAAGAAAATGCTCAAAAATGTTACTAAACTGTTGTGCAAATCCACCTGGGAAAACAGACTTCTGCCACAAATAATTTTCAGCAGATATCTCTTAGAGCTTTTCTTCCATCTCATAGGCTGCTGATCAGTAAGGAGAGAAGACAATGGAACACAAGGTGATTTAGGTGTTGTGTTTGACACTGTGCATTTTTCATTCAGCCAAATAAGTAATGAAATACCCTGAAGCAAACTTTTCCATATCGTATTTTGATATATGGCGACAACAGTGATCCCATTGTTTCTTTCATTTCCTTAAGCTGTTTCCAGAGAGAGAGAGAGCGAGCAAATAGTCCAGTCTTTCAACTTCTAGCAACAAAATACAACAGCCAGTGTATGTTTCCCCTGCAATAGAAGTAAAAGTTCCATTTGTTCATTAATATTGAAAATTAGCCCAGTGAGTTAAACCATTAATTACTTTGGCAGTGTTTCTTCCAGTGGTATCTTACATTTGATTAATCACAGCATACAGACTTTGATACTGCCCAACACTTTCCCCAAAACAAACTTTGTGGAAGCAAAAAAAAAACACAGTGAAGAGTTAATAAAATGCATAAATAAGCTGCAGGTTGTGGGAGAGGCATTTTGTTTGCCCCTCCCCCCCATATCCATTTGTCTTTCATTCCTCTTGTCTGCCTTAAAACCTTTAATTCTTTAAGGCCTTATATCCCCGTCAAATACTGACGTTTTCAAGTTCATCTGTTTTATGGTACTTCAAAAGCTCCTTGACATGATTTGGTTTGATTAATGGTTGGCACTATTCTGAAAGTATGTAGCAAAGGGACTGCCCAAAGGTAATCACAGGAATCAAGAGTCTATGTGGTCCTATTTCAGTTGAGCTGTCAATACAGAAGTCACCAATGAGTGGAGTGTTTAATTATAACTTGGGGAATTAATTTTGTGTTGTGCAGTGATTTTGACATCTTAGTCTAGATAGCATTTTTCACAGCACATGCCTTGCAAAACGAACATAATTCTTTCAGACTGGAAGGTTTATCTGTGGTTTGGTTGTTTTTTAAATTCATTTTTAGTTTTTGTAATAAGAAAATAAATGGATAGAATTCTTTAATCATTTAGAAAGATAATGTCAGGATGAGATACCCAAAATCTTCAGCTTGCAGCGTGGTACACAGTTCTTGCCTCATTCTTGTCAGGAAACTAGATATTGAAATATAAATGTATTTTACTCTGTTTCAAAAGGCAGTAATCTTGTATATTTTATTATGCATTCACATGATTAGAAAACATCCTGGATATTTAGGGTGTCATTGAGCTTGTAACAATCAGGCAGGAGTGCCTGAGAAAGTAGGTCATGGAATAAACCCTATAACATTGAAAATGTGATCTAAAATAGACAAACTGCATCTCCAAAAGGAGTTCTTCCCTTATTTCTGAATCCAATGACATTAGTCCCAGATGGATGTGTGTACAGTGCAAGTAGCTTTTGAAAGACAATTAAGAGAAATGTGTGCATAAGGCTTGGTGTCCTCTTATTTGAACAAAATTATTGTGTGATTGTCAGATGTAGATGCAATCCCAGAGAGTGCAACGTGTTGTGAACAAGACATAAAATAACTGCTCCAGAGATAATCTTTCTGTAATACAGAATCATGGAAAAATATACTTTGGAAATTATTTCTGGTGGTCATCTTGTCCCCTGCTCAGAGCAAGAACAACTAGATCAGATTGTTCAGAGCTTTGTCCTGTTGATTTTTGCATACAATCCAGGATGGAGATTACACAGCCTTTCTGGGTAACCTGTTCAAATCTCTGACTACTCATAATGCGCAAAAAATTCCTCTTGCTACCTAAGCAAGAGAACCTGTGTTCTCTCTCTTCTTTTCACTGCACAGCTCCATCTTCTCTATAGTCTCCCATTAGATAGCTGAAGATAGCAATTACGTTTCCCCTCAACCTTCCTTTTCTTAAAGGGTGAACACACACCCAGGTCCTGCAGCCTCTCCTTGGATGTTCAGTGCTCCATCCCTGATTCCCTCAGTGGGACTCGCATCAGTATGTCGGTGTCTGTGTCATGCAGGGGAGCCCCAGGCTGTGCACGGCACTCAGGAGTGTTTCATGGGTCCCAGATGGCTGGGCAAGATCACTTCCTGGACCTGCTGGCTTCACCCTTGCTTGTGCAGCCCTGGACAGGGGGACTGCATGGCTGTACAGGGACACTGCCAACCTGGTATCCTCAGAGCATGTTCTGCAGAGCTGCTCCCATCCACTTGGCCCCAGCCTGTTCTGCTGCAGGGCTTTGTCCATCCCAAGGCCTGGGCTTTACATTTGCTTTTGATGATTTTCATGGAGTTCCTGTCCACTTGCTTCTCCAGCCTCTCTGGGCTCCTCTGCATATTAATCCTGTCCTCCAGTGTATCGACAGCTTATCCAGACTAGGTATCATCCATATATTTGCTGAGGATGCAGTTTATCCCATCATCTAGTTTGTAATAAAGATAATGAAATAAATAATTAAATACTAGTGAAATAATATTGACTCTAGACCAGCTCTCTGACAGACTCCCATTGTAATTGGCCTCCAGCTGGACTGTGCCACTGTTCATAGACCTTTGATCCTGGTAGTCTTGCCAATTTTCCACCCATGTTACAGTCTATCTACCCTATTCATATTTCAGCACTTTTACTTAAAAGTTACTATGTGATGCTATAGTGAATACTGTAGGATGCTACATTTGTTAAGCTTCTCATTTTCTGAGAGACTCTGAGAAAACAATAATTTAAGCTAAAATTAAAAAATAGTTGGGACATAGACAAAATTATCACAAAATATGTATAAAAAGATGATCTTCTAAGTGTCTTTCTAATGACCCCTGTGAAGGACCTTCAATGTGAATGGCACAGGAATTAGAGAAGCTTATGCTTTGTTCTGTATGTTTTCCCTTTTTGACTGCTGAGGTGATTCCTTGCTCTTCATATACTGGGAAGCTCTTTCTAGTTCTCTGAATTCATCATCTGTGTGCCTTATGATTGACTTAGCTGTTTCAGGAAGATATTTTCTGAAGGATAGACACCAAAAAGGTAAACTTTGTAATGTTAAAATAGCATTATAATGCTGATGACTGTCGAGGGTGTCTCCCTTGGTGACCTTAATCTTTTAAGGTCAGAAAATCAGTTTTCTGTCTGGAAGGTTTAGATAACAATTTCCTTCATCACAGGATGGTAAGAACATAGATGCAAATACTTAGGAAGAGAATCTGTAGATATTAATATAAGGAAATCTAGTAATTTTAAAATTAAATTAGCAAAACAAGTTTTCTCTTAGAAATTGCGATTATCTTTGGATTCTCCAGCAGAATTATTGCTGTTCACGGTTTGCATTCATCTATATCATAATTCTATACACTTTTTTTTTAGGAGTTGGGTGACAATATTCTGAAAAATATGTAAACAATTGAATTCATTAAAACAGGCTTGAGAAGGCAGCAACTAAACTGCTGCCTGACCCCTGCAGTAATACCCTCCATCCTTGAAAATAACCTATCAGTGTAAGAAGAGAGATATGAAATGAGAAAACTTTATGGCAAATTTAACTGGAAAGTAATTGTTTTCTACATGGATAGAATTGTTCAATAATCTCTTATGGAATCTGAAAGTAAATCTAACAAATTCACTAAGATAGTCCTGAATGACAGAACCAAAATGCTTTTTTTTTTTTTTTTTTTTGCGCACTGCAAGTGCACAACATTAAGACAATCTAATACTAAACCAATGTTCCTGGAAGATGTGAAAATAATTACATGTTCTGCCTGAGCTATTAAGCGGAGAAACATTCTGTCTCAGGCTTCTGTAGAGCATGTCAATTTCCACTTTCCATGTTTTCAGCTTTCAGTGCACAACCTGCTTGAGAATGCAGTGATTTGGAAACAAAAGCATCCTCTAACAACAAGGGATCCTGAAAATTAAGCAGATGCCAAACTCCCCTGTGGACATGCTGAGAAAAAAAAAAAAAACAACACTTGTAGAAAAACACAATTCATTCCCATGGAAGTCACAGTGAGGAACTAAAAAAAGAAACATCTTAATGAGCCTATATCTTGCTAATTGTACCTTTTGCATAGATATAGTACCATTTGCATAGGGCAAGGCAGAGTTTTATGCTTAATATGATCCATGCTCTTCCATCATGGAGATTAGGCCTCCATTTTCTATGGGAGAGTGTTTCATCCATTCTGTTCAGATCAGTTTTCTTTATAAAGGAACAGATTTCAATGGATCCAGAAAGGCACTGTATCTAATTTGTAGAATGACCTGAAAGATATGTTTAAGAGAGGTTAAGGTTAATTTTAAGATAAGTTAAGAGAGGTCAGTTGTTTCAGTTCTGGGAAAAGAGTTCTTACAAATTCTTGCCCATTACAAATCAAGGTGGTCAGCTACCAAAGCACATGCTTCTTTCTGTTTTTAGTGAAGTCAGAATCTTCTTATACGTCTAGTCAACAAGGACATGTTACGTTGCATAGGGCTGGGGCAAGTAGTATCCTAGCTTCAGTTTTAGCATTGTTCACAGTTTATATTACACACTATTTGTCTCCTTTGCTTTGAAATACCTTTCTCCAAAAATGTACTTATTTTTCACTCTTCTTTCTTTTATTAGAGAAATAAAAAGAGACATGGTAAATTAAGCAATATTCCTATTGTATATACAATGTCAGCTGTTAAACTTGCTAGTCACCTATACCTAATTCCTATTATTGACCTTTCACTGGTGATTGTCATACTCATAGCATGGCTGTATAAGTGGATAAGTGTTGTTACTGCACTCTCTCTCTGAATCAGACAAGAGAAGCTGACTTTGCACAGAACAGAACAGGATGCTCAGTCTGTCTTGATTCATGGTAGGTCTTTGAAGAAGTTAGGCAATACTAGTTAGATGGCTAGTGCAGGTCCATGTCGGAATGATTGCATGTCCTCATTTTCCTTCTATTTTAAAATGCTAGTTTTAAGTTAACTTCTTCTTTTCAATATGTTAAATGTTTTTCTTCTATAATTAATGTTACTTCTGAGTGGTAATTAATCTGAGAAATAATCTTGTAGTACAGTTAGTTTGCTGTGGTGTTTAAATAGCTGTGATGTGTAGAAAGGAAGAACCTGGATCAGAGTAAGCATTTGTAATCTGTCTCTTGAATGTGAGGAACAGGTATTTCATCAGACAGCATGTAAAGTGAGCACAGTTAACCCCATCTTTGGTAAGCAGGCAATAACTTGTTCCAACATGTAGTATTCCTCCTGGCTCTTGACTGTTGTTCTGTTCTGACACCTGAAGAATAAGAGTTTCATTCTTTCTATTGCCTTCATAGATTCAGCCTCATTTACATGGGAGCAAAAGACTAGGTAATTGTGACTATGAAGTCACAACTATATTACCTTGGTGCTTACAGTTTGTGTATTTCTCTCAGTGTATGCTTGCAAAATTTGAAAAATGTGACTTTTAAAGCTGTGTAACTGCTTGCAGAGTCTGTATCAATTTTCCTCTCCCCCTCCCCCCTTTTATTTCCACTATCACTAATGCATTTTTTGTCTTTAATTAACACTGGTGTCAAAACCCAAGATGTTCTGAGCAACATACCTGTACAGAGAATAAAGGAAAAGAGATAAAGAGAGGATCTCTGAAGAGTGAAAAACTTTCTTGGCCAGCAGTTTACAGTCTGCATAATATACCATTATAACAAGCCACATATTCTATGGTGGCTTAAAGACAGTGGATTTAGAACTTTAGACTTCATGGAGAAATTGAACAGATTAGCTAGTGTAGAATATATTGGTTTTTAATAGCTATTCCAATCAATGTATCCATTTTAACTTCTTGTTCAGGTAGGTTTAAAGCTCTCTTGATATCTGAAATTGCAATGTTATTTCTGTATATTAGTTAAATGTATTGAAGGCCTTCACGAGTAAGCAATTTTTTTTTATTTGTTTCTCAATGCAAGCAGTAATTTTCTGCCTGAAACAGTAACAGATATAAAAATAGAGTAATGCAAATTAATATAGGATGATATAGGTTTATGAAGAAGCTTCTCCTTTTGTTACTATTATTTGTCTTATGCTGTTTCTCAATTTGAGAATTGTAGTGTGTATTTACCAATTTTAGCCATTTTACACTTTCTGTCTTGGTCTGAACTTAAAGGTTCTCTTCCTATGTAGCTGGACCACCAAGGCTAAATGAGCTTTTTGGCTTTGATCAGGATTTTCTTTAATTTGGTTGTCCAGTGTGAACTCTTGTTGACCCCATAGCACCTTCCTCTGAACTGTTCTGCTTGGTATGGGATTTGCCTTCTGACCTGCAAGGAGAATAGCCTTCCTTCCACCTGCCTGGAGCTGCTGTTATTCACCCGATCTGTCAGACTGCTCATCAGCAGATACCCTTGTTGAAATCAACAACAGTTTTAGAGTAAGCTCCACTGTATAATGTCTATATTAGAGAATAAAAAAAAAAAAAAAAGTTAAAAATGAAACAATAAAATATAGACATAGCACTCTCCATTTGCTGGATATATCATATAGTTGGTATACTGTGTTCAGACTGAAAGTTTTCCTACTGCCCTTGCATGTGCATTACTCAGCATTACATGCTGTCTCTTCTTTCATGAAGTTTGGCACACCATGGAATACAATCATGCACTTGTTTGCAAGTCCTAATTAGTTCTATCATTTCTCAGAGACTGGGAGCTACTGCACTTATTACTCAAGAACAGTAATAATGTACATGCATTATATTAAAAATATTTTCTTAAATCTGTAGCCATGAAGTACAACATATTTACTTAATGGGAAGGCTTCTTTCTGTCTGTCAGTAAGTGCAATCATTAAATCCATTGGCCATAAGTAACTGCTTTATTTGCGTGTAGTCACTAAACAATTCTAATAATAATTACATGTACTGTGCAAGTCACTGTTTTATTTAGGAGGCTGTTTTATTTCCCTGGCATATTTTTTCAACATGATATTTGTTTGAAATGGTTCATTATGCACTATTTAAGGGCTAGTAGAGAGCAAATATACTTTAGTTAAAAAAAAATAAAATAAAAACAATCATTCCTCTGTCAGATATACATTTGTTTAAGGAATTTCACATTACCAAATTTTATGAATTGACATAGAGGAAATAGAGTTTGGCTCAGAGCTGTTGACAGTTCCTCATCTATTGGTACATAACAATTTTTGTTTCCTGTGCTTTGTCCATGTCATTTTGGAAATAATCAATAAGCTGTTCTTCCTGGTGTTTTAGTCACAATTAAAATGCTTTTTATTGGTTATTAAAACAAGACAAACAGAACCTTCCATGTCTATGCCATTAGAAGAATAGACTGCATGGGGAAACAAAAAAAAAAAGTAGGACAATCTTCCTTTTGGTTAGGGATTTTGTAAGTGAAAGACATGAATCTTTATGAGGCTGTGTAATATTAAATTCAAAAGATTGACCAGAACCATGCTTCTGAGTAGAGAATCTTGTGAGCATTACTGGCTACAAATGCATTAGAGTTCTGGAACTGGCAGTTCTGCCAGTTATACAAAAATTCTGAAAGTGTCTCATCTGGGTTATGAAGAAACTTTGAGACAACGTGCATAGCTTGTATATGGGACCTAAAATGATGGGTATGCTGAAAATCAGGGTCCTGATCTTAGTCTATTAAAATTAACATCAGTATTCACGTTCTCATGATCAGGAGGAAGAGACAGCACTGTCATTTAACCAATAAATAGCCAGGTCCAAACAGTGACATAAAGTTGGTTAAAAAAAATAAATCTGGATGGTTGATGACATCTGAGCAGGGTATTCCCACAACAGCAGCTGTTTCCACAGCAGAAAAGGATTAAACCTTCTCAACTGCTTTTGCCTGGGCTAGTGGGCTGGTCTTAATCAAGGTATCTGACAATTCTTCATGATAAAATAAATAGTCTCCTTTCGTATGTTGATCTAAGAGTATTAGTGTATGCTTGAGGGAGGGCTGTGGCACTTAATGTTCTTTTATTTTGCTGTTTACTGTCTAATTTGTCCATGAATGTAGCTGGGTTGCACCTTTTGCAAGCAACAGCATACAGTGCAACTGATTACTGACAAAGCTAATAAATTAAAAAGAAATGTACACCTGTGGGTAATTAAATTAGACCTGAGGAAAGTTGTAGAGATTAATGCATGCAATCAAACTATGTGCCTTAATCACTTACACTGTCAGCTGTAATTTATGGCAGAGCTTCTTTACAACACTTTATCTAAACTTTAAAAGCATGTATATGCAGAAAGGAAGGATACTGCATTTTGGGTTGGCATCTAGTGCATTTTGACAGCTAACAGTTCCACAACAGCAACAACAAGAAAGCTCGGAACAACCTCCTTTACCACTGCCAAACAACATTGAAATTCTGTGGTTAAGCACTAATCACCTGAATGTGCATGAACAAATTTGACAAGGGTCCTGAACTACTATGACATCTAGGGAGATGGAACCAGAGATGTCTGCTAGAAAACCTGACAGAAGTCAGTCATTCAGTTCACAACACTTTCTGTGCAGTACTGCTTATTTACTGACTTTTCTTTTAGCAGTTTTTTGTTCAACCTAACTTTAAAAGTATCATATACATGCTTGTTGTATAGGTAATTGTGCCAGAAAAAAAAAAAAAAAAAAGATGGGTGACATAGAGATGACAGGAAAGGAAGTTTCAGCCTTCTAGAGTTAAAACACTTTAGTTTTTAAAAGATTTTCATTGAGAAGTCATTTTAGACACCAATAATAAATGTAATTCATTTGTTGAAGTGTGCATGTACATTTCCATGACTTTTGCAAACATATTTGTGCAGGTGTATACCTATACAATTGCTTCTTTGCTACAACTGGTGTTAAAAGAGAGAAAATAATTTATCACCACTTTTGAATATACACATTAATGAGAATGAAGTAAATGTTAATCTGTAGCATTTTGACACTGAAAGACTGGAGAGAAAAAGATGTATCTTCACAATTCTCTGACAAAAATATTCACCACTTCAAACAGGCTCATACAAAATAGAAATTGTATACTGATACATTTTAAAATTGAGGCCTGGACACGCAAGGGTTTTAAGGCAATTAAGATCCACATAGTGGCTGAGACATTTATTTCACAAAATGTGACAAAAACATCTGGATCAAAGAAGCAGATTTAGGTTGCAAATTCTATTTTCATGAGTATATTTACTGTGAGGGATGCTTAAATTCGGGATAGAAACAGGATTTCTGACATACATTTGTCTCTCCTTGAAGTTTAGACATGCTTCACTGAATGCACTAGCTTTCTTCATGGGCATGGTTTTTTCCCATTAACTATACAGGAAACCTATGGACATACAGGAGATCTGTGAACTCTGCTCCCTTGTCTTAGTATTTCAGATTTTGAGCTATTGCATCATTGCTGTACCGACAGGTACAACCACTTCAATGAATCTGAACCCATGTTTGTACTAAACTTTAACTAGAAACTTAATGTTTCATGTTTCAGAATTTTTACTTAAGACATTGTGGTGGGTTGACCTTGGCTGGATTCCAGGTGCCCACTAAGCCACTCTACCACTCCCCTGTCCTCAACTAGACAGGGGGAGAAAAACAGGACACAAGACTCGTGAGTAGAGATAAGGACAGGGAGATCACTCACCAATCACCGTCATGGGCAGAACAGACTTGACTTGGGGAAATTAGTTTAATTTATTGTAAATCAAATTAGAATAGGGTAATGAGAAATAAAAACAAATCTTAAAACACCTTCCCCCCACCCCTCTCTTCTTCTCGGGCTCAATTTCACTCCTGATTTTGTCCACCTCCTCCCCCAGACTGGTACAGAGGGACAGGGAACGGGGGTTGTGAGCAGTTCATCACATGCTGTCTCTGCCACTCTTTCTCTGCTCCAGCATGGGCTCCTTCCCATGGGAGCCAGTCCTCCATGAACTTCTCCAACGTGAGTCCTTCCCACAGGCTGCAGTTCTTCATGATCTGCTACTGCACATGTCCTTTCCACGGGGTGCAGTCCTTCAGGAACAGACTGCTCCAGCATGGGTCCCCCACTGGGTCACAAGTCTTGCCAGAAAACCTGCTCCAGCATGGGCTTCTCTCCACAAGGTCACAGTTCCTGCCAGGAGTGTGGGCTTCCCATGGGGTCACAGCTTTCTTCAGGGCACATCCAGTTGCTCCAGTGTGGGGTCCGCCATGGGCTGCAGGTGGATATCTGCTCCAGCATTAACTTCCATGGGCTGCAGACAGACAGCCTGCCTTACCATGGTCTTAACCATGGCCTGCAGGGGAATCTGCTCCAGCACCTGGAGCACACCCTCCCCCTCCTTCTTCACTGACCTTGGTGTCTGCAGAGTTGTTTCTCTCACATATTCTCACTCTTTTCTTCCAGCTGCTGTTGTGCAGAATTTTTTTTCCACTTCTTAAATATGTTATCACTGAGGCACTACCACCATTGCTGAATGGCTCAGCCTCGGCCAGTGGCCAGTTCATCTTGGAGCCAGCTGTCATTGGCTCTATTGGACATAGGGGAAGCTTCTGGCATCTTCTCACAGAAGCCACCCCTGTCGTCTCCCTGCTACCAAATCCTTGCCATGCAAACCCAAACCAGACATCACTGAAGTCTGAAAGCAGCGAGGGTTGATATTCAGTAAAGGGCTTAAAAATGTATGTTTCTTCCTTAGCCTAAATGTTAGTTCTTTGAGAGGGGTACAGACTCAACCAAGGCCCAAATAATCTTTCTGGAAAGATTTCAGTATAACTTCAGCTCATTTCTAAATAATATTAAGTCATTGCATATAGTGTAATTTGACAGTTTATGTTACTGCGGATATGCCTTCCAGAAACCTGAAAAAGGCCTACTTATTTTTAATGGAATAGATGATATTCAGTACAGCTAGTTGAAGGGAAAGCTGAGACTGAAAGGTTCACCTGCTGGAGTAACACTAACCGTAAGCCATCCCTTACTCGCATTCATTTCAAGTCAGCCAAACATAATTCTGCCCTTTGGGAATTCAGACATATTGAAAACTTCACCCCTTGTCTGTTTTTTAATCTTTTTTTGGATGGAACATAGGAATTCTATGATGTCTTCTTATCATCATGTGTTTTTGAAAGTCATGTTGTAATTTTTATTTTCTTTAAAACATTGGAAAGATATTTTATGCTATAAAAATTATTTTAACATGGTCATGAGATATGAGGTATACACAAAATTAGTGTGTAATTTGAAATAACATATTCAAATATTATCAATCTTCAGGATTCCAGTTAATAAGACTTTATTTCACATTGTTGCTGTTAGGATTCATCTGGAGGCTGTAAAATGAAATGAGATCAGTTTTCCCAATACAAGCATCTGCTTTTGAATGTCAGGTTTTTTAACCACAAAAAAAAAAGGAAAACTTTTCTCTCTTTGTCTATATCTATTATAAAGTTCATGCCCATTCACAAGGTAACAATTATCCCAGGAGGACCTGGTGGTTGCATTGTTCTCTTAATGAATTTTATGTATGAAAAACATCATCTTATTAATCATAGCATTACAAATTTTATTTGGCAAACTGCACTTTGACATAAATATGCATTTGTGCACTTTGTGCTGAGTGTGGCTGCTCTTATCACTACTGGGACCATCTAGTATCTCAGAGCTGTCATAGCACAGAGGTTACTTGAGATAAATCACTTAACAGCAGCTGCAGGCCCTTCCAAAGTAACAGATTAGATACAGTATATGCAGTGCAATGCAGAGTGAAACAGACTGACTGAATATTCTGGAAGTTAAATCAGTAGCATCCTCCTCCCCTGTTAAAGCTCAGACCTGGCAAGGTGTCATAGAAACTAGTGGAGATCATTCTTCAGTAAGGTCAGTGCAGTCTGGAATAAGAATATATTGATCCAGCATAGCAAATACATTGTCATCATGGACATTTTTTGCTGCTGTTTTCCTTTTTTGACAGGTTAATTTTTTATTCTGCTTTCACTGTTACACCAATATGGCTGAGGATCCTTTCCTGTGCACAGTGTTGCTCTCTAGGAGGGAGTAATTGCCACGGGACAAGCCAAAACTGAATTGCGAATAACCCTTTGATAGCTGGAGTCCAGAATAAAGTTAATTTTATGCAGTTCATAATGATTTCATTGTTGGTTCGAGATAACTGAAAGAAAACTTACTCTATTCAAATGAGATTTACAGACATTGAAGCCAAGCTTCAGCTAATGGTTTAACAAGGAAGAGAAGATCGTAATACATGTAGCTTTGTACAGAAATGGATAGTACTGTCTAACGACAGGGCACCTGCATCTCTCCCTTCTTCTCAACAAAACCAAGAGAATTTGTCAGTACACCTTGCTTACAAGTCCTCTGACTCTATTATAAGCTATAGGATGTGTTCAGAGAAGAATACAGCACATAACTTTTCATTTATGGCCAGGCGTGGTTGGAAGAAGATGGGGAATTGTATCATCAAGCTTTTTATTTGACACATACAAGACTTCTATCCTTTTTCCTCAACCAGTAATCTCAAGTTTCATTAAAATCACTCAGCTCCTCAAAAATTCCAGAGTTCTGAGGGTTTTTAAAGTCAAATCACCTTGTCCAAAGTATATGTATTCAATGACCATGTACAAAAATGTGTCTTCCAAAACTAACTTTCTACACCCAAAATGGCTGTCGGATTAGGAATAACTGTGGCAAGAAGTACCATTCATAATTTTCCCTCTAAAAATTGTGAGAAAGCAAAAGGATGTGGAGGAAATGCAAGCTTTAAACTGTAGCCGGAGGCAATTAAACTTAGGGGGAAAACACGGTGACTGTTGTAGAGGGAAACTTCAAAGTGAAGTAGAAAACTAAGGAGGAAGGTTTAGCATAATAACCCTAGTATGCATAATGACGTTTCTTGTATGCTATAAGAGCATAAGAGAGCTTGTGTGCTATGAGAACTTATTCCCTTTTGAATGTCAAAATGCTTGTCCTGAGACACGTCATCCAGCGATTTGGATAAATATTAAGATATAGATTTATTTCTATGAAATATATAGCTAAGTTACTAATTGTCAATAAATTCTCTGAAGTAGTGGGAAAATAACTAATTATTCTGCCTTGGTCATCAGTCAACAACAAATGCCATCAAACATTTTTGACTTAACTTCAGTAAAGCTTGTCTTTAATTTGCATGGAAAAAAAACGATAAAATCAGTTTGAAACGTTTTTATATAACCCACTTTCAAAAGGGAGAGTAGTGTTTATTGCCATTTATTCTTTATTAATCTTTTCCTAATACAAACCAGAAGAATGAACTCTTTAATCTGTAGCTTGTATTCACATTGTTTTGGCTTTATTTTCCCTCATCGATCCTGGCTGAATAAAAGACAAACCCAGAGGATTTGCATCCAAAAATAGAAAAAATGTAGCAATGGTCATATCTGGGTCTTGATAAAGGTTCAGGTAATTTGAGAGAACCTCCCGCTCAGGAGTTGTTAAATCATGAAATTTCAAATAAACATAAAGGTAACTAACTCATTGACTTACTAGATCTTAATGGTTATGCAGTCAAATGAAGAAAGGTCAGAAAGCTGGTTGGATCAAACGAGAATCATTGTGTACTGTAGAAAAACGGCAATTAGCAGTGAGAAAATGCACAATGAAGATACCTCTGCTAACTTTTAAAACCAAAGGAACCTGCTACAACAAAGAAGCTAGAAAAAATATGCATCTTGGGTAAAAAGAATGGCTGTGTTATCATGATATACAAAAGAGATATTTTTAAAAAAAGTCACCTCAAGCTGAGCTGGGACATACTGCACAATTCCAAAGAGAAACCATCTATATTAGGGAAACTGTAGCTACTTTATAAAATTCACTAGTAAACCCCAATAACTTTTTGTCTCCACTAAGAAACTAGGACAGAAAAAGTGTTTAGTTAAATTGGCATTGCCTGAATGTCTGTTTTTCTTACAGCCAGTAAGAAATAATTTGGTTTATAGTTCTGTACAAAGTCTGTTTGTCAGAAATGCCCATCCCATGTCCTGGAACCGAAATCTGTGTCTTTGATATGGCTGTTTTATCTGTTGAAGAGCCTTAGAAGCTGGACCATAGTAGAACACACTGCAAAGCTTTTGGGCCACAGGATCCTGTGCTAGACAAATATGTGCCTTGGCAATGTCAGTCCATAGACTAGAGGCAGAAACAATACCAAAATTTCAGATATTCACAGGATTCGGAAGCCTATGAAGCCTAGCATGATGGACTCCAAAGCCAACAGTGAACGAACATTTAGGTATATTCCCTGCTCTAGATGGCGGATTGGTGGGTGGAGGGTGTGAATGGGAACTTGGACACTCTTACATATGTCTCCGTGAGTGGGAGGGAGACATCAGTCTATTTTTAGTCCAGAAAATAATGCAGTCATTGCCATGTAATGAGTCACAGTGTTATCTTGTTATGTTTCCTGTGCAGCAGAGAGGTGTACCCCTTTCTGTAATTTTCTGTGAGTAGACAGCTTTTCCCCATTTTCCTTTTCCTTACTTTTTCTTCCTCCCAGAAGATAAATGCTCTGTCATTTTCACATGCACTCCTGCTCCCAGCTCTCATTACAGTCCTGGCTGTGCCTTACATCTGGTAAGCTTAACATGTCTCTATCTATCCTCAGAACCAAAGTGCACTGGAATACTCAATAAACCAAGAGAGTTATCTGACCCATATTACCCGACAGACCATATGCATGTCATCTCTGTAAAGCACCTTGCATGCCTCTGCCAGCCAAAAGCCTTCACATATTATGTCCATTTTGAAATAAGCATCCCTTGTGTAGCAGACTGTGCACCTTTATACATATTTCACCAACTACACTTGTTTTAACTGAACCTAGATGATGTTCTTCTGACACTTGTAGACTTTAAAATATCTTTGACTGTCCCAGACCTTTCAGATGCATAGACATTGTGATGCTCTAAAACACAGACACAGACGAAAGACAACGGTGTGTGTGCAGTAAATGGATTATGAAGTTTAGATAATTTTCTCCAAGCACTTCAGTACTACTGGAATTCCTGACTGCCAATTATTTTGCTAAAAACAATGACCCTGCCTGCAGCAGTGAGTGGTTTTTATAAAATTAAAACTAAGTTCTAATTAAGTTTAAACTGACATTCCACTGCTGAAATGCTGCTCTTGTGTGGAGCAGGAACAGGCCACAAGCAATTATCCTTTCTAGAGTAAATGACATGGGCTACCAAAACCAGGCAAGCCAATGGAAGAGGACACTTTAAATACTGAATTTCTGTTCTAGTGACCTTTGTTAATATACTTTCTCTGTCTCTCCTTCAAAACAAAAACAAAACCAACACAAAAGAAAACAAAAAATTAATATTGAAAGTTTTTAATTGTCACTCATCTTCCTCTGCCCAAAGACTTCATCAAACCATGCCAGACTTTAATTTGACCTGCACCACTCCTGAAATGGTGGGACACAGAGAGTCCTCGGACTCCCCATGCCTGGTGTTCACACAGACAGGGGATAGAAAGGGGCAGGGGATTTGGGCAGTGTCATTCCAGTTCTTTTGACAGAAGTGCTGAACAGCAAAGGCATTTTTAAAAGTTATTTTCGAATTCACCTTTAAAAAAGATGCCTTCAGTAAAAAGTGTGAGAGGGAACTAATGAAAATGTATTAGGAGTTACAGTTCTTAAACAAATGTGTGTCCTTCAAAATGTTAGAGGAAGGTAGCAAAAAGCTTGAAACACATATTCTTACTTCTTACATTATTTTTTCCTTTTTCTCGTATATCACTGCAGGAAACAAAGTTGCAACAGGTTTGCCACAGATGTTTCCTAGGTAAATCACTGGTTCAGGCAGCTTAAATCACAAACCACATAAAAATAAACCACCCAGAGATGTAATTAATACAGAAATTTGTAATGACTAATTCTGTGGCAGAGGCTTGAAAATGCATTCTCTTTATCATATTAGATGCCTAGCCTGACCTTGAAAACTCATTTGAAACTCAGCTAAGGAGGGAAAAAAAAAAAAAAAAAGAACAACAAAAGGGTCTCTTCATTTCCTTTGTCTTATTGTTCTATTTTTCCTTTTTAATTTTCAGTTCTAGGGGTGTCTTATGTGTTTGAGGAAATATTTAGCATTATTAGTTAGTTAGTTTGTTATACTGCATGTCATATTGATGGAATCATTGTTACTGGACAGAGAGTATTCCTTAGCATGATTATGTGTGCTTTGCAAGTTAATTTTGAGTTACGATTGTTACTTGTAATATTTTCTATCCAAGATGCAAAGATGACAATCGGGGAGGCAGAAAATAGGTGTCATTGTATATATTATCCTCCTCTGCCTAGTCAAGTTCAGAAAAATTTGACAAAGTGCATATTCCTGTTGGAAGTTGGGGTGTAGCTATAAGCTAGTCATGTGCAGAGACTCCCCCTCTTCTGTTTTTTTTCTGTTCTTTTTTTGGTAAGGATTTAGTACCAGTATCCTTGTGGCACAATACTTTTTATTTATCCTTCCCCGTGCATAGCAAAAGAGTGGTCTGCTGCCTTGTCAACATCTTTTCTCATGTAATAAGGAAACTATATGTTTATATTTTCATACATACTAGTTATTTGTTTTCTACTATAAATGCTAACCATGATAGCAGGAATAATCCTTCAGGCCTTGAAACCTCAGAGAATCAGAATCTGTGTGTATTAGCATCAGCAATCCCACCACATAAAAGTATGTCTTAAATCTTTCCTTTCTCTTCATCCTATTCCCCACCCCTGAAACAAAATTTCAGGTACTTCTGTTACATGTTTGGACTTCTGATTTGGGCACTGGCCATTCAAATAACCAAGTACAACTGTTGAACCTTCCTTTATTGAGAAGCTTTCACTAGAGAGAATATGAGAATACAGTAAACTTCCATGTGTTTTTGGAGGAGATGCTAGAATTGTTCTATCAATATTCTGTCACAATGTTTCTGGATGGGCACCATGAAAGTCCTGAAGCAGAACTGGATGTCTGTAGCCTTACTCACACCTAATTTTGCTTGAAACATTTCTCAGACAGCCTGCTCTGCTGAAGGCCCATACTCCCCGTTTTGACTGGATTGGATGTTGTGGTTTAACCCCATCTGGCAACTAAGCACCACACAGCCACTCACTCACTCCCCCGCAGTGGGATGGGGGAGACAATCAGAAGAGTAAAATTGAGAAAACTCATGGGTTGAGATAAGGACAGTTTAATAAGGAAAGCAAAAGCCATGTATGCAAGCAAAGCAAAACAAGGAATTCATTCACTACTTCCCATGGGCAGGTAGGTGTTCAGCCATCCCCAGGAAAGCAGGGCTCCATCATGCATAACGGTTACTTGGGAAGACAAAAACCGTCACTCTGAATGTCCCCTCCTTCCTTCTTCCCCCAACTTTATATACTGAGCATGATGTCATATGGTATGGAATTTTTGCCAGTCTGGGTCAGCTGTCCTGGCTGTGGCCCCTCCCAGTTTCTTGTGCACCTGGCAGAGCATGGGAAACTGAAAAGTCCTTGACCAGTGTGAGCGCCACTTAGCAACAACTAAAACATCAGTCTGTTATCAACATTATTCTCATCTGAAATCCAAAACACAGCACTATACCAGCTACTAAGAAGAAAATTAACTCTGTCCCAGCTGAAACCACAACATTTGGTTTAAGTCAGAATAGAATAGAATAGAATAGAATAGAATAGAATAGAATAGAATAGAATAGAATAGAATAGAATAGAATAGAATAGAATAGAATAGAATAGTTCCAGACCTACACCAATCACCTAGTCCAACTGCCTGATCACTTCAAGGCTGATCAAAAGTTAAAGCATGCAATTAAGGGCATTGTCCAAATGCCTCTTAAACACTGACAGGCATGGGGCATCGACCAACTTTCTAAGAAGCCTGTTCCAGTGTTTGACAACACTCTTGGCAAAGAAATGCTTCTTAATGCCCAGTTTGATCTTCCCTTGATGTAGCTTTGAACCATTCCCATGCGTCCTATCACTGGATACGAGGGAGAAGAGATCAGCACCTCCCTCTCCATTTCCCTTCCTCCAGAAGCTGTAGAGAGCAATGAAGTCTCCCTTCAGCCTCCTTTTCTCCAAACAAGACAAATCCAAAGTGCTTAGCCACTCCTCACAGGACATAGCTTCCACTCCTTTTACCAGCTTTGTTGCCCTCTTCTGAACACATTCAAATACCTTAACATTCTTCTTAAATTGTGGGGCCCAGAACTGCACACAGTATTCAAGGTGAGGCCACACCAATGCTGAATATAGAGGGACAAATCCCCTCCTTTGACCAGCTGGTTATATTGTGTTTGATGCACCCCAGGGTGTGGTTTGCCCTCTTGGCTGTAAGTGCACACTGCTGACCCATATTAAGCCTGCTGTCAACCAGCACTCCCAGATCCCTTTCTGCAGGGCTGCTGTCTAGACATTCCTCTCTCAATTTAGACTTGTGTCCAGTGTTACTCTGTCCCAGGTGCAGAATCTGGCATTTATTCTTGTTAAATTTCATGCCATTGACGAGTGCCCGATCCTCCAATGTACCTAGATTCTTCTGCAAGGCATCTTGTCCCTTAAGAGAGTCAACAGTACCTCCCAGGTAAGTACCATCGACAAACTTGCTAATGGAGCATTCAGCTCCTGCATATAGATCATTGATAAAATGTTCAGAACTGTCCCTAGAGTTGAGCCCTGAGGAACACTGCTGGTGACTCGTCGTCTGCCAGACGTAACCTCATTCACTACAACCCTTGAGCCCTGCTATTCAGCCAGTTCTTCACAGCTGGACAACTTGTTCAGAGGTTACTGTGAGGGACAGTGTCAAAAGCCTTACTAAATTCCAGAAAAAATACATCCACTGCCTTCCCTTCATCCACTAGCAGGTGACTATCGTAGAAGGATACCAAATTAGTTAAACAGGACCTTCCCTTTGTGAACCCATGTTGACTGTGCCTGACGATTGTGTTGTCCTTCAAATGCCTTTCAGTAGAACTCAGTATGAAATTTGAGAGATAGTATAGTTCAGGCAGTTTGTGTCAGCCACTCACATACAACTGTTCCAGCCTTTTTGGCTAGACCTTTTTAGTCTAGAAATACTTAGACGCAACCTGTGTGCTAGGAAAGGTTAGAGTAAATTGTAAATTTGCCATAGCATCCATATCTCTTGAAGAAGCAAAATCTAAGCTCCAAATGCTTAGATGATTTATGCCACTAGATTTGGGACCAGGCTTTGGGCCAAAAGCTTTAGTAGTGATTATACTGAACCATATCTTTAATTCTTCTTTGTTGTCACTTCTGGTTTTTTCCTAAACATCCTCAATACATTTTCTGTAGGAAGAAATTTTGAGGCACTATTTATAATATTTTATTAATATTTTTTTACAAATTAAAATATTTGTGCTTAAAATTTAGTTACCAAATGGATTTTAGTCACTGTAATTTTCAAATGTTCACAGACAGTAGACCATAGATCTTATTATTTAGTAAGATGATTCATTTATACTAATATAATTTTTCTGTTCAGACCACAATGTTGTGCATGATGCTTAATTCTGAAGATGGTAATGGGTTAAAATTCCAAAAAAATTCTTTCTTTTCTCTGGGCATTAAATAAACAGAAATACTGTCTGTCCATCACGACATCCCAATAGGGGTCTTTATAAATTTTTAACATCTTTAGAGAGGAATAATACCAGAAGAGACATTAACTTGAGGTGACACGTTACAGTCATCTCAGTGACCATATAATAATAAATAATAATAAACGTTCATTACAAATATTAGCAAGTTGCTAGACTTATGATGAGGAAATGATTCTAAGCGTCTTGCTCAAGACTTTTAAGATGTTAGAAATCTATTGCAGTGGTTAAAGTCTTCTGCAGTAAGAAGCATTTGCTTACTTCAGTACTCTGTATATCTGACTTTCATAAGTCCTTGAGTTTGATTGTAGAAAGTATGTCTTCTGAAAGTGAGTCTGATACTTTGATTTATGAAAAAGTTGTAGAAATAAAACAAAAAAAGAAAAATGGGACATCTGGAGGAATGATACACAGGAGTGTAAATGTAGGGGGACACGCCAAATATCTTGAAATATACATCATGCTCTAAGATAAACAGTCTTCCTGGTTTTTGTTACAGATGAAAAAATACAGTGCAGAGTCACCAGATTCACATGCTCAGCATACCAGCAGCGTTGTTAACGTAACTCAGGTTGAGTGAGACTGACTTTGCAGAGGAAGCATTTTTCTGTGTGTTGGATTTGAAGTATCACCCTGTGAATGTTTATACGGCATGTTGGGCTTGACTGTGAAAAAATTGAGGAAATTACTCTGTAGAAGTAGAAAGTAGAGTTTGGGTAGGAAGAGATTCAAGCCAAGCAAGAATAAAGCCCGCGTGACACCTTAGTGATGAATAAGTTTTGCTCCAGCTGTAAGCCTTGGACTGAATTTCAACCTCAGCAAATAAATGATGAATGGGCAATGTCATCCAATTGTTTTTGTGTTTGAAGGATCAAAATGGTAAGGCACAGTTCAGGAGTGAACTATACAAACATTGCTATCAGGAATACAGTTTTAGAAAAGTGAATATTCACCATGGGTGCCAGGGAGAAAATTGATCAGTAGATGCACAGAAGTGACACCCCCTGCCCCTCCTTTTCCCCACCCCTGAAAAACACAATATGTCTCCTCCCAGCCCCACCCCCTCCCAAAATAAAGCTTCCAAGATGAATCAATCAATCACTGATGACTAAAATAAGAGGGGTTGTAGAAACACTGAAAGCTTTCTATGCCTTGTTTTTAAGGTCAGCCCAATATGTGAATTGCAAAAATATGAATTACCTAATCATTCACTAAAAAGAAAGAATAACAAAAAATCTTTCCTCATTGCACCCAATAGTTGTAATTAGTACTTATTTTGCACATCGGAAAACAAAGAGGTTTTAAAACTTTGTTCAATAAACCAGGATATTTTTTTCATGGTGTGAAAGGGATGAAAATGAAATTTGAAGACTTAGTCAGGCACTTCTGAACTCCAAACTCTTTGAAAATAAAGGAGATGATACATTTATTCCTGAGCTGGAATTATGTTCTATTTTGAGTCTGTTCACAGAAATGTGAACCTTTCACTGAAGAAAAAACTTTCTATTCTGGCAATGCTGCTGGAAAATGCCCATCTAAAATGAGTCATGTTTAGGAGCAGTTGTACTTGCTGACATGTTTGAATTGTGTCTGTGAGTAAGCATGTTTACAATATCTCCTTTTTTCTTGAACTGGTACAGAACCACCAGAAAGTTGTGGCAAGGAGAGATGCAAAATTGGCCAGCATAAATGAAACGTATCAAGAGGAGCAAGGTTATGAAGTAGGCATTGGAAGCTGTCATTATGCAAGAGAGAGCTTATGGCATGCATTTTGTCAGCTGAGATTCCGTAATGAAATTCATAATTCAAATCCAAACACTCAGTAGTAAGTGCTGCAAACTATTTACTTGGGGTAATGGGGTGAATCATAAGTATACTCAATCCACTGTCACTGTGTAAAACATCAGAAACATTGTGCAGGGTTGTGTCTCAAACTAGAATGCACTGTAGAAGCAGACATATGCCTGAAACAGCCCTGTTGGATAAAGGATCATTTTTTGCTTATTTGGACTGGAAGATGGGCTTATACTAAAAGCAAGCCATCTACTGCTTTACCCAGGGGAGATCTGACAAATTCATATTAAAAGAACTGTGTTATTTTGTAACCATTAGAATACTTAAATGTAAAGTAACATTTTTTTCAATGAAGCCAATATATATTTTTCCAATTTAGGAATGCAATTTTTTTTTTCATTATTCTGTTTTTATTAACACATTTACTTGACTTTGAAGATTTATACATTGTAAAAATTCTGTGTGTACAGGCCATCACAACGGAGCAGGGCAAACAACAGAAAGACGACAGATAGAGTGATAGCCTTCTTTGGGAAGCATAAGAACTTGAAACCTATGAAATAAAAAGGAATTGACAGAAATGAAACTAGTCTGATATAGCTTAGTGGAATCAGTTACTGAAATCTGATTGCTGGAGTTATCAGCAACCAAAAATTAACTATAAAAACATTTTAAAATTTGCCACCAGCATGCAACCCCCGCCCCCCACCCCATTCAAAATGCTGACTTGCAAAAAGGAAAAGAAATAAAGACAAATGGGTTAATATTATAAATAAATTATGGTTGAAACAGCCTCCATTTTCCAGGAATACTAACTAAAACATTGGAGAGTGGGTATGAGATTTGTCCTTGGGTGCTGTACTTGTATTTTCTGCTTCTGTTCAGTGCTTAATATTGTCTCTTTTCAATATTACCTGTTCCATATCAGAAACATACTCTGAAAGTTGCTGAATAAGCTGAGACCTAAATGTGTACTTGGTACACTGAAAAAAAAAAAAAGTATTATCAGCAGCATAAACAAAACAAACAAGCAAATAAATATGTTAAAGCTAAGAACACCAGACAAAAGCTCAAGCAGAGCCACCAAACATGTTCCCAGGAGGAATGGAGGTTAAAAAAAAAAAGTTCTGGGCTACTTTTTGTGAAGATCGGGCAGGGAAAAGGTAAGAACAAATAAGCACAAAACTGACTATCCAGTGCTACTTATTCAGTCTGGATTGCAAGGTATTTGTCTGTCTCAATAGTATTGCAGTTTTGAAATCCTACCTATCGAGAAACTTAGCCTACAATGAGACAGATTGTGACAACTTGCGTCTAAGAGTGTTGCACCTAAAATAGTGGTTAATCAGAGAAAACAGGTTG
Source organism: Platalea leucorodia (assembly GCF_965183815.1). Lineage (NCBI taxonomy): Eukaryota > Metazoa > Chordata > Aves > Pelecaniformes > Threskiornithidae > Platalea > Platalea leucorodia. The sequence goes on along the minus strand of NC_138858.1, from coordinate 34,466,800 downwards.
TTCTAGCTAGACTATGTTTGGAAAAAAAATGGTTAAGAAGGAACTGTAGTAAAAAAATGCTAGAACAAAAGATTTAGGTTTGGGGAGGTATTTTTGGGACTGTCAGATTCATTATACAAAATATATTACATATAAACTCTAGACTATTATATAATACTCTGGAAAACAGGAAATTGATTCAAGCCACTCTGTCCACTCCCTGTAGTAGTTACTGTTCAATATCTACTTACAAGTGTTAAATTTCACCTTACATGGGATGCCAGATAATTTATGAAGTATATGAAGTAAAACATACATTTCATATAAAAGTAAAGGTGTGTATTGGCATTTCAGAAATTTTATGAAGATGCAAACTGCTTATGGTTAAGTTTCATAATGTGAAGATACCTCAGATTGAGCATTGCTGTGGATATGCATTATGTAGATTTGATTACAAACTATGTAAGTACCTGGGTACAAAGCAGAGCTTTCATCTTACTATACTTGCTTGTTTTCAGTTGTTGACCTCATTGTCAGCCGACTCTGAATGTACTAGTGTGGTGGGTTAACCTTGGCTGGCTGCCAGGTGTCCATGAAGACACTCTCTCACTCCCCCTCCTCAGCAAGGCAGGGGCAGAAAATAAGATTAAAAGCTTACAGGTTGAGATAAGAACAGGGAGATCACTCACCAATTACTACTGAGGGCAAAACAGACTCAACTTGGATAAGATTAATTTAATTTATTGCCAATTAATAACAGATTAGCATAGTGAGAAATAAAAACAAATCTAAAACCACCTTCCCCTCATCCCCACCTTCTTCCCAGACTCAAATTCACCCCTTCATTCCCAACTGTTCTACCTCCTTCTCCCATCCCAAATGGCGGAGGGTGGTGTGGGAGATGGGGGTTGTGGTCAGTTCATAGCACTTTGTCTCTGCCACTCCTTCCTCCTCACACTTTTCTCCTGTTCCACTGGGGGGTCCCTCCCATGTGCAGCAGTCCTTCAAGAACTGCTCCAGCATGAGTCCTTTTCTATGGGGTACAGTCCTTCAGGAACAGGCTGTTCCAGCATGTGTCCCTCCCACACCTCAGTTCCTGCCAGAAAACTTGTTCCTGCAGGGGGTCCTCTCCATGAGCCTGATCCCATGTGGGTCTTCCATGGGCTGCTGCTTCCTTCAGGGTATATCCACTTGCTGTGGTGTGAAGTCCTCCATGGGCTGCTATCCAGGGTGGATATCTGCTCGGGCATGGTCTTCTATGGGCTGCAGCGGGACAACCTGCTTCACCATGGTCTTCTCCATAGGCTGCAGGGGAATGTCTGCTCTGGCACCTGGATCACCTCTTCCCCCTTCTTCACAGACTTTGGTGTCTGCAGGGCTGTTTCCCTGGTGCTTTTCTCCTCTCTCACAGCTGTTGTGCAGTGCTTTTTACCCTTTCGTAAATACTTTATCACAGTGGCGCTACCAGCATCACTGACAGGCTCAGCTTTGGGCAGCAGCGGGTCCATTTTGGAGCTGGCTAGAACTGGCTATGTCCAACATGGGGTCAGCACCTGGTATCTTCTCACAGAAGCCATGCCTGCAGCTCCTGACTGCCTGCCCCGCTACCAAAACCTTGCTGCGTAAAACCAACACAACTAGACAACCACACTGATTTCCAGTTTGATCCTAAACTGGGGGCTTGGACTAATATTTTGAGAGATTCATCTGAATCGAGGCAGATTTTGAGAATTCATTCCTTCCCAAGTTATACAAGGTGTTGTACATGTAAGAGCGGGACAGTATCTTATGAGAAACATCAATTTACAAACAGGCTGAAATGTATTTTCTGTCTCCTCTGGGTGCAGCAGATTTCCAAACAACACTGATATGGGAGAAGCTGAGGTACACAGGCCAGGGAGATATTGATAATAAACATAAGGGATCTTTCACTGTTCAGTTCCATCTCTTGTGCTATGCTAGCAATGCAGTGACATGGGGTAGTAGCCAACAGAGTGGAAATATTCTGGGTTCTTAAACTTACCAGTGCTTTGGTAGCAAACAAGCAAATCTATAAGGTTTAACAGGGCAAATGCTGGCTCTTTTTCTAGGGAACTAAAAAAGCATAATAGTTAAATTCAGTAATGATATGAATCTGGGACAGAAGAAAAAGGGCATCATATCTGGGTAATGGGGGACTCATCTGACTTAGAAGTTGAATTCCTTCAGCAACATTTCCAAAACTGTACAGTGTTTCTAATGGATTTCAAACCCACCAGTAATGTTTATGATAACATTTCATAGGAACTAAATCACTTGCTCTTAATCTATAAGAAGAGATTCCTTTGTGGTGAAGGATTTTTTTCAATTTTGGAATATTTCTTAAGGCTAGTGAGGAAAAGAACCTGTATGAATAACTGCAATAGCTTTGGCTTCATTTTTCTAAGCTCTTTCCCTGTAGACAGTATAATTTACTGTTGAGCAATGGTTTTAACTAGACTAGTGAAACAAAAATACCCTGAGTTTTGAATAGCAACATTTTGCTAATCCATCATAGTGAAGTAGGTAATGCAAGCAGTAGCCTGAATTCTTACTAACTCAGAAAGTGTGTGTGCATGAGTGTTGACATGGAGCTGAGTGTCCACAATGCCTGTTTCTCCATTTCTGAAGTTTATGCCTGAGAGAACCCAAGAGAGTGCAAATTCTTCCAGGTGAAAGGGCAAAGGTCCTCTCTTCACATCACATTCTGATTTATTATTTGGAAGGGTTGCTGAGAATGTAACCATACTATATGTTTATAACTCACCTTATCGAATTAAACCCTCCCAAGACAATAAGAAAAAAGAAGTAGTTTGATTCTTTCCTTATTTATCCTAGGCCCACGTTAAGCTGTGTAGCGGTTCAAAAAGATAATGCTATTAGCACAAATCTAGGCAAATCTCGTCAGTATAACTGTAGAAATCTTTTCAACAACATGGGGCAATATATATATTTGTATATGTATGTAAGTAATGTATAATTATATACGTATATATAGAAAAGTAAACATCAGTTTTTATTTTGTTTTTAGAAAAAGGTTTTGATTCTTAGGCTGTGAATCATTAAATCAGCCTCCATGTGACATAAATATATGACTCTATCCCAGCTATCCCATTTCTTTTCCAAGGGGTTTGAGTGTGTGTTGATTCATTGTTGCATTATTCCCCAGGGAATTTTAGTCTATAGATGGGGTCCGAGTTACTGTCAAGATCACTTGTAAATCTGTTTATTAGTACAGTGTTAGGAATTCCTGTTGTAGGATCATGGGTTAAGCAAGATTGTCCAATTGTGATCTGATTGCAATTGTAAACGTTGAGCATTGTATTTTCAGGCATTGCCTTTTTTAAAATTTACAAGTTTTATTTACGAGCATTTTTTCACATACAGTTGATACATGAAATATTTTTCTATTTTCATAGTTGTATTCTTACTTAAACCCCCTAAATTAATATAACACTTTACTTTTCTTCTCATAATTCTAAGTACCATACCATTTTAAACATTAATAGGTGTAGAATGGGAAGGTATAGATCACTAAGATGGAATTCAATTGATTAACCTGATATCATCTTTTGTTGCCATAGTGACTACTCCTCTGCTTACAATATTTTAAAAGTAGTCTTTCAGTATGCCCCTTTTGAGAAGCAGGAATGCTAATTCAAAAATACTAAAGTAATGTTTTCCTCTTTTGTTTCATACTGAAAAGCTATGGTGCAATTTTAAGTAGAAAAACATGTTTTTTTAAAAAATAGAATCATACAAAAAATAACCTTTTGACCCAATCTTCCTTAATGATTGCAACTTTAAGTATTTTATAGCACAAGGAAACACAAAGCAAAAGAAAAATTTTAAAATTCCCTTATACGTTCAGACTTTCTACCCAGTCGTAACAGCAACTGTATTACAGAAGTGGAACTCTCCTGTTGGGGTTTGTTCAGAAAGTCACCAGAAATGTATTGTAATTCATATGAATCTTATTTTTACTGCCTAGTTAGCTCTTGCAGCTCTTGCAGGTCAACCTATTTTATTATTTCTATTTTGCAACCCTCTTGTGTGGGTGATTCAGCTAGTGGTATGCTTCCCTCCCAATCAGTAAACAAGCCAAGTCGCAGTCACTGTGCAACCAGAGAGGCCAGCTTTCAAATGAGACATATGAACAAGGTTATGATCTCTGTAATTTGTAATATTTCACAGAACATGTTGCAAACGTGGGAACTTTGTTTCTTTTGCTTGAGGCTTAGCTTGCTAGAACTGCAATCACTTTTACTTAACATTTTGTAAAATTTGCTGAATTAAAATAGCAAAGATATTTGTATTTGTAGCCATTTTAGATGTATGTGGCCTGATTTCCATGTTACAAGTGACACACACCTAAACATCTCTTTCTTCCTGTAAAAATTATTGACAATCAAATTTCTCTGCTTATCTTCATCATTGCTTTAATGTTGCTTGACTTTTGACTTTACATTAAGCCTGTTCTTTTTCTTTCTTCAGAATACAATAAAATATTTAATCCATAAAAAAGTGTGTTAACTCTGAAACCTTGGTCAAAATTCAATATTTGTAGTTATAATTTGGCTATCCAATACCTCGTATTCCTAAAATAACTGAAACTGTTTAGATATCAAAGAACTTCAAGAACCTTAAGTAAAGACATTCAGTTAAAGTTGAAACCTACTAGTAATGTATTCAGGTTAACATTTTTCTGTAATCTGCTATACATTTCTTTGGGATGGTATTTTAGTATTACAACATGTTTGTAAAGTAGGGAGATGAAATAATCTCCATTATATTGACACAAGTGAAACCTTCCACTCACTCACACAGAGAGCTCGAACTCTGAATAATTTCAGCTAGTCTCAGACATAGGTCTCCTCTTAAAGCTTTAAACTTCAGATATTTGTCCTGAAATACCATCTGTGAATTGTTGGATTACATGCCAAAGCCATTAGGTGGGACTGATTTACACCACTTCTCATATTGTTAAAAAGAAGCCATATTTTACCTCAGAAGCAGTACCACACTGATGATGGGTGAAGTGACTTTTTCATTATATATTCCTTAGAAACTAAAAAGCTAAAGAATGTGTTAACAGATTCCCTAATCATTTTACTGTAAAGGATGTTTCATGTCTTGCATCCATTTTCCTTTTCTGTTTCCCCTTCCATGTTTCCATGACATTTTAAAAGTGTGTCAATGAAACAGCTATTTCAATAGTGTTCCTTGCAGTGCCATGTATTAAAAACAACTCTGTCATGTTCAAAGCCCTCCCTCACTTTTATAGAAGAAAGCCACTGTATTACTCTTGAAGTTTAGATTCATCCTAATGTCCTTCTCAGTACCAGAGCTTTCACTAGTACTGTTCTTCACTCCATTTGTACAATTTATATTTCAAGTTTTCGGATCTGTTCTTTTTTTAAATTTATCTATTAGCATGACATTGGCCAACTAAAAAGATCAATAAATTATTGGGCACAATTGCTAATTCCAGATCAGAGGTATGAATGATCTCTTTGTAGTGAACTGATAAATAATTCTATTATTTCTTCAACTTAATTTTTTCAATAACAAATCTCTTATTTTCCTTGCAAATAGTGGTTTAATATATTTTATAGAATTTGTATGACAAGCAGTCCTTGTGAAACAGTATGGGGTTGTTCTCAGTAGTGATATCCTCCTCATTTGTTGAGCACTAGCATGTAAGATTTTTATTATAATTCCTTAAAACACTAATCAAGCGTTTAACTAATGATTGAAACAAATCCCTACATTTCATAGCCATATTAAGGTGTATGGCACTAAAGTGAGTTTTTTTCCATACTTGTGAGAACCCAAAATCTTTTTGATGGATGAACTGGGATATTCAGGGATGAATGACAGAGTTATGATCAATTTTTTATACCTGTATTTTCTGTCCTTGTTTCATAGTTACTTAAGCACATAGATAACTCACCACTTAAAATTATAATAGATTTAAAATAATAATCAAGGAAATCTGATTTTAAGGTGTTAATAAATGTTGTTAATATTTTGCACTTAGATATCTGTCTTTTCTTGGAATTATCTTCCCTAGCTAGGTAAGTATCATCATCCCCATTGTTCTAATGTTAATCCCAAAGGATGCATCATCTGTCACTAAATGTTCAATATAAAACTGCTCATTTTGTTTCCTTTCACTCACTGTGGAAGCAGAGCACAAAACAGTCCCTCTGGCATGCTCATCAAAACTGTGATATTGCTGATTAAAATGCAGAGAAACTGGCATTTTTCTTTTATCTGCAGTCCATCATATCTTTATTGTTTGAATCTCATTAACACTGTGTTTTTACTCTCTCTTTAGCATTGGTATTTTTGTTTTGGACTTTTTCGTTGTTTTTTTCCCCCACTTACAGAAATCTAATTAAATAGACACAACCAAAAATATTACTTATAGATTTCTCAGATAACTTTCTGTGATAACATTTAAACATATCTTCCTAGTATTTATGTAGTCTTCTATCATAATTAGAAGGTAAAGTACAAAATTTGGTGTAATTTAAAACTGCCTGTCTTTTATGCAAAAGTAATCAGTTCTTAAATATTTTTTAAATTTACCTTATCCCCTTTTGAACTTTTCTTCCCTATGCTGTTTGGATTTTACTGTTAAGATTAGAATTTTTTTTAAAAGTTATTTCCAAATCTCTGTATTGCTCTTGTGCATTTACCATCTTTTTAACAAGATATTCCACAGGTTGCTCTTTATAAATGTCTAAATGATCAAGTTTTCTTGCATATTTCTTCATCAGGCTGTTTAGTATAAGGTGCATCCCATTTTGACCAGGGTCCAAGTGCCACATTTTTGCATGTAGTCCCACCATATAATCTTAACAGCATTATACTTTTCTTGCATTGGAAATAAGATATCTAGTCTATGATCTTCTTCCAAATTAGAATTAAACAGAAATGTTTTAGTACTATGTTGTTTTCCAATGATCATATAAAGATTGAACTAGATACACATAAATTCTCCATATATGTATACGTATGTGTATGTGTAGACGTAGGTGTATGTGTGTATGTGTATGTGTATGCATATGCATGTGTAGAGTAAAAATCACTTTCACAGTACTATATCCTGTTATTTTTATGAACATCCCTCTTTCTTGGCAGAAAAGAGAAGGTTCAGTTTTGGGATCAAAATTGACAGAGGTGAATCTAGTCTTCCTCCTCTTTTCTCTTGTGTAATCAATCCAAATAATTTTCACAATAAAAAATAAAGAAAAGAAGAGGTTATTCACAACTATTTTAAAAAGACCCTGAATTTGCCACTGAAAATGGGAAAAGAACAACCTGTGTTGAATACTTTTGTAGTTATTAATGTAAAATAACTTTACCTGTTTATCTTATCTCTTGAAAAGTTTGGCATCTGATTACTGCTATGAATGTGAAAAAGCACATATTTTTTCCAAATCAATACATTTATTCACTTAACCCACAGCCATAACAAAGAACTAAGTACCTATTGATCAGCAAGCTGGACCTCATAGAATTTTGTATAGCTTTTATACAACTTGACTTACAATAGTCCCTGAAGACCTTGTTATCATTAGATAACAAGAGTTAAGGATCATTAGAGTAATGAGTGTTTTGACTATCTCTTTACAGTCATTTGTGAAGTCATTTTGTTTCTTATAATCTTCCTCAAAGACAAAAACGAGCATGAACTGTACTGGGTTATTTTGGATAATTCATTTGCATGTATGTATATGCATAGGGTTTATATCTATTTAAGACAAAACAGTCCTTACAGTGTAAAAATTCTTGAGCCGTAAGGCAAATATTGCATCTTGCAGTGTTTGGCCAGTGAATAAGGGAGTGTGTTTCAAGTTCAGAAAACTTTGTATTGATTACTTATTCTGGAACATCGTTTCCTGTGCAGCTTGTCAACTATATTGGAAGATGCTGTGTAGCATCAGCTGGTACTTGGTGTGAGTAAATAGGAAAGTGGTGCAAGCAGGAAATAAAGGATTGTCGTGGTTTAACCCCAGCCAGCAACTAAGCACCACACAGCCACTCGCTCACTCCCCCGCAGTGGGATGGGGGAGAGAACAGGAAGAGTAAAAGTGAGAAAACTCATGGGTTGAGATGAAGACAGTTTAATAGGTAAAGCAAAAGGTGCGAAAAAAAAAAGCAAAGCAAAACAATGAAGTCATTCACTCCTTCCCATGGGCAGGCAGGTGTTCAGCCATCCCCAGGAAAGCAGGGCTCCATCATGCGTAACGGTTACTTGGGAAGACAAATGCCATCATGCCAAAAGTTCCCCCCTTCCTTCTTCCCCCAACTTTATATACTGAGCATGATGTCATATGGTATGGAATAGCCCTTTGGCCAGTCTGGGTCAGCTGTCCTGGCTGTGGCCCCTCCAAGCTTCTTGTGCACCTGGCAGAGCATGGGAAGCTGTCCTTGACTTTTTTTTTTTTACAGTGTGACTTTTATTAGAAATTTTGAAGGTCTTTTTTGTTATTATTTTTTCTTCCATTACAAATTATGCATGGCTTTCAGAATATTCCTTCTGAATATGTTTCTTAAAATAAATTCAAATCTTCATTTCAAATCCAAATGGAAACTGACCCTAAGTATTTAACCCTTAATTTCTGTAAATGTTATACTTTTACAGTTATTAAAAATGTTTTGTAGTTTTTTTCAGTAATTTAGTTCCATTCCTATTGAAAGTGGTCATGTACGTTAAGAGACAAATTACCTGCAGAAGTAAAAGTCCACTAAATCCTTTGGAGTTATATTAGCAAGGAATTTAACTTGAAATATTCACTTTCAATACTTCTCAAATCCAGTAAAGTCTCTCAATTTTTATTTCATTACACAAATATCTGTCATTTGGGCTTTAGCTGTAACTGCTTTCTTTTTTTCTACACATACACTTTTTCTGTGGATGTTCACAAGCTGATGACTAAGATCTATGAGTAATACATGAAAATGATAGCATAAACTTAACTCGAGTTCATTTTTCATGAATTTCTATTGGAAAACATTTAGCCTTCAAATTGTTATTTCTGTCACGTTCTTGTGATGTCCTCTCCTAATATTAAGAAATAATAAACAATAATTCAATGAAACAAATGAAACAAGTGAAAATTTCCGTTTTACATATAGAAAAAAATTAGCATGCATTTTCTAAACTGGACATGGCTTGAATATGACAAAAATAATTTAAGTTTATGATAAATGAAGCAATTGCATATCCCACAGTGAGTGAAGGAAGCAACATGAAAAAAAAAAAAAAAAAAAATCCTATAAAAAGTCTAAAGCCTAGAGCAGTAAAACTTGCATGTAGGAAACCTATCTGATCTTTCCTGTTTCATAGTGGAATTAGGAGGACTGTTCCTCCAAAAAGAAGGGGTGGGAGAGTCATTTGAATTTGGAGGGGGAGGAAGAGGAGAGGAATGGTTGTGATATCTTATTATCTCTGTTAATCAATGCACGGGATCATCTTCTATCACTTCTGGTACTCCTGAGTTAAACAGAAATACAGCTCATTCTTTCGTTTTAAGCCTATCATGTAATATTTAGACAAAGGCTTTATAACAACAATAGGTAGACAGATTTATGCAGAGCTAACACTTTAACTCACTCCCTAGTATCTTCATTATAGTAAACAAAATGGAAAAATCCCCAAACAACAATACATCTTATAATAATAGTGCACAGAGGCTAGCTACGAGGCATTCTTTCCTCACATGTGAGCAGTACTAAACTGTATGTATCACTTGCAGCTTAAAAGAAGCATGGACTAAAAATTATTCTAATCAGGAATGCTTTAACATGAAAAGCTGGCAAGAATAACTTGATTTCCTTCCTAAAACGACACTAGACTACTTTTTGCTTAATGCTGTATAAGGTCTTGCTTAGAAATACCCTGGTCTATAAGAATTGAAAAGGCAGGCAAGATGTCAGTAAAAACTTAAAAAGGGGGAAAAAAGTGGAAAAAAAAAAAGTCCAGAGATGTCCTTGGAAACTCCTGATATCTGAACTCGGCAAGTTATTCAACATTCTGACACAGAATAAATAAAGATACTTCCATAAATATAATGTCCTTAGGAAGAGCCAGCATGGCTTCTGTACCAGGAAGTTCCACTTTAAACTCTACTGGACTGTTCTGAAAAGCTGAGTAACACATACCTAAGGTAATTTAGTTGATACACCTGAATCTGCAAAATTTTTATGACAACCTACCTCACCAAAGGTTACTGGGGAAAGTAAGTAGAAATGGTAGGGAGGAGGTAAATGTTTGTAGTATATTAATAACTATTTAAAAGACAGGAAACTGAAGGCGAAGATAAGTGGTCAGAAGAGAAAAATGTAACCAGTGGAGTTCTGCAGTGATATGGATTGAGAGTTATTCTGTTCAACCTGTTTATACCAGCCTAGAAAAGAAAGGTGAGCAGTAAGATGAGAAAGTTTTCTGATGATGCTAACTTCTTCAGCATAAAATGAATAAAGAACAAGACTGACTGTGGAGAATTACAGAACAACCTTATAAAATTAAATTTTTGGAATATGAAATTGCAGATGAAATTAGGTGCGATGGACTGGCCAAAGAATCCTAACATTTTATTTAGGAAGGGATGGTCTCTGTGTTACCATTGTCACTCAAAAAAACCTTGGCAGCATAACGAATTCTTCCCTGAAAATATAAGCTTCAGTGAGCAGGAATGATAAAAGGAAAGCAAGCAAAATAGGGGGAATCATTAGGAAAAGACTGGAAACAAAATAGAGGACATCACTGTGACAGTTTTTAAGTTTTTGTTTTGTTGGCCTTCTGAATACTGTGTGCAGCTCTTGTCTCCTCTTCCAAAAATTACTTTATAGAACAGAAAAGGTTTCAGAGTAAAAAAGATGTTCAGAACAATCAAGTAATCTAGGATACTGCAGCCTGGGATAAAGACAGCTACGGACACTTATGATACAGGGCTACAAACTGTAAATGGAGCAAACAAAAAGAAATGTATTGCTATCTTCTTTGGCAATAAGAACCAGGGAGTATCAGATGAAGGTAGGAGGAACTGATTCAACACAAAGAAAAGGAGTCGTTTTCTTGCACCTCTGGTGCCAGAGACTAGACAGAGTGCATGCTGATTGCTGGCATGGGTTCAAATAAAGACTGAAATGATCAGGAGAACAGAAATGCTCTGAAGCTTTCTAGGTACATAGAAACCACATCTGTCCTAGGAAGTTCAACACATGAACTTTTGCTAGAGACATGGAGGATATCCGTGGAAAACATTGTATTTGATTGCCTTATTCTTATTCCTTCCCACATACCACTTACAGCCATTGTGCAAGAACACAGATTTGAGCTGGATAGAAACTTGTTTCATCCCTGTGCAGACATTTGCATATTCCTTACCTTTTTTTTAAACCCAATGTTAGACTTATCTATGTCATGATATCTGCAAAATCCTGCACACTCATATTGGTAAGTTATATGTCAAATTGTATTGTATAGTCATTAAACTTTGTTTCTTTGGCCTGGCCCTAACCAGCTTATCTCATTTCTTTAACATCTTTAACAATGAAAATATAGGAATATATATATTGGCATAAATGAGATAATAGAAATGTGTCTCTTCCTTTTGTGCTTGTAAAGCATTTACCAGCAACGGTCACAGGTTGTAGGCTGAAGCCTTGTATGTTGTTACAGTAGATCAATATTTAAGAACTTCATAACTTTGAGCATGTAAGTATTAGTTTCTTAGAAATTTTTAATGGAAGCATTTTACTACATGCAATATATAGCAATGTATTTGGAGATTTTAACATTTAATTGTCCTCTTGAAGTATATGACTAAACAGTTTATTTTTTTGTTTGTTTATTAGATAAAGTATTTATTTTAAATTCTTCCCAGTCATATGATATTTCCATATCTAGACACGGATTTTAGAAGACCAATATTTTTCCTTAATTTTTTGAGGATTATAATTAATATTTTCCAGAGAAAGGCTGTTTTTCCTTCTGATAAACCAGAAATTTTTCTTTTCATGCTTCTTCATGCTAGATTAAAATAAAATTAAAAAAAAAGATAAACAACCTGCCCACACCCCCTGACTCCCTTTGTTAGGTTTACAAAATATGTAAATTCAGAATCCTTCTAAGGTAGTGGAATGCAAAATGAGATGCCACATATAGTAGTTTCATGACTGGAAATTTATTCTCCTCCAGTATTTGAGTTACTCTAAAGAATAGAAATACATTGTGGTAAATCCTATACAAAGAGAAGGCATAAAATAATGTCCATTAAGGCGATATTAGCATTCTGATAGCTAAATGTCACCTCTCTGTCACATCTTCCTCTGCTGGATATCTCAGTGGTCTCATCACACTAGACCCACACTGAATCCACTATACTCCAGGTGCTTATCTCAGTTAAGGATAATTCTGTTCATAATTTCTTATATAAGGGAGGGAAGGTACCCTTCCATCAGAAATGCAACACACTGTTTTTAACCTGCAGGAAATAGAAAGGACCCATAACATAGCCCAATGAATATCCTGCTCATCTCTTAAAAATTTCTACTATGACCACAGTCTGTTCTATAATGTGATCTTATACACCCTTCACATAACTTCTGGTAGTTTAAATACGAAGCAAATAATTCCAAAGTGGAATCTCTATAAAAACTTAAAATAATGTAAATTTACACATCTAAACATAGTATTAAAATCCTCAGATGTCATCACCAGCCTTGATATTTTAACCATTTTACTATAGTCTTCAGAAATTAACCAACCAGCTTTTCAGTATTCAAATATGTTTCTGCTAGTGGTTTCTCTTCTGGAATATGTAACTTTTTCTGTCTCCTTTGGTCAATGTCCCTTATTGTTAATTTTTCTTTAAGCCAAAAAAATCCTCTTCTCAGTCTAAGAGCCTTTGTTCTTATTTATATGCCTGCTTTTCAGCAGCATAGCTGTTAAATCTAGTGATTTCTTAGTTTGCTTTGAAGCTTTTTCCACTGGGAATAGGTGACATATGTCAGGGTCCTTGTCAGTCTCTGGCTAACTCACTATATACTGTGGCAATTTTTATAAAATTAGCACAAATTAATAAATTACACATAGACAGAATCTTGAATTGCCATAGGAAGACAGGAAAGGAGAAAGCAAAAAGCATCCTCATTTACAGCACTTAACCCGGAATTCTTAAAAAAGTTTATAGATGATTATTTATCATCTGTATCATTAGTGAAAATATTTGTAAGAAAAAGTCACTAGAATTTACGTTCCTAAGGCTCTTTTGAAAAGTAATCTCATCTGCCTGGATCACTTCTGAAACCTGGTTTTAATTCTGCTGCCAACAGTCTGCAGGAAAGGGATGAATGAACCTTAATCTCACAAAATCTAATCTCATAGTGAATGAAACTGTAATTTTGTCTGAGAAGGAGAAAGCGGATATATAGTGATAGCTCTTAAATGCACTTTCCTGACAAGAACCAATGTGTTCCTGAAATAACTTCAGCCTTCCTCCACAGACTGAGACTTGCTATCTTGCAAGGCTTTTAGAGAAGGAAGGGCAGGAAAAAAAAATTGTGTCCAAAGGTCACTAGTGCCATGCATGGATTTCATTCTTTTCTTTGAGCATATTGAAACAAAATTCCTAGGGAAATCATAATTCACATCCTCCTTCCTGTTTTCTCCTCAGTATCTTGTTCTGACCTGTAAATCAGAACAAAAGATAACACTATGCTCTCCAAAGTACTAAACTTCATTGTTAAAATAATGGGTCACTCAGAGAGCTGTTTCTCCCTCATCATTCATTGTACTAGCCCATATTTGTTGAAGGACACTTTCCCACTGTCTTGGCACATAACACTCCATATCTGTATCTGGCTCTCCTTGGGTACATTTGAAGATCTCTCTGAATCTTCAGTCTATCATTTCCTTAGGCAATGTCCTTTTTCTCTCATAACTTTCTTCAGGACATTTTTCCTGGGTCTTTTCTCCAATAAGCATGTGAGGCTTTAATAGGTGTTTTTTATCAATATCTCTGATGACTGTATGTCTGTCTCTTCATTTTCCTTAGAGTTCTGTTACAGAAAGCAAATACAATGTTTAAGAAGCTTAACTGAGTATAATATCCAGCGTTATGGGATTTTGATTATTTTAAGCAGCCTTGCAACTCAAAGAGTATTCACAACTGCTGTAATGGTTGAAGATTGTAAAATATAAAAGGGATCCATTTTACACATAACAAAACTCACAGTCTGTAATTTTTCTTCATTGTTCCTAGTCATCACACATTAACTATTAATACAGATGCCAGACTTGACATTCATAGCACTATTATTGTTTAGTTGGGAGAAGAGGAGGCTGAGGGTAGACCTTATTGCTCTCTACAACTACCTGAAAGGAGGGTGTAGTGAGGTGGGTCTCTTCTCCCAAGTAACAAGGGACAGGACAAGAGGAAACGGCCTGAAGTTGTGCCAGAGAAGATTTAGATCAGGTATTAGGAAAAATTTCTTCACAGAGAGAGTGGTTAGCCATTGGAACAGGCTGCCCAGGGAAGTGGTGCAATCACAGTCCCTGGAAGTATTCAAAAAAATGTGTGGATGTGTTGCTTAGGGACATGATTTAGAGGTGGACCAGGCAGTTAGGTTAACAGGTTGGACTCAATGATCTCAGAGGTCCTTTCCAACCTTAATGATTCTATGATTCTACGATTATGAAGCTTACATCCCCTGTCAATTTTTGTTAGTGTCAGCAATACCTAGTTAAACATCCATAGACAACAAAAAAAGATGTTTTTTCTACACTAAATCAAACTTTTCCTGCTTTGTAAGTGACTATTAACATTAGTGCAGTTAGGTATACGCTCTTTTGCCATGGATAATGTAGACTTCAGCTAATATAGCCCTTTGCAAACAATTTGCGATAGGCAAGTTTGTTAAATTTTAGTATATGTAGAAAATTTTCGATTGTTTCTTGTGATGCAGTTATGGGCTACTACAAATTACTATAACCTTACAAATTCTCTTTGTTCATAAGGAAACCTCTATAAACACAAATTTTACCTTTTGGCCAATGTTGCTTTTTTTGCAGTGCAGAGCCAGCAGAGCTGCTCTAAAACAAGGAGAGATGTGTACCTCAGAGAATTGCATAGGAATTGTGTCCAGTTTAATATCTCATCTGTAGGTTTGCCAAAAGATTGTGGCACAGATACCTGATGGGGAAAGGGCAAAGAGGGAGGTGTGACCACATCCATAAATTAGGTGTAGAATGTTAGGAAAAGATGAGAGTTGTAGTCTCACAGGCTTGTGCACATACATAGGGCAGATAAGAAACTGTCAAAACACCTTTCCCTCTTGCCAAGGGGAACATTGGATAGAATTATGTTTACTGCTCATACTTATCTTACATTTGAGACATTGTGATGGGTTGACCCTGGCTCGATGCCAGGTGCCCACTAAAGCCACTCTATCACTTCCCTCCTCAGCTGGACAGGGGAGAGAAAATATAATGAAAGTTTTGTGGGTCAAGATAAGGACAGGGAGAGATCATTCATTAATTAAGGTCGTGGGCAAAACAGACTTGACTTGGGTAAGATTAATTTATTATAAATCAAATGAGAGTAAGGTAATGAGAAAATAAAAAATAAATCTTAAAAAACCTTCCCCCCACCCCTCCCTTCTTCCTGGGCTTAACTTTATTCCCATTTTCTCTACCTCTTCCCCTTACAGATGCGCATGGGGACAGGGAACGAGGGTTGCGGTCAATTCTTCAGATGCCATTTCTTCCTCTGCTTCCTCCTCAGGGGGAGGACTGCTCACACTTTCCCCTGCTCCAGCATGGGCTCCTTCCCACGGGAGCCAGTCCTCCATGAACTTCTCCAACGTGAGACCTTCCCACAGGCTGCAGTTCTTCATTAACTTCTCCAGTGTGGGTCCCTTCCATAGGGTGCAGTCCTTCAGGAACAGACTGCTCCAGCATGGGTCCCCCATGAGGTCACAAGTCTTGCCAGAAAACGTGCTCCAGCATGGGTTCCTCTCTCCACGGGTCCACAGTTCCTGCCAGAAGCCTGCTCCAGCGTGGGCTTCCCACGGAGTTGCAGCCTCCTTCAGGCATCCTCCTGCTCTGATGTGGGGTCCGCCATGGGCTGCAGGTGGATATCTGCTCCAGCATTAACCTCCATGGGCTGCAGACGGACAGCCTGCCTTACCATGGTCTTAACCATGGCCTGCAGGGGAATCTCTGCTCCAGCACCTGGAGCACACCCTCCCCCTCCTTCTTCATTGACCTTGGTGTCTGCAGAGTTGTTTCTCTCACATATTCTCACTCCTTTCTTCCAGCTGCAATTGTGCAGGTAGGTTGGTATTTATTTTCCCCTTCTTAAATACGTTATCACAGAGGTGCTACCACTGTCACTGATAGGCTTGGCCTTGGCCAGTGGCGGGTGCATCTTGGAGCTAGCTGGCATTGGGTCTATCAGACATAGCGAAAGCTTCTAGCAGCTTCTTACAGAAGCTTCCCCTGCAGTCCCCCGGCTACCAAAACCATGCCACACAAACCCAATACAGATGTTATCAAGAATTCCTTCTTCTTCTCTCTCTTTTAGGAGGAAGCTCTAGCTTGCAAGAGTCTAGGAAGAGCAGACTTCCCCTGAAGAGAGGACTTGTCTTTCAGAGTTGGTCTCTTGCTTCCCTGTTACACTTTCTGCTATTGTTTTGCTTCCCTTGAGGCTGCTCTTGAATCATCTTTGTATTAATATCAACATAAACAAATGGGAGGAAATCATGGAAGATGTTTTTTCCACCACATACCCATATACTGCTACAACTTTGAAAAGAGGTGTTAGGGAATGTAGGACAAAAATCATAATGCATATGTGTGCACACCTCTCTCTGTTAGAAAAGGGCTATAAATGCAGGAATATTTCATTCAGGGACATTGGAAATGCCCTTCAAATTAATGAAAAGAGCACTATCTGGAGAACAGGATTTGTATAACCATGGTATTAATATGTTTATTGTTTTAAATTAAAGGAAAATTACTAGAGAATCCAAGTACTAATGCTATACCACATCAGTTGCCATTCATTTTTACATGATGTCTCTGTTGGAGATCTCAAATGCACCAAGATTTTGAATAAGTTTATGCTAATAAAGAGTTGCAAAAGATTTCAGCATTATGCATGTGTAATCGACTATCTCACATTTTACAAAGCAAGTCTAACTGAAGCAGATTCAAATTAAAAAGGATTTGTTAGGTTCTTGTAAGAACATGATTAATGGGTAGCTTATCCTGACCCTAAGGCTTGATGGGAGTTACAATGCAGAATAAAAATCAGGATAATCCCATAACAGTGACACAGCAATAACAATAAACTACAGATACAAACTGATGTTAGCTAATACTGTATATCATCCTTCATAGGTGTATTTTTGAGAAGAAAGGATTTGTTAAAAATGCCTAATTAAAAATAATTATTCAGTGCCTTATTAATGATAAACAGAAAGCCCAAGTTAATCTCACTATATGATGGCAAAAATCATGTAAAAGAAAAAATAAAATTGTCTAGTAAAATGACAGTTAATATAGGCAAGGGGGAGCAGATAGACATTTGTAATGTGAAAATATCAGTTAATACAAAACCAGAGTAAGCAGACCTTTGTGTTAGAATAGACAATTCAAGATAGAGTGATGCATTTTGGGGCACCTGACAGGTGTAATTCCCTCACTTTTAGTCTGGGACCACTTGGTATCGTTTGTAAATAGGTATTCATCAAATAGAAGAGCTGCATCATATCCTGTCTAGTCTAACAGAAGCTTACAGTTTATTATGTGTGATGCCAGGAGACCACAACAGGAAAAAAAAATTATGTAAAACTGTGTAATGTGGTGTAAAATTTGAATTCATCAGAGATACAGTGAAATAGAGAGTAAGAGAGATCTGTGCATGTCTTCTTTTCATTTTAAGGAGACAGACATCTTAAGATCACTGTACCACAGATGATAGCGTAAATTAATAGTAAAGTCTAGCACACATTATGATAGCATAGCATCGACTTATTACATTATCAATTAAAATTTGGGGAAGAAAGTCGGCGCTGTAGTACATATCCCTGACACCATTTCTGATCAGCTTTCTTGAATATGTAAGATGTCATTTTAATTGGATCAGACACTGGTTCAGCAATGAGCCAACCCACAGCTTCAGTTTACGCTGTACAGCTCTATACAAGAGATGTCTCCAAAATAATAAGGCTTGGAAGGGAATTTATGCAGTGCCACCTGTGAAGAATGTGCATGTGTGAGTGGTTATGCATGTATACTCAGTGCACAAACAGAGAGACAAAGCATATAGTGAGTGCACTGTATTGTAAAGCTCCCAATTTCTGCTGCACAGTGAAGAAGATATTTTCTTATTCTGGGAATGCAGCTATTTGGTTAACGCAGTGTTTTTCATGTCTGCAGAAATAATTAAACCTATTAACAAAAATAAGTCTTTTGCCCCAAAAGTCATACTTAAAAAGTTAGATGCATCAGCAAAGGAAAATAAATACTTTGTTCATTAAAGCAAAACTACTCTGGTATAACTGCAATATCTCTTCCTTTTGCAATGCAAATGGTAGAGGGTTTTGGCTTTCATTGATTATCCATTCCCTCTAAGAAAGGGATGATTACATTAGAAATGAGAACTAACTTAACGTTTCTGCTAGGACATCACTGAGATGCAGTAGGACAGAGAACACCTGCTTAGTAAACAGTAGCTGTGCTTGGAGGAAAAAATGTCTTCAAAAAATACAGAGCTTGCCTGTAAATATCCTTCAGAAGCCATAATCTCTAAGGTTAGAAGATAAATCTTTAACATACTTCGTCTTACTTTGTTCTGGTGAAGCTATCTGAAGTGGGTCACAAGAAAGCTAGTGGAGAGATCAACCCTCCAGGGAGCCAGCAGGAACATTTTTGGCATTCACTATGATTCGTTTGTAGAAGCCCATTGTTGAAACAGAATTGTGAGGCTAACATATTTCAGCACCTGAATGCCAAGATTACATTTCCAACAGAAAATTTAATAAGAAAATTTTGAAATTAGCTATAATGTTTCCACTACCGTGCAAAATCCTTTGGACAATGATCTAGTGAACAATACTTTTAAACAGAAAGTATGATTCCTAAAACTGCAAGGTATACTAACTCAGACAACGAGGCAGGAAGACAGAAACTGCTTCCTGTGTATACTGTACTTGGTATTTATGTTTTGTCTTTTACTTTCACTAAAGTAAAAAAACTCATAGAAATTTTAATGGTTCTCAGCTGTATTATCAGGTTTTCCTCTTATGGGGAATGTCATGATGGATTCTGCATTATAAGGTAAGGAAAGAATAAACTAAGCCATGAAAAGAATGGTTCAGATCTTACCATTTCAAAAAGTTGCCCTGTATTTTTACTGGGTACTTAAATAACTTTCAAAATTATGTATGATTATGTGAGAGTTTGATAAGAAGAAAACCATGCAGTGAGTTTGCCATATAGACAAAATTTAGGTTCTATTGTTTTTCTTTGCATAGGGTTTGTTAGGATAAAGAAATTACCAATCAATGTAGTGTTTTTTTACTGCATGCTATCCAAACCCTGAGAAGTTTAGTCTAGCATATATCATTACTACTTAATGCCAGAGAACATGCATCACTCACGCTCTTCTTCTGCTTTCTTTCAGGGAGTACAAGCTTTATTTTATCCTATATATTTCATCACAAAGAATGACCAAATGACATCTAAAATGTAGAAAAATAAAAGGGAAAGAGACATTTTCTTTACCAATCTGACTTCATGCACTACTAAATATTTAAACAAAAAACATGGTGAAGATGAGATGAAAATCAGAGAAAAGAAGGAACATCTTTCTGGGCTTGAGGAGGATGGTGAGTAGTATGTTACAGCATAATGCAGTGCTTTAATATCAGTTCCTTAAGTCAGACTTCAATTGCCAAGCAGCACAGCTTTCATAAGTCTGCATCTGTGGTAAATAGACCAGATGGGTACAAACAGAAATAGAAAGCTTCAAAAAAAAAAGAAAAGAGAAGGAAAAAAAAAGGTTTTGATTCTCATACCTTGCTTTAATAACACTATCAAGCTCTGTTTTAAAATTGATTGGTTTTCCAAGCAGGTGTCCTAAAGGTGCCATCAAGCATCTGAATGCCAGCCAGTGTTTGAAAGCATGCCAGCCTGATAGCCATTAATTGACAAACTGTGAGAGTCCAACATTGTATGCAGGAAAATTAGACTATTCTGAGCACCTCACGATGAGAACAGTAGAGGGAGCTGTCAATCTTCACAGGAACAAAGACATACAGTATCCAGCATCAGAGATGGGCCTGTATTATCCTGTAGTTAGTCAATGCTAGAACATTACACAGAGCTTTGTGACATATGTGTAGGTTATCCATACATACAGATAAATATGGAGTTCCATGATTTCATAACTTGACTGAGGCTGGCAAACCAACCCACATAGTTTAAAATCAGCCTGAATTTATCTACGTTAACTGTTGTTATTACCCATTGAAGTTTAGCTGCTTTTTTGAATTGTAATCTAACTTAATTCATGATGATTTTTTCCCCCTTTTTTTTTTTTTTTTTTTTTGGCTATTGCTAACTCCCTAGAACTTCCCTTTGGCTGCTTGGTGCTGGCTTTCAAAGCTATATATATCCTACAAATATTTGAAATTCCCCTTGGTGACTTATCAGACATTGGTGCTCCAAGAGGCATGGTACTAAGGTCAACTAAACGAATACAATATGTGCAAAAAAATTGCCTCAGAGGTAGAAAAAAAGCCCAGCTTGTACCAGTTATGAACTTCATATGAAGAAGTGAGCAGTGAAAGGCTTCGTCAAATTATTTTTCTGGCATTTAAAGAGCTGTATTTCTTCCACTTTTTCTCCTCCAGCAGCTTAGGCTAGGGAAGGTTTTTTAAGTGAGACTGTTGTGCCATTGTGTGATGCTTCAGTTACAGAGTTTTTAAGCACTGTAAAAAGATCATTAAATGGTAAAAGACAGATTTATTTAGTGTCAGCTCAACACTGCTTGAGATGTTGTACAAATCACCTCTGTCTTCACTTGACTGCTAAGTTGCCCAAGGCAAATCTTTTTTAAATCAAGCTCAATGGTAAAGTACATGATAGCAAAACTATATAAGTGTTAAATCAAATAAAGTCCTCTCAGGAATAAAAGATTCTGCATGAATTGGAAAATAAACTATATTTTAAAATACTGCTAACAGTTATTTGAGTAAAATATTAAAATTACACTTGTAACACTTTTCTAATTAATATAAGAAGTTTTTGGAAATAATCAGAAGTTTAAACTATCATAGCCAGTGGGCAAAATGTTAACCTAGTAATCAAAAAATAAGGATTAAAAGGACGATGAACACTTGCAAAACCTAAGCAGAAAATTATTACTTTTATCTTCTCTGTATCACAGTCTCTAATCGTCACTGTACTCAACACTTGCACATTTTATCCTTATAAATGTTTTATTTAAAGGTAAGGAAGGATATGCAGCTATTATTGGCAGATGTGTATAGTTTATCTAATGTCGTATATTGTTAACATTTCACTTAATATCAAAAATGAAAAGGAAAAAAAAAAGTGGGTTTCTCCCCCATCTTTTCTTCTGCCCATATCAGTGATTAAATATGATTTTTTTGTTTTATTATGTAGTTCACCTCAACTTGGATACACATTCAAAACAATAAGGGATAAACAATTAGAAAATTACTAGTTATGCACTCTGGGAAGCAGTTGTAGGGAAGGTATGAGATTTAATTTCTGTGTTTCAGGTTTCTTTAAATTGCAAGTTTGTTCTGCCTTTCACTCAAGAGAACAGAACTCCACATTTATAACCTATTATTTAGAATAAAATACAAAAAGAAATAAAAAAAAAAAAAACAAAAACAAAAAACCAGTAGAGAAAAGATTAGCATCCCTCTCAGGTAACATAATCAACCCAACAGCACAACTCTCTCTGGTTTTCCAAGAAAAAACATGTCTTCTAAGTGGGGGTAAACACAGGCACAAATACTTGAATTATACTTTGCCAAAGGAGATTTGTTTGTATTGCGCAGTCATGTCTTGCTTAAAAATGTTGTAAAACTGTTTATTTCTAGAAATAAAACAAACAAAAATAATTCTTAAGTACATGAGATACTAGGCTTCAGAACACTGAAACAGCTAGGGCTCTCTACCCATATGGCTTCTTTGCAACTTAACTCACATCTACTTTCTCAGCATCTCAACCTCAACACTCTCTATCTCCTTAGGCTGTTAAAGAAAGGAAAAATATAACACGGACTTTGAGAGAGTTGCATGCTGAAGTAAGGGGGCAGGTGAAAATCTATGTATTGATTCACAGAAATGCTGGTTTTGGTCAGAGCTCTGTAGAGCGCCACATCGGCATTCAGCAGCTGTAGGCCTTCTGACCTTGTTCAGTCACTGTACCCCAGACTACATTCTCTCTCTTTCTTTTTTTTTTTTTTTTTTTTTTTTTAAGAGCAATTTAACAGAAATCTCCATACATCATAGCAATCTCTGCAACAGACAGCACAAATGCAAAAAAAGAGGAAGATCATCTGAGAAGAATTTTCTTGAGAAAGTAGAGAACTTGGAGAACTGACAACAGTTCTTGTGGGAGCCTTCACACTGATCTGATACCTTTGCTTGTGCACCCAAATAGGAAAACAATTGAGACAGCTGTCTTTATGATACCACACAATTCTTCTCTCACAGGGGATGGTTGTTGTTGTTGCTGTTGTTTGGAGGTCCAGAAATAGTAGTTATGTGGGACAGAACAAGGACATACAGAGGCTCTTCCTTCTAGAACCCCAGAGATTTCCTGTGGAAAGTAATGTCTTCTGATACATTGTTGCCTTTCCAGATTAGAGATGTTATGTTTAGTGTAATCCTCAGAGGGAGATCCTTGATGGTGAAACTGTACTATTAGGGATTGAAGGATATTGTAAGCACCCTAGTTATACAGCTCTGCATTCCTGATCATCTTGAGGAATCTCAAAGGTCTGGGAGCAGGATTAAAGTGCTGCTTTTTCCATGGGGAAATCCTCTCCTGAACATTTCTGGAGAAAAAAAAAATAATGACATTTTCTCTCCTTTCAGTTTCACCACTGAAAAACTGTATTGCAGGGGAGAAAGATGCAACATTTGGATCCTAATCAGAGAGGTGGGTGAGTGTCTGTCTGAAACATAAATTCATCTCAGTTTTGACACACCATGAAAAGCTCTCTCTGTTGGATAGAAGACATTTCCTAGACAGAGTACTAAGCAATTTGAACTTTCTATTCATTACGTGGCATACAAAAGTGTTCCTTTTTATAAGACTTTCATAAACAAAATCTACATATTCATACAGCCAATTTTCAAGCTATAATATTATATTTTTCAGAAACATCCTTGCTCAAAAATTGCTAATATCAGAAGTAATAAATTCTAATTTGCCAACAGTACTTTTTCTGGAACCATTGAAAGTGATTGTTGTATCAGCAGAACTTTGCTATTGTTTTTACTGTCAAGAGTTCTTTTATCAGCATTACACTTGTGAAATAGCTGCAATTTGTTCACTAGAGGCAAATTGTAGCAACCACTTGCTACAAAGTCTGGTGGCAAATGTATTTTCTTTCATGATACTTTTGCACCATCTCATCTTTTTAAGCGGATCACTTCTGTTTCACCATAAAGGAAATTCAATGAGGGCAAAAGAAAGCAAGAGTGGACGATGGGCAGAGACACAATAATCATGTACTAGTCTATATTTAGAGATCTGTTTTCTGTCGTCTTTTCTGCTACAGTCTTTTTCTGTGGTGTTGTACAAGGGTTTTGGGTCAAAAGTCCTTGGTGGGCTTTGGAGGTTTGAGACTCTTTAGCAACAGGTTTTCATCTCTTTGCTTCATCTTACAAATTCTAAAATTATATTAAATTTTTATTTTTATTTACAATGTTTTCTTTATAGGTTTGCTGTGAGAGTGAACTCAATGGATGGATTGAGCTTGGTCTGGCAATATGAAGAGCTGCTGAAGTCCATTATCTTCATGCTGAAAGGAATTCAATGCAGCTGGTTCAATATTAAATTTATTTTATGAATGCATACACATTACTGAAAAACCCTTAAAAAAAGAGGAAGGTTCGTTGTCTTTACAGCTCATGCTACTTTCATTGTACAACAGTCACTTTTGCAAAAAATGTTGTCCTTAATATATTATGATTCGAATTATGTTGTAGCAACATGTTCTGGCTGACTTAAAATATTGCTTCTGGCTACTCTTAGAATAAAGAATTTAAAGTCAAAACTGCTACAGCCACACAGTGACTTGCCCCTGAAGTCCAGAGCCGTGACACATTGACAAAGGTCAATTACAAATGTGACACCTGTTTGATTTTCTTAATTGCATAATGGCAGTGTCTATTCAAATATAATACGTTGTTTAATCAGCATCTCTATTTCTGTCAGCTTACATTTACTTACATAATCAACTGGAATTTTGGTCCTACAAAAGTTCCTCTGACCACATCATCAGATGCTGTAAATCAATGTTACTGAAATGTGTAAGTGCCAAGATACAGATGCTTTTGGAAGTAATTTGTCCAAAATGTTTAAGAAACTATTTTTCTTTTTTTTTATTATTTCATTTTTTAAATGCAATTTTAAACCAGCAGAATAAGCAGTATGACCTTCTATAAGCTGGGTCAAACTGGACTTCCTTTGCTTTGTTTGAAAAAGTGTGCAGTATTTGGACTGTTATGGGTTTCTCATGTTTTAACAACAAATATTTTCTTTGTTTTGTCACAGTGTTCTTCCTCTGTGACTCTGTAGCTACTCCACTTTATTCCTAGCCACTTTATTGTTACGAGTTTATTTCCTTTAATTTTTTTCCTCTTTTTTCTTTTTTTTTTTTTTAATTTTCCAACAATCATTTTTTAGGGCATTCTAAATTTTGAAGCAAAAATAAATGAATTAAAGCAGTTAGAACTGCTATTTGAACTGGTATATGAAGTTTGTAATAAGATACCATCTATATAATCTATCATTTGGCAGAAAAATAATTACATTTTTTGAAAGGTCTTCAATTCATATTAGATATTCATAAGCTGAAAAAACTCCTGAAAACTGGCAGTTCAGCATGTAAATCTCAATGTTATCCACATGTGAATTGCTGTAAAATGACGAATAAATGTGATTGAAGCACTTGCTGCAGCAGCTGCATAAATCATCTGCTCTGTCTTGATTCTTGTTGCTTTATACATTTATCACAAAGAGAAGCAAGCTTTTAATGTCATAGCAGATCTGCAAATACTAACGGTTCCTTTCTTTCCTGAGTTTTTCACACACTGTATGTACGTGTATGAGATGTTCACATCTGAGGATTGTATACTAGCAGTATACATGTAATAAATCATTTCAGCCCTGTGACTATGAAAACTTCTACAGACTGGCTGTAATCATCTCCACCAATTGTTAGCCAGGGATCAAACTGGACTCCAGAAGTATGCGTTACATCTTCAAATCCTTCAACTAGAAGTTTCAAGTATCAATGTCAATAGTCAGCCATCTTTCCCTCATTCTAGCAAAAGTTTTTGGTTTCTGACTTTTCCCATTACTCTCTGAAAAAGTACAAACAGTGTTCCAAACTTTTGTTAGATTTCATCTAAAACTTCATTTAAATTTTATTCTGCCTTTTTGTTAATGTTTGAAAACTGTTGGAGTCCTTTTTCCCCCCTTAAAGATAGTCCTGTCTTGCAAGTGCTTACACTTATGGCAAGTTATCTTGCTTCTTTTTTTTTGTCTTTTCATAGTCATGTTTTATTTTCATTTTTCAGGGGAAAATAAGACCCGGTTGAATTATTTGTTTTTATTTTCTTTAGTTGGGATGAATTCCTAGGGTTTTAATAATGAATGTGTACCAGAAAGGCCTACACAGTGATAAACATCAAGGTGAGAAAATCTGTGGGACCTTCTCCATCTCACCAAAGCTTATGCTGCTACAGAGGCATCATAAAATGATAGAACTATAGAATACTTGAGGAAAGTATCTCTGGAGGTTTTCTAGTCCAGCTTCCTTCTCAAAGAAGGCTTCTAGGGTTTAATTGCCCTCACGGCGCGGAGTGGGGGGTGGGGCGTGGGGGAAAGAGAGAGAGACAGAGAAAGAGAAAGAGAAAGAGAAAGAGAAAGAGAAAGAGAAAGAGAAAGAGAAAAAGAGAAAGAGAAAGAGAAAGAGAAAGAGAAAGAGAAGGAAAAAGAAAAAGAAAGAGAAAAAAAAAAGAAAAAGAAAAAGAAAAAGAAAAAGAAAAAGAAAAAGAAAAAGAAAAAGAAAAAGAAAAAGAAAAAGAAAAAGAAAAAGAAAAAGAAAAAGAAAAAGAAAAAGAAAAAGAAAAAGAAAAAGAAAGAGAAAAAGAAAAAGAAAGAGAAAAAGAAAAAGAAAAAGAAAGAGAAAAAGAAAAAGAAAGAGAAAAAGAAAAAAAGAAAAAGAAAGAGAAAAAGAAAAAGAAAAAGAAAGAGAAAAAGAAAAAGAAAGAGAAAAAGAAAAAAAGAAAAAGAAGAAGAAGAAGAAAAAGAAAAGAAGAAGAAAAAGATAAAAAAGAATACGGAAAGAGTCATTGCATCTAATCTAAATTTTTTTGTTTTCTCTTGACCTGTCGCTGTACACCTATGGGCAGAGTCTCACCCTATCTTCTCTCCTCTTACTTGAAGACAGCAATACATTCTTTATTGAAATCTTCTCTTCTTAAGATTGAAATAACCCAGTGCCCACAGCCTGTCCTTGGATGCCCTACGCTCCAGCTCCAGGCACTTCATTGGCTTCTGTGGGACTCGCTCCAATACATCAGCGTCTATCTCATGTGGGAGAGCCCCAGGCTGGGCAAAGCACCCAGGTTTGTCCCAAGGCTCCTGACGAGCAGGGCAGGATCCCTCCCCAGACCTTCTGGAAGCACCCTAGCTCACGTAGCCCAGAATGTTGTGGGGACTTCTTTGCTGCCCAGGGGTACTGCTGCCTTTCAGTCAACCTGGTGTTTCTGGGACCCTGGGCCTTTTCTGCTGCTCCAGTTTGACCAGCCTGTCATGCTGCAGGGCTTCATCTGTCCCAGGGGCCAGGCTCTGCTCTCAGTTTTGATGAACTGCATGAGGTTCCAGACTACTCAGACCTTCGTCCAATAGCATCTGTTCAGAATCATTGTCCATTTGCCAGAGTCGTACAAGTTATTATACGAACCTGACAAATATTGGTGGAATGCAGTAGGTAAGTTTATATATATTTTGTGGGTGCTTCCTAATATTGGTATTACTCCAAAAAAGAAGGATAATGAAGGGTCAAACCTGAGACCTCTCAACCTTTCCCCACTGCCAGCAGAGATCATGCTGTAAATCAACCACAGAATTGTAGACAACATATTTTGGCAGAAAGGGTGGCTTGTCACTTTAGTGACCTTTTCCCCATCTCTGTTCCATTACCTCATCTTAAATAAGATGTGTGTTCAAGGAAAGATCATCTTTAAATAGGTATTACAAACAAAGATTCTGATACCATAAACATATTTAAGACTGTCTGAGGTAACTCTCTTACTATAGGCGTGTTAAAATTCATGGGAAGCCGTTTTCTGTCTGTAAAGTCCTTTAGTTAAGGAACCATCAAGCTGTAGGGTATGTCCATGTGGTACAATGAAGGACTGTGCTAAAAATACAGATACTATCTCCACCTGAACTGTTATATTTATATGGAATAACACAGATATGCTGAGATACTTATGCTCAAATCACAGAAGTAGTACATCTGCATCAGTGTGGTATTGCACTTGCATAATTAGCCTTGTTTCTTTTTGGTGCCAGTTTCAGAAACCGTGCAGATTGTTCAGGAGGCCAAATTGTAACATTAGGGCTTTCTTTTCCCTCTTTTTTCTCCTGTTTTATAAACATAGACTGTAAATTTCTTATAACAGAAGCTGTAACTTTTAAATGTTCTCTAAAATAGTCACTTCATTTTAGATACTGCATAAACAGTACTACTTTTACATTAAAGATTCTCTAATTATCTAATTCTATGAACAGGGAATGTGTGCAAAGAGCAAGATTTTAGAAACATTTGCTATCATTTTGAAAAATAAGGCCCGCCAGTTTTTAAAAGAAATTTGTGAGATTCTGAGGGTTACTATGGCCTGTATGTTTGATAGAAAAGGAGTCAAAATCATCAAAACACATTAGCTTCTTGTAACCTTTTCTCTTTGGCACTAATACAGGAAATTTGAGGTACTGGCCAGAGCAGTCTCATTTCTTAAGCTTTTATATTTCAAGAATTATTTGGGTTCTGTCATTGCTAGTTCTCATTTGCAGCAGTAAGAAAACATGCCCAGAAACATACTCAGCATTATGGTACATAAAGACTGTATATAGACCATTGCAGTTGCTGCCTTAGATATGACTTTTTTACAACTGAAGGTCTAGAACACTGGAGTCGTGAAACGCTGTGGAAGTATTCTCTACTGGATGAAAAATCTTACTTTTTCACTATGATAAAGTTCTGAATATTTCCTTAATGAATATCTAATGAAAGGATTTAACAAATATGCGCTTATATGTTGATGTCCCTTAAATTAAATCCCTTACTTTAATTTTGAGAATCATTTTCTATAATTTTATGTTGGTAAGACCATAAAGAAATTCTTTCCTCAATCCAAAGATATATCAGAATCTCAGCAGGTGTAAACTGATGTGATTGCAAAAAATAAAAATAAAGTACATATACTACTCATTTGCATGTACTTTAATTTTCTTATTAAAAGATTTCAGTCCAGAGGTATAAAATAGTCTAAACTAAGTTTCCTCTTAGAAAAATTTATGTCAGAATTGAGAATTTCATTCCCTGTTCCAGACTTCTGAGAAAACTCTGAGATACTGAAAAATACCTGGAAACATCTTACCTGTCTTTATTTTCTGTCAGAATTTGTAGTCAAATTCTTTGTTAGAGTACATTTGGGTTGTACCTTTTTTCTCAGTAAGAGATATTATATTACTGCTACTGCTGCTACTACTACTACTATTACTATTAGTCCAGCACAATTATGAAATATTAGAATTACTTTTCTTAAAAAAAGCCTAGTTATTTTTTTTATTTTTTACAAGAAAAATTAAGTTCCGCTCTTCTTCTAGAATGAGGGACAGTGCAAGCTATTTGGAATTAGACAAATATAGTCTGAGACCAACAGCTTTAGTGTGATAATAATGCCTAGTGAAAAGGTGCAATTTGACTCTGAAATAAATTCCCTCCCTCAAAATTAAGTGTAAGCCTTTTATGCACAGATCCAATGCATTACAAGAACTTTAGGTTCATTATAATTATGCATTTTTAAAGAAAATTTAATTTCAAAAATTAGTTCTACAAAGTTTAAATACAATTTATAGGAATAAGAGTTGACCAAATGTACCCTTTTTGACTAAAATGAGCACTAACGTGCCCATTTGTTTCCTGTGCTAGCAAGCTGCCCCTTACTTTTATGCTGATTGTGCAAGATTTTAGTGTTTTGGAGACAGAGGTTATAGTACTACTGAGCCAAGTATTTGATGTGATGTAGAATACAATGTATATGTATGTATGTCCCTTGGCAGCAGCTGATAGGGCTTGAAAAAATTCCTAGGAAGAAGAGCCTTCAGGTAACAACAAAAAAAATTCAACAGAGTTCCTCACATAAAGAAATTCATGTTTACCTTTCTAATTCAGTGGGTAAGACATACCAAGAATTATAGATCTGAAATGAAAGCAAGCTGTATAGCCAGGCACAAGTGGCCTTTTACATCAACATATTTGTTATCATATAAAATTATCTCCACTGGACATCATCTCTTTTTACTATAAGAAGGCTCTGCACATTTATTTTATGAACAACTAATGCCAAGGTCTTTGGTGAATGCATAACCAGGTACCTCATAATTCAGGGAAATTATATGGAAAGAAATTAAAGAAAATGTCAGTCAGAAAGGGCACTTGGACATTCCAAATGGCTCTTGCATATAAGCACTCAGGCTCTGCAGAATCTCACTTTTGGGAAGATTTCAGGAACATCTTGTAATCCCACAATGTAGTGTTGCTGTTGTAGTCACAGTTATCAATAACATTGCTGTAACAGTTACATCAAGAGAAAGGCGAAAAGCGAATGAGACAGTGAAATCAAAATTAGAAGCCTATTCCCAGCTCTAATTTATGTCTAATTACTTTGGTAGGAGAATGAAGTAAGCCTAAAGTGAATGTGTAGGTAATATATGAGTGATTAAAATATAAACAAATTTTGATAACAGATGCTGATTATCACTGGAGAACTGGATATTGTTATGAGGCTTGTAACAAATTTTCAAAGCGTGCTTGGTCTGCAATTCAAGTGAACATGTTTTTGTAGAATGGTATGACGTATAACTGTGGTTAAGCTGAGAGACCCATGAAGACATCAAGTATTTCCTAATTCACCCTGGTTCATAGGCCAGGTGGGCCTTGTTTTTATCAGGTCAGAAAAAAAAAAGGAGCCTTTCTAAGGGAATCAGTGAAAGGAACAGTTGGGAAACAAAAACCTAGGAAAAAGTCCATGAAGAATCTTAAGCTGTTTGATTACTTAATATACAAATAAAACTGAAAGCTGGGAAGGACGTATATTTTCACAATATTCATTCTGTGTCTTCACTGTCTTAGACTGATGTTAGACTGTGAGCTGGTTCTCTCTGTGTACACACTTATAGAGACGTTCAGTAACACTGATGGATTTTTTCTGATCCCCTCAAAATATCTGTGATTGAGTGAGGGCTAATTATTTCCCTTTTAAATGCCAAGAACTCCACATATTATGGGAAGTTTCTTGGCCAGTTTCTGGCAGAGCTGTTAACTTAAAATTTCTGAGCCCTAGGAGTGATAATCACAAAACAATCTCTCCTTCCCGATGGCTGTAATCTATAAAGGGTTATGTGGTCTGGGATAAGATAATCTGAAAGATCAACATCTTGCCCATAGCACACTCTTAAAGCTGAGATGATCAGAAGTATTCCTTCTGGGGCTTCCTCAGAAAAGCTTACTTCATAACAGACTTGGACTTTGGAATCAGTTTTCCACCAACATAGCCTGCTCAGTTTTGCTAGCTTTGGAGAATATTGTGTAAAGCCTGTCTCTCCTTTTTGTCTCCCTTTTGGAACTATTGAAAATATGCTGGATGAAGGTGGGCCTATTTACTGGTTTTTGGTTTTATTCTGTTCTTTGTATGTACAGGGTAAAAGCTTAGAGAACAGAGTGAGTGGCTTCAGATAAGCAGAATATGATAAACTTTGTAGATGTGAAGACGTTATTTTAAAACAGATAAAAGCTATCGAGTTTTCTGGTTATAAAGCTAGAATAGACTCTCTTGAAAGTGTACATATCTAATCTGCAGGAGTGCATGATCAGAAATTTTGACATTATGTACTAGTTCCATTAATACACTTTAATTCTGGAATGGAGAAAATGTATGTTTATTGAAATGCTTTCAACATTTACTCCTAAATGCTTTTAGATTGCCACAATAATAATAATGTACACATCAAAGGAAAAAAAAAAAAATTCATCTTCTCTACCCACCTGCTGATTCAGACTTGGTTTTTTGTTCTATGTTGTATTGGTTCTTCCAATGTGTTCATCACTGTATTTTTTTGTCAGTATAGTATATTTTTCAGTGCTGTTCCTTACTGAAGCCTTGTTTTATACTATCAACATTTTGTAGTTTCTGCTTTTCCTGGGAAAGTATTTACCAATGAAAATAATTGCTGGAACATACTGTAAGTGCTCTGTTTAGCCTTGCTTTCTGACTACAGGAAAGCCACTTTTTTTCTCAATCAGTTGGCCAGAAAATCCTATTTTACTGGTCAATCTCATTCTACATTTTGCAATCTCATTCTACCAAACTTTTAAGGTATTGAAATGTGGGGTTTTTTTACAGTGATGAGTAACTGGGGAGAAGGGAGAGAATAAATATACTCAAATGATTTCATGAAACAAAATTCCTTCAATAGTCAGAATTTTCAGTCCTTCTGGAAAGCTTACATGATTGTGTAATAGGTGTAAGGATTCTGAGAGTTGCAACCTTTTATCAGAGAAAGATTTAAAAATAATGAGCAGACTGCAAATTTTATTCCTCTTATAACATTTCATTTGCTACACCTCATCTGTTCATTCATTTTGAGAGCAGCAAAATGTGCTTGCACTTAAATAAGTATCATTGCCTTTACTCTCATTCACTGATCTTTATTTTCACATGATCTGCCATTTATTTCTTTTGGTAATTGCTTTGGTTTTAAAATATTATTTCAAAAAAAGCTTTCTTTAAAATACTCATAATAACACTATTAAAACCCTCACCATGCTTTATTTGAAATCCTAGTTCATGTGCATTTTGCATTGTTAAGTTATCGAGCTCACAGTTGGAGTATTGCCTTGTAAAACAGCATGATAATACCATTGTCGCTTCATTAGAGATGCACAGGGGTTCTAATACCCCCCTCATTTTTATGTTCTGCACATAAAAAGTCCATGTTACCTACAAGTGGATTATGTAACTCCAGAAGTTTATTTTGTCTTCAGCTCATTCCTGAAGATGATGTTCTTTTCTGGTTTTATGTTGTTTTGGTGTTTAATTATTTTTTTTTTTCTGTAAATATGATTTTTAAAATATTTTCTTTCCATTTTTCAGTAACAATAGGATATGTGATACCTGATACCTGATTATGTTAACATTTACATCACAGCATGTAAAAAATGCTGACATTCACTGCATCTAATACAACATCCTGATGAGTCAAGTAATTTTAAAAGGTTTAATTTATTTTAAAAATTCAGTACATAGAGCACAGTGCCAGAGGCTCTGCAAGACATTATGGTATTATTCTCCTGTGACAACAGCTCCAGTACCAGCATTACCATTTAAATAGGAAGATACAAAGTAGAAGAAATATCGAGAGTTTTTGGCTAGCATCTGATCTTTTTTGTTATAAGAAATCCCAGAAGTATTCAGCAAAGAGAATTTTACCCTGGCTGTAGAGAATGTAAATTCCTAGACTTTAAGAATGGCATGTGCTATCTAGTCATACTAATAAATAGGTATAGATCTGAGACAAAGAATTAAAAATCGTCAGCAAGCACTTTGAAAATTAACACCACCTCTTGCCTTCTTTTTGTTTTACAAAGAACCCTAATGAAAGTTATGGAAATTGTGTTACCCAGAAACACAGTTTAGGATATTACACACAGTTTATGATAAACATGAATGGGGAACTGGTGACAATTGATACGGAGAAGGCTGAGGTGCTCAACGAGTTCTTCATCTCAGTCTTCACTGGCAGCCAGGCTTCCTGCACCTACTAAGTACCAGAACCTCTAGGAGAGGGCAAAGGCCCTCCCACTGTAAGCAAAGAGCAAGTTCAAGACCACCTGATAAAACTAAACAAACAGAAGTCTATGGGGCCTGGTGACATACATCCCAGTGTCCTAAGGGAACTGGCTGATGTAGTTGCAAGACCATTCTCCATCATATTTGAAAAGTCACGGTGGTCAGGTGAGGTCCCTGATGACTGGAAAAAGGGTAACATGTAACATGGGACCCGGGGAATTACAAACCAGTGAGCCTCACCTCTGTGCCTGGGAAGATCATGGAATGGATCCTCATGGAAGCAATGTTAAGGCACATGCAAGACAAGGAGGTGATCCGAGTAAGCCAGCATGGATTCACTAAGAGCAAATCATGCCTGACCAGTCTGTTGGCCGCCTATGACAGAGTGACTGCAACAGTCGATAAGAGAAGACCGATCAATGTCATCTGCCTAGACTTCTGTAAAGCCTTGGACACAGTCCCACACAACATCCTTATTTCTGAATTAGAGAGCTATGGATTTGAAGGGTGGACTAGTCGATGGATAAGAAATTGCCTGGATGGATGCATCCAGAGAGTTGCGGTCAATGGCTCTATGTCCAGGTGGAGACTGGTGACGAGTGGTGTCCCTCAGGGCTCTGTCTTGGGACCGGTACTTTTCAATATCTTTATCAATGACATAGACAGCAGGATAGAGTGCACCCTCAGCAAGTTTGCAGATGACACGAAGCTGAGTGGTGCAGTTGACACACCTGAAGGATGGGATGCCATCCAGGGGACCTGGACAAGCTTGAGAAGTGGGCCCATATGAACCAAATGAGGTTCAACAAGTCCAAGTGTAAGGTCCTGCACCTGGGTCGATGCAATCCCAGACATAAGTACAGACTAGGAGAAGAACTCATTGAGAGCAGCCACGCAGAGGACTTGGGGGTCCTGGTGGACAAAAAGCTGGATATGAGACAGCAATGTGCACTAGAAGCCCAGATAGCCAACTGTATCCTGGGCCGCATCAGAAGGTGTGGTCAGCAGGTCAAGGGAGGTGATTCTCCCCCTCTATTCTGCCCTCGTGAGACCCCACCTAGAGTACTGCATCCAGCTCTGGAGCCCTCAGCACAAGAAAGATGTGGACCTTTTAGAATGGATCCAGAGGAAGACCACAAACATGATCAGAGGGCTGGAGCACCTCTGCTGTGAAGAAAGGCTGAGAGAGTTGGGGTTGTTCAGCCTGGAGAAGAGAAAGCTCCAGGGAGACCTTATAGTGGCCTTCCAATACTTAAAGGGGGCTTATATAAAAGAGGGGGGGAGACTCTTTATAAAGGTAGATAGCATTTCAAACTGAAAAGGGAGATTTACATTAGATGTTAGGAAAAAATTCTTTACTCAGAGGGTGGTGAGGCATTGGAACAGGTTGCCCAGAGAGGTTGTGGATGCCCCGTCCCTGGCAGTATTCAAGGCCAGGCTGGACAGGGCCCTGAGCAACCTGGTCTAGTGGGTGGCATCCCTGCGCATGGCAGGGGGGTTGGAGTTAGATGATCTTTAAGGTCCCTTCAGCCCAAGCCATTCTATGATTCTCTTCTATGATATTGTACCTCTAACATTCATGGATCAAAATGGATCATGCTACTTCTGGATTGAGAGGCAAAAACTCCACAACTAAAGCAAAAATGCAGGTTTTTTTCCATTTTTAAATAATCCAGCTAGGATTAAATATTACCAGGCATAATAATGTGATTCAGAATTCAAGTTTCGGTTGCATCGAAGGGCACTGGTCATGGTCACAGTTTTCTTGCACTAGAGTTCCTTATCGAAGTGCAAAGATGTGAGTATAGTCCCGCACTTTTGATTTTCTGCATTTGATATAATCTATTATGTTTGCAGGAGAACGGATGCTAGATCACCATCTCTTCCAAATTTCTCAATTAGGTAGTACATTTGCAGCATCCTTAGGGTAACGAAAGAGACAATGTTCTTCTTATGATTCTAAACCTTCTGGCTTTCGGCAAGTTTTGGCCAAATCTTTAACACTATTTTAATATAGTTTTGGTGTTTAATCACTAGAGGCATCACAGTTGATCATGTCTATAAGTACTTAGGGGCTTTTCAGTATGCAGATTATTTAGCTGACATGTATGCACACTAATGAAATTTTACTAAATATAGAGCAAATCATTATGCAGAACATTTTTCACAATATTTTTAACATTCACATCCGTACTGAGAACTTTATGTATCCTATTAATTATGTTACATTAATTATACTATAGTGAATTTGTTTTATATAAAGAAACAATTTTAAAAAGAAGTTTTCCTGTAATGTTTAATGAGACAAACAGAAAGATGTTTGTGTTACAAATTGCATTGCTCAACTTTTAAATTATAGCTTTTCCACATATTTGAATAAGGTCTTTCTTTTGTAGTCACTTGTGACGTTTTACTATGGTTCTGTATTCAGAAGCACTCATCAATCAGATGTAACTGGATATAGATCAGGCTTTACAAACTTAAAACACACCCATAAAGCAACCACACAATTCAAGTGAGCATCTTAAGTTAATTAAGACTTGAAAGAAGAGTTTGACCTGAATGTAACTAGTTGTAGTGAGGAATATTTATAGAAGTAATTATAAAAGAGGCTTTTAAACTTAGCTACGTGCTGCCTGAATCAGAATAAGGAAAGTGGAATACAAAATTGATTGTTAATATTTATGAGCTGAAACTTGCTGTTATCACTTAGAAAGAGAAACAATCAAGGAACTGTGAAAAGAGAATCAACTATAGGTTTTCTTTAACTTTTCTGACTGGACTTCAGGATAAAATGACCAAGTAGGCACAGAATTCAGGAGTTAGCATTTCGATTAGAGACAATTTAAAGTACAAAAATATTTGCTGTATATGTTATACTGTTAATTCTTTGCTGTCATTCCTCAGCTAAATTGATGAACATTATTTGACCAGTTGCATAGGCATCTAAATATTGAAAAGAATATTTTCTAATATATTTGATTAAATAACAGAAAAACTGTTTTATTAACATCTACAATTAATATATAATTAAGACTACTTCTGAATAGAAGCTCAAAATGATTGAATCACGTAATACTTTGCTTTTTAATACTTTTTTTCCTGGAGATTATTCTTGAAGTGAACAGTATACATCACATTGTGCAATCCTGCTTCCAGTTAAAAGTTTCCAATTTTAAGAAACTCAGTAAATTTGAAATATGTTGTATGTCCCCTTCTGGGGTTTCGGTTGGTTTTGTTGTTGTTACTGCTGTCTTGTTTTGGTTTTTTTCCTTCTTCTCCTCTTTGTTTTCTTCTGTTAGCTCTGTATCAGTCTGGTTAAACAGTCTCTCAGAACAACTGCAGCCTGTCTTGTCATCGATAGGAGCTGAAGGTCCCTGTGTTTGCTGGAAGAGGAAGCCTTTACTGAAAGCTCAGTCCAGAAATGACCCTATCTTTCCAGCAGTCTCAACCACCCGCCAAAAGAATCTTAAAAAGTCCTGTGGAGTTTGATCATTCATAGGCATATATTCTACAGTGTGCTCTGAATGAGAATGAAGCAGCAAGTGCAGCTGAACTAGATTAAAACATAAACAGCCACACACACAAAAAAACCCAAAAAACGAAAAAACACACAAAAAAAACCCCAAAAAACAAACACAAGAGGCTCAGGATAAAGAAATTCAAATCCATTCTGGGCAGAAGGAGAACAACTAATAAAGTACTGGTCTCATTTCCACTGTGTGGACTGTTGAATGTGTGATGACAGGCAGAAATTGCATAGCAGACAATGATCAAAAGTTACAAAAAAATGAGATACACTATGAACTGAGACTATTCAATGACCAACACCATCTGCACTAAAGTGAGTACACATTACCAGTGATGGAACTAGACAATCAGATTTATCCAGGACAGAGCTGTTTGCCATGTGTAGCATTAAGAATAGCTTCTGGAATATTAAAGTAGTTGAACTCCAACCCTCTGACAGGTTTTGCTAAACCATTTGGCAGGTGTGACTATCCGTGGTTATCCAGTGTGAACTGATCTATGTACTAGAGGAAGGTGTAGACCACAAACCACAACTCTTGACATCCTTATTACAGGAGAAGGAGGTGTTGAGGAAGACACAATTTGGGGCCATAAAGTCAAGGTGCAAAAAACCTCATGAACATGTGCTAGTGAGATAGTATATTACTTCTAAGTGCACATAACCCAAAAAGGTTGAAATTGATGCTTTCTTTCATGTGACAAAAAGGTAACCCATGAAAATCAAAAAAGTTAGGGAAAAACAATCTAAAACAAATTACTATGGCTTTGCCATGGAAGACTATTATCCCGTTACGTACCAGGTGAAAGGCTATTTAGAAAGCTGATAGACAAAATGAGGTACTATAAAATAACACTTCTACAGTGGCTAAATTGTGAGGAGCTTACTCCTCACTGCTTTCAGTGTAAGGTAGGTTTTTGCTTGAAAGGCAAATGGAAGTCATCACAACACATTTTAGTTGTGGCATCATGAGAAAGACAAACAATACACATGCCACGGACTGAGGCATGAGAAATGAACCAAGAACATGCCAGTTGCAGGAGCTACTTGTCCAAGAGAGAATGTATGTGGGAAAGGATAGGGACAGAAGTCACTTTACAAACCCATAGAATCATAGAATCATAGAATCATGGAATCGTCAAGGTTGGAAAAGAGGCTTAAGATCATCGAGTCCAACCGTTAACCTAACACTGCCAAGTCCATCTATACCATGTCCTCGAGCACCACATCTATCCATTCTTTAACTACCTCTAGGGATGGGGACTCAACCACTTCCCTGGGAAGCCTATTCCAATGCCTGACCACCCTTTCGGTGAAGAAGTTTTTCCTAATATGTAACCTAAACCTCCCCTGGCGCAGCTTGAGGCCGTTTCCTCTCATCCTATCACTCATTACTAGGGCGAAGAGACCGACCCCCACCTTGCTACAACCTCCTTGCAGGTAGTTGTAGAGAGCGATAAGGTCTCCCCTCAGCCTCCTCCAAACTAAGCAACCCTGGTTCCCTCAGCTGCTGCTCATAAGACTTGTGCTCTAGACTCTTCACCAGCTTTGTTGCCCTTCTCTGGACACGCTCCAGCACCTCGATGTCCTTCTTGTGGTGAGGGGCCCAAAACTGAACACAGTACTCGAGGTGCGGCCTCACCAGTGCCAGCTACAGGGACACTATCACCTCCCTGGTCCTGCTGGCCACACTATTCCTGCTACAGGCCAGGATGCCATTGGCCCTCTTGGCCACCTGAGCACACTACTGGCTCATGTTCAGGCAGCTGTCAACCAACACCCCCAGGTCCTTTTCTGCCAGGCAGCTCTCCAGCCACTCCTCCCCAAGCCTGTAGCGTTGGCTGGGGTTGTTGTGACCAAAGTGCAGGACCTGGCACTTAGCCTTGTTGAACCTCATGCAGTTGGCCCCAGCCCAACGATCCAGCTGGTCCAGGTCCCTCTGCAGGGCCTTCCTATCCTCCAGCAGATCGACGCTTCCACCCAACTTGGTGTCATCTGCAAACTTACTGAGGCTGCACTCAATCCCCTCATCCAGATCATCAATGAAGATGTTGAACAGGACCGGCCCCAACACTGAGCCCTGGGGAACACCACTCATGACCGGCCGACAACTGGATTTGACTCCATTCACCACCACTCTCTGGGCTCGGCCGTCCAGCCAGTTTTTAACCCAGCACAGAGTGCACTTATCCAAGCCGTGAGCAGCCAGCTTCTCCAGGAGAATGCTGTGGGAGACTGTCTCAAAGGCCTTACTAAAGTCCAGGTAAACAACATCCACAGCCTTCCTGTCATCCACTAAGCGGGTCCCCTTGTCATAGAAGGAGACCAGGGTAGTGAAACAGGATCTCCCTTTCATAAACCCATGCTGGCTGGGCCTGATCTCCTGGTTGTCCCGCACTTGCTGCATAATGGCACTCAAGGTGATCTGCTCCACGACCTTCCCCGGCACCGAGGTCAGGCTGACAGGCCTGTAGTTCCCGGGATCCTCCTTCCAACCCTTCTTGTAGAGGGGCGTCACGTTTGCTCGTTTCCAGTCATCCGGGACCTCCCCGGTTGACCAGGACTGCTGATAAATGATGGAGAGTGGCTTGGCCAGCTCCTCTGCCAGCTCCCTCAGTATTGTCAGGTGGATCCCATCTGGGCCCATGGACTTGTGAGCATCCAGGTGGAGGAGCAGGTCAGTGACTGCCACCTCTTCAACAACTGGGACTTCACTCTGCATCAAGAAGTCAACTTGATCCTACTAAAAGACTGGAAAGGAATTTAGGTCTGTTTTTTGTTGTTTGGGTTTTTTTTTATTATTATTTTATTTTATTTTATTTTATTTATTTTATTTTATTTTATTTTATTTTATTTTATTTTTATTTCATGTTAATATTTAATGCCTGTTAATATTTAATTCTTTTAAAAAGGACTGTCGTGGTTTAACCCCAACTGGCAACTAAGCACCACACAGCCACTCGCTTACTCCCCCCTAGTGGGTTGCGGAGAGAATCAGAAGAGCAAAAGTGAGAAAACTCATGGGTTTGTCACATCCCACCTGGGTACGAAGGGGGAGGAGTGAGAAAGATTTGCAAATCCTCGTGGTGTGGATTAAGGTGGGCCAACACTCAAGGTCCATACACAAACACCAGCTTTAATAGACAGCTTCTATAGAGACAAATATTGAGTACAAATATTCAATACCCGCCAGCCTTCTCACGATTATATTCACCCCAACTATGCGGCTTTATGGAAAGTCAAGGTAGGCCGTGCAGTACTTGACTACAATTTAACAA
The DNA here is from genome assembly GCF_965183815.1 of Platalea leucorodia. NCBI lineage: Eukaryota > Metazoa > Chordata > Aves > Pelecaniformes > Threskiornithidae > Platalea > Platalea leucorodia. Next base: position 34,426,551 of record NC_138858.1, on the reverse strand, counting down.
CTTTAACAACTTAATCACTTTAGGAAAAGTGACAGAAAGAGAGAGAGAGAGAGAGGGAAGGAAAAGAGAATCACCAGTCCTGGATCCAGCGTTGCTCCTGCCAACAGGGGTATTCGGTTTGAAAAAAAAAGAGAAGAGTGAGGAGGGGAAGTGAGGGTCCTTATTTATAGAGATGTTGATTTTGCACAGGGTGCTCAGTGATAATTCCACAAATCAAGCACGTCATACAAACTACAGCACGTTTATTCAGGTTACGTGATTAGTATAAACCCACCTAAATTTACACTTATTGGTTAGTGATTAACATTTCATACATTATTGGTTTACTGTATTTAAATTAGCCTCACTTGCTATGTAAATTAGCACACATGCTCCTTTCAGGTGTTTGGAGGCAAGTCTTTTCGGTCCTGAATTGAGTCAGTGGTCGCAATCTCCCCTCGATGCATTTACCTTTTGCCCAGTTTCTACAGTTTTATCAAACTTCATGCTTCTCTGGCCACTGTCCAGTCTTTGGTGCCAAGATGTTCCGTTTTATCGGCTTGTTAGCTCTTCTTCAAGGTTAGAGCCATTAGTTTTCCACTGTTCGTTACTTATACAAACACTTTCATATCTTTTAGCTCCCTATCAAATTCCTTTGCCAAGGCACAAGTGATTAGTAGTTTTGCTAATTGGAAAATTACATCAGAGATACCAGTCGAATTAAGAGGGGTTACCAGTCAAAACAAGTAATACCAGGACCCTCCCTCAGGCAGTAGGGGTTGGGGGGAATAAGATGCTTCACAGACCACGGGGGATGGGGCCGAGGCAAGGCCGTCCTGTCTCTGCAGGGCTCCCTCCTTCACCCTCGCTCCAGGGTACTGTCCGGTCCTGGGTCCTAGCAACCGTCGCTCTGCATTGTGGTTTTAGCACCAGGCTGTTTGAGACATCTTGTTGTTTTGCACCAGCAGTTCTCTACAGTGTTGAGACAAAGACAGTTTAATAGGGAAAGCAAAAGCCGCACACACAAGCAAAGCAAAACAAGGAAGTCATTCCCTACTTCCCATCAGCAGGCAGGCGTTCAGCCATCCCCAGGAAAGCGGGGTTCCATCACATGTAACGGTTACTTGGGAAGACAAACGCCATCACTCCGAACATCCTCCCCCTTCCTTCTTCCCCCAGCTTTATATGCTGAGCATGACATCATATGGTATGGAATATCCCTTCGGTCAGTTGGGGTCAGCTGTCCTGTCTATGTTCCCTCCCAGCTTCTTCTGCACCTGGCAGAGCATGGGAAGCTGAAAAGTCCTTGACTAATTGTGAGCACTACTTAGCAACAACTAAAACATCAGTATGTTATCAACATTATTCTCATCTGAAATCCAAAACACAGCACTATACCAGCTACTAAGAAAAAAATTAACTCTGTCCCAGCTGAGACCAGGACAGGCTTTTTTATTTCATGTTAATATTTAATGCAAGCACCTATAAAACCTTTGTAAATTAATACCCCTTTTTTCTTGGTGGTCTTTGGGTAAGACACTCACCAAGAAGGCCTCACCCAAACCCAACAGCTTGTTTTGTAAAGTAAAGCATTCCTGATTTTTTGAGGGAAAACTACAGAACACTTTAAATCACTCAGTGCTAAGTGACACCTTGGGGATCATATTGTAGGCCATTGCAGGAGGCATACAGCTGAAAAAAATGTGTTTTTCTTTTCCATGGAGATAAATCTTGTACAAACTGAAGGGAAAAATGGTAAATAAGAAGCAGAAACAATTAAGAGAATGTCAAGCAAAAGAGGTTACTGTAACGTGGGAGACAAAGGCTTCTGTATGCAGGAACACCTGTCCAGCTCCAACTACCAAATAGCCATATGAAGCACCAACACGGGAGAGCAGTCCAATTTGTAATGGAAGACCCACTGAATATATTAAGCACAGCCTAGGGATAACAATAAAAATGGAACAGAGGAGCGCAGTGACAGAGAGAGACAGAACGAGTAAGAATACACCTGAACAAACAGGAACAACAAGGCAAGGACCAAGACAGTTTGAACTACAGTCATTAACTGGCCACATACAGGTTAAACAGGAGAAATAAAATCATAAAAAAACAGAGGGCATACATAAGACTGTGCAAGAAATTGATGTCAGGAAAAAATGAAAGTTTCTTCATTCCAACAGCAAAAATACAGACAAGAAAGTTCCTAGCAACTCAAAAACCTGGTTTCCAGAAAAATGTTTTCTTTTTATTATTTCTGGCTTTATTCCATTTGGTCTGCAGCTTTCAAGTCTCTGGCAATGGAAATGTCTACCAGGAATTCAGGTACGATTCCACCTGAACATTGGCTTGAAATGCAAGAAAGAGGTCCAAAGGAACTACAGGGTGGTCAACATCAGTCCCTGGGAAGGTGATGGAACAACTAATCCTGGAAGCCATCTCCAGGCACTCGAAGGACAAGAAAGACATCAAAGACTAGTCAGTATGGATTTACCAGGGGGAAGTCATGCTTGACCAACCTGATAACCTCTTATGAAATGACTGGCAATGGATATTGTCTACCTAGTCTTCAGTAAGGCTTTCAACACTGTATCCAATAATATTCTCTTAGAGAACCTGATGAAGTATGGGCTAGGTGAGCAGGCTTTCCTAGCCAGCCTCTTTTCAGTAGTATCCAGTGACAGGACAAGATGCAAGGGGCACAAACTGAAACACAGGCAGTTTTGTCTGAACACAGGGAAAACCTTTTTACCATGAGCATGACTGAGCACTGGCACAGCTTGCCCAGAGAGGCTGGGGAGTCCTCCGTCTTGGAAATACTCAAAAGCTGTCTGGACTTGGTCCTCAGCAATCAGGATCCAGGTGGCACTGCTTGAGCAGGGGACTTGGACAGGACTCCAGAGGTCCCTTCCAACCTCCACCATTCTGTTATTCATCCAAAGGTTCGAAGGAAGTATTTTAGACCTGATGAACTTGCAGTTTCCACTAAAACATTTTGCTGGATAAACATCTTCCTAGACTTAATAACAGACCAGAATAGGCTATCAGTAAGGGTCAAGTCTCCGTGGGAAGTTGCATACTTCAAAGTTCGATTCCCCAAATATTATTACTTGCTGGCACAAAATAGAAAAATGTAAAAGAGACACCTTTAAAAGAATGAAAAAGCTACAAAAAAAGCTTGTTAGAGAGAAAATATGACAATTTGCATGGAAGTTGAAGAAAGGGGAACAGAATTCAGAGGAGAAGCTCTTGGAGACGGTCATATTAAACAACTCCATAGTCCGAATGCTACCTGCAATTGCAGCATCTCTGGAAATACTTTGATAAGGAACTTTCTTTTGGAAACATAAAGACACTTCCTTTTTATTAGGAAAGTAACAAAATACATTAAACAAGCTGGGCTGCAGACAGGTGTGACATGGTGGGGGGTCATTAAATGTGGCAAACCCAATATAGGACACCTAGCAGCCCTGAGAATGCCTGCTGCCTTTTTGAGACAGAAGAGAAGGAGAGAGAGAAAATCCAAACTAGTTTCATTGCTTAGCATTTGATCTTCAGGGTTAGAAGCTAAAGAGGACAATGAAGTATCTATTAGTGTTAGTCAGAACTTTTGAGTGGTTTTGTCACTACAATTTTTATTAATACTAATGAATTATTATAATCAAATTAGGTACTAATATTGATGAATTTCTTAGGAAAATCATTGTTTAAAAGTCTACAAATAGGTCTGTCAGTAGACTATATGACTGTTTTACTTAATTTAAGAGGATATATAAAATGGCTTGCCACGTGGCAGCAGCTCTATGGGAAAAAAATGGTAGTCTTTTTATATGATGAAATGAATGCTTCTGGTTTGGGCCATTGGGCTTATTTTTAGGATATGACTCACAGACTTCATTTTCTCTTTTCTTTTTCCTCATCAATATATACTTAAACTACCTTTTTTTCTTTGTGTTTATAAAGATGGTACAGCTTTTGCTAGTTTGTTGTCGAATCTCTGGGGTTCATTTTGTGAGAATCCTCATCCAAAATCCAGGTTATAAAATTTCATCATTCAAACATAAGGCATTTGAACAAAAGGTAATGGTCAATTTTTTCAACATAAGCAGGTAGTGTAGCCTAAATTTCATTTTTAGAAACAACCAAAACACATAAATTAAAATTTTGCCACTGGTATATTAATTATACACTTTCTTGAGTATATTAGTAATAAAAAGTTTTGGCTGTTGTGAACAGTGCTTCCATAGTGTCAAGGCTTTCTCTCTTTCCCAGTCTGCCCTCCCCATCCCCCCAGTGAGTAGGTTGGGTTTGAGTAAGTGGTTTGTAGGGGGACATAGCCGAGACAGCTGACCCAAATTGTCCACATGGAATGAAATGAAAGCTCAGGTAAAGGAGGAGGAGGGGGGACATTCATGGTTATGGTAATTTTCCTCCCAAGCAACGATCATACATGCTGACACCATGCTTTTCAGGAAGTGGCTAAGCATCTGCCTGCGATGGGAAGCAGTGACTGAATTTCTCTTTGTGCTTTGCTTGCATGTGCAGATTTTGCTTTAGCTACTGAACTGTCGCTATCTCAATCCATGAGTCTCCTCGCCTTCCATTTTCTCTCAGTTCCACAGGAGACAGGGGTGGGCGAGCTGTGGGTGCTTGGCTGTTGGCCAGGTCAACCCACCACATGCTCTTTCTGTCTGCCTCTGCATTTACTAATCCCTGTTCACTGACGTTGAGGTAGGTGATATAGATACATCAGGGAATTAACAGTCTTTAACACTCATACTCTAAACCAGCTGTGAGAATACAGTGCCATGGAGCTGATGGGGTAAAGTTAGCACAGGTGGTGATGGTCCCTGATGAGATCTGTTCTTAATCTGGTCATGGTGACCAGGCTTGAAAGCTCTTTGACAAGAGAAGTTGGAACTAATAAGCTAGTTTTCTTATCCGTCTTTCTTCTGTATGCATGATGGTTTTTTTGCTATTTTGCTCCCATCTTCTGCTCCCACTATTGCTTATCTTTTTGGTTTTGCCAGTCATCCTTCTTTGTATTCAGCAGGAAGTTCTGCCTGTAAGCAGTTCCTTGTCCCTTATCTGCTGCACTGCCTACCAAGTTTTCATTACTTGGATGTACAACTGCACCCATCTTTGTTTGCCCCTAGGGTGGTCACTTTGCTCACACATTTATGTAACATGTTTATAAATTGTGTTTGCTTATTTCATGACAGTGTAACAAAATCATTATATACTGTTTTCAGACGCGTAATTTGTGAACGCTTCATGAACTAAAGGTTCAAGGCAAAGTAATATTATCTACATCCTAATTAGAGTGATTTTGATTTATAGATATCACAGGCCTCTGCTTTGGCTGCAGTGGTTTCAATCACATCTGGGAATTGGAGAGATCTCAAATATACATCAGTTCCTTCAGTTTTATTAAATAGCCTTCTGGGCAGAATACCCAAGGTATTCACTCTAAATGAGAAAGTTTTCAGTGAGTTCACATACATTATTAAACACTCTATGAGAATTCATTTGGTAGCTGGACATTGTTCACTGACACTCCCGGAAACTGATTTTATATGTTATACTATTCACAGAACTACTTCCTTGATTTTCTATCATTTGGTGTTTGTTTGTTTTTTTTTTTTCTTTTTTAGCTACTGCTGCAAATGAACACAGGTTTTCATTGAGATTTCTACAGTGATATTTTGTTCTCTTTTCAGAAAACTCAAATTTCATTTAAAATTCAACATTATGCCTTTACATTCCACATCATATTGCATATGGCACTACCAAATTTCATTGGTTAACAGGGTGACTGTTCACATAGCTTTTTCTTCTCAACTCTGCTGCAGATTTTTCAAATACTCACTAAAATCATGTTTTTATCTACATGTTTTATTGCCTCTCTTTGCTCCTATTTGAAGCTAATTACTGAAACATGAGTTCCTAACATGAGTTCTCATGTGCATTTTACAAACAAACCATTTTTATTATTAACTAACTATATTTCTAATGTCTTAATTATTTTCTGTTTGTGAGCAACGTCTAACTTATTACAGAACCTCACCTCCTGACTATTCGGTTTCATCTGTGCTGTTTAGAAGGACTTTTTATACAACAGTTTTCTAAAATAAAAACAAAGAACTCTGGAGGCATGGTACCTCACAAAAAGAGGGAAAAAACATCCTTGGGTTTTCCAGATGAAAAAAAGGAACATGATTTGGGAAGAAGGCCAATCACCAACAGGGAGCAACGATTAAGAGGCTACCAAAGAAGATGGAGGTTACCAGATTTCATGAGACAGAAGGGATTCACCTGAGAGTGCTGAAAGAACAGTGATGTGATTGCAAGACCTTGATCACTTACAAAAAGTCATGGTGATTGGGAGAGGTATCTGACAACTGGAAAAAAAATGATCCAACATGCATCCCGGGTTTATCTAGGGAGCTAAAGTCCAGTCAGTCTCTTTTCTACTGAAAAAGGTCATGGAAAATAATGTCTTTCCAAACATATGTAAGACATGAAGCTAATAAGAAAGAGTAGCACTGATTTACACTGTTACAATCACACTTAACCAGCATGCTTGCCTGCTGTGATTAAATGTCCAGCTTCATTGACAAGAGGATATGATATATCTTTATCTTTATTAATATAACTGACACTGTTCTCCACAGCATTCGGTTTTGGAAGCAGAGGAGGTATGGGCTGGATGGATGTACTGCTAGCTGAATTGAAAACTGTCTGGACCCCTAATCTAAAAGGCAAGTAATCAGTGGCTTGAAAGCCATTATCAAACTAAGTGCCTTGGCACTGGGGCTGATAGCATGCGTTAACTTTATCAGCTGCATGGGTGATAAAACGGAATGTGCTCTCAGCAACTTTATCTATGATACCAGTCCAGGACCAGTGGCTGGCATGTCAAATGGTAGCACTTTAGTTCAGAGGGATCTTGAGCAGCTTGAGGTCCAAGCCAGAGATAGAACCACACTACACCAGAAAATTCCTGATGTTCAAGAGAAAGATAAGATATCTTCAGAATAGGCCTATACATCAGGACAGGCTGGGAACCGATTGCCTAAGCTCTGCTGAAAAAGATCAGTGGATCACAGTGGGTGACAAGTTCTACACGAGCCACCAGTGTGCTTTCATGGTTAATAAAGCAGAAGACAGACTGACCTACACTAGGAGGAGTGTGGCCAACAGATTTAAGGAAGTTATAATCCTCCTCTATGTGGCAGGGTTTCACCTGGAATATTTTGCCTAGTTTTGTGCACCACATATCTAAAAGAGGACACTAAAATCAGGAGAGGGTTCAATAGAAGCTACTAAGGTCAAATGACCTCAAAGGAGGTTTAGAAGAAGCTGGACTAGTTTAACCTGTTGAAGAAGAGAAGAACAGATCTCCAAATAATTGAGAGGATGTTCACAAGGTGATGGAGCAGAAATGTTTTGGATAGCGGTAGGTGATACAAAAGGTACTGTGGCTACAAGTTTTGTCTTGGAATTTTCAGTCTGGACATTAACAGGAAAAAAATATCATGAGAACAGTACTGCAGCACTGGAAGAGAGTACCCAGAAAGCTGTGCATCCCCATCCTTGGAGACATTCAAGACAAAGGACTGTACAATGTTAAATTTTAAATGAGTGAAAATCTATATTTACTTTCAATCTACTTTTAAAAACTTGATTTAATGCTAGCATAGAATTGACAGTTTTACTTAAATCGTAAAAGTTTTATCTTAAATTTTAATCTTAAGTTTTTATCTTAAGTTTTATCTTAAGTTTTTATCTTGAGTTTTAACTTAAAAGTTAAATCTTAAGTTTTATTTAATCTTAAAAATTTTTGTAAAACCAAGGAAATGTCTCTCGCCAAGTTCTAAGTGTATGAGATGCATATCACACTACATGGTAAACATGAAATAAACAGAATAGTACTATTTTCAGACTGATATCATTCATCCAGCATATTGAAACTCCTCTTACACAAAGAAAAGCCCAGATGGAATGAATTGTTTCTCAAGACAGGCTATAAAAACTTGCAGTACATTCTTCTTGAAATTTTAAATACTTAAAAAATAGGATCTTTTTGTTAAGAAATAGTCAAAGTACAATATTTGATAATCCAGTAGCATATTTTATCAAAATGTCAAATTTTTAAGCTAAACCAGCTCTGATATTTTTTGCTTCAGTCATCATCACCTTCTACAAATTCTATAAACAAGACTCCAACTGTGACCTTCCTGGCTGATAAGTGAGTTTATGTATATATATGCCAGACGTTGAAATAACATTACCACTCCAAAGCTCAGAGCTGGGCAAGCACAAAGTTTCTTCAGTAAAAGTTTTTTTCTGTCTTTTCAGAATCTTCAGTTCAGTAACAAATATGCTATTCAGCAAAATAATAGCGCAAGTAGTCATAGATGAAGGCATTACCTCTTCATTATATTAAGTAAAAATTCTTCTGCCTTCTGCTTACCTGTTTTCTTTCAAGGTTTCTCTTGACTGATATAACTGAAGTTACACATAGATAAATATTTTCCATTCCCTCCTTTTTATTTTCTGCTGTCAAAGGCACATCTAATATACTTGCGACATGTAAATAGAGGAATAAAAAAAAAGATTGGCAATACTATATAAAGATATTTATATAGGTAACAAGGTATTAAAGGGTCTTTAAATAAAACACTACTTCATTGGCCTCTTGGTATTGCCCCAATATATCAAGGAATCTGCATAGAACTACCATGAGCTGTGTCATATTTAATTCAGTCCAAGACCAAATAAAGGGATACTTATTTCACTGTGGAAGTCAAAATAATAAATGAGACCAGAACTAAGGTGCCTGGTTCTGTGCTGTGCTTTATCCTTTGAGCACACATAACTGCAGCACTGATACTTCAGGTTGTTGGGGTTTTTTTTAATTTGAAATTTCCAGAAATATTGGTTAATGTACGTAGCCTCTAAATTCTCATTTGTGTTATTGCTAAAGGTATAAAGTAAGTATGCAACATACCATTTACAAAGTATGGTGTATGGGGGTTGTAGTTTAGCAATTTAAATTCACATGTTGTAGTCCTACTGTCCCCAGGATGCCTGGACCACTTTACCTTGTTTCTGTAATGAGAATATACTGACGCATTTTCATTATTAGATCAAAGGAGTAGGGCATTACACAAAGCAAGCTGCAAATGAAACACCAAAATTGTCTGGAGTATACACAATCATTCTAATCATTTATCATTCTGTTTTTCAGAAATCAATAGAGGAAATGGAGAAAAGGAGACAGAGGAGCTGAAATTAACAGAGTTTGTGAAATGTGGCTTAGTATGTTCATTTATACACAGTTGACTGGAATGATTGAAATATAGATTTTATAATTAGAATGCCTTTTGAAAATGTCTACTCAATATTTAGAGCACTTTTCAAAAACAGTGTTTAACTCACATTTACTGTATATTGAAACAAACTACATGTTTAAATTGTTATTTTATGTTGAAATATGTATGATTCATACCTAAGAACTTTCACTTACTAAAAAAAAAAAGAGAGAGAGAAAGAATGAAAGAAATCCAGACTTACTAAATTATTAGCCTAGCCTTTATTTCTTAAGGCTGATGAAAAAGTCCTTTTGAAATGATTGAATCTGTGGATTGCTTTCTTTTGGGTAATGTGATACAAAGTCAATTGGGGGCAGATAATTTGATTAATGCTCGTTACTATTGTCATAGGCTGTGACACATCACATGAACTCTTTATTAGTAAGCAGCAAGAAACAAATATGTGAGATCAGCCAGTGTCAATAGAAGTTAATCAGTTTTCATATATTCACAAGCTAAACCTTCTCTGCCTTTAGGACATGATCTCAAGGAAATCACTTACATGAGATCATACTAAGGGAAGCAAGGACACGGTAAATGGCTTTCTTGATTGTCTTGATTATAATAGTCTACAGCTTAAATGAGATGATTGTATTGATCCCTAGGAAGAATAGTCATGTAACCCATAGCAGAGATTTCTTCCCCTCTTCTAGACATCAACCTGTAAAACCTGATGTGAGTTGGGAAAAAAAAAAACCACCACCACAAACCATTGCAGTTGGCTACTTTTACTGTTTCATGGCTATCAAAGTAATTCCATAGTGAATAGCTTTATATAAATTATAAAACTTTTCCTAACCACAGAATGGCATATTTATTGTTATGGATTGCATTTTACCATCACATTAAGAGAATGCACCCACATAAAGGAGACAGCTCAAAATATGTTTTATGTTATACATATGTATTAGTCATGGCTGAGTCCTGTGGCCTAGATAAAAGGACAAGTCCAGTAGAAAGAGGCAAAAAAAATGCTCTATAACTGAAAAAAGGTTATCAACGCCTGTACTAGAACTAAATAATAAGCTAGGCCTGTGTAAGCAATTTTTATTTCATCAACTGTTAAAAAAACAGAAAAAAAAAGAACTCCTTTCTGAAAATTTGTCATAGCAACTTACAAATGTTCTTTATAGATTTAATCAACATTTTCTAGATGATTACTGTTAGAAGCACTTCAGTCTACAGTATTTTGGCCGGTAGTGCTCCAACCCAAAGAGATAAGAATAAAATGCTGTGTTCCTGAGCAGGGGGAGGAAGAGAAAGGGCGGGGCAGGATGGAAATAGGAGGATATGGGCAGGTCTGTGGTAGTGCCCACTTCTATGTAAAGACAAGGTAGTACCTAATGAATATAATTTGTGTTTGGAAGGAAGAACAGAGTTCACATACACTAATCAATTATGCAGTGGATTACTGGGTGCAACTTGCCAGGTTTCAAAACCAAATTGTAAGTACACCTAAATGAACAAATTATGATTCCAAGTTTCATTAAAGACTTATACTGTCATTCTGCATATTACTAACTATTCAGAACAACCTTGAAAGATTCGTAAACCACAAACAAGGTGGAATGAACCTCAGGAAGGAGAGAAATGTTTCCTCTAAGGAACAAACTGGGTGCATTTCAAAAAAACCTTGATTATACAAAAAGGGCAAAGCATAAATTAAAGACCCCCAGGGGCAGCTCCAACTTGCAGCCAAAACCAAGTTTTGCTGCTTTACTCTGTTGGCTAGTTTCTAATTGCACACTGCAATGAAAATCGTTTATAACTAGAAAGGTCCCATAACAACATGGCAAAGGCACGGGGGCTGCAACATATATTAGAGAACACTTACCCTGTGTGCGATCACTAGTAACTGAGGAAGATAATAACTGCTCAGCTACTCTGAAATAATTTACTCATAAAAGAATCTTCATTAAAATAACATTAAGGAGTATTTTCAATGTGGCGTGCAGGGACTTAGCTGCATGATTCCTTTTAATATTAATGGGAACTGTGTGGCTAAACCCACACACACTGCAATGAAAATCTGCACTTACTGTTTTAACAAAAATCCATAAAAGGAAGCAAATTCAGGTGAAGGCTTCACTCTGTTGTGCCCTGTTATTGCTAATAATACAGTATGTAAGATTAGTGCATAACAATTGTAATGTCTGTAATAAACATGCTGCCACACCTAAGCTCTTAATAAAAGAAGTTAAGAAGGCTTACCTCTGTGGTAAAGCAGTGATTAAATAGAAAGGACAAATGTGGATGGAAATTTATAATTCTGCAATCTGAATTGTTTGTGTAATAGGCTGCAGCACAAATGTGCTGTTGAGCTATAAAATAATTACTGAGTGTTCCAAAGGAGTGGAAGTTGATAATATCAATAGCAACAGAAATTGTGACATTTGATGGAAAAAGCCCTTCTGGTCAGACAGAAATTAGAAATATCATCCTTTAATGAGAATTTTCATGTAACCCTTGGAGTCCATCTAGAAGCTGACTCAAAAAACATGGGACCCATGGTAAGACCAGTTTGCTTTTATTCTTCTCAGTTATGCTGCCCTAGACTGGCATAAAGACAACTAATTGGGCCAGTGTGATACAGACTTCTCATCACAAAGCTAGAAAATAATTTGGTTAAAGAAAAAAAAAGGCTATGCAGTTACAACAAAGAAAGAACCATATCTGAACTTCATCCAGACCAATAATGTACAGACTGGCAAACAGGGAGAGGAAATAGGAGCAGGTCCCATAAGGACAAATTTTTAATTCATTTTGTCTGGTAACTGGTACTTTCACCCTCATAGTGAATATGAGAGATATTTGTTCTCCACTTTTATTTCATCTTATACCTTCATATTTTGTTTTGTGAGCAGAGGTGTTAGGCTTTTTTGAGTGGATGTGAGAAAGATTGTGTTGAGGCTTAAAAATGTCAGCAAATGCCAATTATTTATAATAAGAATGCCCTAAGACAATATTTGCGTCCAGTTTTATAAGATGAAGAATACTCTCAATCGGAGTCACTGGAATTTGAAAACATGAAGATGATAAAGCAAAAGATTTTCAGTTATAATCACACTTGTAAGAACCCCTCTATTACCAGGAGGCAGTAATGTGCAGAGGAAGCTCTGCATATAAAGCTTTTATTATACCTTTCATTTTTGAAAGAGTGTTATGAGAGCTTAACATTACTTTTAAATGATTGACTCAATAACCGTTCCATTTTAATTGGCACTTCTGTGATTTATCACTATATCATGTTGGGAACACCCCATTAGGCCATTTGTAAGTGAATAGCAGGGTACAGTGTATCTGACAATACTCGAAGATTTCTATTGAAGGCTCCTATTAAGAAGAGACACCTACTAAGAGAGTTCATGTCCCCATTTGATCTAACTATTGAATTGGACTGAATTGTATCCTTCCCTCCTGCACAGAAATATAATCCTTGTCATCACAGTAATCTCTGGTGCTATCACACTGACATGTTTTCCTGTTCTGCAAGCACATGAAGAATATGATTTCAGTTTCTAAACTGAGAAGACCAGGAAGCCTAATCTCACTGAAAGTAATTGTCTTGATCATCTTAACTTGTTACTTCCACTCTAATCAGAACAGTCTTCTCAGTCCTCACCAATGCCATAAAGCCTGAGGTAAACAAGAAGCCATATCAAACCTTGTTTTTAGATCAAGGGTGGAGTTTCCTGGTACTGAGGTTTAAAAATATATTAAGCCGCAGCCACTGGCCCTGCCGTGGCTCTTGTACAGAATGAGTTTCCTTCTAAAAGCTCTTCAGTCAGACCCTGAGGAGGCAGCAACCAAGCGGAACCTCTAGATATTGGTTTCAGCCCCAAGCCCACTTCTTCACTTAGCACTCTGTTTACTCTCCTGCATTCAGGTGCTAAAGACTAATGATTCTCAGCAGCATCTGAATGACTCCATTTTAGGGAGCTGCATTGTTCAAAACCTTTCTGATCTGCATCAGATAGTGCTATTTCAGGATTTTGTGGGTCTAATTTTAGAAAAGCAATTAATCTTGACACATTGATACATGCAATCTTACCTTAGTATTTTGATCTGGCCCAAATGATTTTGTTTTAACTCCTACATTGCATGTTTTACATCGGCAGCTGTTACTCCACGTACCATCTGTCTTTAGCAACTCCTAGGTACACAGATGTGCTGTTGCTGTGCAAATGTTAGAGGTCAGCTTAATCTTTCTTATTTCTGAATAATAGTAATGAAATAATATAATAATAATAATAATAATAATAATAATAAATAATAAATGCCTTGAAACATGTCAACATCTAATATTTACTCTAATTTGTTTCAAGTGGATTTTTGTAGGCTTTTCTTGTTCTGAAAACTGTTTTTTTTTAGTGAAAAAAAACTAAGGATGAAATTCCTGCCCAAAATACAAAATTATATGTTGCATAGTTAGAAATTATATAAACTGCAAACTGATTCAATACCAGAAAGAAAATCTACAACTACTTAAAATACTGGTGATAGTAATGCTATGATCTGCGGCACTTCAAGGTTATTTTCTATATACTTATTTTTGGTTTAGTGCCAGTAAGATATTCTGTCATGAATCAGAGTTTTAATAAAAAATAAACACCACAAATGGAGTCTTGCCAAAAAAGTTAATATAACAGTGTCTTAGAATGGACGCAGGCTACTGCAGTTCTTTCCAAAATTGTTTGTCATCTCTGTGTATAGACCTGTGTATACATACATGTAATATCTAGAAAGGTGAAATTGAAGGTAGCTTTATCATAAATAACTGGTTAAGAATTATGTCACAGAAATAGGAAAAAACTCTTACATGTTAGCTGTATGTGTACACATTTTAGTAATGGCATACCTGTGGTACCAACATATGGATACTGTACACAGTCTCTTTGTGACGCTTGGTTTTCAAACCCAGTTGCAACAAACCAAAACAAGTATGAAACTCCTAAAACAAAAGGTATTGATTAAAATTTATTTCAAACTATTGTAAATAACTAAAGGCATGTTTAGGGTCCTGGAGAGTCTGACCTCTGCTATTGCTATTGTATAAGTGAAGAAGATTGAGATGGACATTTACCAAATATAAATTCGTAACTTTCCTTGTTAAAACAAATGAGTCATTTTTCACAGCGAGTATTTTAACTATATTCAGATTTATGAAAATGTAAAGGTGTTTTCAGGTATTTGCAACTCTGTTGTCACGAGCTTCAAAAAAGTATTTGTATAGATACACAGGAAAACATGTGCATACAAGTTTACTGGATGCACTTGCATACACCTGTATTTGTACCCGAATAGGGTGTCTGTAGCTTACACATACCTTTATAGGCTTTTGGCAGTAACAAAAGTATGATACTTCACCCACTTTTTAAAATGACTGTATTGTTTAATACCTCAGTATTTCAGAAACAGAAGCATAGAGGGCTGCTGGAAAACAAGAAATTCTTCTAATATTATGTCCAAGCAATATCAGGCTCTCTATTCCCCTCCTAGTAAGGTAAAACTATATCAGCTGTGGATGAATTGGAGAAAAAAACTATAGAATAATGTACAGGATATAATTCTGATATTATTAAATGCCAGTTTATCTGAATTTGTAGAGTTAAAGGCAAACCACAAGGATAGTTTTCATCTGAACCTGAATTTGAACACTACATCTGACTTCTAATTTGGAGCTGCAATACGGTTCATAACACTGTGTTATTTTTCTGAGCTCCATCCACTTAAAACGTGAATGCAGGCACACATACACACGCAGAGTTTGTCTAAAAACACTGTATGACTGACTGCTTTCCCAAAGACGCATAAATCTTGAACTAAAATATTTGCACATGCACTCTTTTCTACACATTTTGAACATTTCTATACATTGTCTCCCCATTAGCTTTAATGCAGAGAGCATAGAATATGGTCAGTGACATATTTCTCCTTTGCTGAGAAACACAGGTGGACTTGCCACATCTGTGTCTCTAACTCTACTGCAAAAAGCAAGAAAGCATGTTTCAGTACAAAGTACATGCAGAAAGATAGAAACAAGGCTATAGTAAAACAAGTATCCATCACTCCAGTGTAATCAAATGTACATCAATTCAGTCCAATCTAATCCTAAAGGTAGATATTATTTATGTAGAGGAATTCTCTTATGCTTAAATTCTTCTAAAAATTATTTTTCTACTAAATAAGGAAAGACTGAGCTCAAGTAGTTATCTTTATGTTCCAATGTACCTGGTGATAATGGGTCTTGTGTAATATTTTGCAGAGTTTTTATCTTGCATTACAGAAGAGATAGAGCAGATTCTAAGAAGTTTGGACAAAGTACAAAACCAGATACCCAGTGTCTTATCTAAGCTTTCCCCTTTTGGCTTTTTTTTTCCTTGGTTTTTATTTTATGTTTTGGTTTGGTTTGGTTTGGTTTTATTTTATTTTATTTTATTTTATTTTATTTTATTTTATTTTATTTTATTTTATTTTGGTTTGGTTTGGTTTGGTTTGTTTTTTTTGTTTTGTTTTGTTTTGTTTTATTTTCCATTCCATTCCTTTCCATTCTATTTTCTAATCTTACTTCATTTCAGGTTTTCATTTTAATAATTGTAAAAGTTGATAGAATCTAGAAAAGAATCTTTCTCTAAATGAAATACCTCTTCTAAAGGTATACCTTTCTAGCCAGCATGTGTAAATGTGTAAGGATGTGAATACATGCACACACTTACATACGCACAAATGTACCACTTGAAGTTTCATGTTAATTGGTTTAAATATGCAAAAGAAATTAATGGCACAGTGTCATGGTTTAACCCCAGTTGGCAACCAAGTGCCACACAGCTGCTCAATGTGGAGGAGAGAATCAGAAGAGCAACAGTAAGAAAACTCATGCGTTGAGATAAGAAAGATTTAATAATTGAAGAATTATTAATTTTTATTATTATTATTATTATTATTATTATCATCATCATCATCATCACCATCACTACTATAATAATAGTAATAGCAATAGCAATAGCAATAGCAATAGCAATAGCAATAATAATAATAATAATAATAATAATAATAATAATAATAATAATAATAATAAATTGTAATTAAAAGGGAAACAATGAGAGAGAAAGAGAGAGAGAGAGAGAACCCAGGAAAAACAAGTGATGTAACTCCTCACCACCCGCTGACAAATGCCCCGCCAGTCCCTGAGCAACAATAGCTGCCCCCTGGCCAACTCCCCCCAGTTTATATACTAAGCATGATGTCATATGGTATGGAATAGCCCTTTGGCCAGTTTGGATCAGCTGTCCTGGCTGTGGCCCCTCCCAGCTTCTTGTGCACCTGGCAGAGCATGGGAAGCTGAAGTGTCTTTGACTAGTGTAAGCACTACTTAGGAACAACTAAAACATCAGTGTGTTATCAACATTATTCTCATACTAAATCCAAAACACAGCACCATGCCAGCTACTAGGAAGAAAATTAACTCTATCCCAGCCAAAACCAGGACATACAGCTATTATCGTATAGTATTTGATAATGTATTGACATAATACAGGTTTTCAAAACTGCAAGGGCGATTGTCGGTCTTAATTGTTATGTTTTGTGTTACTCAATTCCTCTCTTCTTCCATTTAGGAAATAGAGAAGATGAAACCATGTAGTGCGGAGTGGGAGATAAATAGACACTTAAGAGGTCAAGTTTGAGTTAAGTCATAAAGTTATTATTTTAGCAGATTTGACTGCATATTTCCTCAATCCATGAAGCTCCTACAGTGGCCCAAAGAAACCCAGGGTTTTTTCATAATGTGTTCATCTTCTCACCCGCTGCTGACTTTCAGCTCAGCCTAATTTCCCTTCTGTTCTCCCAGCAATTTAATTCTCCAATGGGCTGTGCTGTCCGATTTCTCAAATTTCTGATTTTGTCTCTTTTCTGTGCCAGTCACAGTACTGCTCTTGCATTTCCTTGCTCCCCGCTTCCACAAACACACCTTCTAGGCCTCCTACCGCCGAGAAGTGAATAGCGAGACCCAGATGCACGCTTTCCCTTTTTCTCCATAGGAAGCTTTTCTCTCTCTCACCCCCATCTTTCTCATCAAATTAATACCAGCTTCACAGAGGAACATGTTATAAAGAGATACAGGGCAAGTAGCTTTTTATTCTCCGGGAAAAACTAAAAATCTCTGGAAACCTTCATACTGTATAGAATTAGAATACCTAACCTTTTACACTGGCAACCTTTCATAGTTAAGCCAGTGAATTCCCAATAAGAAATTGAATATCCTGTTCTTAATCTTGCTTATGTTTGTGAACATTATATACTTATAAAAGAAATTTCTCAAATATAGTTTCCTTTGTGCAGTTTTCAGTCTCTTTCTCAAGTGGAAAGAAAAAAATAAGTATTTCTGAGATACATCATTTGAATCTGAGGGTCCATGTATCTTGTCACAGGAGTTCTGTAGAACAATAAAAGAGGCAGCAACCAATATTCCTGGGGGTAGAGAGAGGAGAAGATTAGAAACTGGGAGAAAGTTTGTGAATAAATAGCACCAGCATGAACAGAAATAGATGTAAAGTGAAAACTGGGAAAGAGTGAATGAGAAAACTCCACAGAAGGAATAAGGTATTCCACTGCAAATGTAGAATAAGAAATCAAAAGGAAAGGATTACTAATGTATAGGAAAAAGAGAAAAGATGTAGTCGATGGAAAAGTACAACTTTAAAATAATAGAGCACTGCATTACTTGATAAATAAAAAATATCTTTGCAGATAAAGAAGACATAGCTAGTTCTAGCAGATAGAATTTTATCTCATTTTCTTACCTTTTGGAGGTTTGCTCACTAGTTGTATGCTAAAATATGATTGCAAGAAGTCTATACATTTAGTATGGAAGGCAACTGAGCAACGAAATAACATTGCACTGTTTGGGAAGCTTCTGAAATTTGCAGAGAATGTTTTAAATCTACCTATTCCTACTATTCTGCATTATAGCTTGAGCCTATCTTGTGGTATTTACTCTTATTTCGTATTTCCTACTTTCTTATTTCTTTTTTTTTGTTGTGAAAAAGTATGAATCAGTTTCGGTGCTCAATTACTGAAAGCAATGAAAGTTTCCCAGTTGTCACTATTATCATTTGCATTGCAGGACAGCCTAGAGATCACTAACACTGTACATGATAAAATATATAGATTCATAAGCATAATCACAACCAAAATCTGAGAAAAAACCAACCAGATGGAGCAAAAAAATAAGGGGAAAAATCAAAGCGTAGAAAAAAAAAATCCCCAGAGAATGTTCCAGCAAAAATTTTCCAACAGTGCATTTATTCATTTCTAGGTAGGACAGAAGAATGGCAACAGTATTTGCCAAAGACCTCAAAAGTCACTGCCATGGACAGTGCATAAGTAGAAGAAAAAGGTTAAATTTATATTTCTTATGCAAAATTACACATTGATACTGGAAAATATTCTATTGAGTAGAGCTGTTCTATAAGATTCCTATAGCATGCAGCAGAATGCACAGCAGAATGATGAAGTGCTACAGCTTACTAAAAGCCATCTTAAAAAAGCCATCTTAAACTTATTTTGTGTTATTCACTGTTAGTTTTTTGTATCTAAGGTGTAGAAAACAGCACTTATTGCATGTTTTAGAATTGTGGGAATAGTTAATACAATTCCTCTGGAAATAAAATGATAGTAATTTTTTCATCCAGTGTAAGTACATCTCAGTATTACATTTACTCAAAAACACACACAGTTTTATATAAGAACATACAAATAACCAATACACCATTGTATCTGGAGCTAATCACAGGATGATTTTAGGACAAAAAATGTTCTGTTGAACTCTAATGTGGCCACTTACTGGACTTCTACAGTACATCCAATGTGCCTGCTGCTACGCCACTGCATTCCACATGCAAGTTATTCCTCAATATCTTCTGCTACATATATAGTACGTATGTATATATCATATATCAAGATTAAATGATAACCTTTCCCAAGGATCACACAGCTGACTGTGCATCCCAAGATGAAAAGAAAGGATGTACTGTTTTGACTGAGAAGAGATAAATATGTGGGGATTTTTTGGTCAGTCGGTTGGTTGCTGGTTCTTTTGTTGTTGATTTGGTTTGGTTTGTCGTTTTTTGTTTGTTCTCATTTTTTTAAGGCTGAACATTAGCTATACGAGACCTTAACTTTGAAACCTTGCCTTGCTACTAAGCATCAGTTGTCCATCTTTCTGCACAGTTTCTAACAGTAAAACATTTGGAAAAAAAAAATGAGCAAAGTCGTAGATGGATGGCAATTATACTGGTATAGTCAAGGCTTATTTTCTTTAGAAGCTGGGTCAGCTTTCTGCTGCAAAACTGCTTCTTGGCATTTGCAGGTTCTTTGACTGAGACCTTGGCATTCACATCCTCTGAAGTGGAAGGGTTTTTTTCCTGAGGACTTTTCTACAATATAGTTAAAGGAAAATGCATAGCTAAAATGTAACACTGACGAACACCTAGAACAAACTTGAAATATATAATTTGTTAGCAATATCTTTGTGTGCATACCTCCACTGTCAGCTACGTTTCATCTTAGTATTTCAGAATGGTATTTTCCAGGCAGAAGAGTGCATTCCTACTGTGTAAGACTTGCATATTGCATAGAAAATGGATAGAAAATAGTAGTTCAGCAGTTGCAGCAAATCAACAGTGCTCTGATGCTGCCTCCAACAATGAATGTTCCAGATGGACTATTTTATATACCTTTCTAAATAAAATTGCGTGATAAGGAAATGGACACAGATGGTTATGGCCTTTGTCACATCCTATTACTACTTCAGGTCTCATTTCTTCCTCAAAAAAACACAGAAAGCACTAAAAGCTGGCACTGGAAATCTTATCACCCTGCTTAATGATACTGCTAAGGCTACCTGCTAGGAAGAAAAAAAAAAAAAAAAAAAAAAGGTAGGCAAACAAATACCGGTGTAGAGAATGGGTACCAAATGTGGTTTTGTCTCGACATTGCCGCTGTAGCGACATCCAGCATCACGCTTCGAGAAGACCATCTTCGCCACAGTTTTGAGAAAAACAACCTCGTGCACCTGCGCAGGGACTAAAGGCGCGAAAAGAGCCGAGGCGGGGACAAAAAGGCGCGAAAAGAGCAGAGGCAGGGGCAGCACGTCCGTGGCGAACCGCACGTACACATTTGTGATCCGCACATGCGTGGGAGCCCCTATATAGGGAGCACACGTGCCCCTCGGCGGGGGGGCGGCAGCGGCGGTGACACGCGAGACCACTCCTTCCGTTCCTGCACCCTCAAGGCTCACCCCCCAGCTTTGGTCCCTGACGAAGCCTGAGGCCACCGAAGACCCTGCGGAAGATCCTCGGACTCGAAGTGGTGGTGATAAACTCCTCCTTCTTCTCTCTCTCTCTCTCTTATTCTTTTCCTCTCCTCCCTTGCCCTCCCTCCTCCCTCCATTCTCCTCTCCCCTCAAATAAAAGTGAAAGGTCATACGACATCTGACCGATTCCAGCATCTTAATCTCGTCCTTGGGATCGTATCGAAACCTCCCCCGACATTGGATCGGGACATTTAATTGGCGTCACGGACAGGATCCCTTGAGATGAGAGTGTCATACAACCTTATGGTGTGCTGAGCGAGTGTGTGTGAACGAGACGTACAAATAAGTACGAAGCGAGTGCGGAGTTCTGATCCGCGGTTCTGCTCTCCCGCGAGGGAAGCAGCCGGAGACGAACGAAGCGCAAGGAGGGAGTGGGTGTTGAGACCTTTGCACTGAAACGTGTGTAGCAGTTTGTGATTTGAGCTCCTGAGAGCGTATAGGGGAGACTTGAATTTTATGGTGTGACCCCCTCAGGATGATATCCCTTTTGTAGGCTCCGCTCTGTCCCGTAGTTTGTGATTTGAGCTCCTGAGGGTGTATAGGGGAAACTTGAATTCTGTGGTGTGACCCCCTCAGGACGATATCCCCTTTGTAGGCTCTGCTCTGTCCCATACTAGTTTATGGTCTGGCCTCCTGGGGGAGTATAGGGGAAGTGTGACTCGTACTGTGTGACCCCCTCAGGACGATATCCCCTTTGTAGGCTCATCTGGGAGCGTATAGGGGGAACTTCGTTTTTCTACCGCCACTGAACTGGCTAAACTCCGAAAGGATTTTGCTAGGACGGCAAGGGAGTCCAAAACCGAATACGTGTGGAGGGTATCCCTGTCGGGGGGGGACGGGATCATGCTATCGGAAAAAGAAGCAGGGGGGTATTGGGGCCCCGGCGTCTTCCTCACCACGGGCGATCGCTGGGCCCCATGGTCTCTGACCCAGAGGGCAGCATATTGGGCGGGGGGGCTGAACCCATTAGAGGGGGGGGATCCCCTGGCTATAACTGGTTCGGTCGAGCAACTACTAGAAAACGTACAAAAGGCAGCATGCCTGCAAATGATGTATGACCAGGAACTTAACCCAAATCTAAGCTCTCCGATGTTGTTACCGGTAGACCCCGAGCGGCTGATGCCGCTAATAAGAGGACTCCCCGACTCGTTAAAACCTATTGGGATCCAATTACAGGGGAGAATCCAAAATGTGCCTCACGAAGAGCGAATTGCAGCTGCCCTGGAGGGAACAGTAACCCCCGAACAGCGGCAGCGGGGGAGGAAGGTGTGGACCTGGGGGGAAATAGCTCAGGAACTAATAAACTACGGGAGGAAATATGGGCCAGTAGGCAGGACTTACCAAAAGGTAGAAACTCGGGCCGTGCGGGCAGCGAGGCCGGCAAATAAATCGCTGGCTTTTTCGGGGGGAAGCCCCGACCTAACACAAAGGGAGAAACCCCCATTCCGACAAGGATTGTGGCAAATGGGACTGCAAAAGGGTGTGCCCCGAGACTTGATGGATGGGCTCCCCACCAAAAAGTTGAAGCTCTTGGTGCGGAGGTGGTCCAGGCAAGGACCCCCTCCCAAACCGAACCCACCTTCTGCGCCAGCATTGGACAGGGAGGAAGTGTTTAAGAAGGATGAGGAGAGTGGTGGGAAACTAAAACCTCCGCCCCCTCAGGGTGAGGAGGGAGGCAGAGGGCAGATGTTTATCGGACACCTCACCTGTAATAATAAGGGAGATCTACTAAACCCCACCAACCGGGATGGGCCGAGCGGGTGGGGGAGGCAGTGGCCAATGTCAGTAATCGCTGGGGTACAAATGGGTGCCCGAAAATTGCAGCATTTTGTCCGCAAGCCCCAACCATGGTACCTGTCTCTCGAAACCCCAATTGCCCTGGTGCATCATCTTACTCTCCCAGCCAGCCGGTTCTGGTCGAGCTTCCCAGCGTGGGAGCTGTGCCTCTCATATTAGATACCCCCTTAAACAAATATACATGGAAAGCGAAAGATAACCAGTGGGAGAACCGACAAAATCCACACCAAATGGATTATTCCCTCCTTCTAACCCAAGGAGCGAGTTTGTTCCTATTTGTTTTTGTAAGGGCAGTGATATGACCACGATGCACCTGCTACTTTGGATCATTTTAACTCAGGGACACTAATCCGTTAGAATATTCCACTGTGTATATCAGTTTTTATAATTGGTGGTCCATATGTGTGTATACATGTTTGTACTTCATTGCAGCTCTATGAATAATTCTAGATGTAATATCTATTTCAAACAGGCTAAGTATTAGATGTTTCAGTGCACTACAGTCTTTATGCAATAGTACAAAGACATCTAATTGTCTGGTGCATGTCTAAGCACGTATATGTGTGTGTGCTTATTTAAGAAAAAATACCCAATAACTTTCCAATGATACCTATTTATGTTGGACATCTCAAGGATTTCAACCTATGATTTACTACATATATAATTCTTACCTTTTTTGATCTTCCTCTATTTTCATCATTAAATAGTCCTGTATATGGGAAGACTTAATAGCCAAGTAACATGAAATGTTTTACTTGCTTAGAAAATGTAATTGTTTAGTTTTCTTTGCAAAAAGTAAATATTGAATGTTCAGTACTTATGGGGCTTGGTATTGTACCAGCCGAATAAGGGATGGAGCAACCACCTTTTTAAGCCCTCTGGGTGACAAAGACACAACTTACTTTCAGTTTCCACCAGGGAAAGATGGGGCATTTGCTCAGGGAAATAAAGCCAAAAAATGGCATTATTGGATCTGTGGGAATACGGCATACAAATTCTTACCCGCGGGGTGGTCGGGAGTTTGTTACATAGGAATCATAAGGCCCCTATTTTTCCTCTTGCCGGAAACTGGTGGACCCCAATTAGGCGTAAAAGTGTATGATAACCTCGGGGATAGAAGTATTGCCCGTAAGACGCAATCTACCAAGGTAAATTTAGGTGGGACACAAAAATGGGGGAATGACGAATGGCCCCCTGAGCGAATAATTGAACATTATGGGCCAGCAACCTGGAATCCTGATGAGCCCATTGCAGGAGCAAGAGACCCAATCTATAACCTAAATCGAATAATCGGACTACAAGCGGCCCTGGAAATTATCACCAACAGGGCCGCTGATGCCATACCTATTAACTCGACAGTCTTTGTCGTCATTTGTTCCTAATGCTCCACCTGATGGTGTAACAAAAATCTGTACCATCCATCAGCCACAACCTACCTCAGTTAACCTGTGTTAAGACATTCCTTCATCCAAAACAATGTTATTCCCTTTTTTCCTCCCCACAATTTTCCTCCACCCTTATCCCCAACTCTCTCAGCTCTGCGTTTTCTTTCTTTCTCCTTTGTTTTCTCTTTCTCTCTCTGTCTTATGCCACCAAGCTGCAATGTCGAGCCACGGACTGGTGTAGAGAACCGGTACCAAATGTGGTTTTGTCTCGACATTGCCGCTGTAGCGACATCCAGCATCACGCTTCGAGAAGACCATCTTCGCCACAGTTTTGAGAAAAACAACCTCGTGCGCCTGCGCAGGGACTAAAGGCGCGAAAAGAGCCGAGGCGGGGACAAAAAGGCGCGAAAAGAGCAGAGGCGGGGGCAGCACGTCCGTGGCGAACCGCACGTACACATTTGTGATCCGCACATGCGTGGGAGCCCCTATATAGGGAGCACACGTGCCCCTCGGCGGGGGGGCGGCAGCGGCGGTGACACGCGAGACCACTCCTTCCGTTCCTGCACCCTCACGGCTCCCCCCCCCCCCCCCCCCAGCTTCGGTCCCCGACGAAGCCTGAGGCCACCGAAGACCCTGCGGAAGATCCTCGGACTCGAAGTGGTGGTGATAAACTCCTCCTTCTCCTTCTCTCTCTCTCTCTTATTCTTTTCCTCTCCTCCCTTGCCCTCCCTCCTCCCTCCGTTCTCCTCTCCCCTCAAATAAAGGTCGTATGACATCTGACTGATTCCAGCGTCTTAATCTCGTCCTTGGGATCGTATCGAAACCTCCCCTGACATTGGATTGGGACAATCGGGTACGTTAATGTACCAACATGCCATTTCATATTTGTTTCTACATCTGCGTTTTTCTCTTTGGAACCTCAAATTGTACTCATTGTGGTAGACAATCTGTAGCCTCTTAAAAGAGTCATAGTTCTCTTTTCTCCTTATCCAGCTTCAATGTTAATGTAATGCCATATAATCTAAAGTAAATACACCCCATTGTAATACGTAGATGCACTGCAGAAAATAATAGGCAGCACCTACTCCAGTTATGGAATGTTTATTTCTGTTTTTCTGAATGCTGAATAAATTCTGATTCTAACTACAAAAGCATGCTATGGCCTTTTAATCAAACCAAGCAGATTCATTCAAGTGCTTCACCTGTGGTGGCATAGCAGCTATTATTGAATTACAGTTCTGAAATTATGAGATCTAGCAGTATAATGAAACAAAGTTGAGTTCTGTCAGCTAGCAGCTAAAATAGAAGCAAATTACATGATTTTGGAATAAATAACAACTACTATGGTGGTCCTTTTTTTAAAAAAAACCCTCTCTTCCTCAGAAGTACAAACTTGGTTGTGAGGGCTTTTTGGTTGGGTTTGGTTTTTTGTTTTTATTTCCCCTGTGTTTCTCCTGATTATTTTTTTTTTATTCAGTGCCACAGGGAGCCATTTAAGAGACCAAGATAATGTGAGATCCTTAATTTGCAAAGTAATTTAATTATTGGATAGTGGAAATACCATAGTAAAACCAGATTACTTTCTCATTTTGCCACAATAATTGGTTCCCTGAGGCAAAAGATACAAGAAACATCAGCATGACCACCATTATATTCAAGTTTACCCAGAAGTAAGTCCCAGTCAAAATAATACTTGATTTATTCAGATTTAAACACAAAACCTAAAAGAATTTCTACCCTGGGAGCTTTGCACTGCCACTATTAATTAGAAATGCAGTACTGGCACGATTGCAGAACTAAAGAGGCGAACCATTTTCCTCTTGTCCACTTAAAAAAAAAAACAAAAACAAAAAACAAAAAACACCCCAAAATGAAACCACCATCACCACCACCACCACCAAAACCCCCAAACTGAGAAAAAAACCCCAAAGCCCCAGTGCTAAGTGAGTACACGGGTATTTACATTTCTCCTTCCTAATCCAGCAGTCAGTGATGAAATTAGAGAAGGCCATGTGGAGCACCAAATCTTCTTTTATAAGGGGAGAATAAATGTAGGAATCTATGAGTTTTTAAAGATTAATTTGGTAGTCTTTTTAAGAATTGTGCATAGGAACAATTGTTTAGTAACCAGTTCAGAGGTTGTCAGGAATCAGAAAGCATTCTGACTGGGAAATGAACGTGTGCTTCCTTGATCAGTATCATCAATCTGTTACATTGCAGACAGAATAACATTGACAATATCCACCAATCACTACTGAAGTATCCCTTTTCAGACCTCCATATTAAGGCAGTAATGAGCCACTGCTGCTGGGGGGGGGTGGGGGAACAACAACAACCAACCAACCAAACCCAACCAACCAGGAAACTGTTCTCCTGTTGCTTTCCATCTTTCTGTAGACAATACATTCTGAACACCAGTATAGCTTAGCAGGTGCTACAATGCTCACATTCTAAACATTATCTTATTTGCTTTGATGGAGATTTATTGAAATCCAACTGAATCCATGGACAAGGAAAATTGCCTTTTTACAGATCTTCTGAGCAAAGATACTGAGAAATTTACCACCAAAAACAAAGGCAAATTTTTTCAAAATTGTATGTGCAGTGAGGAGTATGCACATTTCCTCCCAGTAGCAACATATGGTAAAGAAAGCTTGTAAGTAGTTTTACAGTCAGGTGAGACAGACCATGAGAATTGTGTTGGAAAGCTTAATTAGGTTGTGTAGTTTGTATATGTTAACCCACTATTTTAAAGCATTAAAGAAAGAAATGGTAACAATAAACTTCCTTCCCTTGTATTAAACAAGAAGGGGGCTTGGGTGGTGGGAAGGTGAGGAAAGGGGAAGGGAGAGTAAAAGATGCAATATTAATAGGAGAAAAAAGTACTTATAAAAGACTAAAGAGGAAAAAATAAAGGGATAGAAAGGACAGAAAAAATTGATAGCTGGGAAAGCAAGATGAAGTATCGTTTAGCTCTCGAAAAAGCACAGTATGAAGTCTCTCTATATCATGTCTAGTCTGACTTCATATGTTATTTTTTAGAATGAAGCTTATATTATTTTTCTAATACTGTTGACTTCATTAACCGTTCCATTTGAAATGGAAGAGAGGGCAGAGAACCAACTTTTTATTTCCCCGCACAGCACAAACGAGTATAACAACTCTTCATCCTCTTGTACCCGTTCTCCTTTGCCATGCTTCATAACACTTCAATTCTGTTCATATTGAAATTAAAATCTTAAACTGTGATTCTCTTGTTTTCTTTTTTTTTTTTTTTTTTTGTGTTCCCTTAAGGGAAAACCCAAACCAAACAATGTTTACAGAGAGTTTATCTACCAATCTAGGTTCTCTAAAACACCCTATGTTGTCTTGGGCAGCTCTATCTTGGTAATAAATTTTAGTAAACAAGTGCTCCTTAAACCCTTCTTAAACAGTAACAACAACTGCTAGCAGAGCACACACCCCCCCTCCACTCACACATGACTCACCACTGTTACACGCTATCTACTATGCACTGCACAACTCCCCAAGAGAAGTCAGTCTCCAACACACTTTCCCCAATGGGTGACGGGCTCAGATCAGCCGTAAGGATGGGGTGGTGGTGCCAGTGCCTGAATCTGTGCACTACATTTTGCTTATGCTGTCCAGGCTGCCATGAAGACAAGGAGGTGACTCTGATGCTTCCTCTCTTGCAGCTCCTCTGCCCCCCCACAACAGTCAGGCTTATTGGCAAGTGGCCATCTGGGGTCTTTGATGCACCTTCCCCTACCCACCACCCCCAAAGATTTATCACCCAGAGTTTATGGTGCCAGTTGCCTGATCTCAACTTTGTGTGTCTGTCCAGTTAAGCATTACTTTTTCTGATGTCATCCAATCATTAGCCATTTCACCTACTTTTTCTGGGTACTTCCCTAGGTTGCTTTTGTTACTCTCAAAATCCTGTTATGAGTGAACATACTTTATATATAAAGCCAAGAATTTACTGTTAGTAAAACTGAAACCATAGTTCAAGAATTATTATTATTCCAGACCTAGCTATAACAGAAAAAGAACAAAAAAGGAAGCAAAAAAAAAACAAAAACAAAAACAAAACAGGAAAAATGTGGGGCAAAGTAATTTCTTTTTAAAGGATGAAAACTACACTAGTTTAAAATTTCATCAATTCCTTAGGAATTTGTTCTTATTTTTTAATTACTTTAATTGGATATAACAAAAGTCTTCAAGGTTTTTGCTAGTCTCCTCAAGCTTACAGTGGCATTACTTATAAGTAGGTAGCAATTTTTTTGCAATGGCTGCAGAAAAAGTGTCAAATGTTCTTGGTCCACTTCAATCACTTTCATTCCACTTGAGTATATTGACTGTACTGGCCTGTAAAAAAAAAAAAACAAATGTGCATCACAGCTGGCATCTTAATTGTTTACCCCTTGATGAAGCTCGCATTCTAATTTTTTTCCTTTTATTCGTATTAAACTGTTGCCATACACTTCCTTATGATGAGAAAATATTCTAAATTTATATAGAATTTATATTAGCTTGAGTTATTTTGTGCTGAGATAAAATTCAAAATATGTATATGTTTGCTGTGTACAATCAATGACATCCAAGATATTGGGCAATCCAGTCACAACATTCAATTTCTCTTTATTTTCTCAGTAGAATTTGTGGAATGGCTGAAAAGTGAAAGCATGACAGGTGCTGCCTCACATTTTTCCAACTAAGCAGTGTAGATACCATCAGTTGGCCATATGACAACGATATTCCTTGCCAGCATCTCAAATGATTCACTACTTAAATAATTAATTGGTTTATTATTTTTTTGTGTGCAGGATTAAGACACTAAACACTTAATAAGAAATGCATTTGCAGGCTATTAAATTAAAGAATGTAATCTTTGTGTTTTACTTAGGCAAAAAGGGCATTTTTGCATACTGGGAAAGCAAAAAGTACCATAACCTTCAAAGCCAACAGAAATGTATAACCTCGAAACAATAATATAAAGTCCTATGCAATTTGATAGAGAATAAAATAAATAGGATATTAGAGAAATCTATACCTTTTTATAAACCTTAGTCTACAGGTTTTAGTCTACAGATTTTAGTAGAGAATATTATTCCTCTTTTTATGCATTTATGATTAAGCTTTTCCATAACTATGTTTTGCTATGGTTAACAATTGATAAACTCACATGTGCTGACACAAACTGCATGTAAAAAAAAAAAAAAAATCTATATGCCAGATATCAGAGAAATGTTAGAAATTTATATAGTGTTTGAATTTTCAAATATCAACCACCGTACCGTTGGCATACGAATTTCCATGGGGGAAATAAAAAAAAAAAGAAACACAAACTAAAAATGACAAACAAAAAATTAAGCAATCGGGGTCACCACAGAAGATAATATGAGAGAGAACTGAGGTGAGGCATGCAAGCAATCCTTGGGGCAAATGAGATGACAGAGCAAGTCTGGGAAGCTGTCCAAAATGGATCCATGTTTTCAGGATTTACTGAGTACTGCGTATGGGCTTCTCACTCAGTTCAGTCAATTCATTTGAGTCTTTATGTCAATAGAACAGCAAAAGTGCATTGCAATCAGCAGAGTTACTCTTCCATGCAGTGATATCTTACGTTCACCAGGCATGAAAATACCAGCCTGAAGACCAAACAAGGTTTCTGTGATTGCGTTAATTGTGATTTTATAAGGAGAATTAAGAAATAAAAAATACAAATGATATGACTTCAACATCCACATGTGATCATATTCAGTTGTGTGAACAGCCAAAACAGTATTTAAGTAAGTAACAGAGCCAAATACATGTCTAATGTCTCTAGCCTGTGCTTCTGAGTCTAACAGTGGTGCATATTGCACACAGTTTTTTCTTGAACTGTTATATTCCCTCCAGTTATTTTGTGCTGTATAAAATATGATCATACTTTTTGGTCCTTCAGATATATAAAATAAAATTTTATATTTTAATAATAAATTTTAATAAATCAAATTCAATAAATTTTAATAAATTTTTATATTTTATATATTATAAAGTTCAGATACATAAAATAAGATCATCCTTTTTGGTCCTATCTGGGGAACTACAGGCCTGTCAGCCTGACCTCGGTGCCGGGGAAGGTCGTGGAGCAGATCACCTTGAGTGCCATTATGCAGCAAGTGCGGGACAACCAGGAGATCAGGCCCAGCCAGCATGGGTTTATGAAAGGGAGATCCTGTTTCACTACCCTGGTCTCCTTCTATGACAAGGGGACCCGCTTAGTGGATGACAGGAAGGCTGTGGATGTTGTTTACCTGGACTTTAGTAAGGCCTTTGAGACAGTCTCCCACAGCATTCTCCTGGAGAAGCTGGCTGCTCACGGCTTGGATAAGTGCACTCTGTGCTGGGTTAAAAACTGGCTGGACGGCCGAGCCCAGAGAGTGGTGGTGAATGGAGTCAAATCCAGTTGTCGGCCGGTCATGAGTGGTGTTCCCCAGGGCTCAGTGTTGGGGCCGGTCCTGTTCAACATCTTCATTGATGATCTGGATGAGGGGATTGAGTGCAGCCTCAGTAAGTTTGCAGATGACACCAAGTTGGGTGGAAGCGTCGATCTGCTGGAGGATAGGAAGGCCCTGCAGAGGGACCTGGACCAGCTGGATCGTTGGGCTGGGGCCAACTGCATGAGGTTCAACAAGGCTAAGTGCCAGGTCCTGCACTTTGGTCACAACAACCCCAGCCAACGCTACAGGCTTGGGGAGGAGTGGCTGGAGAGCTGCCTGGCAGAAAAGGACCTGGGGGTGTTGGTTGACAGCTGCCTGAACATGAGCCAGTAGTGTGCTCAGGTGGCCAAGAGGGCCAATGGCATCCTGGCCTGTAGCAGGAATAGTGTGGCCAGCAGGACCAGGGAGGTGATAGTGTCCCTGTAGCTGGCACTGGTGAGGCCGCACCTCGAGTACTGTGTTCAGTTTTGGGCCCCTCACCACAAGAAGGACATCGAGGTGCTGGAGCGTGTCCAGAGAAGGGCAACAAAGCTGGTGAAGAGTCTAGAGCACAAGTCTTATGAGCAGCAGCTGAGGGAACCAGGGTTGCTTAGTTTGGAGGAGGCTGAGGGGAGACCTTATCGCTCTCTACAACTACCTGCAAGGAGGTTGTAGCAAGGTGGGGGTCGGTCTCTTCGCCCTAGTAATGAGTGATAGGATGAGAGGAAACGGCCTCAAGCTGCGCCAGGGGAGGTTTAGGTTACATATTAGGAAAAACTTCTTCACCGAAAGGGTGGTCAGGCATTGGAATAGGCTTCCCAGGGAAGTGGTTGAGTCCCCATCCCTAGAGGTAGTTAAAGAATGGATAGATGTGGTGCTCGAGGACATGGTATAGATGGACTTGTCAGTGCTAGGTTAACGGCTGGACTCGATGATCTTAAGCCTCTTTTCCAACCTTGACGATTCTATGATTCTATGATTCTATATACAAGTAGCTTGTGGCACAGGTATGCTTTGGAAGGAAAAGCTTAATTTTTTTTGTTGTTGTTTTTGTTATTGCTGTGCTGTTGGTATTATTTTTACTAATAACAAATGTCTGTAGACATGAACAACAGAACATTGTTTTCTGGCTTCTTAGGCAGCATAGGGAAAAATTTGTCTAAAATATTTGTGACATTTACTGACATTGTTGGAAAAATGGCCCGAGATTCCCCACTTTCATCCATACACAGAAGGAAATGTCCAAGCAACTGTGGCTTCTACTCGGTTGGCCTGTACTCTTTAACATGACATGTACTTAACATTACTGATATCTCTTATTTCTGCAGTGATCCAAGGAATTAACTGGTGTGTATCTTTTGCTTTAATTCTATAAAGCTTACATAGATATAGTTCTCTCACTTCCTATTCTAGTTTTGGCACTCTGGTTCAATTTTGGGGTTTTTTTTCTAATAACTAAGTCAGATTGTAATGCACACTCACACACACATACAGTAACGCGCACACTCATTTTAATAGAATAATATACCCATTAATGTTCAAATAATGTATGTTGCTGGGTGCAATAATCTCATTTTAGATCTGTCAGCTGTGGAGAGAATTGAGAGATAAAAGGGTATCCTGAATAATATGTTATGATTCACACAGTCATTTTTACCTAATCATTATATCACGTCGTCTCTCAAGATTCTTTTTAAAACTTCAGTGACTGATATGAAAAGCGTGTTTAGATAATGCAATAATTGGCAGATACATGCCTGCATTTAAGAGTATGTACTCTAATATTGGCAGCTGTTCGACAATTTGGAACCATCATTATAAACAGGTGCAAATAGTGTAGTTATGGTTACTAAGTCTTTTTTTTTTTTTAGAAGCTACCAAGCATGTAGGCTACTTCACTTGTTTCTAAATTAAATAGTCATGTTCTATCCTTCCTGCACGATTCTTTGCATGCATAAATAAATCACATGAAATTATCAGTAAGGATTTAAACACTGTCTTTATTGTTAGGTCTGCTGGAAATCCTAAAAAGTACAAACTGAAGAGAAAAGTAAAGGAACAAAGATTCTATAATCAAATACTAGTTGATTGTTAAAGAGATATGTTGATAGTTCTATGCAAATCAAATAACTAAATGTCCTCCAGGTAGCATAAACAGAAGGAATAATCTCATGGCTAAGTGGTGAGAATGGAAATCTGGCAGCCTGTGTCTTGCATCTTTTCTTGCTGTAAAGACAAAAATACTGGACCCAGTGCTGTAGCAGTGGTGGTTTTCTCAAATATCATACGAGATTAAAAAACTACAGTGCTTCTTCATTAAAGTCTCTGACTATCTTTGAAGATGTTATTAGAGTTGTGGAAACAGAACCAACAGATTTTGTGCTGTGCAGTGGTGAACCCAGAAAGCCTGTGCTATGTGGAACAGTTTTGCACTAAATATGCAAATTTCACCACAGTAATTCACAGTCTTTGGAAATGTCACAAAAAAAGCTTCTGGAATATGGATACAGTTCCAGAGGACATTTGATCTGGAATTTATGCAGAAAATACAGTAATGAAAAACATACAAAACTTTCAGTATATTTTTTGTTATTTAGTCTAACTCTTCTTCTGTTCTGGTGAACTATGTTTAATATACTTTCACAGTATTATGAAAAGCATATAAATCATTATTCCTGCCTCCTTAAGGATAATTGAATGTCTTTTTCTTTATTTTTTTTATGTGAGGGCATAAACAATTAAGATATTGTCTAAGGGTACAGGAAATCTGATTAACAGATCAGAAAGACCATCTGTGGAGATTGGGTTTAACGCCAGGGGGTAATTCTCCTCTCCACAATGCTTATGTAAATCAACTTCATTCAGGAGGCTGAATGAATTTACTCTGAAAGATTGCTTTCCTTATTTGTAAATACGTATCTTCAAAAAGTATGCTGTTGAATATTATTCAAGACTGTGATTCAGAATATTTCCATATATAACTAAATCATCTTACAGGTAGAGAATGAATCAGTCTCCCAAACACAAGGGAGAGCTATGTCAGATCTACTACACCAGTAAATTTTCTTACTGAAGGATCTTGTAATACGATCTGTAAGCAACATTTCTGATGAGTCAATTTTGCTTTCTACTTTTTTTTTCCTCCAATTCCTTAGTGGTGTTTTTTCAGCTTGAGTCTGAGTGCTGCAAATCTTGATGGAGATGCCTCCTTGAAACTAGTAGCTTGTAGTCTTTGCAAGTTGCATATAAATACATTGTTCTGTGGAGTCACTAATTATATTTCAACTTGATAAACTAATACTTATTTCTTGAGCCATTCTAATCTATTCCTCTTAAGAAAAAAGTCTTTCTGACTGTATGACTTCTTGATCAGATATTATATTATATTATGCATTAAATCTATGTATGTCATTCACATATTTTCTCTATCTGACCAAATTATTTCAGTAGTTCAAATATATTTCTCATTAACAACCTGTTCTTCAAGATACCTAGTAAATGAGTAGCTTTCTAAAGAAATGTAAGGCTTTCAGCTCTGGGTTGATGCCCTCATAGAATGTTTTTAGCTGTATGTTATTAACATCAAGCCTGTGGTTAAGTATTTGCAAAGCTGCAAACTGAGGACACATACAAAAAGACATATGAACAATTAAAAATAGGGTCTATGTTATGTGTTGAGCACCAGTAAATTCTTAGTTTATGCTCTCACCATCTGAGATAGTATAGCCTCCAACAGAAGCAGATCTTTAGATCTTGCACTGAGGGCTACATATCATAGAATGTGACAAAAGAGAGCTAATTCTAAAATAACCTATAGGACTATAATTGCCTTGACTCACCTGCCTGTCATTTATACTCAGCCATAATTTATTCATGCAAGTTTAGTCAAATGTTATTGCCCAGTTAATGACAATTTCTTTGAAATTCTCATATGTGTTTAGCCTACAGAAACCTGGAAACATGAATAGCCATACTTTCACAAGGAGCTCTGTTGTGTTTTGGTGAAGGTACTCAAATGTGTTATTTTAATAACAGAATTAAACTTGAAATAGAATTTCTTTCAGGACATTATATGTTTGTCTAATAGCTAAGGGGAAAAAGGAAGTGTTGTAGTTAAAATGTCTGTAAAGAGGTATTTCTGCTGCTTGCTGCATCTTTTGTATTGACAATGGAATTATATTAGTATTTAGCTTTTACTGTTTTTATTTGTTTACTTCTGTGTTCTGTTTAGTGAAGAAGATGAAGAGATTATTTTAACAGCAAGTAATGAACAAATGGGGGCTTATTTACAAGGTGGTTCCTGCTCCTTGACCAAATAATGCATCAGGAAGCAAAGATTGTTCAAAAGAAGGTCATGGGAACTCAGAGAAACTAGTTGTCTGGACTTTTCTTGTAGTGGTGACTTTCCCTCTGTTACCTTCTCTCTCTCTTTCTCCAGAAAAGTGGCCTGTAAGAGAAACATTAAGTCTTGGAGTGGAAGTAGTAAGCTTCATGGGTGTCTAATTACAAGAATATTAGCAGTAGTGACCAAAAGTCCCATGTATTACTATAGAAGAAAAAAAACAGGGCAGTATTTTAACTAATTTTTCATATAGAAGGAAATATTAGAAAACCTGATTTGTTTAGTAGTTTTGAGGGAATAGCCAGCCACTGAAAGGCTTGCACTGGAATCTGTGCTGAAATTCAGTGCTATAGGAATACATAAAACCCATGTTTCCTGTAATAATATTTATTACAGTCTCCATAACTTTCTTTTAAAGAAAACAGCAGTGCATCAGCTTCCAAAGATTGATGCTACACTGTGATCGAGAGTGAGCAACAGTTTGTGCTCCAAAGAGTTTACAGTCAAAACACAGGACACAAGCAATGGTAGCAAGAGAGAGGGAGACAGAAGAGGCAATGTGAGAAGGTTACACGGGCAATAACAGAGCTGAGTGCCTACTGCAGGTTTCCTACCCAATACTGTACCCACTCACCCATTTTCTTTCTTTATTTTCTCTTTATTTTCTTTTTAATTGGCAAGGCTAAAACACTACCTTAAAACAGACAACAAGAAAGTGTTATACTCATCTGCTACAGTACACTGTACAACACAGTGCCATCACAGCTATCGTTAAAATGTATGTCAATATATTTAGAAAGAAATAGATAGGAATCCCTATACACCCTTCCCCACCACCAGCACTACACATACAGAGCATTTACGTATAAATGTGAGATACAGCATTATTCAGCAGATATGAACTACTAAATCCTTGATGGGAAGGATATTATAAATATCTCTATAATAAGAGATTTTCACATATTTGTAAGTCTATAGTAAAGCTGGTAAAGGTTTTGAAAGGAAAATACCTTCTTCTCTTGTACAAATATTATTATCAGCACATCTGAAAAGTATATTCAGTAATGTACGAGTGACAAATGTTAAATGATTCTGCACTATATGTCCTGTTTGTAATTAATTGGTTCGATTTTGTGTGTGTGTGTGTTTTACTGCTGAGAAGACTGCTTAGTTTTATATCTGTTAACTTGAAGTCAAGTGATATGGTAAGTTTGCAGTGTGATTTGATGACTTCAGAAGAGAGGTATCATAAACTGATTTTTTTCTCTTATTTAATTCCCTGCAACATAAATCTAGTTGCTGTTGATGATGATGATGATTGTACCACATCTTAAAAATGCCATGAAAAAGGACTACAGCAATTCCAGTTTGTCAAATTAAAAGCTTGTAACCTAGCACTGGCATTTTTCCATGAATCCAACAGTGTGAAAAAAGCCTGTTCCAGTTGTGGAATACTCATTTAATATAATTTCTCTTATTCATTATATTAAAGAGGGAGGCTTCTGTATTAGGAACTAGTTGAACCTTCACTGTCAACTTCGTTTCTGTGCCCAGAAGGAATGAATTGTAGAACTTTGTCTTGAAAACATAAATGCATGAAGTAGCAGGACATAGTTATAATCCAAAATATGAATAAATACACTGCAAAAAAGAATCTTTCTCTCCTTTTTTCTTAGAAAATCACAGTTTTCTGAGTATCTAGATGTATTTGTACTGTGGAGGCACAGCTTGCACAACTTGTTAGATTTGGGCAACATGAAATACTTTGTAAACGTACTTCATACGTTGGAAAGAGTTCTTGCAATTCATTTTGTTCTTGTTACGTAATACAGCTCTAAATAAGATTTTTTTCATAACTTCATTATTCTCTTTTTCTAGAAAGTCTAAATCACTTCAAAAAATGAGACTAGGATTTTAAGATCATTGAGGAATTTTCAAAATGGTAGTCCTGTACTACAAGTGTTTACATGTGTATGTTTATAAGTGGACTTAATTTTTTTATTTCTCAACATCACAAATTGAATTAGGAGTTTTTATGTAAAACTGAAAAATAATTCCTCTTCAATGAGGCACAGAATAACTCTCAACTTCTGGTAGTCCTAGGAGGAGCTCAAGAACAGCTATTCATACACTTTAACATCTAAAATATACACTATTCTTACAAAAAAAAGCTAAGGCACTAGGAAACCATAATTTACTTTGGTCCCTGTGTCAAATGCCCTTAATACTGGAGACAGTTGCCACCCTCAGCTTTAACTATAAGGAATCAGGAATTCTAAGGTCATTTTTATGTGAAAAAGCTCCAGCAAATTATATTAGTTCAGAGCTGCCTGTATATCATGTCTAGAATATGGGGAATTCATGACAAAAGGGTTAACACTACATTAGAATACATGAGAACTCAAATAAAAACTAATCTCATCTCCTCAGAATGTAATTTAAAACAAAAATTAATCTGGGCTGCATATCCCACTTCAAAAATAATAGCATAGCTATCCCCACTAGTTACTGAATATTTAAATTATTATTTTCTAATGGTTAAAACTAGGATTCCCATAAGTTATACCAGATATTGAGGATGTTTTCTTGAAGCCTGTGTTAGCTATACAATATGGATATGAACCTGCTTTTTCACGAGAATCTGCAGTGTTGACAAGCTATAGACACAAAGACCAAGTAAAAGGTATCTCTCTGAGAAATTAACATATAGTGCAAGAGAAATGCATAGATAGTGTTGATTATAAATAAAGTGGATTTTCCATTTAAAAAAGATTCATATATGCTGTTTCATTTGTCATAGTATCATAGAATCGTCAAGGTTGGAAAAGACACTTAAGATCATCGAGTCCAACCGTTAACCTAACACTGCCAAGTCTATCTATACCATGTCCTCGAGCACCACATCTATCCATTCTTTAACTACCTCTAGGGATGGGGACTCAACCACTTCCCTGGGAAGCCTATTCCAATGCCTGACCACCCTTTCGGTGAAGAAGTTTTTCCTAATATGTAACCTAAACCTCCCCTGGCGCAGCTTGAGGCCGTTTCCTCTCATCCTATCACTCATTACTAGGGCGAAGAGACCGACCCCCACCTTGCTACAACCTCCTTGCAGGTAGTTGTAGAGAGCGATAAGGTCTCCCCTCAGCCTCCTCCAAACTAAGCAACCCTGGTTCCCTCAGCTGCTGCTCATAAGACTTGTGCTCTAGACTCTTCACCAGCTTTGTTGCCCTTCTCTGGACACGCTCCAGCACCTCGATGTCCTTCTTGTGGTGAGGGGCCCAAAACTGAACACAGTACTCGAGGTGCGGCCTCACCAGTGCCAGCTACAGGGACACTATCACCTCCCTGGTCCTGCTGGCCACACTATTCCTGCTACAGGCCAGGATGCCATTGGCCCTCTTGGCCACCTGAGCACACTACTGGCTCATGTTCAGGCAGCTGTCAACCAACACCCCCAGGTCCTTTTCTGCCAGGCAGCTCTCCAGCCACTCCTCCCCAAGCCTGTAGCGTTGGCTGGGGTTGTTGTGACCAAAGTGCAGGACCTGGCACTTAGCCTTGTTGAACCTCATGCAGTTGGCCCCAGCCCAACGATCCAGCTGGTCCAGGTCCCTCTGCAGGGCCTTCCTATCCTCCAGCAGATCGACGCTTCCACCCAACTTGGTGTCATCTGCAAACTTACTGAGGCTGCACTCAATCCCCTCATCCAGATCATCAATGAAGATGTTGAACAGGACCGGCCCCAACACTGAGCCCTGGGGAACACCACTCATGACCAGCCGACAACTGGATTTGACTCCATTCACCACCACTCTCTGGGCTCGGCCGTCCAGCCAGTTTTTAACCCAGCACAGAGTGCACTTATCCAAGCCGTGAGCAGCCAGCTTCTCCAGGAGAATGCTGTGGGAGACTGTCTCAAAGGCCTTACTAAAGTCCAGGTAAACAACATCCACAGCCTTCCTGTCATCCACTAAGCGGGTCCCCTTGTCATAGAAGGAGACCAGGGTAGTGAAACAGGATCTCCCTTTCATAAACCCATGCTGGCTGGGCCTGATCTCCTGGTTGTCCCGCACTTGCTGCATAATGGCACTCAAGGTGATCTGCTCCACGACCTTCCCCGGCACCGAGGTCAGGCTGACAGGCCTGTAGTTCCCGGGATCCTCCTTCCAACCCTTCTTGTAGAGGGGCGTCACGTTTGCTCGTTTCCAGTCATCCGGGACCTCCCCGGTTGACCAGGACTGCTGATAAATAATGGAGAGTGGCTTGGCCAGCTCCTCTGCCAGCTCCCTCAGTATTGTCAGGTGGATCCCATCTGGCCCCATGGACTTGTGCGCATGCAGGTGGGGGGGCAGGTCAGTGACTGCCACCACTTCACTCTGCCTCCTATCTCCATCTCCCAGCTCAGGGGCCTGAAAACCCCGAGGATGACCAGTCTAACTATTAAAGACTGAGGCAAAGAAGGCATTAAGTACCTCAGCCTTCTCCTCATCCTTCGTGGCAAGGTTACCTTCTGCATCCAACAAAGGAGGGAGATTCTCCCTGGCCCGCCTTTTGTCACTGACATATTTATAAAAACTTTTTTTGTTGTCTTTAACAATTGGCCAATTTAAGTTCCTGCTGCGCCTTTGCCTTTCTGATCTTCTCCCTGCATATCCTCACAAGATCCTTGTAATCCCCCCAAGTCGCCTGTCCCTTCTTCCAAAGGCAGTAGGCTCTCCTTTTTTTCCTGAGTTCTAGCCAAGACTCTCTGTTCAGCCAGGCCGGTCTTCTCCCCCGCCTGCTTGACTTGCGGCACATGGGGATGGCCTGCTCCTGCGCCTTTGAGATTTCCTCCTTGAATAACGTCCAGCCTTGCTGGACTCCTATGCCCTTCAGAACTGCCTCCCAAGGGACTCTGTTAACCAGACTCCCGAACAGCCCAAAGTCCGCCCTTCTAAAGTTCAGGGTAGCGGTCTTGCTGACCCCCTTCCTTACCTCTCCTGGAATTGAAAACTCTATCATTTCATGGTCGCTGAGCCCAAGACAGCCTCCGACCACCACATCACCCACCAGGCCTTCTCTGTTCGTAAACAGCAGGTCCAGTGGGGCGCCTCCCCTGGTTGGCTCGCTTACCAGCTGTGTCAGGAAGTTATCATCTCCCACACACTCCAGGAACCTCCGAGACTGCTTTCTCTCTGCAGTGTTGTATTTCCAGCAGATATCTGGTAAGTTGAAGTCTCCCACGAGAACAAGGGCTAGGGATTGTGAGACTTCAGCCAACCACTTGTAGAATACTTTGTCTGTTTCCTCGTCCTGGTTGGGTGGTCTGTAACAG
Source organism: Platalea leucorodia (assembly GCF_965183815.1). Classification (NCBI taxonomy): domain Eukaryota; kingdom Metazoa; phylum Chordata; class Aves; order Pelecaniformes; family Threskiornithidae; genus Platalea; species Platalea leucorodia. Next base: position 34,386,519 of record NC_138858.1, on the reverse strand, counting down.
ACTTCCACCAGGATATCTGCCTTATTAGCCTTCCCTCTGATCTTTACGGATAAACACTCAACCTTATCACTACTGTCGTTAAGCTCTAGACAGTCAAAACACTCCCTAACATACAGGGCTACCCCTCCCCCTCTCTTTCCTAGCCTGTCCCTTCTAAAGAGCTTGTAGCCATCCATTGCAGCACTCCAGTTATGTGAGTCATCCCACCATGTTTCCGTGATGGTGACCACAGATTTATGTTTATCCTCTTCCAAATTAGGTTTTTAAGAAGTCCTCTGGCAATTAAACAAAACCATATCATACTAGCAAACAACTTATCTGAATAAATGTAAGGACATGTTTATCTTCAGATTTACACGTGACACATTCACGTTCCTATGGGCAGATGGGAGTGTCTTACAGAAAGAATGACTTCTAATTATCACTGCCTGGTGTAATATGGCACGTACCAGCTGTGAAGATAACACATATTGCCACTGCATATTTGAAGTGTGTTACATCTAGACTTTGCAGCTATACATCACTGCTGAAGTAGAGATTTATGGGTTTTATCATTGAAATTGGCTAGTTTGAGTTACTACCTGTAGGAAGGTTAGGCTCGTGGTTTTGTTTTTTTGGGTTCCCGCCCCCCCAGATTTATTCCTATTTCTGTCCCAAATATATATATATGTATTTAAGGGTGAACATTAGCAGACCTGAAAAGCAGAATGAGAACACTAAAATCTGCAGAGTGTAGATTTTTCTTGGTAGTGTTTTTTTTGTTTGGTTTTTTGGTTGTTCTCCATTCCCACCCCCCTGCCCCAATTTCTCCTATGTTACAGTTTATGTGTCTTAAAACCATATGGGAAAATTCTGCTAGATTGTACTTTACTTCTGTGAAATCCTGATGATTGCAAGGCAGGCTATTTTATGACAAGTCATATGGGTTAAATCATTATATTTGAGCACAATATGTGTCATGAAAATTTATTTTAATGATAGTCTTTATTAAAAGTAGTCATTTGCTTTTCTGATCCTTTAGCCTGCACCTAGTCTTTACGCAGATACTGAGGTATAGAGTTCTTCCCTAGGAAAAAAAATAAAGACTGACCAAATTTACCACTTCAGTCAAGTTACTGAGAACTCTATTTATATCATTTTAATCTTCACCTTTACATCCAGGATGCCAGGGTTAAATTAAAAGAGAAAACTACAAGAGGTTTTTCCTAATTCTATTCAGTTTCTTCTAGTCATTAAAATTCAATCTTCTCCTATTCATTAAAATTACATCTTTAACACATGCCCTTGTTATTCACATCTTCTAATATTATTCACAACACCCACCCAATTACCCATACTTAGCAAATCTAAATGAAATCAATATCTACCAAATGGAATCATGCTCTTCCTGCACTTTATTTCTCAGTCTTAATCAAATTATTTTTATTCCTCCTGTAAGAGAAACATTATTATGCACTTTCAGTACCTTTATTAACAGTAGTTCTGAACCTACAGAAATTTCTTCCTACATGTGCATTCTAAAAATGTTCTTAGTAAGTTCAAGTTACTCAAGTCGTCACCTAAACCCACTTCATACTGAAGCAGATAGTTGATGTCCCATAGAAGAAAGCTGGTAAACTTCTATCTATAGACCCAGTCTACCCTGTTTCTAACCTCTTTGCTAACAGATTTATTTTCTGTGGCTGAGCATTCTTACTATCCTTGCAAGAATCATTATGAAAAAGACAAGTTTATGCTCTCTGCTGTGTAATTAGGCCAATTGATTTCAAAAGGAAGATGATAAAGCAATCAGTGCCCTGATTCTGCATAACACAGCAGGATTTCTACCAGCTTGTGCCGTGTTTCATGCTCAGCAGCATACCTCCTAGTCTAGCCAACCTGCATCAGCAAGATAGCTTTATTGCCAGAGAAGTGTCTGGAACCACTTGCTTTGCTTTCCCTCACCGCATCATCCAAGTGGACACATCTGTTAAGAGCAGGATTTCCCCCAATAAGTCTTATCATTAATCTTATGCTTCATTCATCTGGCTAGAATTCTCATTTGCCAATGTGACCTTTTTGAATGACTGTCTGAAACAGAAATATCCAGAACAATTATTTCCCTCTATTTCTTCTTGTTACCAACCTCTCTTAACTGATAATTTTTCACTTCCTACAAAGTCAAAAATAGGAACAGACCTGTTCAAAGAAGATGATGGTTACATGGAAACAACGAATTACCAACGAGCACTCAAAGGATCCTGTTGGCAAAAGGAAGCAAAAACATTTACATAAGTTTGAAAAGAGAAGGGAAACACATATATTCACTTCTGATATGTTTGCACTGACATGCGACAATCATTTAACTTATCAATGTGTTTTACTTTTGCAATAAGATAAATTTCCTTCTTACTCCTGACTGTAAAACATAAAAGCAATATGTAAAGGTGAGTACTTTGCTTGTATTTATTTTAGCTAATTTTTACCAGCTTGGTTTGGTTTGGTTTGGTTTTGTGGGATTTTTTTGCAAATATTCTTTCATAAGGTATACAGAATTGACAGAATGATGAAGTAGGTAGATTGGACTTGACTGTTAAGGTCCTTAATTCAGCAAAGCAAGTGAGGATATATTTACTTACATAGCAGAAAAAATCCTATGGATGGTAAGATTTTTTTCCAAGACAAAGAACACTTTGTTAGTGCACTCATACATGTATAACTGCCAAACAATTTGGGCTAAGGAGACTGGGATTATGCTCTCTGATGGCTTTCTTATAGGAGGGACTATGTCCTGGTTTCAGCTGGGATAGATTGAATTTTCTTCTTAGTAGCTGGTAGAGTGCTGTGTTTTGGATTTAGGATGAGAATAATGTTGATAAGACACTGATATTTTGGTTCTTGCTGAGTAGAGTTTACACTAGTCAAGGCCTTTTTAGCTTCTTGTGCTCTGCCAGGTGCACAAGAAGCTGGGAGGGAGCATAGCTAGGACAGCTGACCCAGACTGGCCAAAGGGCTATTCCATACCATATGACATCATGCTCAGTATATAAGCTGGGGGAAGAAGAAGGAAGGGGGGGACGTTCGGAGTGATGACGTTTGTCTTCCCAAGTAACCGTTACGCGTGATGGAGCCCTGCTTTCCTGGGGATGGCTGAACACCTGCCTGCCGCTGGGAAGTAGTGAATGAATTCCTTGCTTTGCTTTGCTTGTGCGTGCGGCTTTTGCTTTACCTATTAAACTGTCTTCCTCTCAACCCATGAGTTTTCTCACTTTTACTCTTCCGATTCTCTCCCCCATCCCACCGGGGGGGAGTGAGCGAGCGGCTGTGTGGTGCTTAGTTGCTGGCTGGGGTTAAACCACGACAGACTACTGATTCATCAATTCATTACTGAACAGCCCTCTCAAGAAACTTGGGATCCTGGCTCTATCATTTTGTAGCTATAAGAGTATTATTTTGTTTGATTGTAGGATCACGAGATAATTCAGGCTGGCAGGGGGATCTGCCAGGGAGGTCTCCAGTCTCAGACCATGCCCAGGGCAGACTGAGCCATGGGGTCGGACCAGGCTGCTCAGGGCTTCACCCAGCTGGAGTGTGAAACACCCCAATGCCAGAGACAGCCCAACCTTCCTTGGCCTCAGCTCCATGCTAGTCTGTCTTTGTGGGGAAAAGGTTTCTCCTTATCTCCAGCCTGAGCTTCTTGTGTTTCAGCTTATGACACTGCCTCTCGCCCTCCCACCATACATCACTATGAAGAGCCTGGCTGCGTCTCCTCCATGCCTGACCACCAGTGCTGGGGACGCTGTTGGGTGCTCCAAAACAGTCCCTTATCATGGCTGAACCAGTCCCAGTCCCACAGCTACTCCTCGCAGGACAAGAGCTCCAGCCCCACCTTCTAAGTAGCCTCCTCTCAACATGGTCGTATTTATTGCCATCCTTCCTCTATTGGAGTCCTGACACTGGTTTGTGGTTTGTCCAAATGGAATTGAATCTGGTGAGGGATGTCAATGACAATAAGAAGGGCTTCTAGGTACCTATAAAAGCTGAGCTGCAGAATGCCTTCCTTGACTCATTCTTTCCTAGCAAGACTGGCCTGGAGGAATTGCAGATCTCAGAGACCAGGAGGAATGTCTGGAGCAAGGAAGATGTACCCTTGGTGGAAGACGATCAAATCAGAGAACACTTAAGCAAACTGGACAGACAGTTATACAGGGGAATTAATGTCTGACCAACCTGATAAACTTCTATGATTAAATGACTGGTACATGAAGAAAGAGCAGTGGACATTGTCTACCCAGACTTCAACAAGGCCTTTGACACTGTCTCCCATAAGATCCTTATACAGAAGCAGATAAAGTATGGGCTGCGTGAGCAGACAGTGTGGTGGATGGAGAACTGGCTGAAAGGCCAGGCCATTCACTGGCTGGTGATCAGTGGTGCAAAGTCTAGTTGGAGGCCAGTAACTATGGATGTACCCCAGGGATCAATACCGAGTCCACTCCTGCTTAACATCTTCATTAATGATCTGGATGATGGTGCAGAGTGTACCCTCAGCAAGTTTGCAGATGACATAAAATGGGGAGGGGTGATTGATACACCAGAGGTTTGTGCTGCCATCCCAAGAGACCTCAACAGGCTGGATAAATGGTCTGTCAGAAACCCTATGATGCTCAAAAAGAAGAAGTGCAAATTCCTGCACTAGGGGAGGAACAACCCTGTGCACCAATATATGTGGGGAACACCTAGCTGGATAGTAGTTTGGCCAAAAAGGTCCTGGTGGGCACAAAGTTGAACATAAGCCAGCAGTGTGCCCTTTCAGCAAAGAATGTTCATAGAATCATAGAATCATTTAGGTTGGAAAAGATTCTCAAGATCATCGAGTCCAACCGGAAACCTAACATTGCCAAGTCCACCACTAAACCATGTCCCTAAGCACCACATCTACACGTCTTTTAAATACCTCCAGGCATGGGGACTCAGCCACTGCCCTGGGAAGCCTGTTCCAGTGCCTGACTACCCTTTTGGTGAAGAAGTTTTTTCTAATATCCAATCTAAACTTCCCCTGGTGGAACAGGAAGCCATTTCCTCTTGTCCTATTGTTTGTTACTTGGGAGAAGAGACCAACCCCTACCTTACTACAACCTCCTTTCAGGTAGTTGTAGAGAGCAATAAGGTCTCCCCTCAGCCTCCTCTTCTCCAAACTAAACTACCCCAGCTCATTCAGATGCTCCTCGTAAGACTTGTTCTCTAGATCCTTCACCAGCTTTGCTGCTCTTCTTTGGATGCGCTCCAGCACCTCAATGTCCTTCTTGTAGTGAGGGGCCCAAAACTGAACATACTGAATGTACTCGAGGTGCAGCCTCACCAGTGCTGAGTACAGGGGGATGATCACTTCCTTAATGCTGCTGGCCACACTATTCCTGCTACAAGCCAGGATGCCATTGGCCCTCTTGGCCACCTGGGCACACTGCTGGCTCATATTCAGGCAGCTGTCAAACAACAACCTCAGGTCCTTTTCCACCAGGTGGGTTTTCAGCCACTCTTCCCCAAGCCTATAGCATTGCATGGGATTGTTGTGACCCAAGTGCAGGTCAACACTTAGCCTTCTTGAATCTCACACAATTAGCCCCGGCCCATCAATCCAGCCTGTCCAGGTCCCTCTGTAGGGCCTTCCTATCCTCCAGCAGATCAACACTTCCACCCAGCTTGGTGTGGTCTGCAAACTTACTGAGGGTGCACTCAATCCCCTTGTCCAGGTCATTGATAAAGATATTAAACAGAACTGGTCCCAATACTGAGCCCTGGGGCACACCACTTGTGACTGGCCACCAACTGAATTTGACTCCATTCACCACAACTCTTTGAGCCTGGCCATCCAGCCAGTTTTTTGCCCGGCGAAGAGTACACCCATCCAAGCCATGAGCCACCAGTTTCTCCAGGAGAATGCTGTGGGAAATGCTGTCCAAGGCCTTACTAAAGTCCAGGTAAACAACATCCACCTCCTTTCCCTCATCCACTAAGCAAGTTACCTTGTCATAGAAGGAGATCAGTTTAGTCAATGTTAATGGTATCCTGGGCTGCATTAGGCAAAGCACTGCCAGCAGGTCAAGGGAAGTGATCCTTCTTTTTTATTCAGCACTGGCAAGGCCACTCCTGGAGTACTGTGTCCAGTTCTGGACTCCTCAGTATGAGACAGACATGGACATACTGGAGAGAGTCCAGTGAAGGTCCATGAAGATATTGAAGGGCCTGGAGCACCTCTCCTAGAAGGAAAGACTGACAGAGCTGGGGCTGTTCAGCCTGGAGAAGGCTCAGGGAAGATCTTATCAATGTTTACAAATATTTGAAGGGACAGTGTAAAGAAGACAGAGCCAGGCTGTTTTCAGTGCTGTCCCGTGACAGGACAAGAGGCAATGGGCACGAACTGAAACACAGGAGGTTCCCTCTGAACATCGTGAAACACTTGTTTTACTGTGAGGATGACCTAGTACTCGCACAGGTTGCCCAGAGAGACTGTGGCATCTCCATCCTTGGAGATATTCAAAAGCTGTCTGGACACTGTGCAGGGCAGCCAGCTCTGGGTGGCCCTGCTTGAGCAGATTGGTTGGACCAGATGATCTCCAGAGGTCCCTTCCAACCTCAACCATTCTGTGATTCTGTGATTCTGTAAATGGTTCATCCATGTCAAATCACCTTCTCCTTCATCTGACTTGAAATATGCTGCAAGAGGAATTGTAGGCATGATTTTGCCCTTGAACGAAGCATGGATGAATTGCCATTTCTTCACTGGCATGTCATTTTTCCTTTCTTATCCCAGCACATCTGATTCCAATGATTTATGTGTGTTTGGGTCCCTCAAGTAATCCCTGTTACCAGGGATTACCAATAGAGTATCTACTGTACCATACTTCAGTTTTCCTTTGTTTCTGAAAGGTAATATGATACCTGCCTTGTTTATGATGCTTATGCTTTAATGTTTGCTAAATTGAAGTTTCATTTGTTAGGATGCCTTTATGTAACAAAGTGTTTATGCTACAATGGAGAAAAGGCAAACCTAAAGCCAGAAGTATCTAATAAGTATATTTTTTATGGTGAGTACACACATAAGTGTTTGCAGAGCCTGGGTGTAACTGCAGGATTTGATAAACAGATTGGAAATGCGAAGTTATAGGATTTTTATGTATGTCTTATTTTGGTTCTTTACTCCAATTTTTATAACAAAACTAGTCTAGATTACCATGTTTAGGAGAAAAGTAATTATCTGAGTTGTCCTGGTTTCAGCTGGGATAGAGTGAATTTTCTTCTTAGTAGCTGGTATAGTGCTGTGTTTTGGATTTAGTATGAGAATAATGTTGATAACACACTGATGTTTTAGTTGTTGCTGAGTAGTGCTTACACCAGTCAAGGACTTTTCAGCTTCCCATGCTCTGCCCGGTGCACAAGAAGCTGGGAGGGGGCACAGCCAGGACAGCTGACCCAGACTGGCCAAAGGGCTGTTCCATACCGTATGACATCATGCTCAGTATATAACTGGGGCAAGCTGGCCGGGGGGGGGAAGCGATCAGTGCTCAGGAACGGGCTGGGCATCAGTCAGTGGGTAGTGAGCAATTGTGTCGTGTATCACTTGCTTTGTATATTATTATTGTATTATATTATTATTATTATTATTATTACTACTACTACTACTACCACCATTCTATTTCATTTTACTTCAATTATTAAGCTGTTCTCATCTCAACCCACAAGTTTTCTGACTTTCACCCTTCCAATTCTCTCCCCCACCCCACTGGGGGGGGAGTGAGTGAGCGGCTGCGTGGTGCATAGTTGCTGGCTGGGGTTAAACGACAACATGAGTACATTAAGATGTTGACAGATACTGACGTTTTAGGTGCTGACCAATGAATTCAGTCCACTAAAACGTTTAGTTTATCTACAGAAAAAAAGCAGCACAGAACAGCAGTCCATATCAGTTTTCCAAGGGACGAGGATTTGTAGATAAACTATATATACAAACATGCATGAAAAAAGCAGTTTTATTTCTTTTCAAGCTTATGTGTCCCCATAGCTAATTAAAATACTTTTTCATGCTCACATACATTTAGTTTGAAAGTACCGTAAGACATTATAAAACTGAAAAGTGCCAGTGCTATGAATTCTTGATGCTGTTGCAAAAACATCTCAAGTATTGTAAACTGACAACACTTATGTAAATCAAATAATGTTTCTAAACATTGCATATACAACACAATAAAAAAAACATCTAAAAGTATTGTTATCTTCAGAGGATATATAGCTGAGATTTGTATGAGAAAACATTTTTAAACAGTTTTCTTTCCAGATGAAAATAATAGCTAGCAGAGAAGAGGGGTGGAAAGGTGTCCCGATCCAATGTCGGGGGAGGTTTCGATACGATCCCAAGGACGAGATTAAGACGCTGGAATCAGTCAGATGTCATACGACTTTTCACTTTTATTGGAGGGGAGAAGAGAACGGAGGAAGGAGGGAGGGCAAGGGAGGAGAGGAAAAGAATAGGGGAGAGAGAGAGAGAGAAAGAGAAGGAGGAGTTTATCACCACCACTTCGAGTCCGAGGATCTTCCGCAGGGTCTTCGGTGGCCTCAGGCTTCGTCGGGGACTGAAGCTGGGGGGGGGGGGGAGAGGGTGTGAGCCTTGAGGGTGCAGGAACGCAAGGAGTGGTCTCGCGCGTGCTGCCGCCGCCCCCGCCGAGGGGCACGTGTGCTCCCTATATAGGGGCTCCCATGCATGCGCGGATCACAAATGTGTACGTGCGGTTCGCCACGGACGTGCTGCCCCCGCCTCTGCTCTTTTCGCGCCTTTTTGTCCCCGCCTCGGCTCTTTTCGCGCCTTTAGTCCCTGCGCAGGCGCACGAGGTTGTTTTTCTCAAAACTGTGGCGAAGATGGTCTTCTCGAAGCGTGATGCTGGATGTCGCTACAGCGGCAATGTCGAGACAAAACCACATTTGGTACCGGTTCTCTACACCAGTCCGTGGCTCGACATTGCAGCTTGGTGGCATAAGACAGAGAGAGAAAGAGAAAACAAAGGAGAAAGAAAGAAAACGCAGAGCTGAGAGAGTTGGGGATAAGGGTGGAGGAAAATTGTGGGGAGGAAAAAAGGGAATAACATTGTTTTGGATGAAGGAATGTCTTAACACAGGTTAACTGAGGTAGGTTGTGGCTGATGGATGGTACAGATTTTTGTTACACCATCAGGTGGAGCATTAGGAACAAATGACGACAAAGACTGTCGAGTTAATAGGTATGGCATCAGCGGCCCTGTTGGTGATAATTTCCAGGGCCGCTTGTAGTCCGATTATTCGATTTAGGTTATAGATTGGGTCTCTTGCTCCTGCAATGGGCTCATCAGGATTCCAGGTTGCTGGCCCATAATGTTCAATTATTCGCTCAGGGGGCCATTCGTCATTCCCCCATTTTTGTGTCCCACCTAAATTTACCTTGGTAGATTGCGTCTTACGGGCAATACTTCTATCCCCGAGGTTATCATACACTTTTACGCCTAATTGGGGTCCACCAGTTTCCGGCAAGAGGAAAAATAGGGGCCTTATGATTCCTATGTAACAAACTCCCGACCACCCCGCGGGTAAGAATTTGTATGCCGTATTCCCACAGATCCAATAATGCCATTTTTTGGCTTTATTTCCCTGAGCAAATGCCCCATCTTTCCCTGGTGGAAACTGAAAGTAAGTTGTGTCTTTGTCACCCAGAGGGCTTAAAAAGGTGGTTGCTCCATCCCTTATTCGGCTGGTACAATACCAAGCCCCATAAGTACTGAACATTCAATATTTACTTTTTGCAAAGAAAACTAAACAATTACATTTTCTAAGCAAGTAAAACATTTCATGTTACTTGGCTATTAAGTCTTCCCATATACAGGACTATTTAATGATGAAAATAGAGGAAGATCAAAAAAGGTAAGAATTATATATGTAGTAAATCATAGGTTGAAATCCTTGAGATGTCCAACATAAATAGGTATCATTGGAAAGTTATTGGGTATTTTTTCTTAAATAAGCACACACACATATACGTGCTTAGACATGCACCAGACAATTAGATGTCTTTGTACTATTGCATAAAGACTGTAGTGCACTGAAACATCTAATACTTAGCCTGTTTGAAATAGATATTACATCTAGAATTATTCATAGAGCTGCAATGAAGTACAAACATGTATACACACATATGGACCACCAATTATAAAAACTGATATACACAGTGGAATATTCTAACGGATTAGTGTCCCTGAGTTAAAATGATCCAAAGTAGCAGGTGCATCGTGGTCATATCACTGCCCTTACAAAAACAAATAGGAACAAACTCGCTCCTTGGGTTAGAAGGAGGGAATAATCCATTTGGTGTGGATTTTGTCGGTTCTCCCACTGGTTATCTTTCGCTTTCCATGTATATTTGTTTAAGGGGGTATCTAATATGAGAGGCACAGCTCCCACGCTGGGAAGCTCGACCAGAACCGGCTGGCTGGGAGAGTAAGATGATGCACCAGGGCAATTGGGGTTTCGAGAGACAGGTACCATGGTTGGGGCTTGCGGACAAAATGCTGCAATTTTCGGGCACCCATTTGTACCCCAGCGATTACTGACATTGGCCACTGCCTCCCCCACCCGCTCGGCCCATCCCGGTTGGTGGGGTTTAGTAGATCTCCCTTATTATTACAGGTGAGGTGTCCGATAAACATCTGCCCTCTGCCTCCCTCCTCACCCTGAGGGGGCGGAGGTTTTAGTTTCCCACCACTCTCCTCATCCTTCTTAAACACTTCCTCCCTGTCCAATGCTGGCGCAGAAGGTGGGTTCGGTTTGGGAGGGGGTCCTTGCCTGGACCACCTCCGCACCAAGAGCTTCAACTTTTTGGTGGGGAGCCCATCCATCAAGTCTCGGGGCACACCCTTTTGCAGTCCCATTTGCCACAATCCTTGTCGGAATGGGGGTTTCTCCCTTTGTGTTAGGTCGGGGCTTCCCCCCGAAAAAGCCAGCGATTTATTTGCCGGCCTCGCTGCCCGCACGGCCCGAGTTTCTACCTTTTGGTAAGTCCTGCCTACTGGCCCATATTTCCTCCCGTAGTTTATTAGTTCCTGAGCTATTTCCCCCCAGGTCCACACCTTCCTCCCCCGCTGCCGCTGTTCGGGGGTTACTGTTCCCTCCAGGGCAGCTGCAATTCGCTCTTCGTGAGGCACATTTTGGATTCTCCCCTGTAATTGGATCCCAATAGGTTTTAACGAGTCGGGGAGTCCTCTTATTAGCGGCATCAGCCGCTCGGGGTCTACCGGTAACAACATCGGAGAGCTTAGATTTGGGTTAAGTTCCTGGTCATACATCATTTGCAGGCATGCTGCCTTTTGTACGTTTTCTAGTAGTTGCTCGACCGAACCAGTTATAGCCAGGGGATCCCCCCCCTCTAATGGGTTCAGCCCCCCCGCCCAATATGCTGCCCTCTGGGTCAGAGACCATGGGGCCCAGCGATCGCCCGTGGTGAGGAAGACGCCGGGGCCCCAATACCCCCCTGCTTCTTTTTCCGATAGCATGATCCCGTCCCCCCCCGACAGGGATATCCTCCACACGTATTCAGTTTCGGACTCCCTTGCCGTCCTAGCAAAATCCTTTCGGAATTTAGCCAGGTCGGTGGCGGTAAAAGGGATTTCTTTGGTTACAACTTCGGGACGGTTGTCACTATCGTCCTCATATATGCATTTCGTTTTTACCAGCGGGCACATATGGGGGGGGTTATCCACAGTCTCCCTTAATCGCTTTAAGTCTTTCTGGGGGTAGATTTGGTGTACCACTTTCTCCTCCAACATTACCTCCGCCTCAGCGAGGGTGTCTGCCTCCCTCAGGAGCTGAACCCTCAGCTCCTCCTTCAAAATCATATTTTGGTGCTTCTCCTCCTCTAGCGCCCGTTTAGTCTCTAGTAGTTGCTCTCGGAGCGGCGCTATCGCCGCTTGCAACGAAGCGGCCACAGCCTCCGATTGGCAGGGTGCTCGTTTCTTGTCCTCCACCGCCGCTGCCAGACACGCTCCTAACACAGCACAAACGATGGCTTTCCCTTTCCCCTTCTTCACTCTAGCTTCTTTATGCAAAACCGCTATTCGGTCCATAACACTTTGCAGTTGGGACCAATGGTCCCGTGCCCAATCTCGTCCCGGGGGTGAGGGGCGAGAGTGGTACGTTTCTAAAAACTCATATAATTTCTCTGTCTCTTCACAAACATTGCCTGCCTTTTGGGCGGCCATATCCTACAAAGGGGAGGTCGTCCCGGGAGGGTCAAACCTTAAAAAAACCCCACGTTTTCCCTATACGCTCCCAGGAGGCCAATCCGCACACTACTACAAGACAAATACGAGCCTACAAAGGGGATATCGTCCTGAGGGGGTCACACCGTACAATCCAAACTTCCTCTATACTCCCCCAGGAGGCCAGACCATCAACTAGTATAAGACAGAGCGGAGCCTACAAAGGGGATATCATCCTGAGGGGGTCACACTATAAAATTCAAGTCTCCCCTGTACGCCCTCAGGAGCTCAAATCACAAACTGCTACGCGCGTTTCAGTGCAAACGTCTCAACACCCACTCCCTCCTTGCGCTTCGTTCGTCTCCGGCTGCTTCCCTCGCGGGAGAGCAGAACCGCGGATCAGAACTCCGCACTCGCTTCGTACTTATTTGTACGTCTCGTTCACACACACTCGCTCAGCACACCATAAGGTTGTATGACACTCTCATCTCAAGGGATCCTGTCCGTGACGCCAATTAAATGTCCCGATCCAATGTCGGGGGAGGTTTCGATACGATCCCAAGGACGAGATTAAGATGCTGGAATCGGTCAGATGTCGTATGACCTTTCACTTTTATTTGAGGGGAGAGGAGAATGGAGGGAGGAGGGAGGGCAAGGGAGGAGAGGAAAAGAATAAGAGAGAGAGAGAGAGAAGAAGGAGGAGTTTATCACCACCACTTCGAGTCCGAGGATCTTCCGCAGGGTCTTCGGTGGCCTCAGGCTTCGTCAGGGACCAAAGCTGGGGGGTGAGCCTTGAGGGTGCAGGAACGGAAGGAGTGGTCTCGCGTGTCACCGCCGCTGCCGCCCCCCCGCCGAGGGGCACGTGTGCTCCCTATATAGGGGCTCCCACGCATGTGCGGATCACAAATGTGTACGTGCGGTTCGCCACGGACGTGCTGCCCCTGCCTCTGCTCTTTTCGCGCCTTTTTGTCCCCGCCTCGGCTCTTTTCGCGCCTTTAGTCCCTGCGCAGGTGCACGAGGTTGTTTTTCTCAAAACTGTGGCGAAGATGGTCTTCTCGAAGCGTGATGCTGGATGTCGCTACAGCGGCAATGTCGAGACAAAACCATATTTGGTACCCATTCTCTACAGAAGGCATGTTGAAGGGAGTTTCCAGAAGTCTTACTTTTATAATAATATGTTGATCTGTAAATATTCAAAGTAATTCGACAGATAGGACAGGAGGACTGCACATAGAAATGGTGTTTCTATGGCAGTACTAGTCCTGTCAAGATCACTTGCACAACGGCCTTGGTTACATGGCTTACGTCTAGAAGAAGAAATAGGAGCTTTACTTGTTCCTAAGCATGTAAAGGATGCCTTCCCAAAGAGGAAGATGCCTCTGTAGGTGTGTAGGAGAGAGAGGTACTCCTGTAAAAGAACTTTCCCAAGGGAGTCTCAAGGGAAGCAGAAGAACAAAGTTACAATCTACAGCAATTAACAATGAATGCAACCTACCACACACCTCTCATTTCTTGATGGAGATGTTTTGTCTTGTCCATATGGAAGGAAGTCACGTGTAAAACCAAGGAGCTCATTAGCATACAACGTCTTAACTGAACAGGACTTCAAAATCATAGAAGAGATGTGCCATCCATTTGCTGCTGAAACTGGTTGAAAAAGAAAAAGGGTGATCAGAATACTATAGCTATTGAGAAATCCTTTACAGAACAGTAGAAATGGAGCAAAAGTTTTCTACACACATGCAAAAAAGAAATAGTTTAATATAAAAATAGTTATTTAACATCTTTTTTAATGTATCAGTTTCAGTGCATACTAAAATTGTCCAGATCTTTAGGTTTAATGCCAATGAACTTCTAGTTTATATCTGTTAAGTTCTTGTACAGGAAGGAATTAAAAATTTTAACAACAACGGAGATATGATCTGAAGATTTTATTATTAATGTAGACTAGAAGTATCTATTTCTGTCACTCACAATTGTGTCTTTTTAAAAGAATTCTAAAATTATGTCTCTAACTACAATCCTGAAAATTTACTCGAGCACAAAAATAAGTAGCCTTATTTTTACTTTCACAAGAGCTGTTGAAAACTCACTTGAATTTCAAACTTTTTTTTGACCTCTTGAATATTAAATTAGAACTTAATTTTACACAGAAAAAGATTGGTTATACTTACAAACCATATTCCATTTCCTTTCCTTTTCTGTACTAGAACAATGATGCAGGATTTAGCAAATGCAAGATTAAATGACTGCTTGACATAAATTCTTATTGATCTTGCAGTTTTCACATGGAGTATTTGCTCATATTTGTGATATTATGCTGGCTAAAATACATCATCATCATCATCAAAAAAAACCCAAACCCTACCTTTTTATCTGAGAGAATTACTGTAGCATGTGAAGTAATAAAACTGGTTAGATTAACACAGTACTTGTTTTCTGAGTTATTTTCCTTTTTTTTTTATTCTCTCCCACAGCAATAGGTCTGCAACTGCAGCACTGTACTGGAATACAAGATCTAACTGAAAACCAAAACATATATTTGTTTGAATTAAATGGAGTCTGTTTCTCTTTCTCTCTTCCTCTCTCTCTGGGCCAGTTAAAATGCAAATACACAAATAACAAGCACTTCCACCCACACAACACAGATAAAGAACATTGCCACTTGCATTGTTAAGTTTTGTGGCCCTTACAAGGTTGCCAATAATTACCCCTTATTCTCTTACAAATAAAGCTAAAGGACCTGTTCTATTTGTCGATGTTACTTTAATTATTTTTATAATTATTTATAATTATCTTATATATAATTATATATAAATTATATATAATTATATATAATTATGATATTTTGCATTTAATTTCTCCTACTCATCCCTTAACTGTTACATTGCCACTGTTTTTCTCCTAAGACAATTTCACTAAACGGGCATCTGTTAGTGATTACTCAAAAAAAAGCTATTTCTGCAATGACTCTATAGGCTAATATTTAGTTACTGCTTAAAGGACAATTGCTCATTTAAGGAAAGAAAGAGAGGGCAGGTTATACCAAAGCTATTTAAACTGTAGTGCTCCAAAGAGTCAGAAATGGACATGATTCTGATCTTGCTTATGTTGAAAGAGTCAGAAATGGACATGATTCTGATCTTGCTTATATTGAAGTTGGTGGGGCTGTTAGACCTGCTGTTTTTATCTCCCTCGTATGATTGCAGCCTATAAATTAGTTCATTCAGTTCACTAAGCCATAAAGAACTCACAAGTCTCTTACTTAATGCGTGTGTGACCCAATAGCCTTTGCTCAGTAAAGCCCTTTTCAACCTCTATAGCCTGTGCTTGTACTAAATCCCATTTTTTATAATGACAGTAAACTCAAGTATGTAAATTCCAAGTCAAGTGCTGAAGAAATTACCCTAATACTTTTTAGCAGTTTCAATAGTTAATTTATCTTCCTGTAGTGACTCCAAATTGGATTCAGGTCATGCATGCTAAAGTCTCTTTTAAAGGGATGCTGTATTTTGTTTGCTTTCAAGGAAATATGTCTACATGTGTTCTTCCATTATTTTGTAATAAGCTTGTGCCAAATTACCACCTTCACCTGTGGCCAAACAGAAGAAGGCATTATTCTCCTGAGGAAAGAATCAACAGGTTCTGAGCAATCCTGGAAGGATGCAACCTAACTTTAAATCAAAAATCTTTACCATAAAAACAATGATGGAAGAGATCAAAATAAGGAGTTGTTATGGCAACTGGCATACCAAGGATAAGTATGTTGATAAGAAATTACAAACAGATACAGAAAAAAAAAGGAATAAATTGGATTACTAATTAGGAATTCAGTCATACAGTTACAGGTCTCGAAGGGTGTGAAATATTTCCCCAATGGATGTCAGCTATTTGGCTGGTGAACAGTGACAGAGGTGTTACTGCCCGTTTCCTGCCCACAAGGCACAGAGGGAATGTCATTTCTCTGTTCTGGGTTGCACTGGGCCAGGGAGTTCTCTCTGACATAAAAAAGCAAAGCTCTTTACTTTTCTTTCCTGTTTCTTCGTGAGATGCAGGCAGCTGCTGGGCAGCAAACCTAAAGGTCATCCTGTCACATCCAGGGCCCTCAGGAATATGAACAGAACAGCCTCTGTCACCCAAGAATCTCTTACTTATTCCTCTTTCTACCACATCTTCCTATAAAACCTTATTTCCTCTTCAAGTATATTTCCATTAGTGCCAGTGTTGCAGATGTTCGTCAAGAATTTCCATAGCCTTTTGTTTTGCATATAACATTGAAGTACATAGTCTATTCATTACAAAGCAGCTTACTAAAGTTGCAGAGCTAATAACTGAAAAGTTAAAAAGCACCAGAATTAACACCGTAATACTACCTCTGCCCTACATGCAGTGCACACCTGTTTTTCCTCATTGGACCACCACTGTTGGAGCAATGCGGGTATAGAATCAGATCACATTGTGAGGTACGCCAAAATTTTATAGGTATAGGCCTGTTTCAAGCATAGCATACAGCTGCTTATCTACCTATTGTTCTGTAGTAATGTTGCACAGGAGTGTTGCTGGCTCAGCCAGGTTTTTAATAGAAAGCAAACCACAATTAAAGGAATAAATACTTAAAGCATAAAAATTTGAAAGAAAAATAATAAAAGCTTGGTAGTGGAAGAACTTATCTTAATTGCCGAGTAAGGTTTGGCCCTGGACTGTGTAGACTATAGTCCTTGTCTCCTCTTTTCTGATTTGTCAGGAAGCCTGCAGTATAAGAACAAAAATTCATCTCGATCCTGGAGTCACAGAAGACAATGAGAATTGTAGACAGGTCTTAGAACTTGTGCCTTCCACTTCTTTTATTCATAATAACGGATGCTTAAGAACATGGAATATCACTATCATATTAAAACTCGACAGAAAAAAGTTAATTTGGAACTTTCCACTAGAAGCTGTTCCTTCAACTATAAATATTTCCTCACCTTCAGTATCGTATTGATTAATGGCCTTTTTAGGACTCCTTACTCTCATCAGATTTATCTTTTTATTTTATTTTATTTTATTTAGTTTATATGAGTCTATTTGCCTTCAACTTAACCTGACTTTCACAGACAGCTGATCTGGGCTTTTGTTGTGTTTGGCAGTAAGTGTCCAATGTCATATAAGAAAATATTAATTTTGTGTTGCCACATTCCCAAATAACAGAAAAGAGTTTGGTGGCACAAGCTTTCTAGAAGGACTTAGTAGTTGAAAAGTTGACTTGATCTGTAATGTATAGTTTGCTCATGACTGTTTCTCACTCTTCTTTTTATAACTAAGGATTTCTGTTGGTAAAAGTTACCAAGCATCAAATTCTTCCATACTCTATCCAGAAACTCATCAATATCCTTTGTTACCTCAGTACTCCTCCTCAGTCCTTAAGCTTGCACCTTGAAAGTGTGTTCAGTTTTGGGCCCCTCACTACAAGAAGGACATTGAGGTGCTGGAGCGCATCCAAAGAAGAGCAGCAAAGCTGGTGAAGGATCTAGAGAACAAGTCTTACGAGGAGCATCTGAATGAGCTGGGGTAGTTTAGTTTGGAGAAGAGGAGGCTGAGGGGAGACCTTATGGCTCTCTACAACTACCTGAAAAGAGGAAATGGCTTCCTGTTCCACCAGGGGAAGCTTAGATTGGATATTAGAAAAAACTTCTTCACCAAAAGGGTAGTCAGGCACTGGAACAGGCTTCCCAGGGCAGTGGCTGAGTCCCCATGCCTGGAGGTATTTAAAAGACGTGTAGATGTGGTGCTTAGGGACATGGTTTAGTGGTGGACTTGGCAATGTTAGGTTTCTGGTTGGACTCGATGATCTTGAGAATCTTTTCCAACCTAAACGATTCTATGATTCTAATAAAGAGGAATTAAACAGTTACCAGACATGGTACTTTTTGGTCCAAAATTCCTTCTATGAAATAATTCATCTAAACGTGCTTCATTGCAGGCTCATTTCTGTTCTGATTCTTGTCAAAGAAGAGAGCAGAGATGAAGTAATGATCATCAAGCCATGGTCTTCCCAGCATTTTGTGTTTGACACTGTAAAATCCAAACAGAAGGATTTCCCATTAAATAGATTTTAAACATATTCAAATAGGAGAAACTGCACAAATATATAACTATTCATACTCTATCTCTGGCATATGTGATAGTCACTCCTGAGACTGGTTAATACAAAATCTTGGAGTGGTCAGCACCCAGCAGGTCATGTAAGGCTAAAAATGAATGGAAGTGAACCTTTACTTGAGAGAAAAATCAAGTTTATTTAATATTATTAAAGTGAATTTCTACAGCTTTCAGAATGCAATAACTTGCCATCTCTAGTCATTAGTAACCACACCTATGACCTATAGGAGAATATCACATTTTGAATGCAGGAATGATCTTGTCAGTTCTGGATGTAGAGAAAAGAGTTTCTTGCTTGTGGAAGCTGTTGGAAGAGGAGAATGACTTTCTATGCCAGAAAGTTTTCCATGCTTTTTGCAACATGCATAAAAATAGATGTGTTACGTAACTGGCATTTACCTTCCATGTGAGCAGCCCAGTTAAGAAACTTATTGTTGACTCATCTTGCAATTCAGAATATTTATGTTTTACAACATAAATGGTATTATTTCTTAATTATAGTTGTTAATATATTTTTAGGGCTTTGCTAGTACCAGTTAAAAGCCAGCAGAAGTTTTCTTCAAAAAAATAATCTCTATTTCACTTTGTGGATATGAGAAAGTAAAACTTCTTGTAGTTAACTTGGAAACCAGTCGTACCTTTTCCCATGATTTCTACTAAACTGAAAAATTCATAGCTGGAGAAAACTTGTAGTGTCATATCTTTTCCGGGATACTCTGTTTTACAAAAATTATTTTATAACACTTCATGGTTGTACAAAGAGCAGTCAGGCATGATCTCATGAGTGACAAAATTCTTTATGTTCATATCACCTGTGATTTATGACTTTTTGGACAATTGGTTGTGTGCTTGTCACAGCACATTATGCTAACATCTTTGTCTGCTGTCTTCACCAGGATCAGATCAAAGCCATAGACTATCACAGAAAGCAAGAAGCATTGTGTGTTCATTGATGTGAGAAAAACAACAACGGTATCATGCAATTCAGCAGATGTAGTTTGCTGAACAACTTACTTTACAAGAGCCTAGTTCTGTGAACACTGTCAATCACAGTCTCAACCACTTCTAGTGGTTTCATTAACTTTGGTCAAACACAGAGGCTCAAGTCACTAGCTCTTTGTGGCTAAATACCCAGCTATGAAGCTTCTCAAAGAGAAAATACAGGATGTGATTCCTTTTATAAATATGACACTCATCATCTAAGGTGTAAGAGAAACACAACCCACTGCTTTTTGAGTATTCAGGTTGAGCTGAACCAGTGTATACTGAACCAGTAGCTTGCAGGGGTGTTGTGTAGGGGAGATGGTCTTTTTCTACTGTGGTCTAAGTTTCCTCATCTCTATTTGTCTGCTGCACAGAAAGGATTTTTCTAGCAGTTATCAATGTATTTTAGGAGGATTACTGAACGAAATTTAAGTCTAGCTTTGATATCAAATATACTGACATTCATGACCTTACAAATAGCTAGTGATCCCAAAACTACTCCTACTGAAGATTTTGTGAAGGCGATCAGCCATAGATATGCAAAAACCTACCCCCCCCATGAGCAACAAAAATAAACAAATAGATCATTGTCAAAACTAATGAGGAAATAAATCACTTTTTTGTCAGTTTCTATAAAAGCAAGACAGTTTGTGGTCTTTCTTCCCCTGCTCTCTCTGTTGTTTTCCAGAAAAAAAGGAAACATATGGTGATCATTGCAGAAAACAAATGTGTAGAGAAGAATTTTGATACAGTCTCAGGTGGAATTTAATTATCCATGCAGAAGCTATATTCTGTGGTTAAAACAGCCAAAATGTATGCTCTTCACTTCTAGGAGGACCAGGCCTGCATATTACTGCTCTAAATTAATCTCTCAGTTTCAGTAGGTTTGATTCTGGTCTTTATGTCAAGATTTCTCTGTCTGTTTTAAGTACATGTATAAAGCATGACCTCTCTTTATTGGGACACTTCTGAATTTTCCAGCAGCCACAAGGTGTTTTTTAGCCAACAGTTCCTCATAGAAAGTATAGTTCTGTGTTTTGTCTGAGGAAATTCAGTTTCCCAGAAATATATTTGTTCCCCAAAGCTGACACTGGGCAGTACACTGGTTCTTAGCAACTTGACTACAAACAATATTCAGCTCGTGGTTCCATGGTCAGTTTTCAATCCCAGCTGTAAGTGCTAACATATGGGTATGAGGGAGATGGGGGGGGGCGTGTCTGTGTGTGTGTGTATTTATATTTATCCGCATTGGTTTTGCTGTACCTGGAGAGAAAGTGAAACATTTTCAGCTTCATCTCAATCCACTTTATTATATTGTCTCTCAATACTAGGCAGACATCATAGTGAAGAAAAAGAAAATGTCCTAAGAAGGATTTGAAATCAGCCAAAATTGAGAAGGATGTGTTAGGAAGATTAAATGATATATAACATGAAGGTCTAGTTTACAAATGGTACATAAACAAGGTTGTTTTCCAGCTGCTTTGAGACTCTTTCCCTATAAGCCTGGCAGAAGTCAGCAAGGCTGGATCACCCAGCTAGTAAGCAACACTTTACTTGATGCCAGCCACTCTGTTAACTCTGGGTACACTTCCTTCCTCCTTTATGGGAAAATGAGCTATTGCTAGCTTACTTTGTGGGTAGAAAAGCAGACTTGTTACCTTTGTTATCTGAGCAATTCCTTGGCTTGCTCTGTCCTCCCTGTCTTCTTGCAGGAAGTCTTTTTATTTTAACTGCAGCAAGCTCTTCTCTGCACTGATGCACAATATACGTTATTTGAAATCTTTGCTATTATTTCATTTAAGCCCACAAATGAAATTTTGTCCAAGACATTGGCTATACTTTCATTTTGGTAAGTTTTTGTCCTATGGTATTGAGTAAAACATAAAAACAATACTCGATAGACCTCGAGACAAAGTATAGTCCATTTGGGTATTTCGGTGCCCCTATGGCAGAATTTTAAAAGTTGATAGTTTGACTGATAGTTGTACACAGTTACACTCAATTTTAAATTTTACATTGTTTACAGAACTCACAACAGTTCTAAATTTTCTTGCAACAGTTATAAATTTATATGCCAACTTCTCATCAATTTTGACCCCTCTCCTATCTTGATGTGTTAATTAATCCTGTTTCAATTATAACTACACTAGAAAGGGAACAATTTTATAGAAAGATAACAGATGGACTTCAGAATCCCAAATCCCTGTAACTATCCAGGAGAATCTGGGTACCTAATTCATAATATTGCTTTGAAAAATCTCTCCAAACATTACCAAATCTCTCCAAACATTACCTGGAGTAAGCCATATGTTTTCAGTTAGATCAGTAGAGCCAGGCTAAGTTTGCTCAACCCTCTCATGAACATGGTTTTGAGAAGAGGCAACGTTTCAAAGATGTGAAAACTCAAATCCTCAAACCTTTACATATCATGTATGCTATAGGCTTTATATAATTAACAGATATAAGTACAAACACTTTGTTTTTCTAGAACTAGTAAGCAAGGAAAGGAATATTAGGAGATAGATCCTAATTTCATGTAAATTCATACAGAATTAGTGTCTTCAATGAAAAATAAAAAAAAAAAAAAACTGTTAACAAAATCTTCTTGATAACACCACCAGAGATTTTGTGCCTTATGAGAATTTCCTGAGGTTGTATCTTTACAGAGCACCATTTCATCTGGAATTTAGGTCTATGCTAGAGTTGTGGCTGTAATGCTGGTGTTCAAGGGTGAAAGAATCCTGAATTACAAATTCTATTTATTTTAACTGCATGACCTAATAATAGTAGACGTGTATTGTGAGTTAACCCCAGTAGGCAGCTAAGCCTCACACAGCCTCTCACTCACTCCCCCACTGTGGGCTGGGGAAGAGAGTCGGAAGGGTAAAAGTGCAAAAACTCATGGGTTGAGATAGAGGTAATTTAATAGGTAAAGCAAAAGCCGTATGCTCAAGCAAAGCAAAGTAAGGAATTCACTCACTACTTCCCATTGGCAGGCAGACGTTTAGCCATCTCCAGGAAAGCAGCGCTTCATCACTTGTGATGAAGCCATCACTTGGCAAGAAAAACACCATAACCCTGAACATCCCCCCTTTCTCTCTCTTCCCCCAGCTCTTGTTGCTGAGCGCAAAGTCATACAGTATGAGATATCCTTTTGGTCAGCTGAGGTCAGCTGTCTCAGCTGTGTCCCCTCCTAACTTCTGTGCAGCTCCAGGGGTGGGGAGGAGAGGAGAGGAGAGGAGAGGAGAGGAGAGGAGAGGAGAGGAGAGGAGAGGAGAGGAGAGGAGAGGAGAGGAGAGGAGAGGAGAGGAGAGGAGAGGAGAGGAGAGGAGAGGAGAGGAGAGGAGAGGAGAGGAGAGGGGAGGGGAGGGGAGGGGAGGGGAGGGGAGGGGAGGGGAGGGGAGGGGAAAGGGGAAGGGAAGGAATATTCACATGTGGAGTCAGGTGAAGGGTTTACTTTAGTCTGAGTGGCATAAACTTAGAAACAGATTTCTGTCCAAGGACTCCCAAAGTGCGTTTTAGCCGCCTTTCCCCTCTGGTCCAGAAATGAAAAGCATTCTTGGCTTCATTGTGGAACATTAGACCAGAAAGTATTATTTTCATATGTATAATAACTTACTTTTAATGTAACGAGAATCTACTTAATTTTAAGGAAGTATCTATATTTAAAAGGAGAAAATAGTCTCTCTTCGGTTATTTTTCCTTCCTTCCTTCCTTCCTTCCTTCCTTCCTTCCTTCCTTCCTTCCTTCCTTCCTTCCCCTTCCCCTTCCCCTTCCCCTTCCCCTTCCCCTTCCCCTTCCCCTTCCCCTTCCTTTCCTTCCTTTCCTTCCTTTTCCTTTTCCTTTTCCTTTTCCTTTTCCTTTTCCTTTTCCTTTTCCTTTTCCTTTTCCTTTTCCTTTTCCTTTTCCTTTTCCTTTTCCTTTTCCTTTTCCTTTTCCTTTTCCT
Organism: Platalea leucorodia; assembly: GCF_965183815.1. Taxonomy (NCBI): domain Eukaryota; kingdom Metazoa; phylum Chordata; class Aves; order Pelecaniformes; family Threskiornithidae; genus Platalea; species Platalea leucorodia. Next base: position 34,363,194 of record NC_138858.1, on the reverse strand, counting down.
TTTCCTTTTCCTTTTCCTTTTCTCTGAGAGCCTGATAAACAAAACCCAGCTGAGTTAATTATTGCTTAAGTGGAAAGAATTTTAGCAATGTTCTCATTGAGACTTAAAATAAAGGCCTCTCGAAGAATCCTTCTCCATTTCCCAGTGGATATACATTGTCATGAATGGTCTTTGTGTGCTGGCAGATTAGGAATTGAAGAATCATTTGTTCTAGTTTTTTAATAGAATTTATTCACATACTTTAATCAAGAGGAAGACAAGAGCTGGCAAGATTTCTACAACTGAAGTATTCCAATCACTTATCACTGGGATTAGATACAAATGCCTTGATCCTTAGAGACGAGTATTTTAGTAAAAAATGATTTAACGTTTGGGATTGATTATTATGGAACTTTGTCAAATCTGCTTTTCAAGGTCTCCAATGATGCAAAATCCACCATAATCTTAGACAGTATCTCACATTTTTTATCTCTAACATGAAGATATTGTTAATGTTTTATTTCCGTATTACCATTCTGTTATTACTGAAATTCATAACTTATTTGCTATTATAAGAGATCATCTACTTGAGTACAGGCACAGTCAGTTCCACAAGACCAGCTACTAAAGCCCTAGCCCTTCATGTAATCCTGTGCCTGTTAAATTCATTTTTTTGAACAAAACATAATAAAAACTCTTTCCCCTTTCAAGCTGTATCTTTAGAATTATTTTTATGAGGGACTTTCTGTCATCACAAAAATGATTTTGCCAGTATCTAGACTATCAAGTGATATTCAAGCCTAGTAAATAACTTGACATTATTCCTTACTGTAGACTTCCAATAGAATTAAGAACTATGGCAGTATTAAGATAAACAGAAGTTCATGTAATCATTTGAAAGACTTATCCCAGAGATAACTGTATTGATTGCTGAAGAGTACTTTTTCTACATTCTTAATCGTTCTTCAGCCATACTGTTTCTGTTCCTTTAAAACCTTTGCTACCCACCTCAAGAAGAAAATGTAGAAAAATATCTTTAAAACGTGTCTTCATGAACCACTATCTTCTCTGTCTACTGAGTAGTGGGGACTAGGTGTGCTGGTTTTGCCTGAGGTAGAGTTAATTTTCTTCACAGTATCTAGTATGGGGTTATGTTTTGGACCTGTGCTGAAAACAGTGTTGATATAGTACAGTGATGTTTTCATTATTGCTGAGCAGCGCCTACACAGAGTCAAGGCCTTTTCTGCTTCTCACACTACCCTGCCAGTGAAGAAACTGGAGATGCACAAGAAGCTGGGAGGGGACACAGCTGGGACAGCTGACGCCAACTGACCAAAGGGATATTCCATACCATATGACGTAATGCTCAGCATATAAAGCTGGGGAAAGAAGCAGCAAGTGGGGACATTGAGAGTGATGGCATTTTGTCTTCCCAAGTAACCATTGCACATGATGGAGCCCTGCTTTCCTCAAGATGGTTGAACACCTGCCTGCTGATGGGAAGTACTGGATGAATTCCTCGTTTTGCTTTGCTTCTGCGTGCAACTTTTGCTTTCCTTATTAAACTGTCTTTACCTCAACCCATGAGTTTTCTCACTTTTACTCTTCTGATTCTCCCCCATCCCACCGGGGGGCAGCGAGTGAGTGGCTGTGTGGTGCTTAGTTGCTGGCTGGGGTCAAACCATGACATTAGACTATGAACTTTCTCTAAATCCATTCTTATTCTTTCATATTTCTGTCTGCTTACTACTCAGTCACAGAAAAAAGCTAATGCCAGTCTTTTAATTTCCTTCCTATTGATGAGAAATTGCACACTTTTGGTCTAAACATACTATGAAATTCAAAAGGAGAAATGCATCATGCACAAAGACTTTGGTAGTTAAATTCCCTACAGAACAAAGGGAAAGCAAAGAATAAATCAAGAGTCTGAGATGAGAATTCTCTATGCAGAGTAGAGAGTGAGACAGGATCTTATCTTTGAGTAACACCAGGATACTGGTTAGAAAATTAAAAGATGATCCTTTTTTTTTTTCAATAGTGGAAAAGGATGACATGTAAGGCAACAGAGACTTGGAACCATGGTAATGTAAGGTATTAGTTGTCAGACTCCACATGTTGTTTTAGCAGATGTTCTACATCTCTTCAGAGGCCACCTCAAAATGACAAAGTGTTAATGATATTAATCATTAAATTCTAATAAGGTTTGTCTGGACAGGCTGAAAGAAGAGATCCATATCTGAAGATGATAGAACTCTCAAATTGGAAGGGGAAAAAAAAAAAAAACAAAACAAAACACAAACATTTGAATAAAACCCTGAGATGTGAAAAGCTTCCCTAGCATTTCAGGTGAAAAAGTACCACATGTCAGCTTTTCCACACTTCCAAGATACTTCATGATCCCAAAACATATCAGGAGTTCAATAAAAATTCCATATTTTTCTCTCTGACTTGCATCCTGATGATACTACAGGAGTAGTAATTACAACTATGGGGAATAAGTGACTCCTTTTAAGAACAAAAATAAACTTTACCATATATAATTACATTACAACTAGCTGGTAGAAAGTTCAACACTGTTTTGTAGATGTGCTGCTCTGTACGGTGAATCTCATTTCTCTTCACCTTTAAACCCAAAAAGTACTAGAATTTAAGCTCATCTGTTCATCTGGTACAAATCCTCACAGCTCTGTTGTACCTAAAGGGTTCTTGGTCAATTTACAACAGCTGCTTCAAAAGATTGTTCTGAAGGTTGTGTGTCACTTATGTAAGTTACATTTTCCCTTTCCAAGGTGATTTTTCTAATGATGCTGAAACTGTGCTCAGTTGAGGTCAAACACGACGTAAAACAAAAACTCATAAAAGCACAGGGGACACACAATAACAATGCGTCTGAAGACTGGACTGAACAATTGTCAATAGTTTGTCAAAATCATGAGTACTGCCTCCCAGAGGGTGGAGGATGTATGACAAGCAATTCTTTGCTAAAATAGGGTGGAAGACAAAGAAGAGAGAAGAGAGATTCAGAACTTGGGTTAGAAATAAACATAAGTACTAAACTTTATGTGTATAACCAAGTATGTGTATATGGGTAGTCACACAAAATATATATGTATATCTCTATATGTGTACGTGTATATAGAATCATAGAACGTTTTGGGATGGAAGGGACCTTTAAAGGTCATCTAGTCCAAGCCCCCTGCAATGGGCAGGGACATCTTCCACTAGATCAGGTTGCTCAGAGCCCCATCCAGCCTGTCCTTGAATGTTGCCAAAGATGGGGCTTCTACCACCTCTCTGGGTAACCTGTTCTAGTGTTTCACCACCTTCATTGTGAAAAATTTCCTTGTGTTCAGTCTAAATCTACTTTCCTTTAGTTTAAAACCATTACCTCTTGTCCAGTCCCAGCAGGTCTTGCTAAAAAGACTATCCCCATCTTTCTTGTAGGCCCCCTTTAAGTATTGAAAGGCCACAATAAGGTCTCCCCGGAGCCTTCTTCTCCAGGCTGAACAACCCCAAATCTCTCAGCGTTTCCTCATAGCAGAGGTGTTCCATCCCTCTTATCATTTTTGTGGCCCTCCTCTGGACCCATTCCAACAGGTCCATGTCCTTTCTGTGCTGAGGACTCCAGAGCTGGACGCAGTACTCTAGGCATGGTCCCACCAGAGCAGAGGGGCAGAATTTCCTCCCTCAACCTGCTGGCCACGCTTCTTTTCATGCAGCCAGGACACGGGTGGCCTTCTGGGCTGCGAGAGAACATTGCTGGCTCATGTCCAGCTTTTCGTCTATCAGTACCCCCAAGTCCTTCTCATGGCTGCTCTCAAGCCCTTCATCCCCCAGCCTGTATTGATACCAGGGACTGCCCTGACCCAGGTGCAGGACCTTGCCCTTGTCCTTTTTGAACCTCACGAGGTTCACACAGGCCTATTTCTCAGGCTTGTCCAGGTCCCTCTGGACAGCATCCCATCCCTCAGCCGTGTCAACTGCACTGCGCAGCTTGGTGTCATCTGCAAACTTGCTGAGGGTGCACTCGATCCCACTATCTGTGTCATTGATGAAGATATTAAACAGCACTGGCCCCAGTATGGACCCCTGAGGGACACTGCTTGTCACTGATCTCCATCTGGACATCAATCCATTGACCACTAACCTTAAATATATAGTTGTATATGCACAGGAATGAATTCAGAAATAGACACAATCTTTCTAAAGGTGAAAAGGCTCTCTTCAGGCTTCCCAAATAACAACTTACTAATGTTACATTTATGTTTACCCTGTGGCTTGTGCTTTTTCAGGGTAATGGTGTCTGATTCTAAAGACAGCACTCAATAAATTTCTTCAGTCTTGCTTTTAAAACATCTTAAGTGCAGTGCTTCATTCACACTGTTGATGAATCTGTATGCGTTACATATACTTTCTGTCTTTTTGTGATGAGAGAGCAAATATCATAGGAAAGTAAATTCGACAAATAGAATCTTCCTGAAAAGAAAGAATAAAAAAAAAAATCTATAAGGTTTATTTATAATGATACTCTTTTCAGCACCAGATTTTTTTTCTCTTACTTATTTCCGTTCCTTAGTTGCTCTAGGATGCTTTAAAAATACTTTTGTTGTTCAGTAGTTGTTAGGAATAGCAGTAAACAAGTAAATGTTTGAGGAGTCAAATGTACTTATCAACTGACTCAAAAAGTAATCTGTCTCCACCACTCCATTTTGTTTTCCATTCTTTTAGTACTTAATTTTCTAGTCCTTTGCCTTCTATCTTTCCATGCTGCTAAGCAACTGATTTTACCTGCTATTTAAAAAAAAAAAATGTTCATGAGAAATCTTAATTTGTATTGATTTATTGTACTGGTGTAGTCCAGTCTATTGGAGGTAAAATACCTTCTGCCAGGAAAGCAGCGATTGACCTCATCTGTACCTTGCATTGAAAGATGTGAGGAGAGGACTTGTAGGGAATGTGTATGGGAAAGGACTGTATACAAAAAGAGCAGTTACAGAGTTAAAAGCACTGAGAGAATGCTTCTTTGTAACAGAATAGCTTACAGGTAGGGTGTCTTGGGGTAGTATATTGAAAGGTTTTTTTTTTTAATTTTTCAAATTATGTTCACCAAAATGACAGTTTCATAATCTGAGGCTGTTGTCTTCCAAACATACAGTTCAGATACAGAGAGTTCAAGCAAAGAGCTATGATAGCAAAAGAAAGCCTGTTTGGACGCTACTACTGAATATGCCTACAGAAAAATAAACAAAAAAATTCTATGCAATGCACTGTGTTTCGATTATTTTATGTTTTAAAGGAACACCTGATTATTAATACTTGATTGTGTGCCCTATCTGTTGCTGGGATCTAAACCAGGCAATGCAGTTTCTTAAATGCCAAATGTCTTTAAAAAGCTCTGTTATTTCCACTCAGATACTGAAGGATAGGGTTGCTTTTAAATCAGAAGAAATGTGTTTTATGATTGTCCTGGTTTCTGAAGGGGAAATCACTTTTTAATGGTTTTCCCCCTCCAAACAGAATATATAAATTAAAAAAAATCAAGTTCTTATGTTAGGAATGTATAGAGAATGTATACAGGGTATATACATTAAGAAACATCAAGCTACATTGCATGAGGAACTGCGTAAAAATTCACATGAAAAATACATATGCATTTTCCCTAAGTGATTCTTTGGTTGCTCTTTGAAAATGACTAGGTATTATATCTTCCTTTTGTGAATCCATGCTTGCTATTTTTAATCAAATATAGTTTTAAATCCATCTTCCATTTCTTGAGTGACTAGCATTCTAGTAGTTTTACCTATTACTGAACTTAATCTCATGGTTTTGTAGATTAAAGGATAACCCATAGATCCTTTCTTAAACATGGTGTAATATTGTCTTCTTAACACAACTGTTATTTAAAAACATGTGATTTAAATACATTTGGTCAGAACTTGGAGATCACACAAAAACTTGTGTGAAATAAAAATAATGTTGCACCATCTGGTTACCAGTAAATGAAACTCAAATGACACTGTAATCTGGCTACAATAGGGGGTGGAGTCATTCTACACCATGAGGTCTTGCTCAGAACGTACCACTGAAATAAAATACAAATGAAAAAAAAAAAAAAAAAAAAAAGAAGCAGTTTTATGTAATCAGTATCTGCTTTAAAAGAGAATTTGATAAAAGAAATGGTGTGAGATGTCAGTGTTCTCATGGAATGAAGATTTCCCTTTAAGTCAAATCTAATAAATATTTTGGGCATTTCCCCACTCCCACCCCAGGATGGAATACTCTGGATAAAATGTGTAATCCTCCTTTTCAAGAAAACATTGTTACTCTTGCTAAGATTGAGTCTAATGTAGTATCACAATAATGGTGATCTCAAACATATTTTGGGGTTTGATATAACAGCCAGCCGCTGGAGCCACAGAATTCCAAGAAAAACTTTGTTTTACTTTTTCTTACGGAAGTTTCTCAAGCTAGTATTTGTGGGAATTGTCCTGGAAGTGTAGAATCATATATTCTAAAGTTTTGGACAAAACCTAAAATGGTCATCTAATTAATTCACTACCAGTGTGCCTCTACTCCTGGTGAACTATGTCTTTCTCACTGAAGAAACCAAAGCACTAAAAATGCATGGTAAAGAAAATATAGCTTGAAATATATCTTAACGGTATTTTCTTGATTCTCTAGAACTTTTCTTAGCATTACTGCTGATTCTTTTTCATTTAGAATTTAAAACAAAAGAAAATAAAGCCAAAAAATCTCTCTCAAACTGGTTGAACTGCTGATTGCTCTGCTTTCTTTTTCCCCTCCTGTATTTTAAGAAATTAGAATAGCTACACTGTAGAAGAAAGTCACATATTCTACTGCTGTTGATGTTGAAAACAAGAAACATAAGTGATGGAAAAAACCCTAAATTCAAATATACTAATTTAATACATGACAAATGTAATGTTTAAATAATTAAACTTCCCCTGCTTCTCCCATCTAGCATGAATAAAAGTGATTAGGTTGGTGTTTTGCACTGAAAAATAATTTTACCCAGGTATAAGTATACTGCAGGATCAACTAGATTACATAACATACTTTGGCCAAAAATTAGCAAAATATTACTGTCTTTTCAATCCGATGCCATACTTCTGGGTAAATATGTAAATAGTGTACTTTAAAATTCCTGTGAGATTGCACAGATATTCAATTACAGTTCAACATGTGTAATGTCATCTTATTTGCTGCAAAGAGCGAAACATTGTATGTGTGTATACTGTTGTTATAATTATTAAGCTGTTCAAGTATTAGTTGCTACAAATTCGTACATAATTTTTTAAACCAGGGGAGAACTTGCTTAAACAGGGACAGTTCAATGAAAAAATTGTTTATCACACAATTTTGCTCTTTTATCCCTTGTGAAATCCTTCTAAAATCACTGTTGTGATATTACTGTCTGAATGTTAACTTTGTGTTGCCTGCAAGAGGCAAGAAAGACGTCTCTTCATTTGCAGAAAGTTTGATTAGAGTTAAGTTCTAGAGTTAATGAAAAGAGTAGGTTTAGCAGATTGGGGTTGTATTTAAGAAACGCCCTCAAGGGTTTTTTTGTCATGTGTTTCGCTGGATAGCCCTTGCATTCCTCTTTGACATGTTTCCCTGGACAGCTGCTACATCACATACACTTTCTGTGGCTGGAGAGTCTGTAAAAAGCTTCCTCCTTCGCCCCATCAAAACTGCTTCTGAGCAGCCTACCATAAGTCCATCAAAGCAGTGCAAAGCAGTGCCCTGCCACCACCATTTCCCAGGGGAGCAGAGGTGGTAGATGAATATGACCTTGAGTTCATTGCACAGACTTTTGTGATGCTATCACAAAAGAACAGTAGTTCTCTAAACTAAATATAAATGATCAATTTACTCCATGATATTAGAATTACAACAGGAATGTTATCTGTGGATCACTATTTTGAGAAATTTTGTAATATTCATTGTAGTACATGTGATCGACATTCCCTCTTTTTTTTTCCAGAATTTATTGCCTAAAAGTTAAAGTGTCCTGAATTTTTACAGCTGAACCAGCTATAGAGTCTCCAAAAACTCATTACTACCCCTAAACTGTTTTCAAGGGTGGTGTTTGGAAAGAATTAACTGGAACATATAAACCTTAAGTGAATCACCTTCTAAAACATTAGAATTTCAGATTTTCAATTGTGCATTGTCTAAGATTGCTTATTCAAGCACATTTTTCTGGATGGGGAAAAAAAGAGAAGACAAACAAAATCCCAGATCAAAGACCAGTGTTTTTTATTCTTTGTCTTCTGCATCCTTTGGTAGGGCACAGTGCAGATAAGAGGTGCTCAGCTGTACCTCTTCTTACAGGTCTGTAGTGTAGCTCCTTTTCAGCTTTCCATTAAAAGAAAACAACTAGCATGATTTGACCTATGTTACATTTCACTGGAGTTCCTTAGCAGTGGCCCCTCCCCAGCCTCTCACTTTAATGCATAAACCTATGTAGAGAAGCTCTCCACAACACCTGACTGTATACTGCACTTTTGAACGCTATCAGATATTTGGTACTAAATTCCAACAGACAGGCTTTACATACATTTTTCTATCTGTTTGCAGTTTATCAAGAAATTCGTCTATGTTTCAAAGCTAACATGTTAAAGAAAAACTTGCCCATGTCCTTTGTAAGTCATATAGGATTATATAGTCATATAGGATTAGGCTAGCTGCTTTTTTTTTTCCCTTTTTTCCTTCCTTTTGTAATATATATTAAAACCTTATCTAACCTGGATGTCTCAGTCATCAGAGGGAAATGAGGGAAACAGAATGATGTCATAGAAATTAATGTATCATCAGGTAACCACTCCGATTATGTCTGTTGAAAGCAGCTTGAAAAAATTGAGCTTTTCAAGACGTGTAGTATACTTACCTTGATGTCAGTACTCAGCATGAGTCCTAAGCCTGATCTGGGGATATAAACATTGGCTATATTTATAGACAACTCGTTGTCTATAAAGCACTGTAAATGTAATGATTTATTCATCACTCTGAAGAAATGACTACTAACTGGTACAATAAATGATTCAACTTCTGCCTTCCCATTCCTTCTGTTAAGGTATATGTGCTCCAACATACCATTTCTCCAAGACATCAGGGGAGACCAGAGTTTAAATCCATCACTTAAAAACAAACAGGAATGGAAAAACAATTCAAGCAAAAATACTTTCATCTTTCTAATTCATTTTTACATGTTAAAAAACAAAAAAACAAAACAAAACAAAAAAAAAAAAAAAAGAAGAAAGCAATAATGGCAAAATAAAAAGAATATCTCAATCTTTCCACCTAAATATAACTCAGTATGTCACCTTAAGGAAGACCTGATGGTGTTATAAAGAATTTTGGTGGGTAAATTTAGTGTCTGGCAATAGGTGGGTTCCAAGGGTAATCAAATGCCATCTTGCCTAAAATGGAACTGGAAGTGGATAAATATTTTACTACTATGTCCCTCAGGGAAGAATAAATTATTGGCCCAGTCACCACTGATGAAACCAGGTGCCTGAGTTGTTCCCTCCTACATGTGTGACTCACAGTTCAGTCATCTGTTTTGTAGAAAGCACTAAAGAATCATAAAACTTAAGGAAAAAAAAAAAAAAAAGAGAAAAAAATTAAAAAACAACAAAAAGGAAAAAAATAAAAACAAACAAACAAACAAAAACAACAAAAAAAGCAAACAGGACAAAAAACCCGAACAAACCCCCCTGATAATGATTTCTCACTGTTCAGTGCTAAATTATGATTTATCTATCTCCAGTCCAAAAGACTTCATTTCAACAGTGAAAGTAATACATGACACAAGAGAGAAGGAAAAATGGCAATAGCTGGAGTTAGGCACCAACTCTCAAAGTGTTGAAAAGCAGTCACCAGTGATCTGTACAGAAATAAAACTAAGAGGTTTGGACAAGATGTTGACAGTCACACGCGTGGAAATAGACTTTTTTTAATGGAAGGTGATTGAAAAGACTGCAAAGCATGTTTCTACCACCAGATACCATTAACCCATAAGGTTTGATAATGCCAGAATGAAGTGCTGGAGCAGCAACCAATGTTCCAGTTCCTCACAATTATAGCTATTGCCCTAAATATTCTAAATGAAACAAAAGGAACAATTGTATGATTATCAGTCTTGTAACAAAGTTAAACTGTGGAAGGGCATGAGTCCAACAAATGTTCTGTCTAGCCTTTTTTTATTTCTTTCTAATTTACCAATAAATCTACAGTGGAGATAGAAAAGGCATATGGCGCTCAAGTAAAAAATTGCAGCAAATTCTGTAAACTCTTCTGCTATAAGTATTTCTTTAAGAGTATTCCTTTTGTAATTGCTAGGCAACTTATTCACTCTCTGTTGTCAGAAAATTGTAGTATGCTATGGAATAGAAAAACTCAAAGTGCAGTTATACTCTAAGAAATAACATCGTAAGAAGTAAGAATGACAGGCCAACTTGGAACCTCACAATGGCTCTCAGATTAATTTTATTCAGTTTTCTTCCACTCCCTACCTACTTTCAGACTTTCAAATGCTGTCTGGGTTTTGGAAGTCAGACTCTGCTTCTGGCTCCCCTAGTTCCATTGGTACTAAAGATTTTCAAATTGAAACTAGAACAGGGAATCTGTTCAAGGCTGCTTGCAGAAAAGAGTCCACATTTCTTCTCATGGTTGTATTGGCTGTGCAATGAGAACAGTACTTTCGATGGTTAAAATGTATACCTCCAGAAATTTTACATTTGTTAAAAAGCTAAGTCATATGGGAATTTGACTTACTTAAGCTAAATTTCAGACTTATTTCAGAAAAACACTGAGACAGTGTTTTGCCTAGTTGTATAAGAAGTCTTCAGAGCATCCAAAAGTAGTTTAACTTCCAATCTCCTGCTTCAAATGTAACATCTTCTCAACTGTTCCAAAATTCTATTAACAGTAAAAAAAAAAAATCATAATGTATTGTCAGCTGTGAAGAGCTCAGCTCAATATCAGCATTTGACCAAAAGCAGCTTAATTACACCTTAATTGTGAAGTACAAATAAAGTCCAATGAGATTTTATAGATCTTGTCGATTTGCCAGGCACTTTATTCAGTCTCTCAAAATGCCAGGGAGAACACTTTTGGGAAGACAGAGTAAAAGCCAGCTTTTTCAACATACACTTCTGAGAAATAAATGGTGTATCTTGCTGCTCCTCCTCTGAAACCACTATTGCAGGCCACTGAGACAAGCTAATGGATTCAATGAACTGCAGATCTGGTTTGCTATGCCTATCCTGATGTGATTTATTGTAGTATTTAAGTTTAGAAGAAGCTTTTTCCCCGTGAACACCTACCTCAGCTGTACTGCAGTTACTTGAAGGTCAGAGATGTCATCCAACAGACTCTACAACTCCCTAACAGTCTGTAAAGTAGAGAAATGTATAAGTAGTAGCTAAGCCATCTTGCCCACCTTAGATTTCATATGCGGCATCCCTGAAAAAATGGTGACTCTTCTACTTAGTGCAACAAGTGCACTAGAAAATTCTCAATTTGTTCATCAAAAAAATCTGAAATTTTCTAAAGTAAGTGGACAAATTTCCATAGTCCTCCAAAGGGCTATGAATCAGTTTATTTGTCCAGAAGGCAGGTCCAATATGGCCAATTGTTCCATCCTTTTACATTTACAACCTTTGTCATTTATTCCTTGTATTCCGTCTCTCTACAATGAAAGACATGTTAGCACTTTCTCTTACATACATCAATTCAATGTCTTGTAAGAAAACTCTGAAGTTGATACTGTAGCTTTTCAGACTTGGAGTAAAGTTAAGATAAAACTTTCTCACTAATGAGATTTAATTCATGCCTATGGAAAAAATCAAGTCAAACCAACCAAGAAAAATAAAAAAAAAAAAGTTATCAAATATTTTGCTTTCTTCTTTAATCCCCAAAGGACTAATAATAATCTCTCCCTAGTTTTGCAAATCTACTATCAAATCTAGCTGTGACCCAAAATAAAAGAAGGAACCCAAAGAATTCTGTTTCAATTCACATTTCTTCCATCACTACTAACACACAAAGAATTACAGGGCTTGGGGGGCAGAATTGTTAGTGTTAAAAATCTTGTCTTTCTTTACAGATGTGGTTCAACATTACTGAAATGAGTGTGGAGAAGTACTTTACATTTGAACAAAACTTTAAGGGTAAAATCCATCCATTTATAGATTTACTTGGACAATTGATAATAGTGTTCATCTCTGGCACTGATATGCTATGAATTAATTGTTTTGAATAAATGGTAGAAAATTAGTGAAAACTTATGCAATCCAGTAATGCTCAAAGGCAAAATGCATGTTGCTAGTGATAGATTGCCTTTATCATCACATTTTCAGCAGTTCAATGTGTCATTCATAATTGTTTTTTGTCACTGAAAGCATCTGAGGATAGTAAGTGGTTAAATATAATCCAATTAATAATGCTGTGTAATTGTGATCTCTTGCTGAAAGTAAGCAATACCTTCTATCATGAATAGATTCAGTCAATGGCATAATGTCTTCAGTTTGGGGTTCTTCAAGGCAAATATATATACAAAAAAAGTCTGATCTTTCTTTATCACATGATAGTTTTCATCTTGAACACTAATCAGGTATTTTGGCACCTACTAAATGGTGGACATAGTTATTTAAGAATAATGCTATGGAATGATAAGATAGATTTTAAATACAACTTCACATAGTGACCTGTCTTCAGAAATAGATATAATTCAACAAAACATATTAAAAGATAAGATGGTGACATTTTGTAGAAATGTTTCTGCCACTTAAGAACCTAGGCTTTTTATTAAAGGTATAATGTGCCTCTTCATCATGTTGTCATTGTGGAATGCACAAAACAGAATTACAATGAACTATCCTATTTTCCTCAGTACCTACAGGATTTGAAAACTTAACTGCATAAACTTTAAAAAAATAACTGTAAACCTGGCATAAACGTATTCTAAACTATGGATTATCTGGTTTATTTAGCTAGAATATGAAGTGGGTTTGTAGTTAAAGCGGTGTTATCTGACAATATTCTCACTTAAATTAATAGGAAATCCCTCTAAATATAAAGGAATAATTTGACTTTCACTGGACACTGATGTTAGTGTTCATTATATTATGATGATTTTTTTGCTAGTAGAGAACAGGTCTGCTAAAGGGTAGGTATGAATGGAATGTGAGGTTAAGTTTATACAGAGGTAGGCAAAAAAACAGTTTGCACATAATAAGCCAGATTTCCATATACTCTATTTCACAGATGATTATGATTAAGGAATGAAACTATCTACTGCTGCTGTTAAAAGAAGAGCTGGCCATTTTCTGGATTTGCTCCTTACTTCTATTGCTGATATATAAAGTTGCAGAACAAATAGGAAAAAAAGTACTTGTGATTTTGTGTCAAATCAGTGAATAGTTCTGCTGAAAATTTCCAAGAAATACAAAGCAAATTCTGGTATTAAAAAAGCTACTTAAGAATCATAGAATCATAGAATCACAGAATCATAGAATCATAGAATTGTTAAGGTTGGAAAAGACCCTTAAGGTCATCGAGTGCAACTGTTAACCTAGCACTGCCAAGTCCACCACTAAACCATGTCCTCAAGCACCACATCTGCCCTTCTTTTAAATACCTCCAGGGGCGGAGACTCAACCACTTCCCTGGGCAGCCTGTTCCAATGTCTGACTGCCCTTTTGGTGAAGAAGTTTTTTCTAATATCCAATCTAAACTTCCCCTGGTGGAACAGGAAGCCATTTCCTCTTGTCCTATTGTTTGTTACTTGGGAGAAGAGACCAACCCCTACCTCGCTACAACCTCCTGTCAGGTAGCTGTAGAGAGCAATAAGGTCTCCCCTCAGCCTCCTCCTCTCCAGACTAAACAACCCCAGCTCCCTCAGCCACTCCTCATAAGACCTGTTCTCTAGATCCTGTCACCAACTTCGTTGCCCTTCTCTGGACGTGCTCTAGCACCTCGATGTCCTTCTTGTAGTGAGGGGCCCAAAACTGAACACAGTACTCGAGGTGCGGCCTCACCAGTGCCAGCTACAGGGACACTATCACCTCCCTGGTCCTGCTGGCCACACTATTCCTGATACAAGCCAGGATGCCATTGGCCCTGTTGGCCACCTGAGCACACTGCTGGCTCATGTTGAGGCGGCTGTCAACCAACACCCCCAGGTCCTTTTCAGCCAGGCAGCTCTCCAGCCACTCCTCCCCCAGCCTGTAGCATTGCATGGAGTTGCTGTGACTCAAGTGCAGGACCTGGCATTTAGCCTTCTTGAATCTCACACAATTAGCCCCGGCCCATCAATCCAGCCTGTCCAGGTCCCTCTGTAGGGCCTTCCTACCCTCCAGCAGATCGACACTTCCACCCAACTTGGTGTCATCTGCAAACTTACTGAGGCTGCACTCAATCCCCTCATCCAGATCATCGATGAAGATATTAAACAGCACCAGCCCCAACACTGAGCCCTGGGGAACACTACTCGTGACCGGCCGACAACTGGATTTGACTCCATTCACCACCACTCTCTGGGCTCGGCCGTCCAGCCAGTTTTTAACCCAGCACAGAGTGCACTTATGCAAGACGTGAGCAGCCAGCTTCTCCAGGAGAATGCTGTGGGAGATTGTGTCAAAGGCCTTACTAAAGTCCAGGTAAACAACATCCACAGCCTTCCTGTCATCCACTAAGCGGGTCCCCTTGTCATAGAAGGAGACCAGGGTAGTGAAACAGGATCTCCCTTTCATAAACCCATGCTGGCTGGGCCTGATCCCCCCATTGTCCCTCACATGCCGTGTAATGGCATTCAAGATAATCTTTGAAAGAGCTTATGAAAATTTGCATACCAAAATTTGTCAAGATGTAGTTAACATTGAGTACAAACACATGACATACCATGTTTGCACCAGGTACAAAGATGGTAGAGCATGGGGTCTTCTGGTTCAACTCCTTACCGCCATAGTCTGTGTTTCATTTTGCTGGATTTTTTACACTAAAAGAATTTAAAACAACCCATCAAAAGGGACATGTCTAAAAATTCACCTGTTTAAAAATATCTTCAAAACACTTCAAAGTCATGTTTTTCCTCATGATTGCATATAGTTTGTAACCTTTCATTCATCAACATATTTTGTATTTCCTGTCTGAATTTGCCCTCAGTTGCTACAATTCATTCAAACAAACAATCACCTCTTGGACCAATGCAATAAATACAATCAGCTTGTAATGGTGTTTAGATATAAATGCTAGTTTCTTGAATATATATTTCTTTCCCTAAAATGTTTTTCTTTGAATTCTTTCTAGAGAGTAATTGTGCATTGTCAAGAATAATTAAGCTATAACAAATAAAACTTTAAAATACTACTTTCTCTGAGAGTAACTTGAAATTGACTTTGTCTACATGCCTTTGCTAGGCAAAAAAAAATCTTGCTTCCCCTACTTTCATCAGTACCAATAACAAAAACACATGAAACTGTTGAGAATTTATAGAGGTAGACTTGACAGTAGCTTTTTTATTTACTCAGATTATAAAATAAAATCAGAAATTAGAGCCCCTTCTCAAGGAATATGTTGATTTTAAGCGAAATGAATATTTATTCATTAATTCAGAAATAGATAAATTCTGATTAGAGAAATTCCTTATAAATACTTTTATTTGTCATATTTGATGATTACACTTTTTACTATAAATCATGGTTACCTGGATTCTCAGGTAACTCTGCTGTGTTATAAACAATGATTTCAAAATTAGGATGAATATAAGACATTTCTTCACACAGTCTCCTCCTCCCAGTGCTGTCTTACACCATTTCTTTATATTTTACACAGCAGAGAAGCCCCTCAACAGGAACTGTTGAATTCTGTATAGTATTTGAAAACTTAAAGAGCCTGGGATTTCTCAGTCACATAAGGAAGGAACTGGAAGTGTTTGGTCAGACGGGACAGTGCTAAATTTCTGGGTATACAGGAAAGCAGTTTTTCAAATTGCTTTAAGATCTGTACCTGAATTAGAGATTTGGCTTTTATATTTCACACAGTGACAGCCTACGTGTGTGCATGTGCCTGTGTTTTTGAGCAATAAAGGAGCCATGAACACATGGAATCATATTTCACTCATGCGTGGCTAATGTTCCTCTTGCCTTGTGAATGAACCTTTTGTCTTACAGAATTATTTTTAAGTAAAAGTCTGTAGCACTGGGACAGGAAACAAATTCCATGAAACAAAGTGGGGGAATGAATATGCTGCATCCTAAGTTCTGTGTTAACTCCATTTGGCTGTGAGAAACAGAGACTACTGCAATAAGAAAATGCTCAGACATAACATAGGGAACAGATATTCCATCCTTGCTAACTACCCCAGCACAACTGAAGCTAATTTATTGCAGCAGTTGACATCATCTGAGGGTTTGGTCTTAAGTAGTGTTAACTGACATTGAAGTGGGACCCAGCTAATTGATATGCATTTCAATTTCAGGAATATTGTCTGCTCTTTCAATATCTCCTTTTTACTATGCTTACTTCTCCTTTTTTGTTGTTGTTATTTTTGAGTGGGGGTGGAGGGGAGAAATTGGTTTTTTCCCTTCTGTCAATTTACATCAGAATGAAATGGATTCAGTATCTTACTACTGTCATTTATCAAGGCCAGCAGAACCCTTACCTGATAAATTTGAATTGTAAAAGAAAAACTTTCCAACAGGTTTTTCGTGACTTAAAAACATGTTAATGTTTTGTTCCTTCACTTCTCTTGCTAATCTATGCAAAATGTGGTTGTTCCCTAGTATAAAGTGATTTTATTATTTTAAGTTATTACTAGGCATTTCACTTTTCTTTAGGACCTTTCCCTCTACCTCTTCCCACATCAATCCACTGAAATTTGTTTGGAATGAAGGTGAATATTGATGAAAAAATCTCATTGTGCTTCTGGCTCTGACAGACAAGAAACTTAACGTTTTGGTGCTTCGAGTTGGGTTGTT
This sequence comes from Platalea leucorodia, assembly GCF_965183815.1. NCBI lineage: Eukaryota > Metazoa > Chordata > Aves > Pelecaniformes > Threskiornithidae > Platalea > Platalea leucorodia. The sequence goes on along the minus strand of NC_138858.1, from coordinate 34,346,209 downwards.
ACCTATTGTTTGTTTTGCCATTTGAGAACTGAAAAATGTATAGTTTGCTTTTCATATGAGCTTCCAATCTATTTTGGGGTCAAAGAACATGCTGCTTCTACCAATGCAGTATGTTACAGACTACTAGATTGGATGTGTAAATAAAATATTTTCTGTTTATCCAGCTGTTGTGTTATACTCTTCTTATGTATGCACTATACACACTACTCAGCTTGAGTCACTGTACCTTGTTCATATGGCTTACATTTAAAATATTCTGTGAAGGAAAGTTGTCTTTACAAATCTTTTGTCAGTGTTGGCATAGCATTCAAGATTATCAGAGGGATTTTCATTGAAGATATTACAGAAAAACAATGCAAAAAAGAAAAAAAAAAAAACATATCTAGGACTTAACTGGGAAAGATCTTACAAAGCAGAAAACTGTTCCTTATTAATGACAATAAAAGGTAATAAACCTAAAAATATGTCATGGTGCCATGGCCTGGGAATGGACGACAGTCCCCAGGAGGGAGGGTAGCAGGGCAGGACCTGGCCAGCCAGGGCCCATCCCATTGCCTGTAGCCAGGGAGAAGGGAAGACTGGGGGACAGCCAGGGACAGCCCCAGATTGGGTCATTGGGCACCTCCCTGGGGACCGGGATAGGCCAACGCCAGTGGGGCCCATGGCTAGGCAGGGCGGGGCTCTGGTGGAGCTCAAGACTGACATCCTATGGCATCGCTGGGCCAGGCACTGATTGCCTCATAGGCACTAGGAATGCAGAATTCCCTCCTTAACAATAAATCAGTAAAGAAATAAAGAAATAAAATATAATAATAAAAAAGTGCAGTGTTAAGGCTCAACAGCTGGGAAGGTTTGCTTTTTGTGTGACCATATATTAGCAATCCATGAAGGAGTTAAGCTCCAAACTGACCAAATTTGAACTGGCAAGGTGCCTCACATATAACTATGAGTTTTATGACTGTATGAGTCCACTGATCAATGGGCACTCCAGATGTGATCTAGAGGAATAAGCCACCTAAAGGAAGCAGGTAGAGAAAACACCATGTAAGAAACTCACTTATAGCTTAGCCACATAAATGCTCTGTCCACTTGACATTAACATGAAAATAAATACCTATACCTTTTTTTTTTTTTCAGCCAAAAAACCCCAAGATGCCTCAGCAAAATTTTTACTGCAATAGGCAACACAGACAATATAGCACTTCACTCTTGTTTAAGATGATTGTCCATCTCTATAAATTGTAGTTACCCATTTGAAAATTGATCCATTCATATATGGTGAGTCAAAGTCTCTAGAAATGCTGAAGTTGAAAAGGGTGAAAAAGATTCCATGCATTTCCAATTGATGCTATTGAACACAAAGTCAGGATATTCAGTTGTCACACTGGCAACCATCAGAATGAGTGTAAAATCAGCTAAGTTGATTAGAAGCCCAGTGAGGGGGCCTCCCACAGTGAGCATGTAGAATATTTTAATAAATCATTGCAGCCTTACCTGAGACATGCTCCAACTTTTTCTTTGAAATTGTGCCGCTAGTAAAAAATTCTGAGATTCTCTAAGGCAAACGTATATATATATATGAGTGAGCATTACTTTATCTAGTTAAGGCACTCAGATGGGCACAGAAGCCTACCTCTAATGTACTTTAACCACTAGATATCTTAGATAAAAGGGAGACACAATGATTTCCTTTTCCAGCCATCTAAAAATGTACTGGAGAGCTGTATGACGTTGATGAATGATATTTGGTTGTTAACATGTGTGAGGTGTACTGTGACAATGCTATTGGCTCCAGAACACTGTGGGACTCAGAAGTCTGGGATAGGTTTCAGTACATTTTAGGCATGAAATTCTCACCTCTCAGATGAGAGGTGGGAAATTCTGCTTCCAAATACTGCCCCGAAAAGGGGTAAAGCAGATATAGGGAAGGTTTCATGACTGTTTCAGGAATGCACTTAAATACCGAAATTTCTCATAAGCCAGGCTTCTCTCTGGCTTCCCTAAATGTCACCAGCATAAAAATACTGTGGATTTTCCAGAAGCTTTTGGCAAGACCAATTAGCTTTGGATTGACTTTGACTAAGATTTAATATTGACTAACTACTTTTTATTTGATACCTCTATCTTTGCAGTTAACCTTCAAATGCATGATGTCTCTCAGGTGTTGAGTGTAAGATCTTTAAAAACACAGTTTTAACATTTCAAGATTAGAACCTTGCTTCTGCATATAAAAGCTTTCCAAAACATTACACTGAAAAAAGTTACTTGAATCTTTTCAGGTTTGACATTTACATGATTAAACTCTGTTTAGGATGAGGTCCAATTTTTTATTAACATGATGAAGTCTAAAACCAGTTCGTCCTGTTTTACTAAGATGCTTGAGAAAGTTTGTTGTGAATTAGGGTAAAGCATAGTGTTACTGGTTTTGCCATAATGATTATAGCTGTGATAATTTTGAAACCAGAGGTGAATTCGACAGATTTTTTTAATGGAATTTCTAAGTTTTGTCTGCTTAAGAAAAAAGAAAAAAAAAAAGAAAAAAATCCACAGCTATACAGAAGCTTATATTCCTTCCTTAAAAGTAGCTTAACTGTCCAAAGTCTCATGAGTTCCTCAGTTAATTTAAAAACATAAGACATAGACTTGGAAAATAGCTTGGGAACTTTGCAAGCTACATAATGTTCTGGAAGTGTACATTTCAATCCATTACTTTCTCAGTTAATTGATATTTCAATATCTTTAATTTAATTTCTTGTTTATGTTTTATTTTGTAATTTTTGGCACATCAGATTTTAGAGATCTGCCAAGTATAAACTTGATTGACCTAAACTCTCATTTCTTGGCTCATTTGCTGTTACTGCACAACCTTGAAAACTAAAGTAGAGGATGAAATAGAATAATCAAAGCATTATTAAAAATACTCTGGAGAATTTCATGTCTTTAATTTACAGACTGTAAGTGTTGCTGTAAGGAAGTGTTTGAAACATTTGATGCTTGTTAGTTTGCATAACAGAACACAGAAATCACTGTATAGGCAAAGCAAAAGGTAGGACTCTACAGTACTTTGTATTTAGTTGAATTTAAGGAG